>NW_027362765.1:88856277-90056277 GCF_046119375.1 Phyllobates terribilis | reverse complement strand
TGCTGGTGGAGTTCTCTGCTCCCTCCATCTCCGGGTGCAGCAGGTCCAGACTGATCCAGAGCGCGCCCTGCCCCACAGTTTTCTTCACTTCCCGCCCCCATTGGGGGTGGTCCTGGGGCAACTTGGTGACAGTCAGTTTCAAGGGCAGCCCTCCCACGCTGATGGACATCTCCACTGCTGCATTCATGGCTGGTGGGGGCGGGCTCCTTCTTTGGCGCCACTCTGGGACCTGGCCCACGATGGGAGGTGGCTTCCTGCTGTCCTTTGGTGCGCACATAATGGCGTCCGCTCTGCCAGGGCGGGAAAAACTGATGAAGATGGCGGGAAACGGTCCAAGATGGCGTCTGATGGCGGGAATCGGCTCCGGATGGCGGGAAACGACTGGAAATGGTGGGAGACTTCTTTTTAAGGTACATGTGCAGTTTTCTTCAGGCACGCAATACCCGCTTGTGGCGGGTTGGTAATGATCCTGCCGACTACGCCAAAGTTGACGCGCCCCCTGGGCCTGTGCGCTGCTGCTGTGCAGGGGGAGTACCCGGAGCCGGATCGCTGGGGGTTGTAGTTCTCCGTGGCGGTGACCCGGTCCGTGCCCAGGGTGGTCAAACCAGTGGCAGTCTATTTGTATGGTAATAAGTGTCCGACTATGCCACCCGTGGATTGCGGTCAGTGGGGACCGCCGCTGCGCTGCAGACCGCTGAGGCTGATGTTGTTTGCGCAGCTGAGTATGGGATGACTCCCCACGGGAGAAGTATTGCCTCAGGGCAACTAATGTGGATGATGGTGGTGATGGTGTGAGTGTCCCAGTACTGATGGTGCTGGTGCGGCGAGGAACCACAGAGACGTGCAGTTGCAGTTTTCAATGCTTTACTCACAGTTCTTTATCAGGTCACTTGTGCGCAGTTAGGACCGCCCGAGTCATGCTGCGTCCACCAGGTGAGGGACTCGGTCAACTCCCAGGCAATTCCGGAGTGTGGTTCAGAGCTCCCTTCTCTTTCCTTTCTCTGGCCGTCCCCACCAGTGACCCACCTTTGTCCAGCTTCCTCGGGCCTTCTGTTGGCGAAACCTCTCTCCGGTTTCCCTGACCCTATACGGTATGCCTTTCTGGTGGATGTAGTGAGGGGTCGCACCAAGATGTGGTAACAACCTCCGGTCTTTGGCTGAGGAATCTGTTGCCTCCACCAATTTGGGTTCCGGTACCCTGTTCTGCCAACCCTTCACCCTGTATCTCCTCTGGGCATATGGGGTTCCTTCTGTCCTCGTGTCTCTGGGCCTTTCTCTGTGTTCCTTGCTTCCTTTCTCCTCTGTTCCAGTTCCTTTCCTACTTTCCTTTCTGTTCCTTCTTCTCTCTCTCTCTCTCAGGCTCCAGCCTCCTGACAAGGCCTGCCTGCAGAGCAGAGCCCATGCAGGGGCTCTGCTTCCTGTCTTCTCCTCAGACTGTCTCCACTGAACTGAACTGAACACTGACCTAAGATGGTGCCCACCTTATATACCTCCTTCTGACACCCGAGCCCAGGTGACTTGCAACCAATGGGCTCCTGCCTATGCCCAGAGACCCACCCCTATCTGCTCCTACACCACTGGGTTTTCCTTTCCCCGCCCCACTCCAGCCAGGGACAGAAGCTGTCGTGCCTGCACTTCTGTGGGAGCACCGTTGAGCTGTCCCTCGGAAATGGGGTGTGTGTGGTGCATGCAGCTAAACGAGTCCTGGTCCACACTCCATCCTTACCCGGGAGTGGAATATCACACCTCTGGTCTGAGGTGCAATACCCCTGTAGCAGCCGAGCCCTCGGGGTGCTACATTATCCTTCTTATCTTCCTGTTTGGTATATCTCACCCTTCCTCTCTTGTTATGTACCATTTCTTAGTCTGGGTGTGCTGAGAGTGATTGCAGTTTTCTTTATATCACAGAGCAGGACAAGTGTTTCTGCTGCCCCACGCACTAGCCAGGGCCATGCTTAGGGCAAGACAGGGATTAGGAACATGATCGCCGCAGGGGGTGAAAAAACCCATCTAGGGATGTCAGGGAGCTCAGGGTTGCGCAGGGCAAGATTAAGATTAAGGAGTGCCCTTTTATTCTTTCCCTAGTCTCGGTGCTTTCCTTCCCATCCATCTCGCCGTGAGCCATTTGGTTCCTTAGGGGAGCATGACAGTAGGTTAGTAGAGGGAAGGAACATGAGAAGTTCAGTTTTGGATGAAAGTAGTTTTAGATAGGAGGAAAACATGATGTTAGAGACAGCAGAAAGAGAGTCACTAGTAATTTGTTGTGAGTGGCAGATGTCAGGAGAAGATGTGCATAATTGGGGACCAATGACTGAACCCTGAGGAACTCAGATAATAAAAGGAAGAGGACAGGGGTCAGCAAATAGTAAAAGCAAATAAAATCACATATAGTAGAAAGGGATCATCGGAATGAGCTTTGCCGATGACGTTCTGACCTGCACTCCAGTGAAGATGCATGCACGATCAGCAGGTATCGTGCACATGTCCTGTTCATTAGAATAGGACAAGTGCACATTACCTGCTAATCATGTATGCGTCGACTTGGCACTTCCGATGCGGGAGATAGTAGCTATGGGCATCGCCAGATAACTCCTTTAGCGTGGCAGTTTCCCATAATTTGTCCAAATAATAATCCATTGATGTTTCCACCTCTCGTACTCTGACAATACACCTACAAGCATCAATCTTCTTTCACAGTGCACTATATACGGTATGTTGGAGTGAATGGGCACAGATTACAGGAAAAACTCAGATCATTTAAATGCTTACATAGAAAGTAGGATAATTTGCTCTTTGTTCATGGAAGCTGTGGTGAAAGGAAGCCTATGCTCCGTAGCCTGGGGACTGATACTCTGGCTCCACTGGTCTAGGTAGGGGCTGTACAGACCACAGTGTACGTAAACTAGTGGCTTGTAGCTTCCGCAGGTAGTTTCAGCACTGCAGGGAGTCTCCACTGGTGCAAAACCACAGCCTAGCACAGATTATATTCCCTGTACACCATGCTCACTCCTAAATACACATTGCTGTCCTTAAAGACTTTGGGGTAAATGTAATGTCAAGCTACTATAAAGTCAAGTTCCTATAACTCACCCATTTGCACTTGTATTAAGTACAACACTCAGTGTAGTATTATACCTTTATATATCACATTAAACAGAGATTATATATATATACAGTGCACTGTGAAAGTATTTGGCCATCTTGAACTTTTCTACCTTTTGCTACATTTCTGGTTTCAAACATAAAGATATAAAATTCTAATTTTTGGGGAGAAGAATCAACAACAAGTGGGACACAATTGTGAAGTGGAACGAAATTTATTGGATATTTAAAACTTTTTTAACAAATTAAAAACTGAAAAGTGAGGCATGCAATATTATTCGTCCCCCTTGAGTTAATACTTTGTAGCGCCACCTTTTGCTGCGATTACAGCTGCAAGTTGCTTGGGGTATGTCTCTCTCAGTTTTGCACATCGAGAGGCTGAAATTCTTGCCCATTCTTCCTTGCAAAACAGCTCGAGCTCATTGAGGTTGGATGGAGGGCGTTTGTGAACAGCAGGCATGCTTGCGCTCTGCAGTGTCTCTGAAGCAATACCTGCAGTGTCTCTGAAGCGCTGCATCGCAGCAGAGCGATACCATCCAGCTTGTCATCCTTCAGAGACACGGCAGAGCGCAAGCATGCCTGCGCTCTGCAGTGTCTCTGAAGGATGACAAGCTGGATGGCAGCGCAATGCTGCGATCCAGCCTGTCATCTCAATGCCATCCCAGCATGGGAGAATTCTCCTGCTCAAGCGGTGAGCACAGGAGAATTCTCCCACGCTGTCAGTGACATGCATGAGGTGAGCTGAGTTCATTGGACATGACAGACACTGAGGAGCTTCACTGAGAAGCTTCTCAGTGTCTGCGGCATGGCAAACTGGATGGCAGCGTTCTGCTGAGCTCCAGCCTGTCATGTCAATGTAGCAGAGCTGAAGCTATCCTGGGAACCATGGAAAGGTAAGGATGAGGTTGGTTTATTATTTTATTTTTATTGCAGGAGATCGTTGGCTTCAGCTGGAATGAGCAATACGGTAAGTAGGGTTTAATTTAGAACAGTAAAGGAATGTGTCTTTATTTCAATTAAAGGACTTTATTCTGGGTGTTTGTGTTTTTTTTAACTTTGGCTATGGGGTTAGTAATGGGGGTGTCTTATAGATGCCTCTCCATTACTAACCTGGGCTTGATGTCAGCTGGCATTATAAGCTGACATCAACCCCAACGCTATTACCCCACTGCCACCGCTACAGGGCAGTGGGAAGAGCGAGGCTAAGTGCCAGAATTGGCACATCCTATGGATGCGCCATTTCTGGGGTGGCTGATGGCTGGTGTTTCTAGCCTGGGAGGGGGCCAATATTCATGGCACCCTTCCTGGGCTATTAATATCAGCCCCCAGCTGTCTGCCTTGTCTTTGCTAGCTATTAAATTAAGGGGGACCCCACGTCATTTTTTTGGAGTCTCCCATTTTAATAGCTAGTAAAGGCTAGGTAGTAAGCTGGGGGCTGATATTAGTAGCCTGGGAAGCTCCGTGGGTATTACCCCCTTCCCAGGCTTCAAACATCTGCCCCAGCCGTCTGCTTAACCTCCGCTAGAGACTAAAATTACGGGGAACCCCACGCCAATTTTTTTTTTAATAAATCCTTTATTTTAACAATAAATGACAAGTACAGTAACCAACACTGTCACTGCACTTATTATATATGTGACTGACATGTTTCTATCTATCTAATCTATGTGTGATGCTCTATTCTTACTGTTCTAAATTGTCGGGTACCGATGGTGAATTGCCGGCCGGCTTTTTTAAAGAGACGGATGCATGAAAACACTATTATTTTTTTTTAATAAATCCTTTATTTTAACACTAAATGACAAGTACAGTAACCAACACTGTCACTGTACTTATTATATATGTGACTGACATGTTTCTATCCATCTTATCTATGTGTGATGCTCTATTCTTTCTGTTCTAAATTGTCGGGTACCGGTGTATGTCGCTGATGAATTGCCGGCTTTTCATGTTTCACTGTGAGCACTGTTCCCATCGATTTGGGCAATCACTGTAATGCCACAACCACCATGGCTGCGGCATTACAGTGAGTGGCAGACAATCCCTGCATGATTGGTGCTCTAAATAGCACCAGACATGCAGGACGGGGATCCGAGCTCCCGCCCGAGCATCTCGAAAGTACTCGACGAGCTACGAGCATCTCGAGTACTGAGATGCTCGGGCGAGTACCGAGTAGTGGCGAGCATGCTCGCTCATCACTTAGCGCAAATCCCTGACGAAGGAGGCCGTGACCTCGGAAACGTGTCGGATAAGTGCTGGACTGTTTTTCCCTAAGTGGAATCCCCCAGCTGTGACGTCACACAGATACTAAGCGCTCGCATCCTTGATCATCAGCTGTCCTGCAGGTGTGACCGGCTGGCACACCTACCAGCCAGTCTGCAGTCCTTCTCACCCATGATCTTCATCCCTGTATCCACCTAGTGCAATGGCTGCATGTACCTGAAAGCTTGAATCTCTGAGAGTCTCTGCAGCCCTCTATCCCCTCTAATATGCTGTTTGAACCCATTTTCTGCAACACTCACGGCTTGTTCTACAGACTCCAGCACGTGTCTATCACCTCTAGTTGCAGTTGTGACTTCTTCAAAGGACCCCTGGAAGCTGCACGCGTATATCTTCATTTGGACTACCATTTTCTCTTAGACAGGTAGGAATCACTCTCTTGGTATTTTCTGAGTCGTTTGCAGCTCATCTCTTTTCTTTTTATCATTTCATTATTATTTGCATCAGGGCATACGGTGTTTTGAGATTGCGGCTCTTTGCCAATCTGATCGTACTATAGCAGCAGCGCTACTGCAGTTTTTTACACTACTTAGCACTTGTTGGCCCTTTTGCCTTCACTCTGAGGTCCAGCTCACCCCAAACCATCTCGATTGGGTTCAGGTGTGGTGACTGTGGAGGCCAGGTCATCTGGCGTAGCACCCCATCACTCTCCATCTTGGTCAAATAGCCCTTACACAGCCTGGAGGTGTGTTTGGGGTCATTGTCCTGTTGAAAAATAAATGATGGTCCAACTAAACGCAAACCGGTTGGAATAGCATGCTGCTGCAAGATGCTGTGGTAGCCATGCTGGTTCCGTATGCCTTCAATTTTGAATAAATCCCCAACAGTGTCACCAGCAAAGCACCCCCACACCATCACACCTCCTCCTCCATGCTTCACAGTGGAAACCAGGCATGTAGAGTCCATCCGTTCACCTTTTCTGCATCGCACAAAGACACGGTGGTTGGAACCAAAGATCTCAAATTTGGACTCATCAGACCAAAGTACAGATTTCCACTGGTTTAATGTCCATTCCTTGTGTTCTTTAGCCCAAACAAGTCTCTTCTGCTTGTTGCCTGTCCTTAGCAGTGGTTTCCTAGCAGCTATTTTACCATGAAGGCCTGCTGCACAAAGTCTCCTCTTAACAGTTGTTGTAGAGATGTGTCTGCTGCTAGAACTCTGTGTGGCATTGACCTGGTCTCTAATCTGAGCTATGTAAGACAGCTGTCTTTAATGCAGGTAACGAGTTGATTAGGAGCGTCTAACTGGTCTGTAGGAGCCAGAACTTATAATGGTTTGTAGGGGATCAAATACTTATTTCTCACTGCAAAATGTAAATAAATTTATGTAATTTATACAATGTGATTTTCTTGATTTTTTTTTGGATATACTATCTCTCAATGTTAAAATTAACCTACCCTTAAAATTATAGACTGTTCATGTCTTTGTCGGTGGGCAAACTTACAAAAACAGCAAGGGATCAAATAATTATTTCCTTCACTGTATATATATATATATATATATATATATATATAAATATATATACAGTATATATATATACATGTATAAGAGAAGTGTATGGCGTCAGAGATCGCGGTATGCGTAGAGAGTGAACGCATAGCGCGATCTCTGGCGCGATACTTACATACTTACTTGACCGGGAGGAGCGCCTCTCTTCTCGCCGGAGACCGCGGCAGGAGTGAAGGCGTCGGAAACAGCGCATGCGCATAGCGCTATCTGACGCCATTTTACTGAAGACACATTTGCAGTGTGTCTTCAGGAAAATGTCGCCAGACAGCGCAGTATGGGCACGCACGTACTCTGGCGCAGCACTGCTTCCCTGGCCTCCGGCAGAACAGCAGCGCTGGAGAACAGGGAAGAAAGGTGAGTATAAGTGTTTTTTTTTTTATATGTGCAGCGTGAAAGGGATGAGGGGTGCCATACATACCAGGATTGGGAGGTGAGGGGGCCACACATACCAGGATTGGGGGATGAGGGAGCCACACATATCAGGAATAGGGGATGAGAGGTACCATACATACCAGGAAAGAGGGGTACTATGCATACCAGGATTGGGGGTGAAGGGACTATGCATACCAGGATTGGGGGTGAGGGGACCATGTATACCAGGATTGGGGGATGAGGGGTACCATGCATACCAGGATTGGGGGATAAGGGGTATCATGCATACCAGGATTGGGGGGTGAGGGTATCATGCATACCAGGATTGGGAATGAGGGGACCATGCATACCAGCATTGGGGATCAGGGGTACCATTCATACCAGAATAGGGATGATGGGTACCATGCATACCAGGATTTGGGGATGAGGGGTACCATGCATATCAGAATAGGGATGAGGGGTACCATGCATACCAGAATAGGGATGAGGGGTACCATGCATACCAGGATTGGGGGATGAGGGGTACCATGAAATACCAGGATGAGGGATAGGGTGCCATGCATACTAGGATGAGGGGTACCATGCATACCAGGATTGGGGGATGAGGGGTACCATGCATATCAGAATAGGGATGAGGGGTACCATGCATACCAGGATTGGGGGATGAGAGGTACCATGCATACCAGGATTGGGGGGTGAGGGGACCATGCATACCAGGATTGGAGGTGAGGGGACCATGCATACCAGGATTGGGGGATGAGGGGTGCCATGCATACCAGGATTGGGGGATGAGGGGTACCATGCATACCTTGATTGGGGGGTGAGGGAACCATGCATACTAGGATTGGGGGATGAGGGGACCATGCATACCATGATTGGGGGATGAGGTGTATTATGCATATCAGGATTGGGGGATGAAGGGTATCATGCATACCAGGATTGGGGGGTGAGGGGACCATGCATAACAGGTTTGGGGGTGAGGGGACCATGCGTGCCAGGGTTGGGGATGACGGGTGCCATACACACCAGGATTGGGGGGTGAGGGGTGCCATGCATACCAGCATTGGGGATGAGGGGTGCCATGCATACCAGCATTGGGGATCAGGGTTACCATGCATACCAGAATAGGGATGAGGGGTACCATGCATACCAGGATTGAGGTGTGAGGACACTATGCATACTAAAATTGGGGGTGAGGTGACCATGCATACCAGGATTGGGGATGAGGGGTGCCATGCATACCAGAATAGGGATGAGGGGTACCATGTATACCAGGATGAGGGGTACCATACATACCAGAATAGGGATGAGGGTACCATGCATACCAGGATGAGGGATGGGGTGCCATGCAAACCAGGATTGGGGGATGAGTGGTGCCATGCACACCAGGATGAGGGATTGGGTACCATACATACCAGGATTGGGGGATGAGGGGTGCCATACATACCAGAATGAGAGATGGGGTGCCATGCATTCCAGGATTGGGATGAGGGTTGCAATGTATACCAGATTTGGAATGAGGTGTGCCATGCATACCAGGATTGGGGATGAGGGGTGCCATGCATACCAGCATTGGGGATGAGGGATGCCCTGAATACCAGGATTGGGAATAAGGGGTGCCCTGAATACCTGGATTGGGGATGAGGGGTGCAATGCATACCAGGATTGGGGATGAGGGGTTCCATGCATACCTGGATTGGGGATGAGGGATGCCATGCATACCAGGATTGGGGATGAGGGGTGCCATGCCTACCAGAATTGGGGATGAGGGGTGCCATGCATACCAGGATTGGGGATGAGGGGTACCATGCATACCAGAATAGGGATGAGGGGTACCATGTATACCAGGATGAGGGGTACCATACATACCAGAATAGGGATGAGGGGTACCATGCATAGCAGGATGAGGGATGGGGTGCCATACATACCAGGATTGGGGGAAGAGGGGTGCCATGCACACCAGGATGAGGGATTCGGTACCATACATACCAGGATTGGGGATGAGGGGTGCCATACATACCAGGATGAGGAATGGGGTGCCGTGCATATCAGGATGAGGGATGGGGTGCCATGCATACCAGGATTGGGGGATGAGTGGTGCCATGCACACCAGGATGAGGGATTGGGTGCCATACATACCAGGATTGGGGGATGAGGGGTGCCATACATACCAGGATGAGGGATGGGGTGCCATGTATACCATTATTGGGGGTAAGGGGTGCCATGCATACCAAGATAGAGATGAGGGGTACCATGCATACCAGGATAGGGATGTGGGGGTGCCATGCATACCAGGATTTGGATGAGGTGCCATGCATACCAGGATAGGGATGAGGGGTACCATGCATACCAGGATAAGGGATGGGGTGCCATGCATACCAGGATAGGGATGAAGGGTACCATCCATACCAAGATGAGGGGTACCATACATACCAGGATAGGGATGAGGGATGGGGTACCATGCATACCAGGATGGGGGTGAGGGGCCCAAGCATACCGGGATAAGGCTGAGGGGGCCCTGCCTACCAGGATTGGGTATAAGGGAGCCATGCATACCAGGATGAGGGATGAGGGGCGCCATGCATGCCAGGATTGGGAAGAGGGGCGCCATGCATACTAGGATTGGTGGTGAGGGGTGCCATGCATACCAGGATTGGGGGTGAGGGGTGCCATGCATACCAGGATTGGGGGTGAGGGGTGTCATGCATACCAGGATTGGGGGTGAAGGGTGCCATGTATACCAGGATGGGGATGAGGGTGGCCATGCTTACAAGGATTGGGGATGAGGGGTGCCAAGCGTACCAGGATTGGGGATGAGGGGTGCCATGCGTACCAGGATTGGGGATGAGGGGTGCCATGCATACCAGGATTGGGGATGAGGGAGCCATGCATACCAGTATTGTGGATGAGGGGTGTCATGCATACCAGGATTGAAGGATGAGGCGTGCCATGCATACCAGGATTGGGGATGAGGGGTGCCATGCATACCAGGATTGGGGATGAGGGGTGCCATGCATACCAGGACTTGGAATGAGGGGTGCCATGCATACCAGGATTGGGGGTGAGGGGTGTCATGCATACCAGGATTGGGGGTGAAGGGTGCCATGCATACCAGGATGGGGATGAGGGGTGCCATACGTACCAGGATTGGGGATGAAGGGTGCCATGCGTACCAGGATTGGGGATGAGGGGTGCCATGCATACCAGGATTGGGGATGAGGGGTGAAATGCATACCAGGATTGGGGATGAGAGGTGCCATGCATACCAGGATAGGGGATGAGGGGTGCCATGCATACCAGGATTGAGGATGAGGGGTGCCATGCATACCAGGATTGGGGATGAGGGGTGCCATGCATACCAGGACTGGGAATGAGGGGTGCCATGCATACCAGGATTGGGGATGAGGGGTGCCATACGTACCAGGATTGGGGATGAGGGGTGCCATGCGTACCAGGATTGGGGATGAGGGGTGCCATGCGTACCAGGATTGGGGATGAGGGAGCCATGCATACCAGTATTGTGGATGAGGCGTGTCATGCATACCAGGATTGGGGATGAGGGATGCCATGCATACCAGGATTGGGGATGAGGGGTGCCATGCATACCAGGATTGGGGATGAGGGGTGCCATGCATACCAGGACTTGGAATGAGGGGTGCCATGCATACCAGGATTGGGGGTGAAGGGTGCCATGCATACCAGGATGGGGATGAGGGGTGCCATGCGTACCAGGATTGGGGATGAAGGGTGCCATGCGTACCAGGATTGGGGATGAGGGGTGCCATGCGTACCAGGATTGGGGATGAGGGGTGCCATGCGTACCAGGATTGGGGATGAGGGAGCCATGCATACTAGAATTGGGGACGAGGGGTGTCATGCATACCAGGATTGGGGATGAGGGGTGCCATGCATACCAGGATTGCGAATGAGGGGTGCCATGCATACCAGGATTGGGGATGAGGGGTGCCATGCATACCAGGACTGGGAATGAGGGGTGCCATGCATACCAGGATTGGGGATGAGGGGTGCCATGTGTACCAGGATTGGGGATGAGGGGTGCCATGCGTACCAGGATTGGGGATGAGGGGTGCCATGCGTACCAGGATTGGGGATGAGGGAGCCATGCATACCAGTATTGGGGACAAGGGGTGTCATGCATACCTGGATTGGGGATGAGGGGTGCCATGCATACCAGGATTGCGGATGAGGGGTGCCATGCATACCAGGATTGGGGATGAGGGGTGCCATGCATACCAGAACTGGGAATGAGGGGTGCCATGCGTACCAGGATTGGGGATGAGGGGTGCCATGCGTACCAGGATTGGGGATGAGGGGTGCCATGCATACCAGGATTGGGGATGAGGGGTGCCATGCATACCAGGATTGGGGATGAAGGAGCCATGCATACCAGGATTGGGGATGAGGGGTGTCATGCATACCAGGATTGGGGATGAGGGGTGCCATGCATACCAGGATTGGGGATGAGGGGTGAAATGCATACCAGGATTGGGGATGAGAGGTGCCATGCATACCAGGATAGGGGATGAGGGGTGCCATGCATACCAGGATTGAGGATGAGGGGTGCCATGCATACCAGGATTAGGGATGAGGGGTGCCATGCATACCAGGATTAGGAATGAGGGGTGCCATGCATACTAGGATAGGGATGTGGGGGTGCCAAGCATACCAGGATTCGGATGAGGTGCCATGCATACCAGGATAGGGATGAGGGGTACCATGCATACTAGGATAATGGATGGGGTGCCATGCATACCAGGATAGGGATGAAGGGTACCATCCATACCAGGATGAGGGGTACCATACATACCAGGATTGGGATGAGGGATAGGATACCATGCATACCACGATAAGGCTGAGGGGGCCATGCATACCAGGATTGGGGGTGAAGGGCTCTATGCATACTAGGATGGGGATGAGGGGTGCCATGCATACCAGGATGGGGATCAGGGGTGCCATCCATACCAGGATGGGGATGAGGGGTGCTATGCATACCATGATAGGGATGAGGGGTGCCATGCATACCAGGATAGGATGGGGGGACTGGATGGCGGCAGCACAAATACCAGGGTGGGGGCAGCACAAATACCAGGATGGGGGTCAGCACATACCAGCATGGGAGACCATATATCAATAAAAATGCTCGCCACCTGGGCGTAGAACGGGTTCAATAGCTAGTATATACACTGCTCAAAAAAATAAAGGGAACACTTAAACAACAGAATATAACTGCAAGTAAATTCAACTTCTGTGAAATCAAACTGTCCACTTAGGAAGCAACACTGATTGATAATCAATTTGCTGTTGTGCAAATGGAATAGACAATAGATGGAAATCATTGGCAATTATCAAGACACCCTCAATAAAGGAGTGGTTCTACAGGTGGGGACCACAGACCACATCTCAGTACCAATGCTTTCTGGATGATATTTTGGTCACTTTTGAATGTTGGTTGTGCTTTCACACTTGTGGTAGCATGAGACGGACTCTACAACCCACAGAAGTTGCTCAGGTAGTGCAGCTCATCCAGGATGACACATCAATGCGAGCTGTGGCAAGAAGGTTTGCTGTGTCTGTCAGCATAGTTTCCAGAGGCTGGAGGCACTACCAGGAGACAGGCCAGTACACCAGGAGATGTGGAGGGGGCCGTAGGAGGGCAAAATCCCAGCAGCAGGACTGCTACCTCCACCTTTGTGCAAGGAGGAAAAGGAGGAGCAGTGCCAGAGCCCTGCAAAATTACCTCCAGCAGGCCACAAATGTGCATGTGTCTGCACAAACAGTTAAAAACCAACTCCATGAGGGTGGTATGAGGGCCCGACGTCCACAGATGGGGGTTGTGCTCACAACCCAACACCGTGCAGGACGCTTGGCATTTGCCACAGAACACCAGGATTGGCAAAGTCACCACTGGTGCCTTGTGCTCTTCACAGATGAAAGCAGGTTCATACTGAGCACATGTGACAGACGTGACAGAGTCTGGAGATGCCGTGGAGAGTGATCTGCTGCCTGCAGCATCCTTCAGGATGACCGGTTTGGCAGTGGGCCAGTAATGGTGTGGGGTGGAATTTCTTTGGAGGGCCGCACAGCCCTCCATGTGCTCGCCAGAGGTAGCCTGACTGCCATTAGGTACCGAGATGAGATCCTCAGAACCCTTGTGAGACCATATGCTGGTGCGGTTGGCCCTGGGTTCCTCCTAATGCAGGACAATGCCAGACCTCATGTGGCTGGAGTGTGTCAGCAGTTCCTGCAAGATGAAGGCATTGAAGCTATGGACTGGCCCACCCATTCCCCAGACCCGAATCCGATTGAGCACATCTGGGACATCATGTCTCGCTCCATCCACCAACGTCACGTTGCACCACAGACTGTCCAGGAGTTTGTGGATGCTTTAGTCCAGTCTGGGAGGAGATCCCACAGGAGACCATCTGCAACCTCATCAAGAGCATGCCCAGGCATTGTAGGGAGGTCATACAGGCACGTGGAGGCAACACACAATACTGAGCCTCATTTTGACTTGTTTTAAGGACATTACATCAAAGTTGGATCAGCCTGTAGTGTGTTTTTCCACTTTAATTTTGGGGGTGACTCCAACTCCAGGCATCCATTGGTTAATAAATTTGATTTCCATTGATGATTTTTGTGTGATTTTGTTGTCAGCACATTCAACTTTGTACAGGACGAAGTATTCAATGAGAATATTTCATTCATTCATATCTAGGATGTGTTGCTGCCATGTGCCTGATCATGCTGGTGGTGGTCAGGCTGCTAGTTTTGCCACCCCTGCTGATGCTGGCCAGCAGGTTGTGCAAATGGCGTTTTTGGGGTTATCGGCAGAAAACCAGACTCGGAAAGACCACCACCACCTTGTCTTCCACTTCCGCACCCTGGTCCTCCTCCTGACTTTCTGGCAATTGTGTCTCATCATCATCCACCTCTTGTGACACTTTACCACCGTCGCCTTCGTGTGACCATGGCTGCTCAAATATTTGGGCATCGCTACACGCGATCTCCTCTTGCCCCGCTTCAAGTGGACCGGGCGAGAGGCCCGAATCTATAAATGGAAAAGTGAACAGCTCTTCGGAGTGTCCAAGTGACGGATCAGTTGTCACTGGGCACTCGGCATGGTGGGAGGAAGGAGGATCAGGTTGAGGAATATGCAGTCCAGGCTCATGGCTACTGAGACTTGACCGTGTGGAAGACAGGGTGGTGGTGGTGGCAAAGTGAGTGGAAGCATTATCAGCTATCCAACCAACCACCTTTTGACACTGCTCTGGTTTCAATAGTGGTGTACTGTGGTCCCCTAGCAATTGGGACAGGAAGGTCAAGTGACAAGATGTGGGTGTTTGTTGTGGCACAATTTCAGCTTGCCCACGGCCATGTCCTTGGCCTCGGCCTCTGCATGCACCATCACCATCACGTCTACTTCCCCGTCCCTTGCTATGCACCTTGCCTATTATAAATGGAGGACAATATTTTCCACGTTTACGAGAAATGGCAATATTTTCAGTGCAATTATATGTGATCCGTGTGACGGACAAACCACCGTTTTAAATAGCTGGATTTTTAGCACTGTAATATGGAAAGGACCTCGCTGTATTCTGCAGTGCCAACAAGCAAATGGCGCAGATAAACGGTGTTCTCTGGATTGCTTTTTAAGCAAATAATTAGGATTAAGATAAAAAAAATATTATTCCTTGGCCTATGTCTAGAAATGTCTACCAGTAGCAGCAGCAGACAGAACTGGAATGAAGCCTCTTGTGCTATATGTGACGCGCCCCCTGATGCCATGGGGTACTCAGTAGCCGGGCCGGTCCTTTTCTGAGTAGTCATGGTGGCAGTGTCCCGGTCCGTGACCCAGGGCGGTTAATTGAAGGAAAACTAAAAGGGGAGTAAAGTTTTTAGAGATAATGTTCGTGACGCCACCTGTGGTATGCGGCTATATGGGGCCGCCGCTGCAGCGCTGATCCACTGGAGCTAATGGTGATGCAGCAGAGCTGGTTCAGCTCTCCATAGGCAGAGCTCAGCTCCAGGGCAGGAAATGATAAATTGTATGAGGTAGATGTTGCTGGTGCTGTGTAGCGCAGGGCTGGTGATGGCGCAGCAGTTATTCAAGGACACAGTGGGGTGCAGTCTTCAGATTTCACTCACAGTTGTTAAGTTCCTCAGGTTACACTTTTCGTCCTGTGTCCCCCGGGGCAGCGATCAAGCGAACTCTCAGGTATTTCAGGAGCACTTGCACGGGACACCATTCTATGTACCTTTCCCGGTCGTCTCTGACGCGCCCAGGGGATGGGGACGACTCGGCGCCCGGGCCTTGTTGTTAGTTTTTGGGGGATGCCGCGGTGGCCGGCTCCCGAGGCCGTACCCTGGGGTCACTCTTAAAACCAAGGGATAATGGGGGAAAGGTATATGGGATAGGAAGAAGTTTGTGACGCCAACCCGTGGTGTCTGGTGAGGATCACCAGCGCTGCTACAGTCCTCTGAGGCCGGTGATCAGGCAGCTTAGTTGGTGCGGCTCCCCACAGGTGGAGCGGGGCTTCAGGGCAGCGTAGGAAAAGGGATGCAGGACAGAGGGGACCCAGCCGGGTCAGAAGAAGAATGGGCACACACACGGCAGTTCACTTCAGTACCTTTACTGGTGGTATTTCAGGCACGATCCAGGGCACTGTAGGGTGAAGGGTGCATTTCAGGACTCTCCCCAGTGAGCGGGTGTGGGGCCTCCTGTTTCTTGCCTTTTCCTGTTAAGTTTATGACCTGCCTGGAGCTAGGCCTAACTTGGTCTCTGTCTTGCAGCTGCTGACCTGGTGGTAGGGCCTTCTGTTGGAGTTCACACTCCCCGGTCTCTTGGGCCTCAGTGACTCCTGACCCTGGTATTACAGTCAGCTTATGATATTCCTGGGACATGTAGTTCACCAGGGTTTCCGGTTATTTCTGCGGGTCCTAGAGATCCCTGCAGAAGAGGACCCGGTGTCCGGTATGTGGTCTTGGGGTGAGCTGGCTAAGCTCCTTTGCCCCCTATGTAGCTCGCTTACTCCACTTGCCTTCGGCCGAGCTTGGGGCCCTCACTTGGCTTCACATGGGCAGTAGGCCTCGCTACTCTTCACCGCTCTTATGGCGTTGGCACACCTTGGGCTCACTAACCTGAGCTCTCTGAGTCTGGACTGTGCTCCACTGCAGGATGGCTTCTGCAGGAGCTCCTCTCAACAGGCTTCCTTCTACAGACTGGATTCTCACAGACTGGAACTAGCTCTGTCCCCTGAGGAAACTGTTCTCCAGACTGGGCTCCACTGCAGGCTGACCTCTCAGGCTCATCTACTGCAGGAACTGACTGACTGCCTAGCTCCACCTTCCCCTTTTATATCCATACCGGGCTCCCTCTGGTGGTCTGAGGTGGAAGGTGGAGGTGTGTGTATGCTGTGAGGGCCTCTTGTGGAGGAATCCGTCCATGCACCCCACCAATGCGCAGCAGGGGCGCCACATCTCTCTGCACTGGCTCTCACCCTCCTGCCCAGCGCCTCACAATCAGTGTCCCAAGCCAGTGACCTCGGGCCTTGTCAGGCGACGTGCAGTCCCCTGGACCCTATGCGGCCACCTTTTCGGCGATGTAATTGTGGCTGTTGGCTGCAGCACTTTGAAAATGCAGCAGCCTCCGGTTGTCTAGCTGAGCCTGTTTGTTCTCCACTAGTTAATGGCCGGTCCCCTCTGCGACCTGATCCCTCCACGTCCGTATAGATTCGGGCGCATGGGTGGCTTCCTGCACTCACCGTGCCCCTGGGATCCCCTCTGTCTCTGGAGCCTTCCCTCTGCTCCCGTCCTCTCTCACTTTCTCTCCTGGGCCTCTCAGGCTAGGCCCGACTCCTCTCTCCACTCAACTCCTGCTCCAAACTCTGGAGCCAGGAGACTGGACCCTCCTACACTGCTCTCCTGAGCAGGACTCACTCCTTCTAGATGGTTCCCCTCCTACTTATACTCTTCCTGACGGTGCTCCCCTGAACTACTTCCTCTACCCACACCCACTACATGGTTCCACCCTCCAGCTATGGACCAGGGACTGTGCTCTCCCTTAGGAGCAATCTCGCCCTTCCCTACCGAGGTGGAGTGTGTTGGATGTGGGTGTGCGGGTCCCGGGTAGTTACTCCCTCCTTACCTGAGAGTGGGGTGCCACACCTCTGGGTGATATGCAGTACCTCTGTGGCGTCTGAACCCGCAGGGGCGCCACATATGCACTGCAGTCTGCTATATACACTGCCTGCCTGCCTATATACACTGCCTGCCTGCCTATATACACTGCCTGCCTGATATCTCTGCAGATGGATTAGTCCTCGGAAGGACTGTTTGTTGAGATGGATATGTGTAATATACTTCTGTTCTACCTACACTACCTAATAAACAAGCAAATCTGTCCCTAGCTCAGCAGCACCTCTCCCTACTCTGCCTGATTGCAGAGTAGACTGATGAGCACGGCGGCGCCAGGTCTGATATAGATCTAATGACGCTGTGCGGCCAGCAAGTCACTGTAATGCCACAACCAACATGGCTGCATCATTACAGTGAGTGGCAGGCAATCCCTGCATGTTCATTGGCTCTGTAAAGAGCGCCAAACATGCAGGGAGGGGACCCAAGCATCCGCTCGAGCATCTCGCAAGTATTCGGCGAGCTCCGAGCATTTTGAGTACTGAGATGCTCGGGCGAGTATTTCCGAGTATGCTCACTCATCACTAAAGGCCACCTCTATGAAGTCTCTGCTTGGGAACTCTGCAGCTCCTTCAGAGTTACCTTTGGTCTCTGTGCTGCCTCTCTGATTCATGCCCTTCTTGTCCTGGCTGAGAGTTTTGGTGGGCGTCCCTCTGTTGGCCGGTTTGTTGTGGTACCGTGTTCTTTCCATTTGATGACAATGGATTTGATGGTGCTCCGGGGGATCATCGGAGATTTGGATATTTTTATTATAGCCCAACCCTGACTTGTACTTCTCAGCAACTTTGTCCTGACTTCTTTAGAGAAGTCCTTGGTCTTCATGGTGTTGTTTGGTTAGTAGTGCCTCTTGCTTAATGGTGTTGCAGCCTCTGTGACCTTTCTGAAAAAGTAAAGTGTATATACTGACAGAAAAAAAAAACAGCATAGCCAGAATAATAAACAGAATTTTTTCAAAAAATTCCAAAGTCAAATTAGAAAACAGCAAAAAGGCAATGGTACTCACCAGCCAAGGTATCAAGATCCCGCCTAATCGAATAGGAGGGGCGTGTAATAGGATGCTGACCAGGCACGGTGCTGCGAGTGTGTGAACTGCACCCTATTGCAAGTTTCATCTGTGTGCAGTTTTAATACTGGGCAGTCGTTCCTCCAGTGAGAGGGGATGAGAGTGACTGTTCATCAGCATTCTGCACCTGTGTTACCGCCTTCTTATAAAAAGGGGCCGGATGCATCTTGGTGTACATTTTCCTTGATACCTTGGCTGGTGAGTATCATTGCCTTTTTGCTGTTCTGTATATACTGACAGACTATGTGACACTTAGATTGCACAAAGGTAGACTTCCTTTCACTAAGCATGTGACTTAATAAGGTAAGTGCTTGGACCAGAAATGTTTATAGGCTTCATAGTAAAAGGGTGAATACATATGCAAATGCCAATTTTTAGTTATTGGATCCCATAAATTTAATTTATGCCTATATTCTTCTCACTTTAACAACTTAGACTATTTAGTGCTGATTAGTGTTGAGCCACCCCCGTAGTGTTCGAGTTCGGTTCGGTTCGTCGAACACCCGTGTGTTCGCCGAACTGTTCGTCGAACACCTTCGAACACCGTTAAAACCAATGGCAGGCAAACAAAAACACATAGAAACACATAGAAAACACCTTCAAAGGTGTCCAAAAGCTGACAAACTGCTCAGAAGACACAACTAACACATGGAAAAGTGACAAGTACATATAGTCATGCGAAAAGAAAAGAGGTGGAGGAGTAAAAGGAGGGGGAGACACAGATATAGGCATGTCATGCCCTTCTAAAATCCAAAAAGTGAGAAGCCGACACGTTCAGTCCGCTCCTGCCCGTGCCACCTCCGTGTCGCCGGGTTTGTGCCAGAGCCGCGGTGAACCCTGACGGCCAGCCCCCCTCTCCCAATACTGGTGCCTGTCCGCTGGTGGGTCGAGCGAGCCCCCCTGTGGTGGAGGCAGCTCTAAGCTTTTTAATTTAAATTGTCTCTCTAATTTGAATAAATACACTTTAAATCCATTTACAAGGATCTATTGGAGGGCAAGTCTCATGCCAGCAGCCGCGTAATTCCAGCTCCAGTAGCGTCCACTAAAGCTGCTGCAGTTAAAAAGCTTTTATAAGGATCAAGCTCGGCTGTCCACCGCAAGGCATCCTACTGCCAGTCCGAGCCCCTATGCCTTGGGGTGCCTCCTGATGCTCTTCACTGAGTATCCCGTGGTCCCGAAGCATTTCCTTTGAAAAAATGAAGTGTCCAAACTACAGGTGGTGTAGCTTGCTTAACAGCCGGGATAATCCGCTGACTAGTAGACCCTGCTACTAGGCACAAAGTATTTCCTGGGCTAGATGCAGTTAAAAATTTGTAATTAGATACTCTCGTTGGATGCTGAGAAAGCATTCCATAGAGTCTCCTGGCACGCCATATATGATTCTCTTAAAAAGCTTGGGGTAGGGGTCTAGGGGACCCTTTTATAGCCAAAATCACGGCCCTGTATCGCAATACGTCACCTAGGCTGAAGATAAATGGAACTGTAGCACCCTGAGGGCTCGGTTGCTACAGAGGTATTGCACCTCACCCAGAGGTGTGATATCTCACTCTCAGGTAAGGATGTAGTGTGGATCAGGACCCGACACCTGCATGCATTACACCACATTGCCGTGGGGCAGGGTGACCAATATGCCCCTGAGATGGGCATGACAGTCCCTGTCCCTGACTGGAGTGGGGGGAGGGAACACTGAGGAAGGGGAACCCTGTAGTGCAGGAGCAGGGAGGAAGCAGTTCCTGGGTGCATTGAGAAGGGAGTATAAAAGGTGGGCACCATCTTAGTTCAGTGCAGAGAAGTCTGAGCAGAAGTGGCAGGGAGCAGGGGCTCTGCATGAGCTCTGCTCCGGAGGCGGGCCTAGTAACAGAGGCCCAGGCCTGGAAGAGGGAGAAGGAAGGAAGAGGAGCGGAGAAGGCTCCAGGAACGAGGAACGAAGGGATCCCAGGGGTGCGGACGGGCGAGTCGCCACCGCACGCCCGAATCCACCTGCGTGGAGGGGTCAGGCCAAAGGGGGAGACCGGTCCCTGAAACTAGTGGAGGCAGGAAACGACCCTCAGCTAGAAACAGGAGGCTGTGACATTTTATGTGGTGCAGCCCCTCGCTACACCCGCTAGGAAGGCACCACATAGGGTCAGGGAAACTGGCGCCAAGTTTACCAAGAGGAGGCCCGAGGCAGCCGGACAGAAGGGTTGGTAAGAAAGGCCAGACAAAGGACACACAAAGGGGGTCCTGTGAAGCACTCCAAAGTTATCTGGGAGTTGTCTGAGCCCCTCACCTGGTGAGCACAGTACGACGTGGGCAGCCGTTACCTGCAGACGTGGTCTGGATAATAAGAACTGTGAGTAAATGCCCTGGACTGCATCACTGACTCCGTGTCATTACTGCTGCTGCCCTGCACCATCACCCCCATCCTCCGCATACACTGCCCTGAGGCTATACTCCTCCCGTGGGGAGTTATGCTACGCTCTGCTGCACCCACAACACCAGCCTCAGCGGTCTGCCCTGGAGCGGCGGTTCACTCTGACCGCAATCCACGGGTGGCGTAGTCGGACATTTAAACATCAAAACCACATAAATAGTTCCGCCACTGGTTTGACCGCCCTGAGCCACGGAACCGGGTTGCCGCCACGGAGACTACAACCACCAGCATCCACCAAAAAGGGTCCGGCTCCGGGTGTCCCAAGGCCCAGGGGGCGCGTCAGAACATTTTCATCACCTTTCACAATCACCAATGGGACAAGGCAGGGATGTTCTCTGTCCCCTCTCTTATACATCCTAGTGACGGAGCACCTGCTCTCATCAATTCGCCATAACCCCAATATTAGGTGGATTGAGGTGGGAGGCACCGAGTACAAGTGCTCTCTATTTGCTGATGATGTCCTAGTATATATCACTCAATCACATATATCCATCCATGCTGTTATGGCTGAAATAGATCACTTTGTTACATGGTCAAATTTTAAAATCAATGCAGCGAAGTCTGAGGCCCTCGATTTCTCCCTCCCCAAATCCATATAGGATTCCATCCAGTCCAACTTTCCCTTTGCCTGGCCCTCACAGGGTATCAAATACTTAGGAATTCCTATTCATAGAGACCTCTCCCATCTATGTTATCTTAATTTTGGGCCCTTTATTGAACAACTCCATACAGACCACGGTTGGCAAGTTAGAACTGTAAGATTCACTACGTGAACCACTGGTGTTTTGTGGAAAAGCACATGTACACTGTGTTCCAAATTATTATGCAAAAAGTGTTTAGGAGTGATAAGGGAAGAATTTGTTTGTTTGTCAGTTAAACTCATTGATGGTGATGTGTGTCAGGGCTCTTTATATCACTGTAAGCAATTGCAGACACCTGTGCTAATTAGTTTGGCAGGTGTGTCCAATGAAAGGCAAGACTACTTAAGAAGGCTGTCTCACATTATTAAGCAGCCTACATTTTCTGCCAAAATGGGAAAGAAAAAGGATGTGTCGGCTGCTGAGAAGCAACAAATTGTGGAGTGTTTAGGTCAAGGCATGACTACAATCAACATTGTGCGATGATCAGGATGAAGTGTCTTGGCAATCAAGAAGTATGTAGCTGATTCACAGTACACACGTGTGCGTGCTGATAAGGGCAAATTGAGGACTCTTTCCTACAGGCAATTACGTCAGGTTGAAAGAGCAGCGGCAAAAAAGCCTTGTCATAGCAGCAGACAAGTTTTTGAAGCTGCTTGTGCCTCCAACGTCCCCCGAACAACAAGATGCAGGGTCCTTCAGAGGTTTGCAGCTGTGCATACGCCATCCTGTCGACCTCCTCTATCCACTTCACACAAGCAGAAACGGCTCCAGTGGGCCAAACATTACATGAAGACTGATTTCAAAACTGTTTTGTTCACGGATGAGTGCCGTGCAGCGCTCGATGGTCCAGATGGATGGAGTGGAGGATGGCTGGTTGATGGACACCCCACGCAAACACGGCTACAGCGCCAACAAGGAGGAGGTGGAGTAATGTTTTGGGCTGGAATCATGGGGAGAGAGATTGTCGGCCCCTTTAGGATCCCTGAAGGCGCTAAAGATGAACTCCATAATGTATGTGGATTTTCTCAAACAGCACTTCCTGCCATGGTTCAAGAAGAAGAACCGTGTATTTCACAGCAAGATCATTTTTCTGCATGATAATGCACCATCTCATGCTGCACATAAAACATCTGCATCTCTGGCTGATATGGGCATAAAAGGGGACAAACTTATGGTGTGACCCCCATGCTCCCCTGACCTCTACCCCATTCAGAACCATTGGAGCATCATTAAAAGGAGTGTCTATGATGGCGGGAGGCAGTTCACATCTAAGCAACAGCTCTGAGAGGGTATTCTGTCCTCATGCAAAACAATTGAAGCAGAAACCATCCAAAACCTGACAAATTCAATGGACGAGAGAGTTCAGAAGCTCCTTTCGAACAAGGGGTCCTATGTGAAAATGTAACATCACCTAGAATAAAGTTTTGAGTTGAAAACTGTTTGATTTCAGTTTCTAACAACCTGCTAATGCTTATAATTTCAAAAATGACCATTTTTTTGGTCTTTATTAAAATGAAAAGGTTGATCGAAAAGTTTGGGGGATCTAAGAGTGTGGCAACCCAGTAGTCATGATTACTTCGAATTCTGACAATATGAGGGTCATGCTGCAGGTAGTGCAGCAAGAAGGCACTTATGTGTCTTGCGCATCTCGGAGCCCCAAAATTATTTTCCGGGCTAGATGCAGCTAAAAATTATTATTAATTTTAAATCTGGTGAAGAGATAGTATAGATGGCCTAATAGGATCAGTGCTGCACACTGCTACAAAGCCCAAATTATTTTCCAGTCAAGATACAGATAAACATGATTAGTAATTTTAAATCTGGTGGAGCTTATTATAGATGGCCTAATAGATTCAGTGCTGCACACTGCTACAAAGCCCAAATTATTTTCCAGCCAAGATACAGATAAACATGATTAGTAATTTGAAAGCTTAAAACGGTTGGTAGGGTGATTTTAACCAATCATCAAGCTTTTACTCTCCCCAGGATGACACAGGGGTAGAAAAGTCGTTTCGGATCCATGATTTGTTCATCTTTATGAACGTGAGTCTGTCTACATTATCAGTGGAGAGCCGCGTGCGCTTATCTGTCAGCACACTACCAGCAGCGCTGAACACACGTTCAGACAGAACGCTGGCTGCGGGGCATGACAAGATCTCCAAGGCGTAAGTGGCTAGCTCCGGCCATTTATCCAGATTGGAAGCCCAAAAAGAGCAAGGGTCCAGTGACACAGTCGTGGCTTCAATGTTTACTTGGAGATACTCCTGTACCATCGTCTCTAGGCATTGACTATGTGTCAGACTTCTTGTCTCCTGTGGCCTTGCAAAGGATGGGCTAAAAAAGTGGTGAAATGATTCCGCAAAATTGATGTTACCAGCAGATACTGTGGTTCTGTTACGGTTTGAGTGCTGAACACTTGACGGTCCCACGGTTGGCAAGTTGGAACTGTGAGATTCACTACGTGCACCACTGGTATTTTGTGGAAAAGCACATGTAAGATTCTGCAACAGTCTCTGCTGATACTCCTGCATGCGTGCATCCCTTTCTATGGCAGGAATAATTTCTGCAAATTTACTTTTGTACCGGGGATCTAACAGTGTGGCAACCCAGTAGTCAGGATTATTTCTAATTCTCACAATTCGAGGGTCATGTTGCAGGTAGTGCAGCAAGAAGGCACTCATGTGTGTTGCGCATCCAGGAGCACCAAGTCCCTGTTGTGTTGGTGGCGAGGTAACAATCATGCTTCCTTCCTCTGTCCTCTCCCCCCAACCTCGCACAACAGAAATGTGATCAAGGTCTCCCTCATCTGATGAGTCTTCCATCAGTTCGTCCTCCATTTCTTCCTGGGCTCCCGCACCTTCCTCACTAGTTTGGCTGCTACCATGCGCCCTGGTAAAACCATCTCCCCCACCCTCACATGCCTGCCGCCTTGGTGCTGCTGACCGTCTGGACCTTGCAGATGTTAGCCCTTCCGCATACAACTCCTCCTCCTCTACTTCCTCCATCTCCTCTTGTGCCACCACCTGACTCCGAATTCTGTTTAACATGTGCTCCAGCATGTAAATCACCGGAATAGTCATGCTGATAATGGCATCGTCAGCACTAAACATCTTCGTCGCCATTTCAAAACTGTGCAGAAGGGTGCATAGGTCCCTGATCTGAGACCACTCCTCCAGCATGATTTGCCCCACCTCTGGATCTCGTTGGCCCAGGCTATACGTCAGAACGTATTGCACCAGGGCTTGTCGGTGCTGCCACAGTCGCTGCAACATGTGCAGAGTTGAATTCCACCGTGTAGGCACATCGCATTTTAGCCGGTGAAGTGGCAGGCCCAACGACTTCTGTAGAGATGTAAGTCGCTGAGCTGCGGGATGCGAACGGCGAAAGTGAGCACACAGCGACCGTGCCCTCTGCAGAAGGCCATCTAGTCTGGGATAGTGGGCTAAAAATTGCTGGACAACCAGGTTCAACACGTGAGCCATACAAGGCACGTGTGTGACATTGCCCCGGCAAAGGGCTGCACCCAGGTTTGCAGCATTGTCGCACACGGCCTTCCCTGGTTTCAGGTCCAGTGGAGACAACCATTCATGAAATTGGTTCTCCAGAGCTGACCACAACTCCTTAGCTGTGTGACTCACATTTCCCAGACATTTCAATGTAAAAACCGCCTGATGACGTTGAGCCCTACTGCCAGCATAGTAAGGAGGTGTGCAGGATCCCTTCTGCGCAGTTAGAAAGCTTGTGGCATGACCAGACAGGCTTTGGGTGCAGGTGGAAGACCGAGAGGAGGTTGAGGAGGCAGAAGCAGTGGAGGAACTTTGACATAAAGAGGATTGACGCACAACTCGTGGGGACGGCAAGACTTGGACAGCAGCCCCTTGTCCTGCTGTCACCATAGTTACCCAGTGCCCAGTCAGCGACATGTAACGCCCCTGTCCATGCCTACTCGTCCAAGTGTCTGTGGTGAAATGCACCCTGTCACACACAGAGTTTCTCAAAGAAGCGGTGATGTTGTGTGCGACATGCTGGTGGAGCGCAGGCACACCTTTCTTTGAGAAGTAGTGCCGACTGGGCATCTGGTACTGGGGCACTGCGACGGACATAAGGTCTCGAAAATCCTCTGTGTCCACCAGGCGGAAAGGCAGCATTTCTGTAGCCAAGAGCTTGCAGATGGTGAAATTCAACCTCTTAGCTTTCTCATGGCTAGGAGGAAATGGTCTTTTACTTGTCCACATCTGAGGGACCGAGGGCTGGCTATTGTGCTTAGACGGGGTTGATAAGGGTGTCCCCGGCAAACTGCCGGTCTGTGAGGAAGATGCAGGCGGACATGTTAGGTTGCCTTGATCCAAAGGTGGTGCTATCGATGTCGGACAGCGCTCAACACCAGCTGGTGTTACCACCTCCAAAGAAAATGATGACCTGCCAATCACGCTGGCTGTTGCGGGTAAAGAGGTGGCAGGTCTGCGCCCCAAAACAGGTGTGACTGCTGTCCCCCCAGTCACAGAGGATGAAGAGGCCGCGGATGCACAAGATATGTCAGACGGTGATTGGCCCGGCCGGCTTGGCCGCATTGTAGCACACTGAGCTTCCCACTGCAACTTATGCTTCATGTCCATGTGCCGTTTCATGCATGAAGTACTCAAACTATGTATTTTTTGGCCTCTACTTAGCTTTTGCTGACAAATGTTACAGATAACACGAGTTGGGTCATCTTTATCGATCTGAAAAAATGCCCAGGCTATGCAAGGCTTAGCACCCGTGCGACCTGAAGAGCCACCACGACTTGTGGTGAGAGGCAGAGTTGTGTTTGAGGATGCAGTTGTTGACGTGCTTCCAGTACTACGTCTCTGTCCAGGAAGGCGCAACCTGACCTCGTCGTCACTAGCATCTTCCTCCACCTCCTCTGCTGACCTCATCTCTTGGCTGACTGTGGGTTGACAGTAAGTGGGATCTCCGACCTCATCATCATCACCCTGTGCGTTATCACACCCGTCGTCCTCAGAGCCAACCTGTTCCTGCCCTGACAAAAAACTAAAGTTGTCGCTCCAATCAGGTATTTGAGTCTTATCATCGTCTTCCTCATTGTCTCCACCAACAGGAGTTACAGTTTGGGAATGAGGGTCTACATTATGGTCAGAACCTTCTGCGTCTGGTCCTGGATCTGACTCATAAAGATTCTGGGCATCAGTGCAGATCATTTCCTCGTCTGGATTCACAGAAGCGCTGGAGTCGACCTCTGATTCCCAGGCTATAGTATGAGTAAACAGCTCTGCAGACTCAACCATCTGTTCTACCTCATACTCAGACGGGCAGCTGGAGATTTGGGAGCTGTGAGGAAGCAAGTGCGATTTGGGTGACACCTTTGAGGACTGGAGTATTTGTGATGTTGAAGTTGATGTGGAGGAGAGCCCACTTAAAGGAGCACTTGATATCCGTTGAAGCACCTGCTGTTTTTGTGCCTCATCTGGAATTTGTAGCGATTGGCGTGGCCGTAAGAAAGGGATCTTATCACATTGTCCGCTAAAAGAAGTAGACATTTTAGTTTGGCTGGAAGATGGTCTTTCTTCTGCACCTACCCCACGGACACAACCTTTTTTCCCCTTCCCAACACGCCTATTCCCCTTTCCACCAGCAGCAGGCCTTTTTCCGCTCATTTTGGTGGTTAACTAATTCACAACTCTGGAGTTGTTTGCACAAAAAAACAATGGATGGTAACCGAGCAGAGCTGAGTGGCCAAACTGTGGTATTAGGCCAAAACTATTGGCTGGGCTAGATGCAGAAAAAAATTATTTTTAATTTGCAACCTGATGGAGGTCAGTATAGATGGACTAATAGAACAAGTCCCACACGCTGCTAGAAGCCCAAATATTTTTTCAGAGATAAATGAAGAAAAAAATTATTTTTAATTTGCAACCTGATGGAGGTCAGTATAGATGGACTAATAGACCAAGTCCCACACACTGCTAGAAGCCCAAATATTTTTTCAGAGCTAGATGCAGAAAAAAATTATTTTTAATTTGCAACCTGATGGAGGTCAGTATAGATGGACTAATAGACCAAGTCCCACACACTGCTAGAAGCCCAAATATTTTTTCAGAGCTAGATGCAGAAAAAAATTATTTTTAATTTGCAACCTGATGGAGGTCAGTATAGATGGACTAATAGACCAAGTCCCACACACCGCTAGAAGCCCAAATATTTTTTCAGAGCTAGATGCAGAAAAAAATTATATTCAGTTTGCAACCTGATGGAGGTCAGTATAGATGGACTAATAGAATGATGCTATGCCCAAAAGATTTTACTTCACTAGGTGTAGTAAAAAAATTGGTATTCTATACACAGGTGGTATATCTTGCAACACAGATAGGCTACTCCACTGACTAACACACTCTGCAATAGGCCAAAAAGGATTAGCTTTGCTAGATTCAGCCAAATGCTGTGAAAAAAACTTGCACAGCACTGGCACAGACCTGCCTGGCAAAAACTGATAGGAACTGATGTAACCTAGTCCTGAAAAGGACTCCAATTACAATTAGTCTTTACTCCCACAATCTATCTATTTAAGAGCACAGACCTGCCTGATAACAGTCGTAGGAAATGCTGTAACCTAGTCCTTAAAAGGACTGCAATCACAACTATTCCCTACTCCCAAGCTATCTGTATATTTGTGCGAAAATTGGCTTGAAATTAACAAGGTATAGCGCACACAGCAACAGCGGTGCCGTCTAACACGCAGCTGCAGCAGTGAGAAAATGGTGGCGACGGGGAAAATGGCTTGGTCTTATAGGGCAAGGACATGTGACATACACTGCCAATCACACATGCCCTTGCTTGTGTGAAAAAAAGCACTTCACTCCGTGTGTGCGCTGCTGATAGGCTGACAGATTGCACCTCCCCACTGCAAATGCGGGAAAGAGAAAAAAAAATGGAGATCTTCATTGTTCCTGCAGAGATCCATCCCCTGCCCCTCCCCCCGCCCCGCTGTACACTCAAACTGCGTATTAACATTAATTTTCATCATTACTGAGAAAAAATCCAGTTATGATTTTGGTGCACGAACAGTTATCGAACATAACCTCGAACAGCCGAATTTTTCTCAAATTGTTCGTGTTCGCCGACCGGCTCGAACACCGCCCAAAACAGCTCGAATTTGAGATTGGCGAACAGTTCGAGTAGAACAACGCTCATCTCTACTCCTCTGCTCCCCTCCTGGGCCTCTATGACTGGGCCTACTTGTGGGGCAGAGCTCCTAAGGAGACTCTGCTCCCAGACTGACTGTCACTCTCTGTCTGAACTGCCACCCTAAGATGGCCTCCCCTTTTTATATCTCACTCTATAGTGCTCCCCTAAACTTCTTCCTCCACCCACACCCACTACTGGTTCCCCCTACCTTTGGGTTCCCCCCACTCCAGCCAGGGACAGGGCTCAGCAGGAAACACATTGCATCTTGCCCTTCCAGCCGGCCTGGAGTAGTGTAGTGTTGGATGCGGGTGTTGGGGTTCCGGGCAGCACTCCCTCCTTACCTGAGAGAAGGAGACACCACACCTCTGGGTGAGGTGCAGTACCTCTGTGGCGACTGAACCCTCAGGGGCGCCACAAATACAGGGAAATATAATGAATGGGGTGAGAGAGAAGACAATACAGGGTCTTATAATGAATGTAGTGAGAGAGAGGACAATACAGGGCCTAATAATGAATGTGGTGAGAGAGAGGACAATACAGGGCCTTATAATGAATGGGGTGAGAGAGGACAATGCAGGGCCTTATAATGAATGGGGTGAGAGAGGACAATATAGGGTCTTATGATGAATTGGGGGTGAGAGAGAACAATACAGGGTCTTATAATGAATGGGGTGAGAGAGGACAATACAGGGTCTTATGATGAATTGGGGGTGAGAGAGGACAATACAGGGTCTTATATTGAATCAGGGGAGTGTATATGGACAGTACAGGGGCTTACAATTAATTGGAGGGTGAGTAAGGACAACACAGGGTCTTATGAAGAATTGAGGGGGAAGAGGACAATACAGGGTCTTATAATTAGGAAGTTGTTGAGAGAGGACAATAAAACGGCTTATAATGAAACAGGGGCTGAGAGAGGACAACACAGGGTCTTATGATGAATTAAGGGGAAGGACAATACAGCATCATATAATGATTTGTGGGGGAAGAGGACAATACAGGGTCTTATAACAAATTGGGAACTTGTTTAGAGAGGACAATAAAAGGGCTTATAATGAAATGATGGCTGAGAGAGGACAATACAGGGTCTTATAATGAATTGGGGGAAGAAGGATAATAGAGGATCTTACAATGAATTGGTGGGAGGTGGACAATACAGGATCCTGTAATGAATTGGAAGAAAGGAGGACAACAC
Organism: Phyllobates terribilis; assembly: GCF_046119375.1. Lineage (NCBI taxonomy): Eukaryota > Metazoa > Chordata > Amphibia > Anura > Dendrobatidae > Phyllobates > Phyllobates terribilis. The sequence goes on along the minus strand of NW_027362765.1, from coordinate 90,026,308 downwards.
AGGGATTTATAATGAATTGGGGGAGGAGGATAATAAAGGGCCTTATGATGAATTGGGGGGTGAGCTAAGACAATACAGGGTCTTATAATGAATTGGAGGAGAGAAAAATATGGGATCTCATGATGAATTGGGGTACTCATTCTGGGATTTCTAGAATTTAGAGGAAAGGTAAAGAAGGATACATCTGTTTAGGTGTACACGCTGTCACACATTAATCACAGCATTAAAATCACCTACCTAATGTCACTCCTCCTCATCCACTGACCTGGAGGCATGGACTGAAAAAGTCCTCTATATCATTCCCGCAGTACATACCATTGTTTTATAGTCCTGGAGAAAAACATAAGGATTTTATCCAATTTTTTATTTTTATTTTTTTTTTAAGTTTTAGGATCGATCAACTAACAATGTTATTTTAGGTATAAACACGCAGAAAGTATTAGCACTCAGCAGCAATTGTAAGCCTGTGTGGCGAGCGTTACTGTTAGTCATTACCATAAAGCTACAGCAATTAGGAACGTAAAGCCCGGCTTGTATTCCTCCAGTACAATTATGAGCGCTTACAAGAGCGCTGGTAAGAAAAGTGTCTCTGAACAGCCAGAAAATGACTCAGTCGAGAAATATTCCAAAGCTGCATTATAAATGTTCTCTAAAAACAAGCATCTGGGCACAAATGGCCAACTATGGGCTAGTGGTTAGCGAGAGGTGGACAAGTTTTATGACCTTAATATCGGCAGTAACGTTAAGCTTTCCATCCGTCCATTCTACATCTATTATTAGCATGTTTATTGTAATTAAATGTTGGTTAAAGTGGTGAAGAATTACTGGATTTGCTCAGATGTAGTTACCAATAATGAAAATATCTTTCTCTATATATATATTTCGGAGGATGCAGAGAAAAGATTTATTGCTTTGGGCTGTTATGCATTTTCTGGGAAGGGCTATTTATGCAAAATTGGATTTAACCCTTAAAATACTAGATACTAGTGCAAACGATTGTGAGATAATTGAAGAACCATCATTATTGGTCACTCATCCTCATGTCTGTTGTGACCAGTGAGACTTTGGCCTTTGTATTGTGGCATTCCCTGACATTATTTTCTCCAAGTTCATCAAAATGGTACTTGTGTTTAATGAATTTTTATGCAAAGTCAAAAATGATATTTTTTTCTGTCTTTAACAATTTTTGTGACTTTTTAGAGCAAAAATGTGCATATTTTTCAAAATATTGCAAACATTTTTGGTCTACATAAAAAACACAATTCATTATTTCATTTGTGCCTATTTTCCATCTACTTTTTCCATTTTTTTTGCATCTTTTTCATTTGCGTCTAATTCTCCTTGGAGTTTGCACCTATTTTAAAGTCTACTTTACATGTGTTTGCCTATTTTTTCTTATGTTCGGAATTCTGGATGGAGTTTGGGATTTCCAGATTTCTCGCCTGATTTATCAATTGCAACATTAAATTTGCAACATTTTGAAAAACATCAGATGTTTTTGTTTAAAACGTCACAAAAAAATGGTTTTCGAACGAAAAAAAGCCCATTTTTTTACTTTGCACAAAATTCAGGAATTGCATGCGCCATTTTGATGAATTTGGAGCAACAACTGTCAACGAATAAAAGAAGACACAAGTGAGAAGTGACTTTAAAGAAAAATGCAAATGATGAATCGGGGCCAAAATCACTCGAGGAGAGCTGCGGAAGTACATTTGCAACAAATTTTTCAACTTTTAGTGAAGTCACAAATGATGAATGAGGTGAAAAAATCTGGAATCAGCCAAACAATGATGAGCTAAAAAAAACAGACTAATCCCTAAAAAAAGCTTAAAACATCAAAAACTCTACAGAAAACAAGCACAGATGCAATAATGAATCAGGTCCTGAGTCTGGAAAGTGGCAAAAAGTTATAGGAAAAGTAAAAAAAGTGGAGGTAAAACTATTCAACTACAAGAGTATTGGGCAAAGGACAAAATAGTGATCTCAGGCATAAGCAGAAGCCCAAAATGTTGTTGGCTAGTTTTACAGTTTTCAGATGGTGGAACATGAGACAAAACCGGGGACTTGATACAATTCCTGGACCTTTAAGTATGTATTCACATATGACAAAAAATTCTGTAAATGAAAACCAATGGATTGTGAATCTCTCTGCACAACGTGCATTAAGTTTGGCAGATCCGATTCAGATTAAAGAAACTAGATTAAAGAAAATAGAGCATAAGCCACTGGAAGAGAGCTACCGTACTTTGCATATCTTTTTTTCTCCAGGAAGCATTGCCTGGCTTACAAAATTGATAATACCAGCTAATAGAAATGATGCTAATCAATTCTTAGGACCCAGACCAGAATCCACGTCCGTAATCTATGGCTGCAGAACAAGAGCCCTGAGAACTGCCTCTTACCTGACAGCAATCTCGGTTCTTCTTTTGATTAGCCAGCCTGGCATGATGTCAGCATTGTGGTGTGTTGCACATGTGATGTCACGACATGCTGGCTAATCAAAAGAGGAGCCGCGGATGACTGGAGGCAAGAGGGAGTTCTCAAGCCTCCCATCCATTGGCCACAGATTAGTGACCTGGTCGCTGGACTGGTTCCTAAAAATTGATTCACACCAAGTCTACCAGATGGTAATATCCATTGGAAGTAGCACTCCTGAAAGTTAATATTGATCTTTTAAAGGGTCTTGAATTAGGAATAGAAGCCAAACCAGAAACTTTATTTGCAGACATGCGGTGAGGAGTGTTTATTTGCATTGATGAGGAGTGTTTGCCCCTCATCAGTGCAAAGCAGGAAAACTTATTTGGCTGGCTCCACCTGCCAGCGGCCTATCAGCCAGCCAAATGAATTTCTTGTTATGCACTGATGACAGTCAAACACCCAGAAACACGTGTCTGCTAATGAAGTTTCTGTTTTGACTTCTTATCCTAAGTCATGTGGCAAGGACTTTTAAAGGGTTGATATTGACTTTAAAAAGAGCTATTTCCAATAGGTGTCACTAGAGACCCTTCTATTTCCCTCTCTCCTCTCTCCTGAAGAGTGTAAGCTCTTATGGTAAGTAGGGACCTCGCTCTACTGTTGAATGTAAACTCTTATGATCAGCAAGGTTGTCTCTCTCTCCTCTTCCCCAGATGGATTTTCTGAGAAAATAAAAGCTCTCCAGTACTGAGATTCATAGATTCGTGTGAATTTATTCGTCACAAATTGGATTTTTTGGAAAAATTTGTCAAAGTTGGCAAATTTGAATCTCAAAAGATTCGCTCATGTCTGGACATAAGCCAATCTGCCTTAAAATTGAAACCAATCCTTCTCAACCCGATAAACTGGTCACATAGATAATCTGAATCAGGAACTAAGTAAGATCAATCTTTTCTAAAATCTGTAATCTAGTGACAATGACTTCTTTGATTCAGAAAGCTGAAAGAAATATTTTCTGCCCTACACTTCCAAAAATATGCCAGTATTAGTGGGAATAGAACATACTGAAGGGCACTGTGAACTTCACCACACATTTGAGAGACTGTGCCCCTAGGGAAAAGGGTAAAAAAGATTAGATGACTCGTTTGTAGGTCCTTCACATAAAAATTGAAGACTTTTAGCCCTAAAAAAATGACACCCAAGGGGCAGTCCTGGCAGGTAACTAAAATAAATTACTGCCTATAACAAGTCTATCGAGCTCCACCTTGACTTGGGTTCTTTTTGAATTCTTGGCTACATCTTTCATTCCAAGAATGTCCGAGACACATGAGAAGTAAGTCTGAACATTGCCGTTTCTCAGTTTCAGCTAAAATGTCAGAAACCTGCAAAATAAACCTTGGGAACAAAGTTTTCTAAAGTTTTATTTTTATATAAGCAAAGTTGTCCCTGGTGTAGGCACTGCTTTGACATTGCTAAATGAAAACGGGGAAAACAGCTGCTTTGGTTGGATTTTCATCTTTCTTGCTCGTCTAAAAGTTTAAGCCTTCTGGGTTCTGAGGATCACAGACGTTCACCCAAGGGTGACTCCATCCAGTCAAGACTTTGTCCTTTAGTAATGGATAGCATTGCTGCCTGGCAAATATTTTCTAGATTGAGAAATGTTACTTTATCTCTTCCTCTGCAGGGATCTTTTACACCGTTGCTGAGACTTTAACCTTAAGCTAAATGATTGCAGTCTATAGCCATTATTCTTCGAGTAGACAATAGTCGATATTCCTGTTCCATGTAGAAAAAAATTCATTACACCATATTTTTTTAATTATTTTTATTTAGCTCAAAGGATCAAAAATGTTTCTGATGAGCTATGAGAAAAATGCTAAAATAAGGCCAGCTTTAGTTATCTGAAATAACCAGCCTACTGGAAAAAGGGAATTTGAGCCAAGTTTTTATGTTATCCTCTATCGATCAGATAAAGGCACTGAGGTTACAATGATCCAGAAGCTGAATGGAGAAGAGGTCAAGCATGTGCACCTACTCTCTATTCATTCTCTATGGGACTGCGGAAATTGGAGAACACTATACTGGGTTATCTTCAGCAGTTTCATAGAAAATAAGTGGAGCGGAGGGGTGCATGTCCGATCTACTCTTCGTTTAGATAAGGCTTGTAGTACACCCCTTCTCAAGATTTATGCAGGTCCCAGCGGTCAGATCCCCAGCGATCAGTACTTTATCCCCTATCCAATTGGTTGGAGATGACTTAAAATCTTTGTATGACCGATCACATCGAATAGATTTTTAAAGGAATTGTCCCACAATTAATATTTATCACTTATCCATGGGATAGGTGATAAGTGGTTGCATAAATTGGACTCCCACCAATCACGAGAACAGGGATCTGTTGTTGCACATGCGCATGGCTGCTGTTGCACATGCGCATGGCTGTTCCAGTACAAGCCATTTTCATCAATAGAAGTCTGAAGCGTGCATGTCTGATCACCATTCTTTTACATCTTGTGAACACAGGTCCTCCATTCTCATTGGAGGGAGAACCATTACTGAGACCCTCTGAGATCAGACTCTTGTCCCATATAATTTGGATAGAGGTTTGTTCCACAAATACAGCTTAATGGGACTGTCCAAACTTGGTGCTCAGGTATGTAATTGTTAGAACCTTGCTCTTAGGTTTTTTCCTTTGCTGGTCACATGGCCTTGTTGGCCTGTTTGGTCCTGCTCCGCCCTTCTGGCTTTGCTGGACTTCATTGTATAACTACTTTCTAGCTAGCCTGTGCTCTGTATCTAACTCTGTTAGTTTGCTTGGTCTACGGACCTCTGTGTTCTTTATATTTTGTTTGTTCGTCTGTCTGCTACTATTTCTGTTAGGAGGTGTCCCATTTTCCTCCCAGTCCTTAGTACTTGTAGGGATTCCTTCCCCACATCTATAGGTCTCCGTACAGACTAGCTTAGGACTTTAGCAGGTCTGATCGCAGGATCAGGTCCCCTGTTACATCGTAGGGATTAAGCTGAGTTCTATCGTAGGGACAGATCTCCTCTCTTTCCTTAGCTCTGGTAGCAGAACATAACAGTAATCACTCTACGTGGCTGCAGACTTGTGAATCCTCACAGCATGCACAATGCTCAATGCCAGGATTCTCTGATGCTGGTGATTTGCTTACATGCTGCCACATTCCGACTAATCGTGTTCGATCTAGTTCTGTTCACTTGCATTGAGGAAGACTGCGCACGTCTAATCGGCACATGACCGCATGTATGAAAATCACCTACTTGCGGTCACGCACCTGCCTGCTTCTGGCGCCGGTATCGGAGAATCCTGACAGCATGCATTGTATGCACTGCATGCATACTGCATACTTGAGCCCCAAGCCTGGACAACGCCATTAAGTAATAAAGTTGTAAGAGCTCATCAAGTGAGGTGGATCCACTAAGCCTCTAGTCATTCTCCTAGAAAAGTCAATGAACATCTCCAGTCTATTGTTTCCTATGGTCCCCCTCCCACACACACTCTATTATCATGTACAAGCAAAAATATGGATAATTTTAACTAATGGGTTTAAATTCTTAAAAATTATTTAGGCCATACATTCCCTTTAAATGTTTCAGCATGATTTAGATACAAACAAGTAGTAAAGGATGCTGGAATACAAGAAACAGACTTTTCATTGTCACTGCATGTTTCTGGTTAACTTCGTGCATAGGAATATGTTAGAGGTTTGAGGATAAAATACAACATGGTGAACATTTGGGGTTGTGACCACAATGACATCTGAAATGATGAGTCACGAAGAAGCTGATGATTTTTTGTTGTCCTTCTAAGTCAAGAACCATAATCTGTGCAATGTGAATCTCAGTAAGTAAAGGACTGTCCTCCGGTTACAACTGTGTCCCTACGCTGAGCAACCTTGGCTCCAGTCCACGTTTCTGAGGTTTCTCCTATGCGCCGGTGGCAGCCGTCACACTCGTGCTTCCAGCTGCAGAGCAGGATGGGAGGAAAACCACAAGCTCAAAATGAAACAGCGACATCTGCATAGACCAACAACCTCCCATGGTGCACTGCAACTGGAGAACAAGAGTGGAACACTGCTTTCCTTCTGGAAGAAGAAGCCAGCCGAAATGTCTATGGAGGGTAATATGAAACATAGCAAACTAGTGGCAGCACGGAACCTTGAGCCCATACACAAAGAAAGTCTTCTCATATTTGCAAGGCACTGACAGGCGAAGACAGCGTCCATCATGGACAGCTGACATGAAGAACATCATAAGCCAAATCCTAATACTATATAGGGCTCAGAAAACTTTTGAAACCATATGTTAGGGCTCATTCAGACGTCAGTTTTTCTCGTATCAGTGCTATCCATGTTTTTCACATATAACACTTGTATCTATAATAGTGTAGATAGTCTATGGGGTAATTCACATGTCCGAACTTTGCATTGGACCAAGTGGTCCACACAAAAGCAAGGAGACTAGTCTGATATTGATCTGAGTGTTGGGTCGAAATTGCCAATGCAAATCTCTGGGTCAGTGAAAAAATTGGACAGCTCTCGAATGCCATCCGTGTTCTGTTGATTTTTAATGGACTGATAGGAGAAGTTGGAGACACATTGAAACTTTTTTTTTCAATCCGAGAAAAATAGATGAAACTCGGATCAAAGACACTGACGAAACTGAGACCGATTTTGTCGTGCAAGAAAGTCACTGATGCGTGCATGATCTCTTAGGCTGGAAAGTGTATAGAAGAGCTCTTCTTTTCTCCAGATGTCCATCTCTGACCCTACTGTGGTCCTTCTGGTCTTGGTTTACAAGCGACCAATCAGTGTCTGCAGCAGTCATGCCATACTACTAGTATCACTGCTCAGCCATGGGAGCCATGATGCAAATGGTAAAGCACTTGATCACTTAACCCACTGATTGCAAATAAGGACCATCAGGACTGCCAGCACACCAGCTCTGAATCACCAGGAGAAAGAAGAGACGAGTACTGTTTATTTTATTTCACATCATTTGCAGGATTTTTAGAAAATAAGTTTTGAAAAGTTAGTTACAACCTTAAACAAGCATTCCAGCGATATTTTTTTCCATGACTATTATAATCTGCACTTATCTCTCTGCAGTTCAGCCTGTTTTCTGCATCTCCAATCAGGTTTTACCATGTGTTTTATTCCTCTATGCTCCACTATAAATACCATTATACATAAGAAAAGAATGGGTATCTAGAGCAAGTACCATTTCTGCTTGCTGAGAGGACACTATGATAATCCTTCACTCTACTGTATATTCACCTAAATAATATTATAAGCCTACAGAGAGGATGGCTGAACTGTCATCATCTTCATTGTAACTCTTTGACAGGAGCTGTCCTATTATCATCAGTGACTGTGATGGTTTCTGTCTTCGTTTGTGAAGAATATATTTGTTACAGTACATGCAGCTTCCTAATAAGTCTACACTATTTTTGTCCTATGTCTCTAGTTATCTATACTTGCTTTGTATCTTCTCAATTGCTCTTTTTTAGTTTCCCCTTTCTCCCTTTGTCTTCTTGTTTCACTATTCATCTATAATTTCTCTCGGGATCAATAAAGCGTAACGTATGATATAAGTTCACATCTCCCTATTTCTTTACAGAGTCAAGGAACATTGATTCTATACCTATGAAGGTTATTATTGTCTTATCATTTATATATTAGAGATGTTCTCCTTTGTTCCCCTATGTTCTCAGACTTCCTATTTCAACTACACTTGTCCTTGAATACTTATCGTGATCCTATTTGATAATCTTGTAATTGGACACACATTTTGTAAATATTGTTTATATTGGTTATATTATATGTGTTGATGTTCTTTTATCAAGTCCTGTCTACATCTATGCTGATTTTGTTGTATGTATATACCTAGATAAGCTTGACAAAGACCAAGGTGGACCAACCTTTGTTTTTTGTTTCATCACTGGTCGGAGATTAATAAATTATCACTTGAGCAAATATATATTTCTCTTCATCTTTTCAGTGTTAAAATTAACCTTTTACATTTTGAATGTACAGAGAGGAAGGCTGAACTGTCATCATCTTCATTGTTACTGCGTGACAGGAGCTGTCCAATTATTATCAGTGACTGTGATTGTTTCTGTCTCCCTTTGTGAAAAATATATGTGCTACAGTGCAGCTTCATCATACAACTTCAGGTGATCCCCTTGTGCGAACCCAATCCAAAAAGAATTTTCTTATAGAAAGAGACAACTATACCAGGTAATACCAACCAAATACCATAAATTGGGTGACTAGAAAAAAACAAACCTAATGATAATAATATTAAACTACTTTAAGTATCTTGCTCTTGAACTAGAAAAGAGATGGTTTAAAGTCCATAGCCACATATCCTTTTTTTTTTGGTAAATCTCCATTGAATTACAAAGCAGAAGGAAAATGAAAGGATACATGATATATGATTGCTAGGGGTCTCCTCACAGAAAACCTCACTGATCACCAACGATTCCAAACTCCTCTGTTTGAATGAAGCATTAGAGGGCATGGGTGATTGCTATTTCAAATAACTTTTTTAAAGTTCTAAGAAGTCCCATTTGCAGTTTTCAAAAAAACATATAGGGGACACAGCTAGTATGTGGAAGAAGATGCTCTGGCCAGATGAGACCAAACTAGAACTTTTTGGGCACAATGCAAAATGCTATGTGTGGTGGAAAGCTAACACTGCACATCACCCTGAAAACACCATCCCCACCATCAAACATGGTGGTGACAGCATCATGATGTGAGGATGCTTTTCATCAGCATGGACAGAGAAGCCGGTCAGAGATTATGGGAAGATGGATGGAGCTAAATACAGGGCAATTCTGGAATAAAACCTGTTAGAGGCTGCAAGGCACTTGAAACTGGGGTTTAGGTTCACCTTCCAGGAGGACAACAACCCTGAACATACTGCCAGAGCTACAATAGATGGTTTAGATCAAACCATAATCATGTGTGTGAATGGCCCAGTCACAGCCCAGACCTAAATCCCATGGAGATCTTTGGTAAGATCTGTCTGTGGCTGTTCACAGATGCCTCCATCCAATCTCATTGCGCAAGAGCTAATGTGCAAAGAAGAGTGGACAAAAATTTTATCCGCTAGATGGGTAAAACTGGTAGTGAGATTTCCCAAAAGACTCGCAGTAGTATTTACAGTGAAAGGTGGTCTTACAAAGTATTAACTCGGGAGGGGTGCTGAAAACAAATGCACGTCCCAATTTTCAGATTTATATTTTTTAAATATTTAGAAAACCATGTATCATTTCCTTTACACTTCACAAATACTTGCTACTTAGTGTTGGTCTAGCACATAATAATATCTCAATAAAATACATTTAATTTTGTGGGTGTAACGTGACAAAATGTGGAAAAGTTCAAGAGGTATAAATACTTTTTCAACGCACTAGATAGATGTATTTTTTTTACTTTTTTATATTTTATTTATATTTCCTGGTAACTAAGATTCCAATTTCAGTCTTATGTAGGCAAACTTATTTCTCAACTAGCATTTCTCAAAGAAACAGCTTTGCCAATGAAATCCTGTTCAACATAAAAAGAAAAAAAAATTAATCTCAAAATAATCTCACAGCCATCCTGAGCTTGGTCCAAGTAGCTAAACCAAGCGGAGCACTTCCTTACCTCGCCACATCTTAAAAATAGTGATCTCCTGCAGAGAGCAGAAAGCAGCACAAGAGCGTTACTGTCACTAACTCTTTCCAGGGAATCCGCAGTGACTCATTACGACGAGGCTGTAAATATCTGGTTTTTGGTTATTGGTGTAGCCAGCATTGCCACCCAGTCATTTCACCGATGACAATAAATAGCTCTTGTTTAAAACAGAAGGTGCAACATACAAGAAACAGCAACCAACCTCAAAGCTCACCACTTCTGTGATACAGGTGAGAAAAGTCAGAGGTTTTTGTTTTACTTTGTTTTACAACTTTTATCACTTTGGGCCCATTGGACAGGGCTCCTAAACCGTTTAAAAGGGTTGTCTATAAAAAAAAATATTTTTAGCTATATTTCTAATTTAAATACATATAACTTAATAGTATACTTGTCTTTTCAATCAGTATTGTTCCCATGTCCCGGCAGCTCTAATTTCGGCTCTACTTCAACACGAAATGTTTCATGTGATGGCACGTGATCGGAGCTGTGTGAGGAGGGGGCTGAATAATTTCTCATTTAAATAGTTAAAACAGCCCCCTTCTCTGTCTATGCATCAGCTCTAATGGAAAAAGGGGGCTGTCAGCCTGCTCCCTAAACATACAGCAATGAGATGGTGCCGACACAGGAAATGTTCCCCAATGTTGACCCAAGTTGGAAGTGGAGCTGCCGGGATCTGGAACTGGTATTGAAATCTGAAGATCGGGACACCTTTAGAAATGCAAACATATCAGTAATCTGTATCTACAAAAAAAGTTGTTGTGAATGGTACATTCTCTAAATGGTATAAAGTCAGCAGTGGGGACCACAAGTACCTGTACTGGGAGCAGTAGGGACCAGAAGGATCTGTACTGGGAGCAGAGGGGACCACAAGAATCAGTAGTGGGAGCAGTAGGGGCACGAAGGATCTGTACTGGGAGCAGAGGGGACCACAAGGATCAGTAGTGGGAGCAGTAGGGACCAGAAGGATCTGTACTGGGAGCAGAGGGGGCCACAAGGATCAGTAGTGGGAGCAGTAGGGACCAGAAGGATCTGTACTGGGAGCAGAAGGGACCACAAGGATCAGTAGTGGGAGCAGTAGGGACCAGAAGGATCTGTACTGGGAGCAGAGGGGACCACAAGGATCAGTAGTGGGAGCAGTAGGGACCAGAAGGATCTGTACTGGGAGCAGAGGGGACCACAAGGATCAGTAGTGGGAGCAGTAGGGACCAGAAGGATCTGTACTGGGAGCAGAGGGGACCACAGGGATCAGTAGTGGGAGTGACGCGCCCCCTGGGCCTGTGCTGCTTCTGCTGCGCAGGGGGATATCCGGAGCCGGATCTGCTGGGGATAGTAGTCCTCGTGGCGGTGACCCGGTCCGTGCCCAGGGTGTCAAACTAAGTGGCGAAATTAGTAGGAGATGTTATAGTGTTCGACTACGCCACCCGTTGAATGCGGTTATGAAACCGCCGCTGCAGGGCAGACCGCTGAGGCCGGTGGTACGGTTGTGCAACGTGGATAGTATAACCCCCAACGGGAGGGGTATGGCCTCAGGGCAGCGGACGTGGATGATGGGGATAGTGGAATTGCACGCAGGCACCAGGAACCACTCAGAGACGGTGCGGTGTAGTTCAGGGTCTTTACTGGTGGCAAAGGTAGACCTTCCCGGGAGTACTGGCTAGCGATCGGGGCCTGGTCAGTCCGTGAGCAGATAGGATCTCCCCTGGCCAGGCGGAGTTGTAGGCCTCCCCAACTAATTGTACTCTTCCTGGCTACCTTGCTAGAAGCGGGTAAAAGTAGCCCACGTCCCTGAGTGTACCGTGTGGTGCTCACCCGTATGGCCGGTGACTAGGGGCCTTCTGGTAGCCTCCGCTCCAGGACGGCGGTGCTGGTCCCTTGCGTGTGACCGTGCCTTCGGGTTTCTTGGCCAGAGGACCTGAAATCCCCTGCCGGTCGGTTTCTGCTGCTGGGTATGGAACAGTCCCCACAGCCTCGGACTCCGTGTCCGGTGAGATCTCTTCAGTCAGGACGAGCTCTACAGCTTCCAGTCTCTGACCCCTTTTATCACTGCTCCCACAGAGCTCCTGATCTTGCTCTCCCTGCATCTGCTCCACTCCAGACCAGACTGTGTCTCTGTCTGGGACTCCTCTTCTTCTCTTCTTTACTCCCTAACCCTACCTCAGCCCCAGTTTATATAGGGGAAGTTCTTCCCCTCCCAGGACTGGGCAGGAGGTGTGGCATGCTTAGGATTCCTGACCAGGAGACCTCCCACCTGCTCACAGACGTAATATTGCTATTACTGTGGTAACCAGACCCCTGGGGTTCCACAGGAGCAGTAGGGACCACAAGGCTCTGTACTGGGAGCAGTGGAGACCACAAGGATCTGTACTGGGAGAAGAGTGGACCACAAGGATCTGTACTGGGAGCAGTGGGGAAGCACAAGACTCTGTATTGCAAACAGTGGGGGCCACAAGGATCTGTACTGGGAGCAATGAGGACCACAAGTACCTGTACTGGGAGCAGTGGGGACAACAAGGATCTGTACTGGGAGCAGAGGGGACCACAAGGCTCTGTACTGGGAGCAGTGGGGACCACAGGGATCTGTACTGGGAGCAGTGGGGGCCACAAGGATCTGTACTGGAAGCAGTGGGGACCACAAGGATCTGTACTGGGAGCAGTGGGGACCACAAGGATCTTTCCTGGAAGTAGTGGGGACCACAAGGATCTGTACTGGGAGTAGTGGGGACCACATAGATCTGTACTGGGAGCAGTGGGGACCACAAGGATCTGTACTGGAAGCGGTGGGGACCGCAAGGATCTGTACTGGAAGCTGTGGGGACCACAAGGATCTGTACTGGGAGCAGTGGGGACCACAAGGATCTGTACTGGGAGCAGTGGGGACCACAAGGATCTGTACTGGAAGCAGTGGGGACCACAAGGATCTGTACTGGGAGTAGTGGGGACCACAAGGATCTGTACTGGGAGCAGTGGGGACCACAAGGATCTGTACTGGAAGCAGTGGGGACCACAAGGATCTGTACTGGGAGTAGTGGGGACCACAAGGATCTATACTGGGAGCAGTGGGGACCACAAGGATCTGTACTAGAAGCGGCGGGGACCACAAGGATCTGTACTAGAAGCAGTGGGGACCACAAGGATCTGTACTGGGAGGAGTGGGGACCACAAGGATCTGTTCTGGAAGCAGTGGGGACCACAAGGATCTGTACTGGAAGCGGCGGAGACCACAAGGATCTGTACTAGAAGCAGTGGGGACCACAAGGATCTGTACTGAGAGGAGTGGGGATCTCAAGGATCTGTACTGGGAGTAGTGGGGACCACAAGGATCTGTACTGGGAGCAGTGGGGACCACAAGGGTCTGTACTGGACGCAGTGGGGATCACAAGGATCTGTATTGGAAGCCGTAGGGACCACAAGGATCTGTACTGGGAGCAGTGGGGACCACAAGGATCTGTACTGGAAGCAGTGGGGACCACAAGGATCTGTACTGGGAGCAGTGGGGATCACAAGAATCTGTACTGGGAGTAGTGGGGACCACAAGGATCTGTACTGGGAGCAGTGGGGACCACAAGGATCTGTACTGGAAGAAGTGGGGACCACAAGGATCTGTACTGGGAGCAGTGGGGATCACAAGGATCTGTACTGGGAGTAATGGGGACCACAAGGATCTGTACTGGGAGCAATGGGAACCACAAGGGTCTGTACTGGAAGCAGTGGAGACCACAAGGATCTGTACTGGAAGCAGTGGGGACCACAAGGATCTGTACTGGGAGCAGTGGGGACCACAAGGATTTGTACTGAAAGCAGTGGGAGCCACATGGAATTGTACTGCAAGCAGTGGGGGCCACAAGTATCTGTGCTGTAAGCAGTGGGGGCCACAAGCATCTGTATTGCGAGCAATAGGGACTCTGATCAGTATAATCGGACCATTTTTCTCTGATGTAGAGAAAATGGTCGCATGCACCTACTCGTAGGGTGAAGTCTGAAGAGTAGAAGACTGGAGCAGAATCGAGAGAGCCAATGGAGGATCTGGCAGGGAGCAGCAGTTGTGGGACAGGTGTGGAGCAAGGTGAGTATATTATCTTTCATTGGCAATCCAGGCAAATTCAATTTTCATTGATTAAATGTTGATGCAAATCGAATCTCTTGGCCAAGTTTGAGCAAATCTGAACAGACTCACTCATATCTGGTTCACAGTGTATAGAGCGGAAAACCAATTCTCAGTACACTGTGTAGTGGCCGTTCTTGGGTAATGCAGATCATATCCCATTGAAATGAACTGCAGTACCCAGGAACGTTCACTACACAGTGTGACATTCTGGATCCATGTACTGTAATTTTGGCAGCCGTGATCCTAGGTATCAGCTTATCAGTGGTGTCGATGCCAACTGATCTGATGTAGATGACTTGGACATCTCCCTTATAGTTACCACCATTTAAAATTGCAATTGTGAAAATCTGCAAGAAAAAAAAAAATTGCTAGGAATACGTTATAAATAAGAGAATATAATACATAGACGCATGCTAGTAACATGTTGTGTAACCTGTCACTCAATGTTACCAAGGCTAGCCTATAGGGTCGCTGCGCTACCATCATATATTGATATTTAGTCTGTCCATGCGTATCTGTTTTAGCAATGATATGGCTTGAAGACAAAATACTAATAAAAAGTGCCTGCCGACACAGTCAGAGGTCAGACCCAAAACATTGGGATTTATGAACACAATTCACTCACACTTCATGGAAAGTGACCCTTTCACGGAAGGTGGTCTCACCGCATATATTACACCCAGTCCCTGGATCCATGACACAGAACCTGCATAGAGAAGCGGCCCCCGTAAACGTGGGCCGGCTCTGAGAGCCTAGTGTGCTGCTAGCAAAACAAGCCAGAATGGAGACATTGCCCATATGTTTGTTGTTGTGGGGTCCCTGGTGATTGACATGCGTCAGCTCAGCTTGTTTGCTGATGGATCCTGCTGGTAAAAGAATATATCTATATTCTGTCTGTACGCACACTCCCAACCTGCAAGTAAGCACGATGCACTAATAGACTATAATTGACTGGATGGTGAAGTCATGGAACAATATAACATTTTTCTTTATACATGTGTATAAAATCTGTTAAAATGAATGCATACTGGTTACCCCTTAAAGGGAAAATCGAATTTTGATTATTTACTAAAGTTATTCCAAGTCACAATTAAGTATTTATTTTTTCATCTATCTCATTATTTATTTTATTATATGGATAATATTTGTTATGGATTTTCTGAAAAATTTGGATTCTCCAAAATCCAAATTTTTCATGATTCGATTTGTGCAAATTTAAGCTGTATTTTGCTGGATTCTGAGGACCAGGAATGGGTAATAAAACCATTTATACTCAGCGCTTCTTGGCCCTCCCCATAAATCTCCCTCTGCCGCCGGTTCTTCTATTGGTCTCTTAGACTTTTCTCCCCTTCTTTTCTATCTTCTCTTCTTTCCAGGCCTTTGGCTATGCAGTTCTTCACTGGGCACCACGTGGTCACCTCAGATACTGTTCAGGGGGGGCCGACAGCTGGGATTAGCACCAATCAACAGAATAGATCATTTTTATCCCTGAAGAGGCACTTTTGGCCCGTTATAAACTGGAGCGGCATGCTGGTTGCCTGACCGCTTCTACAGTCATGGCCAAAAGTTTTGAGAATGACACCAAAATTATATTTTCACATGATCTGCTGGCCTCTGGTTTTTATTAGTGTTTGTCTGATGTTTATATCACATACAGAAATATAATTGCAATCATATTACGAGTACCAATAGGTTATATTGACAGTTAGAATGAGTTAATGCAGCAAGTCAATATTTGCAGTGTTGCCCCTTCTTCTTCAAGACCTCTGTAATTCTCCCTGGCATGCTCTCAATCAACTTTTGGACCAAATCCTGACTGATAGCAGTCCATTCTTGCATAATCAATGCTTGAATATTGCCAGAATTTGTTGGTTTTTGTTTGTCCACCCGTCTCTTGATGATTGACCACAAGTTCTCAATGGGATTAAGATCTGGGGAGTTTCCAGGCCATGGACCCAAAATCTCTATGTTTTGTTCCATGAGCCATTTAGTTATCACCTTTGCTTTATGGCAAGGTGCTCCATGATGCTGGAAAAGGCATTGTTGGGCGCCAAACTGCTCTTGGACGGTTGGGAGAAGTTGCTCTTGGAGGACATTCTGGTACCATTCTTTATTCATGGCTGTGTTTTTAGGCAAGACTGTGAGTGAGCCGATTCCCTTGGCTGAGAAGCAACCCCACACATGAATGGTTTCAGGATGCTTTACAGTTGGCATGAGACAAGACTGGTGGTAGCGCTCACCTCTTCTTCTCCGAGTAAGCTGTTTTCCAGATGTCCCAAACAATCGAAAAGGGGATTCATCAGAGAAAATGACTTTGCCCCAGTCCTCAGCAGTCCACTCCCTGTACCTTTTGCAGAATATCAGTTGGTCCCTGATGTTTTTTCTGGAGAGAAGTGGCTTCTTTGCTGCCCTCCTTGAAACCAGCCCTTGCCCAAAGAGTCTCCGCCTCACATTGCGTGCAGAAGCACTCACACCAGCCTGCTGCCATTCCTGAGCAAGCTCGGCACTGCTGGTAGTCCGATCCCGCAGCTGAAACAGTTTTAAGATACGGTCCTGGCGCTTGCTGGTCTTTCTTTGGCGCCCTGGAGCCTTTTTGACAACAATGGAAGCTCTCTCCTTGAAGTTCTTGATGATGCGATAGATTGTTGACTGAGGTGCAATCTTTGTAGCTGCGATACTCTTCCCTGTTAGGCCATTTTTGTGCAGTGCAATGATGGCTGCATGTGTTTCTTTAGAGATAACCATGGTTAACTGAAGAGAAACAATGATACCAAGAACCAGCCTCCTTTTAAAGTGTCCAGTGATGTCATTCTTACTTAATCATGACTGATTGATCGCCAGCCCTGTCCTCATCAACACCCACACCTGTGTTAATGGATCAATCACTAAAACGATGTTAGCTGCTCCTTTTAAGGCAGGACTGCAATGATGTTGAAATGTGTTTTGGGGGTTAAAGTTCATTTTCTGGGCAAATATTGACTTTGCAAGTACAGTAATTGCTGTTAAGCTGATCACTCTTTGACATTCAGGAGTATATGCAAATTGCCATTGCAAAAAATGAAGCAGTAAACTTTGGAAAAATTACTATTTATCTCATTCTCAATACTTTTGGCCATGACTGTACATTCATTTTCCATTCTTATAGTGGAGCATGCTAACTGCCACACTCTAACAGGAATAAAAGTTTTCTATCAATTGATGAGGGTCCCAGTGGTCCCAATTTGTCGGACCCCCACAAATTAATAACTTATCAGCAGTGGTGAACGAGGTATGGGGAGGGAGGAGAAGAGGTGAGCATAAGATATTTTTAAATCGATTGCCAAGGATTCAATTTGTACCAGATTTATTCAAATGTCACAGCCAAAATTGACAAAATCTGCTGTACTTGACTTTGGTAGATTTGTTCATCTCTAGTGCTGACTGACAATGAAATTAATGGGACGGTCAGCATTTCAATTTTAATGGTTTGACATCCCTAACAATATCATAATTAAGACTGCTTTGTGACAAATGTTTTTAGTGCACATTGTAGTGTACATTAAAGGGTTATTTCCCCAATCGCATCATTTTTAACAAAGCACAGTAAATGCAAACTTTTTCTTAATATATAGTAAAAGCTCAACATAAAGTTTCTTTATTGTACCTAATCTAAGTGTAAAATTTGCCTTATGCTTCTGTGTACTCTCTGCTGATATACAGTACGATTTTACCTTCTGTCATCTAAATCAGTATGGCTTCCTGTGTGGTTTTACATAATTTTTAGCTCAACTCTCCTGCTCTTTGCTTCAAGGTATCTTGCAGGTACAAGGCAGTGCAGCGCAATGTTTGTTGCTTGTAGTTGAGAGATCATTGATGTAAAACTGCAAATGCTGCTGTGTTGATGCATATTTCAGAGGATTATCTTCTGTCATATGCATCAACAAGCAGCATTTCAAGTTTGAGCTTTTAGTAGGAGGCAACGTTTTGAAAAACAAACAGCTCAACTATTTTCAGACCTTCTCTAAATAATCCCATCCTGCAGTATATTACTCATCTCAACCACTCCATACACAGTCTTATCCTGCAGTATATCACTTCTCTAAGCCCCTCTATATAAAGCCCCATATTGCAGTACATAACTTCTCTCAGACCCTCTACATACAGCTCCATCCTGCAGTATATTACTCCTCTCAGCCCCACTATTAAAAATCCCATCCTGCAGTACATCTTTCCTTTTAGCCCCCTTTACATATGTCTTTTTACTACAGTATATCTATCCTTTCAGTCCTTTATATACACGTGATCATCCTGCAGTGTACAGTATATCTTCTTTCAGCACCCTCTATAGACAGTCCCATCCTGCACTACATCAGTAAATGTAGTCTATGGAAGATGTTCATAAGGGATAGGATGACTTAAACAAACTGAGCGTTTGGCATCCACATGAAAGATGTGGTTCATGGTGGACCAATGTAAAGTTATGCATATGGACACTAATATTATGCGGGCATCATTAATTAAACAGTCTAACATATAAAATAGACTTTAAAAAAGGTACAAATTAAAAGAAGAATAAGGCGCAAATGAAAAACAGGTGAAAAAGAAAACTAGTCAAAAAAGGCGCAAATGCAATTATAAATTGGGCCCAATATATTGCACTATGCTGAGTCATGTCAAGCCTGGTCCAAGTCTGCATGTTATACTCCTATTCAATCCAAATGGCGGACCCCAGTTACGTGAATTTCATCACAGCAGCTCATAATGTGATGTAGTAATGTGTATGGCCCCTACGTGCCTGTATGTCCTGGGGAATCTCTTCCCAAGACCTGGATCAGGGCATCTAAAAGGTCCTGAATCATCTGTAGGGCTATTTGGGGGGTGGGATGCACTGATACATGTCTGTAAGGTTCTCAAATGGATTTAGATCTGGGGAACTGGAGGGACAGTCAATGTCTTCAATACCTTCATCATCGGCCTACACCCTTGCTACAAGGCTAGTCATTGTCCTGCAATATGAGGAACCCATGGCACCAGCGTAAGGTCTGACCATGGCTCTGATGATTTCATCCCAGTACCTAACAGCAGTCAGGATACCAATGGCAATCACATGGAGGTTTGTGTGACCCTTCAAGTGTATATCTTCGCAGAAGTCACTGATTCACCACCAAACTGGTCATGCTGGTTTAGGTTGATGTTCTGAGATGGATGACAAGATCACAGAAATGGAAAAGAAACATGCTTTTCAAATTGTAATGCCGCCTCAGGCGCTGGCCCAGAATCTTCAATCTTGTCAGATGGCATCTAAGTATAAAACTAAGGTCTTTTTTTTTTCCCAAAATTAAGGACACTTAAGGTTCATTTATATTGTTTTCATAACTAATAAGTACAAAAAAATCTTCTTGAAGACTCCAAATTGAACAAACAGGCCACATCTAAATCCTACCGATACCTTGGAAATGATGCAAGGTTAACACATCGAGCTGGAGAGAAGCCAGGATAATACACTGAACATACTCTTCAAGGAAAACCCATAAACAGTTCAAACAATGAGTCAAAACGGTGAATTTTATGTCCCCCAATGGCAAGCTTAGCTTATTTATTCACGGATTCAAAGGAACAACGTGAATTCCTTCAAAAGCTTGAAAAGCAAAGGTGGAACAAGAGTCAATATACAACGGTCAATGGAAACATCCTATTATTACCAGGGCTTAGGGAAGACTACCAGCCCTGAGGTTTGTCTTGGCTTTAGTTTGGAAAAATAACACAGGAAACCCTCATCTGGTATATTACTGGAACTGGCAAGCTAGGAGTGTTACAGTAATTATGGGACGGCTGTTGGTCAGGTTTCAAGATAAATGGGTCGGTAGGAACGGGTGTCCCTCCTCGCCTTAGTGCAGGAGATGTCGCAATAAGGGACTCGAAAAATAAAGGGGAGGAAGCTGAGTATTACCTGTTACACAGCGAGATGATGAATCTCCCATCTCAGGGATTAGTGAGCTGCTGTACTAGTCATCAACACGGAGACTATATGTAACATTAGCTTCAAGGGGTTTTCTATTTTTTTTGTGTCTTTACTGAAAAATGAAAAACAAAGATAAAAAATAAAAAAAAATGTGAAAAATGTCTAAGCAGGATGCAGACACTTAAGAGCAATGATAGTTTGTAAGAACGTACGTTCTTAATTATTGCTCTGTGTAAACAGGCCCAGATATGAGATGTTCATTGACTTCTATAGGAGAGTATTGCTCTGTGATGCGTGCAGACGTTATTGTGCAGGGAGTGGAAGCAGGCGAGCTGTGCAATCAACAAGTGTGAATATTGTGATCATGTGTTATCTTTATAAAGGTGTTATGGGCACGCTCTGTGACCTGTGTAAAAGTCATTGTACAAAGAGGGTAGAGGAGTGAGCTGTGATATCATCTATTGTTTATGATACATTCTGTGTTGCCTACTGTTCATAGATGTATCAGTCATTGTACAGGAGGAGGAGGTGAGCTGTGACATCTATTTTGAATGGTGGATCCTGTGGTATCTACTGTATATAGAGGTGATATCAGTCATTGTACAGGAGGAAGTGAGCTGTGACATCTATTGTAAATGGTGGAGCCTGTGGTATCTACTGTGTATAGAAGTGATATGAGTCATTGTACAGGAGGTGGAGGAGGTGAGCTGTGACATCACTTATTGTGAATGGTGGATTCTGTGTCATCTGCTGTATATAGAGGTGTTATCAATCATTGTACAGGAGGAGGAGGTGAGCTGTGACATCACCTATTGTGAATGGTGGAGCCTGCGGTATCTACTGTGTATAGAGGTGTTATGAGTCATTGTACAGGAGGAGGAGGTGAGCTGTAACATCACTTATTGTGAATGGTGGATCCTGTGTCATCTGCTGTATATAGAGGTGTTATCAATCATTGTACAGGAGGAGGAGGCGAGCTGTGACATCTCCCATTGTAAATGGTGGAGCTTGTGGTATCTACTGTGTATAGAAGTGTTATGAGTTATTGTACAGGAGGAGGAGGTGAGCTGTAAAATCACCTATTGTGAATGGTGGATCCTGTGTGATCTGCTGTATATAGAGGTGTTATCAATCATTGTATGGGAGGAGGTGATGAGCTGTGACATTTCCTATTGTAAATGGTGGAGACTGTGGTATCTACTGTGTATAGAAGTGTTATAAGTGAATGTACAGGAGGAGGAGGAGGTGAACTGTGACATCACCTATTGTAAATGGCGCATCCTGTGTTATCAATCATTGTTCAGGAGGAGGACGTGAGCTGTGACATCTATTGCAAATGGTGGAGCCTGTTGTATCTACTATATATAGAGATGTTACCTGTAGATGTAACCCAACCTGTAATAATGAGATCAGTATCCTGAATGGGAGAGTGTTGTGCCCAATCTCTGTGCCCTGTGTAGAGGTCATTGTGCATGGAGGGGGAGGGGGTGAGCTGTTACATAACATACTGTGAATGGAGGATATAAAGGAGCCACCTGTCACTATAATCTTTTCTGTGATGATAATGAGATGAATGCAGAGAAGTGATCTCTAAAGTACAAACAGTGTCAGCCTATCATGAGACTCGATGGCCAGATTGAATACTATAAAGTTTCAGGATTTTTTTTAATACAAATAATAATATGAGAAATGGGAAAAATAAATATATGTGTTTAGTAATATATAATACATACTTTCTAATAAAAATACAACTTGATTACAAAAATACGTCATTTACATGTGACACATTTACCCTTACGGCTCATGCTCATTTTGCCAGAAAAACAGACGAATAAAATCCAATAAAAAATCGGATTGCACTCTGACTAATGTTATTCTGTGAGTCCCTGCTCATCTGCGATTAATTTCTCAGCTCAGATCAGACTGAGAAAAAAATCGCAGCATGTTGAAAGTGGCCGCATATATCGGATAAGACTCGCCAATGCAAGTCAATTGCTGCGAGAAAAAAAATGGCACAGCACTCAGACCATGCAAGTGCCGTCCGATTTTTAGGCATCCATCTCCTTGAAAACCCAACATTCCATCTGCTGCGTACAGTAAATTCATTCACAGTGTGACCCGTCAGAATAGAATAGGTATATACATAGAATAGCTAGATAAAAGATGTCAGTGACATATATAATTAGCGTAGTGCGTGTGTAGGTTACTGTACATGTATTTAATTAACCCCTTAAGCCCCGGAGCATTTTTCGCTTTTGCATTTTCGTTTTTGCTCCCCTTGTTCCCAGAGCCATAGCGTTTTTATTTTTTGGTCAATATGGCCATGTGAGGGCTTATTTTTTGTGGGACGAGTTGTACTTTTCAACGCCATTACTAGTTTTATCATATCCTGTACGGGAAAACTTGAAAAAAATTCCAAGTGCGGTAAAATTGCAAAAAAAGTGCAATACCACAGTTGTTTTTTATTTATTTTTTTTACCATGTTCACTGAATGCTAAAACTGACCTGCCCTTCTTATTCTACAGGTCATTACGAGTTCATAGACACCAAATATGTATAGGTTCTTTTATATTTAAGTGGTGAAAAAAAAATCCAAAATTTGGTAAAAAAAAAAATAAAAAAATAGCGCCATTTTCTAAGACCCGTAGCGTCTCCATTTTTCGTGACCTGGGGCTGGTTGATGGCTTATTTTTTGCGTGCCAGGCTGACGTTTTTATTGATAACATTTGGGGTAGATCTAATGTTTTGATCGCCCGTTATTGCATTTTATTGCAATTTTGCGGCGACCAAAAAACGTAATTCTGCCGTTTAGAATTTTTTTCTCGCTACGCTATTTACCGATCAGAATAATTCTTTGTTTATATTGATAGATCGGGCGATTCTGAACGCGGCGATACCAAATATGTGTATGTGGGTTTTTTTTTATATATTTTATTTTGAATGGGGCGAAAGGGGGGTGATTTAAACTTTTATATTTTTTTATTTTTTTTTATATTTTTAAAAACTTCTTTTTTTTTACTTTTTGCATGCTTCTATAGTCTCCATAGGAGACTAGAAGCAGCAACTATCCGATCGCCTCTGCTACATACAGGGGACGAGCAGGTCCCCTGCATGCAGCAGAAATGGTCCTGTGCTATGAGCGCCGACCACTAGGTGGCGCTCATAGCGACAAGATCATGACAACCACAGGCGTCTGCTGCAGACCCTGGGTTGTCATGCACGCCCATCGGCGACCCGCGATCACGTGACGTGGTCGCCGGTGGGCGGGGCTTATGACGCGCTACCCGGAAGCGCGCGTTAAATGCTGCTGTCGGAGATTGACAGCAGCATTTAACTGGTTAACAGCCGCGGGTGGATCGCGATTCCACCCACGGCTGTTGCGGGCACATGTCAGCTGTAAGAATCAGCTGACATGTGCTCCGTTCAGTGAGGGCTCAGCGCAGCAGCCCTCACTGAACAGGGGGTACGCAAATATGCGTACTAATACGTCCCCGGTAAGTAAGGGGTTAATAAATGAATGAATTTCTGAAAAAAATGGCGTGGGATCCTCTGAAATTTTATTAAAAAGCAGAGGAAAATCGGACATCTGGGAACTGATGTTCATAGCCTGGGAAGGGGGTAATACCCATGGAGCTATTAATATCAGCTCACAGATGTATACTTAGCCATTACTGGTCATTAAAATGGGGGACCCCACAAAAAATGATGTTGGGTCCCCCTAAAATTAATAACTTTACTATGGTGCTCATGTTGACATTAGTGAAGTGAATGGAGTTCACCGTCTATGAACTCCGCTTACCTTTTTCCCATCACAGCAAGTCACTGATGCTGCGCTATAACACACTGAATGGCCTGCTGAATGGCAGGCTGAATTGTCGCATTATGCAACCAATCAGCCTGCCATCTAGATGTAGTGGAGCTAGATGCGTCGCGGGACAATTGAATTATCTACTCGTCGCATGCACGGTGAGTATTTTCCCACGCTTGCGTTGATATCAATGAGTTGAACTGAGTTCATGTAACATGAACTCAGCTCAGCTCATTGATGGCAGTGCGAGTCACTGAAGAGCATAAGGCTGCCAGCGCTCCTCAGTGTCTCTGCAGGATGGCAGGCTGGATGGTCACGTCCAGCTACAATCCAGCCTGCCATCCAGATGTAGCAAAGCTGGACACGTTGTGGGACAAATAGATGTTCCTCACATCAGAAAAGTAAGGATGATGTTGCTTTATTATTTTAATTTCATTGCAGGTGACAATGGCTTCAGCTTAAATGGGCGTGAAGGTAAGTATGGATTAATTTAGAACATTAAAAAATGTATGTCATTATTTCAAATAAAGTATTTTATTCTGGGTGTGGGTGTCTTTATTTTACATTTCACCTTCACTATGGGGTTAGTAATGGGGGTGTCTTATAGACGCCTCTCCATTACTAACCTGGGCTTGATGTCAGCAGGCATTATAAGCTGACATCAACCCCAGCCCTATTACCCCACTGCCACCGCTACAGGGCAGTGGGAAGAGCGAGGCTAAGTGCCATTTCTGGGGCGGCTGAGGGCTCCTGTTTCTAGCCTCGGAGGGGGCAAATATTCATGGCCCCTTCCTAGGCTATTAATATCCGACCCCAGCTGTTTGCCTAGACCTTTTCTGGCTGTTAAAATAGGGTGACCCCATGTCAAATTTTTTTGCGGGTCTCCCATTTTAATAGCCAGTAAAGGCTATGTATACAGCAGGGGGTTGATATTAGGAGCCTGGGAAGCTCCATTGGTATTACCCCCTTCCCAGGATAAAAACATCCGCCCCAGCTGTCCGCTTTCACTCTGCTGGTTAATAAAATTAGGAGGGACCCCACGGCATATTTTTTCCAGAAATTTAATCATTTAATAAATGACATGAACAGTGAGGTACACACCCAAAGCACGTGTTATATATCTCACATATTCATGTCTATCTGTATATCTATCTATTATCTACCTATCTATTATTTACTTATCTAGCTATCCATCTATCAATCTATCTATCTATCTATCATCTATCTATCTAATATGTATTTATCTATCTATTATCTATCCATATACAGTATCTATCAATCCATATATCTATTATCTATCTTACATATACATAGTTACATAGTTACATAGTTTATAAGGACGAAAAAAGACAAGCGTCCATCCAGTTCAGCCTATTTCTTGTGCACTGCAGCTATTCCGCAGCGTTGATCCAGGGGAAGGCAAAAAAAAAACATGCGGTATAGGCCAATTTACATCATTGAGGAAAAATTCACTTCCCGACACCAATCTGGCAGTCAGATTAAATCCCTGGATTAATTAACTATCACTAAGCATAAGATGTCATTTTATTGTTCTCAAGAAAGGCGTCCAGGCCTCTCTTGAACTCATTAAGTGAGTTGAACATCACCACTTCCTCTCCCAGAGAGTTCCAGAGTCTCACGGCTCTGACCGTAAAGAATCCCCTTCTATGCTGGTGCAGGAACCTCCTTTCCTCCAGACGCATAGTGTGCCCCCTCGTCTTTGTCACCATCCTTGGTATAAACAGGTCATGGGAGAGATCTCTGTACTGCCCCCTGATGTATTTATACATGTTTATGAGGTCTCCCCTAAGCCTTCTCTTTTCCAACGTAAATAGGCCTAATTTTGACAACCTCTCTGGGTATTCTAGTCCCTCCATTCCCTTTATTACCTTAGTCGCCCTCCTTTGTACCCTGTCTAGCTCCAATATGTCTTTCCTGAGCACCGGAGCCTAGAACTGTGCACAATATTCTAAGTGCGGCCTTACCAGCGCTTTATACAGAGGAAGAACAATGTTCTCATCATATGCCCCTATTCCTCTTCTGATGCATGCCATGACTCTATTTGCCTTTGCAGCTGCTGCCTGACACTGGGCACTCCAATTTAATTTGCTATTAACCAAGACGCCCAGGTCCTTCTCCATGTCAGATTTCCCCAACGGTTTCCCATTTAATATGTATGGGTGACTGCTGTTTTTCTTTCCCATGTGCATGACCTTACATTTATCGGCATTGAACCCCATTTGCCATTTTTTGGCCCAACTCCCCAATTTATCTAAATCCTCCTGTAGCTGTGCCCTATCCTCATCTGTATTAACTACTTTACAAAGTTTAGTATCATCTGCAAATATTGCTATTTTACTAGGCAACCCTTCCACTAGATCATTAATAAACATATTAAATAATATAGGGCCCAAGACAGACCCTTGAGGCACCCCGCTAGTAACCCTGACACACCCTGAGCTGACTCCATTGATAACGACCCTTTGCTTTCTATCACTCAGCCAGCTATTTACCCACTTTCACACATTATCCCCCAGACCAAGCATTCTCATTTTATATACCAACCTTTTGTGTGGCACGGTATCAAACGCTTTGGAGAAGTCAAGGTATACAACATCCACTGACTCTCCCCGGTCCAGCTGTGAGCTCACCTCCTCGTAGAAGGCCATCAGGTTTGTTTGGCAGGAGCGATCCCTCATGAATCCATGTTGATATGGAGTTAGACAGTTAATATCATTAAGATATTCTACAATAGCATCTCTAAGAAATCCTTCAAACAATTTACCCACAACAGACGTTAAGCTGACTGGTCTATAGTTCCCAGGGTCACTTTTAGACCCCTTTTTGAATATTGGTACCACATTTGCCTGGTGCCAGTCTAGTGGGACAGTCCCTGTCCATAAAGAGTGCTTGAATATAAGATACAGCGGCCTGTCTATCACATTACTTAATTCTTTTAGTACCCGGGGGTGTATGCCATCTGGGCCTGGTGACTTGTCTATTTTGATATTATTTAGGCGTTTCTGAACTTCCTCCTGGGTTAGGTGGGTGATATTTAGCGGAGGGTTTACTTTATCACTCTGCATTTCCTCCGATAAATTGTTTTCTTTTGTGAAAACAGTGGAGAAGAAGCTATTGAGTAGGTTTGCTTTACCCTCATCGCCCTCTATGATTTTACCCAGGTTATTTTTCAATGGGCCAACGCCATCAGTTTTAATCCTTTTACTGTTTATATAGTTAAAGAACAGTTTGGGATTCGTTTTACTTTCCTTGGCAATTAGTCTCTCTGTCTCCTGTTTTGCTATTCTTATTTGTTTCTTACAGATTTAGTTTTTTCCCTATAAGATATTAGCGCTTCCTCGCTGCCTTCTTGTTTAAGTTTACCGAAAGCCCTTTTTTTGTTTTTCATTGCCCTCTTGACTTCCTTATTTAGCCACATTGGCTTCCTCCTATTCCTAGCCCTTTTATTCCCATAAGGTATGTACCTTCTACAGTGACTATGTAGGATTGTTTTGAAAATTTCCCATTTTCTACTCGTGCTCCTATTACTGAAGATACTATCCCAGTCTGTAAGGTGAAGGGCATCTCTTAGCTGATCAAACTTTGCCCTCCTGAAGTTCAGTGTTTTTGTGACTCCCTTGCTGGGCACCCTACTGAAGCACATGTGGAATTGTATAATGTTGTGGTCACTATTTCCCAGGTGCCCCCCGACCTGCACCTCAGTTATTCTGTCTGGCCTGTTAGTTAATATTAAGTCTAAAAGGGCCGTCCCTCTAGTTGGTTCCTGCACAAGTTGTGACAAATAATTGTCTTTGATAATTGACAGAAACATGTTTCCTTTCTGAGATCTACAGCTTTCGGTTTCCCAGTCTATATCGGGGTAGTTGAAGTCCCCCATAATAATCACCTCGTTATTTTTTGCTACTTCGTCTATTTGTCTCATTAATAGACTTTCCGTGGCTTCTGCTATATTTGGTGGTTTATAACAGACTCCTATGATAATTTTATTATTGTTTTTTGCCCCATGTATCTCCACCCATAAGGACTCGACCTCCTCATTTCCCTCCCATACATCCTCCCGTATTGTAGGCTTTAGACACGTCTTTACATATAGACAGACTCCACCCCCTTTCCGATTTCTTCGATCCCTTCTAAACAGACTGTAACCCTGTAAGTTAACTGCCCAGTCATAGCTTTCATCTAACCATGTCTCGGTTATTCCCACTATGTCATAGTTACCTGTAGATATTTCTGCTTCCAGTTCATCCATCTTGTTTGTCAGGCTCCTGGCATTTGCTAGCACGCAGTTTACACGATTTTGTTTTGTTCCAATCTTCTCCCTGTGGACTGTATTATAAATTTTCTTACCTCCCTTCCAAGTATCTTGTCTTGGACCTTCTTTGTCGCACTTCATATCTTTCATTAGTAGTATGTTCTCTGGTTGCACGTTCGTGTCCGGCGTTTTTCTTCCCATCCCCTCTTCTTCTAGTTTAACGCCCTCCTGATGAGTGTTGCGAGTCTCCTGGCGAATGTGTGTTTCCAGGGTTTGTTGAGGTGTAGTCCGTCTCTGGCAAGGAGTCCGTCATAGAGGTAATTCACACAGTGGTCCTGGAATCCAAATCCTATCTATCAATCATTTGTCTATCTATCTATTTATCAATCCATTGATCAACATATCTCTCTGTTTATCTATCTATCCATATACTATCTATCTATCTATGTATCCATGTATATATATTTACCATGTCTATATATTTATCTATCCATAAATCTACCTATATATCTATCTATTATCTATTTATCTATCTATCTATTCTTATATCTATCTAACTATTATCTATCCATATATCTATCTATATATCTATATATATATATGTATATATATCTACAGTACAGACCAAAAGTTTGGACACACCTTCTCATTTAAAGATTTTTCTGTATTTTCATGACTATGAAAATTGTACATTCACACTGAAGGCATCAAAACTATGAATTAACACATGTGGAATTATATACTTAACAAAAAAGTGTGAAACAACTGAAAATATGTCTTATTTTCTAGGTTCTTCAAAGTAGCCACCTTTTGCTTTGATGACTGCTTTGCACACTCTTGGCATTCTCTTGATGAGCTTCAAGAGGTATTCACCGGAAATGGTCTTCCAACAATCTTGAAGGAGTTCCCAGAGATCCTTAGCACTTGTTGGCCCTTTTGCCTTCACTCTGCGGTCCAGCTCACCCCAAACCATCTCGATTGGGTTCAGGTCTGGTGACTGTGGAGGCCAGGTCATCTGGCGTAGCACCCCATCACTCTCCTTCTTGGTCAAATAGCCCTTACACAGCGTGGAAGTGTGTTTGGGGTCACTGTCCTGTTGAAAAATAAATGATGGTCCAACTAAACGCAAACCGGATGGAATAGCATGCCGCTGCAAGATGCTGTGGTAGCCATGCTGGTTCAGTATGCCTTCAATTTTGTATAAATCTCAAACAGTGTCACCAGCAAAGCACCCCCACACCATCACACCTCCTCCTCCATGCTTCACGGTGGGAACCAGGCATGTAGAGTCCATCCGTTCACCTTTTCTGCGTTGCACAAAGACACGGTGGTTGGAACCAAAGATATCAAATTTGGACTCATCAGACCAAAACACAGATTTCCACTGGTCTAATGTCCATTCCTTGTGTTCTTTAGCCCAAACAAGTCTCTTCTGCTTGTTGCCTGTCCTTAGCAGTGGTTTCCTAGCAGTTATTTTACCATGAAGGCTGCTGCACAAAGTCTCCTCTTAACAGTTGTTGAAGAGATGTGTCTGCTGCTAGAACTCTGTGTGGCATTGACCTGGTCTCTAATCTGAGCTGCTGTTAACCTGCGATTTCTGAGGTTGGTGACTCGGATAAACTTATCCTCAGAAGCAGAGATGACTCTTGGTCTTCCTTTCCTGGGGCGGTCCTCATGTGAGCCAGTTTCTTTGTAGCACTTGATGGTTTTTGCAACTGCACTTGGGGACACTTTCAAAGTTTGCCCAATTTTTCGCACTGACTGACCTTCA
The DNA here is from genome assembly GCF_046119375.1 of Phyllobates terribilis. Classification (NCBI taxonomy): domain Eukaryota; kingdom Metazoa; phylum Chordata; class Amphibia; order Anura; family Dendrobatidae; genus Phyllobates; species Phyllobates terribilis. Next base: position 89,996,289 of record NW_027362765.1, on the reverse strand, counting down.
TTTCTTAAAGTAATGATGGCCACTCATTTTTCTTTACTTAGCTGCTTTTTTCTTGCCATAATACAAATTCTAACAGTCTATTCAGTAGGACTATCAGCTGTGTATCCACCAGACTTCTGCACAACACAACTGATGGTCCCAACCCCATTTATAAGACAAGAAATCCCACTTATTAAACCTGACAGGGCACACCTGTGAAGTGAAAACCATTTCCGGTGACTACCTCTTGAAGGTCATCAAGAGAATGTCAAGGGTGTGCAAAGCAGTCATCAAAGCAAAAGGTGGCTACTTTGAAGAACCTAGAATATAAGACATATTTTCAGTTGTTTCACACTTTTTTGTTAAGTATATAATTCCACATGTGTTAATTCATAGTTTTGATGCCTTCAGTGTGAATGTATAATTTTCATAGTCATGAAAATACAGAAAAATCTTTAAATGAGAAGGTGTGTCCAAACTTTTGGTCTGTACTGTGTATATATATATATATATATATATATATATATATATATATATATATATATATATGGATAGATAATAGATAAATAGATTGATTGATAGATAGATAGATAGATGGATAGATAGATAAACAGAGAGATATATGGATTGATAGATAAATAGATAGATAGACAGATATATTGATAGATAAATAATAGATATGAGGATAGATACAGTTATATGAAAAAGTTTGGGCACCCCTATTAATCTTAAACTTAATGTTTTATAAAAATCTGTGTTTTTGCAACAGCTATTTCAGTTTGATATATGTAATAATTGTTGGACACAGTAATGTTTCTGCCTTGAAATGAGGTTTATTGTACTAACAGAAAATGTGCAATCTGCATTCAAACAAAATTTGACAGGTGCATAAGTATGGGCACCCTTATCTTTTTCTTGTTTTAAATACTCCTACCTACTTTTTACTGACTTACTAAAGCACTTTTTTGGGTTTTGTAACCTCATTGAGCTTTGAACTTCATAGCCAGGTGTATGCAATCATGAGAAAAGCTACTTAAAGTGGCCACTTGCAAGTTGTTCTCCTGTTTGAATCTCCTCTGAAGAGTGGCATCATGGGCTCCTCAAAACAACTCTCAAATGATCTGAAAACAAAGATTATTGAACATAGTTGTTAAGGGGAAGGATTCAAAAAGCTGTCTCAGAGATTTAACCTGTCAGTTTCCACTGTGAGGAACATAGTAAGGAAATGGAAGAACACAGGGACAGTTATTGTTAAGGCCAGAAGTGGCAGGCCAAGAAAAACATCAGAAAGGCAAAGAAGAAGAATGGTGAGATCAGTCAAGGACAATCCTCAGACCACCTCCAGAGAGCTGCAGCATCAACTTGCTGCACATGGTGTCACTGTGCATCGGTCAACTATACAACGCACTTTGCACAAGGAGAAGCTGTATGGGAGAGTGATGCGAAAGAAGCCGTTTCTGCAAGCATGCCACAAACAGAGTCGGCTGAGGTATGCAAAAGCACATTTGGAGAAGCCAATTTCTTTTTGGAAGAAGGTCCTGTGGACTGATGAAACCAAGATTGAGTTGTTTGGTCATACAAAAAGGCGTTATGCATGGCGGCAAAAAAACACAGCATTCCAAGAAAAACACTTGCTACCCACAGTAAAATTTGGTGGAGGTTCCATCATGCTTTGGGGCTGTCTGGCCAATGCCGGCATCGGGAATCTTGTTAAAGTTGAGGGACGCATGGATTCCACTCAGTATCAGCAGATTCTTGACAATAATGTTCAAGAATCAGTGATAAAGTTGAAGTTACGCAGGGGATGGATCTTTCAGCAAGACAATGATCCAAAACACCGCTCCAAATCTACTCAAGCATTCATGCAGAGGAGCAATTACAATGTTCTGGAATGGCCATCCCAGTCCCCAGACCTGACTATCATTGAACATCTGTGGGATCATTTGAAGAGGGCTGTCCATGCTCGGCGACCATCAAACTTAACTGAACTGGAATTGTTTTGTAAAGAGGAATGGTCAAAAATACCTTCATCCAGGATCCAGGAACTCATTAAAAGCTACAGGAAGCGACTAGAGGCTGTTATTTTTGCAAAAGGAGGATCTACTAAATATTAATGTCACTTTTCTGGTGAGGTGCCCATATTTATGCACCTGTTAAATTTTGTTTGAATGCAGATTGCACATTTTCTGTTAGTACAATAAACCTCATTTCAAGGCAGAAACATTACTGTGTCCAACAGTTATTACATATATCAAACTGAAATAGCTGTTGCAAAAACACCAATTTTTATAAAACATTAAGCTTAAGATTAATAGGGGTGCCCAAACTTTTTCATATAACTGTATATAGATAAATGGATAGATAATAGATAAATAGATAATAGACATATGGATAGATAAATAATAGATATATGAATGGATAGATAGATATATGGATCCATATAGATAGATATATGGATCTATGAATAGATAGATAATAGATAGATAGATAATTAAATAGGTAGATAGATAATACATAAATAAATATATATGGATAGATAGATAGATAGATAGATAGATAGTGAGATAGATAGATAGATAGATAGATAGATATGGGATAGATGGATAGATAGATTGATAGATAGTTAGTATATGGATAGATAAACAGAGAGATAAATGGATAGATGGATTGATAGAAAGATAGATAAACAGATATATTGATAGATAGATAGATAATAGATATAGGGATAGATAGATATATGGATAGATAATACATAGATAAATAGATAATAGATAGATAATAGATAGATATACAGATAGATATAAATATGTGTGATATATAACCCGTGCTTTGCGTGTGTACCTTAGTGTTCATGTAATTTAATAATTTATAATAAATGATAACAATTTTTGAAAAAAAAATGGCGTGTGGTCCCCTGTAATTTTATTAACCAGCAGAGGGAAAGCGCACAGCTGTGGCTGATGTTTTTAGCCTGGGAATACCGATGGAGCTTCCCAGGCAACTAATATCAGCCCCCAGCTGAATACTTAGCCTTTGCTGGCTATTAAAATGGGGGATCCCAAAAAAAAATTTGACGTGGGATCCTCCTATTTTAACAGCCAGCAAAGGCTAGGCAGACAGCTGGGGGCTGACATTAATAGCCTAGGAAGAGGCCATGAATATTGGCCCCTTCCGAGGCTAGAAACAGCAGCCCAGAAGCCAACCCAGAAATGGCACATCCTATGGATGAAGTTATAGGGCTGGGGTTGATGTCAGCTTATAATGACAGCTGACATCAAGCCCAAGTTAGAAATACAGAGGCATCTATAAGACACCCCCATTACTAACCCCATAGTGAAGGTGAAATGTAAAATAAAGACACGCACACTGAGAATAAAATACTTTATTTGAAATAAAGACAGACACCTTTTAATGTTCTAAATTAAACAATACTTACCATCACGCCCATTCCAGCTGAAGCCATTGTCACCTGCAATGAAAGTAAAATAATAAAGCAACCTCATCCTTACCTTTCCGAAGTGAGGAACATCTATTTGTCCCACGACGTATCCAGCTCTGCTACATCTGGATGGCAGGCTGGATTGTAGCTGGACGCGACCATCCTGCCTGCCGTCCTGCAGAGACACTGAGGAGCGCAAGCAGGCTTGCACTCCTCAGTGACTCGCACTGTCGTCAATGAGTTGAACATGAATTCAGTTCAACTCATTGACGGCAGCGCAAGCGTGGCAAAATACTCACCGCGCATGCACTGACCTCAGTTGCCAACACTGAGCGTCAGTGTATTGCCGGCTGCTGAACAGAGCGGTCACATTTTACAATGTGGCCGTTCTATTCATGGGATCATCGTGGGGCCCTCGCAATTTGGACTGAGGCGGACAGGTGAGTATGTGGTTGCTGTATTATTTTACCTTTATTACAGGTGATCATGGGCTTCGGGGATTAGCTGTAAGGTGAGTATATGGTGTTTTTTCTCTTTTTGCAGGGGCGGAGAACATCGGGACAAGGTGTAGGTGAGTATAATGTGTTTTATTTTTATTTGAATATTTTTTTATTAGTTAAAAAAAATGCTTTTACTTTCAGCACAGGCACCGCTGGTAAGAGACTACTGCTTCCATCCAGCAGCACCTGCGTTCGCTGTTTCCTATGGCAGTAGGCACCGGCTGATGGTGGTAGTAGTCTCATCAGCTGGCGTCTATGACCCGCGGAAAGCTTTTTACCGCGGGTCACTCTCACGTTCGGCTCAATTAGCCGGACCCGAACAGTCAGGGGCTCGCCCATCACTAGTTAGTAATATGTTTGTTCATAATTTTTTGTCTTGACAGGGGACATTGGCATTGGCCGATTATCTTCACATCGGACAAGTGAGGATTATGTTGGCTTATTATTTTTACTCTTTTACCGGGGACATTGGCATTAGTGAATTGGGTATAAAGGTGAGTACAACTGTGGTTTTTTATTTTTATTTCAATAAAGGACTCTATTCTTTTTGTTTTGTAATTACAATTTGACTATGTAGTTAGTAATGGGGGCATCTTATAGACCCCTCTCCATTACTAACCTCTGGGCTTCATGTCAGCTGCAAATATAAAGCTGACATCAACCCTAATACTATTACCCCACTTGCCAACGCACCAAGGCAAGTGAAAAGAGCAAAGACTAAGCGCCAGAATTGGCACATCTTATGGATGTGCCTTTTCTGCGGCAGCTGAGAGCTAATGTTCTTATCCTATGAGGGGAACAATACCCATGACCCCTTCCTAGCCTATTGATATCAGCCCACAACTAGCCTTTGCTTGTTATTAATTATAGGGGGATCCCACATTATTTTTGGGGGGAGTCCCCCATTTTAATAACCAGTAAAGGCTAAGTATACAGCTGTGAGCTGATATTAATAGCCTGGGAAGCTCCATAGGTATTACCACCTTCCCAGGCTATAAACATCAGCCCCCAGCTGTCTGGTTTCCCTCTGCTGGGTAATAGAATTTCAGGGGGATCCCACGTCATTTTTTCAGAAATGTATTAATTTATTAATTAAATACATGTACAGTAACCTACACACGCACTGTACTAATTATATAGGTCACTAACATATTTCTATCTATCTATCTTACAGGTGATTTGCACAAAATTAGAATATCATCAAAAAGTTAATTTATTTCAGTGCTTCAATAAAAACAGAGTGATCTATTTCTAGTGTTTATTTCTGTTAATGTTGATGATTATGGCTTACAGCCAATGAAAACACAAAAGTCATTATCTCAGTAAATTAGAATAATTAACAAAAAACACCTGCAAAGGCTTCCAAAGTGTTTAAAAGGTCCCTTAGTCTGTTTCAGTAGGCTCCACAATCATGGGGAAGACTGCTGACTTGACACATGTCCAGAGGGCAGCCACAAAAGGTCATTGCTAAAGAAGCTGGCTGTTCACAGAGTGCTGTATCCAAGCATATTAATGGAATGTTGAGTGAAAAGAAAAAGTGTGGTAGAAAAAGGTGCACAAGCAACCGGGATAACCACAGCCTTGAAAGGATTGTTAAGAAAAGGCCATTCAAAAATTTGGGAGATATGCACGAGGAGTGGACTGCTGCTAGAGTCATTGCTTCAAGAGCCACCACACACAGACGTATCCAGGACATGGGTTACAAGTGTCGCATTCCTTGTGTCAATCCACTCATGACCAATAGACAATGCCAGAAGCGTCTTATCTGGGCCAAGGAGAAAAAGATCTGGACTGTTGCTCAGTGGTCCAAGGTGTTGCTTTCAGATGAAAGTAAATTTTGCATTTCATTTGTAAATCGAGGTCCCAGAGTCTGGAGGAAGAGTGGAGAGGCCACAATCCAAGCTGCTTGAGGTCTAGTGTGAGGTTTCCACAATCAGTGATGGTTTGGGGAGCCATGTCATCTGCTGGTGTAGGTTCACTGTGTTTTATCAAGACCAAAGTCAGCGCAGCCGTCTACCAGGAAATTTTAGAGCACTTTATGCTTCCCTCTGCCGTCAAGCTTTTTGGAGATGGAAATATCATTCTCCAGCAGGACTTGGCACCTGTCCACACTGCCAAAAGTACCAATACCTGGTTTACAAACAACAGTATCACTGTGCTTGATTGGCCAGCAAACTCGCCTGACCTTAACCCCATAGAGAATCTATGGAATATTGTCAAGAGGAAGATGAGAGACACCAGACCCAACAATGCAGACGAGCTGAAGGCTGCCATCAAAGCAACCTGGGCTTCCATAACACCTCAGCAGTGCCACAGGCTGATCGCCTCCATGCCACGCCGCATTGATGCAGTAATTGATGCAAAATGAGCCCGACCAAGTATTGAGTTCATTTACTGAACATACATTTCAGTAGGTCAACATTTCGAATTTTAAAAACATTTTTCAAGCTGTTGTTATAAAGTATTCTAATTTACTGAGATAATGACTTTTGTGTTTTCATTGGCTGTAAGCCATAATCATCAATATTAACAGAAATAAACACTTGAAATAGATCACTCTGTTTGTAATGACTGTATATAATATGTGAGTTTCACTTTTGGTATTGAAGAAGTGAAATAAATTAACTTTTTGATGATATTTTAATTTTGTGAGAAGCATCTGTATCAATTTATCTGTATGTCTATCTATCTATATATGTATTGAAGAATATTTCATTTGAACACTATCTTTAAATGACATAGAGAGTTACTCTATGTAAAAGCTAATGGCATGTCATTCGAATGCTAGGTGATAAAAATTGCATGCCACTTGCATGACACTCATCCGACTTTTCAGGAACAACATTGGACTGATTTTTTTTTACGGTGATGGGTTTGAGTCCTTAAAATGACTGGTCACTGTCAAGATCAGTTGCCAGTAACACTAAGTAGCTGCCACTACATCTTGTATATTCACTAATGACTAAGAAAAGCTGCTGATTTCTGTGCTGCTCGTAGAAGCAGATGCTTCGGACACATTCAGTATTTGGTCAGTATTTTAAATCAGTATTTGTAAGGCAAAACCAGGAGTGGGACAATCAGAGGAAAAGTATAATAGAAACACGTCACCGCTTCTGCACTTTTCACTCACTCCTGGTTTTGGCTTACAAATACTGATGTAAAATACTGACCAAATACTCAATGTGTGCATGTGGTCTTAGAGGGTATTACATCCATTTGTTTTTACTTGTGAAAAGAAACTGATTCTCTTATGTTTGAGGGGCCGAGGCAGGATGCAAGTGGTGACAGAAAGCAATGAAGTCGGGGTGTTGTGGCCAAATCCAACGGCATCTTGAGTAGACCAGGTAAATCATATGGAACAGCCGAATGATTTCATATAATCTCTAACATGTGGCTGTAATTTTCTTCTGGTAAAATTTGGGTGAGACAAATTCAGAAATGAGTTAAGTAAAAAAAAAAAAAAAAGTGTGAAAAACCACAAAAAGCGCTATAAAAATAAGTAATGTAAAAAAGAACTAGTTGGAAAAATAAGTTACCGTATGCCATTCATTTATAGAAAAAAAATAAATAAAAAAAATAAAAAGTTATTGATAGCAGCAGTATAACACAAAGACCCGGGCTGAGGACTGTTTCCAAAGTTGTTCTGACCTCTGAACTCATTTCCTATAATCGTATTGCTCGTGAAATGTAACAAATCACCAAAATCAGCTTTATGTGAACCATTAAGTCCTCTTCCATGTGAAGATATTAGGTAAAATTTACCCCTAAACTTTAAATATGGCTGAAATGAAATTATCCCCCGAAAATACAAATGATATGAGCTTCAAAAATTGCAGAAGCAATCAATTAATTAATCATTGAAAAATGCCCACTAAAGGTAGTGTTCACATGCATGGGTCATGGTGTGGCTTTTCAGGTGACATAGCTGTATCCCTACAAGATTAAAGTAATGTGCAGGGAAACAATAAAAAGGCTGCAGCGGCACAGAGGTTGGCCGAATCAGATATCAACGGGTTTTGCCAACAAATGGTTAGCTGGCAAATTGATCACTGGGGGAGAGGTCCATCGGTTACGTCCGATTTCAGATTGCTGATCGCTTTGTTCCTCCAGAGATATGCCACCATCAAAGATGTCTCACTTTGGCTTCCTCATAGAACACAACCCGCTCCAGTGCATGGAAGATTCGGCCGATATGGCCGTCAGCCGAACGATTGACCGGAGCATCATCCATCCAATGGGTATGGCCAGCACGTAACTGTAGATCGTCATCACTTGGCATGAATACTAACACATTATAGTCAATGGGTTAAGATTATGGTTTCCGTGGCTGTGTTCATACTGAGTCTTTTTGAGGAGTTTTTGTGCAGGAATTGGCTATGTGCGCTCAACGTCTTTTAAACTTTGGTGAACTTAATGAGTTTTTCATGGAGAAGACTCTTCAGGAAACTCTTGAGGGCTGGTGGCTTTTCCCTGAAGCCGATCCACCGGCCGTTTTGCCGGCTTTTTACTTTATGTTCTATTAAGAGAGCGGGTTGCATCCATGCAGAAGTAGCTAGAAGAATGAAGATGTTGCTACTTTTACCTGTTCCAGGGTTTCTGAACCTTGAAGTGGTTTCTGTTCAATTTCTGCTCCAGAAACTTTCCAAAAAACTCTGCGTGCTCATAGTCTTGTTTCTGTTGAGTTTTTTCCAGGCAAAACCACTTCAGGGAAATGCCGATGGTCTTTTTCAAGAAGTAGCTTTGCCGTTGTCTTTTGCAGCTGAAGGGGTACACAGGGCTGTGGGCTGAAACTGAGCTTTCTTTGCCCTGAAACTTCTCTTCTAAACAGGAATTTGAGTGGAGTGTACTGTGGGATGGAGTTCCTTCTCTACTGACTGTTACTTCAGGAGTCCTCATTACCTCCCCATTAGTAATGAGCGAGTATGTTCTGTTAAACCTTTTGGCGAGCATGCTCGGTTGCTCGCCGAGTATCTTCAGCGTGCTCGGGTGTTATGTTTCAGTCACTCCATGCTCATGATTTGCGACTGTTTGACAGCTTTAATACATGTGAGGAATGCCTAAGAAACAAGAATTCCTCACATGTATTAAAGCTGTCAAACTGTCGCAAATCAAGCACGCTGAAGATACTCGGAAAACACCTGAGCATGCTTGTAAATCTCGAGTAACGAGCATGCTCACTCATCACTACTCCCCGTCCATGCGACCGCATCCGGCTACAAACAAGACAGGAGTCTTTGGGTCTGGGTTAACAGGTTTTGGCTTTACTGAGTAATTCATTTACACACGACTGCAGCATAAAGATTAAGACAGAGTCTTTTTGTGGTGATTCCTTGGTTTTGTGTCCTACCAGTTCTTGTCCCCATCCTGTCCTGAGACCCACCATCTTCCTTTCCCTTTGCAACCCGGCCGACATCTTCCTCATCAAGGGGACGGAGGTCTGCTTCTCAGACCCTCTTCTGGGCCTCAAGCCCACGACTGTCCTGGCATCCATATGGAGTGTTAAATGTGTTCCCATTCAATTCAGAGGCGCACACCAACTGAACACTTTCTTTTCCTGCTGTATCTGCTTCTGTTCAGCCTTCCTTCTCCCCACTCCAGTCTCCTTCACTGAACTGTATGAGTCATGGACTCTGGTATAGACTAGACTGCCTGCAACCCGGAAAACATTTTCTAAAAAAAAAACACTCCTAACCCCTCCCAAACTGTGCGCTAATCCCAATGTTAACTGTCTAGTGTCCTATGTATGTAAACTATGTCCCTATCTGCTGTATGGTTCCTCTAGTGGACAGACCTCCCGCACTGCCAGGGACAACCTTAAGGCAAAGCCTAGAGGAAAACCAACATACAACACCGACCATAGGGATAAAATATAACACACTTTTATAACACAAATTAATAACATATAACATATCACATCACACTTAATACAATATAACATGGCACAACACTCTTAACTCTTTGTTGCCATGGTGTCTTCATCTGCCCACCACCCCCTACATATCAGCTCAGCCATTGCCTCTTTTTCCTGTAACTTCAAAAGTGAACAGCCTTCCTAAAGCGTTTAGCTTTAGTTCCCAGGATGAGCTTTTGTTGAGTTTTTGATGTTGCAAATTTTCTGCGCCATTTCTGAACCCATTAAGTAAAATAGGTTACTAGAAAACTCGTCATTTTGACTACCCCCAAAAAAATTGTGTACATATTCCCTTAGCATTTGTGCACACGTCATCTTTAAAATGTTGGTGGACTTGCCGAGTTTTTCAAAGCAAAACACTTTAGGAAGTTGCAGGTGCTCTTTTTCCTGATGCGTATTCTTCATAGTCTGTTTAGCCACTTTTGCGGCATCTTTTTTTTGATGGTTTAAACGATAAATAACAAGCGTGTAAATCATCCCAAAAATGAACAGGTTACTTCTTTTAGCCGCTTCACGACTTTTTTTAAAAATATGAGAAAAGAAGACACTTGAATAGAAGTCATTGTGCATTCTGATCATTCTTTGTAGCATTTTTTTTCTGCTTTTTCAGGTGTGCTCCACCTGAAAAAGACTTTTTGTGCACATAGCCTGACTTATTGTTCTAAGAATCAGCTTGGATTTTGCTGTTTTGCGGCAAATTCTGTGGCTGATTTTTTCAACTTTCGCGGACATACCCTTAATGTCGTGTGAGCTCTCATTTCTCCTCCAGACTTCCCCTTCCTTTCTATCTTTGCCATTGCTTTTCCCAATGACTTCCACCATTTCTTCCTCCAGCGGTAGCAGAGTTAACCTCTCCCAGCAGGCAGGTAAATGACACATCATCAAAACGAATGGTTCTCATCTGCCATCGCGTTTTAGATCCCCTACATTTTCACGCTGTACATATTAACCCTTTTTTTTCCCCTGTGCTCTTGTATCGGCGCTCTCCCCTCAGGCGTTGTAGCTTATACAGTCAGTCATATTATTTAAACACTGTTGGTCCCGGCACCTCCAGCACTGGGCTCTGGTTTTTGTAACTTTTACCTACTCTGCGAGGTGCGTAAAAACCGCCCCGTGCACTGTATTCCTTCACACTCCTCCAGCAAGCGGAGGAAATACATGTCTCTGCTGTGGGCCAAGGTTTGATGATGTGATAGAAAGGGATTTTCCTAAAAATGCTGCCAGCTCGTACCAGGTAAGTATGAGTACCCTGCCACACACGCAAGCTTGGCTCAATGACTTTGTTGTTCAGCGTGTGTCAGCAGAAAACGCGGGCGATGTCAGGAAGATTACAATGTTTTATATTCGGGGCGACGCATATGGCAAATTCGTTGCTCGTCTGTCCGTCTGGGCTATAAATGTAAGAACAGGGCCAGAGGTAACACGTCTCCAGCTGCTGCAGAACAGTAACACGGAGGGGTAAGAGCCATTCAAGGATAGATACATAAAAGTTATATGCAAAATTGTAAACATTTTTGTATTGCTCGAATGTATCTAAAACTAAAAAAATTACATCATGAAGTTTGCAATAAAATCCAATTTTTGAACCCAGAATATAAAAAAATAATAAACATGATGCTCAACTCTTCTGCCACTTTTGCCGCTCTGGGTTTTTCTGTGCCAGGCGCATCCATCCTGTCCTCCTTGGGTGATTGGCTCTGCTGTTGCAAAGTCCAACCATAATGTCGTTCACCTCTTATGCCACTTCCGTGATAGTTTCGGTAGGTCCCGTCCTGCCATGGTGAAATCTCTTACTGGCAGTAGAGGTCACATAGATGAAAACAGCAGAAGAGGTAAATATTCTGGTCGGATACATAGATTATTAGTCATCCTGGCCTCCTGCATGTTCCATTATGACCATAAATTATCAATAAGAATTATTGCCACAGGAGACTGGGATGGAAGACAGGCACAGAAACACTGCTGAATATTAGACAGAATTTATTGAGTTGTCCACTCCTAAAGATGAAAAATTGCTCCAAAAATGCTAGAATATTTCTATTGTAAAACCATTTTGCTGTTCAAATGTTCAGTCTTTTGAGCGTTTTACTCCCATTTCAGGTTTCAAGTTTTGAAAAATGCCTGGTGGGGAAAAAGAAAGTGCATGTCACTTCAGTGAAGTGACTCCTGATGGGAAATGTTCTAAACTGGGCACTGTCCAATCAAAAGGCTGAAAAAAAATACTCGAGGAAAACAAAATTTTTCAAAAATGCTTGAAAAACTCTTCAAAACCATCTTAGCTAATGAAAAACTCATCCAAAAACAACCCAAAAAGGAAGCAGGTGAACTAGAAAGCTCATGATTTTTGATCATCAAAACTTTGAGGTCAATTTCTCAAGCTTGGCTATTTTCTCCCTGGTCTTGACTCGACTTTGTGTTGGGTCATGTGCTTCTTAATGAATCAGGCGATCCCCTGCTGGAATAAGATTTGTGGTGTAACGAACGCCTATTCTCGTCATAAATTTGATGGTGGCGGTAACTTTTCAAATCTGTCAAAATAGCTTTGATGAATCGCCCCCTTTGTGTTCACATACCCTTATGGTTGGACACACAGGTAATCAACAGCAAAATCCTGTACATCTCAGCCTCCTGGGATGATGTTTCCTCCCATTTGACCACTATAGCCAATCTGAGAAGTTACCATAGGATGTTTGGTTGTAACAGATAAATGAAAGCATTGGTAGTAGTGGTAAACTGCTAAACCAGACCGAAATCTGCAGGGAAAACAGCAACAAGGTCCAAATGATTTGCTACTTTCACACACATTACCTTTCTTCCTTAGCATTTTTTTGCCATTTTTGTACACCTTTTTGATACTTTTTTTAAAATAACTAGTATTTGAAAAGGCACGATATACAAGTGCTTCTCACGAAATTAGAATGTCATCAAAAAGTTAATTTATTTCAGTTCTTCAATTCAAAAAGTGAAACTCATATTATATAGAGTCATTACATACAGAGTGATCTATTTCAAGTGTTTATTTCTGTTAATATTGATGATTATGGCTTACAGCAGCCAATGGAAGCAAAAAGTCATTATCTCAGTAATTAACAAAAAACACCCGCAAAGGCTTCCAAAGCATTTATAAAGGTCCCTTAGTCTGTTTCAGTAGGCTCCACAATCATGGGTAAGACTGCTGACTTGACACATGTCCAGAAGGCTGTCATTGACACACTCCACAAGGAGGGTAAGCCACAAAAGGTCATTGCTAAAGAAGCTGGCTGTTCACAGAGTGCTGTATCTAAGAATATTAATGGAAAGTTGAGTGGAAGGAAAAAGTGTGGTAGAAAGAGGTGCACAAGCAACCGGGATAACCGCAGCCTTGAAAGGATTGTTAAAAAAAGGCCATTCAAAAATTTGGGGGAGATTCACAAGGAGTGGACTGCTGCTGGAGTCATTGCTTCAAGACCCACCACACACAGACGTATCCAGGACATGGGCTACAAGTGTCGCATTCCTTGTGTGAAGCCACTCATGACCAATAGACAACACCAGAAATGTCTTACCTGGTCCAAGGAGAAAAAGATCTGGACTGTTGCTCTGTGGTCCAAGGTGTTGTTTTCAGATGAAAGTAAATTTTGAATTTAATTTTGAAATCAAAGTCTCAGAGTCTGGAGGAAGAGTGGAGAGGCCACAATCCAAGCTGCTTGAGGTCTAGTGTGAAGTTTCCACAATCAGTGATGGTTTGGGGAGCCATGTCATCTGCTGGTGTAGGTCCACTGTGTTTTATCAAGACCAAAGTCAGCCCAGTCGTCTACCAGGAAATTTTAGAGCACTTCATGCTTCCCTCTGCCGACAAGCTTTTTGGAGATGGAAATTTCATTCTCCAGCTGGACTTGGCACCTGTCCACACTGCCAAAAGTACCAATACCTGGTTTATAGACAAAAGTATCACTGTGCTTGATTGGCCAGCAAACTCGCCTGACCTTAACCCCATAGAGAATCTATGGAGTATTGTCAAGAGGAAGATGAGAGACACCACACCCAACAATGCAGACGAGCTGAAGGCTGCCATCAAAGCAACCTGGGCTTCCATAACACCTCAGCAGTGCCACAGGCTGATCGCCTCCATGGCATGCTACATTGATGCAGTAATTGATGCAAAAGGAGCCCCGACCAAGTATTGAGTGCATTTACTGAACATACATTTCAGTAGGCCAACATTTCAGATTTTAAAAACATTTTTCAAGCTACTGTTATAAATTATTCTAATTTACTGAGATAATGACTTTTGTGTTTTCATTGGCTGTAAGCCATAATCATCAACATTAACAGAAATAAACACTTGAAATAGATCACTCTGTTTGTAATGACTTTATATAATATGTGAGTTTCACTTTTTGTATTGAAGAACTGAAATAAATTAACTTTTTGATGATATTTTAATTTTGTCAGAAGCGCCTGTATATGATGGTGGTTCATGCGGATGAGAAATTTGGCATATCTTTATAGACTATTGTCTATTTTTGCCCTACCCATTAGCTAGCTTACTTTGCTCCAGTAATTTTGGTGCACAGTTGGTCGCATTTCAGGCATTACTCACTTCCCACAAAGCCATGCTCTAATTCCACTAGGTGAAGTCCATCATGTACGAGAAAATTTGACCTAGTTTCATCAATGACTTTTGGTCAGAGCTTTATCAGAGTTTCATCCAACTTTGGTCTAATTGTCAAAAAGATTTACTCTGTTCTTTCAGTGTGTAGCAATCTGTGAAAATCAGACCGCACTTACAGTACAGACCAAAAGTTTGGACACACCTTCTCATTTAAAGATTTTTCTGTATTTTCATGACTTTGAAAATTGTACATTCACACTGAAGGCATCAAAACTATGAATTAACACATGTGGAATTATATACTTAACAAAAAAGTGTGAAACAACTGAAAATATGTCTTATATTCTAGGTTCTTCAAAGTAGCCACCTTTTGCTTTGATGACTGCATTGCACACTCATGGCATTCTCTTGATGAGCTTCAAGAGGTAGTCACCGGAAATGGTTTTCACTTCACGGGTGTGCCCTGTCAGGTTTAATAAATGGGATTTCTTGTCTTATAAATGAGGTTGGGACCATCAGTTGTGTTGTGCAGAAGTCAGGTGGATACACAGCTGATAGTCCTACTGAATAGACTGTTAGAATTTGTATTATGGCAAGAAAAAAGCAGCTAAGTAAAGAAAAACGAGTGGCCATCATTACTTTAAGAAATGAAGGTCAGTCAGTCCGAAAAATTGGGAAAACTTTGAAAGTGTCCCCAAGTGCAGTTGCAAAAACCATCAAGCGCTACAAACAAACTGGCTCACATGAGGACCGCCCCAGGAAAGGAAGACCAAGAGTCACCTCTTCTTCTGAGGATAAGTTTATCCGAGTCACCAGCCTCAGAAATCGCAAGTTAACAGCAGCTCAGATTAGAGACCAGGTCAATGCCTCACAGAGTTCTTGCAGCAGACACATCTCTTTAAAAACTGTTAAGAGGAGACTTTGTGCAGCAGGCCTTCATGGTAAAATAGCTGCTAGGAGACCACTGCTAAGGACAGGCAACAAGCAGAAGAGACTTGTTTGGGCTAAAGAACACAAGGAATTGACATTAGACCAGTGGAAATCTGTGCTTTGGTCTGATGAGTCCAAATTTGAGATCTTTCATTCCAACCAGCGTGTCTTTGTGCGACGCAGAAAAGGTGAACGGATGGACTCTACATGCCTGGTTCCCATCATGAACCATGGAGGAGGAGGTGTGATGGTGTGGGGGTGCTTTGCTGGTGACACTGTTGGGGATTTATTCAAAATTGAAGACATACTGAACCAGCATGGCTACCACAGCATCTTGCAGCGGCATGCTATTCCATCTGGTTTGCGTTTAGTTGGACCATCATTTATTTTTCAACAGGACAATGACCCCAAACATATCTCCAGGCTGTGTAAGGGCTATTTGACCAAGAAGGAGAGTGATGGGGTGCTACGCCAGATGACCTGGCCTCCACAGTCACCAGACCTGAACCCAATCGAGATGGTTTGGGGTGAGCTGGACCGCAGAGTGAAGGCAAAAGGGCCAACAAGTGCTAAGCATCTCTGGGAACTTCTTCAAGATTGTTGGAAGACCATTTCCAGTGACTACCTCTTGAAGCTCATCAAGAGAATGCCAAGAGTGTGCAAAGCAGTCATCAAAGCAAAAGGTGGCTACTTTGAAGAACCTAGAATATAAGACATATTTTCAGTTGTTTCACACTTTTTTAAGTATATAATTCCTCATGTGTTAATTCATAGTTTTGATGCCTTCAGTGTGAATACAATTTTCGTAGTCAAGAAAATACAGAAAAATCTTTAAATGAGAAGGTGTGTCCAAACTTTTGGTCTGTACTGTAGGTGCCATCCTGGTGGGTCCGATTTTTCACGGACCCATAGACTCGCAATGCCGATTCTATTCCAACACTCGGAACAAAATCGGACATGTCTCTGCGATTTCGCATTGAACACTTGGTCTGCACAAAATTACAGGTATGTGAATGACCTCATTCACTAATGTAGGTACGTGAAAAACATGGATAGCACTCATACGCGAAAAACAGATGACTGAAGACTGAATGAGGCCTAAGGCCACGGTCCCACTATCAGTGTTTGGTCAGTATTCGGTCAGTAGTTTTTCTCAGGAGTGGAAGCCTAAACCAGGTGAGGAACACTCAGAGAAAATGTATAATTGAAATAAGTCACCAATTCTGCATTTATCACCCACTCCTGGTTTTGGCTCCCACTCCTGATAAAAAATACTGACCGAATACTGACCATGTACTGATAGTCATGGCCTTACAGTAATGATTGGAGCTGTGTAGCCTCTTATTTTAACCACTTAGATGTAACTGTTTTAAATAGGCTTCTGTTCGGACTCCCATTACCTCCCATACTCCAAGGACATAATCACCAGATGCCGATGGGTTACTGGAGGCCTTGTGTGCAACCATCTCCAGTCCTTAGGCTTCTCAGGAGATTATTAACATCGCTAAAGTACCGCAGTTTATTGTACAAGAAATCACAGGTTTAAGTCCCCTAGGGGCACTAAAAAATTTTTACGTAAAAAGTAGTTTTTTTTAAGATAATAAAACAACAAAAGTTTAAATTACCCAAATTTTTCCCAATCTGAAAAAGAAGACAAAAATCTAGAAACTTTAGTGTCTCCATGTATCCATGCGGTAAACACCGAAAAGAAAAATCTAAATACCAGAATTGCCATTTTTGGGTTAAAGCACCTCCCTTCAAAATACAATATAAGCAATCGTACAGTATATACTCCAAAATGGTACCAATAAAAATGAGTGGCACATTTCAAAATGAAAACTTGTTCTGCAAAAGAACAAACCACATATGACCATGGTAAAATATAAAAAAGTTATGACTGGAAAATATAAAAATGTTATGACTCTTGGAAAAAGGGGAGAAATGAGCAAAAAAATTAAAATGGTTCAGAAGGGAAGGGGTTTACATTTCCTTTATTATCTTGTGTTTATTTTATCTTTTGGCCTTAATTTTCTTATGTGGTATGATGGGTCATCTTATACTTCATTATTAAGGTTAGGCTTACAGAGAAATATTCTGGCATTTTTACCAACCATTGAACAAGACTAAAGGATCTAAGATACAGAAGCCTATTTTTCCTAAGGTCAGACCCTATACTTTCCACAGTGTGCCTCCATCGCCATGCCACAGGGCATATGAATATTGATTTTGGCTAAACACACCATGTAAAATAAATTATTCTGCAGTGAACAGGCTGGAGCTGGGCAGTGGGCATAGACAGCTGGACTCTTTCCAGTGGCTTTTTGCCTAAAATTTGTACTGAATGCAGAAGACTGTGCGAGATTTGCAGAAAAAAAAAAAAAGACAGACGTGTGTAACGTACACTCAGTTCCCATTTTAGTTTATCTCTTGCCTTAGGTTGCAAAGAAAACATAGCATGTTGTCTTTTCGGGAATCCCACAAGGGAGAAAGAGCAATACTAACACATTTTGACCATAGAGACGCCAACATGGACTTTTGCTGTCGGCTTGCATGACAAGACTGGGACACGCTTCACCCTAATAGTGCCAACAAGTTCACGGTGTTGGCAACTTAGCATCAACTGAAGAAAGTGCCTTCACATTTCACCCCATGAATGCATATAGCTTCTACTATGTCCTACTAGTAAGTGAGTGTTATTCTAAGGATGTGCCATCGTCCTTCCCAGTGGCAAATCGATACTATTGGAAGCTCTGGACCAGGTATTGTGCCAAATATTAGGCTTAATGAGTCAAAGGAGATTAAATAACAGTAGTCTAGCTCCATAACCGACTTTTCTCAAGGCACTGGTCAAATGGCACTTTTTAACTTTAAAGTTCACCGAGTCCCATCCTGTTTATTTAAATTTTTGTTTAATCGGGATCTCAAAATGGGCAAAATCTTGAACTGAACCTAAACCTTACACCTAATGGTTGGATAGGTTATAACTTGCCAATTGGTGGGGGTCCCAGCGATCCAAAGAATGGGGCTCTGAAATACCTCGTCGGAATAGAACAGTGTCTGCTATGGATGGGTGATAACTTGCAGAGGAAGTAGTTTGGGAATTTAAATGACGCCATTTCAGTTCCTCCTGAGTTGGTCGATTTCAACTTTGATTCATAGTTAAAAGGACGTGGCGCGAATACATAAAACAAAATTGGAATTTTTTTTCAGCTTATACTGTTTCAAGCTTCATACTCAAATACCTGATTATTTAATTCTACAGGTTATACATTTTTATGCACACCCCTTATAGATGCCTGTAAACAAAAATTGTGATTTTTGGATTTGGCAGAGGAGGGGTGAGCAACGGCGGTCTGACCTTACCACTACAATTTCCCCAATTCTTATAGATTTCTGTTTGTGGTGCACGGACTTCTTAATAATTTTTGCACAGTTTATTGCAGCAGGTTTCTCATTCAATGTCTTTCTAAAGTCCCCTATACAACTACAATCAAGGGCTTTATACCAGTTTTTGACATAAAGGCCCCAATTCATGTAGACCAGCAAGCAATGACATCCTAGCCTATGGGTCCGATTTTTTTCATGAATCCATAGACATATTGCCAATTTTGATCCAACCCTTGTATCGAAATCAGACATGTCTCTGATATTTTCCGTAAAACACTCAGAAAAAATCGGACATGTTAATGTCCTCATAGAATATCAAAGTTACGAGTGTTATCCATGAAGACCATGGAAAGCACATGTACGTGAAAATCGGATGTGTGAATGAGGGCTTACTGTGAATGGAAATGAGCAAATTGATTTGAAGCAAATCGAATAGACTTTGAATTTTTCAAAATAATTGGAATTTTTTTTGCAATTCAGACGAATCAAGAAAATTCCCCACGTGTAACTCTCCAACCAGCCCTTCACATAGCTAGCTCGCATTGGTGTGGTCTTCTATCTTCCCAATTTTCTTTGGTGCCTCACTAGCCCTCATATGACATCATGTTGTACTAGGGTGACACTCATGAAAAAGTCGTCTAGTGCTAAGTGAGCACCGGAGACACGAAAAGCTCTGTGAAGACCTGTGAAGACCTAAGACCAGACCGTGGGGAGCTAGCTGGGCAAAGAAACAGGCATGGAGCTGTGCGGAGGGAATAGATGAGGGTCAGGGTGAAGATATATATATTTTTTACCTACATTCACTTTGCTTTGGGATCTAGAGAGAACTCATAGCATTTATAAGGCGTCAAATTTCCCAGCCGAATTCCAGCAAATTTGCTAAATCCAAATTTTGGTGGTTTTGTTAATCTCTAATTATGAATCCTTGTGATAAGAACAATGGAGAACAACCCGTGATGGCGTAGACACTTGTACAAGTAAGACTGGATGGCACGATGACTGATGTAGACACGAAAAACCTTACAAGAACGATTGGAAAATAAAGTTTTCATCTTTATATGTGTAAGCAAAATCTATTTGTCACATATGACAGGGTTAATGGCATCAGATAAAGAGTGAAATTAATAGTGAGTGAGAAACTGATCCCCACCGATCATTTCAATGCCCTGTTATTCCAACGAGAGGTCGTTTTTGGCTCTGCACTCAGCAAATCTGGAAAAGGATCTGGAGCTAATTCATTTAGCAGACGTTCTGCAAAGTGCACACGGAGGGGGCCCCGGTCTCCAGGAGCAGCGGCTGCTACCGCCTTATGGAGTGCTAGCGGCCAGTGTTAATGTGAAAACATAGACACGAGATGCTGAGGTAATGTCAGGTAACTGCTCACGGGCATAAAACAACTGACACAATGAGGTGTCATCGAAACATGTTCCGTGATTCATCTGGATCTACTCTGTCTTCCTGGACTTCTCCGCAGTGTAAAGTAATACTGCTCTGGAGATGTACGGAGGATGTACTGTACCTTCCATCCCAATGCCATCATCGCTCCGAAGACTTATCCGCTCAGGCACTCTCTTTTTCTTGTCGTTTTGCTTTTTCTTTTATTTTTTCTTAAATCTCTGTTTAGGGCTCATGCAAAAGATCGTAATAATCAAACGAGTGCTACCAGTCGTTTTGACAGATAGAACTCGTCCCTATGTTATTCACGTGTCTGAAGAAATCGGTGTACGCCCAATTTTAATCCCATATTCAGATCGCACTCAGCCATGAAAGTCAATGAGTGCATGGAAAACACCGGACTGAACTCGGATGACATCTGAGCACAGTCCGATTTTCACGCAATCACACAATGGAGAAGATGGAGACAATTTTTTCTCCATCTTCTCCTCAGTCAAGCTAATTGGATCACACTGTGCTCACACTCTCAGAGTTTGATTTGCATAATCGACACGATTTTCTCGGATGAGAAAAGATACTGTCGTCTGCACCTAGCTTTAGACTATGCTCAAGACAAAAATTAATCGTATTCTTTAGGAGTAGTGATTTGGCTAGAAAATTTGGCCAGAAATTGTATTGAATTTATCTGATGGAAATCGTATGTGCCTTATTTTGTTATGCGGCCTCTATATACTCCCGAGTATAATAAATGTAGGGGAAAAAATATTTTTAATTGTTTTATTTTTAATGGGGCAAAAGGGGGGTAATTTGAACTTTTGAGTTTTTTATATTTTTTCCATATTTTTAAAAACTTTTTTTTTTACTTTTGACTGTATTTAATAGTCCCCTTAAGGGACTTGAATTTGAGATCATCCGATAGCTTGTACTATACATAGCAGTGCATCAACATTGCTATGTATAACGAAAATCACGATCTCCTATGAACGTGGCTTTCACAGGAGGATCATCACGGCAATCACAGAGGTCTTCAACAGACCCCAAGCTGTCATGGCAACCCATCGGTGCCCTACAATCACATCATGGGGGTGTGGAATGATGCTCCCCCATGCCGGTGCATGTTACATGCTGCTGTCAGAGATTGACAGCAGCATTTAACAGGATAACAGCCGCGGTTGGAGCACTGCTCACTGCCTCTACATCGGGCTGCTGACAGAATACATAGCAAAGCATGCTGACAGATTTCCTTTAAATGTCTTCTATATGCTTGTTAGCGTCTCCTATTCCCAGCACACACAAAAAGAGCAGCATTTTGTATGTCAGTCATAACACAGATATGCCTAAGTAAAATGCGATAAATTAAGAGGCATAGGAGGAAATTTATTGCAATTTTTTAGGTCAGTTTTGCTTATGGCCGCGTCGTCGTTACTTGAATAAAATGTATCAAAGCGTTCCATGATGTCTCATAGATTTGGTGCATCTTTAATGTGACACTTCTGGCTAGAGCTGCTCTTCCATTTTTTACTCCATTGGAGTGAGAATTGAGAACTTTTTTTGTGACTTTTTAAAAATTTTTAAATAATTCATCTATCTGACTTAGAGCTTATTTGTATACCTGATTATATTACCTCTCACTTCAATAAAAAGAGTTGCAATGTTTTTTACATACGCGCTGTAAACAATAGTTTGTGACTTTTTGATGTTAGAAAAGTGATGAAAAATTATGAAAAAGTGATGAATTTCTCTCTTTGACATCAGAAAACTGGCACATAGGTCTTGATAAATGCCCCTCATTATGACTTTTAATAAAACTATGCCATCTTTTGCCTGTCCTTGTGTCAGAAAGTCAAATTACGCCACTCTGGCATACAGTAGACTTGCCATATACTTCATGTTATTTTTTGGCATAGATTTATAATAAATACGTTGGGTTCTGGGAGCCCTCTCCTTTCTCATTAAATACTTAACCCCTTTTCAGAAAAAAGTCAAAAGCTGCAAAAAAGTGCAGCTGTGACCCCTATAAATGCCAGAATAAGTCTGCTTGTCACACAAATTATTTCATGAGTTGCCTCCTCTCATCAGACTGGGGACCATTCATTTGACTGGTGTTCAATTGGAAGGATCTCCACCAGCCAAACTTTCATGGCATGTCCAACTGAATTGTACATGAAGAAGGGGATCCTTAGAAAAAAATTAAAGGGGTTGTACACTTTGAGGAAAGTGGACCACAAGTGCTGTAACATATCTAAAATAACAAACATCAGGTACTCACCTTCCCTGGATCCAGTGCCGACTCTTGGCCACGGCTACGGTCTCAAAGCTTTGGATGCAGCTACGACATTATGTTGACAGTGCACATCACCGCTGTAGCCAAACTCTGAGCTCAGTGAGTCATGCCGTCTACATTAGTCAAGCTCAGTGATTGGCTGCAGCAGTGATGCACACTGATGACGTAACATAACAGCCAAAACACCGAGACCGGAGCAGTGGTGGTGAGCCAGCATTGGACCCAAGGAGGTTCAGTATGTGCTATGTTTGTTATTTTAGGTACTTTTACAATGTTTGGGATCCACTTTACTGAAAGTGGACAACCCCTTTAAAGCTTTTTTTTCTAATTCTAGAAGTAATAATAGTTGATCGCTGAGAGTTTAAGATGGTTGAAAATGACTGTTTCTGTTACGACCCACGTACAAGACATATGGGCGCTTTAACTTGAGCACTCTCAGTCCCCACCTGGACTCTGTTTATGTTTTATGACCTTTTCATTTTTATCGTTGCATTCGGTGTATTCTGTGGGTTTGTGGAAAAAGCTGAGTCAGAGCACACCCCGGCAGGCGAGTTCATATGTCCAGTTGTCATCCATTTGGAACTGATCCAGTATGAAAGAAAACTAGATCTGTTAAAGTCAGACAAAAAACAGATGCTCACTTTGCTTTCCAATTTGCATCCATTTTTGCCCCATTTGTAACAGCTCTGTGAAGACTTCCAATATTCTCGGCATGCACACTGCAAAAAAAAAGACTGATCCATTTATGGATGACATAACAGATGACCATCCATTATGACCCATTTTCCATAGACTTCAATATTACAAAAATGTATCCAATTGCAACCCTTTTTGATTCTGTACTAGATCATTTTTTCCATTTTTTATGGCTCCCAAAACGGATCCAAAATTGGAAAGAATTACTAATCATGTAAACATACCTTTAAAGGTTAACTATGTGTTGCTGACCCAGGTTATTTGAGGGTTAGTTTCCCTACATTCAGAGTTATTCTCAGAGGACTTGTGGAGCAGGTAGGAACTAAGCTACCTAATATAGCCCACTACATTTAAATGGGTAGAGGATACGATTGAACGTGGCATTTTGCCCCAAGTTACTGAGAGGAGATTGTCTCTGCGACAGTCCCAGGTGAAGGAAACCGAGCCCACCCATGGACGTAGAAATGCTAGGGAAAGTGCAGAAGCGTCCAAAGTCTGTCTCTTTGACACAGGGTGACAGGATTGTGAGGGAAAGAATGGAGAGTCTGAACCCTGAAGGTATTAGAAGGTAAAGTGAAGAATATCTCCAGAGTTAGCTACTAGTGATGAGCGAGCACTAAAATGCTCGGGTACTCGTTGCTCGGGTCGAGCAAATTGGAATACTCGGGTGCTCGACCCGAGCAACGAGCCCAATGTAAGTCTATGGGAAACTCGAGCATTTTTCAGGCGGCTCCCCCCGGTAGTCTGCAGAGGGCCTAAAAATTGCCCAAATCGATGGGAACAGTGCTCAAATGACATGGGAACAGCATGGGGAAGACCCCTGGAAGCATCTCTGACTCCCAGATCATTGCTGTCAACAACGTGGTCAGAGTATTACGCCACTTTTATGGACTCACAATAAAACATACAAAAACTAAACCAAAATGGATTTTCCTGGGAAATATGTTAAGGAACATCCTTTCCAGGGTAATGACTTGTATATAAGGCAAAATAAATAACCAAAAACAAAAATACTCCTCCACAACTTAGGCTATTTTCACACGTAGAGTTTTTGATGCATTTTTGCACTTTTACCATGTGGTGTGTGACACATCATCAGACACATGCATACAGTGCTGAAAAGACATGGAAACAGAATGGGGAAGACCTCTAGAAGCATCTCTGACTCCCAGGTCACTGCCTAAAAGTGTGCCCATCATAAGTGATCCTTATGCACTCCTGCCATGCACCTGTCGTTGCAGACTTGCAACAATCACCGTCCACATCCTTTTCCCACTGCAGCGTTCAGTTGTCCCTACCCCATTCCTTGGAATGCAAGCGCAAGTATGCAGGCAGCCACCCACCCACCCACAGGCTGCAATACTATACTGCCAAATTTTTGGCAGCTGCTTGCGATGCGCCCCCTGGGCCGTGTGTGGGGAAATACCCGGAGCCGGGTCTCTGTGTAATGATGGGGGTTTGTAGTCTCCGTGGCGGCAACCCTGTCCGGTGGCTCAGGGTGGTCAAACCAGTGGCGGATCTGTTTATTTGGTTTTTAATGTTTAAATGTCCGACTATGCCACCCGTGGATTGCGGTCACTAAGAACCGCCGCTGCGGGGCAGGCCACTGAGGCTGATGCTGTGTGCGCAGCAGAGGGTAGCATAACTCTCCACGGGAGGGGTATAGCCTCAGGGCAGTGAGTGCAGATGATGGGGGTGATGGTGCGCGGGAGCAACAGTAATGACTCAGAGTCCCGTGATGCAGTCCAGGGTCTTTACTCACAGTTTTACACTCCAAGCCACTTCTGCAGGTAATGGCTGCCCACGTCGTACTGTGCTCACCAGGTGAGGGGCTCGGCCAACTCCCAGGTATCTTTGGAATGCTTTTCAGGACCCCCTTCGTGTGTCCTTTCTCTGGCCCGTCGTACCCCACAATTGACCATGTTTCTGTCCAGCTGCCTCGGCCCTTGGCGGGCAAACGTTTGTTCCGTTTCCCTGGGCCCTATATGGTGCCTTCCTAATGGGTGTAGTGAGGGGCCGTAACACGTGCAATGCCACGGCCTCCGGTTACTAGCTGAGGGTAGTTGCTCTCCTCCACTAGATGAGGGATCCAGTTCCCTTTCTTGGCCTGACCCCCCTACTCTGGTAGCGGCGGGCGTATTGTGGCGACTGGCCGGTCCGCACCCCTGGGGTCCCTTCACTCCACTCCTGGAGCCTCCTCCATTCCTCTCCTCTCCTTTCTTCTCCTCCAGGCCCAGGCCTTGTGACTTGGCCTGCCCGCGGAGCAGAGCTCGTACAGAGCCCCTGCTCCCAGTCTTCTTCTCTCTCTTCTCCCTCTTCTCTCTCTTCTCTTCTCACTGACTCCAAGATGGTGCCCACCTTATATACTCCTCCTTCCAGTGCACCCTAGATCTACTCTCCCCACCCACACACTACCGGGTTCCCCCTTTCTAGGTGTTCCCTCCCCCCTCTCCAGCCAGGGACAGGGGAAGTTGTGCTCACTCTTGGGAGCATTGTCGCCCTGCTTCCCGGAAATGTGGTGTAGTGCATGTGGGTGTTAGGGTCCTGAGCCACACTTCATCCTTACCTGGAAGTGAGATATCACACCTCTGGGTGAGATGCAATACCTCTGTTGCGACCGAACCCGGGGCGCTACACTTGCGCTTGAAATGTGGCCTTTTAGGCTCGTGGAGGCGGAAGCTTTTCATAATCTCATGCCGGCGGCGGCCAGGTGTCCATACTCGGTCCCCAGCCGCCAATATATTTCCCGGTATCGCCTCCGCCTTCCACAAGCACGGGTCCCACAACATTACCCATGCCCTCCCCAGTGCACTTACTGGGAAAGACCACCTAACCACAAACACGTGGACAGGTGAATGTGGCCAGGGTCGGTACAGAGCCAGTCCACAACTTTTTTTGCTGAGAGTTGTATTTAGCTCGGTGAAAGGACTGGCATAGAGGGAAACCGTATCTACCCTGTGTGTCATTTCTCCCAGGAAGTCCTCTAAAGCTGCTTGCACTTGAAATGTGGCCTGAACATTACTGCTGGTACTTTTCTGTGGGAATTTGCTTTCCTCCTACCAGCCTTGAATATTTCCAACAAACTATGGTACGACGCCATGGTATTAGCACTTCCCCCAGTACCAGTAGCAAAGCCATCCCCAATTTCCTTCTCAGGAATTTTATTTGGTAGACTGAGTGGCTGCCCAAATACATTTTCTCACAAAGGAGCTGAAGATAGAGTGGCAGTAGGTGCAAGTTTCTCCAGCCTGTTAGATATTAGAGGGTGAACGGCAGCACATTGGATCAGTGGTTAGCACTGAAGCCTTGCAGCACTGGGATCCTGGGTTCAAATACCAGCAAGGAGAACATCTGCAAGAACTTTGTATGTTCTCCCCGTGTTTGCGTGTGTTTCCTCCTCAGTAAAAATAGAGTGTCCGGGAACCTTCCCACACACTTTTCTTAGTAAGGACTGCTTCTCGGCAGGGCTGAATGGTCCCACCAGAGAATCCTCTGATGTGCCTTGGCTTCTACCTCAGGAAAGTTCATGATAGCGCTAACTTTGCAGCTCCTATGGGACTCTTGAGCGGGTGAGAAAGGTTATCCCTCAGAATCAAATCCTCTGGTGGGCACAATGTTTTTCAATCTGAAACAGCTTCTCAGTGGGAGTTGTATTTCACCACAGCCATATTCTTTAGCTCGGTGAAAGGACTGGCATAGAGGGAAACCGTATCTACCCCGGCTGTCATTTCTCCGTCACCAGGTTCCACCCATTGTCACACACGACCATGCCTGGCTGTATGTTCAGCGGTGAGAGCCACAGATCAGGCTGCTGTGTAACAGCTTTAAACAACTCTGCAGCGCTGGGCGGTTTGTCAGTTAAGCATTAAGCGTGTTATCTTCAGCACAGCCTTTTGCCGCTTGGCCAAGGCAGTGCTGCAGTGCTGTCAGCTTGTGACTGATGTAATCACTTCGGAGTTGGAGGAGGAGGTGCATGAGCTGAACAATGTGATTACACTGAGGTTGAATTGGTGATGCTGTTTTTTATACTAAAGAAAGACCCTATTGTTTTGTTTTTTCTTACGTTATTTTTTAAGACAAATGCATTCACCGGGAAATGTCATTTTAACATTTTACAACCTTATCTGGCAATGTGGTGTGTGACACATCATCAGACACATCCTTTTTTATTTATGATGGAGGGACTCTGAAAGTCATAAAGCCTATTTTTATAGGGCCATCAGACGGCCCTTACTATTCTTAAAAGGCCAGCAGTCGGACCTCGCTATTGTTAGAGACAAGAGAGCCATCAGCCGGCTATGCTTTGTTGTTCTTATTATTAACAAGTGGGTCTCCTATACTGTTATTGCGTATCCAGTGACTGCAAGGGCTGCCAAAAATTTGGAAGCAACCCAATACCCCTTTGAAGAGACATAGAGGAGTTTCTCAGTAAAAAAAATATTCCCATTATAAAGCAGCGGGTCTCCTATAGTGGTATTGCCCATGCTGTGACTGCAAGGGCTGCAAAATTTGGGAAAAACCCCACTAAAAATTTAAAGACAAATAGAGCAGGGCCACAGTAACGGCAAATTCCATTTAGAAAGGAGAGAGTCTGCTATACAGTTATAGGGTATGCAGTGAGTCCAACGGCTGATCAATTTTAGGAAAAACCCCACTAAGAATTTAAAGACACATAGAGCAGGGTCACAGTAACAAGGTACGACATGTTCCCATTAGAAAGGAGAGGGTCTGCTATACAGTTATAGGGTATGCAGTGAGTCCAACGGCTGACCAAATTTAGGGAAAACCCCACTAAGAAATTAAAGACACATAGAGCAGGGCCACAGTAATGACAAATTCCCATTAGAAAGGAGAGAGTCTCCCATAGTGTTGGCCTATGCAGTGAATGGAAGGGCTGCCAAAAATTTGGAGGCACTTCAATGCCCCTTGGAAGAGACGTGGAGGAGGGCCTCATAAAAAAATGTTCCCATTAGAAAGGAGCGGGCCTCCTATACTTGTAATGTCCACGCACTAAGTGTATGGGCTGACAAACATTTACCCCTGGGGGGTATACATGAACATACTGTATAAAAATTTTTTTTTACGGGCATCATAAACACCCTTTAAAAAAATTATGTGGGTGTTGCATCACGGACCACGGTCACCCTGGTGATATGGTGGTGGAGGATGAGGAGAAGGAAGAGGACAAGAGCAAATAGACAAAATCAGGAAGCGTATACCCATGTGTGGGTGTGAAAAGGTGCATGAGAATACACCTCCAAAGAAAAGAAACTGGATTTGAGTTTATGTTACGCTGCTATCATTCGGTGGTGTTAAGAAGTCTGGCCCAATCCAGCCCTTGTTCATTTTTATAAGAGTCAGCCTGTCAGCATTTTCAGTTGACAGGCGGATGCGCTTATCAGTTATAATTCCACCAGCGGCACTAAAAACCCGCTCTGATAAAACGCTGGCGGCAGGGCAGGCCAGGACCTCCAAGGCTTAGAGAGCCAGGTCATTCCACGTATCCAGCTTGGATACCCAATAATTATAAGGTACAGAGGAATCACGGAGGACGTTGGTACGGTCAGCAAGGTACTCCCTCAGCATCTTCCCAAACTTTGCACTCCTTGTCAGATTACCCCACGCCTCAGGGCCTGTGCGATGGGAGGGTCTGAGAAAACTCTCCCAGAACTTTGACAGTGTTCCCCTGCCTCTGCTGCATTGAAGTTGTGTCTCTCTCGCCTGTACTCCTTGGTTGTCCAACGAAGTGTGCCCTCTGCCACCATCGTTTTCAGATGGGAATTTTTTTATTAGTTCCGGAACAAGGGCCTTCTGGAACAGCCCCATTTTTGTAGACATGTCCGCCTTATAAATAAGAGATCTAAAGTTCTCCTTGTAGCGTGGGTCTAGAAGTGTCACCAACCAGTAATGACTGTCACCCAAAATTTTGAGAACACGAGGGTCATGGAAAAGGCACCATAACATAAACTCAGCCATGCGTGTAGGACTACTAACAGGCAAGACTTCAGTGTCCTCACCAAGAGGATGACAGACCATGCTCTCCTCCTCTACCTCCTCCTCCTCCTCTCTGTCCTCTGGCCATCCACGCTGAACAGACGGTATGACAGCTGTGCAGGTAGTACCGTCTATAGTGCATGAAACTAGCTCCTGTCCTTCCTCATCCTCTTCCTCTTCCTCATTGTCACCCAATCCACATTGGGATGAGATGAGACTTGGCTGTGTGTAATCACCCTGTATGGTTCCTTGCTCCATCTCATCGTGCTCCGCCTGCAATGCATCCTCTTTGATTGTGAGCAGATAGTGTGTCACCCTGGCCTGGATGCCACAAGTATAATAAAGCTGTGTCTGAGAGCAAGGGGGAGGTTCTCTAGTCAGGGGAACCTTAGCATGCAGTACCTCCTGTCTCAGGCCAGTAGGGGGAGCAGGCTGCCGCTATAAAAGCTGGAACTGGGGGCAGGGTTAGGAGGAAACTGGACAACCTGTGTCTGAAGAAAGAGGTGTCCGAGAGAAGGGACAGAAAGTTGTATTGCACCCTAAGAGGAAGTGTGGCAGGAGGAGAGCCACAAGCCAGAGACAAGAGGCGAAGTGAGCCTGTCTTGGCAGATAAAGGACTTAATTCACCAGACTTTGGTGTCTGAGGCTGGGAGGATTCCACATCCTACAGCAGATAACCAGTCCGCAGGGGACTGTATATTCCTTAGCCTAAGAAGCCTGGAGGCTCTGCCACAACAGAAGGGACCACTAAAGCCGTACCAGGCCGGGAGCAGAAAGGAACCCACGTCGCAGGCCATACAGGCGAGAATACACGAAGAGCTCGGAAACATGGGCTGTTACCCTATAAGGAGGAGATAGCCAGGAGGAGCGCAGAAAGCACAGTAGGCCTACACCCTCACCCTGACCAGGGCCAATTTCCCCATTGCTCTCAGACATCCAGGTCCCCTCCTAGCCGGGACTGTTTGTGGGTCAGTTTACCTGTTCTAGTAAAGACCCTGGACTGCAACCTGTTGTCTGTGTGCTCCTTGCTCCTCCAGCACTAACGGCACTGAGACTCTCACCACCATCACTCCCACCATCCATTATACTGCCCTGGGGCCGCACTTTTCCCGTGGGGAGTCACACCATCCCAGCTGCATACATCATCAGCCCCAGCGGTCTGCCTTGCAGCGGCGGTTCCTAATGACCGCAAATCCACGGGTGGCGTAGTCGGACATAATCATCAGCACATAACGGACTACCACTGGCCTGACCACCCTGAGCCTCGGAACCGGGTTGCCACTACTACTCCCACCGTTTCCCTATTGCCCGGATCCGAGTGCCCCACGGCCCAGGGGGCGAGTCAGTTTTGGCGTAGTCGGCAGGATTTCGTGCCCGCAACCACCGGGTACTGCGTGCCTTCAAAAGACTGTCATACCTGCCGTGATGAAGGTTCCCGCCATCCGGAGCCGTTTCCCGCCATCTTCAGTCAGTTCCCGCCATCTTCAGCTGTTTTCCCATCCGAAGTCGTTTTACCGCCGTCGGACGCCATCTTCAGGACGCCGCGCGGGAAGAAGAGAAACGTGGACGCCGAAAGCGCGCGAGCCCTGAAGCTCCGCCCCATGCACCGACGCTGCGCAAGGTCCTGGAAGGGAGAGAGAGCGACGCTGACGTCACCAGGACGCGACGCAAGGTCCTCGTCCAGAGCAGCACCAGCGGAGCCGCGGCCTACAGAAGAGGATCGTCGGAAGGTAGGCCACGCTTACCTAGGGGGGAGGAAGATGTCGGACACGGAGGCGCCCACTACCACCAGAGCAGCTGCAGCAGCGGTGATGCCATTTTCCCTGCCTTACATCCCTGGAGCGGCCTGGCTGCCTAAGTACTCAGGGGAGCCCCATGCCCTTACTGACTTCAAGGAAAGGCTGTACAGTTTGTTCCAAGTCTACCCCCTGACAGAGGAACAGAAGGTTGGCATACTAACAGGGCAGTTACCTGGCGCAGCCCAAAGGGAGGTAAAGTCATGGCCCACTGAGGAGAAAAGGACCGTGAAGGGTATTCTGGCCCGGCTGCGGGGTACCTTTGACACACGTACCTCCGCTGAAATTAAAATGAGGTTCTATGGATGTAAGCAGCGGGCACAGGACAGCATCAGAGACTATGCCCTAAATTTGCAGGAAGCCCTGAGGGCCATCCAACAAGCTGACCCAGGCAGCGTGCAGTATACGGATAAGCTCCTAACTGAACAGTTCATAGAAGGTCTGCTGTCTAGCGCCCACAGGACCCAGCTGCGCCTCATGTTCTTTCAGAATCCTGATCTGACCTTTGCCCAATTCAAGGACAGGGCCATAAGGGTGCTCCGTGAACCCGCAACAAGTGGCGCTATAAACCCCCGGCGCCCTGCTCTCACCTACCACCAGGAGGCGGCGCCCTCCCCTATGGACTCTGTGGGGGCTGATGCACAGGCCCTGAACCAAGCCCCGTCGAAAGATCTGCACCACCAAGTCCAGGAGCTGACCAGGAGCGTCGCGGCGTTGACCAAGACCGTCCAGGCGTTACAAGTGGATCCGTCAAGACCCATCGAGCTGGCTTCAAGTCCAGAGGACGTCCCGTGGCGTCGACAGAGGAGGATCCCGTCGTTCCGAGGGAGGCCTACAGACCGCTACGCAGAGGATGGACAGCCCATTTGCCGTCGATGCAACCAGCCCGGACACATTTCCAGGTACTGTAATTTAAACGGGTCCAACCTGGGGCAGAGGGCCAACCCCCAGGCATAAGGTCACCAGGCCCTTATAATTGGCGTAATAAGTACGTTGGGGGGCGCCCGGTTTTACCCGTGGTGCTGGACGGTATCCCCATGAGCGTCTTGCTGGATTCTGGGTCGCAAGTAACCACTATCCCTTATGTACTTTTTAAGCAGTACTGGACTGATGCTGATATCACGCGGTATCCAGACAGTAACTTGAGCATCATCGCCAGTAATGGCTTACCCGTGCCGCAGATGGGGTTCAAGGAGATGACCATTAAGATTGGTAAAGTTGAACTGCCGGCACAGAGAGTAATTATTGTGGACATTGACCGTCGTGAAAGTCACCCTAAAATAACTGTGGGTACTAATGTAATTGAAAATTGTCTTTCAGGGGTAATTGTAATTCTACAACAGGTGGCGGTGAATGCTAGTTCCAGCCAACAGAGAGTCCTCAACAAAGAGATAAAAGCCCTGATGAGACGGCAGCAGGTAGAACTGTCTGGTGGTGAGATCGGTAGCGTAAGACTGAGTGACCCATTCCCCATTTCCATGCCTCCCAAAAGTGAAATGATGATCTGGTGTCGGACTGCAATCGGGTTGAGAGGTAGGGACTACCAAGCCATTGAAGAACCCGTGTACTCGGACAGCAGGCCCACCATTTTGACAGCCCGGGGGGTGGTTGATGTCCATCATGAGAGGGTGCCCGTCCGCATCCTCAACATTGGAGAGAGGGAGGTACACTTACCCAGGTACGCTACACTTGCCAAACTGTTTGTTGTCGAACACAAAGCTATCAGGGCCGTGGAACCCTTGCCTCCATCTCCCCAGGCGGAGGGTAATGGCTCCCAGAAACAAAAGGAGGACTTGGGCCAGAAACTCCATGTGGGTGCTGACTCCACTCCCCTGCACCAAAAACAAGGAGTCTACCGGGTGGTCCAGGAGTACGAGAGAATTTTTAGTAAGCACCCGCTAGACTTCGGCAGAGTAAAGGGGATAGAACACCACATCCCCACCGGGAGCCACCCACCAATAAAAGAGAGACACAGGCCTGTACCCCCTGCACATTATCAGAACGCCAAGGGTATGCTGTGGGAAATGAAAGAAGCTGGGGTCATTAGAGATAGCTGTAGCCCCTGGTCAGCCCCCCTGGTTCTGGTAAAAAAGAAAGATGGCACCATGAGAATGTGCGTGGACTATAGACAAATCAACCGTATCACCCACAAAGACACATATCCGCTGCCTAGAATAGAGGAGTCTTTAGCCGCACTAAAATCAGCTAACTTCTTTTCTACTTTGGACCTTACTAGCGGGTACTGCCAGGTTCCTGTGGCAGAGGCTGACAAGGAGAAGACCGCCTTCATCACCCTGATGGGACTGAGTGAGTTCAACTGTATGCCCTTCGGGCTCTGCAACGCACCAGGGACCTTTCAGAGGCTGATGGAATGCTGCCTAGGGCACCGGAACTTCGAGACGGTCCTCCTTTACCTGGACGACGTGATCGTCTATTCGAAGACATACGAGGACCATCTAAAGCACCTGGCCGAGGTGTTCGAAGCCCTGGCAGGCTATGGCCTGAAGGTGAAACCATCGAAGTGTCACCTGCTGAAACCAAAGGTCCAGTACCTAGGGCACGTGGTAAGTGCGGAAGGAGTAGCCCCCGACCCTGACAAGGTCACGGCAATCAAGAGCTGGCCAAGCCCCTCGAACATCAAAGAGGTGAGACAGTTCCTCGGGTTGGTAGGCTACTACCGAAGGTTCATCCCCGGGTTCACTAAGATGGCAGCTCCTATGCAGGACCTCCTGATCGGACAGTCTAAGTCCAGAAGTCAAAAGCCACCCTTCAAGTGGGATAAACCGGAAGAGGAGTCCTTCCGCCAGCTAAAGATGGCCCTCACAGGGGATGAGATCCTGGCCTACCCTGACTATGGCCAGCCTTTTATTCTCCACACAGACGCCAGTAATGTGGGACTGGGAGCCGTGCTGTCCCAAAACCAACAGGGCAGAGAAAGGGTGATCGCGTACGCCAGCCGAAAGCTGAGACCCACCGAGAGGAACCCGGAGAATTACAGCTCCTTCAAGCTAGAATTCTTGGCGGTGGTGTGGGCCATGATGGAACGCTTCAAGCATTACCTGGCCTCTGCAAAGTTCACGGTGTACACGGGCAACAACCCGTTAACACACCTAGACAATGCAAGACTTGGTGCCCTGGAACAGCGGTGGATGGCCCGTCTCTCCAATTATGACTTCGTGATCAAGTACCGGGCAGGCAAAACCAATGCCAACGCTGACGCCCTATCGAGAATGCCTCACTTACCTGAAGGTGACGAAGACCCAGAAGAGCTGGAGGAGGTAGAACTCCCCGCCTTTCACTGGTATGGAGCCGCTCAATACTCCCACCGCGTGAAGGAGGAGGATCTAACAACCATGATGATCAATCCCCTACCTCACCACAGCTGGGCCGAGACCCAAGATAGTGACCCTGCCATCCGCCTGATGAAAGATCTGCTGACCCAGGAAGATGCCCGCATAGATCCGGATGCTCCAGAGGAAGCCAAGCAGCTATGGAAAGAGAAGAGCAAGCTGTTCCTCTACGAAGGCAAGCTGTGCAGAAGGATTGTCAACCACCGGACTCACGAGCTGACCTGGCAAGTCGTGGTCCCAAAGTGGGATGCAGCTATGGACCTGGGGGCTTACCATGACAGAGCGGGGCACTTCGGTTGGAAGAAACTGGAGTTCCTGCTAAGAGGACGGTTCTTTTGGGTCGGCATGAGAGGGGCTGTAGAGAAGTGGTGCAGAGACTGTGGCCCTTGTCACCTAAGGAGGAAGGACCGTGCTAGCCAGAAAACACCCTTGAGGCCCATCGTCACCACGCAGCCTCTTGAGCTGGTAGCTCTGGACCACGTCAAGTTGGCTCCAAGCCGGTCAGGATACATGTACGCCCTGACAATCGTGGACCACTATTCCCGTTTTCTAGTGGTGGTCCCGGTAAAGAACTTGACAGCCCAAACAGCGGCCAGAGCCTTCCAGCAATGCTTCTGCCGTCCACACGGGTATCCGGAACAGGTCCTGACAGACCAGGGTCCAGCGTTCGAGGCTGAAATCTTCCAAGAGTTCTGCAACCTCTATGGCTGTAAGAAGATTTGGACAACGCCTTACCACCCACAAACCAACGGGATGTGTGAGAAGATGAACAATATAGTCATTGATCTCCTGAAGACGTTGCCCCCTGGAGGAACGCAGCCTGTGGCCATAAAAACTGTCGGACCTGATAGACTTATACAATCATATCCCGGTGAATGCTACCAACTGCACCCCGGCTTACCTGATGCGAGCTAGACCAGGTAAGCTGCCCGTAGACCTGGAGATGGGAGTCCTAACACCTGAGGACACCTCCCCGGATGCGGACTGGGATACGGAAAGGCAACTGCAGTACAAGAAGGTACAGGAGAGTGTGGAGAAGAGCCTGGCCCAGGTGAGAGAGAAGCAAGAAAAACTCTTCAACCAACACGCCCCTGCTGGTCCCCTAGAACCTGGTGAGCAGGTCCTGAAGCGGAAGAGAAGGCTACATAAGTTGGATGACCAGTGGGAAAGGGAACCCTACACCGTACTGCAGTCTGATCACGACAACCCGAAGGTGTGCGTGATCACCAAGGACGGAGGAGAAACCACTTGTACCGTCTCCAGAGACCACCTAAAAAGGTGCCCTGAGCAACTCCGTAGTGCAGAAGAGGATCAAAGTGACCTTGAACCCGCAGAGGACAAGGAAGAAATGATCAGCACCGTTCTTGGAGAGTTTCCTCAGTCCTGGACTCGAATAAACGATGCCATAGTGGTACCCGTCCTGCATTTCCTGCAACCGACTGCGCAACAACCTGCACCAGAGCCGGAAGGTGAAGAGGAGCAAGCAGTTCCAGAGGCAGAAGAGCCTGTACCAGCAGCCCAGGAGAGTCAACCCTCTGCTGACAGTGAGCCTGCCATGCCTGCGGTAAGCCAATGGACCCGCAGACAGCTGCCTGCCCTACCTGTACATTCAGCTGGTAGCTGTACCCCTAACGCTAGTGGGGAAAGCCAAGTCGGTCCACCACCAGACAGTGGGTTAAGGAGGTCAACCAGGAGCACAAAGGGACAGATACCCGCTCGCTGGAGAATATAGAGTGCACTAAAATTGTAAATAACCCTGTTGCCAAATGTTGAAATGTTTGCCAAGTTACCTGCGTGATTATTAATAGCGTGTTTCAGTTTCTTGCAGTTACCGTAAGGACTCAAAGGTTATGGACTTTTTATAACCGGGACCTTGTATGGACTGCATTCGGAGCCTAACCCAGGAATGAACTAAGACTGTAAAGGACTTGGGGTAGGACAGACCCCCACCTGGTTAAGGCTCCCCGTTGTATTGGTGATATGGACACCCGGTCACAGACCACACTTTGACCTTAAGAACTCAAGCTGTGTGTCGTCTGTCTGTTAATGTTTTATAGTCATGCATATTGTCTTTGTTTACTGTTTAGTCCCGGAGTACTAAATTTTACTAGGGGGGAATGTGTCACCCTGGCCTGGATGCCACAAGTATAATAAAGCTGTGTCTGAGAGCAAGGGGGAGGTTCTCTAGTCAGGGGAACATTAGCATGCAGTACCTCCTGTCTCAGGCCAGTAGGGGGAGCAGGCTGCCCCTATAAAAGCTGGAACTGGGGGCAGGGTTAGGAGAAAACTGGACAACCTGTGTCTGAAGAAAGAGATGTCCGAGAGAAGGGACAGAAAGTTGTATTGCACCCTAAGAGGAAGTGTGGCAGGAGGAGAGCCACAAGCCAGAGACAAGAGGCGAAGTGAGCCTGTCTTGGCAGATAAAGGACTTAATTCACCAGACTTTGGTGTCTGAGGCTGGGAGGATTCCACATCCTACAGCAGATAACCAGTCCGCAGGGGACTGTATATTCCTTGGCCTAAGAAGCCTGGAGGCTCTGCCACAACAGAAGGGACCAGTAAAGCCGTACCAGGCCGGGAGCAGAAAGGAACCCAGGTCGCAGGCCATACAGGTGAGAATACATGGAGAGCTCGGAAACGTGGGCTGTTACCCTATAAGGAGGAGATAGCCAGAAGGAGAGCAGAAAGCACGGTAGGCCTACACCCTCACCCTGACCAGGGCCAATTTCCCCATTGCTCTCAGACATCCAGGTCCCCTCCTAGACGGGACTGTTTGTGGGTCAGTTTACCTGTTCTAGTAAAGACCCTGGACTGCAACCTGTTGTCTGTGTGCTCCTTGCTCCTCCAGCACTAACGGCACTAGGACTCTCACCACCATCACTCCCACCATCCATTATACTGCCCTGGGGCCGCACTCTTCCCGTGGGGAGTCACACCATCCCAGCTGCATACATCATCAGCCCCAGCGGTCTGCCTTGCAGCGGCGGTTCCTAATGACCGCAAATCCACGGGTGGCGTAGTCAGCACATGACGGACTACCACTGGCCTGACCACCCTGAGCCACGGAACCGGGTTGCCACTACTACTCCCACCGTTTCCCTATCGCCCGGATCCGAGTGCCCCACGGCCCAGGGGGCGAGTCAATAGCATTTCAGAAGACAGAGAAGCGGGATGGTGACGCTAATTATGGCATCATCGCCGCTCACCATCTTGGTGGAGTCCTCAAAGTTTTGAAGAATGGTACATATGTCTGACATCCATATCCACTCCTGAGGTCTTATGTGTGGAGTCTAAACTGAATACCAACGGCCTTGTTGATGCTGGTACTCAACAACTGCCCTCTTCAGCTAACAAATCCTTCCCAACATCTGCAGTGTAGAGTTCCAATGCGTGGGGACAACACACACCAGTCTGTGAGCTGGAAGCTGCAGATGTTGCTGTAACACTGCAAGGGCAGCGGAAGCTGTAGCTGACTTTCTAAAATGGGCTCACAGGTGGTGTAGTTTAACAAGGAGATCCGGCAGCTCCGGGTAGTATTTGAGAAACCGCTGAAACACGAGGTTAAGCACATGGGCCAGGCATAGTACGTGTGTGAGCTCGCCTCGCCTCAGAGCTGCCACCAGCTTCCGGCCATTGTCACACACGACCATGCTTGACTGTAGGTTCAGCGGTGTGAGCAACAGATCTGCCTGCTCTTTCAGAGCTGTCCACAACTCTTCAGCATTGTGCGATTTTTCACCTAAGCATATTAGCTTCCGCACAGCCTGTTGCCGCTTGGCCGAGGCAGTGCTGCAGTGCTTCCAGCTCTTGACTGATGTGGTCATTTCGGAGATGGAGGCTGAAGAGGAGGAGGAGGCTGAGGAGGATGAGGTGCAGGAGCTGTAGACCGTGGGGGCAACGCTGATTGACCTAGGGCCCGCAATCCTTGGCGTCGGGAGGTCGTGTTCCATCCCAAGGTCCGACTGGGTCCCGGCTTCCACTATGTTAACCCAGTGTACCGTCAGCGAGATGTACCATCCATGTCCACAAGCACTTGTCCACGTGTCCGAGGTTAGGTGGACTTTACCGGTAACTGCATTGTTGAGAGCACGGCTAATGTTTTGGGACACGTGCTTGTGTACTGCGGGGACGGCACACCGGGAGAAATAGTGGCGGCTGTGGACCGAGTACCGAGGGACGGCCGCCGCCATCAGGTTGCGGAATGCTTCCGTCTCCACGAGCCTAAAAGGCAACATTTCGAGCGCAAGCAGTCATGAAATGTGAGAATTTAGTAGAGTGGCCTGTGGGGCGTTGGTTGCATATTTGCGCTGGGACAAGGACATGGATGTGCTTCCTGATGTTGCTACTTGAGAGTGTGCAACGACAGGTGCAGGGCAGGAAGCGTCTTCACATGCA
Organism: Phyllobates terribilis; assembly: GCF_046119375.1. NCBI lineage: Eukaryota > Metazoa > Chordata > Amphibia > Anura > Dendrobatidae > Phyllobates > Phyllobates terribilis. The sequence continues at coordinate 89,957,639 of NW_027362765.1, read as the reverse complement.
CCATGGACAGGGGATTGGCTTGCATGCACAACAGCGGAAGAAGCAATGGTGCCACCCACAGACACTGTTCCTGGACCCTGGGGTTCGGCCCACAAAGTCGGGTGCTTTGCTGCCATGTGCCTGATCAGGTGGTGGTCAGGCTGGTCATTTTCCACCCCTGCTGATGCTGGCCTGGCAGGTGGTGCAAATGGCCTTTTTGGGGTTATCGGCAGAGTCTTTAAAAAACAACCAGTCTCGAGAAGAACTAACAGTTGTACTGGCAACTTCCTTTGTGTTGGTGTTACGGGGAACGGTTGCCTGCCTTCTGTCTGCGGCCACCACACTGCTTCTTCCTGCCATTTGGGGTGCTCTGCCTCCCTCCCCCTGTTTGCTGCTGTCCTCGCTCTGCATGTCCTCCTGCCAGGTTGGGTCAGTTACTATATCATCCACCACCTTGTCTTCCACTTCCGCACCCTGGTCCTCCTCCTGACTTTCTGGCAATTGTGTCTCATCCTCGTCCACCTCTTGTGACACTTTCCCACCGTCGCCTTCGTGTGACCGTGGCTGATCAAATATTTGGGCATCGCTACACGCGATCTCCTCTTGCCCCGCTTCAAGTGGGCCGGGCAAGAGGCCCGAATCTATAAATGGAAAAGTGAACAGCTCTTCAGAGTGTCCAAGTGTGGGATCCATTGTCTCTGGGTACTTGGCATGGTGGGAGGAAGGAGGATCATGTGAGGAATATGCGGTCCAGACTCACGGCTACTGAGACTTGACCGTGTGGAAGATAGTGTGGTGGTGGTGGCTAAGTGACTGGAAGCATTATCCGCTATCCAACCAACAACCTTTTGACACTGCTCTGGGTTCAATAGTGGTGTGCTGCGGTCCCCTAGAAATTGGGACAGGAAGGTCAGGCGAGAAGATGTGGGTGTTTGTTGTGGCACAATTTCGTCTTGCCCACGGCCTTGTCCTCGGCCTCTGCATGCACCATTACCATCACGTCCAGTTCCCCGTCCCTTGCCACATGCCTTGCCCATTTTAAATGGAGGACAGTATCTTCCACGCTCACTATAAATGACTGAGCTTGGAGCGAACTTATATGTGATCCGTGTGATGGAGTTTTAAATACCTGGCCTGTAGGTAAGTAGTTTGAACAGCAAACTGGTGGGAATTGCTTCACTGACACACTAAAAGAAATTTTTAATTGAGGCCAGAAATGGCAGTATTTTCTGACAACTTATATGTGATCCGTTTGAAACACAGTTTTAAATAGCTGGATTTCTAGCGCTGTAATATGAAAAGGACCTGGCTGTATTCTGCAATGCCAACAAGCAAATGGTGCAGAAAAACGGTGTTCACTGGATTGATTTTTAAGCAAATAATGAGGATTAAGATCCAAAGAAAAGTATTCCTTGAGACCTGGGCCTTTGTATAGAAATATCTAACAGCAGCAGAAGGCAGAATTGTAATGGAGCCTCTTGTGCTATATACACTGCAGTCTGCTATATACACTGCCTGCCTATACACCCTGCCTGCCTGATATCTCTACAGATGGATTAGTCCTCAGAAGGACTGTTTGTTGAGATGGATATGTGTAATGTACGGTTTTTCTCCCTACACTACCTAATACACAATCAAATCTGTCCCTGACGCAGCAGCAGCTCTCCCTACACTGTCTGATCCAGAGTGACTGTGACGAGCATGGCGGCGCCAGGTCTGATATAGACCTGATGACGCTGTGCGGCCAGCCAATCACTATAATGCCTACAACCAACATGGCTACGGCATTACAGTGCATGGCAGGCAATCCCTACATGTTCATTGGCTCTCTAAAGAGCGCCAAACATGCAGGGAGGGGACCCGAGTTCCCGCCCGAGCAACCCGGAAATACTCGGCGAGCACCGAGCATCTCGAGCAGTGAGATGCTCGGGCGAGCACCGAGCAGTAGCGAGCATGCTCGCTCAACACTATTAGCTACCGATTGTGCTTATGAGCTAAAAGTCCAGGTGAGCAAAGTTGAGGCCCAGGAGTTACCATACTGCAGGTGAGAATTGTGCGACTCCAGGGACAAGGACCTGAGGTGTTAGAGTGGGGAAGGTGGTGATAATAACTGTCAGAGGAGCCATGGAAAGTCCCAATGAGATGGAGAGCAATCCAGTTTACTGGATGAATCCTGATGCAGAGTGTGATGGAAATTCTGGACACCGGATGAAGACATAAATTGTGTGTTTATACTTTCCAAGAACTGTCTGTATGTTGAAGGGGTTGTCGGGTGAAAATAAGTTATCACCTCTCCACAGGATGTTATAACTTATTAATTTGTAGCGATCTAATTGTTGGGACCCGATCAATTCTGCTCTTTTATCGCTGCGAGAATGGAGTGGCAGTGCACATGCTGGACCACTGCTGCAGTCAACTTTGTCCGGAACCCACATAGAGAATGAATGAAGCGATGGTTGAACATCTGAACTGCCGCTCCATTTTGTAACAGGGATAAAAGCGCGTCGTTATGCTGATATGTGCCACCTGAAGTCCCATTCTATAGGGGATAAAAGGGGATAGGTCCGTTGGATAGGTGGTAACTTGTTTTCATCAGACAACTCCTTTAACATATTTACAGTTCTTGTAAAGGGCAATGTACAAACACATTCAGGTCTTCATCCGGTCTCCAGGGTTTCCCTCACACACTGCGCCAGTACTCTCTTCTAGAGATGAGCTGATCGATTTGTGGGACTCTGGTCCAGCATCCAGGCCAATGGTACCTAGCAGCTAAATGGAAGATCTGTGAATCTCTTACCTTCTGGTGTCCCCAGCGCGGCTTTTGATTAGCCTGGGCTGACGCGTCGTCATCTCACATAGATGATGTATCGCCTGCCCTGACAAATCAAATACCGCATCGGGGGCACTGGAAGGTAAGGGATTCATGGGCCTTCCATCTAGCTGGTGGTTACTGTTGACCTGGACGCTGGACCAGAGTCTCGAAAATCAATCTGCTTGTCTCTACTCTCTTAATTCCAGACGACTCTTCATATCGTTTGAGCACTCCATAGCTGGGCCAATCGTTTAGCGCATTTACTTTTTGGATTACATTACAAATAAAGTCTTAACATACTTTCATTAACAATTTGGAGTGTCGGATTACCTTTCTTTATATGTTACACTTCTTACAAGTGGTTTTTAATCTTAATCATCAACACATGTAAAAGAAGTTTTCAGTTTGAAAATAAGTTGTCCAAATTTTATATGCGCATCTCTGCCACTAGAAGGGGACAGTGTGGGGTTCGGGCAACAAATTTACATTCATTTTGCTTACTTTTAGCCATGACTGTACATAAAGGAAGCACTGAGGCTTATTGATTAATGAGTGAAATAGGCTGTCATGAGAGGTGGTGAGTGCTCCTTCAATGGAAGTCTTCAAACAGAGGCTGGACAGACATCTGTCTGAGATGGTTTCGTGAATCCTGCATTGAGCAGGGGGTTGGACACGATGACCATGGAGGTCCCCTCCAACTCTAACATTCTAGGATTCTATGATTAGTGTTGCATTGTTGCAGTGCAGATTGCTGGGTTTGAACCTGATCAAGTGCAAGATCTGTAAGGAGTTTGCATGTTCTTTTCCGTGTTTGTGTTGACTTCCTCCAACACTCCCAAAAAATAAATCAAAAATGATTGACTTCGTATGAAAACGACTTTGAGTAGATTGGGGACACGGACTACGTGAGCTATGGCAGTCTTTGTACTGTGCTATGGAATATGTTCTCAGCAATCAAAAATTAATTGTCCCGAAGCAAATTAGGCAAATTACATTATTAATTACACCACCTTTCTCCACCAAAATGGCATTGAAGTCTGTATTGTCCCTATCAATGTGGTGCAAAATATCCCGAACGTTAGCAGCTCGGTGCACACTCCAAAACATAAGGAATCATCATAAGACCCTACTACATGAAGAACATTTTAGACATGAATGCCATAAGGAAAGAAGGGAAGAGAAGCTTATATATAATCAATCATGTCTTACAGGCTCCTTCAGAACCTGGAACAATGATGGCTTTGTCCTTTACAATACCTCCTAATGGCCCATACTGTTTATGTAGCGCAGTTTTGTGGTCTCTTATTGCTGATCCTTCCATCATTAAGAGTTTAACATTTTGTCTGGAAAATCCAATAATGGTCTTTCTACATTTTCTAAAATACTCGCTGCCTTCCACCTCCTCGTCGTACAAGAGGATCTCTATCCGTGCCATGTCTATGAGAAATTACGTTGCATGTTAGGGCATGTAATTACCGGAGCTGATTGCGCAAGACAGGCGTGTTCCTAGAGGCGACTCTCGAATGTCTGTCCGCTGCAGCGTTCGGAATCCCTCATTACCTGCTGCTACTATACATTTACAGCAATCCACGCCGGCCCACCTATATTACCATTAAACATAATGTAGTTTCCTCCTGAGCTTTTCCAAAATAACACTAGACCAATGTTCAGCTTCTTCCCCCTATAATTAAAAACTCCTGACAGATCAGATTTCACCCCTGAAATATTCTAATCTAGAGAACCTTTCATAGGAAAATAAAAATATAAAAATATCACGTGAGTGGTGGTAAATAGGACACATTTTTCAGTAATTTATTGAATGGAGGCTTAGATGTTCAAGAGTAAAAAAAAATGTATCTGCAAAAGCATTACAAAGGAGTAAAGATCAGAAACCGCGCTGTCCTCGGGAAAAGCAAAAAGTCCTAATAACTGACGCCTATTATCATATTAGCGGCTGCTCAGCTGTTGGGAAACTGCAACTCTCAGCATGCACTGCCAGCCTGTGGTTATGGGGACTTGTCTATGTACATGGCTAGTAGGTCTGGATAGGCTGCAATAGCGGGCAGGGCTCAAGAACTATGAGGATCCATCTCAGTTTGTGATTACTATGGATGATGCAAAATTGTCATGGAAAGCAATTGTTGCATAGTGTCATCACTATGTGCAATACTCTTCATGCTGTGACACCATTTTGTGTATTACCTCTGTACTGCAACAGCGGTGAGAGATTTTTCCCTGTCCTGTGACATCACTGTGTAGGTTATCCCTGTACTGTTACATTACTGTGTACGTTATCCCTGTGTAATGACCACAGTGTGTTTATTATCCCTGTACTGTGACATTCACTGTGTAGGTTATCCCTGTACTGTTACATTACTGTGTACATTATCCCTGTGTAATGACCACAGTGTGTTTATTATCCCTGTACTGTGACATCACTGTGTATATTGTCCCTGTACTGTGATATCACTGTGTTTATTATCCCTGTACTGTGACATCACTGTGTTTATTATCCCTGTACTGTGACATCACTGTGTATTATTTCTGTAGCATGACATCACTGTGTGCATTATTCCTGTACTGTTACATTACTGTGCACATTATCCCTGTACTGTGAAAACAGTGTGTGCATTATCCATGTACTGTGACATCACTGTGTGCATTACCATGTACTGTGACATCATTGTGTGCATTATCTCTCTACTATGACTTCCGTGTACATTATCCCTGTACTGTGACATCATTTTGTATAATCCCTGTACCGTGACATAACTGTGTGCATTATCACTGTACTATGACATCACTTTATTCATTATCCCTCTACTATGATATTACTGTGTGCAATATACCTGTACTATGACATCACTGTGTGCATTATCCCTGTACTGTGACTTCACTGTGTGCATTATCCCTGTACTGTTACATTACTGTGTATATTATCCCTGTACTGTGACATCACTGTGTGCATTATCCATGTACTGTGATATCATTGTGTGCATTATCACTCTACTATGACATCAGTGTGCATTATCCCTGTATTGTGACATCACTTTGTATAATCCCTGTACTGTGACATAACTGTGACAAAGGCCAGGGAGCCCCATAGGGCATACAGGCCACATGGCAATACAGAGGGTGGGGAGTGAAAGGTTAATGAATTTGAATGGGAAAGTAGGGATATGTGTGGGGGTTTGTGATTGGAGGGGAGGATGTGGGGGCAGGATTAAGAGGGGATTACTTGTGGGATGCAGCTGTCCACCCTCCCTTAATTTAAAATAAAGAATACAAGTATATTTAGTGTCAAAGCCGCAGGGGATAGGTCTGGTTCAGAAGCTGGTTTTGATAATGTCCATTTTGGTGGGAAGACACTGTTGGAGTATAGTGGCTTCTGTTACAAGTCTAGGTAACTTGCGGGCGTAGGTCCTGCAATGGGTAGGGGTATTAATTACGGGATATTAGTACCTCATCCCTGGACTGGTGTGTTGCGGCCAGGGATACCCATTGGGGATGCTTCTGGGCCAGACTTATCTGTTGCTTTGATATATATGTAATGTTTACATGTTGTGACAAGGTCACTGAAGTACTGAAGAGAAGATGTGTAACACTAAAGCCCCCGTCTCACATAGCGAGATCGCTAGCGAGATCGCTGCAGAGTCACGGTTTTGGTGACGCAACAGCGACCTCTCCAGCGATGTCGCTATGTGTGACACTTTGCAGCGATCAGGCCCCTGCTGTGAGGTCTCTGATCGCTGCAAAATGTCCTGGACCATTTTTTGGTCTTTGCTCTCCTGCTGATCAGCACACATCGCTGTGTGTGACCAGCGGGACCAATGATCAGGCTGGTAACCATGATAAACAGCGGGTTACTAGGGGCACACGCGCACTTAGTAACCCGCTGTTTATCATGGTTACCACTCTGCTACGGTGAGCGGTAACCTCCTGCTCACCGTAGCAGAGTGGTAACCATGATAAACAGCGGGTTACTAGGTGCGCGTGTGCCCCTAGTAACCCGCTGTTTATCATGGTTACCAGCCTGCTCCTGCTTCAGCAGGCTGGTAACCAGGAGCAGGACATCGTGGAAAGATTCTTTCCACGATCTCGCTGCTCCCCTGATCGCTGGTGAGCCTGCCTGTTTGACAGCTCACCAGCGATCACATAGCGACGCAGCAACGATCCCTGACAGGTCGTATCGTTGTCCGGATCGTTGTAGCGTCGCTAAGTGTGACGGGGCCTTAAGATTGTTAGCATTTGGTGTGGGGAGGGCCTGGAGGTGAAAGCTCTGAGCAGTTTTGGTCATATGAAGGAAAGACAAACCTGGGATTGTTTGTTCCTGAAATGAGTGGTTACCCGTAGTGACGCGCCCCCTGGGGCTGTGGGTACTCGGTAGCCGGGCCAGTCCTTCTTGGGGTAGTCACATAGGCAGTGACCCGGTCTGTGGCCCAGGGTGGTCATTAAGAAAAGTCAATTGGGGAATAGAGATTCGGGGATAAAGATTGTGACGCCACCTGTGGTATGCGGCTATAGGGGGCCGCCGCTGCTATTCAGATCCACTGTTGCTGATGGTGACATAGCAGAGATAGTGCAGCTCTCCACAGGCAGAGCTAAGCCCCAGGGCAGTATATAGGACTTGATGAGGTAGATGTTGTTGGCAAGGACAGTGTAGTGCAGGGACGGTGATGCAGCAATAAATCAAGCACACAGTGGGGTGCAGTCTTCAGGCTTTAGTCACAGTTCTTTAGGCAGTTCCAGGTCACCGCTGCAGCCGGTTATATCCGCCCACGTTGTCCTGTGTTCTCCGGGGAAGTGATCCAGCCAACTCTCAGATATTTTGGAAGCACTTGAACGGGACCCCTTTCTTATGTACCTTCCCAGGTCGTCTCTCTGTGCTGGCTCTCACCCTCCTGCCCTGCGCCTCACACACAGTGTCCCGAGCCAGTGGCCACGGGCCTTTTTGGGCGACATCCTGTTTGTCCCCTTTGTCCTATATGGCCACTTTTTCAGCGATTATGTGTGGATTTTGGCTACAGCACATGAAGATACCGCAACCTCTGGTTTGCTGGCTGAGTCTTGAAGTACTCCACTAGTCTGAAGATTTAAAGTGACAGTGTTCCTATATACCTCTATGTGCAACCAAGTGAGCCGATCTAACACAATGGTTACTGTTATATTGTTTATAATGTTCTATGGTACCGTGTTGTGGCTGCCTCAGATTATGTGTACTGTTTAATAAAAGGCTGCTGTGGCCATTTAACCCACGTCGCATGCAGTCGTGTGCTTCTTTTAAAAGGATCGGTAAGAAAGGGGTTGGGAAAAAATGGAACAACAAAAATCCCTTCTTGGATTGTCATGCACTTTCTCTGTACTGTGACATCATTGTGTGCATTATTCCTGTACTATGACATCACTTTATGCATTATACCTGTACTATGATATTACTGTGTTCATTATTCCTGTACTGTGACTTCATTATTATCCCTGTACTGTGACATCACTGTGTTTATTATCCCTGTACTGTGACATCACTGTGTTTATTATCTCTGTACTATGACATCACTGTGTATTATCCCTGTACTGTGATAGCATAGTGTGTATTAGCAATGTATTATGAAATCATCCCTCTCTGGTATGACTCTCAGCAGCCCTCTTTGGCCTCTCTCTCGTTCTTCACATCTCCTTGCAGCTCCTTATGTTCTCCTCATTCGCTCTATCATTCTGATATCCCTGAACTCTAGGCAATATAGCCAATTCAAAAAGACCATCAGATCTGCCAAGAAGTCCAATGGGGTTGCCGCCCTAGGCACTGGGCTCCAGGCCCTAGACTGAAAAATGGCCTTAGGCCCTGGAGATCCAGAGTTAGAGCTCTCCATTCTGGCTCATGGAAGGGAAACCAAAGTGGGTGACCTGCCCTATGTCCGCCATATGTCCTTAGAGAGTATGCAGACAACGGTTGTTTTAATTAGTCCTTAACGCAAAGCCATTAATATCCTTTATCCACAATCCAGGGTGATGATTGCCTCAAATCTTTATTAACCCCCAGGAGCCTTCTTAAGACAGAAGAAATATGTGTCTGTAAACTGTACGCTCTGCTTTCTCCGCATATGAGTGGGTGACAGAAGACTGGCAGCGTTTCCAAGCTTTCCTTGTCTTTGTGGGTTTGAACAACCAATTTTGGTTATTTTAACACATGCAGTTTCTTGTATTTAATTTCCTTTGTTTTTCTAGGCCGATGTACAAGAGCTCACAGCGCAATGCTATTATCACATGCCATAGTCCAAGAACCGTACTGCTCTTGCTATGCAGTGTCACACTTGGGATGGCATGTGTACCGCTCCTACTGCACAATAAATCCCCGCTGCCCACATTCAGCCCACATGGCATAGCGCCAGCCTCTCCTTAGCTTCGTGGAGACCACAGGAGTCTACCAAATGTGTCTCTTCCATTCCTAGACAGTGCTGTGTTATCTTACGGGAGTTTTCTCGCTGCCAGATCAATTTCAGGAGAGCAAAAAAATATTCTGGAAACACAATGAAAACTTGAGAGTCCGCAGCGACCGCTTCTGAGAACTTGGCTGCACTTTGGGGACTCTCTTACTAGCAATTTTTTTACTAGGCTATTGTGAAACCACCTAAAGAACAGCATGACGCAGGGCCTTCCCAAATCGACATGGAGTGAATGAGGTTGCGACTAATATTACCTGGCTCGCCATCTTGGCAGAACGAACTTATGAGTTTTCTTTACTGAAAATATGACTCCCCGGTTTATAGATTCCGGCCAGAGCAGAAAAAGTTTGGACAAGCCAACCGGGCAATTGTTCTAAGCCCCACGTTAGGGAAACATAATAACTTTTTAATTGAGTACCATTATATTTTTTTACTGTAAATACATTTTTATTTAAATTCCTTAAAGTCAGTCTGTCAGCAGGTTTTTGCTATTTAATCTGAGAGCAGCATAATAAAACGGCAGAGAGCCTGATTCCAGTGATGTGTTATTTGCTCAGCAGTTGGCTGTAGTTTTAATACAATCAGTGTTTTATCAGCAGAAGAATTTCACTGCAGGACGAGATGTCACATGCCAGGCAGTCCAGCTAATTTGTGTGACCCCGCCCCCACCACTGATTGGCAGCTTACAAACAATGTAAACAGGAAGCCGCCAATCAGGTGTGTGAGCAGGGTTGTAAACAGCCCAGCCTTCATAGCACTGCTACATCTACAGCAGAGAAAATAGGGATTTTATAAAAACTGAACTAAGCAGTCCAGTATGTGATACATCACTGGAATCAGGGTCTCTGACCCCACATCATGCTGTTCCCAGATTACATACTAAAATCCCACTGACAGATTCCCTTTAACCAGTACAAGGCTTAGTCATTTTCACCCCTGTCATCATCAGTTTTCTTTTTTTTTCTACTTCAACTAGTTAAAAATGTTTTTTGCATCTACTTTGTCAAGACACATGGGGGCTTATGTTTCTTTAATTTTTTATTTTGGAGGCTTTTATATTCTGTTTGTCAATATCAGAGGAAAATATAAATAAATAAAAGATAAACACCTGAAACTTCATGGCACCTGACGGTCACATGATCGCCAAAATAGTAGGATATATTTTTATAAGAAAGCATGAAGGTTATTGTTCATAAGAGGGGACGTTGTGGAGACTATAGTTCATAACAGCTGACAGCGTGAAGGTTACTGTTGATAAGAACAGACAGTGTGGAGGTTATAATTCATAAGGGCGGACAGTGTGGTGGTTATAATTCATAAGGGCGGACAGTGTGGTGGTTATAGATCATGAGGGTATATGGTTTGGTGGTTATAGATTATGTCTTATAGTTCATAAGCGTGGATGCTGTGAAGGTTATAGTTCATAAGGGTGGATGGTGTGGAGGCAATATTTTAGAGGAGATGACAGTGTGGGAATCATATTTTGTGCACAGAATACAGTGAAGGTCAATTATTATTCAGGGGCACAGAATGGTCAGATATTTTTAATAAGGAACATTATATAGACAATGTTATTTTAAGCACATCATGTAGAGAGGTGCAGCAGAAAATGGAAAAGATGGAATTTTGCAAAGATGAGTGGTAGATGTCCAAAATCATCATGGTGTCTGGACTATATGAAGACGAAAGAGAAAACAACTCCAGTCAGAAGATGTCACCTATAAGGCACCTGAATGTAAATGTTTAATTGTGATACTCTCTGCATCTATTCAGTACTGTGGTTCCGCAATCTAATGATGACTGGATAAAACAACTACTAGTATCTCCTTACCATTGTTAAGTACATACTAGGAGTTTGAAGTTCATGTGATACCAATGTATATTCAGGGACTGACCTGACATTGCAATTGATCGCTGCACCAAGATTGGAGCTGTATTCATGTACTGATGCTCGTGCTGGTGCTGCACTTATGTACTGATGGTGGTTCTGGTGCTATATTCCTGTGCTGATGAGATGTGACATCCATGCCAATGCCTGTTTGCTTTACTCCTGCTTTACTCGTTCTCCAATGCCAAGTGACTATTCAGTAGCCCAGTTTATTTCTCAAACTTATGGCTCTAGCCAGTTCAGAAGCTTTGGAGTTAAATTCTGTTAGTTTGTTTTTGTGACTGCTCACTATTTAAACTCTTGAGAATCAGTTCCCACTGCCAGTCAATAAGTTCTGCTTATCTGGTATAGCCCTATTCATTGTTCTGTGGATTCCTGATTTATACTGATCTATGACCTCAGCTTGTATTTTGACTACCTGCTTTTTTATGATTTTGCCTCTGACATGACCTCCTATTGACTCTACGTAAAAACCTTTCTTGATGCCTGCTTGCTCCACTAGATGGCAGCTTACTCTGGGGCCGCAGCCCAAGGTTCCATGTGTAAGTCCAGATCCCTGTACAGGGGTTAAAGAGGGAAAGCAAGGGCAACAGAATGACTTGCGCTAAGCCTGTCTGCCGTAGCCCTACTAACAGTTGCCAGGTTTCCATGAACAGTGCAACCATGGAATGATGGCTCTTGTGATGCATTCATGTACTGATGGTTGTTCTGGTGCTGTTTTCGAGTATTTATGATGGTTCTGATGTTGTATTCATGTACTGATGATGGTTCTGCTAATGTATTCATGTATTGATGGTGGTTCTGGTGATGCTTTCATGTACTGATGGTGGTTCTGATTCTGTATTCTTGTGCTGATGGTAGTTCTGTGGCTGAATTCCTGTACTGATGATGGTTCAGGTACTGTATTCACATACTAATGATGGTTTTGGTGATGTATTCCTGTATTGATGGTGGTTGTGATGCTGTATTCTTGTACTGATGGTGGTACGCATGCTATATTTCTGTACTGATGGTGGTTCTGGTACTGTATTCCTTCATAAGACACAGTGATTTGTTCTATATACTGCAAATTTGTGGCGATGCACTATGTAGTATGAGCGATCAGACGATCGCAGGATCAAGTGCCCTAAGGGGATTAAATAATAATGAATGAATAAATACCATAAAAGCAAAATCCATAACACAATGATGAAATTGTGTTTGCTCACTCTGGGCTTAAATTGCATTGCGGGGATGGGGGACTATTTAAATTTTTTCTTCAGGCAGTAGAAGTCGATGGTGTCCCTAAGAATTTGACACCATAGACAGGATTCAAGAAGCAGTCAAGTGGGCTGCACTATGTTGCTTCTATTACTGCCAAAGAAGTGAATGAGAGTTATGAAAATCGCATAGCACAGTGAAGTACAGTGTGTCCAGTGCTCCCATTAATTTCTATGGAATTTATAGTAATAGCCGATTGCAGCCCAATACTCATATATGGCCTCTTCTTCCTTGTATATAAACCTAATCTTGTTAGCCAAGTAGGAGTGGTACTCAAGATTAAAGTTGAGGACCACTTCCAATTGGATAGCAAGGCTAGGTTTACTTCCAAAGAATAGAGGGTCATATCTCAGGAACGGAGAGGCACATGAGCAAAAGAAAAACAATGGCAAGTTCAGGAGAAGAGCGCCATTTACATAAGTTAATAAACTTAGTTATTTATGGCAACTCACAGGTCCTCTTTAACATGTCAATTTCGTAATGATGCTGAAAAACGACTGTAAAGCAAAACTTTGTTTTCCAATTTCTCGCCATCTTCAAGATATTTGCTTGACGTCAACGAAAAAAATCACACTTGTTTATATTTCTTGATCATTTAATATAATGTATCAGTCATGTCTCATTAAACCTGGAAACCAGTGTGAATAGCCTACAGGGAAATATAATGGTAGTTATACTGGGTGAGCACCACCTTTCCCAAGCACTGGAACAGCTACACATTTTATAAACTGGATTTAGTGGGACCCAAATAACACAAAATCATCACATTGTAGAAGGTGACTGGGAAACGTGAGAGATACTTTAGCATTTTGCCAAATAAAGTCTACTCCACTCCATGAACTATGTCTACAGTCTATGCAAATCTGTGTGGCCTCAGACCAATAAAATTAACAAGAGAAGGTAAGACTAGAAACTGAAAGAGTGTTTATTAATGAGACCTGTTCGGCCGTATACCTGTAAGTCATTATTACAAGACATTTTATGGAGAGCTGCTTAGTTCTGCTGGATTGTTAGAGGCAAGAACATTATATTTCTAACGATCAATCACCTTCCCCTCCGATCACTTCTTTTAAACAAATGAATTGTAGGAGCAAGAAAAAATTCCTACCAAACATGTGTCTTATTTCTCAAATGGTCGATGTACCTTCAGATAATTTGACCTCATTTTGCAGATAATGTGAATACAATCCGCTAATCACTAGGTTTATAAATCATGTTGTTTTATCCCCAAAAATCCCTCCAAGATGCCAGCAAACTAGGTGTCTCGGCTTCTGTGCATCTTAGTGTCCCCTGGCTATTGTCAAGAGTCAGCGTCGGACTGAAGTACCTTGGGCCCACCAGAGAAAAATAATTCTTGGGGCCCACCATGTAGTATACACAGGACACATCCCCTATATACTACACCCCATAGGACACATCCTCTATATACTACACCACAAGGGACACATCCTCTATATACTACACCACATGGGACACATCCTCTATATACTAAACCACACGGTACACATCCTCTATATACTACACCACACAGGAGACACAGCCTCTATATCCATGTAGTATACACAGGACACATCCCCTATATACTACACCCCATAGGACACATCCTCTATATACTACACCACAAGGGACACATCCTCTATATACTACACCACACAGGACACATCCTCTATGTACTACACCACACGGGACTCATCCTCTATATACTACACCACACGGGACACATCCTCTATATACTACACCACACGGGACACATCCTCTATATACTACACCACATAGGACACATCCGCTATATACTACACCGCACGGGACACATCCTGTATATACTACACCGCACGGGAGACATCCTCTATATACTACACCACACGGGACACAGCCTCTATATACTAAACCATACAGGAGACACAACCTCTATATACTACACCACACAGGAGACACAGCCTCTATATACTACACAGCACGGGACACATCCTCTATATACTACACCACATGGGACACATCCGCTATATACTACACAGCATGGGACACATCCTCTATATACTACACCACACATTACAGATCCGCTATATACTACACCACACAGGAGACACATCCTCTATATACTACACCACATAGGAGACACATCCTCTATATACTACACCACACAGGGGACACAGCCTCTATATACTACACCACACAGGAGATACAGCCTCTATATACTACACCACACAGGAGACACAGCCTCTTTATACTACACCACACAGGAGACACATCCTCTACATACTACACCACACAGGAGACACAGCCTCTACATACTGCACCACACAGGAGACACAGCCTATATATACTACACCACACAGGAGACACAGCCTCTATATACTACACCACAAGGGACAAATCCTCTATATACTACACCACACAGGAGACACAGCCTCTATATACTACATGACACAGGACACATCCTCTATATACTACACCACACAGGAGACACATCCTCTATATACTACACCACACAGGAGACACAGCCTCTTTATACTACACCACACAGGATACACAGCCTCTTTTTACTACACAACACAAGAGACACAGCCTCTATATACTACACCACACAGGAGACACAGCCTTTATATACTACACCACACAGGAGACACAGCCTCTATGTACTACACCACACAGGAGACACATCCTCTATATGCTACACCACACATGAGAGCTGACAGATCCTCTTGTTTAAAATACTACTCCACTTCAGGGTATTTACCTGAAGGGCCCTTTGCACACTGTGTAACCCCTTATTACCTGAGGGGTCTTTCACACTTTGTCACTCTTAATTACCTAGGGGCCCCCTTCTCCACTGTGTCACCTCCTAATATTCTGTGAGCCCCCTTCCCCACTGCGTCACCCTATAATACTCTGAGGGCCCCTTTCCCCACTGTCACCCACTAATACTCTGTGGGCCTCCTTCCCCACTGTCACCCACTAATACTCTGTGGGCCTCCATCCCCACTGTCACCCACTAATACTCTGAGGGCCCCCTTCCCCACTGTCCCCCCCTAATACTCTGTGGGCCTCCTTCCCCACTGTGTCACCCCCTAATACCCTGTGGGCCTCCTTCCCCATTGTGTCACCCCCTAATACTCTGATGGCCCCCTTGCCCACTGTGTCACCCCCTAAAAGCCTGGGGGCCTCCACCCCTAACTGCATGAGACACTTAATTACATGACAGTGTTGAGGCAGGAGAACTAGTTATGAGAAATTTACTCACACTGACACACTCCAGGTCTCCATCAGGAAGCCCTCTCTCTCTGCTTCTCCATCATAAAAACATTCTGGGTATGGTGCTTGACCAATCACAGCACAGCTCCTTGCAAGAGCTGTCTTGTGAGGACACACAAGCAAAACTAATGCTGATTGGCTGCACTGCAAGTCTGCAAGCAATCAGTGTTAGAATAAAGCAGCAGTCAGCACCACTGTCCATCCTTGCTAAGCCCCAGGGAAGAGCCACAGGCACAGACACACAATAGCTGATCGGAAGACAGCAGCGCTCCGATCAGCACAGAGTCAGCTGTGACTGTGCTGACTTTGAACCAGCAAGCCTGCACTGCTCTCTGAGGAGCAGTGCGTGTGATAACCATCAGGATTGAAGCCAGCAGGCCATGTGAAGGAGCTGCACTTCACATGTGCCAATGAGCCATGCAGCCAGGTACAGAATTAAACGCTCACCTCTCTCTAAGGAGAGTACACGTGGACGAGATACAGGAGCTGATAGGCGCAGTCAATGTGAAGGAACGCTTGACAAATGAGAAGTGCGGTGGGTGGGCGGGTCCTGGATGGGCGGGCCCACCGGAGGATTCTCCGGTTATCCGGTGGGCCAGTCCGACCCTGTCAAGAGGCCAGTCCGACCCTGTCAAGAGTAATCTGTCTTTAACAACAGAGACATTGGTAAAAATTTCAGTAAGTGAGGGCAGATCTTTGTCTCTACAGGAAGTGGGGGCAGGTATTTGTCTCGCTACAGGTAGTGGGGGCGGGTCCTTGTCTTGAGAGAACTCCTCCGACCATAAGTGCTAACACTTTACAGGCCAGAGAGAATACCCTGCTGATTATAAGACCTTACCCTCTACAGGAGAAAGAGACATGCCCAGTGACTCTGGAGATGGAAAATGACTCTGCCGTACAAACTGTGCTCCACTGGGAACCGCTGATCTGTGATGGCCCAGGTACTGACCACCACTGTACAAGGTAGTATGATGTCCCCACACTATGTTCCTCACACACAGTATGATGTCCCCACAGTACATTGCTCCCACACAATATGATGTCCCCACAGTACATTTCCCCACACACAGTAAAATGCCCCTAAATACATTCCCCCCACACACAGTATGACATCTCCATAATACATTCCCCCCACAGAAAGCATGATGTCCCCACAGTTCCTTTCCCCACTACACACACTATGATACCCCCACAGTACATTCATCTGACACAAAGCATGATGTTGCCACATTACATTCGTCAGCACACAGTGTAATGGCCCCAAAGTGCATTCCCCCCACACACTGTATGACCTTCCCACAGTACATTCAACTCACACACTGTATGATTTTTCCACAGTACATTCCCCCCACACAGATTTATGGTCCCACAGTACATTCCCGCACACACAGCATAATGTTCCCACAGTACATTCCCCCAACTAAGTATAATGCCTCCAAAGTACATTTCCCTAGACACAGTGTGATGTCCCCACAGTACATTCCCCCACACAAAGTATAATCGCTCAATGTACATTTACCCACACACAGTATTTTCTTCCTACAGTACATTCCCACACACAGTATGATGCCTCCACAGTACATTCTCCACACACAGTATGATGTCCCTACAGTACATTCTCCAATGCACAGTATAATGCCTGCAAAGTACATTCTCGCCACACACAGTATGATTCCCCACAGTACATTCCCGCACACATAGCATGATGCTTCTGACGCGCCCCCTGGGCCGTGGGGTACTCGGCAGCCGGGCCTCTGGTTGCTGGGGGATATCACGGTAGCTGGCCCGGTCCGTGACCCAGGGCGGTCAGTAAAAGGTGGAATAGTTTATAGGGGATTTGGGAAAGTGTTCGTGACGCCACCTGTGGAATGCGGCTAAGGGGTGCTGCCGCTGCGGAGCAGTCTTCTGGAGCTGGTGTTATGGCAGCAGGGATGGTGTGGCTCTCCACAGGTAGAGCTAGCTCCAGCGCAGCGTGGGGTGTAATGGATGGTGGTGCAGCGGAGAGACGGCAGGACGGTCCCGGAGGAAAGACGGACACTCACACGGGGGTAAGCTTCAGTAACTTTACTGGTGATGGTGCAGGCACGGTCCAGGGTACTCCGGATGAAGGGTGCACTTTTGGACTCTCTCCAGTGAGCGAGTATAGGGCCTCCTGATCCGTTGCTTTACTCGCTAAGCTTCTGACCTGCCTGGAGCTAGGCCTAGCTTTGTTACTGTCTCTCCCTCTTGCACCTGCTGACCTGGTGGTAGGGCCTTTTCTTGGAGATCACTCTCCCTGGACGCTGGGGCCTCCGTGACTCCTAGCCCTGGTACTGTAGTCAGCATTTGGTGAACCTGGGACCTGTAGTTCTCCAGGGGATCCGGTGGTTGCTACTGGGTGTAAAGGGTCCTTGTAGGCGCGGACCCAGTGTCCGGTATATATCTCGGGGTGAGCCTGGTATGCTCCTCTGCCCCCTATTTACTTCTTCCTTCTCCTCTCGCCTTCGGCCCACTCAGGGCCCTCACTAGGCTTCAGGGCGTGCTGTAGGCCTCAACTTGCCTCACACAGCAGCCTGCGTGCTGCTCTCTCACAGAGCACACTAAACTCTAAAACTCTAACTCTAGACTGAGCTGCCTGGCTCCACCCTCCCTATATATATCCCTAACAGGCTCCCTCTGCTGGACTGAGGTGGTAGGGTGGAGGTGTGTGAATGTAGTGAGGACCTCTTGTGGAGAAGTCCATCCATGCACCCTTCTGGGTTCTGTGGCACCAATGCGCAGCAGGGTGCCACACTTCCACTGTATATTCCCCACACACAGTATAATGTCCCTACAGTACATTCCCCAGTACACAGTATGATGTCCCCAAAGTACATTCACCCCACACACAGTATGATTCCCCACTGTACATTCCCCCACACACAGTATGATGCCTCCACAGTACATTCCCCACACACAGTATAATGTCCTTACAGTACATTCCCCAGTACACAGTATAATACTCCTAAAGTACATTCTCCCCACACACAGTATGATGCCCCACAGTACATTCCCCCACACACAGTATGATGCCCTGCGGACACAGATACAGTTGAAGTCAGGATATAACCCAACCTTATGGAATGTTTGGAAGGTATACCCAAAAGGATAGGTCATGAATCAGATCGGTAGAAAAGAAAAACCTTATACTGTCACCAATCAGCTGTTATCCACTCCAGTGACAGTTGGATGGTAACAGTGTACAGAGCAGAACATTGTTTGCTGCAAAGTGCATTATTTAGCTGCAGCATATAAAGCAAAACTATTAAGTGTGAATTTACTTACATACGTCTCTGCGCTCTGGGTATCTTTTCTCTATCGTAGACACCCAGAGGGCCAGTTTACAAAAATCAAAATTCACCTTGATATGTTTTTGGAGTGCAGAAGGAAACCAGAGCACCTGGTGGAAACTCATGTAAACACGAAGAGAACATGCAAACTCCTTGCAGATGTTGTCCTTGTGTGATTCCTGGGCGGCAGAGCTAACCACTGAGCCATCGTGAGTGTGAAAGTAACATAAATGAGAAATTTAAGCCATTTACCTAGTTACGAAGGCAGGTCGTGAAATTCTAATTTTTTCAAGTTTCTAGAGATTTATCTCATGCGTAACAATGTCATTTTAACGATTTCTTGAAATCAAAGCTTACGGCAGACTCCGTACACAATCAGCAGAGATGTTAAGGAAGTGTGAGATAATAAATCATACTTTTTTTTAATAGCATGGGTACGTGGGGCTGTCTGTTTTATGTCAGAGGCTTGATTTACTGTGAATACTATACTGTTAATAGTGAATACAATACATTCTGTGGTTAAGAGTCCGTTCTGTACATCAAGAGATGCAGTCATAAAAATTCTTCTGAGAAGCTGTGGAATGCGAACAGCACTCAGAAGTCTATACAGCAAAACCCCAACTGCGTCACTCACTAATATTTGTGAAGAACTCATCGGTGGTGCAGTCATTTCAGCTTGTTTACCGGTAAAAGGCAGTTTGCATTTACCTTAAAATCAACAGCTACCTTAAGATCACATCCTTGGGCCTCACAAACTTAAAAAAAAGGCAACCTGGGAATCGGCAAAACTCATGTGAAGGTCTTTATGAAGGCACCAAGCGAAAATGAGATGACTGATAAGCCAAGAAATGCTTAGTTGTGTTTGTTGGATATGCTGCCGACTCGCCGTGTCACGTGTTGGATGGCATTCAGCGAAAAGTGGGAAGAAGTGGGTTTAGGTTCAATCAAACCAACGGCAAAAATTGCTCAGAAAGCATATTTTTCTGTAAGTAAAGCAGAAGGATCAATAATAATAAAATATTAGTTGCAAAAAAGTTATTTTCACTGTCCTAGGTTGTGCCCCAATTTGTGACTGTTTGAATTTAGTCACGTCCTCATATGTCCTGGAACAAATTTACTATAATGTCTTGACATGCTGGTAAAATGCTCAACAGGCTGCAGCGCACATCACAACCACCGGGTGGCCCGGTATAAACACATAGGGGGCAATACATCAAATTGTTTACGCCAGAAAACTGGTGTAAAACACTTGGAATAGTCGCAAAATGTTTGCACAAGGCAGAATTGGCTCAAATTTTTAGACTTTTGGTTAGAGATGAGCGGACCCGTGGAAGTTCGGGTTTGTTGGATGCCAGTACTCTACCCGAAATTGAACCAGAACCCTATAGAAGTAAATGAGGAACCAAACTTTGGTGCTGTAAAACAGTCATAGTAAAGGCTAGGGAGTCTCTCTCTCCTCCCGGAACTCCGAACACTAAAGCTGACTTCCGGGAGAAGTCCGCCTTTGGAGTTCAGCACTGGGCACTTAGTCCGGTATGAACCCCGATCTTTATAGTTCTGGTTGGCTCATCTCTACTTTTGGTGTTTTGACACCAGTTTTAAGCAGCTCCGCCAAAATGGCCAGAGCTTTGGAGGAACCGTGATGGGACATGACAACACCCTCTTGTCAAATTAATTGAAAGTGGTGGCGTTTCTCACATCAGAAATGTTACTTCAGTCCCTGACATTTCTGGTGAGGTGCACTGAGGCACTGAGGTATCTTATAAGATGTCCCAGATTCATTAAATGTTGTGTTCCTTGTAATTAATTTGACACATCTTATTCCGGCACACCCCTTATTAAAACTGGTGTACTAAATGTCAGTCTTAATGAATTGGACCATAAACACAGGTTTATTAAGCACTTTTTGTCATTTTTCTGATATAAAACTGCTTAAAATTGAGCAAAAGTCTTGTGTAAATTGTATTTCTGCAAAAATTGTACAACTTTTTTGCATTTTTGCACCATTTCTGGCCAGCTCTATCCACTTTTTGAAAAGTGGGCAGAGCTCATGAGGTATGGGTCATGGTTAAGAACACCCGACAAATTCATCAAAATTTACACAAGAGTGGTGTTAATTACGACGCTTGTAAGCTGAATTTGGCTATTCTTACTCCAGAGCAGCCGTCATCAAGATTGGTGTAGAAAACACAAGTCTTGATAAATTGGAGCAATGTAAGCATAAATATCTCCTGGCGGAGTATCAGAAATTCATTCTTTTATTTTTAAATGATCATCTTGCATTACGCATTTCAAGATAAGCCATGCCAGGAGCAAACGCAAGAGGAGATATTATAGTTTAAACAATAAGAACTCAAAAATGTAAAAAAATAATTCAGAGCAAATTTAAAATATTAAAGTATACAAAAAAAATAGCAACACAAAAAACAAATACAAAACTCACTTCTTTTTATTTATTCACTTGAACCACAAAGGACAAGTAGCTAAACAACCATGTAGAAATACTAATAGATAAGTGATGGCTGATAGAATGCTGTGAAGATCTTGTCTCCCACCAAGCACACGTGGGACATCATTGGTCGGCAATTACAAAGGGAGCTGCCAGAAGCGGATCTTGATGATCTGTCCAAGTGCATTCAGCGCAGCAGAACAATTCTCATTATCTAATGCGCTCATTGATAGTAGACAAGGCTGTAAGAGAGGGGATTTCTGCATTTAAAGCTCACACTTAATACTGAATAAATCAAGAGTTTGGAAAATTTTGTTTCCATTTTTTCACCATTTGCAGTAACATGTGTCTCCATTCCTTCCTGTGATTTCCATAATTCCACGACTTTTCCTTTTTGGAGTTGCAACTTCAATATTGAGGAATGTATGTGTAAAGTTTCTTCCTTGTACTTTTGATTTATGTAACCAGGCTCGGACTGGCCCACAGGGGAACAGGAGAATCCTCCGGTAGGCCGTTGTGAAATAGTGCTGATGAGAAGTGCTATTGCACTTGATTCTCTATTTGCAGAAAAGGTATCAAGCCAAATTAATATTACACAGAAGCAAAAGTAAATCTGAGTACTAGGCTCAGGTCATTTTTTGCATGTGGCTGAACAGTGGGCCCCAATGCTATTGGGGGCCTATGCCAAGCCAATCCGACACTGTATGTGACTGTGACAATTTAAGGTCAAATTTGGCCCCTCAATCTTTGAGGGGTTAAAATAAAGTCTACACTAAGATTTTTTTTCCTTGCACCATTACTGTAATATTGTGAGCTGCAATGGCTTTTACATTCAGTGTCTATTCTAATCTCTTTTGGAAATCTCGACAATTTTGGAACAATAAATCAATGCTGCTCCGATCTTTCATGACTTACAAATATTTGTGCACTTTGTGCGGCTTCTATCTAAGCCTGCGGTCTCATTTCAATTTGCCGTACCTCTTTTCCTACACAGTTATATCTACGTACAGTAGTTTCCTATTAAATTATTTAATTCTTGGCAGCTTTCACAAAAAAAAGGGGAGTACTTGAGCAATTTAAGCCTTTTCTTCCTGGAGGCACAATAGCCAGACAGTTGGAAAGTAAGTCAAGAAGTCAAAATAAACACATTTTTTCATGGGCTCGGTGGGCCAATTGGAGACGGCATCTGAGTTTTTGCTCCTAGAAACATACATGTGTCTGTAACTTCATAAAGATACTTATTACTGAACCAATATACTATACCCCAGACTCCTGACTAATAAACCGTAGAACATTTTAACAGACCTCACCTAGAGTACAGTGTTCACAAAATATTCATGTAGGACCTTTCAGCAAAAAAATAAAGATGTCAGCCAGAACGTTCACCGTTATGGAGAAATGCTCAGTGTGATATTCTCCATAAGAATCAGGGAAGGTTTTAAAAATAAAAGAGCTTTGGGCTCTAAAATATTGGTAATTTCAGCGGAGCTCGAAGAGTAAATTCATATCCTGCATAGTCCCTGATGCCTCACAGTTAAGGCAAAAGGATTTTTACATCAAATAGGTTCCCTGGAGAATAAAACTGGTTTATCAAATTTCGACGATTAGTGCAAGAATTATCTTCATTTAAAATTCCAATTTTTTTTTTAGCAGTTTCTGACCTCTTTCTTTACTTTTGACATAAGGGGAAAAAAACCCTTCATCAAGACATCATAAAACTATGTGAGCTGGGTCCCGAATATCTCTGGTCCCCTAGCCAACAGTATTCTATAAATATCTGACCCACCTAGCCAATACTGTTCAGTAAATTTCTGGCCCCCTAGCCAACATTATTTCATAAATCTCTGTCCCCCTAACCAACATTGTCTCATTAATCTCTGGCCTCATAGCCAACACTGTTCTTTAAATCTCTGGCCCCTAGCCAACACTGTTCTGTAAATCTCTGGCCCCTAGCCAACACTGTTCTGTAAATCTCTGGCCCCCTAGCCAACATTGTGCCGTAAATCTCTGGCCCCCTAGCCAACATTGTTTAATAAATGTCGTCCCCCCCCCCCTAGCCAAAATTGTTTCACAAATGTCTGTCCCCCTAACCAACATTGTTCCATTAATCTCTGGCCTCATAGCCAACACTGTTCCGTAAATCTCTGGCCTCTAGCCAACACTGTTCTGTAAATCTCTGGCACCTTAGCCAACATTGTGCCGATCTCTGCCCCCCCTAGCCAAAATTGTTTCATAAATCTCTGTCCCCCTAGCCAATGTTGTTCCATAAATCTTTTGCCCCCTAGCCAACATTGTTCTGTAAATCTCTGCCCCCACCCTAGCCAACATTGTTTCCTAAATCTCTGGCCTCCTAGACAACATTGTTCCATAAATCTTTGCCTCCCTAGACAACATCGTTCCTTAAATCTTTGTCCCCCCTAGCCAACATTGTTCTGTAAATCTATGATTCCTTAGCAAACATTGTTTAATAAATCTCTGTCCCCCTAGACAATATTGCTTCATAAATCTCTGGCCTTTTAGCCAACAATGTTCAGAAAATTTCAAGCCCCTTAGCCAACATTGTTCCCTAAATCTCTGGCCTCCTAGACAACATTGTTCTGTAAGGCTATGTGCTCACGTTGCGGAAATGAAGCAGAAAATTTCTGCTTCATTTCCGCATGTCCTCTCCCGGAAAAACGCATGCGGAATTCCGCACGACTTTATCGTGCGTTTATCGCGCGTTTTCGACATGCGGAATTGCCTTGCGTTTTTTATTGCATTGCAAAGGCAATTCCGCTTGCGGAAACGCAAAATTAATTGACATGCTGCGGATTTTTGCGCGCATCAAAAACGCTGCGGAAAAATCCACAGCATGTGCATAGAACTTGCGGATTCCCCTTGGGGACCATGGGGGCAGATTACCTAGCATTTCACAAGCGTTTACGCTGCGGAAATTCCGCAGCATATATGCTTGTAAAACGCTTCGTGGGCATATACCCTAAGTCTCTATCCCATAGCCAACATTGTTCCCTAAATCTCTGTCTTCCTAGCCAAAATTGTTCTGTAAATCTTTGCCCCCATAGCAAACATTGTTCTGTAAATCTCTAGCCCCTTAGCCAATACTGTTTCGTAAATATCTGACCACTAGCCAAAATTATTCCGTAAATCTCCGGCACTCTAGCCAACATTGTTTTTTTAAATCTCTGGTCCCTTAGCTAAAATTATTCTGTAAATCTCTGGCCCCCTAGCCCCCTAGTCAACATGGTTCCATAAATATTTGACCTCACAAATTGAGTCTTCTCACACTTGATCGGTTAGAGTGCACATGTTGATCTCTATTTACCGCTAAAAGTGCATACAATGGACACGTGAGCACCAGAGCTTTACCATAGAGCGATGGTAAATGGTCACTTTCCCGGCGAAGAGATGGCGCCAGGATGGACTATGAGATGAAGACAAGCTGACAGAGGAAGGGTTATAGTGCAATATTCTGCTGGAAAACCTTAGATCCTGGCATTTATGTGGATGGACCACCTACCAGTGTAGCATGATGAAGCTCATAAGACCCAAATGCAGCATCTCCAGCAAGGTCCCCACATATCACAGGTCTTAAAGGGAATCTGTCACCAGATTTTCCCATATAACCTACTGCCCCCACCTTTTTGCCCCATGTGACAGCATATTAAAATGCTGTATATATGACTCCAATTTGCCCTGTAAGGCAAAGAAAACCCTTTTATTATACTAACCTAAGGAGCGATCCGGTCTAATGGGCGTTTTCATCCTGCATCTCCTCCCTTCCTGCGATGCCATCCTTCTATGCTTCATGTGGATGACGCATCCTACGTCAACCACATAGTGTTCCCCTTCCCGCTCCTGCGCAGGTTTACTTCTCTCTGCCCTGCTGAGAGCAGAGCAAAGTACTGTTCGGCGCATGCACGGGGAAAGGTCAAAAGAGTTCCGGCGCATGCTTACTGCAGTACTTTGCTCTGCCCTCAGCAGGGCCAGAGAGAAGTACATCTGCACAGGAGCGCAAAGGGGGACAATGTGTGGATGGCATAGGAGGCAGAGAAGGAGGATGGCATCACAGGGAGGTAAGAGTTCGAAAAATGTAATCTGGTAAAAAATAAGGCCCATAGGGCTTGTCTCAAGTTCAGCCTCTTAGCATTCTCTAAAAAAAACAGATTCTTATGGTCAGTAAGCACCCCTCAAAGAGATGCCTTCACTCCTTCAGAGCTAACTTTATGGCAAGAAGTTCACGATTGTCGATGTCATAACTGAGCTCTGGAAGAGAGAATTTCCAAAAAAATCACAAGGCCTCAAATGCGTTAGAGTGGCGGAACCATGGGAGAACACCACTCCCACCCCTACCTCAGAGGCATCCACGTCCACCACAAAAGAGTTATTGACATTAGGCAGAACTAAAACTGGAGCACAGTAAAATGACTTCTTAAGTGTATTAAAGGCCTTAATGGCCTCTAGTCCCCAATTAGACACGTCAGCCCCCTTATGGGTAAGACCTTAATAAATCTCCAGTAATAAATGGCAAAACCCAAAAAACGCTTCAATCCCTTGGAGTTAACCGGTTGTGCCCACACCAACACTGCCCTCACTTTCTTGGGGTTCATCCGAAACCGTGTGGGGGACAGACTGAGTCCCAGGAACTCCAACTTCTGCACTTTAAAAACACATTTTTCTATTTTAATATAAAGAAAATGATCCTCCAATCAATCTTTCAGGATGTTGTGCACATGGTCCCTATGTGCAGTCAGGTCCCTGGAGAAGATGAGGATATCATCGATGTAAACAATAACACAAGTACCCAAAAGATCACATAAAATATCATTTACAAGCATTTGAAGCACAGCTGGAGAACTACAGAACCCAAAGGGCATGACACAATACTTATAAAGACCCTCGAGGGTATTGAAGGCCATTTTCCACTCATCCCCCTCCTTGATGGGAACAAGATTATAAGCCACCCGGAAATCCAGCTTAGAAAACCAACTTTCCCCCACCAGTTGGTTAAAGGGGTCAGGGATGAGTGGGAGAAGGTACTGATTATGTACAGTTATGTGATTGCGCTCACGATAGTCAATACATAGTCTCAAACCGCCATCCTTTTTGGTAACAAAAAAGAACCCTGCTCCAATTGGTGATTTAGAAGGGCGGATAAACCCATTTTTAAAATTTTCCTGAATATATTCTTTCATGGCTTGCCTCTTGAGTTCTGAAAGATTAAAAAATCTGCCCATAGGTAACTTTGCCCTCTCAATGAACTGGATGGAACAGTCATAAGTTCTATGTGGAGGTAATTTCTGGTAGGCTTCTTCGGAGAACACCTATGGGAATTCTGCCACATAACACAGGATCTGGTAGGTGGAACCTACTACCTTAGGAGGCTTGATAATACAAAGGGATTCGCAGCTGGAGGACCACTTAACAATATTCCCCAATATTTGCCAGTCAATAATAGATTCATGAGTTTGAAGCCAAGGGAGACCTAACACCACGGCAGTAGGAAGATCCTGTAAAATAAGAAAGCATGCTTCTTCCTTATGCAGGCAACCTGAGGTGATAGATACTGGTTCAGCGGTGCGATACCCAATACTCTGGGCAAGGGGAGAATTATCAAGAGAAGATAATGTTATAGAAGTATCCAAGGAAATAAGAGGAACCGCCAACACCTTGGCCATGGCAGCATTTCAAAAACTTATCTCAGCTCCGCAATCAACAAAAGCAAAACCCTCCACACTCTTACCGCTATATGTGATAACAATGAGTAAAAGAAATTTCTTTGCTAGGGGTACCTGAGTGCCTAACTGGGGATCACCAAACCCAGCTAGGCGCGGTCATTTCCTGCCGGCTTCACACGTGGACATTCATGAACCAGATGGCGCAAGGAACCACATAAAAGACACTGTAGCCGACGCCATCTTTGCTGCCTTGACTACCGAGAGGTACCAACTCCACCAAGCCGCATGGGCTCTCCCTCAGCCTCAGGATATGAATGAACTCCTCGGAGGGCCAATTTTTCTCGACATCTCTCCTGTCTTCTCCGATCAAGTCGCACAGCTAAAGTCATAGCAGCCTCGAATGACCAAGGAGGAGAGTGGTGCACTAGCATATCTTTAATATGTTCATTAAGCCCAGACAGGAAAGTACTATGAAGAGCAGTATTGCTCCACAATATGACCCACCTACGAAACTGGGTGCAGTCGTACTCCGCAGTGAGGTCCCACTGACACAATGCCCTAAGATAGGATTCAGCTAAAGCCACCCTGTCCGGTTCATTATAAATCTGCCCCATAGCAATAAAAAATTCATTCTCTGACAAGAGTATGGGTGAACCAAAGGCACAGCCACAGATGCACTTGGCACAAACTGCCCAGCTAGGCGAGCCCTTGAGGTGTGGGAATACTCTTCTCCCAGCTCCCAGTAAATGGGAGGGGGACTTTGGCAGAGCCCTTCCCAGGCCCACTTTTGCTGAACAGGTGGCGGCTGGTGATGCGACTAATGCCTAGTCAAGTACCAGGTGAGTACCTCTGCAAGAACCGCAGGAAGTGAAACCAGAAGAGAAATGAGAAAACCCCTGAAAAGATAGCAAGACTAATGCTAGCACCATCACCACCAAGCACATAGGGATCTGCAATAAACAGCAAAGGAATGAGCAGGGAGCAGGATTATATAGCCCACCTAATGATCAGGTGTTATCATTCCCAGACAGCCACCCAATGCTAGCTTCCACAGCAGACTGGACAACATCCCACCACTGCATAGTAACAGACAAAGGAGCGTCCTGTTTTGCCTGGCAACCAGCGAAGACAGCGTCCCATCTTCCCCGGACAGAGAAATCAGTAAGCGACACAGCATCCCGCATCCTCACACATTACACAACACCAGAACGCGACGCTTCACAAGAATGGGACAGTTTCCCTGCACGCGTAGTAACTCCGCCTCCAGGGTCAGGGTGTGAGGCCCTCCCTGAGAAATGGGGTTTACTCGGAGCCGGGTCGGTGTAGGTGTTGCGGGGGAGGCAGTCGTGGCCGGGACCCGTTCCGTGCCCAGGGCGGTCACATAAAAGGGATGATGGACTTTCAAGGATGAGCGGTATTTCGACTACGCCACCTGCGGTTTCTAGTGAGGGCCACCAGCGCTGCTACAGTCCACTGAGGCTGGTGTTATGGGCAACTAAGATGGGACGGCTCCCAACAGGCGCAGCAGGCCTCAGGGCAGTGTGAGAAGGGAAGGTGGGTGCAGTGCCGCACAGGAAATAACAGGCTGAGGTGGTGTGTGAAGTCATCCAGGGTTTTTACTCACTTTCAGATGAACTTTAGCCGCAAAGCTTTCCTTTGCTTTTCACGGCGTACTGCGGCCACCGGGAAGGGGGATCAGCACTTCCCAGGTAGATCAGGAGCACCTGTCGAGACCCCTCTGGTGTGTGTTCCTCTCCTTGGCAAGTTCTCCCACTAAGTCTTCTCCTGACTGTATGTGTGGTACGAACGTAGTGTAAGGCTGGGTCCCACTGGGTGAACGCAGTGTGAGAGATACAGGTGGCATAGGCCGCTCCGTCCGTATCCCCCTGGGATCTACTAAGCCTCCGGGCTTTTCTGACTGAGACTTGAAGTAACAAAGTCAGATATCGGGGGCCGGTCACCCCTCTTGCAGCAGGAATCCCTCTGACTAGGCCAGAGTGAGGTATACAGGTGGCGTAGGCCGCTCCGTCCGCATCCCATGGGACCCTTTTGCCTGTGGAGCCTATCTTCTCCGCTCCCCTCCAGGCCTTCTTAGGTAAGGACCTTGACCGGGTAGAGACAGTGGTTAACTCTGACCCGCTCCTCGTCTCAAGGCCAGAGAACGAGGACCGTGTATCTTCAGTCAGCTGCACACTTTTGCTGGAATCTAGCAGAAGACCACCATCAGAGACGAAGATCACAATCAAAGACCTTGAACTTAAGATGGCCGTAGATTAAATATGAATCAAAAAGTGTTTCCTAAAAGTGTGTCCTCCACCCTCACCCACTACATGGTTCCCCCTATCTTTGGTTCCCCCATCTCCTCTATCCCGGCCCGGGGCAGCATCCTGATGCATTTAGGCCCCCTACAGGACAGGAGTGGTGTAGTGTTGAGTGGTGAAGTGGGGTCCTGAGAAATGCTCCATCCTTACCTGGAAGAGGAGATACCACACCTCAACTGAGGTGCAGTACCTCTGTGGCGACTGAACCCTCAGGGGCGCCACAAGGGCAATGGCAGCGCTTGCAATCGGAGTAGCGTAGCACCCGACCTGCTCCATTCCCAGGTGTGAGCACAGAACCACGATTCGTAACAAGGCGGAGCCGGACCCAGACCAACGATGCCCATCGAACCAGACCGCCTCGTAGGTGAGTATAATAAAAGGTGTCTTTTTTTGCATTACAGGACGAATTAGAGTCATATATACAGCATATTAGAATGCTGTCATATGGGGCTCAAAGGTGGTGGCCATAGGTTAAATGGTAAAAACTTGGTGGCAGGTTCCCTTTAAATAATAGTGGTCTTCTTCTATGTGCCAAAAGGACCTTGGAGGCTCCCAAGACTCAAAAAAATTGGTGTAACCGCAACCCCTGCACCCTCTACAGTTATGCCACTGTAAGCTACCTAAGCACTGTACAAATACCCATCCATGAATATGGGAATCCCTAATGGCAGTGCCTTTGTCAGCAGGATAATGGTCAGTCAGGAATGGTTTGAGGAACAAAACAAAGGGATCAAGGTGATGTGTTGTCTCCAAATTCACCAGATCTCAATTCATCAATCATTCATAGGATGTGCTGGAGAAACAAGTCCATCCCATGGAACGCACCCATGGAACGCACTAAACGCACTTAACTCACAGAACTTAAAGTTAAAATTAATTTTTCATACATCAATAGTACACATAAAAATAAAATTCTTTGTTAGTTATCTTATTAGAGAAGTCTGCTTCTTTTTCCCTTTGGACTAATCTTTTATTCTCAAAATTCTCAATGTTTATTTCATGTGTAAAATCTGTTTTCAGTGAATACCAATTTAACCAGTAACCGAGATAGGAGATGTCAGTTGGTGCTTATAACAATCTGTGGAGAATTGCTTGTTTCAGGAGAACGTGCAGCCTCTGCCTCCTCCCTCCTCCATAGATTGTTCCAAGTACCAACTGTCATCTCCTATCTCAGTAATGGAAAATCTGACTTCACTAAATACAGGTTTTAACCATGAATTGAGCATGAAAGGAGGATAAAGAATCAGATCTCTCTCATAAGATAGACAGTACAGACCAACAGTTTGGACACACCTTCTCATTTAAAGATTTTTCTGTATTTTCATGACTTTGAAAATCGTACATTCACACTGAAGGCATCAAAACTATGAATTAACACATGTGGAATTATATACTTAACAAAAAAGTGTGAAACAACTGAAAATATGTCTTATATTCTAGGTTCGTCAAAGTAGCCACCTTTTGCTTTGATGACTGCTTTGTACACTCTTGGCATTCTCTTGATGAGCTTCAAGAGGTAGTCACCGGAAATGGTTTTCACTTCACAGGTGTGCCCTGTCAGGTTTAAGAAGTGGGATTTCTTGCCTTATAAATAGGGTTGGGACCATCAGTTGTGTCGTGCAGAAGTCTGGTGGATACACAGCTGATAGTCCTACTGAATAGACTGTTAGAATTAGTATTATGGCAGGAAAAAAGCAGCTAAGTAAAGAAAAATGAGTGGCCATCATTACTTTAAGAAATGAAGGTCAGTCAGTCCGAAAAACTGGGAAAACTTTGAAAGTGTCCCCAAGTGCAGTTGCAAAAACCATCAAGCGCTACAAAGAAACTGGCTCACATGTGGACCGCCCCAGGAAAGGAAGACCAAGAGTCACCTCTGCTTCTGAGGATA
Organism: Phyllobates terribilis; assembly: GCF_046119375.1. Classification (NCBI taxonomy): domain Eukaryota; kingdom Metazoa; phylum Chordata; class Amphibia; order Anura; family Dendrobatidae; genus Phyllobates; species Phyllobates terribilis. The sequence goes on along the minus strand of NW_027362765.1, from coordinate 89,926,367 downwards.
AGTTTATCCGAGTCACCAGCCTCAGAAATCGCAGGTTAACAGCAGCTCAGATTAGAGACCAGGTCAATGCCACACAGAGTTCTAGCAGCAGACACATCTCTTCAACAACTGTTAAGAGGAGACTTTGTGCAGCAGGCCTTCATGGTAAAATAGCTGCTAGGAAACCACTGCTAAGGAGAGGCAACAAGCAGAAGAGACTTGTTAGGGCTAAAGAACACAAGGAATGGACATTAGACCAGTGGAAATCTGTGCTTTGGTCTGATGAGTCCAAATTTGAGATCTTTGGTTCCAACCACCGTGTCTTTGTACGACACAGAAAAGGTGAACGGATGGACTCTACATGCCTGGTTCCCACTGTGACGCATGGAGGAGGAGGTGTGATGGTGTGGGGGTGCTTTGCTGGTGACACTGTTGGGGATTTATTCAAAATTGAAGGCATACTGAACCAGCATGTCTACCACAGCATCTTGCAGCGGCATGCTTTTCCATCCGGTTTGCGTTTAGTTGCACCACCATTTATTTTTCAACAGGACAATGACCCCAAACACACCTCCACGCTGTGTAAGGGCTATTTGACCAAGAAGGAGAGTGATGGGGTGCTACGCCAGATGACCTGGCCTCCACAGTCACCAGACCTGAACACAATCGAGATGGTTTGGGGTGAGCTGGACCGCAGAGTGAAGGCAAAAGGGCCAACAAGTGCTAAGCATCTCTGGGAACTCCTTCAAGATTGTTGGAAGACCATTTCTGGTGACTACCTCTTGAAGCTCATCAAGAGAATACCAAGAGTGTGCAAAGCAGTCATCAAAGCAAAAGGTGGCTACTTTGAAGAACCTAGAATATAAGACATATTTTCAGTTGTTTCACACTTTTTTGTTAACTATATAATTCCACATGTGTTAATTCATAGTTTTGATGCCTTCAGTGTGAATGTACAATTTTCATAGTCATGAAAATACAGAAAAATTTTAAATGAGAAGGTGTGTCCAAACTTTTGGTCTGTACTGTGCTACAGAGTTTCTTTTTTCACATGAATTATTCGGTTCTGGAAAAAAAATATATAGTTTTTAAAGTGTAGCTGTCATTTCAGGAGAACTTGCAGCAGAACATCTGTGTCTGTCTCTAGCTCCTCCCCTCTCCATAGAATCATATAAGCACCAACTTCCATCTCCTATCTCAATAATGGGGAAATTGGTCTTCAGTGAATACAAATTTTCCCATTACTGATGGGAAGTCACAGTTGGTGATTATGATGTTCTATGGAGAATTGCAACTGTGATTTCAGGAGAACTTGCGGCAGAATGTCTGTGTCTGTCTCTAGCTCCTCTCCCTCAATATAATGTTATAAGCTCCAACTATCATCTCCTATTTCAGTAATTGGAAAATGTGTTTTCACTGAAGACTGATTTCACCCATGAAAGGAGGAGAAAGAAGGCGATTTCTCTGATTCGATATATTACAAAGTTTCTATTGATTTATAAAATAAAAATTAAAATGACAGTTACTCTGTAAATGGTAACTGTTGTTTCAGGAGAACTAGCAGCAGAATGTCTGTGTCTGCGTCTAGCTCCTCACTTCTCCATAGAATTTTCTAAGCACCAACTGCCATCTCCTATCTCAGTAATAAGGAAATCTGTCTTCTTCACTCAATACAGCATTTAGCCATGATTTGAGCATGAAAGCAGGAGAAAGAAACAGATTTCTTTGATAAAATATTTGACAAAGTTTCTTATTTTCATGTGTACTATTGATTTATGAAAAGCAAATGATGGTTAATTTTTAAAGTGTAACTGTTGTTCCAGGAGCACTTGCAGCAGAATGCTTGTGTCTGGCTCTAGTTCCTCCCTTCTCCATAGAATCGTATACGCACTAACTGTCATCTCCTTTGTCACCGAATATAGATGTTACCCATGAAATGAGAATGAATGATCACAGGAGGAGAAAAAAGCAGATTTCTCTGATAACATATTTTACAAAATTGTTTATTTTCATATGTACTATTGATTTATGGAATAAAAATTAAAATGATGGTCACTCTTTAAGTGATCTACTGACAGATACCATAGGATCTGTCAGTGCTTTGGTGGAGTCCATGCCTCGATGGGTCAGAACTGTTTGGTAATATGACTGTGGCCTGCGCAATATATCAGTGTATATTTTAAGTTTATTATTAATTTTGTCTAAGAAATGTCATCTCGTAAAATAAAGAGTTTCTGCATATGTGAATGTCTCCACGCTAATAGCTCAGAAGTGTCTATGAAGTGCTCTGGGCTGGAGCCTTTCAATAAAGTAGCGCCGTTCTTGGTCTGTGATGGAAACCTGAGTAGGTCAAGATGAACATATATATATATTATTTTTTCAAATTTGGTTAAATTCAACAACATGGCATTAGAAGGCACAGTCATGTCTGCAGGAGGAGGTGAGCCGAGGGAATTACACGAGGAGGGAGCGCTCCCCATTCCAGTCCATTAGCCGTCCGCTCACATTCCTCACAGACAGATGCCTCTCTTGTGATTGACACATTATTGAGAAGGCATTTAGAGAAACATTTGCAGACACATGATACAGACAGACATTTAATTTTCGGAGGTCAGCGTTCATCAGGTGAAGTGCTCGTCTTTCCAAAGTTATAATGCTTCAAACCCATTAGCTCCCACGTCTGGTTCATGGCAGACGTCTCAACAGAAAGGGTTACGTAAAAGTGACGGCCGATGTGCATTATATACATTTATTCTCTGGGTGTAAAATGCAACATGACTGAGGGTGATATCACAATTAGAGATGAGCGTTGTTCTACTCGAACTGTTCGCCAATCTCAAATTCGAGCTGTTTTGGGCGGTGTTCGAGCCGGTCGGCGAACACGAACAATTTGAGAAAAATTCGGCTGTTCGAGGTTATGTTCGATAACTGTTCGTGCACCAAAATCATAACTGGATTTTTTCTCAGTAATGATGAAAATTAATGTTAATACGCAGTTTGAGTGTACAGCGGGGCGGGGGGAGGGGCAGGGGATGGATCTCTGCAGGAACAATGAAGATCTCCATTTTTTTTTCTCTTTCCCGCATTTGCAGTGGGGAGGTGCAATCTGTCAGCCTATCAGCAGCGCACACACGGAGCGAAGTGCTTTTTTTCACACAAGCAAGGGCATGTGTGATTGGCAGTGTATGTCACATGTCCTTGCCCTATAAGACCAAGCCATTTTCCCCGTCGCCACCATTTTCTCACTGCTGCAGCTGCGTGTTAGACGGCACCGCTGTTGCTGTGTGCGCTATACCTTGTTAATTTCAAGCCAATTTTCGCACAAATATACAGATAGCTTGGGAGTAGGGAATAGTTGTGATTGCAGTCCTTTTAAGGACTAGGTTACAGCATTTCCTACGACTTTTATCAGGCAGGTCTGTGCTCTTAAATAGATAGATTGTGGGAGTAAAGACTAATTGTAATTGGAGTCCTTTTCAGGACTAGGTTACATCAGTTCCTATCAGTTTTTGCCAGGCAGGTCTGTGCCAGTGCTGTGCAAGTTTTTTTCACAGCATTTGGCTGAATCTAGCAAAGCTAATCCTTTTTGGCCTATTGCAGAGTGTGTTAGTCAGTGGAGTAGCCTATCTGTGTTGCAAGATATACCACCTGTGTATAGAATACCAATTTTTTTACTGCACCTAGTGAAGTAAAATCTTTTGGGCATAGCATCATTCTATTAGTCCATCTATACTGACCTCCATCAGGTTGCAAACTGAATATAATTTTTTTCTGCATCTAGCTCTGAAAAAATATTTGGGCTTCTAGCAGTGTGTGGGACTTGGTCTATTAGTCCATCTATACTGACCTCCATCAGGTTGCAAATTAAAAATAATTTTTTTCTTCATTTAGCTCTGAAAAAATATTTGGGCTTCTAGCAGTGTGTGGGACTTGTTCTATTAGTCCTTCTATACTGACCTCCAGCAGGTTGCAAATTGAATATAATTTTTTTTCTGCATCTAGCTCTGAAAAAATATTTGGGCTTCTAGCGGTGTGTGGGACTTGGTCTATTAGTCCATCTATACTGACCTCCATCAGGTTGCAAATTAAAAATATTTTTTTTCTGCATCTAGCTCTGAAAAAATATTTGGGCTTCTAGCAGTGTGTGGGACTTGGTCTATTAGTCCATCTATACTGACCTCCATCAGGTTGCAAATTAAAAATAATTTTTTTCTTCATTTATCTCTGAAAAAATATTTGGGCTTCTAGCAGCGTGTGGGACTTGTTCTATTAGTCCATCTATACTGACCTCCATCAGGTTGCAAATTAAAAATAATTTTTTTCTGCATCTAGCTCTGAAAAAATATTTGGGCTTCTAGCAGTGTGTGGGACTTGGTCTATTAGTCCATCTATACTGACCTCCATCAGGTTGCAAATTAAAAATAATTTTTTTCTGCATCTAGCTCTGAAAAAATATTTGGGCTTCTAGCAGTGTGTGGGACTTGGTCTATTAGTCCATCTATACTGACCTCCATCAGGTTGTAAATTGAATAAAAAAATTTTCTGCATCTAGCTCTGAAAAAATATTTGGGCTTCTAGCGGTGTGTGGGACTTGGTCTATTAGTCCATCTATACTGACCTCCATCAGGTTGCAAATTAAAAATAATTTTTTTCTTCATTTAGCTCTGAAAAAATATTTGGGCATCTAGCAGTGTGTGGGACTTGTTCTATTAGTCCTTCTATACTGACCTCCAGCAGGTTGCAAATTGAATATAATTTTTTTCTGCATCTAGCTCTGAAAAAATATTTGGGCTTCTAGCGGTGTGTGGGACTTGGTCTATTAGTCCATCTATACTGACCTCCATCAGGTTGCAAATTAAAAATAATTTTTTTCTGCATCTAACCCAGCCAATAGTTTTGGCCTAATACCACAGTTTGGCCACTCAGCTCTGCTCGGTTACCATCCATTGTTTTTTTGTGCAAACAACTCCAGAGTTGTGAATTAGTTAACCACCAAAATGAGTGGAAAAAGGCCTGCTGCTGGTGGAAAGGGGAATAGGCGTGTTGGGAAGGGGAAAAAAGGTTGTGTCCGTGGGGTAGGTGCAGAAGAAAGACCATCTTCCAGCCAAACTAAAATGTCTACTTCTTTTAGCGGACAATGTGATAAGATCCCTTTCTTACGGCCACGCCAATCGCTACAAATTCCAGATGAGGCACAAAAACAGCAGGTGCTTCAACGGATATCAAGTGCTCCTTTAAGTGGGCTCTCCTCCACATCAACTTCAACATCACAAATACTCCAGTCCTCAAAGGTGTCACCCAAATCGCACTTGCTTCCTCACAGCTCCCAAATCTCCAGCTGCCCGTCTGAGTATGAGGTAGAACAGATGGTTGAGTCTGCAGAGCTGTTTACTCATACTATAGCCTGGGAATCAGAGGTCGACTCCAGCGCTTCTGTGAATCCAGACGAGGAAATGATCCGCACTGATGCCCAGAATCTTTATGAGTCGGATCCAGGACCAGACGCAGAAGGTTCTGACCATAATGTAGACCCTCATTCCCAAACTGTAACTCCTGTTGGTGGAGACAATGAGGAAGACGATGATAAGACTCAAATACCTGATTGGAGCGACAACTTTAGTTTTTTGTCAGGGCAGGAACAGGTTGGCTCTGAGGACGACGGGTGTGATAACGCACAGGGTGATGATGATGAGGTCGGAGATCCCACTTACTGTCAACCCACAGTCAGCCAAGAGATGAGGTCAGCAGAGGAGGTGGAGGAAGATGCTAGTGACGACGAGGTCAGGTTGCGCCTTCCTGGACAGAGACGTAGTACTGGAAGCACGTCAACAACTGCATCCTCAAACACAACTCTGCCTCTCACCACAAGTCGTGGTGGCTCTTCAGGTCGCATGGGTGCTAAGCCTTGCATAGCCTGGGCATTTTTTCAGATCGATAAAGATGACCCAACTCGTGTTATCTGTAACATTTGTCAGCAAAAGCTAAGTAGAGGCCAAAAAATACATAGTTTGAGTACTTCATGCATGAACCGGCACATGGACATGAAGCATAAGTTGCAGTGGGAAGCTCAGTGTGCTACAATGCGGTCTAGCCGGCCGGGCCAACCACCGTCTGCCATATCTTGTGCATCCGCGGCCTCTTCATCCTCTGTGACTGGGGGGACAGCAGTCACACCTGTTTTGGGGCGCAGACCTGCCACCTCTTTACCCGCAACAGCCAGCGTGATTGGCAGGTCATCATTTTCTTTGGAGGTGGTAACACCAGCTGGTCTTGAGCGCTGTCCGACATCGATAGCACCACCTTTGGATCAAGGCAACCTAACATGTCCGCCTGCATCTTCCTCACAGACCGGCAGTTTGCCGGGGACACCCTTATCAACCCCGTCTAAGCACAATAGCCAGCCCTCGGTCCCTCAGATGTGGACAAGTAAAAGACCATTTCCTCCTAGCCATGAGAAAGCTAAGAGGTTGAATTTCACCATCTGCAAGCTCTTGGCTACAGAAATGCTGCCTTTCCGCCTGGTGGACACAGAGGATTTTCGAGACCTTATGTCCGTCGCAGTGCCCCAGTACCAGATGCCCAGTCGGCACTACTTCTCAAAGAAAGGTGTGCCTGCGCTCCACCAGCATGTCGCACACAACATCACCGCTTCTTTGAGAAACTCTGTGTGTGACAGGGTGCATTTCACCACAGACACTTGGACGAGTAGGCATGGACAGGGGCGTTACATGTCGCTGACTGGGCACTTGGTAACTATGGTGACAGCAGGACAAGGGGCTGCTGTCCAAGTCTTGCCGTCCCCACGAGTTGTGCGTCAATCCTCTTTATGTCAAAGTTCCACCACTGCTTCTGCCTCCTCAACCTCCTCTCGGTCTTCCACCTGCACCCAAAGCCTGTCTGGTCATGCCACAAGCTTTCTAACTGCGCAGAAGGGATCCTGCACACCTCCTTACTATGCTGGCAGTAGGGCTCAACGTCATCAGGCGGTTTTTACATTGAAATGTCTGGGAAATGTGAGTCACACAGCTGAGGAGTTGTGGTCAGCTCTGGAGAACCAATTTCATGAATGGTTGTCTCCACTGGACCTGAAACCAGGGAAGGCCGTGTGCGACAATGCTGCAAACCTGGGTGCGGCCCTTCGCCGGGGCAATGTCACACACGTGCCTTGTATGGCTCACGTGTTGAACCTGGTTGTCCAGCAATTTTTAGCCCACTATCCCAGACTAGATGGCCTTCTGCAGAGGGCACGGTCGCTGTGTGCTCACTTCCGCCGTTCGCATCCCGCAGCTCAGCGACTTACATCTCTACAGAAGTCGTTGGGCCTGCCACTTCACCGGCTAAAATGCGATGTGCCTACCCGGTGGAATTCAACTCTGCACATGTTGCAGCGACTGTGGCAGCACCGACAAGCCCTGGTGCAATACGTTCTGACGTATAGCCTGGGCCAACGAGATTCAGAGGTGGGGCAAATCACGCTGGAGGAGTGGTCTCAGATCAGGGACCTATGCACCCTTCTGCACAGTTTTGAAATGGCGACGAAGATGTTTAGTGCTGACGATGCCATTATCAGCATGACTATTCCGGTGATTTACATGCTGGAGCACATGTTAAACAGAATTCGGAGTCAGGTGGTGGCACAAGAGGAGGTGGAGGAAGTAGAGGAGGAGGAGTTGTATGCGGAAGGGCTAACATCTGCAAGGTCCAGACGGTCGGCAGCACCAAGGCGGCAGGCATGTGAGGGTGGGGGAGATGGTTTTACCAGGGCGCATGGTAGCAGCCAAACTAGTGAGGAAGGTGCAGGAGCCCAGGAAGAAGTGGAGGACGAACTGATGGAAGACTCATCAGATGAGGGAGACCTTGATCACATTTCTGTTGTGCGAGGTTGGGGGGAGAGGACAGAGGAAGGAAGCATGATTGTTACCTCGCCACCAACACAACAGGGACTTGGTGCTCCTGGATGCGCAACACACATGAGTGCCTTCTTGCTGCACTACCTGCAACATGACCCTCGAATTGTGAGAATTAGAAATAATCCTGACTACTGGGTTGCCACACTGTTAGATCCCCGGTACAAAAGTAAATTTGCAGAAATTATTCCTGCCATAGAAAGGGATGCACGCATGCAGGAGTATCAGCAGAGACTGTTGCAGAATCTTACATGTGCTTTTCCACAAAATACCAGTGGTGCACGTAGTGAATCTCACAGTTCCAACTTGCCAACCGTGGTCTGTATGGAATTGTTCAATAAAGGGCCCAAAATTAAGATAACATAGATGGGAGAGGTCTCTATGAATAGGAATTCCTAAGTATTTGATACCCTGTGAGGGCCAGGCAAAGGGAAAGTTGGACTGGATGGAATCCTATATGGATTTAGGGAGGGAGACATCGAGGGCCTCAGACTTCGCTGCATTGATTTTAAAATTTTACCATGTAACAAAGTGATCTATTTCAGCCATAACAGCATGGATGGATATATGTGATTGAGTGATATATACTAGGACATCATCAGCAAATAGAGAGCACTTGTACTCGGTGCCTCCCACCTCAATCCACCTAATATTGGGGTTATGGCGAATTGATGAGAGCAGGTGCTCCGTCACTAGGATGTATAAGAGAGGGGACAGAGGACATCCCTGCCTTGTCCCATTGGTGATTGTGAAAGGTGATGAAAATGTTCTGACGCACCCCCTGGGCCTTGGGACACCCGGAGCCGGACCCTTTTTGGTGGATGCTGGTGGTTGTAGTCTTCGTGGCGGCGATCCGTTTCCGTGGCTCAGGGCGGTCAAACCAGTGGCGGAACTATTTATGTGGTTTTGATGTTTAAATGTCCGACTACGCCACCCGTGGATTGCGGTCAGAGTGAACCGCCGCTACAGGGCAGACCGCTAAGGCTGGTGTTGTGGGTGCAGCAGAGCGTAGCATAACTCCCCACGGGAGGAGTATAGCCTCAGGGCAGTGTATGCGGAGGATGGGGGTGATGGTGCAGGGCAGCAGCAGTAACGACACGGAGTCAGTGATGCAGTTCAGGGCCTTTACTCACAGTTCTTATTATCCAGACCACGTCTGCAGGTAACGGCTGCCCACGTCGTACTGTGCTCACCAGGTGAGGGGCTCAGACAACTCCCAGATAACTTTGGAGCGCTTCACAGGACCCCCTTTGTGTGTCCTTTGTCTGGCCTTTCTTACCAACACTTCTGTCCGGCTGCCTCGGGCCTCCTCTTGGTAAACTTGGCGCCAGTTTCCCTGACCCTATGTGGTGCCTTCCTAGCGGGTGGAGCAAGGGGCTGCGCCACATAAAATGTCAGAGCCTCCGGTTTCTAGCTGAGGGTCGTTTCCTGCCTCCACTAGTTCGGGGACCGGTCTCCCCCTTTGGCCTGACCCCTCCACGCAGGTGGATTCGGGCGTGCGGTGGCGACTCGCCCGTCCGCACCCCTGGGATCCCTTCATTCCTCATTCCTGGAGCCTTCTCCGCTCCTCTTCCTTCCTTCTCCCTCTTGCAGGCCTGGGCCTCTGTTACTAGGCCCGCCTCCGGAGCAGAGCTCATGCAGAGCCCCTGCTCCCTGCCACTTCTGCTCAGACTTCTCTGCACTGAACTAAGATGGTGCCCACCTTTTATACTCCCTTCTCAATGCACCCAGGAACTGCTTCCTCCCTGCTCCTGCACTGCAGGGTTCCCCTTCCTCAGTGTTCCCTCCCCCCACTCCAGCCAGGGACAGGGACTGTCGTGCCCATCTCAGGGGCATATTGGTCGCCCTGCCCCACGGCAATGTGGTGTAATGCATGCAGGTGTCGGGTCCTGATCCACACTCCATCCTTATCTGAGAGTGAGATATCACACCTCTGGGTGAGGTGCAATACGTCTGTAGCAACCGAGCCCTCGGTGCTACAGTTCCATTTATCTTCAGCCTAGGTGACGTATTGTGATACAGGGCCGTGATTTTGGCTATAAAAGGGTCCCCTAGACCCCTACCCCAAGCTTTTTAAGAGAATCATATATGGCGTGCCAGGAGACTCTATGGAATGCTTTCTCAGCATCCAACGAGAGTATCTACTTACAAATTTTTAACTGCATCTAGCCCAGGAAATACTTTGTGCCTAGTAGCAGTGTCTGCTAGTCAGCGGATTATCCCGGCTGTTAAGCAAGCTACACCACCTGCAGTTTAGACAATTAATTTTTTCAAAGGAAATGCTTCGGGACCATGGGATACTCAGTGAAGAGCATCGGGAGGCACCCCAAGGCATAGGGGCTGGGACTGGCAGTAGGATGCCTTGCGGTGGACAGCCGAGCTCGATCCTTATAAAAGCTTTTTAACTGCAGCAGCTTTAGTGGACGCTACTGGAGCTGGAATTACGCGGCTGCTGGCATGAGACTTGCCCTCCAATAGATCCTTGTAAATGGATTTAAAGTGTATTCATTCAAATTAGAGAGACAATTTAAATTAAAAAGCTTAGAGCTGCCTCCACCACAGGGGGGCTCGCTCGACCCACCAGCGGACAGGCACCAGTATTGGGAGAGGGGGGCTGGCCATCAGGGTTCACCGCGGCTCTGGCACAAACCCGGCGACACGGAGGTGGCACGGGCAGGAGCGGACTGGCCGTGTCGGCTTCTCACTTTTTGGATTTTAGAAGGGCATGACATGCCTATATCTGTGTCTCCCCCTCCTTTTACTCCTCCACCTCTTTTATTTTCGCATGACTATATGTACTTGTCACTTTTCCATGTGTTAGTTGTGTCTTCTGAGCAGTTTGTCAGCTTTTGGACACCTTTGAAGGTGTTTTCTATGTGTTTCTATGTGTTTTTGTTTGCCTGCCATTGGTTTTAACGGTGTTCGAAGGTGTTCGACGAACAGTTCGACGAACAGTTCGGCGAACACACGGGTGTTCGACGAACCGAACCGAACTCGAACACTACGGGGGTGGCTCAACACTAATCACAATGCATTGCCATAAAGAAAGAACCATCATCGTATATTTTATGTATTTATTTTATTCACTTATATAGCGCTATTAATTCCACAGCGCTTTACATACATTATCATCGCTGTCCCCATTGGGGCTCACAATCTAAATTCCCTATCAGTATGTCTTTGGAGTGTGAGAGGAAACCAGAGAACCCGGAGGAAACCCACGCAGAACATACAAACTCCTTCCAGATGTTGTTCTTGGTGGGATTTAAACCCAGGACCCCAGCGCTAACCACTGAGCCACCGTGCTGCCCTCTTCAATCATTTATCATTCTAAGGACAGAAATTTTAAATTAATAAAAAAATATATATTTTTATAACTGATAAAAATCTTATCTCATGAAGTGTCGACACTATGAGGCATATTTGCTAAACACTAATTCAGACATCTGTGTAAAATCCATCAGATCTCGAATTGCGATGCACGAACTGACCGTGGCTCTCCCGACCCGAGGGAGCAACCTTGATAGAAATATATGAAGCCGTCGGGAGAGCCGCAGGCAGTCCATGCATGGCAATCCAAGATCGGACCGGTTTATACGAATATCTGAATGAGCGAGTCTCCGTACAAATCAGTCCAATCTCAGATTGCGATGCATGGACTGCCTGCGGCTCTCCCGACGGATTCATATACTTCTATGAAGCTTGCACCCTCGGGTCGGGAGAGCCATGGCCAGTCCGTGCAACGCAATCCGAGATTGGACCGATTTGTACGGACTTCTGATTGAGCCCTTACATGTCAGTCTTCGGGCTAATCTTGAAGAAATTTTGGTCAAATTATCTAAAAGAAAAAAATTAATTATGATATTGATGAAACATCTTCAAGATACGTCAATAATATCCTATCAGTGGGGTCCGGCACTAGGAACCTCGCCTACCGAACAGTTTTTGGCGAGCAGAGCTGAAACAGAAGAGCACTGATCACTGTGTGGTGCCCACTGTCAAGAACTGAAGCTCAGTTCCTATAAAATTCAAGAGGCACTGCAATACCTGCGAATGGTCACTAGACAGTGATCAGCGCTCTGCTGTTCCAGCTCTTCTCGCTGTCTACATCATGTCCCCATCAGAGTCAAAAAAGTGTAGGGGTTATCGGAAGCTCAAACCAATCTGATATTGATGTTCTAACCTCACGAGTCAGCTTTTGTAAAGCTTACTCCTCTTTCTGGCGTTATAGTAAATCTGGCAGGTCATGGTGGCCAAGCCCCCTTGTACTAATCAACACCTATTTTTTTTTAAATTATGGCCCGAAGGAGTAATATTTTTGCAAAATTTGAGGCAAAACTGGTATTAAAGGAGTTGTCCAGGTTTGGGATGAAAGTCTGCACTCACTCTACGTGACTGCAGACTTCTGAATCCTCACAGCGTATGCTTCGGTGCCAGAGTCGGGAGCAGGCAGTTAGGTGACTGCAAGTAAGCGGTTTTCACACTTCCAGTCACATTCCGACTAGAAGTGTGTGGCCTCACTCAATACAAGTCGGCATGTGACTGCATGTGTACAAGTTGCATTCTTGCAATCATGTGACTGCCCGGTCTCACCGCCGGTGTGCATGCTGTGAGGATTCAGGAGTCTTCAGTCACTCTATGTGACTTTCATCCCAAACCTGGACAACCCCTTTAAGATGGTAATGAATTTCTTCCATAATCCATAGTTTGCTGGTTGAAAATACACCAAGTTTATTATAAGTGTCTTGTTTGCCTGTACTTACTTTAGAAATCTAAATCTACATTTTTGGAATAAATTCACACTAGAATTTGTGACAATCTCTGGCATAATTAATAGGTATTCCTTTTCTAATGGGATTCTCTATTTGGGACTCTTTTTGTATTACCTAAAAAAATCTCCTATTTTGAACTGCTCTTCAAGGGTCATAACTTTTACCATTCTGAGGAATGGAAGACATGCTTTCTCTGATTTCATTGACCCACTTGAACTAGTTTTAGGGTAAGGCATTCAATTTCTAATGGGATTCTCCATTAAGGACCCCATCTTATTAACTAAACCAAGGATTCCATCTTGCAAGGTTTCTAAAAGATCCCAACTTTTCCCATTGTGTGGTAAGTAGGACACAGGCATCCACCAATTTCAATACCCAATCAGTCCCTCAATGACCTATTTTTGAGGGTACAGTACTCAAATTGTAATTGGATTCTCTATTTAGGATATTTTTTATCACCTAAAATAAAACCTCTTATCTTCACTGCCGTAGAAGGATCACAACTCTCCCCATTGTGAGGAATGGAGGACACAGATACTTTTGAACTTCAGTATTCAACAAGGTCATCCATGACCAGTTTTTGGAGTTACCTACTCAATTTCAAATGGGATTTTCCACATTGGACCCTATTTTATTAGCTTAACCTGCCCATCTTGCTTGTCTTCTGAAGACCCCAAATTTTGACCATTTTGAAAGTTGGAGGACACAGCTATCTTTTGGCTTGAATATCTAGTAAGACCCACCATTACCTGTTTTGGCACTTATTTAGTGATGGAATGTAGCCACCACAAGGGCTATCAAGTTTCTAGTGATCAGATTATCTTTTTTTTTGTGAAAATGGAATTGATTTTCCCAAAATGTTTTTATGTAACATGATTTATGGCTGCTCGAAATTATCATGGTCCAACGTGGTAAGATTTGACACCTCCTTTTAGCATACAGATTCATTTCGAAGCACATACCTCTACAGAATGTAAAAATGGTGCCAAGTGCTTTTCACCTCTTGTTTAGGTCACAACTATGCCAATGTTTGTTATGTAAATCAATCTAATCCTTAGGAGAGGGATGTCTACTATTACTTGTGTCTGCGATGAAGCCTAGGGTTTGTGCTCCATAACACTGCACGCTCCATCTGTCGCCACCCCAATTAGGCATGGTCTTCAAGCTATGCACCAAATTCATTACCAAGGTATTGGCCGAGTGGATGCGAAAAATGTGACTTATTTTTCCCCTTGAATCAATCCGAACAAAATCCTTTCTTTCTTCCTTCATTTCCACCCCCTCCAACCTCCTCCTTTTTATTTTATTAGGTCAGCACATGCAGCCAGACGGTAGCTGTGTCTTTTGGCAAGCGGTCTAATTTAATAAAGCATCACCTTTCAAAGTAAAAAAAAAACAGTACAACTTGGACAACGGTAATATCACCTCAACACGAAATATATTCCACTCTTGGTTTGTGTTTTTTGGACAAGCCCAGCTTAGGGTGGTTGTTATCCCAAGACTGTGCCACCAGCGTCGGAATTAATAATGTAAACCTAGGGTCCCGTGCTTGATTGACAACTTGGATTCTCCTAATACCCCTTAGTGGCTCCTCTATCACGGTCACAAGTTAAGATTTATTTTGACAAGTTCTGTTGGGTTAACGAGATGGAGATCTTTATAGACGGGTATCTCATGATGAAATATCTGGGATAGATTAAGAAGAGCTGTCGGAATTGCTACCAGGAAAAAAGAAAAAAATCAGGAGGTAGTGGTAGGGTGAGGGTGAAGTCGGACTTGGTTTTAATTAAGCGATTATGTTCCTTAATAGGAAGTATCTGTGCCTTTGTTCTTGCAGACAGTAACAAAGTGTGGAATGTAAACATGTGAATTAAGGTATGGAGGAGCTCCCACTTCATTTCGTTGAAGTGACAGCTTTGGTTTCACCAGTTCATGAGTGAGAGATTAACTGGAATTCCTGATTGAGCGTTTGGGAATCAGGTGCGCACTGACACCGCAGCCTACGATTGGGTTTGATCATGGATTTCCTGATACATTGTAGCTCCCGGTCTGTGATGATTTAGGAAAGAGCAGGAATTCATTGCGAGGATATGGAGCGTGTCAAAAGTTATGGAGCGCTACCGGAGGTAGTATCGGCTAGAGAGGTGAAAAAGACACAAATGTTAGGTTATTCGCTGATGACTCTTAATTGGAAAAGGAAATCTTCTTAAGTTTGGGAACAAATATAAATTAGATGTTATCCGACAGTTCCAAAAAGGCAGAACACGCTTTATTGCTAAGTAGCAATTACATGTCTGGAAAAATGGCAGAAAGCGGGAAGTTAATCACTGCCATAATAAGAGGATCTGGTTGACACCGTTTTGGATGATGGTCCATTTGATGGAATAAATTGGACCCTCATTCCTTAATCTTCTTATATTAACTTTTCTATATACAGGATTTACAGTTTAATTATGGGCAAGTGGCTATTATTCTATGAAGAGAACGGCAACAGGATTCTGGGTGCAATTTGTCTGTAATTAGGATGTACCGTATATTTGCTGAGCTGCAGGAAACTTTTTTTTGCATCCTCCTGTGAGAAGCACAGTCAACAGGTATTGATAAATCTTTTACTATACTCAAATGTTATAAACCCTAAATAATAGTGAATAGCGAGCACTAAAATGCTTGGGTGCTCGACCCGGGCAACGAGCCCAATGTAAGTTAATGGGAAACTGCAGCATTTTTCCGGCAGCCCCCTCCGGAGGTCTGCAAGGGGCCTAAAAATAGCCTAAATCGATGGAAACAATTGACGCGCCCCCTGGGCCGTGGGGTACTCGGTGCCGGGCAGGTCGTTGCTAGGGGAGATGTCACAGTGGCAGTGACCTGGTCCGTGACCCAGGGCGGTCAATAAAAGGGGATTTTATAGTTTTTGTATTTAATGTTCGTGACGCCACCTGTGGTATGCGGCTATATAGAGCGGCCGCTGCGGAGCAGGTCCTCTGGAGCTGTTGTTAATGCAGCAGAGTTGGTTCAGCTCTCCACAGGTAGAGCTAAGCTCCAGGGCGTTGCTGTGATGGTGAATGATGAAGTAACGGTGGTGGTGCAGTGTGGTGCAGGGGGTGATGGTGCAGCAATAATTCACAGAGACAGTGGAGTGCAGTCTTCATGGTTTTACTCACGATTTTCACGTTGCTCCTTGGTACAACTGCAGTTCATAATCACCCACGTCGTCCGGTGTTTACTCAGAGAGAGGATCAGCAAACCCTCAGGTAATCCAAGAGCACTTAGCGGGACCCATTTCTGTGTGTCCCTCCTGGTCATCTTACTGCACTGGCTCTCACCCTCCTGCCCTGCGCCTCGCAAACAGTGTCCCAAGCCGGTAACCGCAGATCTAGGCGGGCTCCGGCAGAGCTCCTGCTTCTCCTCTGACTGAACACTCTGACTGGACTGACTGACTGACTGACTACACACCCAAGATGGCTTCCCTTTTGAGATCCTCCTTCTCAAGTGCTCCCCTGAGCTTCTTCCTCTACCCACACCAACTACATGGTTCCACCTCTCTTTGTTCCCCCCACTCCAGCCAGGGACAAGGCTCAGCAGCGCAGCAGTGCATCTTGCCCCTCCTGCTGGTCTGGAGTAGTGTAGTGTTGTATGCAGGTGTTTGGGTCCCAGGCAGTACTCCATCCTTACCTGAGAGTGGGGTACCACACCTCTGGGTGAGGTGCAGTACCTCTGTGGTGACTGAACCCGCAGGGGCGCCACACAATGCTCAAATGATATGGAAACAGCATGGGAAAGACCCCTGGAAGCATCTCTGACTCCCAGCTCACTGCTGTGAACAAAGTTGTCCGAGTATTACGCCACTGACATTAAAACATACAAAAAAGGAAGAAAAAATGGATTTTCCTGAAAAAAATGAAGAATGAAAAAAAGGAACATTCTTTCCAGGGTAATGACTTGTATATAAGTCAAAATAAATAAACAAAAATGCTCCTCCACACCTTGGGCTGTGTTCATACGTAGCTTTTTTATGCGTTTTTGCACTTTTGCATTGCTTTCAATGGTGAAAAATACATTTACCAGCAAATGTAATTTTAACATTTTACTACCTTATCTGGCCATGTGGTGTGTGAGACTTGATCAGACACATCCCGTTTCATTTATGAACGAGGGACTCTGAAAGTCACAAAGCCTATTTTTATAAGGAGATCAAGAGGACCTTACTATTGCTAGGCTAAGTGGCCACAATGCAGAAATGCTGCAGATTTTACATGCGTTTTTTCCTGCCAGGTAGAAGCGTTTGTCAAGCATATTTGCATGCATGCAGGTTATCAAGCGCTTTTCAAAGTGATTTTAGCATCACTTGGAAAAGTGCTTGACAGTTTGATCATAATATATAAATCCATGCAACCGGCATGGATTTATATAGTGTGACCAAGTTAATAGTTAAAAAAAGAATAAAACTGGTAAAAAAAAAACAAAAAAAAACATTATACTCACCTTCTGATGGCCCTCGGTGTTCTCTCCGATGCGTCCGGTCTCTTGTACGGCTCGCGGTGGTGTAAAAGGACCTTCCATGACGTCATTTAGTCATGTGACAGGTCACGCGACCACCAACGTCAGCCGTCGCGTGACCTGTCATGGAAGGTCCTTTTACTCCATCGCGAGCCACCGGGGAGCCAGAATTCACCATAGAGGAGCCTGGGGGACATCGGAAGGTGAGTATAATGTATATTTTTTATTTTAAATTGTTTTTTTTAACAGGTACTATGGTACCCGGGTCTGGATGACAGTCTCCTCTTCTCTAGACCCGGGTACCACCGGCACATTGAATCGCTTAATATCCGCATGTGCACATGTAGTCATGCGGATATTAAGCGATTCAATGCAAGTCAATGGCGGCAATTACGTCCGCAAAATTAATGGACATGCTGTGGATTTTTCCGCAATGATAATCCGCATAGCATAGCACATGCGGATTTTCATTGGGGACCATAGGGCAAGTATTACCAAGCGTTACCGCAGCAAAAACTCTTGAAAAACGCATAGTGGGCACACAGCCTTAGAGGGCCAGCAGTTGTCTCTCACTATTGTAAGAGGGACATCAACCAGCTATGCTTTGTTGTTGCCATTATTAAGGAGTAGGTCTCGTATACTGTTATTGCGTATGTAGTGACTGCAAGGGCTGCCAAAAATTAGGACGCACTCCAATACACCTTTGAAGAGATGTAGAGGAGGGCATCAGTAAAAAAAATTGTCCCATTATAAAGGAGAGGGTCTCCTATACTGTTGTTACACGCATGCCGCTAGGTTCAGATAGGGAGAGACGAGTTTCATGAATTCGTTGGAATCCTGGGGGAACCGTCATTCAGGGCGACCAAAGGCTTCTCTCAGGCACACGATAAATTCAGTTGCTGACCAGACACATCTGACAAGAGTCTTTTTTAACAGTTTAACAGTGGAATTTAATCTTAAGCAAGGCCAGTGCAATTCAGGAATATTACAGCCACAATCCTCATTACAGTACAGGTTAATAAAGCAGGCACAGTCACGTCTGTCTCTTCAGTAGCATAATTCAGCACAGATTAGATCTCTTAGCAGCACACTTCTATGAATACACAACCACAGGCTTTTCCTTCAAAAGGACTCAATAGTACACAGCATTCTTTATCCTGCATGGAGATGGAGGGGGGGAGGGTTTGATGAGGGAGACACAATTCTTTCCAGTCCTTATCCTTCTGCCCGATAATACTCCATACTGTTAGCACAATGAGTCTATCTGACCTGTGTTTCGCTTTCCTCCTGACCTGAATTCTGTTTCCTTGCCTTCTGTGATATGCAGATCACATATCACCTTTCTCTTTGGCTCCAGCCAGACAGTAAACAACTTCTCCACAATCCCCCCTGGTGCTGTGCTAAACACTCCCTGTCTCCTGTGACTTTGTTAACCCCTCTAGTTGCTGGATGCTTCTGGAGCACAACACTTCCTGTCTCCTGTGCTTGTGTTACTTCTAATAGTTGCTGGATGCTTTTGAAGCAACAGCACTACTTCTGCATGTCACACTGTTATTGCGTATGCAGTGAGTGGCAGGGCTGGCAAAAATTTGGACGCACTCCAATACCCCTTTGAAGAGACATATAGGAGGTCCGCATTAAAAAAATTGTTCCCATTATTAAGGACCGGGCCTCCTATACAGGTAATGCCCATGAACTAAGTGCATGGGCTGAAAAACATTTACCCCTGGTATACAATGAACATACTGTATAACATACAGAATGTTAGAGGTAGGCCTCTAAACATATTTCCTATGGGCATCATAAACAACAACCTTAAAAAAATTATGTGGATGTTGCATGATGGTCACCCTGTTGATATAGTGGTGGAGGATGAGGAGAAAGAGAAGGAGGAGGGTGAAAATAAGCCAGACAAAAATCAGGAAGCGTATAATAATAATAATCTTTTTATTTATATAGCGCCAACATCCTCTGCAGTGCTTTACATACATTATCATGGCTGTCCCCATTGGGGCTCACAATCTACATTCCCTATCAGTATGTCTTTGGAGTGTGGGAGGAAACCAGAGAACCTGGAGGAAACCCACGCAAAAACTGGGAGAACATACAAACTCCTTGCAGATGTTGTCCTTGGTGGGATTTGAACCCAGGACCTGAATGCTGCAAGGCTGCAGTACTAACCACTGAGCCACCGTGCTGCCCTGAATAGCCATGTCTGGGTGTGAAGAGGTGCATGGGAAAAGACCCCCCCCAGAAAAATCACTGGATTTGACTTTATGTTCCGCTGCTATCATCTGGTGGTGTTGAGAAGTCTGACCCAATCCAGCCCTTGTTCATTTAGATAAGAGTCATCCTGTCAGCATTTTCAGGCGGATGTACCTATCAGTTATAATACTTCCGGTGGCACTAAAAACCCGCTCTGACAAAACGCTAGCAGCAGGGCAGGCCAGCACCTCCAAGGGGTAGTGAGTCAGTTCATGCCACGTGTATCGCTTGGATACCCAATAGTTATAAGGCACAGAGGACTTCAGCATCTTCCAAAACGTTTCGCTCTTTGTCAGAGTACCCCGCGTATCAGGGCCTGGGCTCTGGGAGGGTCTTAGAAAACTGTCCCAGACCTTTGACAGTGTTCCACTGCCTCTGCTTCATCTTATTTGTGTCTCCCTCACCTGAACTCCTTGGTTGTCCAATAAACTGTTACCTCTGCCGCCAGTGTTTTCAGATGGGAATTTTTTTAATAATTCTTCAACAATGGCTTTCTGGTACTGCAATATTTTATTAGACCACTCCGCCATGGGAAGGAGAGATAGAAAGTTCTCCTTGTAGCGTGGGATTTGAAGTGTGACCAACAAGTAATTA
Source organism: Phyllobates terribilis (assembly GCF_046119375.1). Lineage (NCBI taxonomy): Eukaryota > Metazoa > Chordata > Amphibia > Anura > Dendrobatidae > Phyllobates > Phyllobates terribilis. Next base: position 89,906,353 of record NW_027362765.1, on the reverse strand, counting down.
GTTTTGGCCAAAATTAATACAACGCGAGGGTCACGGGAAAGACAGAGGAACATAAAATCAGCCATGTGTGCCAGACTGCCAACAGCCAGGACTTCCCTGTGCATACCAAGAGGACGACTGTCCATGCTCTCCTCCTCCTCAACCTCCTCCTTGTCCTCCTCCTAGTTCTCCCTTTCATCAGGCCATCCATGCTGAACAGACGGTATGATTGTTGTGTGGATAGTACCATCTGTAGGGCAGGAAAACAGCTCATTTTCTTCCTGACGCGCCCCCTGGGCCGTGGGGTACTCGGCAGAAGGGCCTCTGGTTGCCGGGGGATATCACGGTGGCTGGCCCGGTCCATGACTCAGGGCAGTCAGTAAAAAAGGGGGAATATATATGGGAATTGGAAAGTTTGTGACGCCACCTGTGGAATGAGGCTAAGGGGTGCCGCCGCTGCAGAGCAGTCCTCTGACGCAGATGGTAGGGCAGCTGGTGATGGAATGGCTCCCAACAGGTGGAGCGGGCCTCAGGGCAGCGTGGGGTGGACTGGATGGTGGTGCAGGGGAGAGACGGCAGGACGGTCCCGGAGGAAAGACGGACACTCACACGGGGGTAAGCTTCAGTACCTTTACTGGTGATGCTGCAGGCACGGTCCAGGGTACTCCAGGTGAAGGGCGCACTTTTGGACTCTCCCCAGTGAGCGGGTATAGGGCCTCCTGATCCGTTGCTTTATTCTCTAAGCTTCTGGCCTGCCTGGAGCTAGGCCTAGCTCGGTTACTGTCTCTCCTTACACCTGCTGACCTGGTGGTAGGGCCTTCTCTTTGGAGATCACTCTCCCTGGATGCTGGGGCCTCCGTGACTTCTAGCCCTGATACTATAATCAGCATTTGGTGAACCTGGGACCTGTAGTCCTCCAGGGGTTCCGGTGGTTCCTACTGGGTATTAAGAGTCCCTGTAGGCGCGGACCCGGTGTCCGGTATATATATCGGGGTGAGCCTGGTATGCTCCTCTGCCCCCTCGCTACTTCTTCCTTCTCCTCTCGCCTTCGGCCACACTCAGGCCCTCACTAGGCTTCCACACGTGCTGTAGGCCTTGGCTCGCCTAAGCACAGCAGCCAGCATACTGCTCTCTTCACTGCTCTCTGAGCGTCAGCACGCTCTCTGCTCAACTCTGAGCTGTGTTCCTCTCTGTCTCTGAACACTTGACTGAAACTGAGCTGCCTGGCTCCACCCTCCCTATATATATATATCCCTATCAGGGCTCCCTCTGCTGGTCTGAGGTGATAGGGTGGAGGTGTGTGAATGTGTGAGGGCCTCTTGTGGAGAAGTTCATCCATGCACCCTTCTGGGTTCTGTGGCACCAATGCGCAGCAGGGCGCCACATTCCTACTCCTCATTATGACACAATCCGCGTTGAGATGAGATGAGGCTGGGCGGTGTTGCATCACCCTGTATAGTTTCTTTCTCCATTTCATCGTGCTCCACCTGCATTAGCTCCTTTTTAGTTATGAGCAGCAAGCATTTCAGTAGATAGAGAAGTGGAATGGTGATGCTAATTATGGCGTCATCGCCGCTTACCATCTTAGTGGAGTCCTCAAAGATTTGGAGGACGGCACAGAAATCCATGCCCACTCATCAGTTCTTATGTGCGGAGGCTGACCTGAATGCCGATGGGCGTGTTGAAGCTGGTACTCAACAACTGCCCTCTGCTGCTCACAAATCCTTCCCAACATATGCAACATTGAGTTCCAATGTGCGGTGACATTACACACCAGTTTGTGGGCTGGAAGCTGCAAACGCTGCTGAAGCACGATGAGGGCAGCAGAAGGTGTAGGGGACTTTCTGAAATGGGCACACATGCAGCTTATTTTCACAAGCAGCTCAGGCAGATTCGGATAGCTTTTGAGAATCGCTTAACCACTGGTGGTGACAGCCACAGATCTGCCTGCTCAGTTACAGCTGTCAACAACTTAGCTTCAGCACAGCCTGTTGCCGCTTGGCTGAGGCAGTGCTGCAGTGCTTCCAGCTTCCAACTTATGTGGTCATTTCGGAGATGAAGGCAGAAGAGGAGAAGTAGGAGGTGCAGAAGCTGTAGAATGTGGGGGCAACCCTGATTGACCCAGTGCCCGCAATCCACGGCGTCGGGAAGACATGTTCCGTCCCAGGGTCTGACTGGGTCTCAGCTTCCACTATATTAACCAAGTGTGCTGTCAGTGAGATGTACCGTCCCTGGCCACAAGCACTTGTCCACATGTCCGTGGCTAGGTGGACCTTCCCAGTAACTGCGTTGGTGAGGGCATGGGTAATGTTCTGGGAAACGTGCTTGTGTAAGGCGGGGATGGCACACTGGGGGAAATAGTGGCGGCCGGAATCGAGTATCGAGGGACGGCCACCGCCATGAGGTTGCGGAAAGATTCCGCCTCCATGAGCCTAAAAGCCAAATTTCTAGTGCAAGCACTCGAGAAATGTGACAGTTTAGTATTGTGGCCTGCGGGGCGTTGGCTGCATATTTGCGCTTCCATTCAAAGGACTGAGGTAGGGACAACTGATTGCTGCGCTGTTGGAAGGACGTGGTTGCTGATGGTGGTTGTTGCAAATGTGCAACGACAGGTGCAGGGCGGGAGGCATCTTCACGTGCGCCATGGACAAGGCTTGCACACACAACAGCGGAAGAGGTAGTGGTGTCACCCGCAGACACTGTTTCTGGACCCTGGCATTAGGCCCAACTAATCGGGTGCTTTGCTGTCAGGTGCTGAGCATGCTGGTGGTGGTCAGGCTGGTAGCTTTTATGCCCCTACTGATGCTGGCATGGCAGATGTTGCAAATGGCCTTTTTGGGGTTAACTGGACAGTCTTTAAAAAAGAGCCAGACTCGGGAAGACCTAGCAGCTGGACTGGCAATTTCGCTCGTGTTGGTGTTCCGGGAAACGGTTGCACCGTTTGTGTGTGTGGTCACCCCACTGCTTGTTTTTGCCTGTTGTGGTGCTATGCCTCCCTCCCCCTCTGTGATGCTGTACTCGCTATGCATGTCACCTTGCCAGGTTGGGTCAGTGACTTCATCGTCCACCACCTTGGCTGCCACGTACACATCCTGGGCCTCCTACTGACTTGCTGGCAATTGTGTCTCATCATCATCATCCACCTCTTGCGACAGTAATTGCACTTTCCCACAATCACCTTCATGTGACCGTGGCTCCTCAAATATTTGGGCATCGCTACATGAGATCTCCTTTTGCCCCGCTTGAAGCAGGCCGGGCGAGAAGCCCGAATCTACAAATGGAAAAGTGAACAACTCTTTGGCGTGTCCAAGTGTGGGATTAGTTGTCTCCGGGCACTCGGCATGGTGGGAGGAAGTAGGATCAGGGTGAGGAATATGAGCTCCAGACTCACGGTTACCGAGACAAGACCGTGAGGAAGACAGGGTGATTTGAACAACACACAACTGTTAGACTTTAAATGGAGTATAATATTTGTCACGTTCCCAAAAAATGTCAGGATTATTACCGCAGTAATATAGGATCACGTCTGATGACTACAGTTTTAGGCAGTGGCCTAATAGTATGGTATTTGTCAGTGACTAGTGATGGGCGAACCCGTGACTGTTTGAGTTCGGCTAATGGAGCCAAGCGCTGAACAGTTTATTAAAAGTTCAGGTTCGGGTACCAGAACAGTATACGAACCTGAACACGGACCCCATTCATATGAATGGGGGAGCCGAAAATACCTGGTTTCCCACGCTGTCATCTGCGTGACACTGCCGGAAACACAGGCTCTGATCGGCGGTAACAGCGTTATCACGGTCAGAGAGCTGTGGGATCATGCTGACAGATGTCACTGTGACAGTGACCTGCGGTAAAAAGCTTACCACGGGTAATATCTGCCAGCTGTCATAGAAAATAGTGAACACAGGTGCCGCTGGATGGTAGCAGTACTCTCTTGTCAGCGGAACCTGTGCTGAAGGTAAAAAAGAAAAAAATGTAAATGAATAAAAAAATATTCAAATAAAAACATATTATATTCACTTACACCTTGTCCCCGATGCCCTCGTCACCTGTAACAGCGCTAAAATAATAAACCACTATAATCCTCACCTGTCCGCTGTAGTCCATATAGCGAGTGTCCCACATCGATCTCATGAATAGAACGGCCACATCAGAAAATGTGACGGCTCTATTCAGCAGCCACGATACTCTGACAGGAGCGCAATCGCAGGAGTGATTACACTCCTGTGTCAGTGTATAGCCTGTTGTCCTTTAGAACAGTCACATCAGTGAATGTTGTAGAGGTGACTCAGATCACCGTGGGACAATCTGGAGTGTCATCGCTTCGGACAAGTGAGGGATGATTTTGTATATTTTATTTTTCATACAGGAGATGAGTGCATCAATGGAATGAGTGTTAGGTAAGTGTTTTTTTGTGTTAATTAAAAATCAAATAAAATTGATTTGAAGTGCCGGCAAATGACGTCAGCACATGCACGGTGAGAACTTCCCCACGCTCGCGCTGACTTCAATGAGTTGAACGGATTTCATATGACGTGAACCCCGCTCAACTTGATGTCGGCACCGCGAGTCACTGAGGTGCGCAAGCATGCGCTCCTCAGTGTCTCTGCTGAGTGGAAGGCTTTATAGTCGCATCAAGCTACTATGCAGCCTGCCATCTAGATGTAGCAGAGCTGGACCCGTCGAGGGACAAATAGATTATATTCTTCATGTTGTAAAGGTGAGGATGAGGTTGGTTTATTATTTTATTTTTATTACAGGTGACAATGGATTCAGAGGAATGGGCATAATGGTAAGTTGGGTTTAATTTAGAACTATTAAAGGAGTCTGTGTGGTTATTTCAAATAAAATATTTTATTCTGGGTGTGGGTGTTTTTTTTCACTATTTCACTTTCACTATGTGGTTAGTACTGAGAGCATCTTATAGATGCCTCTCCATTACTAACTGAGGCTTGATGTCAGCTAGTATTATAAGCTTACATCAACTCCAGCCCTATAACCCCACTTGCCACCACCACAGGGCATCTGTCAGCATGATCCCACAGCGCTCTTACTGCTGTTACTGTTGATCAGGCCCTTGTTTCCTGCCCTGTCACGCAGATGACAGCGTGGGAAACACCCGAACCCGGACCCGAACAGTAACACAGACTTCCTGAGGAAGTCCGTGTTCGTCGTCCGTGCCCGAACAGTAGGTGTTCGGTACGGACCCCGATCTTTAGCGTTCAGGTTCGCCCATCACTATCAGCGACCAAGTGTGAATAGGTTTGAACAACACACAACTGGCAGACTTTAAATGGAGTATACAACCCCTGGCAAAAATTATGGAATCACCGGGCTCGGAGGATGTTCATTCAGTTGTTTAATGTTGTTGAAAAAAAGCAGATCACAGACACAGCACAAAACTAAAGTCATTTCAAATGGCAACTTTAGGGTTTTAAGAAACACTAAAAGAAATCAAGATAAAAAATGTGATACTCAGTAAGGGTAATTTTTTTCAGACCAAGCAGAGGGAAAAAATTATGGAATCACTCAATTCTGAGGAAAAAATTATGGAATCACCCTGTAAATTTTCATTTCCAAAACAAACACCTGCATCTAATTCGATCTGCTCGTTAGTCTCATCTAAAAAGGAGTGATCACACCTTGGAGAGCTATTGCACCAAGTGGACTGACATGAATCATGGCTCCAACACGAGAGATGTCAATTGAAACAAAGGAGAGGACTATCAAACTCTTAAAAGAAGGTAAATCATCACGCAATGTTGCAAAAGATGTTGGTCGTTCACAGTCAGCTGTGTCCAAAATCTGGTTTTAGGCAGTGGCCTAATAGTATGGTATTGGTCAGCGACCAAGTATCAATAGGTTTGAACAACACACAACTAACAGACTTTAAATGGAGTACAATATTTGTCACATTCCCAAAAAATGTCAGGATTATTACCGCAGTAATAGCGGATCACGTTTGATGACCAGGGTTTTAGGCAGTAGCCTAATAGTATGGTATTAGACAGCGACCAAGTGTGAATAGGTTTGAACAACACACAACTGGCAGACTTTAAATGGAGTATAATATTTGTTGTAACCCACATGGCTGCGTCATTACAGTGACTGGAAGGCAATCCCTGCATGTTTACTCGCTGTTTAAACAGCACCAAACATGCGGGGCCAGGACTTGAGCTCCCGCCCGAGCATCCAGGAAGTACTCACCGAGCATCTTGAACAGTGAGATGTTTGGGCGAGTACTGAGCAGTTGCGAGCACGCTCGCTCATCACTACTAAATAACCCTAAATATTATGGATAACGCCATATACCACACTACTTATAAAGTCAAAACATGATAGATAGAAGATGGATAGATGGATAGATAGATATGAAATAGATAGATAGATAGTAAAAATGGCAGCCCAGCCGGCCTGTTGGCTGGAAGTGTGGCCTGCATCGCGCACCAGATCTCGTGGCGGGCCTGCGCAAGAAGCTGGGCCTTCCCAGCGAGCGCGGCTCACGCCGGATGTACCGGCCGCACCGGAAGTGCGGCCTACATTGGGCCGCAAAGCAGAGGCTGGCCCGCACAGGAGGCCGGGCCTGCTCACCTGGCACCGGAGGTGCAGCCTATATTGCGGTCACGTGCCGGAGCCGGGACCGCACGGGATAATGGACCTTCTCAGCAGGCACGGCCTGCGACTGTGACACTGGTCGCATCATCCGCGGCGCCTGCTGGGAATCGCAGGCATGTTGTACAGTCAGCCCAGAGGGACGTGACAGCAAGGAGCCGGCACAAAGGACGCAGTTCTGTGGCAGGTACACCTGGTGATGCTCCTGTCGGGGTGCCTGCTAGTCACAACAGCCGTGACACGGTGCGAGGACGGTCGGCAGGCAGACAACAAGTTTTCATGGACCCGCAGCCTGGTCGTGATATCCGGAGCATGGCGGGCGGGGCGACGGGCAGCAACAGGGAGCTGCCTGGCTTCACGGACCAGGCTGGACCGTCTGGGTCTTCCAATCGGGTCGGGCCCCCCCTGGTGACTAGGAGGCCAGGGGCATGGGCCTGGAACAGGATCAGGAGTCAGAGGAATCTGATTTTGGTGAACACGGCGTTGGTGAAACAGCACCTGCGCAGCTCGGTGAGTATGCCTCAATGTCTGGTCTGTTACCGGGTGGTTTAATGTCTTTAGGAATGGAGGGTAGTCAAGTGAACAGGCCTAGCGGTAGCAACGTTACTGGGGTAGCTGGGACAGTCGTACCTGGGCTCAGAGATGTTTTAACTGGTTTGTCGGAGGTTTTGGCAAGGTTGGATGGTAGGTCAGCATTTGGGGCAGGAGTTTCTCCTGCAGGGGCCTGGGTTCCCGGGCAGTCGGTCACGCCACGGGTCGGTGGGGAAGTGAACATGGCAGTGGCGGGGGTGGATGTTGCATCCTCGGGGGTGTCTGTGTCCGTGCAGACGGAGAAAGAAAAAGGTGAGGCCATTAAACTTGACGAACGAGCGAAAGGAGAGGTTTATGTGTGCTCTGAGCGTCCATTGGGGGCACACTTGAAGAAGGAAGTGAAAGAAAAAATTTGGAAGGATGAATACGTGGAAACTTTTTCACTTCTCCCTCTGGAGAAGTTTAATTTGGATAATGGGAAGAAGGATGATAGTAAAAAATAAGAGGAGGAGGAGCAGAGGTGGAGGCTGATACCTCAGACATTCGTAAATTGGCTGCAAGCCTTTGCAATACTGGCTAGTGTTATTGGGGAAAAGACACCAGAAAATTGCTCAGGCCTTTTTTGTTATCAGGACTCTATTGGGGAGGCACATCATATTTATGGTGGGCAGACGTGGTTAAGATACGATGAGCAGTTTCGGCAGAGGAAGGCGGTACGGCCTGAGATTAGGTGGGACCAAAAGGACATAGGGCTGTGGCTAAAGGTTATGGCTCCAGCTAGGTATGGGCAGTTCTTTCATGGGAGTGGCAGCAGTGGGGCACCAGCAGTGGGTCATGGAGGAAGCAACCAAGGAGCACAAGGTTGTAAAGAGAAGACAGGAACATGCTGGCAATTTACTGACGGCCAGTGTAAGTACGGGAGCAGTTGCAAATTAAAGCATGTGTGCTCCCATTGCAGCGGTGGCTCACATGGGGCATCAAGATGCTTTAAAAAAGGAAAAGGGAAGTCTTCAGTGGGTTCCACTCAAGGGGGTGACTCCAGTGCGACCTCACGCGATGGCCCCCTTTCTAAATAGGTACCCGGATAGGTTGAAAGCCGCTGTTATTTTGGAAGGTTTTAGGATTCCGCCACGCAGTCACAGTGTCACTTTTTCTGTTAAAAATTTGAGGTCGGCGTCTCTTTACCCGGGAGTGGTTAGCGAGAAGTTGAGGAAGGAGGTGGAACTGGGAAGGATGGCTTGTGCTTTTCAGAGTTTACCGCGGGATGACGTAGTTATTTCTCCATTGGGGGTGGTACCTAAGAAGGAACCCAATAAGTTTCGGTTGATCCAACATTTGTCTTATCCAAAAGGGCTTTCGGTTAATGACGGTATTGCACAGGAATTATGTTCAGTGGAGTATACGTCTTTTGATGCGGCGGTGCAATGGATCAGGAGATACAGCCCTGGGTCAAGTTTAGCTAAGACTGATATTGAGTCGGCTTTTCGGGTGCTTGCTGCCTGTGCACCCAGAGAGTATCGTGTTGTTAGGTTGTTTTTGGAATGGCGAGTATTACGTTGATCGATGTTTGCCGATGGGTTGCGCAATTTTCTGCTCTTTGTTTGAGACTTTTAGCACCTTTTTGGAATGGGTGGTAAAATAAGTGACTTCCATACAGTCGGTCATTCATTACTTGGATGATTTTTTGTTTATCGGCCCTCCGGAGTCTCTTGTATGTAGGAATTTGTTGGCAACAATGGTGTGGGTAGCAGAGCAGTTTGGTATTCCTTTAGCGAAGGAGAAGACGGAAGGTCCCTGCACGGTTATAAGTTTTTTAGGGATTTTAATTGATTCGGCTAGGATGGAATGTCGCTTGCGAGAGGATAAACTGAGTCTCCTGGGGCAAGAGGTGGCCAGAGTGGAATGGTTGCACAAGGTGACTTTAAAAGAGTTGCAGTCACTTTTAGGTAGACTGAATTTTGCGTGCAGAATTATGCCAATGGGCAGGATTTTTTGATGTAGATTGTCACAGGCAACAGCTGGGGTGAGCGCCCCTCACCATTTCATCCGTTTAAACAAGGAACTGATGGAAGATTTGAGAGTTTGGAAGTCATTTTTGGAGAATTATAATGAGAGGTCTTTAATTCAGCATGAGTTTCTCAGCAGTTTTGACTGTGAGATTTATACAGACGCTGCTGGTGGCGTTGGGTACGGAGCCTATTGTAAGGGTCGGTGGAGCGTTGGTGAATGGCCTAAGTCGTGGATAGAGAAGGGCTTTATGAAGAACCTAGCTCTGTTGGAATTATTTCCTATTATTGTAGCAGTTTCAATTTGGGGGAAAAGTTTTGCAAATAGGAGAGTGCGTTTCCATTGTGACAATATAGGAGTGGTGTCAGTAATTAATAGTCTGTCTGCATCATCTCCTCCGGTTATTAAGTTGGTGAGGGAGTTGGTTCTTTTTTGTCTTAAATTGAATGCCTGGATTACAGCGGTGTGCAAAATTCTATTGCAGATTCCTTGTCTCGTTTACAGTGGGATCGATTTCGGGCATTGGCACCGGAGGGAGTGGACGTGGGACAGGAATGCCCTTTGCATCTGTGGCAGCTGGTTATGGACGAGCAGGTCGGTTGATATGGGAGTCCATTACCGCTCAGACTTGGTCGTCATATGAAGGAGCATGGCGAGTATGGCTTAGCTGGTTGTCGCAATGGGGCCCGGTGGAGTGTGATGACGATAGAATGTTTGAGGTGTTGTCTTTGGTCGGTAGGGCAGCGGATATTGGATGGTCAGTGTCTAGGGTTAGCAAATTCGTTGCAGGGTTGGCTTTTGGTTTTAAGTTGCAAGGCGTTACCAATGTGACAAAATCCTTTTTGGTTAGGCAAGCATTAGGAGTCTTAGGGAGGGGTGTTAGGACTTTGGATAAGCGTAGACCACTGTCCTTTAGCATGTTGGAAAGGTTGGGCTTAGTCCTGGATCGTATTTGTCACTCCAGTTTCGAAGGAATACTGTTTCGGCTAGCATTTTCTTTGGCATTTTTTGGGACCCTGAGTGTAGGAGAGTTAGTGTCTCCTAGTTAGAACAAAGTGGGAGGTTTGTTGGCTGAAGATGTGAGTTGTTGGGAAGGGGGCATTGAATTTTGGATCAGGCGTGCGAAGACTGATAAACTGGGCACAGGTAGGCGTGTGGTTTTGGGTACAGTGAACGGGCCTTTGATGTGCCCATGAAAGTGTTTAGTAGAATTTTGGCAAGTATGGTCAGGTAGAGTTGGTTTGCTGTTATGTCATGAAAGTGGTGAGTTTTATCGCGCTTTCCATTTATAGCGGTTTTCAAGAAAGAAATTCAGTAATTGGGACTTAGTCCGGAAGTGTTTGGTTCACATTCTTTCAGAATCGAAGCGGTGTCCAAGGCAGACAAGTTGGGACTAGGTCCCGAGGTAATTAAACGGATTGGGAGGTGGAGTTCTAATTTGTATTTGTCTTATGTTCGTAGTTAGGCATTCATAGGGCAGTGTATTATTATTTCCTTTTAATTGTCATTTGTTCGTGCATTGAGGGGCCTTGCGAGCTGACGTGAGACATAACGGTAGACAGCTGGGTTTTGGCCGCCAACAGGTAGTGCTTCGGTGGTTGGGTTTTAGGGGAATGGTTTGGAGGAGGTTTCTTCCAGAATTTCATAAGGCGGCGTGTTTAGATCGTACACCTGATATTTTGGTGGTGCATTTGGGGGGGAATGATTTGGGGGGCAAGGCCTGTTAGGGAATTGATAAGAGACATTCGCTTTGATTTTCTTAGGTTGTGGGCGTCTTTTCCGGAAGTATTGACAGTTTGGTCAGATATAGTGCAAAGATTAAAATGGAGGGAGGCTAGGTCAGTGATAGGGATTAACAGGGCACGGATAAAGTTGAACAGGGTGCTATCTAGTTTCGTATCCAGAAACGGGGGGGTTAGTGTGAGACATTACGAGCTTGAGGAAGGAGTTGGGAACTTTTGTTTAAAGGATGGCGTTCACTTGAATGCCATCGGTATTGATCTTTGGGCCTTGGCTATCCAAGAAGGGATCGAGAGGGCTTTGGTGGTTTTGGGGCACTCACGAGCCTAAGGTGTCAGGGCTGTTCGTGGTTGGTGGGGGGTGGGGTTCTTGGAGTTGGGTAAACGAATTGACGGTGGAATGATTTTGGTACGATCACAGCCACTTTTAATTGGAATGGGGGATCTGGTATTTGTTTTGGGCTCTGGACGGGGTTTTACCCTGGAAGCTTTTTCGGTGGATAATCTTTCACGTAAGGTGGAAGTTTGGTGCCCTTGAGCTGGTGGCATACGGCTGAGGGTAACATGGTGGTTTGAGTTTTAGTTTTATTCATGCCAGATCTATTAGCTACAAGAACCTTCCCCTCATATTTATTTGTTACATAACACTGTTAAATATTTTATGTTGTTTGTTAATAAAATGGCCGCTGTGGCCAAAATTATCCAAAATTAAAGTAGCTGTGTTTTTATTTTGGGGGAAAAAGGTTTAATTCTAAAGAGGAAGCTGGATTGGCCGTACACGGTCAAGACATGAAATAGTGAAAAAAAACTAGTGGTCTTTATTCACCCATGTACTGTATGTGCGACATTTCGGCTCTTCAAACTGATTGCCTTTTTCAAACCAATTACCAATTAAAGAGCCGAAACTTTGCACACACAGTACATGGGTGAATAAAGACCACAATTTTTTTTTCACTTTCTCATGTCTGGAATGCTGCCATTTTTGCTGTACGTATTTGGAGGATACTGAGTCAGTGCCCTGTAAGCTTGCACCCAGGTACATAATGATCACTGTCAGAGAGTGCGACCAGGCCCATGAGGGAGGGAGACCCAGCAACGGCAGGACCTTTTTCAGCTGGATGTATTTCCCAGATGCACATTCAGATGAAAAAGTCCAAGCCCTGCCATACACACGCCACCGGCCAATCAGAGGCTGGCATCTGACGTGTCATGAGTTTGCATGGCAGTGACATCATTCACCTCCCATAGCTGCCATGGCAAAGTTAGTTGCTGACCTCTGAACCAGCTATAGAAGAGGACGCCACACATCTTGGGAGCCATGGAAGATAAGAACAATCTTTTTTTTTTTTTTTTTTTTTTTTTTTTTTAAATGTGTTGGAAAAGAGCAGCAGAATGAGGGACATTATTACTGAATGGGGCTCAGGATGAGGAAATTATACCAGGAAGAGGCTCAGGATTGGGAACAATATAACTAGAAGGGGCACAGAATGGGGAACATTATACTAGGAAGGGGCCCAGAATGCGGGATATTATTACTTGAAGGGGACTGTGATGGTGGATATTATTACAGGATGGGGAACATTATACCAAGAAGAGGCCCAGGTTGGGTGTAATTATATCAGGATGGGGGAAATTATTACTGCAAGGGGCCCAGTATGGAGGACATTATTACAGGAAGGCGCCAAGTATGCAGGACATTATTAAAGGAAGCTTCCCAATATGGAGGACATTATTACTGGAAGAAGCCCTGGATGGATGACATTATTACAGGAAGGGGCCCAGGATGGAGTACATTTTTACTGAAAGGGGTCCAGGATTTTGGACATTATTACAGCAAGGGGCCCAGAATGTGGGGACATTATTACAGGAAAAGGCTCTTGATGGGGACATTATTACAGGATAAGCCAGGATGGAGGACATTACTACAAGGGGTGAGCAAGCACATATGTCTTTATAGGATCTAAACGCTACAAGGGCCCATACGTCAGACCAACATGCAGGTGGGGGCCCAGGTTCACATTTGGCATTGGGGCTAATCGGACTCTAGTTACGCCTTCTTGCACACTCTTGCTATATTAGTTTTGTATAGTGCTGCTTTATTATGTTAGATAGAGCGATAGATAGATAGATAGATAGATAGATAGATAGATAGATAGATAGATAGACACACTGACTAGCAAAATTTATGAACTTATTTTGCCAAACCTCTAGAGAAATGGAAATCCAAGGCAAACATGTCACCAGACATGACTTCCCTTTTAATTAAAAATAATAGTGGAACCCGGCACTCAATCAAGTGTTATTTTATTAAAACAGAGAGTAGTGTATAAAAATTTGACGTTTTTGTCTATATGACTTTCTTCAGAATATACACTAGAGGTTTATCATATTACTGAAACACGTGCATGAAATAAAGAGTCTGATCAAGAAATCAAGTAACCACCCTACTGGTCCCGGTATAAGGAACAAGCGTCCAAACAAGAAGTATCACACCTTCAGTATGAAGATGTGTGTCCCCTTAGTTTCTAGGCTTCACGTGGCGTATTAACAGCACAGGCGTATGGCGACCTGTGTTGCTCTATCAGCTCGAGTCCATGGACAGTAATATGATAAACCTCTAGTGTATATTCTGAAGAAGGTCATATAGACTGAAACATCAAATATTTATACACTACTCTCTGTTTCAATAAAATAACACTTGATTGAGTGCCGGGTTCCACTATTATTTTTAAATAATAGGGAAGTCATGTCTGGCGACATGTTTGCCTTGGATCTCCATTTCTCAGTGGCTGATGGATGAATAGGACCCTATCCATGCACCTAGAATACGAGGAGTGCTGTTCTTCCCTAATAATTAAGGTTGAAAAAGAAGAAAAAGAAGATCACGTTTTACGTCGTATGTTAGGTAAAGGCAAATGTTTTTGTACAAAGGCGAACAATAAAAAAAGTAAGTTTTCTGAATTCTGAAGAGAATCTGAAAATAATGCACTGCAGATGTGTCCTCGCCTTTCCAATTGGTTCCCCTACATTCACTTCTATGGAAGTCCTAAAAATTGCCAAACATGCATTGTTCTGCAAGTTTCAGCACTCCCATACAAATCAATAGATGAAGCTGCGTGTGCAGAGCCACCTTTCCTTTCCTGGACATCGCATAATGGGGCCCCGTTCCTGAGATAGATGAGGGTCTATGCAGAGAGACCCATATCTACCATACAGTGGGTACGGAAAATATTCAGACCCCTTTACATTTTTCACTCTTTGTTTCATTGCAGCCATTTGGTGAATTCTAAAAAGTTCCTTTTTTTTTCTCATTAAAGTACACTCTGCACCCCATCTTGACTGAAAAAAAAGCAGAAATGTAGATTTTTTTGCAAATTTATTAAAAAAGAAAAACTGAAATATCACATGGTCATAATTATTGAGACCCTTTGCTCAGACACTCATATTTAAGTCACATGCTGTCCGTTTCCTCGTGATCCTCCTTGAGATGGAGTCCAGCTGTGTTTAATTAAACTGATTTGGAAAGGCACACACCTGTCTATATAAGACTTCTCAGTTCACAGTGCATGTCAGACCAAATGAGAATCATGAGCTCAAAGGAACTGCCCAAGGAGCTCAGAGACAGAATCGTGGCAAGGCACCGATCTGGCCAAGGTTATAAAAGAATTCTGCATTACTCAAGGTTCCTAAGAGCACAGTGGCCTCCATAATCCTTAAATGGAAAAAGTTTTGGACCACCAGAAGTCTTCCAAGACCTGGCAGTCCAGCCAAACATGAGCAATCGTGGGAGAAGAGCCTTGGTGAGAGAGGAAAGGAAGAACCCCAAGATCACTGTGGCTGAGCTCCAGAGATGCAGTAGGGAGATGGGAGAAAGTTTCACAAAGTCAAATATCACTGCAGCCTTCCACCAGTCGGGCCTTTATGGCAGAGTGGCCCAACGGAAGGCTCTCCTCAGTGCAAGACATATGAAAGCCTGCATAGAGTTTGCTCAAAAACACATGAAGGACTCACAGACTATGAGAAATAAGATTCTCTGATGAGATGAAGATAGAACTTTTTGGTGATAATTCTAAGCGATATGTGTGGGGAAAACCAGGCACTGCTCATCACCTGCCCAATACAATCCCAACAGTGAACATGGTGGTAGCAGCATCATGCTATGGGGGTGTTTTTCAGCTGCAGGGACAGGACGACTGATTGCAATTGAAGGAAACATGAATGCAGCCAAGTACAAAGATATCCTGGATGAAAACCTCTTCCAGAGTGCTCTGGACCTCAGACTTGGCCGAAGGTTCACCTTCCAACAAGACAATGACCCTAAGCACACAGCTGGAATATCAAAGAAGTGGCTTCAGAACAACTCTGGAGAGACCTGAAAATGGCTGTCCACCAACGTTCACCATCCAACCTGATGGAACTGGAGAGGATCTGCAAGGAGGAATAGCAGAGGATCCCCAAATCCAGGTGTGAAAAACTTGTTGCATCATTCCCAAGAAGACTCATGGCTGTACTAGCTCAAAAGGGTGCTTCTACTCAATACTGAGCAAAGAGTCTGAATACTTATGACCATGTGATATTTCAGTTTTTCTTTTTTAATAAATTTGCAAAAATTTCTACATTTCTGTTTTTTTTTCAGTCAAGATGGGGTGCAGAGTGTACTTTAACCCCTTAACAACATCTGACGTACTAATACGCGTCTGTGCCCTGGGACTTAAGAGCCAGACCCGTATTAGTATGTCATGGCGATCGCGCGCGCACACAGGCTGTGCGGGCGCGATCGCCGCCGGGTGTCAGCTGATTGTCACAGCTGACACCCGATACTATGTGCAGGGAGCGGTCCTGCACCGCTCCCAGCACATTAACCCCCGCGATGCTGCGATCAAAGTCGATCGAAGTCGATCGCAGCATTGCGGTGGCAAGGGGAGGTGATCGCAGATACTCACCTCCTCTTCTGGCTTCCAGCGCTGTCTGCAAAGGCTTCCCGGGTGTTGCCATGACGACCCGATGTCATCATGACAACATCCGGGTCACCAGACAGCAGGAAGATTGTTTGGACATGCGCAGTGCATCTCCAAACAATCTTCTCCCTGTCCGGCGCTGACAGCCTGCATGGCACAGGAATGGTGCTGCATTCCTGTGCCATGCAGGCGATCAGAGAAAAAAAAGTGAAAGTCCCAGAGTGGGACAAAGTAATAAACTATATAAGCCTCCAGAAAGTGAAAAAAAAAAAAATTGCAAAAATATTTAAAAAAAATAAAAAAAATAATCCACCAAAAATAAAAATATAATGTACCAATCAATAAATATTATTATAAAAAAAAACAAAAAAAAACAATAAAAGTACACATATTTGGTATCGCCGCGTCCGGAACAACCTGACCTATAAAACTGTCCCACTAGTTAACCCCTTCAGTGAACACGGTAAAAAAAAAAAAAAAAAAAAACGAAGCAAAAAACAATGCTTTATCACCATACCGCCAAACAAAAAATGGAATAACACGCGATCAAAAAGACAAATATAAATAAAAATGGTACCACTGAAAACGTCATCTCGTCCCGCAGAAAAACAAGCCACCATACAGCTCCATCATCTGAAAAATAAAAAAGTTATAGCTCTCAGAATAAAGCGATGCTAAAAAATATTTTTTTCTATAAAATTGCTTTTATTATGTAAAAGTGCAAAACATAGAAAAAGAATATAAATGTGGTACCGCTGTAAACTTACTGACCCGAAGAATAAAGCTACCTTATCAATTTTACCACACGCGGAACAGAATAAAAAAAAACAAAAAAAACAATTCCTGAATTGTTGGTTTTTGTTTATTCTGCCTGCCAAAAATCGGAATAGAAAGCGATCAAAAAATGTCACGTGCCTGAAAATGGCACCAATAACAACGTCAAGTCATCCCGCAAAAAACGAGCTGTCACATGACTGTCTGCCAAAATCTGGAAAAATTATAGCTCTCAAAATATGGCGATGCAAAAACTAGATTTTACAAAAAATGCGTCTTTTAGTGTGTGACAGCTTTCAGTCATAAAAACCCCATATGATTCTGGTATTGCTGTAATCACACCGACCCGAAGAATAAAGTCGTCTAATCACTTATACCGCACAAGGAACGGCGTCAAAAATAAACTCTTGGGTTAGGATTGGGCTAGGGTTAGGGCTGGGTTTGGGGCTAGGGTTGTGCTAGGGCTAGGGTTGTGCTAGGGTTAGGGTTGTGCTACGGTTAGGGTTGTGCTAGGGTTAGGGCTAGGGTTGGGGTTAGGGTTGGGGTTAGGGTTGTAATGGGGTTGGGATTTTTTTCAAAAGTAAGAAAAAAAGATGACGATATGGCGACTAGTGTTGAGCGCAAGTGCTCGCTACTTGAGTTTGCATCGGGTGCTCTGGTATGCATTGAGTATCGTGGGTATTTGAGTGACATGCTCGAGTCTCTGCCCCATATGCTTCGCGGCCAAAAAAGCTTTACGGGGATTGCCTGCCATGCACGAGCGATCCCCGCATGCTTTTTTTTGGGTGTCTAATAACCGTGAAACATGGGGAGCAGGGACTCGAGCATGTCACTCGAGCACACGCTGTACATGGTGCATACCTGAGTACCCAATGCAAACTCAAGTAGTGAGCACTTGCGCTCAAGACTAATGACAACTTATTCAATATGATGACCTAATGTAAACAAATTCTGTGTCGTACCTCTGGGTTCAAAATGTTCACTATACACCTTAATAAAATCCTTGGGGGGTATAATTTCCAAAATAGGGTCACTTGTGGGGGAGCTCCACTGTTTAGGCACATCATGGGCTCTCCAAACGCGACATGGTGTCCGCTAACAAATTGAATGGAAAATCGGCTCAAATTGTTAGCGGATGCCATGTTGCGTTTGGAGAGCCCCTGTGTGCCCAAACATTGGAGCTCCCCCACAAATGACCCCATTTTGGAAGCTAGACCCCCCCAAGGCACCTATCTAGATGCATAGTGAGCACTTGGAACCCCCAGGTGCTTCACAAATTGATTCATAAAAATGAAAAAGTGAAAAAAAAAACACTTTTTCATTTTTATGAATCAATTTGTGAAGCACCTGGGGGTTCCAAGTGCTCACTATGCATCTAGATAGGTGCCTTGGGGGGTCTAGTTTCCAAAATGGGGTCACTTGTGTGGGAGCTCCAATGTTTGGGCACACAGGGACTCTTCAAATGCAACATGGTGTCCGCTAACAAATTGTCGGCTCAAATTGTTAGCGGACACCATGTTGCGTTTGGAGAGCCCCTGTGTGCCCAAACATTGGAGCTCCCCCACAATTGACCACATTTTGGAAACTAGACCCCCAAGGCACCTATCTAGATGCATATTGAGCACTTGGAACCCCCAGGTGCTTCACAAATTGATTCATAAAAATGAAAGAGTGAAAAAAAAAACACTTTTTCATTTTTATGAATCAATTTGTAAAGCACCTGGGGGTTCCAAGTGCTCACTATGCATCTAGATAGGTGCCTTGGGGGGTCTAGTTTCCAAAATGGGGTCACTTGTGGGAGAGCTCCAAAGTTTGGGCACACAGGGGCTCTCCAAACGCAACATGGTGTCCGCTAACAATTTGAGCCGATTTTCCATTCAATGTGTTAGCGGATACCATGTTGCGTTTGGAAAGCCCCTGTGTGCCCAAACATTGGAGCTCCCCCACAAGTTACCCTATTTTGGAAACTAGACTCCCCAAGGCACCTATCTAGATGCATAGTGAGCACTTGGAACCCCAGGTGCTTCACAAATTGATTCGTAAAAATGAAAAAATGAAAAAAAAAACACTTTTTCATTTTTATGAATCAATTTGTGAAGCACCTAGGGGGTTCCAAGTGCTCACTATGCATCTAGATAGGTGCCTTGGGGGGTCTAGTTTCCAAAATGGGGTCACTTGTGGGGGAGCTCCAATGTTTGGGCACACAGGGGCTTTCCAAACGCAACATGGTGTCCGCTAACAATGTGAGCCGACAATTTGTAAGCGGATATCATATTGCATTTGGAGAGTCCCTGTGTGCCCAAACATTGGAGCTCCCCCACAAGTAACCCCATTTTGGAAACTAGATCCCCCAAGGCACCTATCTAGATGCATAGTGAGCACTTGGAACCCACAAGTGGTTCACAAATTGATTCATAAAAATGAAAAAGTGTTTTTTTTTTCACTTTTTCAATTTTACGAATCAATTTGTGAAGCACCTGGGGGTTCCAAGTGCTCACTATGCATCTAGATAGGTGCCTTGGGGGGTCTAGTTTCCAAAATGGGGTCACTTGTTGTGGAGCTCCAATGTTTGGGCACACAGGGGCTCTCCAAACGCAACATGGTGTCCGCTAACAATTTGAGCCGATTTTCCATTCAATTTGTTAGCAGATACCATGTTGCATTTGGAGAGTCCCTGTGTGCCCAAACATTGGAGCTCCCCCACAAGTGACCCCATTTTGGAAACTAGACCCCCCAAGGCACCTATCTAGATGCATAGTGAGCACTTGGAACCCCTAGGTGCTTCACAAATTGATTTGTAAAAATGAAAAAGTGAAAAAAAAAAGACTTTTTCATTTTTACGAATTAATTTGTGAAGCACCTGGGGGTTCCAAGTGCTCAATATGCATCTAGATAGGTGCTTTGGGGGGTCTAGTTTCCAAAATGGGGTCACTTGTGGGGGAGCTCCAATGTTTGGGCACACAGGGGCTCTCCAAACGCAACATGGTGTTCGCTAACAATTTGAGCCGATTTTCCATTCAATTTGTTAGCGGATACCATGTTGCATTTGGAGAGACCCTGTGTGCCCAAACATTGGAGCTCCCCCACAAGTGACCCCATTTTGGAAACTAGACCCCCCAAGGCACCTATCTAGATGCATAGTGAGCACTTGGAACCCCAGGTGCTTCACAAATTGATTCATAAAAATGAAAAAGTGTTTTTTTTTTCACTTTTTCATTTTTACGAATCAATTTGTGAAGCACCTGGGGGTTCCAAGTGCTCACTATGCATCTAGATAGGTGCCTTGGGGGGTCTAGTTTCCAAAATGGGGTCACTTGTGGGGGAGTTCCAATGTTTGGGCACACAGGGACTCTTCAAATGCAACATGGTGTCCGCTAACAAATTGTCGGCTCAAATTGTTAGCGGACACCATGTTGCGTTTGGAGAGCCCCTGTGTGCCCAAACATTGGAGCTCCCCCACAAGTGACCCCATTTTGGAAACTAGACCCCCCAAGGCACCTATCTAGATGCATAGTGAGCACTTGGAACCCCCAAGTGCTTCACAAATTGATTCATAAAAATGAAAAAGTGAAAAAAAAAACACTTTTTCATTTTTATGAATCAATTTGTAAAGCACCTGAGGGTTCCAAGTGCTCACTATGCATCTAGATAGGTGCCTTGGGGGGTCTAGTTTCCAAAATGGGGTCACTTGTGGGGGAGCTCCAAAGTTTGGGCACACAGGGGCTCTCCAAATGCAACATGGTGTCCGCTAACAATTTGAGCCGATTTTCCATTCAATTTGTTAGCGGATACCATGTTGCATTTGGAGAGTCCCTGTGTGCCCAAACATTGGAGCTCCCCCACAAGTGACCCTATTTTGGAAACTAGACCCCCCAAGGCACCTATCTAGATGCATAGTGAGCACTTGGAACCCCAGGTGCTTCACAAATTGATTCGTAAAAATGAAAAAATGAAAAAAAAAACACTTTTTCATTTTTACGAATCAATTTGTGAAGCACCTAGGGGGTTCCAAGTGCTCACTATGCATCTAGATAGGTGCCTTGGGGGGTCTAGTTTCCAAAATGGGGTCACTTGTGTGGGAGCTCCAATGTTTGGGCACACAGGGGCTTTCCAAACGCAACATGGTGTCCGCTAACAATGTGAGCCGACAATTTGTTAGCGGATATCATGTTGCATTTGGAGAGTCCCTGTGTGCCCAAACATTGGAGCTCCCCCACAAGTAACCCCATTTTGGAAACTAGACCCCCCAAGGCACCTATCTAGATGCATAGTGAGCACTTGGAACCCACAGGTGCTTCACAAATTGATTCATAAAAATGAAAAAGTGTTTTTTTTTTCACTTTTTCATTTTTACGAATCAATTTGTGAAGCACCTGGGGATTCCAAGTGCTCACTATGCATCTAGAGGTGTAGATTTATTCACAAGGGGTTATTTAAGGGGAAGGGGTCATAATTAAGGGTTTATAAGGGGCAGCAGGTTGGGCATCAAGTCCTTTGGAAGTGCATTGAGGTGAAGGGTACATTGCTGGAAAAGGAAAAAAAAAATCTCTTTAAATCTCTTAGTTTGCGAGTGTGAACGAGCTGCGTGTGTCCGGAGCATAAGTGCGAACGAAAGTAAGTGTGTGACTTGTTTTTCAGTGACTTTGGATTCAGGGAGTTTGGAAAGGATGACTTTGGACTGAATTGCTGACTGTATTTCATTAATTCTTTACTTTACTTTTTACTTAATTAATCCACCTGACCTACTTATCTGATTCCCCCGTCCATACTTGATACTTAATTGATCCCCCGTCCATACTTAACTGATCCCCCGCCGATATCTAATTGATACACTTGCACATCCCTAATTGATCCCCGTCCATACACCTATATATAAATAATTGTGTTTTGTACTTGTATATATATACTGACTGTATCCCCATATTTAGAATGATGTCCATGTTGGCCGGAGCCGTGCAGTGTACATCTTGCGCAATGTATGCATTCCGTGAGCAACCGCTCGAGGATCCATACTGCTGCGAGAGATGTGAGCATATCGTGCACTTGGAAGCCCAAATTCTGGATCTAAGTGCTCAGATAGCGATACTGAGGAGCATAGACAACATGGAACGGAGCTTGCTGCTCACCGAGCAGACACTCAATGGGTCAATACTGGGGGTGGAGCACAGTGGGGAAGTGCAGGCTGAACAGGCAGGGAGCTGGATAACAGTTAGGAGGGATAGAGGGAAGAAGTATAGGAAGGCTGGTTCAGAACCGGCATTATTGGAGCACGACAGATCCTCTGACCGCCGGGGGAGTGTATGCTACAGTAATGAGCGGGAGGGGGGAAGTGTATGGCAGGCAAGACAGGTTCTGGTAGTGGGTGACTCTATTATTAGGGGGACAGTCAGGGCAATCTGTCACAAAGACCGGGATCGCCGAACGGTGTGCTGCCTCCCTGGCGCTCGAGTCCGGCACATCGCGGATCGGGTTGACAGGTTACTGGGTGGGGCTGGCGAAGACCCAGCGGTCATGGTCCACATCGGCACCAATGACAAAGTGAGTGGTAGATGGAGGGTCCTTAAAAATGATTTCAGGGACCTAGGTAGGAAGCTTAGGGCAAGGACCTCCAAGGTAGTTTTCTCAGAAATACTACCAATCCCGCGAGCCACACAGGAGCGCCAACGGGAAGTTAGGGAGGTGAATAAGTGGCTAAAGAGTTGGTGCAGGGCAGAAGGGTTTGGGTTCATGGAGAACTGGGCCGACTTCGCGGTCGGCTACAGGCTCTACCGTAGGGACGGGCTGCACCTCAATGGGGAGGGTGCAGCGGTGCTGGGGAAGAAGATGGCTAATAGGTTGGAGGAGTTTTTAAACTAGAGACGGGGTGGGGGAACCAAGGAAATAGGCGTGATGTGAGGCAAGCAAGGGGGAAGGGGAGAAGTGAATATAATGAGGGTGGAGAGGAGGGTGGGGATAGTACAGTTAGATCGTTAGAGAAGAATAGGATGCTAAATAACCCCAAAGTTTTATCTTGCATGCTGACCAACGCAAGAAGCCTGACCAATAAGGCGGATGAGCTGCGGGCGCTTATATCGGAGGAGAGGTATGACATCGTAGGTATAACAGAGACTTGGCTAGACGATAGCTACGACTGGGCGGTAAATTTATTAGATTATAGTTTATTTAGAAGGGACCGGAAACAGGGGAAAGGCGGAGGAGTCTGCTTGTATGTAAAGTCATGTCTAAAACCCAGACTAAGGGAAGATATAGGAGAGGGAGAAGAGGGGGTCGAGTCCATGTGGGTAGAGATAGAGGGGGCAAAAAATAATAATAAAATATTACTGGGGGTCTGCTATAAGCCACCAAATATAACAGAGGAGAATGAGAATCTGCTATTAGGACAAATAGACAAAGTAGCAAAACATAATGAAGTGATTGTAATGGGGGATTTCAACTACCCGGATATTGACTGGGAAACAGAAACCTGTAGATCTCAGAAAGGAAAAAGGTTCTTGACAAATATTAAGGATAATTATCTCTCCCAACTAGTGCAGGAACCAACGAGAGGGAAGGCCGTGTTGGACTTAATATTGACTAATAGGCCTGATAGAATAACTGAGGTACAGATAGGGGGGCACCTAGGTAATAGCGATCATAATATTATCGACTTCAAAATGCCCTTCAGTAGGGTTATCAATAAGGGAACAACAAAAACATTAAACTTTAGGAGGGCGAAGTTTGATCAGCTGATAGAAAACCTTCAACTTATTGACTGGGACAAAGTACTTAATCAAAGGAATACGAATAGTAAATGGGAAACCTTCAAAAGAATTCTGAATACTCAGTGCGAGAGATATATACCGCATGGGAATAAAAGGGCCAGAAATAAGAGGAAACCAATATGGTTGAACAAGAACGTAAAAGGGGTGTTAAATAGCAAAAAAGAGGCATTCAAGAGATTAAAACAGGAAAACAGTAAGAAGGCACTAATGTGTTACAAGGAAAAAACGAGAACCTGCAAAAAACAAATAAAAATAGCGAAGGAGGAAGCAGAGAAACATATTGCTAGAGAAAGTAGATCAAATCCCAAACTGTTCTTTACGTATATAAATAGTAAAAGGATTAAATCGGATAATATTGGACCGATAAAAAGTGAGGAAGGCAAAATCATAGAGAAAGATGAGGATAAAGCTAATCTATTAAATAATTTTTTTTCGACAACTTTCACAAAGGAAATAGGACTAACAAGCGAAATGAGAAGTGACAAGCTTAATCCTCCACTAAGTATGACTAATCTAACCCAAGCTGGGGTACAGAAACGCCTCAGTAACATTAAAATAAACAAATCACCAGGACCTGATGGCATACACCCACGGGTACTAAGGGAACTAAGTAATGTGATAGACAGACCGTTATATCTTATATTTAAGGACTCTGTTGAGACTGGGTCTGTACCACTTGATTGGCGACAGGCGAATGTAGTGCCAATATTCAAAAAGGGAGCAAAAAGTGACGCCGGAAACTATCGGTCGGTGAGTCTGACGTCCGTTGTGGGCAAAATTTTTGAAGGCTTTATTAATGAGGCAATCACGGAGCATCTTGATGCTAATAATCTATTAACCCCGAACCAACATGGATTCATGAGGAATCGCTCCTGCCAAACAAACCTGATTGACTTCTATGAGGAGGTTAGCTCTCGAGTAGATCAGGGGGAACCAGTGGATGTCGTGTATCTCGACTTCTCAAAAGCGTTCGATAGCGTGCCACATAATAGTTTGGTATACAAAATGAGAATGATGGGGCTGGGGGAAAATGTCTGCAAGTGGGTAGCTAACTGGCTAAAGGATAGAAGGCAGAGGGTGGTTATAAATGGAATATACTCAGATTGGGTAAGCGTCACTAGTGGGGTACCACAGGGGTCTGTACTAGGCCCAATGTTATTTAATATCTTTATTAACGACATAGTCAACGGGATAAATAGTAAAATATCAATATTTGCAGATGACACAAAGTTATGTAAAACAATTAATACAAAAGAGGACAGTGCAGACCTACAGAGGGATTTGGATAAGCTGGGTAGGTGGAGCATTAAATGGCAAATGAGGTTTAACGAGGAGAAATGTAAGGTCATACATATGGGAAGGAAAAATGGAAGTCACCAGTACTCACTGAATGGGAAATCATTGGGGAATTCAGAGATGGAGAAGGACTTGGGCATCTTAATTGATAGCAAACTAAATTGGAGTGCCCAAAGTCAGGCCGCTGCTGTAAGGGCAAACAGGGTAATGGGATGTATCAGAAGAGGTATAGCTGCAAAGGATGAGAACATTGTTCTTCCACTGTACAAAGCACTGGTCAGACCACACTTGGAATACTGTGCTCAGTTATGGGCCCCAATATATAGAAAGGATATAAATGAGCTTGAAAAGGTACAAAGGAGGGCAACAAAATTAATAAAGGGAATGGAGGGACTGCAATACCCAGAGAGGTTGGCAAAACTAGGACTATTCAGCCTGGAAAAGAGAAGGTTGAGGGGGGACATAATAAATGTGTACAAATATGTTAGGGGACAGTATAGAGATCTTGCCAGGGATTTGTTCAAAAGGAGGGATATTGCGGTAACAAGAGGGCATTCACTAAGACTGGAAGAGAAAAGGTTTCAGCACCAGCATAGGAAGGGGTTCTTTACGGTAAGAGCAGTGAGAATATGGAATTCACTGAGTGAGGAGACGGTAATGTCGGATTCACTACACCAGTTCAAGCGGGGACTGGATGCATTTCTAGATACCAGGCAGATTTCAGCATATACTTAAAAGTAAAATAAAATAGTAGGTTGATACAGGGATTTATTCTGACTGCTGGTTTCAGAGTCGGGAGGGAATTTTTCCTCAGGTGAAGATTGGCTTAATCATTTGGGGTTTTTGCCCTCCTCTGGATCAACTTTAGCAATTACAGAACTAACAGGTCGAACTTGATGGACGCAAGTCTTTATTCGGCTTTACAAACTATGTTACTAGATAGGTGCCTTGGGGGGTCTAGTTTCCAAAATGGGGTCACTTGTTGGGGAGCTCCAATGTTTGGGCACACAGGGGCTCTCCAAACGCAACATGGTGTCCGCTAACAATTTGAGCCGATTTTCCATTCAATTTGTTAGTGGATACCATGTTGCATTTGGAGAGTCCCTGTGTGCCCAAACAATGGAGCTCCCCCACAAGTGACCCCATTTTGGAAACTAGACCCCCCAAGGCACCTATCTAGATGCATAGTGAGCACTTGGAACCCCTAGGTGCTTCACAAATTGATTTGTAAAAATGAAAAAGTGAAAAAAAAAACACTTTTTCATTTTTACGAATTAATTTGTGAAGCACCTGGGGGTTCCAAGTGCTCACTATGCATCTAGATAGGTGCCTTGGGGGGGGTCTAGTTTCCAAAATGGGGTCACTTGTGGGGGAGCTCCAATGTTTGGGCACAAAGGGGCTCTCCAAACACAACATGGCGTCCGCTAATTATTCAAGCAAATTTTATAATCACAAAGTCAAATGGCGCTCCTTCCCTTCCGAGGCCTGCCGTGCGCCCAAACAGTGTTTTTTCCCCAAATATTGGGTATCTGCGTGCCCAGGGGAAATTGCACAACAAATTTTGGGGTCCATTTTTTCTTGTTACCCCTGTGAAAATAAAAAAAATTGGGTCTAAAGTAACATTTTTGTGAAAAAAGTTAAATGTTCATTTTTTTCTTCCACATTCAAAAAATTCCTGTGAAGCACCTGAAGGGTTAATAAAGTTCTTGAATGTGGTTTTGAGCACCTTGAGGGGTGCAGTTTTTAGAATGGTGTCACTTTTGGGTATTTTCTGTCATAAAGACCTCTCAAAGTGACTTCAAATGTGATGTGGTCCCTAAAAAAATGGTTTTATAAATTTTGTTGGAAAAATGAGAAATCGCTTGTCAACTTTTAACCCTTATAGCTCCCTAACAAAAAAAAATTTTGGTTCCAAAATTGTGCTGATGTAAAGTAGACATGTGGGAAATGTTATTTATTAACTCTTTTGTGTGACATATCTCTCTAATTTAAGGGCATAAAAATTCAAATTTTGAAAATTGCAAAATTTTCAACATTTTCGCCAAATTTTTGTTTTTTTCACAAATAGAAGCAAGTGATATCGAAGAAATTTTACCACAATCATGAAGTACAATATGTCACGAAAAAACATTCTCAGAATCAGGGGGATCCGTTGAAGCGTTCCAGAGTAATTACCTCATAAAGTGACAGTGGTCAGAATTGTAAAAATTGGCCTGGTCATTAACGTGCAAACCACCCTCGGGGCTTAAGGGGTTAATGAGAAAAAAAATTAACCTTTTAGAATTTAGCAAATGGCTGCAATGAAACAAAGAGTGAAAAATTCAAAGGAGTCTGAATACTTTCCGTACCCACTGTACATTTGTGGCATATCCTATGATTGAAATGGTCACTTAAACAAAATCCAAAAATGATTAGTATAAGTGAATGGAAGTAGCATTGTAATATACCTTTATCAGAAAAATATGCTTCTTTCTCCACTTATGAGCCACTTCTCCTCCCCTTTAAATATCTAAAACACTCATAAAAAATGGTTAGATCTATCCTATCCAAAACAAGATGGACTGACGATCACTGGGGGACCAGATTACAGCTGATTTTTTCAAGTGGAAAGGTTTTTTGAATGGATTTAGGGTATTTTGAGGGTACTAAATTAAAAAATTTCACTACTTTTGCTGAATTGGTTTTAGTTATTGAGATAATTAATCCATGAAAAGAATGCATTCCCCCAATGTGACTTGTGTGTGATAACATATGCAATAGCTTTTGGTCTTTTAACTCTTTATCAGTGTATTAGGTAATTAAATATCCCATATAATTATTTTTGTATTTCAATATGTAGGCTTACAATGCTGTAAAAGCGACTTTTCGAAGCCAGAATTCTACTGTAATTAATAAACTATTAAGTATCTCAGAAACTAGAACCAATCTGACAAAATCAAAGTTGTTTTCTTAATCAGCACCATAAACAATATAAAACTGTTCAGACATCGTTGGCACCAAAATCACTGTATACCAGTGTTATTGAAGTCGTTGGAGAAAAGGAGAAGGGGGAGCACCTATTAGAGTTACACTCCTGCTCAAAGCTGGATTCACAGCTATGCTGCTCAGTGCTGCTGTATTTTGTCCTCCATGCTGTTGCTGCAAGAGTGCTATATAGGGACAGAAGAGCAGGAATCCCTAATATCTGTGTGTGCTGTGTATGGGAGACATAACAGCAGCTAGTCTCCACCTACTAGCTCAGAGACAACTGAAAATTAGACTGAAACCTGTTAAAAAAGGCCGAATACAACTCATATAATGGCCAGAATAGTATTATTCTTATGGTCACCTTAAACAACAGGTAAGCTTTAAATTTAGAAGATGGTTCGGCCGATACTTCGGACCTCATCTATTTAGGCTGACTCTCTCACACAAAGTAGCGCTCACTTGGCCGAGTGCTCCTATGTTCTCTATGAGAGAGCCGTTGCTAGACATCTCTGGAGACGGCTTATCCCAGTCCAAAATTGGACATGCCAACTCCTTATCTTCTCCGACAGTTATCTAGAGATAATTGGGGTTTCCATACCCATTACAATGTTGGCTGAACCCATTGACATCCACAGTTTCAGCCAACATTAGTGCATGGGGACCTTTAAATAGCAGAAATTCTCCATTGTGGTTTTTTTACTTTATAGAAAGGGATCATTTCACCCTAAACTGGAAGATCAGCTTCGATTGGAATTTGCATTGATCTTCCAGCTAGTAAGTTTAATTACTTTGGGTCACGGCTTGCTTGGTTAGATGTGAACTTTTACCCCCACTGGCATAAAAAAAAAATTAAAATAAAGAAGTGAGATAGCAACAATGTCTACGTTGGTGGGCTCCCAAACTTTTTCTTTAGAACCTAATGATGTTTTTTTTATATCCCTGTTGGTGATAGCATAAATAAAATATTTAAAAAAATGTAATAATGTTGCAAGATTTAATACAATTTGTGCAGATCCTAAAATTAGACCATGTGTGAAAAGCAAAATTATATATATACATTTTTTTTTTTTTTTGTCACTTCAGTAGCACAGGTAAGAAGAGCCGGACCACCAAGCCGAGATTTCATTTGTTGCGTCTCATTGGTAACATGGTTGACTGGATGTAAATGGAGTAGAAGCATATTGATATATGAGAAGTAGAAACCCTAAATCTGTCTTCTGTAGCATTGAGAGTTCAGGTAATCGAGTGATATATCTGCAAGCAACGAAGGACACATTAATCTAATGCAAGAAAAATATATCGCGAGACTACAAAAAAAGTCTATGCATCCTTGTAAAAATGTCAGGTTTTGTCCTGTAAAAAATCGTTCTAAGAAGAATAATTTCAAAACCTTTTCCACCTTTAATGTCACCCATAATCTGTGCAAATCCATTGAGAAACAAACTGAAGCCATTTTGAGGTGGAATATAAAAATAACAAAACTATAATAATGTAGTTGCATAAGTGTGAGCACAATGTTACATAGTAGTCAGTACACGGCTGTCATCATTTACAGAGATTCTGATTACCCCCATACAAAGTTTAGCTGTTCTAAGAGGATTATCCTGACATATTCTTAAGCTGTATTTTACAGCAAAAGCTATTGTCCATAAACAGCTTACAACACAGCAAAGGGATCTTTGTTGGAAATTATCAGTCAGGAGAACTTTACAAATAAATGTCCAAGACATTAGATATACCATGGAGCACTGTGAAGATGTTAAGAAGTGGCTTAAATTTAGCACAGCAGTAACATTAACTAGAACTGGATGACCCTCAAAAATGTATGAAAAAAACAATAAGAAAATTGGTCCGGAAGGGTGCCAAGAAGCCTACAGCAACAATAAAGGAGCTGCAGGAATTTCTGACAGGTATTGATTTTGTGTTGCATGTGACAATATAATCTTCATATGTCTGGTCTATGGGGTCTAATTATTTATCAAAATGATACAGGTTAATTAGTTCACAACAATTTGGAGAATTATGTGGAATTGTGCTTACCACAATGTCCTTTAGTCTTCTCCTGCCTGGCCACTCAGACATCCCAATTGTCTGACCAATACATAATCAATGGAACAATATGGAGGCTAATTGGGCAGTGAATCAACAACTCCAGCCTTCAATTTAAAGGGATTTTCCAATGTCAAATCAGTTTTTCAAAACAGCCTGGTATATTACCGGTCTTCACAGAAAATGAATAAATCAATGATGGGAGGAGTCATGTAAGGTGAGCAACAAAGAGAAAATTGTCACCTTCATTGCTGCTGCTCGTTCCCATGCCGGCCATCTTAGTGAAGAAAAAGGTCAATGTCTGGTGCGATCTGCAAACTATGCAGATCGCACCAGACACTGACAGTCTTCATCAAGACCTAACTGTGCATGCACTTGTGGGAGAGGCAGGTCACTGAAAGAAGGGCGACCTGTCAATCATTGACAGGTGTCAGGCGGGGAATAGGGAAGAGAGGCAGCAGAGCTGTATGTGTAGTGCCCGCACCCTGCACTTGCAGGTCATTAACATAACAATTCAACAATCGATTTATCGAAAACGTAAACTCAGATTTCTAAAATAAAGGCATGGATGAAATCAGTGTCTTTATATAGCTGGCATTAGTTTTGGGTATCAAAGCCTGATGACAAGTTCAATTTAAAATCTAAATGGTTTATTATGGTTTTCGAATGTGTCCAAAAGAAAACATTGCCTGTCTGTGGTTTTTGGACAAGTCCAGAAAAAATAAAAAATGAAGTTGCTAACCTCATATTTTTCATGTGCCAATTATAATGCAATGTGTTTCTGAGATGAGTCTCCATTCACATAAGAGACAATGGAAGAAGGGTCCATGAAGACTGGGCTCCAGCAGCACCAATGGGAAAATGTTAATACATAATTTTTACTGTAAAATTAAAAACATAGTGAGAAAATGAGAAAAATTAAAAAAGATAAAAAAAAGATTAAGGATCCATAAGCTTACGCGTTTCGGGTTAGCAAGCCTGAACAGCTATGAATAAGGGTTGCTAACGCGTAAGCTTATGGATCCTTAATCTTTTTTTTATCTTTTTTGCTTTTTCTCACCGTGTTTCGCTTTTTCTCACCATCAGATGATGTTGAGTGAAAGAATTCAGCACTATGAATTTCTATGCCCATTTTTTTTTCTACTAGCAGAGGTGTCTGGCAGTGGCTTATTCCGCTCTCCCTATTGAAAACACATGCATGCTCAGCCAATAGGAATATAAATGGAGGAGATATCTGACAGTCGAACACTCAGTTATTCAAAGTGTATGGATATATTTAAAGGGGTTTTCCCATGAACAAAAATACATTTTTTAATCAATAAATCTTGGAATAATAATAAGTTCCACATTTGGAAGTGGCTAAAAAAAATGTTCCTGTGCTGAGGTAATCTTATCAATGTGCCCCTGATATGTGCTGTGTAATGACTGTGTCTCACCGTACAGGAACATGTTCTGATCATACCACAGCTCCTGGGCAGGAGAGGAAGCAAAAGAGTATACAGACAGGACATCAGGGGATCACAGCTGTTTCTTTCTGTGAGGTAAAACATTGTTCTTAAATAGGGAATTACCATATTTTTGGCACTATAAGACGCACTTCTTCCCCCCCAAATTGGAAGGAAAATAGGGGTACATCTTATAGTATGAATGTAGCTTACCAGCGGGGGGAGCAGAGGTGAAGTGGCAGGAGTTAGGCGATGCTGCGGGCACTGGGCTGGGAGGAGGGGGAGTCCCAGCGGTGTGAGACAGGAGTGGAATCCCTGTTGCGCACATTGATGTCCCAGTGGTGGGCTACAGAAAAATGGTGCCGGTGTCAGCGCATGTGCAGATTTAAATCATGGCTCAATGACGAACCGAGATCTCAATCTTCACATGCACCACCTCCGGCATCACTTTACTGTAGCCCACCACCAGGAGATTAATGTGCACAATGGGGACTCCACTCCTGTCTCACACCACCAACATTTTCCTGATGTCCAATGCCGGGAGATTAATGGCTCCTGCCTCGCACAGCTGGGACACTCCTCCTACCAGCCCAGGGGTCGCAGCAGATGGACCCCCATTTTCACATAAAAAAAATGTTTCCCTTATTTTCCTCCTCTAAATTTGGGGTGCGTCTTATAGTCCAAAAATACGGTAAATGTTTTACGTCACAAAAAGCAGCAGCGGTGATCTCATATTGTCCTGTTTGTATACTCTCTTTTGTTTCCTCCCCTGCCCAGGAGCTGTGGTATGATCAGACCATGTTCCTGCACGGTCAGACACAACCATTACACAGCTCACAGCAGGGGCACATTTATAAGATTATCTCAGCACAGGAACATTTTTTATTAATGCGTCCAATTGTAAAACTTCTTTTTATTCCAAGATATATTGATTTAAGTGTACTTTATTTGTGGGGAAAACCGCTTTAAATTGGAAGACTTCCAGAGATAGATAATGATATAAATGTGTGGAAGATATTGGTGCCGTATAAACACTGAGAAATAAATCAAGTTTCGGGAAAACTTGCTAAACACCCCCGGTGGCACTTCTGGTAACAACTTGTTAAGTGCACACCTGTTCTCTACTTTTACAACAAGAAAAAAAAATACTCACTGATATTTACAGCCATGCACAACCTCGTAGTGCCAATTGGCTAATCCACGGAGTATCCTCCGAGTGAAAGTATTAGGCTCCGGGGAGCCATATGTTATATGCAATCCATTGTTGCTTGGAACCTTTATTGAAAAACACATGGATGTATAAGGTCTCTCAACCCACAGAGGAAAAACTTGGCAAAGTGAAATCTGTGCGTTCTTACATTTTGGTTCGTAATGAGAACAGAATCAGCCAACTACATCTAATCCCAACAAGTGTCTTTGGCCCGACGAGGCTTAAGCTTCTCTCCATGTGTTAGGAGCAAGAACACTTTCGCTTCAGCTAAATATGTTTTCAATAATTCTTTAGGAGGTGTGATTCCTTTTAGCTGGCGCCAAAGCATACAGTATTGGACAGCTGGGATCCAGAGCATGAACGTGTGTGTCTACCTCACCGCTGGCTACTGTCACCTGACACACGTGAGAACAACACGCTGCGTCCGCACCGGCCTGAAATGTGTTTCCTAATCTTCCTTCCCCCTCCACTACCATGCATGACAGGTGATTTTCATGCTGTTACAATAATGTAAACTATTATTTTTATTTTATTTTATTTTATTCCTGGTTGAATTATTATCAGTCTATTGAACACTTATGTCTTGTATGTCAAATTTCCAAGACTTCAAGATTAGGTGGAACGAGTTAGAATATAAAAAATGTATATTCTATCGTTTAAAGTTACTAGATGCGATTTTATTATATTGAATGGGGCTGCTGAACAACCTATCATTGTCTGCACTTCTTTATAAGTTTTACCCTCTCCAATGAACTTTTTAATCAAGGTATGCTGTTCTTGTGAACAATGTCTCGAACGACCCATATTCCTCAGGCTTTCAAGGAGAAATGCATGTACAACATGTGCTGGCTTCACCCTTAAATAAGGGCCACCTGATTCACACCTGTTTCTTCCCAGAATGATTGACCTCACTAATTGAACTCCACACTGCTATTATTTTGAACACACCCCCTTTCAATTAATTATTCAAATATTCTTAGACTCTACTGCACCAACTGGTAAATTGTTGACATGTGGTAATATAATTTATACCAAAAACAGTGATTAATCTGGTTAGTCATATTGGATTGCTAATATTTTGAACACTACTGTATATGTTGATTGCACTTCAAGGGTTTGTATAAGCTTCTTTCTTCCAAAGGAATGTCAAAAAATAAAACCAAAAAAATGTACTCATTAACCAATTCTCAGCTGCTCCTCCATAGTGCTGCCCTGGTCCCCGATTGGTCTTTGAGCTTTCTCTACTGATGGGAATGCATTTGTGACTCTCCCATCGGAGGAGACTGCCAAAGTACTAGGATTGTGCTACCAGAGGAGCACTGAGGGATTTGTAGATAAGTGCACAACTTTGACGACCAATCCCCATTATCAGCTTGACACCTATTCCTAAAATCAAGAATATTATGCAGAGCAGCAAGTGAGGGCACGCATTGTGTAATCCAGGATCTCTCGCTGCCCTCCCCCTTTATGCTTCATAAGTGGCTTTTCTAAAACATTTTTTAATAACTGCCGCCTGAGGCATCCGAGGAACTCACTCACACTGAGCTGCTTGATAACGGCATATTAAACATTCCTCAGGAGTCTGTCAAAGACCGCGCCGTGAAATCAAATCCCTGCAAAAATATCTGCTTTATTACCACTGGCAACCTCTTCCCAATACCACGCTCCGAACCAGGAGTCAGAATTAGAAGCTGGAAGCCAGACAAGAGCTAAATATTCTTTACTTTTTTCCAAATTTAGCTGTCTGGCTCCTTTTGACGCCATGTTAAGCACTGTGGGTATTTTTTATATTGGACATATATATATATATATTGGCCTTCTCTGTGGAATACATTTATATATATATATATATATATATTTATTTATATATATATACAGTACAGACCAAAAGTTTGGACACACCTTCTTGTGTAAAGATTTTTCTGTATTTTCATGACTATGAAAATTGTACATTCACACTGAAGGCATCAAAACTATGAATTAACACATGTGGAATTATATACTTAACAAAAAAGTGTGAAACAACTGAAAATATGTCTTATATTCTGGGTTCTTCAAAGTAGCCACCTTTTGCTTTGATGACTGCTTTGCACACTCTTGGCATTCTCTTGATGAGCTTCAAGAGGTAGTCACCGGAAATGGTCTTCCAACAATCTTGAAGGAGTTCCCAGAGATGCTTAGCACTTGTTGGCCCTTTTGCCTTCACTCTGCGGTCCAGCTCACCCCAAACCATCTCGATTGGGTTCAGGTCTGGTGACTGTGGAGGCCAGGTCATCTGGTGTAGCACCTCATCACTCTCCCGCTTGGTCAAATAGCCCTTACACAGCCTGGAGGTGTGTTTGGGGTCATTGTCCTGTTGAAAAATAAAAGATGGTCCAACTAAACGCAAACCGGATGGAATAGCATGCCGCTGCAAGATGCTGTGGTAGCCATGCTGGTTCAGTATGCCTTCAATTTTGAATAAATCCCCTACAGTGTCACCAGCAAAGCACCCCCACACCATCACATCTCCTCCTCCATGCTACACGGTGGGAACCATGCATGTAGAGTCCATCCGTTTACCTTTTCTGCGTCGCACAAAGGCACGGTGGTTGGAACCAAAGATCTCAAATTTGGACTCATCAGACCAAAGCACAGATTTCCACTGGTCTAATGTTCATTCCTTGTGTTCTTTAGCCCAAACAAGTCTCTTCTGCTTGTTGCCTGTCCTTAGCAGTGGTTTCCTAGCAGCTATTTTACCATGAAGGCCTGCTGCACAAAGTCTCCTCTTAACAGTTGTTGAAGAGATGTGTCTGCTGCTAGAACTCTGTGTGGCATTGACCTGGTCTCTAATCTGAGCTGCTGTTAACCTGCGATTTCTGAGGCTGGTGACTCGGATAAACTTATCCTCAGAAGCAGAGATGACTCTTGGTCTTCCTTTCCTGGGGCGGTCCTCATGTGAGCCAGTTTCTTTGTAGCGCTTGATGGTTTTTGCAACTGCACTTGGGGACACTTTCAACGTTTTCCCAATTTTTCGCACTGACTGACCTTCATTTCTTAAAGTAATGATGGCCACTCGTTTTCTTTTCTTAGAACTTGTATTATGGCAAGAAAAAAGCAGCTAACAGTCTATTCAGTAGGACTATCAGCTGTGTATCCACCAGACTTCTGCACAACACAACTGATGGTCCCAACCCCATTTATAAGGCAAGAAATCCCACTTATTAAACCTGACAGAGCACACCTGTGAAGTGAAAACCATTTCCGGTGACTACCTCTTGAAGCTCATCAAGAGAATGCCAAGAGTGTGCAAAGCAGTCATCAAAGCAAAAGGTGGCTACTTTGAAGAACCTAGAACATAAGACATATTTTCAGTTGTTTCACACTTTTTTGTTAAGTATATAATTCCACATGTGTTAATTCATAGTTTTGATGCCTTCAGTGTGAATGTACAATTTTCATAGCCATGAAAATACAGAAAAATCTTTAAATGAGAAGGTGTGTCCAAACTTTTGGTCTGTACTGTATATATATATAACTTGCACTGTGGAAAATAGGGTGCAAGTCCCTATATAAATAAATAAACTTCTGGAATCAAAATGCTGCAATTGAGTTGGGTAAATAAAAATACCCCAACTATTTTGTACACTTTATTTTATATATTGTAACAATGCTACTCACTTGGAGCATGATGAGGCATTACAGGAACCGTTTCTATTTAAAAATCCAGCTGGTTTATTTCATTCCACATAAACCACACCACAGGAAAACTTTAATACAGCCCTTGTCTGGCGAAATAAAGCATAAAGTAAAGAGTCCATACAATAATCTGGGTTCGCCCACTTGGGTTGCAGTCCAGCTTCTCAGGCCTTCAGCAAAAGCACACAATACTGAAGATCTGCACACCTCCACACACAGTCATATGTGAGACAAACAGGCCTCATTTTACAATGTCAACCACACCAAGTGGTGGAGATATGGATGAGAAGATGTCCCGTCCAACTCTTCAAATGCTCACATTAAAACCCAGCCCTTTTGTTATGGCCAATTAACCTCTCTTAGTACTATGTGTACTAGAGCATTACTCCAAGTTTTACATCACAAAGGATATCCACCTCTGTGATACATATCTCCCATCCACTATGTGTTCGGAAGCCACCTTACATACCTCCCCCCATCTGCCTAAAGCCGTGGGGCTTGGCACTTACTACCACTAGACACTGGATTCTCGAGAGACCATCGGCATTACCATGTATCTTTCGAGCTTTGTGTTCCACATGGAAGCTGAAATCCTGCAGGGCTAGAAACCAGCAGGTAACACAATCATTTTTTCTTCTTCATCCACCTGAGTCGGTGAGTACTATGTGTACTAGAGCATTACCCCAGGTTTTACATTACCGAGGACGTCCACCTTTGTGATATATATCTCTCATCCACCATGTGTCCGGCAGCCACCTTACAATATATATAGTAGAGAAGGCAGGCAACACTCCAAATAAAGTGTACAAAAAAGTTGGGGTACTTTTTTTGACCCAACTCCAAAGCAACATTCCAACACCAGGAAAAACAGTGGTCAAGCATGTTTTTTACTTATTTATATAGGATCATACACCCAGTTTTCCACAGTGTATCTTTTTTGTTTTATTTATCTATACACAGTTAGGTCCATATATATTTGGACAGAGACAACATTTTTCTAATTTTGGTTCTAGACATTACCACAATGAATTTAAAACAAAACAATTCAGATGCAGTCAAAGTTCAGACTTTCAGCTTTCATTTGAGGGTATCCACATTAAAATTGGATGAAGGGTTTAGAAGTTTCAGCTCCTTAACATGTGCCACCCTGTTTTTAAACGGACCAAAAGTAATTGGACAATTGACTTCAAGGCTATTTAATGGACAGGTGTGGGCAATCCCTTCGTTATGTCATTCTCAATTAAGCAGATAAAAGGCCTGGAGTTGATTTGAGGTGTGGTGCTTGCATTTGGAAGGTTTTGCTGTGAAGTAAACATGGGGTCAAAGGAGCTCTCCATGCAGGTGAAACAAGCCATCCTTAAGCTGCAAAAACAGAAAAACCCATCCGAGAAATTGCTATAATATTAGGAGTGGCAAAATCTACAGTTTGGTACATCCTGAGAAAGAAAGACAGCACTGGTGAACTCATCAATGCAAAAAGACCTGGGCGCCCACAGAAGACAACAGTGGTGGATGATCGCAGAATAATCTCCATGGTGAAGAGAAACCCCTTCACAACAGCCAACCAAGTGAACAACACTCTCCAGGAGGTAGGCGTATCAATATCCAAATCTACTATAAAGAGAAGACTGCATGAAAGTAAATACAGAGGGTTCACTGCACGGTGCAAGCCACTCATAAGCATCAAGAATAAAAAGGCTAAACTGGACTTTGCTAAAAAAACATCTAAAAAAGCCAGCACAGTTCTGGAAGAACATTCTTTGGACAGATGAAACCAAGATCAACCTCTACCAGAATGATGGAAAGAGAAAAGTATGGCAAAGGCATGGTACAGCTCATGATCTAAAGCATACCACATCATCTGTAAAACACGACGGAGGCAGTGTGATTGCTTGGGCATGCATGGCTGCCAGTGGCACTGGGTCACTAGAGTTTATTGATGATGTGACACAGGACAGAAGCAGCCGAATGAATTCTGATGTATTCAGAGCCATATTGTGTGCTCAGATCCAGCCAAATGCAGCCAAACTGATTGGTCGTCGTTTCATACTACAGATGGACAATGACCCAAAACATAAAGCCAAAGCAACCCAGGAGTTTATTAAAGAAAAGAAGTGGAATATTCTTGAATGGCCAAGTCAGTCACCTGATCTCAACCCAATTGAGCATGCATTTCACTTGTTAAAGACTAAACTTCGGACAGAAAGGCCCACAAACAAACAGCAACTGAAAACCACTGCAGTGAAGGCCTGGCGGAGCATCAAAAAGGAGGAAACACAGCATCTGGTGATGTCCATGAGTTCAAGACTTCAGGCAGTCATTGCCAACAAAGGGTTTTCAACCAAGTACTAGAAATGAACATTTTATTTACAATTATTTAATCTGTCCAATTACTTTTGGTCCCTTTAAAAACAGGGTGGCACATGTTAAGGAGCTGAAACTCCTAAACCCTTCATTCAATT
The DNA here is from genome assembly GCF_046119375.1 of Phyllobates terribilis. Lineage (NCBI taxonomy): Eukaryota > Metazoa > Chordata > Amphibia > Anura > Dendrobatidae > Phyllobates > Phyllobates terribilis. The sequence continues at coordinate 89,867,882 of NW_027362765.1, read as the reverse complement.
TTAATGTGGATACCCTCAAATGAAAGCTGAAAGTCTGAACCTCAACTGCATCTGAATTGTTTTGTTTAAAATTCATTGTGGTAATGTCTAGAACCAAAATTAGAAAAATGTTGTCTCTATATATATAGGCTTCTCATAAATTAAAATATCATCAAAAAGTTAATTTATTTCATTTCAATACAAAAAGTGAAACTCATATATTATATGGAATCATTACAAACAGAGTGATCTTTTTCAAGTGTTTATTTCTGTTAATGTTGATGATTATGGCCTACAGACAATGAAAACACAAGTCATTATCTCAGTATATTAGAATACGTTATAACAACAGCTTGAAAAATGTTCTTTAAATCTAAAAATGTTGGCCTATTGAAATGTATGTTCAGAAAATGCACTCAATACTTGGTTGGGGCTCCTTTTTTTTCTGAGGAGCTCTAATCCCTCAGAACTGTGATTAAATACCAGTTAACAATGCCATCCATTGGCATTGCTATACTTTAGCTCTAAGTTGATTGAGCCTGTGTTCTTAATACTGAAATGAAATTTAAGCCGCCACCAGACACCTTGGGTGGTGGCCTATTTCCTTCAAGAACAAACAATCAGGCATGTTAAAATCCAAGATGCCTAATTATTTTGTTCCCTGACATCTACCATTGGGGGGAGACTCAAGACACCCCATACACATTAGATGGTCAGATTTTCCCATCATTGGGTCTGGCCGACAGTGAAGTGTAGCTGTCATTTCATGCAAAAACATAGAGTAAAACCATCACATTGTTCATACCATACAAGTTACAGTAGCTTTTGGTATATATACTTGTCTAATATGTCAAGAAACTGTCCCAAATCTATTGCACTATAACTTACTATCCATGCTTTTTCAGTGGGTGGTTCCACTTCTTCCACTCACTTCCTATCTTGTTCACCCTTCCTGAGGGTGGTGGTTCAAATCTTTGCTTGATCTCTCTTTTACACTTTGGCCTTGGAGTTGATGACTACATTAGTGATGGGGGATAATCATTGTGGATATGGTCACCTCAATTTATGGAAAGAGTTTTGGTTGGTTTGGTAAATATTGAGGTTCCTGTGTCACGGGTGTGTCAGAGGTGACAGACAGTCGTCTTGCAGTGGTTGGGAGGAGATCTCCACGTTTGGCAATGCAGACAGCTGCCTAGATAGGGGCTGTCTTTAGGACCCAGCGACTACCTCCCTCTGGCCTGGGTGTATATATATTTGATCTTTCCAGGTGGGCATCGTCGGTTATACTCATTTCTATTTGGAACTTGTCTGAAGCAGCATCACGTCCTTTCTGGAGTCTTGAGGCCATGTGCCCTGTTGGAGTTTCTTCTAAAGCTAAGTTCTTATTCCCCTGTGCTGTCTTCACCTTTTGTCTTTAGAGTGCTCTAAAGTTGACTAGTGCACATCTCCTTCCACCCCCAGCTATAGCCTTACGCCAGGGATAGTAGGGCGAGGCACGTGATCGGCGACAGCTGCGGAGGCTGTATAGGGACGTTAGGGGAGACAGGGTGACGCTAGTCCAGATTAGGAGGTCACCTCTTCCCCCTTTCCCTAGTGTCTGGGCTCCCTTTCCCTTTCCCTGTGTTGCACTCACACCTGGTGTGACTCTCTGTGTTGCACTCACACCTGACGTGACATCCTGGGAGTTAATAGAACAAGAATTAATCCCCTTGAGCTGGCTTTTGGTACTCCCAAACCATTGGTGATGGCTAACGGTGAAAACTGGAACAGTTTGGTTAATATATGGGCACCAGATCTTTGTAGATCCAAGAATCCCATCCATTAGTTATTCAATATTTGCAATTATTGTGATAGGTCAGATATGTTATGTGATTTATGTTCAATAAAATAGCTGTTTTGGCAAACTTAATTCAAAGCAGGGAACAGAGGTAAAGGAGGGAACAGAGGTTGACTTGGACTGGATGGCCGGGAAAGGTCGTGGGTGGTTGTGCACCCCGACACCATGGCAGATCATGGTCTAGATGGGCCATTTCAGCTGTCTTTTATCTTATTTTTATAGGCAGATTAACTGTACCTGGACAAAAAAAATATTTTCTTCAATATCACCAGCAGAAGAAGGGGTTAATGTGGTTAATTTAAAGCTTTATTGATATGGTAGCACTGTATATGAAGCACAGCCGTGATACTGTAAATATTTCACCATCATAACATACAGTCAACGTAGATTTTTTTTTATTGATTCCATCTGTGAATAAAGTCACGGGGAATGAAAGCAAAATGTTGAACAAATTATGGAGACGTGAGCTCCATGTCAGCAGTGATAGTGTGTGCGAAGCTCGGGTCAGGAAAATGAGAAATAATAGTCAGAATCTGAGAGCAGAGTGGGGTGTGCAGGTCAGTAGACGTTCGGTTAGGCAAAAGGAATCAGTCTGGAACATTGGATGACTAGAAGGGATTTTTGCAAAGTACTACCAGATAGGTTTCAAGGCCTTAGTAACTGGAGCTGCGTTACGAAGGCCCACACTGGTATAATCCAGCTACTGACCTGGTATCACAAACATAGTTCCAATCAAGAAGTTCATCACTGGACATGTCAGTCATTGAAGTCACGAGAGGACAGACTTGACTAGACGGTAGGTGGAAATCAAAGGAAGTAATGAATCCAGATGTAACCTTGACATTATTAGAACTGCTACATCTTACTTCATGAACAGCAGGTCTTGTGGGATGTTCTTGGTATACGGCAGGTCTTGTGGAATGTTCTTGGTATACAGCAGACCTTATGGGATGTTCCCAGTTTACGGATTGTCTTGTGAGGTGTTCTCGGTATATGACAGATCTTATGGGATGTTCCCAGTTTATGGATTGTTTTGTGAGGTGTTCTTGGTATACAGCAGGTCTTATGGGATGTTCCCAGTTTACAGATTGTTTTGTGAGGTGTTCCCGGTACATTACAGATCTTATGGGATGTTCAAAGTTTTACAAATGGTCTTGTGCGGTGTTCCTGGTATTCAGCAAGTCCTGTAGGGTGCTCTTGGTATATGGAAGGTCTTGTAGGGTGTTCACAGTATATGTCAGGTCTTGTGGGGTGTTTTCAATATTCAGCTGGTTTTGTGGAGTGCTCCCAGTATGCACCCATTAGTGTGTGCCTACCAAATAGAGTCCAAAGAAGGACAACTGGTGACAGGGTCATGAGCACCCAAGTCTCATAGATGTGTGTAGAAAGTTAAAGCTAGCCCATCTAGTCCAATTCCACTACTGTGGTACATATTACTGAAAAAGTTTGTGTTGGTTATGACAGAAAGTGTCAAACATGCAGAGCATTGCAGCTATGAAAAAAAGATGTCAGAACATGCAGAGCATTCCAGCTCTGATAAAAAGGTGTCAGAACATGCAGAGCATTGCTGCTATGATAGAAAGGTGTCAGGACACAGAGCATCATAGCTATGATAGAAAGGTGTCAGGACACAGATCATCGCAGCTATGATAGAAAGGTGTCAGGATACATGGAGAATCACAGCTATAATAGAAAGGTGTCAGAACCTTCAGAGCAACTGAGCTATGTTAGAAAGGTGTCAGGACACGCAGAACATCGCAGCTGTGATAGAAATGTATCAGGACATGCAGAGCATTGCAGCTATGAAAAAAAAGTGTCAGGAAATATAGAGCATCGCAGCTATGATAGAAAGGTATCAGGACACAGAACATCGCACCTATGATAGAAAGGTATCAGGATACACAGAGCATTGCAGCTATGATAGAAAGGCCTAAGAACATGCTGAGCATCGCAGCCTGCTGTGTCTGGAGGCTTTGGAGCTGCACTAGGTCACTACTGAAACTTGTCCTCTACCAAAACATGAAAAGCACCTGCAACTCATTGCATGTGAACATCAGAACTGAATCTTGGAGCAATGGAAGAAAGTGAGTTAGTCTGATTAATCACTGCATATGTATCATTTCATAGGGCAATAGATGGTACCGAGATGGACCGATGTGCTGCTATAGTCTATGTGACAGATATTATAGGACACTTCAGATGTCTGGTGGAATTCATGCCTTGAAGGGTCAAAGCTGTTTTGGCGGCACAAGTGCCACCTACACAATATTAGAAGGTTTTAATGTTCCATTAATCAGTGCATTCCTGTAGACGACGTCACAACAGTTTCTCCTTTTTTGATTCATAAGAAGAAGACAAATGCAGCTGAGATTCTGTGAATATCCTCGTACAGAAACTGTCAGTGATGTATCATCTTATATTATCTGCAGTAAATCTACCATCCATTTTTTCGCACAGCTCATTTCAATCCTTGATCTTGGCTTGTTGCCCTTATTTCTGCCTCATGAATTTCAATTTGGCCATTGGTGAAGCGTTGGTTGTCGGAACCTAAACAGTCCATGTTGACATGAAGACCTCCGATGCGTCGTTAGCAGAGAGTTACCGCACAGAGCGATGAGTGAGATTGTTCTATGGGGACAAGTCAAAAAATTCAAGTAGAACCACGATTACAAGCACAAAGCATGGGCGATGACAGCTTAATGAATTACCCAACTGTTATGAAAGGAAGAAAACTTACAGTTTTAAGAGAAAATATTGAAAAATTTGTTGTAACGCTGGATGAGCATATTTTGAGGGCCAGCCTTCAAGAGTTAAAAGACGGTATTCCCGTAATAGAGCCGAAATGGAAATAGAAAACACAGAAAGAAAGACACCAGATTGGCAATTATCATTATTACCCAGTCTCTGTGTGATATAGTCCTGTTATAGTCCATTACATGCAACCTAAGATAGTGCTGGCCCCTTTTGCCTACAGGGCCCCTGTGCGGTTGCATGGGTTGCACATTCGGTATATCCACCTCCATATTACTGTTGCTTGGGACTGAAAATACTGTAAAATTGTAACATTTTTCAGTATGAGGGTCCTTCTGGCCAAAACAGTCTCCAATTGACATAATAGCGTTCGTCCTCCTGATCAGTGACCCATTTAAAGGGCTTAAAGTTACAGGGGTGAATTTTGTGTTGCATGATCATTGTTCAATCTGATTTATGAAATTACACCTGGATGAGCAATGTAAACTGCACACATTATTACATAGATTTCTTAGGCCTGATGAAGCTGGTGTCCTTACTTCACTTTAATATTAGTACTGACGCGCCCAGGGGATGGGGAGGACTCGGCGCCCTGGCCTTATTGTTGGTTTTGGGGGATGTCGTGGTAGTCGGCTCCCGGGCCCGTACCCTGGGCCTCTCTTTAAAAGGGTGGATAGTTACGTGAAAGTTCGTGACGCCACTTGTGGTGTCTGGTGAGGATCACCAGCGCTGCGGCAGCCCACTGAGGCCGGTGTCAAAGCAGCTTGGGTGGTATAGCTCCCCACAGGTGGAGCTAGGCCTCAGGGCAGTGTGGATGTAGGGATGCAGGACGGAGGGGACCCAGCCGGGTCTGAAGAAGGATAGGCAAACACACAGTTCACTTCAGTACCTTTTACTGATGGAATTCCAGGCACATTCCGGAGCACTGTAGGGTGAAGGGTGCATATCAGGATCCTCCCCAGTGAGCGGGTATAGGGCCTCCCCAGTGAGCGGGTATAGGGCCTCCTGTTTCTTGCCTTTGTGTGATAAGTTTCTGACTTGCCTGGAGCTAGGCCTAACTTTGTCTCTGTCCTGCACCGGCTGACTTTGTGGTAGGGCTTCTCTTGGAGTACACGCTCCCAGCTTGCGGGGCCTCCGTGACTCCTGGCTCTGGTACATATCACCTCTTGGGTGATCCTGGGACCTGAAGTCTTCCAGAGGTCTCCGGTTATCTCTACAGGGGGGTATACGGCCCTGTAGACGTGGACCCGGTGTCCGGTATATGTTTTCTGGGGTGAGCTTGTACAGCTCCTCTGCCCCCAAATGCTACTCACTCCTCTAGCCTTCGGCCTCGCTCGGGGCCTTCACTAGGCTATACACACTAGCGGCAGCTTGCCGCGCTTCACCGCTCTTATGGCGTCGGCACACCTTGGGCTCTAACTGAGCTCCCTGAGTCTAGCTTGCACGAGCCTCGTGCTCCACTCTAAACTTTTAGCTGGGTTCTCTGGACTAGACTGAACTGCCTAGCTCCACCTTCCCTATTTATATCCCTAACGGGCTCCCTCTGGTGGTCTGAGGTGGAAGGTGGAGGTGTGTGTGTCCTATGAGGGCCTCTTGTGAAGAAATCCGTTCATGCACCCCTCTAGGATCTGTGGCACTCATGCGCAGCAGGGGCGCCACATTCCCCCCTAGCAAAGCTCAGCACTCCCGGGCTGAAGCACATTTTATAAAACGATAAACATTAACAATCTTCCCTTTATGGGAGGCACATTCTTAAACGTTGCATATAACATTAATAAGTAACAAATATATACATATAGACCATAAGCAACCTCAGAATTTAAGTCTCTTTTGGTGAGGTTCCCCGAAAGAATGTCCATCTCACAGGGCTGAGTACTGGGTAGCTTGAGGGACCTCTCCCAAACCCTCAACGTAGGCCCTGGGGTGGCTGCAGGGCATGAAGATCCCGAGTTGGACCTCCATTAGTGCCACTCCAGACAGGTTTTTCTTCTGAGGTCACCTAAAGGGGCACTCCAGGGAGTGCAATTATTTACAAGAAGCAGTTTTTGGGCTGCACATAGTCCACAGCCACAGAGTTCTTAGGTACCCTTATGGGTAATGAGAAGTAAACAGGTAAAGTGTCCATTAATGAAGGCAAAAATATAAGTTAAATGCATATACAAGAAAATACATAATATAATTCAATATAATACAACTATCTACACTTGTCAGAAGTTCAACTATTTTACTCAGTGTATCTGACAGGGGGTTGACCTTTAGTACTACGTGTGGACCTGCGTCATACTGGGATACGTGAGGCACTAGTATTTGCACTACCTCCCATTCTGTCAGTACTAGGTGTGGAGGGGCTACAAGACTGCCTTGGCCTCTCTGCGGGACTGGCAAGTATACCTTTAGCTGGGCCTTCTTGCTCTTCTCCTGCCGGGGATCCTTCATCCGGGGATTCTTCTTGAGCTGGCTCTTCTGCAGCACTAGGCTCTTCTGCAGCACTTACAGGTTCAACTTGCTGTGGAGGGTCTTCTGACTGTTGAAAGAAGAGGATCACAGGGATTATTACTGCTCCTCCTAGTTGAAGCCAATCTGCCGGGAAGTCTCCTAAGTCAGTATGGATTACTGCTTCTTTAGGTTCCTCCGGGATAATGAGAGGCACTTCTTCTTGGGGCTTTAGCAGATCTGGACACAACTTCAGATGGTCTCTAGAGACCGTTGCAGTCGTTACTCCTCCATCTTTACTAATTAGGCAGGTTTTCTTATTATCAAATTTTGAATTCAACACAGTGTAGGGTTCTCTCTCCCACTGGTCATCAAGTTTGTGGTTTCTTCTCTTTCTCTTTAACACTACTGCACCAGGTGTGAAGGATTCTGCTGGGGCACCTCTGTTGTATTGAGCTTCCTGCTTGTCCCTCACCCGAGTGAGACTGTCTTCGACACAGGCTTGTACTCTTCTGTACTGCTCCTGTCTGGTCTTGTCCCAGTCCTCAGTGGTCACATCTGCTTCTGGTTCTACAACACCGAGCTCCAGGTCCATGGGCAACTTTCCTGGTCTTGCTCGCATGAGATATGCTGGAGTGCAATTGGTGGAACTTACAGGTATGTGATTGTACAGATCTACCAGGTCAGGTAGTAGGTCTGGCCACTGATTTCTCTCCTCTAGTGGTAAGGTCTTCAACAGGTCGATGACGATGTTATTCATCTTTTCACAGAAACAATTGTTTTGGGGGTGGTACGGTGTAGTTCTTATCTTCTTACACCCGTAGAGATGGCAGAACTCTTTGAACAACTCAGCCTCAAAGGCCGGGCCTTGGTCCCTCAGCACCTGCTCGGGGTATCCATGGGGCCTGCTGAAGCACGCCTGGAATGTTTTTGCTGCTGTCTCTGCCGTCAGGTCTTTGACGGTGGCGACCACCAGGAACCTGGAGTAGTGATCCACCATGGTCAGGGCATAGGAGTACCCTGACCTGCTGGGTGACAGCTTGACATGGTCCAGGGCCACGATCTCCAGGGGTCGAGTCATCTTGATGGGTTGCAGGGGTTCCTTCTGGCTGCTGTAGTCTTTTCTTCTGAGGCTACAGGGTCCACAGTTTCGGCACCACCTCTCAATGGAGCTGCGCATTCCTACCCAGTAGAATCGACACTTCAGCAGGGTCTCTAGCTTCTTACAGCCAAAGTGCCCCGCCTGATCGTGGTAGGCCTCCAACACCATTTGGATGTCTGTCTTGGGGACCACTATCTGCCATACCATCTCATGGGTTTTTGGATTGACGTACCTCAGGCACAGCTTCTCTCGGTAGATAAACAGCCGGCTTCTCTCATTCCACAGCTGCTTTGCTTGCAGAGACGCTTCATTCTCCAGGGAGGAATCTTCTTGGTTTATCAGCTCCTTGATACGGCTGACAACCGGGTCACTGTCCTGGGTCTCTTTCCAGCTGTGGTGAGGCAAAGGGTTTAACGTCTTCCCACGCTGCCTCCTGGAGGCTCGTTGCTCGTGGATCATCCCATTCCGATGAAAGGCAGGTAGCTCAATCTCCTCCAGGTCATCCACTTCTTCTTCTGTGTCTGACTGGTGAGGCATCCTGGACAAGGCATCGGCGTTGGCGTTCTTGCGGCCTGCCCGGTATTTAATTGTGAATTGATAGTTTGACAGCCAAGCCATCCATCGCGGCTCCATGGCTCCTAGCTTGGCTGTTTCCAGATGGGTCAAGGGGTTATTGTCAGTGTAGGCAGTGAACTTGCTGGAGGCTAAGTAGTGCTTGAACCTTTCAGTGATGGCCCAGACCAAGGCTAGGAACTCTAACTTGAAGCTGCTATAGTTCTCTTGGTTCCTCTCGGTTGGGCGGAGCTTCCTGCTTGCGTATGCGATCACTTTCTCTTGGCCATTCTGCTTCTGACTTAGGACAGCTCCCAGTCCTTCATTGCTGGCATCAGTATAGAGCAGGAACGGTTGGCTGTAGTCAGGGTATGCTAGGATCTCATCGCCTGTCAGGATCTCCTTCATCTCCTGAAATGACTCGGCTTGCTCTTTACCCCAGTGGAACGGGGGATTTCTGCCTTTGGGGGACTGTCCTACCAGGAGGTCTTGCAGAGGGGCTGCTTTCTTAGTGTAGTCTTTTACAAACCTCCGGTAGTATCCTACTAGTCCCAGGAACTGACGCACATCCTTGAGGTTCTTCGGCTCCGGCCACTACTGGATGGCAGTGACCTTCTCCGGGTCTGGTGCTACCCCTTCGGGACTGACAATATGCCCCAGGTACTGTACCTTTCTCTTGAGCAGGTGGCACTTTGAGGGCTTCAGCTTCATCCCGTACCGGGACAGTGACTCAAATACCTCCGCCAGGTGCTTCAAGTGGTCCTCATACGTTTTGGAGTACACTATCACGTCATCCAGGTATAGTAACACAGTCTCGAAGTTGCGGTGTCCCAGGCAGCACTCCATCAATCTCTGGAACGTTCCGGGGCATTGCAGAGTCCAAACGGCATACTATTGAACTCGCAGAGCCCCATCGGAGTGGTGAAGGCCATCTTCTCCCAATCCTGCTCCGCCACAGCTACTTGCCAGTACCCACTAGTGAGGTCAAGGGTGGAAAAGTAATTTGCAGACTTTAAGGCAGCCAGGGATTCCTCAATACGTGGTAAAGGGTATGCATCTTTATGTTTAATGCGATTTACTTGTCTGTAATCTACACACATTCTCATGCTTCCATCCTTTTTCCTGACTAGCACTATGGGAGCTGCCCTGGGACTACAACTATCCCTTACTACCCCTGCCTTCTTCATGTCGTGCAACATCTCCTTCGCCTTCTGGTAGTGTGCTGGTGGTATAAGCCTGTAACGTTCTTTGATGGGTGGATGGTCACCTGTGGGGATATGGTGTTGAACCCCCTTAATCCTCCCAAAGTCAAGTGGGTGCTTACTGAATACCTGCGCATATTCCTGAACCACCCAGTGTATAGCCTGCTTTTGGTGGGCAGGAGTGGTGTCCGTCCCAACATGGAGCTGTTGACACCAATCCTCCACCTGGGTTGCCGGGTCATTATCCTCCACTTCGTCTGGTGAGGTTAAGGACTCCGCCGTGTGAATGGAGTTGTTATTTACAGCATGTAACTTGGCAACAGTGGCATAGTGTGGTAACCTGACCTCATCTTCCCCATAGTTGAGAAGACGGACGGGCACCCTCCCATTGCGTACATCCTCCACCCCTCTGGCAGTTAAGAGTGTAGGTCTGTGCTCTGAGCTAAGGGGTTCTACTACCGCCTGGTAGCTCTGTCCTTTAAGATCTATTGCTGCTCTACACCAGATAAGCATTTGGAGCTGGCGGGCATAGATCGTCTATGGACCAGAATCTTCTGTAGAGGAGGTCAGGCATGATGGTTACCTGAGATCGGGTGTCTAGCAGAGCATGTATCAGGATGCCGTCTAGCACAATGGACAGGAAAGGTCTTCCTCCAACGAACCTGCTGTACCAATCTGATGGGCCTGGGGAATTTACTCCTGGGTGTCGGCCCTCGGCCCCAGGGTTTTCTCGTTTAAAGGACAGCTCTGGATGGTGTGGCCGGACTTGTGGCAGCGGTGGCAGACAGGGTCCTTCGGTGGACGGCGTTGATCGCTAATCCTCCCAGGGGGTAGCGTTGTCCTCTTCCTCCTCCTCCTCCAGGGGACATCCTCAGGGCTGTCGGCTAGCAGGATCCTTCCTTCCTCCTCGGCCTCCGTCCGCAGCTGCAGGGCACTCAGTACAGTGGTCAGTGTTTTGCTCAACTGGCACACTTCAGAGCGCAGACTGTCCAGCTCACTAGGGGACGTTGCTTGCACCTTGGCTTCAGCAGCCACTGGGGAAAAGGTGGACGCTGCAGGCACTGGGGTGGCCCCACCCTGGTAACATTGGATAGCAGTTGTTTCCAGGGGCTGCAGTCCTTTTATAGCCATGTCCTTAAGGGTGTCAAAGGGGGCATCTGGATGATCCAGGGACCACCAACGCACAGTCCTGCTCTCCTCTTGGGACCTCAGTCCCCGGATAAACTGTTCCTTCAGCATTTTATTTTCATCATTGATGCTGGTTGGACTAACCTGTTTCAGAGCCCTCAGGGCCCCTTGTAAACGCCAGGCATAGTCCCGAACACTGTCCTCCGGTTGCTGAGAGCAGTTGTAGAACCTCATCCGGAGGTGTGTCTCAATACGATTCTCAAAGACAGTCTGTAACTTTTTAAAGATGGCGGACACTAACTCCTAGTCCGCGGCCGACCAGGTTTCTACTTCTCGCTCCGCAGCACCAATCAATTGTCCAAATACAACAGCGGCTCTTTGCCTGCCTGTCATAGAGTACATGTCCAGTATACCGCATATTTTCCGTTTAAATCCAGACAGGGTATCTGGTTTGCCGCTGTAATGGGGGAGCTACTTCGCTCCAGAGATGTACGGTAGGGCCATGGGTATGACAGGGGTTACAGGCCCTGCTAGTGGAGCAGCTGCTTCGGCCTGCTCGACGTCAAGCGCGGGTTGAGCATCAGGGCGGTTAACCGGTATTCCGGCGTTGTGCTGTTCTTCGGACATTCTGGCGCCCCCCTAGCAAACCGTGGCCTACCTTCTTTTCTTTTCTTCCGGTAGGCCGCAGCTCCGCAGGTGACGGTCTTCTTCAGGACCTTGCGTCACTTGCGTCCTACGTCAGAACGTTCAGCGACGCTCCTTCCAGGACCTGGCACTTCCTGGTTTGACGTCGAGGCGTGGGGCGTGTCCGGGGCTACACGCGCTTTAGCAGGTACGCCCCTCAGTTTCCCGCGGTTACGCCCTTCTTCCCGCTCGGCGACCCAACAATGGCGACAATCTTCGCCACAGTTAAAATACACAGTTTCTGATTAAAGGCGCACAGTACCCGGTGGCAACGGGCATAACACTCCGTCGTTGCAGCGGGCACGGAATCCTGTTCGTGACGCCAGGAAAGAGATGATTCGCCCAGGGGATGGGGAGGACTCAGCGCCCGGGCCTTGTTGTTGGTTTTGGGGGATGTCGCAGTAGTCGGCTCCCGGGCCCGAACCTTGGGCCCCTCTTTAAAAGGGTGGATAGTTACGTGAAAGTTCGTGACGCCACCTGTGGTGTCTGGTGAGGATCACCAGCGCTGCAGCAGCCCACTGAGGCCGGCGTTAAAGCAGCTTGGGTGGTATAGCTCCCCACAGGTGGAGCTAGGCCTCAGGGCAGTGTGGATGTAGGGATGCAGGACGGAGGGGACCCAGCCGGGTCTGAAGAAGGATAGACAAACACACAGTTCACTTCAGTACCTTTTACTGACGGAATTCCAGGCACATTCTGGAGCACTGTAGGGTGAAGGGTGCATATCAGGATCCTCCCCAGTGAGCGGGTATAGGGCCTCCTGTTTCTTGCCTTTGTGTGGTAAGTTTCTGACCTGCCTGGAGCTAGGCCTACCTTTGTCTCTGTCCTGCACCGGCTGACTTTGTGGTAGGGCCTTCTCTTGAAGTACACGCTCCCAGCTTGCGGGGCCTCCGTGACTCCTGGCTCTGGTACGTATCAGGTCTTGGGTGATCCTGGGACTTGAAGTCTTCCAGGGGTCTCCGGTTATCTCTACAGGGGGGGTAAACGGCCCTGTAGACGCGGACCCGGTGTCTGGTATATGTTTTCTGGGGTGAGCTTGTACAGCTCCTCTGCCCCCAAATGCTACTCACTCCTCTAGCCTTCGGCCTCGCTCGGGGGCCCTCACTAGGCTATACACACTAGCGGCAGCTTGCTCCACTTCACCGCTCTTATGGCGTCGGCACACCTTGGGCTCTAACTGAGCTCCCTGAGTCTAGCTTGCAGGAGCCTCGTGCTCCACTCCGAACTTTTAGCTGGGTTCTCTGGACTAGACTGAACTGCCTAGCTCCACCTTCCCTATTTATATCCCTAACGGGCTCCCTCTGGTGGTCTGAGGTGGAAGGTGGAGGTGTGTGTGTGCTATGAGGGCCTCTTGTGGAGAAATCCGTTCATGCACCCCTCTAGGATCTGTGGCACTCATGTGCAGCAGGGGCGCCACAGTACTATAGCCCAGCTATAGTGTGAAAAAGCTCATGAGTCCTAGTGTATTTAGTCTCCGACCCAGCCAGCCTGACTGACAACTGTGGCATGTACTAAGCAGTCAGCAGCATTAACAGGGAGGACTCTGAGGTTCTGTCAATCAGGCTAGTTGGGGGAGATTCAGCAGCATCTGGGAGGTGTTGCACAGTGAAGCTGTCAATCAGACTAGGTGGGCGGAGATTCAGCCTTAGCAGAGAGGAGGGAACTAAGAAGCTGTCAATCAGGCTAGATGACGGACGGAGATTCAGCAGTATCAAGGAGGAGGCACGCTGAGGAACAGTAAATCAGGCTAGTTGGGTGGAGATTTAACATCATATGTTAAGTAGGGCACTGATAAGCTGTCAATCAGGGTGGGTGGGCAGAGATTAAACAGTAACAGGGGGGGGATGAAGAAGCGGTCAATAAGGCTAGGTGATGGAGATTCAATAGTAGCAAGGAGGAAGCATGCTGAGGAACGGTCAATCAGGCTAGTTGGGTGGAGATTCAGCAGCAGTCTTGGTGCCTGGAGAAGCTGTCAATCAGTCCAGGTGGGTGGAGATTAAGCAGCAGCAAAGTGGAGGGAAAACTGTCAATTAGACTAGGGGTATCAATATTTGAGATAAGCAGGGAGGTATGAGTGTGGGGAGTTTGTCAATCAGGTGGAGATGGTGGGTGGAGATTCAGCAGTGGTAGGGAGGAAGCGCATTGAAGAGCCGTCAGTAAAGCTAAGTTGGTAGAGATTGAGCTTCAACATACATAAAAGACTATACAGCCATTCTGATGTGGATCTTTAAAAGTAAGTGCACCAGCATCATCATCTCTAATAAACTTATTAAATAATGTATTCAACTTGCATTGTGAAATGTCATGACGGATCTGCATTAAAGGGAACCTATCATGTCCAGAAATGCTATTTACCTGCAGATATAGAATAAGTCTGCTGGTAAGAAGCGCTATATTCTCCCTGCAGCCATTCACGTCCAATCACCGGGGCGGTGCAGGGAGCGGTCACAGTCACCACTAACTATACTGTAAGGGGCTGATGTAATCTCTCCCACTTAGTGGCTGACAGCCGGCTCTGCAGCTTGTGTACAGTGTATGTGTGGCACCCCAGAGGGCCTGGTTGCCACAGTGGTATTGCTTCCCTCAAAAGAGGTAATACCATGTCTGGAAGCAAGCGGGAGCCCTTTTGGTCAGGTACACTATGCATGCAACACTTTCCTGGCTCCAGGCCAGCAAGGGGAGTTCCTCCCCTTGGCAACTGGTATCTGGAGGCGGGGTTAGTTTAGTCAGTGTCAGGGAGTTGAGATTAGGACATCGAGGAGAGAGGAGCTAGGGACTGGAGCTGGAGATAGCTCGTCCTAGCTGGAGCACACAAAGAACCGGACACCAGAGTCTGAGGCTGTGGGACCCTTCAGGCCCAGCAGCAGATACCGCAGGGCGGGAGATTGCAGGTCTCCTGGCCCCATCAGACGCCCGGAGGCTCAGCAGCACCAAGGGACCAGTACCGCCAAGGAGGAGCGAGGCATCCACAAGGCCCGAGCTGCCAGCCATACAGGTGAGCACCGCACGTTACACTCAGGGACGTGGGCTACAACAAAGCTACAAGCAGAATAGCCAAAGAGTATAGTAAGAACGGCAGGCCTACAACTCCACCTGTCCAGGAGGACTCTATGCTTGCTCCCAGACTGACCAGACTCTTATCACTAGCCAGTATTCCAGTCCAGGCCTGTCTAATTGCTACCAGTAAAGACCCTGGGACTGCACTGCACGGACTCTGTGGTTATTTCTGCACTGCGACACCCTGCACAACCACCATCATCCACACACTGCCCTGAAGCTAACTCTTCCTGTGGGGAGTTATACCACCTTTGCTGCCAAACCATCAGCTTCAGAGGACTGTTCCGCAGCGGCGGCCTCCATTAGCCACACTCCACAGATGGAGTAGTCGGACAAAACCCCTATATACATCTACTACCCTTGGATTGACCGCCCTGGGTCACGGACCGGGTCACCGCCACTGTGACTACATCCCCCAGCGTCTACCGGCCCGGTTCTGGGGACCCCACGGCCCAGGGGGCGCGTCAACTTTGGCGTAGTCGGCAGGATTTCGTGCCCGTTGCCACTGGGTACTGTGCGCCTTAAAGAACTGTGTCACATACCGTGGTGAAGTTTTCATGCCAAATTACCGCTGTTTCCCACCATTGTCCGCGCGGGAAGAAGAGGGGCGGAGCCGCTGGAACAGCGCGAAGCCCAAGCCCCGCCACACGCACTGACGCTGCGCCAGGTCCTGGAAGGAGCCCCAGCGAGCGCTGACGTCAGACGCGTGCGACGCCAGATCCTGAAAGGAGACCATCGCCTGTGGAACTGCGGCCTACAGAAGCAAAGTGAAAGAAGGTAGGCCACGGTTCACTAGGTGGGAGGAAGACGCCCGAAATGGAGGGAAGTTCAGCCGCAAACGCGACCGCTGCCACGGTAATGCCATTCTCCCTGCCATATATACTGGGGGAGTGACTTTAAAGAAAGACTGAGCAGCTTGTTTAAAGTGTACCCCCTGTCCGAGGAGCAGAAAGTGAGCATCCTCATAGGCCAGTTGATTGGAGCAGCCCAGAGAGAAGTGATGTCCTGGTCAGCCAGAGACAAATGGACTGTAAAAGAGATACTGGCCCGCCTAAAGGACACCTTTGACACCCGTACTACAGCTGAGATAAAAATGAAGTTTTATGGGTGCAAACAACGGGCGCAGGACAGTGTACGGGACTATGCTTTAAACCTGCAGGAGGCGCTGAGGGCCATCAAACAGGTAGACCCCGACAGTGTGCATGATGAGAACAGATTGCTAACTGAACATTTTATTGAGGGGTCCTATCCAGCGCTCACCGGACACAGCTGCGCATAATGGCTCTGCAAAACCCTGATTTGGACTTTGCACAATTTAAAGACAGAGCCATCCGGGTGCTGCGAGAACCAACACCATGTGGTGGTACATCTCACCGGCGCCCAGCTATCACCTACCATCAGGATGTGGCACCCTTTTCCCCAGAGCCTGTGGGAGCTGATGCACCTACTCTGGACAATGATCTGTCTACAGACCAGCACCTTCAGGTCCAAGAGCTGACTAAAAGTGTAGCTGCACTAACCAAAACTGTGCAGTCCTTGCAGGTGTCCCCCAAAGGGAAGATCCAGCTGGCTTCCAATCCGGAGGACGTCCCGTGGCGACAACAGAGGAGGATTCCACCAACCAGAGGGAGGAACAGTGACCGCTATGACCAGGACGGACGACCCATCTGCCGCCGCTGTCACAAGCCAGGACATTATGAAAGGTACTGTAATTTGAATGAGCAAAACCTGGGGCAGAGGGCCAACCCCCAGGCGTAAGACCACCAGGCCCAGGCAACTGGCGAGACAAGTATGTGGGGGGGCGACCGGTCCTACCTGTCGTGCTTGATGTCATCCCGATGAGCGCGTTGCTGGACACTGGATCCCAGGTGACCACTATCCATCCCCTACATTCTTTACAAGCGATACTGGACTGACTCAGACATTACCCGCCGTCCAGATGAACATTTAAGCATCTATGCCAGTAATGGTCAGCCCGTACCTCAAGTGGGGTTTAAAGAAGTGACCATAAAGGTTGGCAAAGTGGAATTGCCGGCGCAAGGAATGATAATTGTTGACATTGATCGCCGAGAAAGTCATCCCATGATAACCTTAGGCACTAATGTCATTGAAAATTGTCTTTCAGAAATTATTGTCTTGTTACAGCAGGTTGCGGAGACCGCCAGTTCCAGACAGCAGCGGGTTCTGCAGAGAGAAATCAGAGCCCTGATGAGAAGACAACAGGTAGAACTGTCTGGTGGTGAAATTGGCAGTGTCAGGATGAGTGACCCGTTCCCCATTGCCATGCCCACAAGAAGTGAAATGTTGATATGGTGCCGGGCAGCAATCGGTCTCAAGGGTAGAGATTACCAGGCCCTGGTAGAGCCCGTATACTCTGACAGTAGGCCCACCATCTTGACAGCCATGGGGATAGTTGATGTCCGCCATGGGAGAGTGCCATCCGCATCCTGAATATTGGGGAAAAAGAAGTCCATTTGCCACGGTATGCTACCCTTGCCAAATTATTCACCGTCAGCAACAATTCTATAAAAACAGTGGAACTCTTACCTCCATCCAAACCGGCGGAGGATAATGGCTCCAAGGGACAGATGGAGGACTGGTGTCAAAAGCTACACGTGGGCACTGACTTCACCCCTCGGCACCAAAAACATGGAGTATACCGGGTGGTCCAGGAGTATGAAAGGGTCTTCAGCAAACACCCGCTCGACTTCGGGCAGGTGAAAGGGGTTCAACACCATATCCCCACGGGAGACCATCCACCCATTAAAGAGCGGTACCGGCCTGTACCCCCTGCACACTACCAAAATGCCAAAGGGATGTTACGAGAGATGAAGGAGGCTGGGGTGATAAGAGATAGTTGTAACCCCTGGGCAGCTCCATTAGTTCTCGTAAGGAAAAAAGATGGCACGATGAGAATGTGTGTAGACTACAGGCAAATTAACCGCATTACACATAAAGATACATACCCATTACCCAGGATTGAGGAGTCACTAGCTGCATTAAGATCTGCTAATTATTTCTCTACTTTGAATCTCACTAGTGGGTATTGGCAGGTTTCTGTGGCAGAGGCGGATAAAGAAAAGACCGCATTTACAACCCCGATGGGCCTCAGCGAGTTCAGCTGCATGCCATTCGGGCTCTGCAACGCCCCAGGAACCTTCCAACGGTTGATGGAGTGCTGTCTAGGACATAAGAACTTTGAGACAGTCCTGCTGTACCTGGATGACGTCATAGTATACACCAAGTCCTATGAAGATCACCTGAAGCACCTGGCAGAAGTGTTCGAAGCCCTAGCTGGTTTTGGCCTAAAGGTGAAGCCATTAAAATGCCACCTGTTGAAGCCCAAGGTACAGTACCTAGGTCATGTGGTAACCGCTGAAGGTGTAGCACCAGACCCTGACAAGGTCACAGTAATCAAGGACTGGCCAAGACCCTCCACTATCAAGGAAGTGCGGCAGTTCCTCGGGTTGGTGGGCTACTACCAAAGATTTATCCAAGGCTTCACCAAGATGGCGGCACCCATGCAGGACCTCCTAGTAGGCCAGTCCAGGAAAGCCAAAAACCCGAAGCCTCCATTTAAATGGGATAAGTTGGAAGACGAATCCTTCAGCAGGCTGAAGATGGCACTCACGGGAGACGAGATCCTGGCCTACCCTGTCTATGGCCAACCCTTCATACTCCATACAGACGCGAGCAACGTGGGGCAAGGAGCGGTGCTGTCCCAGATACAGCAAGGCAGAGAAAGAGTAATAGCCTATGCCAGCAGGAAGCTCCGTCCCACAGAAAGGAACCCTGATAACTACAGCTCCTTCAAGTTGGAGTTCCTCGCCGTAGTCTGGGCCGTCACAGAGCGCTTCAAGCATTATCTTGCCTCCTCCAAATTCACCGTCTTCACCGACAACAACCTGCTGACGCACCTGGACACTGCGAAACTTGGTGCCCTGGAACAAAGATGGTTTGCCCGACTGTCCAATTATGGGTTCACCATCAAGTACCGGGCTGGGCGCAAGAATGCAAACGCCAATGCGCTGTCCATGATGCCTAACTTGCCAGATGGGGGAGAAGACCCGGAAGAGCTAGAGGAGATAGAGATCCCCGCTTTCCACCGTCATGGGGTAACCCAGTGCTCCCACTGTGTAAAGAGCAGGTGCTCCGCCAACAGAGAGGCCACGTTCAATCCATTGCCCCACCATGGATGGGCAGAAACGCAAGATAGTGACCCGGCTGTCCGCCTAGTCAAGGAGTTGCTGACACAAGCTGACTCACACCCTGATCCAGATGCTCCAGAGGAGACCAAACAGTTGTGGAAGGAGAAGGGCAAGTTATTCATCTATGAATGGAAGCTGTGTCGAAGAGCCATCAACTTCCGGACACATGAACTGGTCCGGCAGGTGATAGTCCCGAGGCAGGATGCGTCTATGGTCTTAGAAGCGTACCACGATGGAGCAGGACACTTCGGATGGAAGAAGTTGGAAGTCCTGCTACGTGAACGGTTCTACTGGGCTGGCATGAGGAAGGCAATCGAGAGATGGTGTCGAGAATGAGGACCATGCAACCTGAGGCGAAAAGACTGTGACAGCCAGAGGGCTCCCCTGCAGCCCATCATCACCAAACAGCCACTTGAACTGGTAGCCATGGACCACATGAAGCTAGCCCCAAGCAGGTCAGGCTATGTCTACGCCCTCACCATCGTAGACCACTACTCCCGGTTCTTGGTAGTAGTGCCAGTAAAGGATCAGACAGCTCAGACAGCAGCCAGAGCTTTCCAACAGCACTTCTGTCGCCCACACGGTTACCCTGACCGTGTGCTGACTGACCAAACTCCAGCCTTCGAAGCGGAGGTGTTCCAGGAATTTTGCAACCTGTATGGCTGCAAGCGCATCAGGACAACGCCGTATCACCCCCAGACCAACGGGTTGTGTGAGAAGATGAACCAGGTGGTGATAGACCTGTTGAAGACGTTGCCCCTGGAAGAACGCAGCCTATGGCCAGAAAAGCTACCGGATCTGGTGGACCTATACAACCATATCCCAGTGAACTCTACCAACTTCACATCTGCTTACCTGATGAGAGCAAGACCTGGTAAGCTGCCCATCGACCTGGACATGGGAGTCCTAACACCAGAGACAGCCTCACCAGATGCAGATTGGGACACTGAGCGGCAACAACAATACCGCAAAGTGCAAGAGAGTGTTGAAAGAAGTCTGTCCCAAGCAAGACAAAGACAAGAGAAGACTTACAATCAACATGCACCTGCTGTACCATTGTCACCTGGAGAACAGGTCCTTAAGAGAAAGAGGCGACTCCACAAATTGGATGACAATTGGGAGGTAGAGCCGTACACCATCCTACCCTCGAGTCATTATAACTCCAAGGTGTGCCTCATTAGTAAGGATGGAGGAGAAACATCAGCAACAGTTTCAAGAGACCACTTGAAGAAATGTCCCAAGCAACTGCAACACACTAAAGAAGACCAGGATAGCCCTCAACCCACAGAGGAAGTGGAAGAAATGGTCAAATAGTACTCGGAGAATTTCCCCGGTTGTGGACACAAGTGAACAATGCAATTGTTGTGCCTGTCCTTACCTTTCTCCAATCAGCCCCTCAGGAAGCTGCAGAAGTCCCAGAAGGGTTAGAAGAACAGTTGGCCCCGGAGGCAGAAGTTTCATCAACAGCAGACCAGGAGAATCTACCCTCTTCTAATAGTGAACCTGTCGTACCCACGGTGAGCCAAAGAGTTCGCAGGAAATTGCCCAACCTACCAGTGTCACCTCAAAATACTAGTAGTGCAGTTCACACAGAACCGACCACACCAGGGGTAGACACAAGGGACCAGGGTAGAGCACTGACAGATAGTGCATTACGTAGATCTACCAGAGCTACAAAAGGTCAGCCTCCTGCCCGTTGGAGAATTTAAAATGCAAAGTTTAAAGTATAAAAGTATTCAAATGTATGCTGTATATAGTTACCCGTAAGGGTATGCCAGAGACAATGCTATTTTGAAATGTTTTATATGAGTGCATTTAACCTGTTTATCCCGTTATCCGAAAAGGGTCCAGAGACTTTTAGGTTATGTGTAACATACCTGGCGGCGTCCTTGCATGGTGGTCCATCTCCCACTGTGCAAGAGCGCACACTTGATCTCCAGTCCAGAATGTCTCTCTGACTTCCCTCCATGCTGTCTGTTTGTGTCTGTTTCTGCTGCTTAAGGGCGGCACCCGATCACTTCCTGCTTTTTGTACCTGCTGTGGGTCACACCCCTTGTGCGTCCTCAGCCTATTGCTGTCTGTCACCTGGTATATAGCTCAGCTGCTCCCATCTATCCCTGCCTGAGCATAGTGTTTCATTCAGTGTGTGCTTGCACTCTGAAGGTGCCAGGTCCCGTTCTGTGTTCTCTTGTCTGCCTTTCCTGGAGGCTGTATTTCCAGGCCTGTCTGAACACGCTCCTTGCCTGTTCGTCCTGCCTCTCTGGGGGCCGTATTCCCAGACCCACTCCTGTATCCCTCTGCAGTGTCGGTCTCCTCCGTACACTCAGTTCCAGTCTGAACTCTCTCCTATCCTTTACCTGTTTTGCCTCTATGTCCGATGTCCGTTCCCTTCCTTTTTCTGCAGAGTCTGAACTCGTACCTAACTCCTGCTTGTTGTCTCTGTACTCCCGTTTGTGAGTTTGTGGTCCACTCGCTACTTCACTGCAAGTACCCTGTGGGTATCTGGCTCTGCCTTTCTCTTCCTGTCTGTTCCGTGTGAACAGAGCCCTGTCCCCCCTGCTCTGCCTTGCTCACCGCTCCGGCAGTTCTAGCCTGCTCTGACTCCTTTGCTTACCGTTCCGGCGGTTCTAGCCTGCTCCTACTCCTTTGCTCACCGCTCCGGCGGTTCTAGCCTGCTCTGACTCCTTTGCTCACCGCTCCGGCGGTTCTAGCCTGCTCTGACTCCTTTGCTCACCGCTCCGGCGGTTCTAGCCTGCTCTGACTCCTTTGCTCACCGCTCCGGCGGTTCTAGCCTGCTCTGACTCCTTTGCTCACCGCTCCGGCGGTTCTAGCCTGCTCTGACTCCTTTGCTCGCTGCTCCGGCAGCCTTGCTCCGCTCGGACCCTTTTGCTCGCTGCTCCGGCAGTCTCTCTCCGCTCTTATCCTTTTGCTCACTGCTCTGGCAGTCTTGCTCCACTCTTGCTCACCGCTCCAGGCGGTCTCGTCCTGCTTTACTCTTGCTCACTGCTCCGGCAGTCTCGCTCAGCTTTGACCCTTTGCTCACCGCTCCTGGCGGCCTTGTCCTGCTCTACTCTTGCTCACCACTCCAGGCGGCCTTGTCCTGCCCTGTTCTCGCTCACCTCTCTGGGCGGCCTCACTCTGCTGTGTTTGTCCGCCACATCTGTGGTTCTGTTCCTGAGTCCCAGTGTGTACTGGGTCCTATCCCGCCAGTGTCCCTACCTGCTAGTGCCTCCCTGTCTGCACTCTAGCTGTGCTTGCCTGTACCCCTCTGCCTGTATTGTTCCTGAGTCCCAGTGTGTACTGGGTCCTATCCCGCCAGTGTCCCTACCTGCTAGTGCCTCCCTGTCTGCACTCTAACTGTGCTTGCCTGTACCCCTCTGCCTGTATTGTTCCTGAGTCCCAGTGTGTACTGGGTCCTATCCCGCCAGTGTCCCTACCTGCTAGTGCCTCCCTGTCTGCACTCTAACTGTGCTTGCCTGTACCCCTCTGCCTGTATTGTTCCTGAGTCCCAGTGTGTACTGGGTCCTATCCCGCCAGTGTCCCTACCTGCTAGTGCCTCCCTGTCTGCACTCTAACTGTGCTTGCCTGTACCCCTCTGCCTGTATTGTTCCTGAGTCCCAGTGTGTACTGGGTCCTATCCCGCCTGTGTTCCTACCTGCTAGTGCCTCCCTGTCTGCACTCTAGCTGTGCTTTCCTGTACCCCCCTGCCTGCATACCCACCTGCCTGCATACCAGTCGTGCCTGCCTATACCCACCAGTCTGTGTGCCAGCCTACCAGTCTGTTCCTGTATTCCCCTGTGTGGGTCAACAGCCGTGTCCGGGGTCTGTCCTGGAGTAGCACCTGGTCCCTCTGCTCGGTTCCTCCTTGGTGCACTGGCGTCGTATGCCGTCGTGCCACCTTGGTCGGATCGGGCAGATACTTAGTTACGCCCCTCCAGGCACTCTCCGGTTCATGGCACAGTGGAATCACTACATAAACACGCACACGCCAGTCAGTCCGGGCGTGTGCATAACAGCATGCTCAGGCCATGGTTCCCGTTGAGCCCCACGGCCTTCGCTCTCTGAGAAGTTTTCCAGCGAATACATGCATTAAAATAAATAAATAATTTTTTTTTTTTCTCAGCTGAGTTCCAGGCGAATTACGCACCGTCCAGATGGATCTATCAGCTCTCGTTCCTGCGGATCCGCCACGTTACTATGGGGATCCAAGACAGTGTCGTGCATTTGTGGAGCAATGCATGCTACACTTTAAGGCCTACCCTCTCTATTTTCCTTCCGATTGGGCTAAAGTGGCCTTTATGATTGACTACCTAGCGGGTGATGCCTTGAAATGGGTCACCCCCCTATGGGAAGCATGGGATCCTGTCGTCCTTGACCTGCAGGCCTTCCTGGTGGCCTTTCGTATGGTCTTCGAGGACCCTAACCCTGAAGCCCCTGCTGAAGCTTCACTTCCCAATATCCCGGAGCAGCCCCGACGGGTAATGTGTGTGGGTAGCGCAATAGTCCTCCAGCCCAATGAGACTACTGCCCACCCAGAATCCTCACAGGGTGACTACGGTTTCCGGAATACTTCTCCCAACCTCAAGAGGCAGTCCAGACGTGCTAGACGTAGAGGCAAGCCGTCACGCCAGGGTCTGTCCTCCCTGAGACCTCCTGACCCCAACCTTGAAGTCCCTACTGAAGCTTCATCTCCCTGTATCCTGGAGAAGCCCCAACGGGTAATGTGCGTGGGTAGTGCACCAGTTCTCCTGCCCAAAGAGACTTCTGCCCATCCAGACTCCACACAGGAGAACTTCCTGCACCCGGCATCAGATGCTTCACCCACTTTTACCAGTGTGCATGTCCAAGGATGCTCCAAAGCTGTGGTTACCTCAGAGTCTGTGCACCTCTGCTACCTGGTGGAGGACCCCCTGTTGCCTCCTGAATCCTCCGGGATACCACTCGATGACAAATGGAGAGAGACTTCTCTACACCCGGTACTCAATACTTTGTCCGCTTCGTCCTGTGAGCCTGACAATGGTTACCCCAAAGTGGTAGTTACCCCCGAGTCTCTACACCCCTCCGACCAGGCGGAGGACCTCCAGTTGTCTCCTGAACCCTTCGGGGTGCTACCTGGTAGCGAAAGGACAGAGACTCTCCTATACTCTGTACCTGATACCTCGCTCGCTTCGTCCAGTGAGTCCAACCTAGTGTACTCCGAAGCAGAGGTTACTCCCGAGTCTCTACACCCCTCCGACCAGGCGGAGGACCTCCAGTTGTCTCCAGAACCCTTCTGGGTGCCACCTGGTGGTGAATGGACAGAGACTTTCCTATATCCTGGATCTGATACCTCGCTTGCTTCGTCCAGTGAGTCCGACCTAGTGTACTCTGAAGCAGAGGTTACCCGTGAGTCTCTACACCCCTCTGACCAGGCGGAGGACCGCCAGTTGTCTCCAGAACCCTTCGGGGTGCCACCTGGTGGTGAATGGACAGAGACTTTCCTATACTCGGTACCCGATACCTCGCCTGCTTCGTCCAGTGAGTCCGACCCAGTGTACTCTGAAGCAGATGTTTTCTCTGAGCCTCTGCACTCTTCTGACCCGGCGGGGGACCCCCAGTTGTTTCCTGAATCCTCCGGGGTACCACCAGATAACAAAGAGACAGTGACTTTTCCTCATTATGTACCTGATAACCCGTCTATTTCTTCCTGTGAACTTGACAAGATGTACCTCGAAGCAGAGATTACCCTCAAGTCTCTGTCCCCCTCCAACCCGGTGAAGGACTTCCAGATGTCTCCTGTACCCTCTGGGGTGCCACCTGAAAATATGTGGAGAGAGACTTCCTTGTGTGCTGTTCCTGGTACTCCACCCATTTCGTCTGTTGCTGAGGATGGCTGGATAGGAGGTAGCATCCTAGCTAACCAGATGAGATCAGTTTTTCCTGTGGACAGTGGAAGTGATCTCCTTGAAGTGAACGGCTGGTCCTCGAATTCCCTGCGGAAGATTCTGGCAGGCCTGAAGAAGAGGGGGCGTAAGGGGGGGGGGTACTGTAACATACCTGGCGGCGTCCTTGCATGGTGGTCCATCTCCCACTGTGCAAGAGCGCACACTTGATCTCCAGTCCAGAATGTCTCTCTGGCTTCCCTCCATGCTGTCTGTTTGTGTCTGTTTCTGCTGCTTAAGGGCGGCGCCCGATCACTTCCTGCTTTTTGTACCTGCTGTGGGTCACACCCCTTGTGCGTCCTCAGCCTATTGCTGTCTGTCACCTGGTATATAGCTCAGCTGCTCCCATCTATCCCTGCCTGAGCATAGTGTTTCATTCAGTGTGTGCTTGCACTCTGAAGGTGCCAGGTCCCGTTCTGTGTTCTCTTGTCTGCCTTTCCTGGAGGCTGTATTTCCAGGCCTGTCTGAACACGCTCCTTGCCTGTTCGTCCCGCCTCTCTGGGGGCCGTATTCCCAGACCCGCTCCTGTATCCCTCTGCAGTGTCGGTCTCCTCCGTACACTCAGTTCCAGTCTGAACTCTCTCCTATCCTTTACCTGTTTTGCCTCTATGTCCGATGTCCGTTCCCTTCCTTTTTCTGCAGAGTCTGAACTCGTACCTAACTCCTGCTTGTTGTCTCTGTACTCCCGTTTGTGAGTTTGTGGTCCACTCGCTACTTCACTGCAAGTACCCTGTGGGTATCTGGCTCTGCCTTTCTCTTCCTGTCTGTTCCGTGTGAACAGAGCCCTGTCCCCCCTGCTCTGCCTTGCTCACCGCTCCGGCGGTTCTAGCCTGCTCTGACTCCTTTGCTTACCGTTCCGGCGGTTCTAGCCTGCTCCTACTCCTTTGCTCACCGCACCGGCGGTTCTAGCCTGCTCTGACTCCTTTGCTCACCGCTCCGGCGGTTCTAGCCTGCTCTGACTCCTTTGCTCACCGCTCCGGCGGTTCTAGCCTGCTCTGACTCCTTTGCTCACCGCTCCGGCGGTTCTAGCCTGCTCTGACTCCTTTGCTCGCTGCTCCAGGCGGTCTCGTCCTGCTTTACTCTTGCTCACTGCTCCGGCAGTCTCGCTCAGCTCTGACCCTTTGCTCACCGCTCCTGGCGGCCTTGTCCTGCTCTACTCTTGCTCACCACTCCAGGCGGCCTTGTCCTGCCCTGTTCTCGCTCACCTCTCTGGGCGGCCTCACTCTGCTGTGTTTGTCCGCCACATCTGTGGTTCTGTTCCTGAGTCCCAGTGTGTACTGGGTCCTATCCCGCCAGTGTCCCTACCTGCTAGTGCCTCCCTGTCTGCACTCTAGCTGTGCTTGCCTGTACCCCTCTGCCTGTATTGTTCCTGAGTCCCAGTGTGTACTGGGTCCTATCCCGCCAGTGTCCCTACCTGCTAGTGCCTCCCTGTCTGCACTCTAACTGTGCTTGCCTGTACCCCTCTGCCTGTATTGTTCCTGAGTCCCAGTGTGTACTGGGTCCTATCCCGCCTGTGTTCCTACCTGCTAGTGCCTCCCTGTCTGCACTCTAGCTGCGCTTTCCTGTACCCCCCTGCCTGCATACCCGCCTGCCTGCATACCAGTCGTGCCTGCCTATACCCACCAGTCTGTGTGCCAGCCTACCAGTCTGTTCCTGTATTCCCCTGTGTGGGTCAACAGCCGTGTCCGGGGTCTGTCCTGGAGTAGCACCTGGTCCCTCTGCTCGGTTCCTCCTTGGTGCACTGGCGTCGTATGCCGTCGTGCCACCTTGGTCGGATCGGGCAGATACTTAGTTACGCCCCTCCAGGCACTCTCCGGTTCATGGCACAGTGGAATCACTACATAAACACGCACACGCCAGTCAGTCCGGGCGTGTGCATAACATTATGGACAGTGAATAACCAAGAACTTTCCCTTGTAAATAGTTGCTCTTGTAAAAGTGCCCCTTTGTGACTGTCCACTGAACAAAAGCCCATTGGAGGTGGCCGAAGACGTGGTCCAACACCTGGATCAACTATGCCCTGCAGCCACCCCAGGGCCTTCGTTGAGGGTTTGGGACGGGTCCCTCAAACTACATCTTCTTCAGTGGAATGGACACCTGTTTGCGGATTATACTGTAACCTGTTAACGACCATAATGCTTGTAAATATTCTAATGTACTTTATTATTGTTATTGTTACCTGTTATTTTGCAAAATATGTTCAGTCCCGGAGTACTGAAATTAACTAGGAGGGAATGTGGCACCCCAGAGGGCCTGGTTGCCACAGTGGTATTGCTTCCCTCAAAAGAGGTAATACCATGTCTGGAAGCAAGCGGGGGCCCTTTTGGTCAGGTACACTATGCATGCAACACTTTCCTGGCTCCAGGCCAGCAAGGGGAGTTCCTCCCCTTGGCAACTGGTATCTGGAGGCAGGGTTAGTTTAGTCAGTGTCAGGGAGTTGAGATTAGGACATCGAGGAGAGAGGAGCTAGGGACTGGAGCTGGTGATAGCTCGTCCTAGCTGGAGCACACAAAGAAACAGACACCGGAGTCCGAGGCTGTGGGACCCTTCAGGCCCAGCAGCAGATACCGCAGGGCAGGAGATTGCAGGTCTCCTGGCCCCATCAGACGCCCGGAGGCTCAGCAGCACCGAGGGACCAGTACCGCCAAGGAGGAGCTAGGCATTCACAAAGTCCGAGCTGCCAGCCATACGGGTGAGCACCGCACGTTACACTCAGGGACGTGGGCTACAACAAAGCTACAAGCAGAATAGCCAAAGAGTATAGTAAGAATGGCAGGCCTACAACTCCACCTGTCCAGGAGGACAGGAGGACTGCCCTGAAGCTAACGCTTCCTGTGGGGAGTTATACCATCTTTGCTGCCAAACCATCAGCTTCAGAGGACTATTCCGCAGCAGCGGCCTCCATTAGCCGCACTCCACAGGTGGCGTAGTCGGACATTATAAAACCCCTATATACATCTACTACCCTTGGATTGACCGCCCTGGGTCACGAACCGGATCACCACCACTGTGACTACAACCCACAGCGTCTACCGGCCCGGCTCCGGGTACCGCACGGCCCAGGGGGCTGTCAATCAAAGTGCCTAGGAGTGATTACAGCTCACTGTATAGAGAGTAGTGAATGCAACCGCTCTCTGCACCGCCCTGATGACTGAAGCGAGTGGCCGCAGGGAGGATATAAGTTCACTTTCTCCGTTTTCTGCTATTTAACTGTGGATTATCCCTATATCTGGACAAGACAGGTACCCGTTAAATTACATTTTAAAGTGATTTTTACCACTGTAATGGCTTTGGTGACTTTTCTAAGTATTTTAGCGTTTAAATGGGTTGTCCCTGTCCGTAGAAGAATTGAGTATACTTTATTTGTTATTTTAGAATTTTTTTTTTCTTTGCTAGAAAAGTAATTGATAAGAAGAATACACCTTTATGCAAACCATTTTGTTTGTTATATTAATCATAGTTGAGTCGACCATTAGTGCCAGTTTTTATGTATTTTATTGTAATTATTGCGATACTTATTAAAATGTTTATTTAAAATATTATTTTACAGAACTTGCTTTATTAAATGTATTGGAATATCCATATAATTCAATACATACAGTATATAATATAAAACATAACATGCCTAAGTGTCCGATAGGGCATAACCATCGTGGGCAGTAACAGGTATTACCCTGGGGACCTTACTAAGGGCACAGACTGTCAGCCTAGGCAATGACAGCCCTGATAGCGGTAATTTGACGCCCCTTTTTTTTACACTATGTAGATGAGATGATCGGCATTGGCTGTGCCATCTAATAAGTTAATGACCCAGATCTAAGTTTTCAATAATGCTTACCATGAGAGAAGTTCTGGTTCATCATTTTTAAAGAATTTATCAAATTGCATCATTATATCACTCATTATTAGAGTTGGGCGGATGAATTCTCGAGACTTCGGTCCATCGGCCAGGGCAGTAACCTGTGACTACTAGACGGGAGGCTCGCAAATATCTTACCTTTCGGGATCACCGGCGCGGCTTCTGATTATCAGTGATGAGTTTGGAAGGTAAGAGATTCGCAGAGTTACGGCCAGCAGTCACAGACCCTGCCGATGGACCGGAGTCCAGCTAATCGATCTAGCCAACTATTCTCATTATGTACTGTACTTGTTTCTAAGCCCTTTTCTCCCAGGACACAATTTTGGGTGTGCCCCCTGCACCTAATATTAGCCCAAACCTAAATCCATGGCCCCACTATCAGTATTTGGTCAGTGTTAAGTCAGTAATTTATCACCCACTCTTGGTTTTGTCTCCCACTCCTGAGAAAAAATACTGGGGCTGTGGCCTAGGACTCACATCTGTAGCTCTGTTTCTTCCTGAAATGACCTCTGGGTGTAAACAATGATCAATAAAAAGGATCCTTCACTTTGAAATAGGCAAATAATCCATTTAAAGGGAACCTATCATGACGATTTTACAACTTGAACTAGTTGTATAGCTGTATATTTCCTAGTCCGACAATAAAAATTATACCTGTTTTGTAGTGATCCAATATGCTAGCGCGGAGAAGTAAAGCTTTAAAGTTGAATTCAAATTAACCTGGAAGCGAATTGGGGGCATGTCAATGCACTCCAAGTACATAGACACGCCCACTTCCAAATTTCATGTGGCTTCAAAGCTTAATTTCTCAGCTCTCACACATCAGATTACTACAAGAAAGGTATCATTTTTATCGTTGTAATAGGGCCAATGGAGCCGTTCTACTAGTTTCAGTGGTAAAATCATCCTGACAGGTTCCCTTTAATGCACACATTCCTACAAATTCAAGTACTGTCACATGTGAATGACATATAGTTTCCAACAGGTTTACTCTATTTTAAGAGTCATTATGTGTGTCCTAATTTGATTACATAATATTGTTTAATTTTATCTTTGGAAGCATTAAAAGCCTAAAGTACAATGTAAAATCTTGAAAAAATGCAAACTAATTTACAAAAGTTCTGCAAAGTGTGGGCGAATGCTGAAATATCTCAGCCATCACGTATCACCTGGAGTAGTACTAAAACTCTATTATCTGTCCTATGATCTGTGCAAAATGTAATCATTGCATAATATACTGTACCATTTCTATACCTTTGTAGTGCCATACAAATATTTGCATGGTCTGTAAATATACTGTTTAATGGTACTTGTGAGAATCATTGCAACATTGCCTGTAAAAGGCAATTTAAAGGAGGAGACTTCCCAGAAGCAATGTAAAAAGATGGTTCCATTCCTGGTTCATTAAAAGTCTAAAAACTTTTTTTCACATATCTTACATTCATATGATTATCTGCACTTACTTATATGTTCTACACCTTATAGGCGAGATCTTGCAGTACCAATCCCGGCCACTATACAATGCACGGAGCTGTGCCATTTCCTGCACATTGCTGCACCTTCAATCAGCGATCGTCGGTGATCCCTTAGAGTCGATCCCTTATTGAGCTGATTTTGATGATCTATCCTCAAGATCCTCCCTTTATTATTATATTATTATGTATCATACATATATTCAAGGTCTATTGGCAGTGTACTTCTACTTTTAATATAATTTCACAGAATAAATCTACTTAAAATGCTTAGTAAATCTATAAATAATCTACTTTTTTCCTATATAAGCAAATTCACTAAACAGTGAAATGTAGTCCTCAAGCAACAAACATAACCAAATGCAGGGTATTATCCAAAAGGTGCAGTTAGTATATCCAATGCTGGGTGTATGTCAACATATGGAAAACACCCGAACACTAAGAGGATAAAGAAATATATACATTTTTTATTATTCAAAAATAGATCATATATAACAAACAATATAACAGATGAAGGGAGAAGTATGGCTAAAAACTAATATGGAACGAGATGGAAAACATTCCATATATAGGTGACTAGTACGATCCCAAATAGAGCGTTCCAGCTGATGGTAGGGCTTCTCGGTATATATATTTCCCCAGTGGCAAGAGAGCTAGTACCCAAATAATTATAGTTAAATAGGGATGATGTCCCATAGATAGATATAAATATCAATATAATATAAGGTATCCACCAAAAGG
Source organism: Phyllobates terribilis (assembly GCF_046119375.1). Lineage (NCBI taxonomy): Eukaryota > Metazoa > Chordata > Amphibia > Anura > Dendrobatidae > Phyllobates > Phyllobates terribilis. The sequence goes on along the minus strand of NW_027362765.1, from coordinate 89,836,959 downwards.
AGCAGCTAGAGATTACACAGTTGTGAAAAGATGATAACGGCACACAGTTGTGTGATACACAAGGGACATTACAGGGTGTATATGTAGCAAAAGTGACTCAAATCCTATATATATACACTCATTTGAGGTACCGGCAGAAGAAAAACAGTCAGTATACACAGTTCAGTAACTAACTATATATATAAAACACTTATGCTGATATCTTAGACTGCTGTCAAGCTATAGCATGCATGATAACTGCATATACGATGCACTACTAAGAGATGTCAGCATAAGGAAATAGAATGCACTTTCAGGTCTATAACGACAGATAAGAAGATGAGGCAGCTATATACCCTGAAGAACGGACAATAGGGATGGAATTACTTTGGGTCATGGTAAATGACATCGTGGGGTTCAAAGAGGGACAGGAAGTACACCTCGACGCGCGTTTCTCCTCACGGCTTCTTGCTTTTTCTTTTATTTCAATATATCACTAACAAGACCGGATAAATTGTGAATTCAGAAAGGAAACATTATCACCCTGGACACGTCCTCTTCTCACATCCCAAAAGAGGAAAGTAAGAGGAAATTATTAAAAATAGGGAGGAAAAAAGAAATTAATACCATTACCCAACAATTACGGCAAGTATTTTTTTTTACCCCATTTAAATATTCAAAAATATTTACCCTTTTACGGTCATTTAATAGCCTGTTTATACAGGCAGACCGCAGAAAATGGGGCACACTTCATCTGTAATAGACCTTTCAGTGCACATAAGCTGCCATTGTTCTCGGCAGCGCAAGTCATGTTTACAGTGCTGCCGAGAATGATGATCTTTGGTGTTGCCCAAAAGATCATTTCACCCAATGAATTAGAATTTATCTCGTTAGTCGGGCGATCAGCATCCTGTTTAGACTGAAATAATTTTGTGAACAGAGCGTTCTTTAGAATCTGTAATGATTACTCAATGTTTTATGTTTTTTTTATCTCTATATCTAAGGAAAAGCTGTGAGCTATGACGTCCTATCACTATCCAGATTCACCACAAAATGTCAGCTGTATTTCCTACATGCTTTTATAGAAACTATATAAGTCCCTCCTGATTAGGTTCTACTATATTAAATGATGTGATAGCTGCAAGGCATTATGGGGGATGCTGTATGACCGCACCTGATCGGCTGTGCCTACATCGACTTTTATACACACTATGTAAATCCAGGTAAGATTGAGGTTATGTGAACCTTTTTTGGATGATACAATTGGAGTAAGAGATTTTCATTTCATGGCATGGTACCACTTCATCTGTTTATATTATAATACTTATCAATGGCAAATGTGATGGGTAATAACGGGAAGCACGGTGGCTCAGTGGTTAGCACTGTTTCCTTGCAGCGTTGGGGTCGTGGGTTCAAATCCCACCAAGGACAACATCTGCAAGGAGTTTGTATGTTCTCCCCGTGTTTGCGTGGGTTTCTTCCGGGTTCTCCGGTTTCCTCCCACACTCCAAAGACATACTGATAGGGAATTTAGTTTCTGAGCCCCAATGGGGGCAGTGATGATGTCTGTAAAGTGCTGCGGAATTAATGGCGCTATATAAGTGAGTAAAATTAAAAAATAACTATATATATATATATATATATATATACATATCTACCTTGTATATATATTATTTTTTTTAGTTGGTGGCATGAGCCGGATTTATTACAAATCTTCATTGTTAAAGAATTTACTAATTTCACTATCCAGATTCACCACAAAATGTCAGCTGCATTTCCTACAAAGACTTTTATAGAGACTATGAAAGTCCCTCCTGATTGGCTGGACTATATTAGATGATGTGATAGCTGCAAGACATTATGGGGCATCCTGCATGGCTGTGCCTGGGTTCATGTCATCTTTTTAGGGGTGACACAGTTATGGTGAGGGACCTTCATTTTCATGGAATGGTACCACTTCATCTATTTATTTATTTCAAATCTTCATTGTTAGGGAGTTTGCTAATTTCTATATTTATCATTGGACATCCAATGTAGTCTCCCATATTGATATCTATCTATCTATCTATCTATCTATCTATCTATCTATCTATCTATCTATCTATCTATCCCATATCTATCTATCTATCCCATATCTATTATCTATCTATTTATCTATCTATCTATCTATCTATCTATCTATCCCATATCTATCTATCTATCTATCTATCTATCTATCTATCTATCTATCTATCTATCTATCTATCTATCTATCTATCTATCTCTCCATCTATCTATCTATCTATCTATCTATCTATCTATCTATCTATCTATCTATCTATCTATCTATCTATCTATCTATCTATCTATCTACACCATGAGATGTAAGTATCCTTATAACATAATTATCTTTGTCATGTGTTTACTCAATGGCTTACATTTTTTATGTGTTTTTTAAGATATTTGTAAAATTGAATAAAGCCTTTTTGCTATTATATATTACCCATACAGTATAGATGAGGGTATATTCTGTTTTTTGGTGTAGGCTCCTTTTTAGCAACAAGCACACTTCATCTTGTAACTAATACTATAGTCATTATTCTAGGTTGTAAATCTTCTTCCTTGTATATAATGCCGATGGCCATTTTTTTGTTAATTTGGGCAAATTGTAAATTGTTCGAAATTTACTGGTTTCAGCTAATTTCCTAAAATTCGACACAAATTCAACATCTAGCCGAATCCCTCCTTTCTAATTTAGTGAAATTCATTAATACCTTAGCGCAATATCATGTACATGTACATGATTGCGGCGGTTGTCGCTTGTAGAGGGGTCTAAGGAGGTGATCTCCCTCCACCAGTGGCAGATGGAACAGCTTGTAGTAAGAGCTGATCAATCATGAGGCTCTGGTGGATATTCATGACAGCCGTGGAACATCCGAAATCCCCTGTCACTGCCATCTTGGTTCTCCTATGAAGCCCAGCTATATGCTGAGCTTCAAAGTAGACAGAGTTTTTTGGTATATACTGCAATACTATAGTATTGCAGTATATAGTAGTATTGCAGTATATAATATAAGCAATTGGACAATCAAGTTCCCTAAGAGGATTAAATAAAATAAAGTAAAATTTATATATATATAAAAAAAAAGAAAAATGTAAAAAAAAACTGGATCTACGCAGGTCATAGAGTAATGACGTCATGATGTGTGTCGTAATTTTCAAAGTGCATCCACAGAACAGTCCTGGAAGTCCCAACTAGAGATGAGCGGTGTTCGACTAGAACTGTTCGCCAATCTCAAATTCGAGCTGTTTTGGGCGGTGTTCGAGTTGTTCGACGAACCCGAACGATTTGCAAAAAATTCGGCTGTTCGAGGTTATGTTTGATAACTGTTCGTGCACCAAAAGCGTGTCCTGCATGTCTGGCGCTATTTAGAGCACCAATCATGCAGGGATTGTCTGCCACTCACTGTAATGCCACAGCCATGCTGGTTGTGGCATTACAGTGATTGCCCAAATCGATGGGAACAGTGCTCACAGTGAAACATGAAAAGCCGGCAATTCAGCAGCGGCATACACCGCTACCCGACAATTTAGAACAGAAAGAATAGAGCATCACACATAGATCAGATAGATAGAAACATGTCAGTCACATATATAATAAGTACAGTGACAGTGTTCCTTACTGTACTTGTCATTTAGTGTAAAGGATTTATTAAAAAAAATAATAGTGTTTTCATGCACCGTCTCTTTAGAAAAGCCGGCCGGCATTTCAGCAGCGGTACCCGACAATTTAGAATAGAAGGAATAGAGAATCACACATAGATTAGATAGATAGAAACATGTCAGTCACATATATATGAAGTACAGTGACAATGTTGATTACTGTACTTGTCATTTAGTGTTAAAATAAAGGATTTATTTAAAAAAAAACTGGCTTGGGGTTCCCCGTAATTTTAGGCTCTAGCGGAGGTTAAGCAGACGGCTGTGGCACATGTTTGAAGCCTGGGAAGGGGGTAATACCCACGGAGCTTCCCAGGCTACTAATATCAGCCCCCAGCTGAATACCTAGCCTTTACTAGCTATTAAAATGGGGGACCCCCCAAAAAAAATGACGTGGGGTCCCCCCTATTTTAATAGCTAGCAAAGGCTAGGCAGACAGCTGGGGGCTGATATTAATAGCCCAGGAAGGGTGCCATGAATATTGGCCCCCTCCCTGGCTAGAAACACCAGCCGTCAGCCGCCCCAGAAATGGCGCATCCATAGGATGCACCAATTCTGGCACTTAGCCTCGCTCTTCCCACTGCCCTGTAGCGGTGGCAGTGGGGTAATAGGGTTGGAGTTGATGTCAGCTTATAATGCTAGCTGACATCAAGCCCAGGTTAGTAATGGAGAGGCGTCTATAAGACACCCCCATTACTAACCCCATAGTCAAAGTTTAAAAAAAAACACAAACACCCAGAATAAAGTCCTTTAATTGAAATAAAGACACAATTCTTTATTGTTCTAAATTAAACCATACTTACCATCACGCCCATTCCAGCTGAAGCCAATGTCTTCTGCAATGCAATAAAAATAAAATAATAAAGCAACATCATCCTTACCTTTCCATGGTTCCCACGACGGCTTCAGCTCTGCTACATTCACATAACAGGCTGGATCGCAGCAGAACGCTGCCATCCAGCTTGCCATGCCGCACACACTGAGAAGCGCAGGTATGCTTGTGTGACACCCCAGGGGTCTGGTTGCCACAGTGATAGAGATATTATGTCTGAGAGCAGGTGGGAGGTCCTTTGGTCAGGGATCCTGTGCATGCCACACCTCCTGCCCAGTCTTGGGAGGGGAAGAACTTCCCCTATATAAACCCGGGGCTGAAGCAGGGTGAGCAGTCAAGGAGAGTAGAGACAAGAAACAGTCACAGGAAGAAACAGCAGAAGCTCAGTGGGAGCAATGCTACTACAAGTCAGGGGCTGGCAGCTGCAGAGCTCGCCCTGACTGAGCAGCTTTCTTACCGGACCCGGCGTCCGAGGCTGTGGGGACTAACTCTTACCCAGCAGCAGAAGCCGACCGGCAGGGGATTTCAGGTCCTCAGGCCCAGAAACCCGAAGGCACGGTCACACGCGTGGGACCAGCACCGCCATCGTGGAGCGGAAGCCATTAGAAGGCCCCGAGTCACCGGCCATACGGGTGAGCACCACACGGTACACTCAGGGACGTGGGCTACTTATATCCGCTTCTAGCAAGGTAGCCAGAAGAGTACAGTCAGTTTGGGAGGCCTACAACTCCGCCTGGCCAGGGGAGATCCCATCTGCTCAAGGACTGACCAGGCCCCGTTCACTAGCAAGTACTCCGGGAGGGTCTATCGTTGTTACCAGTAAAGACCCTGAATTACACCGCACCGTCTCTGAGTGGTTCCTGCTACCCCCATCATCCACATCTGCTGCCCTGAGGCCATACCCCTCCCGTTGGGGGTTATACCATCTACGCTGCACCATCCATCCACCGGCCTCAGCGGACTGTCCTGCAGCGGCAGCTCCATAGCTGCATTCAACGGGTGGCGTAGTCGTCCTGCATCTACCGCTGTTACATCGCCGCTCAGTTTGACTCCCTGGGCACGGACCGGGTCACCGCCACGAGACTACAACCCTCAAGAGATCCGGCTCCGGGTAAGCTCCCGCGTGCGCAACGCAGCGCGACACAGGCCCAGGGGCGCGTCAACTTTGGCGTAGTCGGCAGGATTTCGTGCCCGCAACCACCGGGTACTGCGTGCCTGAAAAAGAGACTTTTCAAACTTACCTGTGGTGAAGATTCCCGCCATCCGGCGCCATCTTCAGCCTTCTTCCCGCCATCGGTGAAGTTTCCCGCCATCCGGCGCCATCTTCTGCCTTCTTCCCGCCATCCGTGGAGTTTTCCCGCCATTGGACGCCATCTTGAGGACGCCGCGCGGGAAGAAGAGGGGCGTGGACTCCAAAATCGCGCGAGAACTGAAGCCCCGACTCACGTCCGGACGTTGCGTAAGGTCCTGGAAGGAGCCCAGCAGACGCCGACGTCACAGGAGCGCGACGGAAGGTCCTCAACCCTGACGATCCACTGCGGAGCCGCGGCCTACGGAAGAGGATCATCGCAAGGTAGGCCACGGTCCACTAGGGGGGAGGAAGATGTCGGATACGGAGGAGAGCTTCACTGCCTCAACCCCCGCCAGCGCTACCGCTGCTGCAGTTATGCCCTTCACCATGCCCTATATCCCGGGAGCAGCTTGGCTACCCCAGTACTCAGGGGAGTCACATACCCTGCATGACTTTAGAGAAAAGCTGGATAGCCTCTTCCAGGTGTACCCCCTCACAGAAGAGCAAAAAGTGAGCATCCTGGTGGCCCAACTAACCGGGGCAGCCAAAAGGGAAGTAAAATCCTGGCCACCTGGGAGGAAGACTGTCGCAGGGATACTAACCCGGCTGAAGGACACCTTTGATACCCGCACCTCAGCCGAGATTAAGCTTAGATTCTACGGGTGCAAGCAGCGAGCGCATGAGAGTATAAGGGACTATGCACTAAACCTACAAGAGGCCCTGAGGGCCATTAAGCAGACCGACCCTGATGGAGTGGGAAACGAGGACAGGCTGTTGACCGAACAGTTTATAGAGGGACTGTATTGTAATACCCACCGAACCCAGTTGCGGGCAATGGCCTTACAGGATCCCCATCTGGGCTTTGCACAGTTCAAGGACAGAGCCATCCGGGTGCTCCGAGAACCGGCACCGGGTGGCGTTGTGACCCACAAGCGCCCTGCTATCACTTACCACCAGGAGGCGGCGCCCTTGTCGGCAGGGCCTGTGGGAGCTGATGCGCAGGCTTTGGACAATGACCCGGCTCCAGACCTACACCATCAGGTCCAAGAGCTAGCTAAGAGCGTTGCGGCGCTAACCCGAACTGTGCAGTCTTTACAGGCTTCCACCCCAGGGAAGATCCAGCTGGCATCCGGACCGGAGGACATCCCGTGGCGTTGACCAAGGAGGACCCCACCGGCCAGAGGAAGACCCAGTGACCGATACAGCGAGGACGGACGACCCATCTGCCGCCGCTGCAATCAACCTGGACATATGGCAAGGTACTGTTCTTTAAACGGGCACAACCTGGGGTAGAGGGCCAACCCCCAGGAAAAAGATCACCAGGCCCATCGAACTGGCGCGACAGATATGTGGGAGGACGTCCAGTCTTGCCTGTGGTACTGGATGGCATTCCCATGAGTGCCCTACTGGACACCGGGTCACAGGTCACCACCATCCCGTACGTGCTCTTTAAGCAGTACTGGAATGACTCGGATATTACCCGCTACCCTGACGACGACTTGAGTATCATCGCCAGCAATGGCCAGCCCGTGCCACAGATCGGATTTAAAGAGGTGACCATCAAAATCGGTAGAGTCGAACTGGCAGCACAGGGACTGATCATTGTAGATATTGACAAACATGAGAGTCACCCAAAAATAACTCTAGGAACTAATGTAATTGAAAATTGTCTTGCAGAGGTGATTTTCCTTTTACAGCAGGTTGCCAAGAACGCCAGCTCCGGCGAGCAGCGGGTGCTCCAGAAAGAGATCCGGGCACTGATGCGACGGCAACAGGTGGAACTCTCCGGCGGTGAGATTGGTAGCGTAAGAATGTGTGACCCTTTTCCTATTGCCATGCCCCCAAAAAGTGAAATGATGATTTGGTGCCAGGCAGCTATTGGTCTGAGAGGTAGAGATTACCAGGCAATGGTAGAACCAGTTTACTCAGACAGTAGGCCCACCATTTTGACAGCACGGGGGGTGGTCAATGTACGCCATGGGAGGGTGCCCGTTCGCATAATCAATATCGGGGAGAGGGAAGTGTACCTGCCCCGGTATGCCACGCTAGCCAAATTATATACCATTAACCAAAATGCTATACAATCTGTGGAACCCTTGCCTCCATCTCACCCGGAGGAAGGTAACGGCTCTAAGAAAACAAAGGAGGACTGGTGTCAGCAACTACATTTGGGTACTGACTCCACTCCCTCACATCAGAAACAGGGAGTCTATCGGGTGGTTCAAGAGTACGAGAGAGTGTTTAGTAAACACCCGTTAGACTTCGGGCGAGTCAAGGGGGTAGAACACCACATCCCCACGGGAGACCATCCTCCCATAAAAGAGAGGTATCGACCCGTACCCCCTGCACACTACCAACACGCCAAGGGGATGCTTAGAGACATGAAGGAGGCTGGGGTGATCAGGGATAGCTGTAGCCCCTGGGCAGCTCCACTAGTCTTAGTCCGAAAGAAAGACAACACCATGAGGATGTGTGTAGATTACCGGAAAATCAATCGTATCACACACAAGGATGCGTACCCCTTACCAAGGATAGAGGAGTCATTGGCTGCTTTAAGATCTGCTAACTTCTTCTCTACCTTGGATCTTACTAGCGGGTACTGGCAGGTTCCTGTAGCAGAGGCGGACCGGGAGAAGACCGCATTCACCACCCCGATGGGACTTAGCGAGTTCACCTGCATGCCGTTCGGACTCTGCAACGCACCGGGAACCTTCCAACGACTAATGGAGTGTTGTCTGGGCCACAGAAACTTCGAGACGGTCCTGTTGTACCTGGACGATGTCATCGTATATTCCAAGACGTATGAGGACCACCTGAAACACCTGGCGGAAGTGTTCGAAGCTCTGGCAAGTTACGGCCTAAAGGTGAAACCCTCCAAGTGTCACCTCCTGAAACCAAAGGTGCAGTACCTGGGACACGTGGTGAGCGCTGACGGAGTGGCTCCCGACCCTGATAAGATCACCGCAATTAAGGAATGGCCAAGCCCCTCCAGCGTAAAAGAAGTGCGGCAGTTCCTCGGGTTGGTAGGCTACTACCGAAGGTTTATTCCCTGTTTCACCAAAAAGGCAGCACCTATGCAGGACCTCCTGATAGGCCAGTCCCGGAAGGCCAAGAACCAGAAGCCGCCCTTCAAATGGGAGGAGCTGGAAGAAGAGTCCTTCCGCCAGCTGAAGATGGCCCTCACGGGGGACGAAATCCTGGCGTACCCGGATTATAGCCAGCCCTTTATCCTCTACACCGACGCCAGTAACATCGGGCTAGGAGCCGTACTGTCCCAGATCCAGCAGGGGAAGGAATGAGTAATCGCCTACGCCAGCCGAAAACTGCGACCCACCGAAAGGAACCCCGAGAATTACAGCTCATTTAAGCTAGAGTTCCTGGCCGTAGTATGGGCAGTCACCGAGCGCTTTAAGCATTACCTCGCTTCTTCCCGGTTCACCGTGTACACGGATAACAACCCGTTGACACACCTGGACACGGCAAGACTCGGTGCCCTGGAGCAGAGGTGGATGGCCCGTCTGTCCAACTACGAGTTCACAATCAAATACCGGGCAGGACGCTCCAATACCAACGCGGACGCCCTGTCCAGGATGCCCAACCTGCCGGACGGAGGAGAAGATCCGGAGGGACTGGAAGAAGTTGAACTCCCTGCGTTCCACCGTCATGGGACTATTCAGTATTCCCACCAGGTAAGGAGTAAGCAGACTGCTACGTTGAACCCCTTACCCCACTACAACTGGGCGGAAACGCAAGACAGCGACCCTGCCGTCCGACTGGTGAAGGAGATGCTGACTCGGCCGGAGGCTCGCCTTGAACCAGACGCTCCGGAGGAAGCCAAACAACTATGGGCAGAGAAGAGTCGACTGTTCGTTTACAAAGGGAAGTTGTGCCGCAGAATGGTTAACTCCCGGACGCATGAATTACTCTGGCAAGTAGTGGTGCCACGAAGGGACGCAGCCATGGTGATGGCGGCATACCACGACGGAGCTGGGCACTTCGGGTGGAAGAAGCTGGAGTTCCTGCTGCGCGAGCGGTTCCACTGGGTAGGCATGAGGGGAACCATTGAGAAGTGGTGCAGAGACTGTGGCCCGTGCAACCTGAGAAGGAAGGACCGTGCCAGCCAGAAGACTCCCCTGCAGTCCATCGTCACCCGGCAACCGTTGGAACTGGTAGCCTTGGATCATGTAAAACTGACCCCAAGCAGAAGTGGCTACGTCTACGCGTTAACCATCGTGGATCATTACTCCCGGTTTCTGGTTGTCGTCCCCGTCAAGGACTTAACGGCTCAAACAGCAGCTAGAGCCTTCCAGCAGCACTTTTGCCGTCCACACGGGTACCCGGACCAAGTGCTGACGGACCAGGGACCTGCCTTTGAAGCGGAGGTCTTCCAGGAATTCTGCAATCTGTATGGCTGCCGGAAGATAAGGACGACACCCTACCATCCGCAAACTAATGGACTTTGTGAGAAAATGAACCAGGTGGTAATGGATCTTCTAAAAACGTTGCCCCTGGAAGAACGCAGTCTGTGGCCTGAGAAGTTGCCCGATCTGGTGGACCTATACAACCACATCCCGGTAGGTTCCACCAACTGTACCCCGGCTTACCTAATGAGGGCAAGACCTGGTAAGTTACCTGTTGACCTGGAAATGGGAGTCCTGACACCCGAGGACACTTCACCAGAAACAGACTGGGACACAGAGAGGCAGCAGCAGTACCGGAGAGTACAGGAGAGCGTGGAGCGAAGTCTCTGTCAGGCTAGGGAAAGACAAGAGAAAACTTACAACCAGTATGCTCCCGCTGTTCCCCTGGTACCCGGAGAGCAGGTCTTGAAGAGGAAGAGACGGCTCCACAAGTTGGATGACCAGTGGGAGAAGGACCCGTACACCGTACTGCCCTCAAGCCACGAGAACCCGAAGGTTTGTACCATCAGTAAAGACGGAGGGGAAACCACCGCCATTGTATCCCGGGACCACCTGAAGAAGTGTCCCGAACAACTGAGGAACCCTGAAGAGGAACAAGAAGACCATCGACCCGTAGAGGAAAGGGAAGATATGGTTAGTACTGTGCTCGGGGACTTCCCTCGGTCTTGGACTCAAGTCAATGGTGCAGTTGTGGTACCCGTACTCACCTTCCTCCAACCAGCATCCCAAGCACCTACGGAGCAACAGGTAGAGCTGGAAGAACAGCCGGTCCAGGAGGCAGAAGACTCCACACAAGCAGAACAGGAGGATCAACCCTCTGCTTATAGTGAGCCTGCCGTACCCCTAGTGAGACAAAGAGCCGGTAGACAGCTGCCCAGTTTACCCTTGACAGCTCCTACACCCTGTAGTTCAGGGCCAGACAGTCAGCTCCGTAGGTCCACTAGGGCCACTAGAGGCCAGTTACCCGCACGCTGGAGGATTTGAAGTGTATAAATTGTTTTATTTATGTTTATCTGTGTATTGTTGCTTGTGTATAATTTTGTGTTTCCAGTTATTTTTAGGAATCCTTGGTGGATTTACCGGGAATACTTGTACATAGTTGGAGCGTAACCCAGGATGGACTAGAGACTGTTAAGGACTCGGGGTAGGACAGACCCCTACCTGGTTACGTCTCCCTGTTTTGGTGAAATGGACACCTTGCTTTCTTCAAAGGCTGCACCCGGTTACGGACATGCCGTGACCACCTTTATGTGTTTCTTATTGTATTGTTATTGTTATATCTTGTTATGTTTTTCTAAAATATGTTTAGTCCCCGAGTACTAAATTTCACTAGGGGGGAATGTGACACCCCAGGGGTCTGGTTGCCACAGTGATAGAGATATTATGTCTGAGAGCAGGTGGGAGGTCCTTTGGTCAGGGATCCTGTGCATGCCACACCTCCTGCCCAGTCTTGGGAGGGGAAGAACTTCCCCTATATAAACCCGGGGCTGAAGCAGGGTGAGCAGTCAAGGAGAGTAGAGACAAGAAACAGTCACAGGAAGAAACAGCAGAAGCTCAGTGGGAGCAATACTACTACAAGTCAGGGGCTGGCAGCTGCAGAGCTCGCCCTGACTGAGCAGCTTTCTTACCGGACCCGGCGTCCGAGGCTGTGGGGACTAACTCTTACCCAGCAGCAGAAGCCGACCGGCAGGGGATTTCAGGTCCTCAGGCCCAGAAACCCGAAGGCACGGTCACACGCGTGGGACCAGCACCGCCATCGTGGAGCGGAAGCCATTAGAAGGCCCCGAGTCACCGGCCATACGGGTGAGCACCACACGGTACACTCAGGGACGTGGGCTACTTATATCCGCTTCTAGCAAGGTAGCCAGAAGAGTACAGTCAGTTTGGGAGGCCTACAACTCCGCCTGGCCAGGGGAGATCCCATCTGCTCAAGGACTGACCAGGCCCCGTTCACTAGCAAGTACTCCGGGAGGGTCTATCGTTGTTACCAGTAAAGACCCTGAATTACACCGCACCGTCTCTGAGTGGTTCCTGCTACCCCCATCATCCACATCTGCTGCCCTGAGGCCATACCCCTCCCGTTGGGGGTTATACCATCTACGCTGCACCATCCATCCACCGGCCTCAGCGGACTGTCCTGCAGCGGCAGCTCCATAGCTGCATTCAACGGGTGGCGTAGTCGTCCTGCATCTACCGCTGTTACATCGCCGCTCAGTTTGACTCCCTGGGCACGGACCGGGTCACCGCCACGAGACTACAACCCTCAAGAGATCCGGCTCCGGGTAAGCTCCCGCGTGCGCAACGCAGCGCGACACAGGCCCAGGGGCGCGTCACTTGCACTCCTCAGTGTCTCGCTGTGACGGCATAAAGATGAGCCGAGTTCATGTCCAATGAACTTGGCTCACCTCAGGCACGTCACTGACAGTGTGGGAAAATTCTCCTGCTGAAGCGCTGAGTGCAGGAGAATTTTCCCACACTGTCAGTGACGTGCAAAAAGTGAGCTGAGTTCATTGGACATGAGCTCACCTCATGCACGTCACTGACAGCATGGGAGAATTCTCCTGCTGTAGCGCTGAGTGCAGGAGAATTTTCCCTCGCTGTCAGTGACGTGCATGAGGTGAGCTGAGTTCATTGGACATGACCTCGGCTCATCTGGATGCCGTCACAGCCTGACACTGAGGAGCGCAAGCATGCCTGCGCTTCTCAGTGTCTGCGGGATGACAGGCTGGATGGCAGCTTTCTGCTGCGGTCCAGCCTGTCATCTCGATGTAGCAGAGCTGGAGCTGTCCTGGGAACCATCGAAAGGTAAGGATGATGTTGCTTTATTATTTTTCTTTTATTGCAGGAGATTGTTGGCTTCAGCTGGAATGGACGTGATGGTAAGTATGGTTTAATTTAGAACAATAAAGAATTGTGTGTTTATTTCAATTAAAGGACTTTATTCTGGGTGTTTGTGTTTTTTTTAACTATCACTATGGGGTTAGTAATGGGGGTGTCTTATAGACGCCTCTCCATTACTAACCTGGGCTTGATGTCAGCTGGCATTATAAGCTGACATCAACCCCAGCCCTATTACCCCACTGCCACCGCTACAGGGCAGTGGGAAGAGCGAGGCTAAGTGCCAGAATTGGCGCATGCTATGGATGCGCCATTTCAGGGACGGCTGGCGGCTGGTGTTTCTAGCCTGGGAGGGGGCCAATATTCATGGCACCCTTCCTGGGCTATTAATATCAGCCCCCAGCTGTCTGCTTAGCCTTTGCTAGCTATTAAAATAGGGGGGACCCCACGTCATTTTTTTTGGGGGTCCCCCATTTTAATAGCTAGTAAAGGCTAGGTATTCAGCTGGGGGCTGATATTAGTAGCCTGGGAAGCTCCGTGGGTATTACCCCCTTCCCAAGCTTCAAACATCTGCCCCAGCTGTCTGCTTAACCTCCGCTAGAGACTAAAATTACGGGGAACCCCACGCCAATTTTTTTTTAAATAAATCCTTTATTTTAACACTAAATGACAAGTACAGTAACCAACACTGTCACTGTACTTATTATATACGTGACTGACATGTTTCTATCTATCTAATCTATGTGTGATGCTCTATTCTTTCTGTTCTAAATTGTCGGGTACCGCTGCTGAATTGTCGGCCGGCTTTTTTAAAGAGACGGTACATGAAAACACTAATATTTTTTTAAATAAATCCTTTACACTAAATGACAAGTACAGTAACCAACACTGTCACTGTACTTCTAATATATGTGACTGACATGTTTCTATCTATCTAATCTATGTGTGATGCTCTATTCTGTCTTGTCTAAATTGTCGGGTACCGGTGTATGCCGCTGCTGAATTGCCGGCCGGCTTTTTTTAAAGAGAGCGTCTTCTGAGCAGTTTGTCAGCTTTTGGACACCTTTGAAGGTGTTTTCTATGTGTCTCTATGTGTTTTTGCTTGCCTGCCATTGGTTTTAACGGTGTTCGATGGTGTTCTAAGGTGTTTAACGAACAGTTCGACGAACAGTTCCTCGAACATCCCGGTGTTCGACGAACCGAACCGAACCCGAACACTACGGGGGTGGCTCAACACTACTCAACACTAGTCCCAACTAAGGTAGAGAGGCCCTAGGATTCCAGCACAAGCAGTGGTGGATCAGAAGATGTGACGAGAACTGGACGAGGAGCAGAGGGGCCGGAGAGGTGAGAGGTAAGGCGAGTATAAAGATTATTTTAATTTTTTTAAAACTTTTATTGTCCTTTTACGGTTCAGAAAAAAGGCAGCCACCATATTGCTGAGTCAGAATGGCAGTGAATTCCAAAAAATCCACTTTTTGATGAATGCAGATTTTTGTAAAATTCGAATAGAATTTATTTTCACTCAAATTTATTGGCTCATCTCTACCTATAAGTGTCTTCAGAGAAGTACAGTCAATGGCACATGGCACCATCTTAATCCTTCGATAATACAAACAGACATATCCATGCGTAGGATTGCCGGGTATTAAGGGCACAGGAAGCTACCTCATCGGCAGGACTCTCCGCAGCCTATTTTATCATGTGTTTCTGATAAACCACAATTGTCCTGGTGTTTTTTAAATTAATTTGGCTGGTTTCTTCACATCAGAATGCAGCAATAAGTAGTGTTTTCCTCTATAAATTAGATTACATCTGTAATACATTCCAATCTCTGCTCTACATATGTATCTATTTCCCCAGTCTAAGACCAGAAAGAAAGTCTGGACATAATATAGGCAGGCGAAATTAACAGCAATAACAGTGATGTCTTCCATCTCAAGTAGACTCCAAGGGGGTCTGGATTTATCTTTGTATGCATAATTAAATAAGACCTTTCTCCCCACCCTGTGCCAGCATGTGGCCTATTCTTCTGATCAACTCCAGATGTAGTTAACAGACAGATTCCACTTTTGCTGCGTTACATAAACAGTCCCAACCACCACAAAAAAATAAGGGCTGAAACCTATCAATTGGGATGACGTGCCAGAAATGAACATGGTGCATGCTGGCAAAGAGTGAGATCACAAGCCACAGGTTTGCATTATTGCTAAGGGTGCGTTCACATTGCTTTTAGGCACCGCTCAGTTGCTCTGTTGGGGCTTACGTCCAAACTCTCCGCAAAACGTAATTCGGATGTATGTGCCCGACAGGGCCATAGACTATAATGGTGTCGACAAACCAAACGTGCTCTTTGCCGTGCATCATTTCGGGTCGTATATGTCTACTGGAGGCAAACACCGAGAAGCAGTCTACTAAGTTCAAGTTCGCTCTATCGGAACTATCATAGTCTATGGCCCTGTCAGTGCATTTATCCAAATCCCGTTTTATGGCGCGTTTGGATGGAAGCCCCGACGGCGCCACTGAAAGGTTGCCTAAAAGCAATGTGAAAGTACCCTAAGATGGTAACGGGTATTAGCTATTACATTGACATTCCGGTTTTTGCACATCAAGGGTACATCTACATAATCTTGAATACAAGTGGAAAAAAAACACTACGGATTTATGGTAAAATCCATTACAAATACACAAAAATTAATATATTACGCTTGATATGCACTGAGGGATTTTAAAGCTGCCAACAGATTTTAGGTAAAATTAGCTAAAATGGCTGATTTTGATCATCTCTGCCAACCATAGATTGGAAATTATACACAAACTAATTTTGAGACTGCAGACGGAGACTACTGTTGGCCAAAAAAGTCGCATCGGGACTTGATGGATGTATGATCTGTAGGAAGATCGATCTTGTTCAAGCTAAGATAGGTCCACCAGGGTCTTCTCTGTCGTTATCTTGATATTATTAAGCCATCAGGTTGCTGGTCTTCCTCTTTACCTTGTTCCTTCTATTCTTCCGACCATGATGTCCTTCTCCAGTGATTGCTTTTTTTGTATGATGTGTCCAGAGTAGGCAAGTCGTAGATTTGTGATCCTTGCTTCGAGCGACACGTCTGTCATAATAATTTGCTCCAAAATTGATTTGTTTGTTCTTCTTGCCATCCATGGTATTGATAACATCCTTCTTCAGGTTTCACATCCATATGTTACTATAGAAAAGACCAAATTATGTACAAGCCACGCCTTTGTCGCTAGTGAAATGTTCATCGATTTGAGGACCTTGCCCAGTAAGTTCATTGTTGATTTGCACATAGCTATTCTCCTATTGACTTCCGGTGTTGTCACTGCATCTTGCGTTGTCATTGTTCTGAGTGGTTTGAAGCCCCTTACAACTTCCAGTTCATTGCTGTCCATCTCAAATGTGTCCTAGTCGTACCTGGCAGTCGTTAATATCTTTGTCTTCTTTGTGTTGAGCAGCAGTCCCATGTTTGAGCTTTGCACCTGCCACTACGTAATGAGTTTGTTATTCCATCTACGCTTGTTGCTATCAATGTTGTATCGTCTGCGTATTTAAGATTGTTTATGACGTCTCTCTGATACTGATACGTAAAAGGAGGTATTCAATTGTGTTGTAAATTTATAAAAATAAACAAATATACCAGGAGGATTAATACACAATCATTCCACAAGGGTGGTTCACCCACTACACTGATGCACATATTGCACGTAGCTTCATCAGTGGTCATGTATCGTTTGTATGAAAAAATGACAAATACACCTAGTGTCATATTCATGAAAGATTGAGGTTGTAATGGGATGTATATGTAAAAGAATGTGGAAAAAAATTAACGGGTCTGAATGGTTTCTGAGTGCACAGTTTATAAAATTGAAAATCCAATCAGTCACCTATCCATATTCCAGCATCGATCTTCTCAGCAAAATGCCATTGCTTTAGTCTTCTCTTCTCAGCAGAGATGCTGGGCACAGTGCACTTGCCACCCCAATAGTTGGATACGTAAGTGACCCTTTTGGCCAATTTGAATGTCTGACTGACCAAACAACCAAGGGAACAGGTCAGAGGAACAATTCCAGGTTGAGTTTCACGACCAGAATCTGGTGTCCTTCAGGATGTTGTCCCTGCTATGCTTGACTCTGAGTTTGGTTCTGGCACTCCATTTATTTGTCTTTCGTTGGTCTTGACCCCGGCTTGTTTGGCTTTCCCTTTATTTGCTCCACAAGTCTGTGACTACTCTGCAAATTAAATTTGTGCAAGATCTGATTCTTTATTAAGGCTTAAGGGATAAAAACCAAGGACCTCCCCCCAAGACTTTGGTAAAGTAGAGATGAGTGAATAAATTTGAGTGGAATTTAAATTCTATTTGAACCTTACAAAAATCTGCATTCGTCAAAGTGCGAATTTTATTGTAATTCTTTTCCATATCAGCAAAATGGAGGCCATTAGCTGCTGTTTTTATGGACCATAAAAGGCCATCAAAATGTGAAAAGAAAATCTTATACTCATCTTACCTCTTCGGCCCCTCTGCTATTCGCCGTTACCCATCCGGTCCTTGTTGCGTGTTCAGATCACCATCGCTTACATTGAATTCCCTGAGCCTGTCACGATAGGCCTGGACTTTCGAGTCTGATGAGGCCCGGGGGTTGTGGGTGGAGGGTTTGCACAAGTGCACCCCAAAAGTCATGATGTTATGGCGTGCTCCATGACTTAGTTTGCATGAACAGAACCTCCCGGAGTTAAGGAAACTCGGTAGCCATAAGTAAATCAATCTGAGCAGCAGCAATCTGAAGATGTGTTGAGGACCAGATGGATGGAGGAGCAAAGGGCTAGAGTGGTCAACGGTGAGTATAAGTGTTTTTTCTTTTTTCTTTTTACATAGTATATTTATTATGCTCTGGACAGGTAGGACATTCAATTTGTGGAAAATGAGAGCGAACATTGACATTTTGCATGATCCGCTCATCTCTAATAGCTAATATGTAAGCTTGACTGCAGAAACCTGCTTCGATGAATAAAAGTCGATCTGGCAATTACCTAATTGCAAAGGAACAGGCTTATTGAACTCTCGGGCAATCACCTGTTATCACCAGGGAAGACATTTTTGAGCGAACATTCTACCAAATGACTGGTCAAACATTAAATGCACCAATGGTGCAGATTCATGATAGGCGTATCATATCTCATAGAGCGGCTTTCCATGATGGCTCACACAATGGAGGCCAGAGACATGGTCAGAGGAACATTTATTTTGATAGAAGATAGTAAAAACAAGCCCAGGTGAATGGCGTGAACATCTTTACGAACAGATGGGCTGTAATTTACATTGCATTGCTTAACAATATAACCCATGGGAAGTTTATAGTGGACAGGACATTAACATTTACACGAGAAATGATGAAGCACGACGTCTGCAGAACATACTTAGCAACTGGTAAGACATAATAGTTACCCAGACATCACCTTTCAACAAGTCCTATATACATGGTAACAGATAAACTACAAGAGAAGCAAAATCAGACAGAGTTTCCACATGATGAAGGGATGACTGGTCTCAGACATATGTTATGTTTTCCATTTTTGTTACAGCATGTTGCTAGGCTGTGTAGGGGGTTTGATGCATACATGCGTCTGGGATACGCCAGTATCTGTTTTACTGGAAACACATTGCTGATTAGCCCAGTGATATACAGTAGCTCCACCGATATCTACGCCAAGTTCACGATACACTAACACTAGCACATTGAACATCTGGATTCGTGTAAACACATAAAGGTTGTCAATCTGGGAAAAAGAAAAATACATATTTGTAAAAATGTTTGGACGGGAAACCAGTTTTGAACACATTATCTGTAAAGTGGAATTTCATTTTCAACATTTCACAAGATAATGACTTTAAGGGTTTGTCAGCGATTTGGAAATCCCCTTCTTAAATGCCCAAGGTTCCTGAGTAATACAAGAAAAGTTTATACTCACCTCCTGCATGGGCACCTTCCCAGCGATTTCCGTGCCATGTCTCACGGTGATTGCATGACATTGTTACGTCAAGTGAGTACTGCAGCCAAGCCGAAGTCATTACTATGTGCCTAAGAACTAACCGGCAGGTAGTTGCTAACTACCTGCCTGGTGTGCCCAGCCTCAATCTCTGCCAGCACAAAGAGATCAGATACCACTCCTGACGGCGATTCAGCAGCTTCTGCTGATGTCACGTCAACAGAGAAGTGGCTCTCTTCTGCTCTGTTCTGTTTATAGGGCGTGACTGTCGATGTCATGTTGATTGACAGCTGGCTCCCTGCTGCCTAGCTGCAGAGAGCTGGCTGTCAATCAGCATGATGTCGGCAGTCACGGCCCTGTCGACAGAGCAGCTCTGAAGAAGAAGAGCTGCTTTGGTGACTCTAAGCCAGCGCCTGGTTGAGCAGGCAAGTAGCTGCCTGTTCATTTTTAGGCCCATGGTTAAAAGAAATAAAATAGTCCTGGACAAACCCTTTAAGAATGGGTTGTCCGAGTAGTTTACAACCTCTTTAAGTAATTAGGTTTTGTTTTGGATAATCTCAAATTCATGTTGAAGGATAAAGACCACTGCTCACCTCCTGTTAAAAGACAGGTGGCACTGAAGACCCAGTTCTCTTCTGTGAAAACGCTGTTTGCATACTACAGTATAAGGTCTTATTTACACCAAAACCCATTGTAGCAAAGACAAAAACAATATGGCGGTTTCTAGGGCAAAATTATATTGTGCAGTAGATTCAGGGATAGCTGGTTATGGAGGCAACTAATCTTCTGAACTTGTGCTATACACAGGCAAAGTTTATATGGAAGGGTGATCTCATGCATGAGGTGTAGCTGTGGTCACATACAGGATCTTCTCAATAATTTTTTGACTCTGACCAAATGATACATATAAGTAAAAAATGCAAAAATCTTTCTCCTATCTTTGCTGGGATTTTGGGAATTAATGAAAAATATGTCTATATTACACACATGTTCCATGTACTCCGGGATCCGTTTCCTTGAGCTGTGTCCGCTGCCCTCTCTTGTTCTTCATGTCAGGTTTTGCAAGTTGCAAGTCGATGATATCATCTCTCAAGGCTTACTTATGGCCCACTAAAACACACACACACCTGTGTCTTAGGGTTATAGCTCCTAGTCTTGTATTCAGCTTATTTGGTGTGGCCCACCCTTAGCTCCTTGTCTGCATCTACTTTTGTGAAGTTGCATACCCTCTGCCTGGCTGGTTAACCTTCTGCAACCCTCCTACTGGTCTGTACCCTTCAGTTGCAGTAAACGATTATTATTTTGTTGGACTCTGTTCATATTGAACATTCATTGCTGCACTACACCTGTGGTTCTTCTGCTTTCCCTTGGGGCTTCTTCGGATCTTCCTGTGATCTCCAGTGTGCCAAGTTCTCACTCGCCACCTGCCTTTCCGTATTCTGCACAAACATCCAAGGTCTATGTGCCCACCTGGTCCTGAGGATTTTTGGATCCACCTCACAAGTTGAGCTTAACAGTCCACCGGTTTCTTCAAAGATACTCATTTTTTTTACTGGGACACTGAGGTGCAATATTTTTTTATTTCTCAGCTGAGATGTTAACAAGGCATTATCAAAGGTGATCCCATAGCCTAGAATCACTGTGGCCAAGCCTAGGAGCTCCTCAAAGATGTCTTGACATGGTTCCAATAATAGTAAGGCACAAGGAAACAAAATAGTCTTTCTACTATCTGTGCTTGGCTCCCTGGGTAAAAATGTGCAATACGTCTATTGGATTTTAAGTGATACCATTATCTTGAGACCCTGGAAGACAACATGTTTCGAATTCAATTTCTAAACTCTCACCACCACAATCCTTGGTGATTTCAAGAGGTTGATCGTTGGGTATGGGAAGCTATTTAGAATCCATATGCAACTATGTAAACTGGAAAACCCTCCACTATATTTTTGTTCTTTATTAGTCTACCGTACGGTGCAGTGAACACTTGAAAGGATATTGCTTAACGAACGCCTATGATGAAAGCCGTACTGTGTCTTTAGCAAAGCGTTCATTTATTTTCTATTTTTCCTCTTGTGTGAAGTTAGGAGAACTGACTCAACGCTGCGGTTGATGAAAAATAATTCATGCAACAAGCATCTTTATTGAAACAGTACAGTGAAATTAGACCAAGTCACCGGCATGATGTTAGGCAGTTTTCAGCGTTGACACCTAGCGGTATTCCGCAGGGTGGAACGATTCCCAGCAGCAGCGCTGAAATGACAATATACAACTGGAAAAAAACAAGACGCAGTCATTTCTCACCTCAAATGTTCCAGCAACATTTAAACAAAAACAGTGCGCCGAGGGCACAAATATGTTCACGAGGCTGACAGAGTATTTCCATCAGCCTCTGCCCGGCGTCTCCCTGTACTATATCTTTCAAATCTGATAAATATTCGGCACCAGCTACTAGGCTTTCCAAAAAATACACCGCAGGCTCTGCTTTCATCAAGGGAGAACGGCATTTTGTAAGATGTATTATTGTGATGAGATATAAGGTCGTTAAGTCGTATATATCCCTTGTTGGTCGTAGTTTTCAATCATAATTGCTACTTGTGTGGGTAAATTGAAAGGGGGCAAAAGTGATTTCCTGCATTGATGTAGAAAGTGCAAAGATTTAAGGCTCTGCTCACTTCTATTTCCAGAGTCAGGACCCCCATGAGACATCCATTCTTTAACAGATCTTAACACATCTTTGTGAATCCAGTTGACGTCAAATAGGTCCAATGCGTTTCCGGTGTAAGGAATCATTCGCTCCAGCAGCGGTTGAGGTAGGTAAAGGCACAAAGTAGATTGGTGCAAAACTGATAGATTATAAGTCCATAAATCTCCACAGAAAAGAAAACAGCCTTTTCTAGGCATAAAGATAAAAGTAAACAGAAATAGTCTCTGGATAACAGACAAGGGCTCACCCATTTAAGGCACAGTACTACCTGGTTAGTCTGTCACAATAGACTGCCCTTTATCACACAGGTCTTTCTCTTGTTTCACACACAGAGTCTGTATGAGACAGCTGGACTGCCTTAAAAAGAATGTTCCAAGGCCTGGAACTGGAGGTATGGGAACGACGAGTCCCACCCAGCTCTTCTAGATGTTGCTAAAACCCGGACCCAAAATCTGGGCCCATTAAAAAAAACTCTCAGCATTATCCGTGCTGGAGCCTACTTCTCCGGGTCCAACATTACCGAGGCTAGCCACCCCAGTGATACATACCTTCCATCCAGAACTTGTCCAGGTGCTACCTTACATCAGGGACAGTAAGAAGACATGCAATGCAAAGAGTACCTATGAAATTTCAAAACTAGACTCTTTGTGGTGAATGAAATAGCACGGCTATGTCACAATTTTGGAAAATGAAGGCAAAAATACAAACTATGGCCACAACACTGAAGCCCATATTTAAAGTTGCGGAAAAAGGAAAAATTAAAACAGAAAAAACTGACGGGACTTCCACTACAAGAAATAGATGTGAACAGGTGCTTACCAGGGGCCGCTACCTCCAAAAAATACTAACAAAGCAGCACACTGCAACGCTAAGTATGCGAACATGAAATATATGACATTTGAATAGCATTACTGCTCTAGAAAATAGAAATAAATGAGAAATCTTAGCGCATAAATTGGCCAATTCATGTGTACCTGGTAGCCGCGATAAGGCGTTTCTCAAAATACCAGGACCCTACCAATGTGAATACCTCTCTAAGGGACATCCGTCTGCTTGTGTGTAGGAAAGTAAGATCCTACTGCAATTAAAACTACCTGCGGCATAGAGGTGGAGTGCTCAGTCAAAGCTTATACATAGAAACAGAAACTGACGGCACTTCCAATACAAGAAATAGGTGTGAACAGGTGCTTACTAGGAGCGGCTACCTCCATAAAATACTAACAAACAAAGCAGCACACTGCAACGCTAAGTATGCGAACATGAAATATATGAAATTTGAATAGCATTACTGCTGTAGAAATAGAAATAAATGAGAAATCTTAGCGCATAAATTGGCCAATTCATGTGTACCTGACAGCCGCAATAAGACGTTTTCTGTTTCTATGTTTAAACTTTGACTGAGCACTCACAGGAGCACTTGCCGGAAACTGGAGATATACTGTAGAAGTCAGCCGAAAACTATCTAACGTGTATGGGGGAGGTTAAAAATGAGTAGTATAGTGCTATTGTAACTAATCACTCATATACTCAGTGGGTGCAGAAACACAGAATGATTATCTGTGTAATTGACCCAAAAAATGAGTAATAAAATTTGAGAAAGTTGTACCTCCTTGTGAGAGCAGTTCAGTAAAGAACTATGTTGGCATTATGCTTATTATTGAACCGACATTGGTCTTCGATCATTGGTTTTCGATCATTGGCCTTTGTACCTATCCCCACACCGAACAAGAACATGGTCTTTATTTTGCATGTCATATCCAGTCTTCTATAAGCTAAGCCCCACTTGATGTATATTTTCAATTCTGTAATCCATCTCTGATGGTTGCAAGTGTGAAAAGCTCTTATCAGTATCGTGTGTCTTCAAAGATGCCCACGGTCACTCCTCAGCATCCAGAGACAGGACCAGCCATACTGCGTCTAGGCAAATATCATCTGTATTATCTTGCCACCCACTCCTTTTCCCTTCCAAAAAAAAACCATACAATGCCAGGAGCTTTCATCCAGCCATTTGGGAGCTGATAAAAGATAACATTTGGCTGGCCGCTACGACTAGACCAGCAGACTAATTCAAGTATTATCTTATATCCAAGGAAGGAAAAGCAAGAAGCCATGACTCCCTCTGATCTCCTACAATTGTAACATGTGGCTCATCGCTTCTTACTGACAGACACAACAGATGAGAGGATCTCAAGGAAAAAAAAGTCAGACGGGGAGGGGGGATAAACAGAGTGGTCAACTCTGGTGTTCAGGAAATTTCACTAGTAGACGCTGACAAACCATCTGGATGTTTACCATTGAAGAATATCTGAGCATTGTCCACACGGTGTAGAAATTTTTCCTTTATTCGGCCATAACCAGGAGTGGATCCAAGCCATACAGGGCAGGGATAAGGCATGGACAGTTTGGTTTGACTTGGTAGCGTTTACTCTCCACCTTTCTTGACTGGATAAACTTATGTTGTGAGCAGACACTGAATTTCATTTTTAGCAAAATAACCCATATACTAGGGCTACTTCTGAGAGTATAGGAAAAGAACAGTCAAGTCATGGTGCTGCTCTTGGGGATATATACATTCTGACAAGTTCCCTTTAAACTTCTATAGCAGATGTTTAGGGGTATGATAAGACCTGGCTTTTGATGATACTTTTACAAGGAAGCTGAACTAGCAGCACTTTAGAAGAAATAACGTGAGATTGCAGGCAGTGTGGAAACAGTCTTAAAAAATGTCTTAAATGTCTTACAAATGCCATCACCTAATTTTTCAATAAAATAAGAGTCCACCAATCTCCATCCTGCATTGGGAGGTGAAGAATGAATGGAGAAGTGGCCTTGCTTGTCGACAGCTCTCTTACTATTCACTTTTATGGGAGTCATGGAAATAGCTAAGCAAGCTTGCTCAATTATTTTCATATAGCAGAAAACCATATAAAGAGGTTGTCTAGGATAAGTAAATAAAAACAGGTTTGGAAGATGAAGGTCATGCAATTAAGTGATAAAACAAGCAATGCTTAACTACGATATCGCCGGCTGATTTTTGGCCATCCTTGTTTACTGTTCTGCTGTGATGATGTCACTTTGACACATGACTGGTGCAACCAATCATAGGTTTTGGGTGGTCCATCGCTGAGACCAGTGATTGGCTGCAGCGGTCCTTTTTTTTATCATATTGTGATAAGTTCCAAGAGACAAAGGCCAACGAGGAGAAGTAGATCATTGGCACTGGAGTGGAGAAGGATTTAACGAGTACAGTGTAGCTTCACTTCAAAGTGAAAAGAAAAGGCTGCGTTACCAGGGCAAATCACCTTTTGGTGCTAGGTTATTAACAGAACTCGCCCTCCGCCACCTAGAAGTAGCTATGCTGTTAGTCAATGTCCAACTCTATAACCAACCTTACAGCAAGGCTATGAGCATTGGCCAAGGCAGAGGTCCATCTACCCGGAGCTAACTGTTTGTAGATGGATGTCTGGCTTGGCTAAACATCCTTAATTAAAAAGGGTTGGAAAATTGACTTACCAAAGAGCTACTTACAATAGAAATCTCTAGCAAGATTTTTCCCTTGGAGCATTGACTTCATACTAAACCAGTCAGTCCCTCTGGTTCTCTTTTAATTAAAAGTTTAGTCTAACGACATAACAGATATAGCAAATAAAACATTCTTTAAGCCAGAATGGAGACTATTCTGCCTCTCGCTTGCATCCATCCATATTAATGAGACCTAATAAAACAAAGAAGGTTAATCTCTTGATCTCGGCTACCTTATTTGTCTAAATAAAAGTCCAGATCTTCTCCTCTGGTTGGCGTTTCATTACCTAGCTCTGGTTTCCTTCAAGGGTTTTACCGAGGAAAAAATAAAATAAACATAGTCTGAAAACAAAGAAATGACATCCTTCCGAAAGAGGACAGGGTGAAAAAAAATGATTCTTTGGGAATTTCCTTTAGCATTTAAATTAGAATATTCCTAAGGGCAACTAGTTACTTTTAAACTTTGACCCTTTAACCTTTGAAATTTCACAGAATAAACAAGGGATCTGGTTCTATAAAAATTGCAGGAGAAAATGCAGATGATCTGGCTGAGTTTTTATTTTCGGTGTCCCCCCCCCCCCCACCTCTTAGCTTTTGTTTACAGGATATCCAATATAAACTTCAGGGACATATTGGAAGCAAATGCTTGCCGATCCTCGGGGGAATAGCACAGCAAGGAATGGGATAGTTTGGGCACAAGTCAGCAGGGGTCATTTCCAGAGGGCAAGTGTTAATAAGGTAAAGCTTCTACATCAAGGGTTGAAGGCGCAGAAGCATCTGCCATGATGTTCATATTTGGATCATACTTGGTGTCCAAGGTTACCCAGATGGAAAGAAGAGAAAAATGTCATAGGTTGCGCTCCTCAGATGTGGACATAAGGTATTTCAGGTCATTTAAAAAGAAGAATCCTGCTGAGCCGGGAGACAAACAAAAAAAATTAGAAACAAGCCAGAATGGCGAATCCATCACTGCTTTCTGACACTTTCTTCTGCCCTAATGATCTTTGTGCTTCCCATACTTACTTTGAAAATTACTTTGGAAATTAGAGTTGAGCAAAAAGATTTGCATTGCGCTGGTCCACCATCCAGTCTGGTTTGTGGCAGCCAAACCAGGCTAGTTTTCAACTTCTGCATTACGGCGTACGTTGCGCTGTGCCATCATTAGATGCAGTAATAGCAAGGGGCACCAAGAATGCTGGCCACAGAAGTAAAAACTGCCCGGATCCAGATGCCATGGAGAACCAGACTGGACGCTGGACCAGAGCAGTGTGAATCATTTTGCTCACTTCTATTGGAAATCCATGTCA
Organism: Phyllobates terribilis; assembly: GCF_046119375.1. NCBI lineage: Eukaryota > Metazoa > Chordata > Amphibia > Anura > Dendrobatidae > Phyllobates > Phyllobates terribilis. Next base: position 89,810,362 of record NW_027362765.1, on the reverse strand, counting down.
TAATGGCTTTTTAATACTATTATTTTTTATGAGGCCAGTTACCTTGATCCTATAGATTGGTATGGCCATAGTTTGGGAGTAAGGGGGTAAATTTTATTACTTTGGTATCCACAAAGCTGATACGGAGCTTGTTCTCTGCAAGATATATTCTTTAATAAGTCTATTTTGAGAAACATACAACAATAACATTTTTTTAAGATTTTTTTTCTATGGGAAAAAGCCACTTCTTTATACATTACTGGTTATTATTATTATTATTTATTATTATTACTTATTATTATAGCGCCATTTATTCCATGGCACTTTACATGTGAAAGGGGTATACATAGCAAAAACAGTTACAATAATCTTAAACAATGGTAGAGCTGGTTGTGCAGCGGTATGGTGGAAGGAGGGTTACTGCAGGTTGTACGCTTGTCGAAAGAGGTGGGTCTTCAGGTTCCTTTTGAAGGTTTCCACGTTAGACGAGAGTCTGATATGTTGGGGTAGAGAGTTCCAGAGTAGGAGGGATGCACAGGAGAAATCTTGTATGCGATTATGGGAAGAGGAGATAAGAGGGGAGTAGAGAAGGAGATCTTGTGAGGATTGTAGGTTGCATGCAGGTATGTACCGGTAGACTAGGTCAGAGATGTATGGAGGAGACAGGTTGTGGATGGTTAGGGTTTTGAACTGGAGTCTCTGGGTAATGGGGAGCCAGTGAAGGGATTGACAGAGAGGAGAGGCTGAGGGAATAGCGGGGGGACAGGTGGATTAGTCGGGCAGCAGAGTTTAGAATAGATTGGAGGGGCGCGAGAGTCTTAGAGGGGAGGCCACAAAGCAGGAGGTTGCAGTAGTTCGAGGCGGGAGATGATGAGGGCGTGCACTATTGTTTCTGCAGATTCACGGTTGAGGGATGTGCGGGTCCAGGAGATATTTTTGAGTTGGAGTCGACAGAAAGTGGAAAGGGCTTGAATACTTGAATATGTTCCTTGAAGGAGAGATCAGAATCCAGGGTTACCCCAATGTAGCGAGCTTGCAGGCCTGGAGAGAGAGGGAAGCCATTGACTATGATGGATATGCCAGATGGGGGGGGGGGTTGAGATATGGTGGAAAGATGATGAATTCTGTTTTATCCATGTTAAGTTTTAGAAATCTGGCAGAGAAGAAGGATGAAATAGCGGACAGACATTGTGGGATTCTGGTTAGTAAAGAGTTGATATCAGGTCCAGAGAGGTAGATCTGTGTGTCATCAGCATAGAGGTGATAATGAAAGCCGTGAGAATCTATGAGCTGTCCCAGGCCGAAGGTGTAGATGGAGAAGAGCAGGAAGAGCAGGGTTCCTATAACTGAACCTTGTGGGACACTGACAGATAGGGGGCGAGGTGAGTAGGTGGTGCGTGATTGGGAGACACTGAATGTCTGGTACGTTAGGTATCAAGAGATCCAAGATAGGGCTAAGTCTGTAATTCCAAGAGATGAGAGAGTTTGTAGTAAGAGAGAATGGTCTACTGTGTCGAATGCAGATTTCAGGTCCAGGAGGAGGAGGACAGAGTAGTGTTGCTTGGATTTGGCAGTCAGTAGGTCATTGGTGACTTTAGTCAGGGCAGTTTCAGTGGAATGGTGCTGTTGGAGGCCAAATTGTAAGCAGTCAAAGTGGGAGCAGGAGGATAGGTGGGAGGACAGATTAAAATGTATGTGTTGTTCCAGTAGCTTTGAGGCTGTGTGCCCACTATACGTTTTTTAAGCGTTTCCGCAGCGGCAATTCCGCTGCAGAAACGCTTAAAAAATGCTTGGTAGAAGGTCTGCCATGTTCCCCAATGATAATCCGCATGTGCTGTGCACATGCTGCGGAAATTTCCGCTGCGGATTATCATTGAGGAAAAATCCGCAGCACTACCAATTATTTTGCAGAAGCTCGGCATTTTCACCGCCGTTGACTTGCATTGGACCACATGTCATCTGCATCACTGCATCTGCCGATGCGGATTCCATGCGTTTCAATGTGCGGATGGTACCCGGGTTTGGAGAAGAGGAGACTCTCCTCCGGGGGCCATCAGAAGGTGAGTATAATATTTATTTTTTATTTTTTACCATTCTTTCGGTCACAGTATATAAGTCCATGCCGTTTGCATGGATTTATATAGTGTTACCAAGTTGTCAAGCACTTTCCAACTTATGCTAAAATCGTGTGCAAAGCGCTTGACAATCCGCATGCGGAAATGCATGTGAAGAACGCTTCACTTCCGCTTGTCCCTGGCAGGAAAAAGGGCATGTACAATCCGCATGCGTTTTTTCTGCCAGGGAGATGCAGAAACGCTCAGGAAAAATCCGGAGCATTTGTGCATTGAGGGTTCATAGTCTGAGGCATAGGTGAGAAGTGATATGGGGCGATAGCTAGCCAGCGGAGAGGATGGGTCAAGGGAGGGCTTTTTGAGGATGGGTGTGATCGAGGCATGTTTGAAGCATGAGGGGAAGACACCAGTTTTTAGTGACAGGTTGAAAAGGTGGGTTACGGTTGGGATGAAGACTGTGGTAAGGTATGGGATGAGGTGAGACGGGATTGGGTCAAGTTCACAGGTGGTGAGGTGCTATTTGGGGAGTAAAGAGAAAAGTTGATAGTCCATAATGGTGGAGAAGCTTGTTTTGAAGGAGGAGAGTTGAGTATATATGAGAAAGGGCTGTGGGGACTTTAGGCAAAAGCTTTGTCAGATGGTGTCAATCTTCTGCTTGAAAAATGAGGCAAAGTCTTCGGCTGAGATTAGAGGAGAGGGAGGAGGTGCTGGAGGATGGAGAAGAGAATTGAAAGTTTTGAATAGCTGTTTAGGGCTGTGAGACAGGGAGGATATGAGAGATGAGAAGTATGTTTGTTTTGCTGCAGTGATAGTGGAGTTGAAAGTAGTGAGGGACTGTTTGAATGCGATGAAGTGCTCATTGGAGTGGGACTTTTTCCATCTCCGCTCGGCAACCCTGGAGGCCTGGTGCAGTTCTTTAGTCAGGTTGGTGTGCCAGGGTTGCATGTTGATTGTGCAAGCTGTGGTATGTGTGAGGGGGGAGGCCAAATTGAGAGCTGAAGCTATCGTGGTGTTATATAAAGCAGCAGCAACATCTGCATCATGCAAGGAACTAATGTCTGTAATATGGGAGAAGGGATTCAGAGAGTGAGTGTAGGTCAAGGTGTTGAGATTTCTGCAAGGGTGTGCAACATTTGTGGAGTGTGGATTGTGGGACCGGAGAGGAAAGGGAAGAGAATGTAAGTAGGTTGTGGTCAGAAAGAGGGAGAAGTGAGTTAGAGGTTAGATAGGGAACAGAAGCAGGTGAAGATGAGGTCCAGTGTGTGGTCATCTTTGTGAGTCATCATTGAGCAAGGCCGAAGGAGGAAGAGAGAGATAGAAGCTTAGAGACAGCTGAGATGAAAGTGTCAATGGGGATGGTGAAGTCACCCATGATGATAGTGGAGATGTTAAGCCCCCATCACACTAAGCAAAATCGCTAGCGAGATCGCTGCTGAGTCACAAGTTTTGTGACGCAACAGCGATCTCAGTAGCGATCTCGCTACGTTTGACACTTAGCAGCAACCAGGCCCCTGCTGTGAGATCGCTGGTCGTGTCAGAATGGTCTGGACATTTCTTTGATCGTTGAGGCCCCGCTGGGTAGCATGCATCGCTGTGTTTGACACCTTACCAACGACCTTGTTGACGACTCAGACACAGAAACACATAGGCGTGCATCGTTATACAGATCGTTACGGGTCGCCGCATCGTTGCTGCGTCGTTGGGAAGATCTGACTGTTTGACATCTCACCAGCGACCACATAGCGACGCAGCAACGATCCGTGACAGGTCGTATCATTGTCGGGATCGCTGTAGCGTCACTTAGTGTGACGGGGCCTTTAGCGGAAAGAAATGAAGTAGACAGCTGGTGAAGTGGTCGAAGAAAGCGGTGGCTGGTCCTGGGGGGCAGTAAATGACAGCCAGTTGGAGGTTGGAGGGGGAGTAGATGTGCACACAGTGCACCTCAAAAGAGAGGAGAGTAACGGAGGGTGGCAGTGGGATTGGGGTGAAGGAGCAGTTATCTGACAGGAGAAAACCTATTCCTCCAACATTCTTGCCACTGGAGTGGGGGGTGTAAGAAAGATGGAAGCCACTGTACGAAAGTGCAGCTGGAGAGGCTGTGTCAGAGGGGGTGAGCCATGTTTTGGTGATGCAGAAGAAGGAAAGTTTGTTAATTATGAAAAGATCATGGATGTAGGAAAGTTTGCTGCAGATGGAGCGAGTGTTCCATAGAGCTCCTGTTAGTGGGATTGTCAAGCGGGATCTGGGTGAATGGGTATAAGGTTAGAAAGGTTGCAAGAGTTTGTGATAGATCTTGGATGAGAGGTAGAAGTGACTGTAGGGATGACTAGGATTTGGAGAGATATCGCTGGCAGTGAGGAGGAGCAGGGAAAGTGTTAGCAGGTGGGAGCAGGACAGGGCATGAGGTTGCTGTCTGTGCTTGGAGACACAGGATTGTTTGTTGAGGAATAGTTCTGAGGAGGAGGTGAGATGAATGGGGAGGATGGAGGGAGAGATGAAGAGTTCATTACTAGGTGTAGGAATTAGGGGGGTTAGTAGAAAGCGGAGGACTATAGGGGAGAGAGTGAAGACAAACAGAAACATTGTTTTCTTTGCCTGGGTATAAAGTTTCCTTCAGTTCCCTTCAGGTTCAATTCAGGTCTAATTCAACACATCACACTTGTCTGAAACACTTGTGTGAAACACTCACTGCGCAGACTACGTCAGCAGACTCACTACTCACAATATATGGGCTGACAAATGCATTCAGGTGTTAAGCAGAGGGGAGAGGCCTCTGACCCATCTTTATCAGATAATTACAATTTGGGCCAGATGCAGGATATAACACAAGCAAAGTAAAACAGGCTGGTCATGAAGAAAAGAAAAGTGTTGAAAAGGGGTCGCGCAGTGGTCAGCTTACAAACATACCGAGTTAGTGAGCACAGGAGAGGTAAGGTTTATCACACACATGGAAAATTGGGTGCCGTACAGGGTTAGTGAGCAGAGGAGAGACACAGGATTGTTTGTTGAGGAATAGTTCTGAGGAGGAGGTGAGATGAATGGGGAGGATGGAGGGAGAGATGAAGAGTTCATTACTAGGTGTAGGAATTAGGGGGGTTAGTAGGAAGTGGAGGACTATAGGGGAGAGAGTGAAGACAAACAGAAACATTGTTTTCTTTGCCTGGGTATAAAGTTTCCTTCAGTTCCCTTCAGGTTCAATTCAGGTCTAATTCAACACATCACACTTGTCTGAAACACTTGTGTGAAACACTCACTGCGCAGACTACGTCAACAGACTCACTACTCACAATATATGGGCTGACAAATGCATTCAGGTGTTAAGAAGAGGGGAGAGGCCTCTGACCCATCTTTATCAGATAATTACAATTTGGGCCAGATGCAGGATATAACACAAGCAAAGTAAAACAGGCTGGTCATAAAGAAAAGAAAAGTGTTGAAAAGGGGTCGTGCAGTGGTCAGCTTACAAACATGCCGAGTTAGTGAGCACAGGAGAGGTAAGGTTTATCACACACATGGAAAATTGGGTGCCGTACAGGGTTACTGAGCACAGGAGAGGTAAGGCCACTTCCATAATGCTTTGGTGCACCACCCATTATTTACTGGCTACAGCCTCACTACCCAGTTGACTGGCTATAGCCTCACTATTTCATCAAAACAGACATCTGCTTTGATGGTACATTGATATCAAATTCTAGAATATTCAAGTTCAATTAGTATTGAATTTTAGGAAATTTGTCGAATCCAACCAATTTGAATAATTTGCTAATCGATTTGTACAAATTGCAAAAATAATGCCCAGCACCATTTTACATTAAGTAGAAGATTGCATCAATTACAGAATGTTAGGTGCAGTCATGCTGCCTTTCCTATGATGCCTTGTAGCTACCACATCACATAGTATAGCACAACAAGTAAGGAGGGAATATTTATCATAGCATGTATAAAAGCCGAAGCAGAGAATGCAGCAGCCAAATTGTTGTGAATCTGGATATTGAGAGGATGTCCACAGCCACAGAATAGAGACAAGAAGAGAAAGCCTTAAACACTGAATTAACATTACAGGTAGTGTGTGAGAGCACAGAAGTGAAGAAGGGTTACCATCCATTTTACCATAGCCATTTCTACTGAGGTCACTTTGACATTACTAAGTGCTGTGGTTGACCTGCCACGTTCTGACATTTTGGTGTTTTTTTTATTGTTTGTTTCCACATTCGGGGTCAGTCATTGAAAGCTTATCACACGTGGAAGCTATGCGCTCAGAAACAGACTGTAACTTATAGCTGAGAGAATGACACTCAGAAAGGCTGTCCGGGGCAATGAAAACCTGCTGCCGGTAAGGTAAAATCGCCACTAAGAAACTAAGAGTGGTAACAAAGTATAGTGAGAGAGAGACCGCTTGGGTACTGCAGACGCTGAAAGTGGGGTAAAAAGAGGGAACATCTGAGGCCACAAAAATAAGTGGGAGCAAGTTATAGAAATGTCCACATCATCAAACCAGACGCAGGCTCAACGAGGTGCATTCAGTGCATGTAGTATTGCAGCAGAGATGAAGACTGGTGTGTCAGGCGAAGCGTTGGCTGAGTGGCTTGCTAATGGCTAGATGGACGCTTGTAAGAACTGTGCCGGAAAATATGATGGACACAGACTGAGTCAATTCATCAAAGCTGCCGGGATATAACTCAGGATCAGTATAGGATAAGAAATGTAATGTATGTACACAGTGACTCCACCAGCAGAATTGTGAGTGCAGCTCTGGAGTATAATACAGGATGTAACTCAGGATCAGTATAGGATAAGAAATGTAATGTATGTACACAGTGACTCCACCAGCAGAATAGTGAGTGCAGCTCTGGAGTATAATACAGGATGTAACTCAGGATCAGTATAGGATAAGTAATGTAATGTATGTACACAGTGACTGCACCAGCAGAATAGTGAGTGCAGCTCTGGAGTATAATACAGGATGTAACTCAGGATCAGTATAGGATAAGTAATGTAATGTATGTACACAGTGACTGCACCAGCAGAATAGTGAGTGCAGCTCTGGAGTATAATACAGGATGTAACTCAGGATCAGTATAGGATAAGTAATGTAATGTATGTACACAGTGACTGCACCAGCAGCATACTGGGTGCAGCTCTGATCAGCTGCTAGTCAGTGTGCTGATTACGGGTGTGCTGGCTGCAGATCCTGCTGTGAGCTCCTGATCTCTGAGAAACCAACACCTCTCCACCTGGGGACCTGCTCTCTCTCTTTCCCAGAGAGAGAGCGGGTTTCTGGGATGAGTGAAGGAGCCAAGTCCCAGGCTTCTGCTTCCCGAACCAGGCCGGCGGGGGGCAGAAGAAACCAGCAACCGGCCTGATCATCAGAGGACTCGGGGGTGAGACGCTGCACCAGGAGTCGCAGCAATGTGGCTCCTACTCCCCCCGGGATTGTGGAGACCCCTAGAAGCCGCAAGGCTTCCAGCATAGAGGAAAAGCCTGACAGCGGCGTGCATGATGGCGCTCCTTCCGGAGGAAAGCTGAGTGCTCATGGAGGTGAGGCCGACCTCCCTGAGGAGGGGTGGGCGCTGCAGGGACCCCGGGAGTCTGTGCCTCCCGGGTCATGATCCACCTCCGTGAGTATGAAGATGCCAGCAAGCTCATCAGGAGGCTCCGGGAGGAGCTGCGCTGCACAAGCGCAAAAGCTGCGGGGGCCTCCAAACCCAGGAAGGCCAAGCTCCAGGCTGAAGTAAAGAGGCTGACCAGCGAGATTCACCTGCTGGAAATAAGGAAAGCCACCATCAGAGAGCAGAGTGGTCCATTCAAAGAAAAACTAATAAATGAAGACCGCTTTAGAGAAATAGCTGATACCAGAGAGCAAAGGCAGATGGGGCTGCAGCCTGAGAGCCAGGTGGATGATGAGAGTGATGATGACCAGCAGGAAGCCCCACCTGGCAGCCTGCAAAGTCACCCGCAGGCCATGTGCAGCGAGCTCCCTGCAGGACAGGCGACAGTGACATCCGGTCGCAGTTCTGCTGGCTCTGGGGAGGCCAGGGAGGGGCGCTAACGGTGGAGATTAAGCTTCTGGAGTCCCCAGTGTGCCTCCAAAACTTCCATCTTGGTGACGATCTACCAGAAGAGGCACCTGGGGGCCACAAAAAGGCAAAAAAGACCAAGCCAAAGCTGCAGGAAGCGGTAAGATACGTATATTCCCCCCTCCCTGTATCCCCTGAGTCGGCAGCAGGCTCAGCTCGCTGTATAAGTCCCGTTGCCCAGCCCAGCCCGGGTTCTGCTGTGGATCCGGCGCAAAGGCGCGGGGAGATTACAGAGCGCGGTAGTGAGGCGCAGAGCTCCGTCTCTGCTTGTAGTAGTGGGGACGCAGCAGGAGGTGCATCAGCCCAGAGGCTGGACAGTGAGGGCGGCCTGGCGGCGGGCGTTCCGTCAGGCCACGATGCTGTGGTGTGCTCCTCAGTGGGAGGGGGAGCGGCCCGGTGTCGGGGGCAGCTCCGGTAGCCTCGGCACCTCTGAATGCTGTTGCCGCTGATCACTTAGTTGAGAAGCGGCGGCAGTGTGAGGGGGCTGTCGGGGCTGAGCGTTCCGGTCCTCCCACCAAAGTGCTATTTCGTGTTGGCGTCGCTGGTCCGGAAGATCCTGATGCTAAAGATCAGCGGCACCTAGCAGCAGCTAAAGATCAGCGGCACATTATACCGAATGCCAAACAGCGGAAATTACCGACCAATGATGTGGAGGGCACACATAAGACCGGGGGTGAGGTCGCCTCCAGTTCTATGGAGGTGACTGAGCCCCTTGTGCCTGATGCGGAGGTCAAAATGTCATCCACCATTGTTACTGGTCCAGCAGGAATGAATGTGGTGGTGGGGGTGAATGAGGCTAATTCATTGTCTAGTGGTGTGGTTGCTGGTTTGGTGGAGGGTGAGATGGAGGTGGGTAATGGTGATGCTGTTGGGGCTGATGTGGTCACTGGTCCGGTTGCCTCCCCGGGGGTGGCAACACCTGTCCAGAGTTATGCCAGTGTCACCTCCGGGGCAAATAGGGCATCCTCCTCGTCTCCGGGCTTTGGGGATGGCATGTTGCAACGGCGCCTTCTGGAGGCTCTAAAGAAGGGGGAGAGATCACTAATGGTAGAGGGTCGAGAGGTTGATCTATCCTTCTGGATAGAGAGGCATGGCCTCGGGGCCTTCCGAGAGCAAAAAGGGGGGGATACAGTGTGGTCCCTCCCAACAGCCGGGCCAGGCAGTGTGCGTAGGAATGTGGTCCGTCTTCGGTGGAGGGGCAGTGATGCATGTCCTCCAAGGTCTAAAGTTGTGGAGCTCCTGCTGAGGATGGGCTTCAAGGCGATTGACATCTACGCCTTGATACATCCCTATTCCATGCCTGAGTTTGATGTCAGCTTTGTTCGGCCGGAGGGGCTTGAGCTCTTCTGGGCGAATTATGAGTTGGCAAAAAATGAGCCCGGCTGGCGAGACTTTGCCGTTCAGGCAGTGTCTCGCCAAAACCAGATCAAGAAAGTGACCGTGATGACTCGTAACGAGTCGCTTTCTTGCTATGACATCATGTCGTGGCTTGGTCGGTATGGAGAGGTGGTGGAGATGCCAAAGAAAAACAGCGACGAGTTTGGTATCTGGTCAAGGGCCTGGACGTTTATGGTAAAACTTAAGCGTTCAGGTGGTACGGTTGCCCACATTCCATCGTCTGCCTTCCTGGGTAGGGATCGTATCCTGGTCTTCTACCAGGGGCAACCGAAGCTCTGTCACAGGTGCGGCGACCCCACACACTTCAGTGCAAACTGCACTGTGCAGAAATGCGCGTTGTGTGGGGGTGTTGGCCATCTTGCTGCCTCTTGTGTGGAGATTAGGTGCCACCTGTGTGGTGAGTTAGGTCACCCATTCAGCCGTTGTCCTCGCTCCTTCGCTAATGCAGTCGAGACCCCGGTGGGAGAAAGCCGTGAGGCCAATTCTGCTGGGGAGGGGACTAGCAGGGGTGGGGGAGCTGAGGGGCCAGGGAAGAAAAGCAATAAAAAGACGCCTGCCCAGCTGAGGCGTCTAGACAAGCGCAGACAGGAGAGGGAGCGGGGCGAGCCCCAGACTACCGGGGCAGCCCCTGTCCTGGATGCCAGTCTTGCTGCAGAGGCCCCGAGGGATGATGAGTTGGATGAGGAGATCAGGAGGATCCACAGGGAGGAAACTGCCTCTGACTCAGAATCCTCCCATTATGAAAGTATGGATTAGGATAATAAGCGGTGGCTAGAGAACAAGCGTAAGCTCGGCACCAAAAAGAAGAAAAAGAAGGGAGATAAATAGTGTTGAGCGATACCTTCCGATATTAGGAAATATCGTATCGGATTGGATCGGACCGGTACTCAAAAAGTATCGGATATCGCCGATTCCGATACCGGAAACCAATGCAAGTCAATGGGACACTAATATCGGAATGAAAATAAACCCTTTCTTTCCTTGTAGGTTAATTCTACATGAAGTAAAACAACTAAGAATAATGTAGAATGTATTATGCGAAAAGCCGGCAATTCATCAGCGGCATACACCGGTACCCGACAATTTACAACAGAAAGAATAGAGCTTCACACATAGATTAGATAGATAGAAACATGTCAGTCACATATATATGAAGTACAGTGACAGTGTTGCTTACTGTACTTGTCATTTAGTGTAAAGGATTTATTTAAAAAAATAATAGTGTTTTCATGCACCGTCTCTTTAAAAAAGCCGGCCGGCAATTCAGCATCTGTACCCGACAATTTATAACAGACAGAATAGAGCATCACACATAGATTAGATAGATAGAAACATGTCAGTCACACATATAAGAAGCACAGTGACAGTGTTGGTTACTGTACTTGTCATTTAGTGTAAAGGATTTATTTAAAAATATAATAGTGTTTTCATGCACCGTCTCTTTAAGAAAGCCAGCTGGCAATTCAGCATCTGTACCCGACAATTTAGAATAGAAGGAATAGAGAATCATACATAGATTAGATAGATAGAAACATGTCAGTCACATATATATGAAGTACAGTGACAGTGTTGATTACTGTACTTGTCATTTAGTGTTAAAATAAAGGATTTATTTAAAAAAAAATTGGCGTGGGGTTCCCCTTAATTTTAGTCTCTAGCGGAGGTTAAGCAGACAGCTGGGGCAGATGTTTGAAGCCTGGGAAGGGGGTAATACCCACGGAGCTTCCCAGGCTACTAATATCAGCCCCCAGCTGAATACCTAGCCTTTACTAGCTATTAAAGTGGGGGACCCCCCCAAAAAAATGACGTGGGGTCCCCCCTATTTTAATAGCTAGCAAAGGCTAGGCAGACAGCTGGGGGCTGATATTAATAGCCCAGGAAGGGAGCCATGAATATTGGCCCCCTCCCAGGCTAGAAACACCAGCCGTCAGCCGCCCCAGAAATGGCGCATCCATAGGATGCGCCAATTCTGGCACTTAGCCTCGCTCTTCCCACTGCCCTGTAGCGGTGGCAGTGGGGTAATAGGGCTGGGGTTGATGTCAGCTTATAATGCCAGCTGACATCAAGCCCAGTTTAGTAATGGAGAGGCGTCTATAAGACACCCCCATTACTAACCCCATAGTGAAAGTTAAAAAAAAAACACAAACAACCAGAATAAAGTCCTATAATTGAAATAAACACACAATTCTTTATTGTTCTAAATTAAACCATACTTACCGTCACACCCATTCCAGCTGAAGCCAACGATCTCCTGCAATAAAAGAAAAATAATAAAGCAACCTCATCCTTACCTTTCCATGGTTCCCAGGACAGCTTCAGCTCTGCTACATCGAGATGACAGGCTGGACCGCAGCAGAACGCTGCCATCCAGCCTGTCATCCCGCAGACACTGAGAAGCGCAGGCATGCTTGCGCTCCTCAGTGTCTCTCTGTGACGGCATCCAGATGAGCCGACAATGAACTCGGCTCACCTCATGCACGTCACTGACAGTGTGGGAGAATTCTCACGCTGAAGCGCTGAGTGCAGGAGAATTTTCCCACGCTGTCAGTGACGTGCATGAGGTGAGCCGAGTTCATTGGACATGACCTCACCTCATGCACGACACTGACAGCGTGGGAAAATTCTCCTGCACTCAGCGCTTCAGCGTGAGAATTTTCCCACGCTGTCAGTGACGTACATGAGGTGAGGTCATGTCCAATGAACTCAGCTCACTTCATGCACGTCACTGACAGCGTGGGAGAATTCTCACGCTGAAGCGCTGAGTGCAGGAGAATTTTCCCACGCTGTCAGTGACGTGCATGAGGTGAGCTGAGTTCATTGGACCTGAACTCGGCTCATCTTTATGCCGTCACAGAGAGACACTGAGGAGCGCAAGCATGCCTGCGCTTCTCAGTGTCTGCGGGATGACAGGCTGGATGGCAGCGTTCTGCTGCGTTCCAGCCTGTCATCTCGATGTAGCAGAGCTGAAGCTGTCCTGGGAACCATGGAAAGGTAAGGATGAGGTTGCTTTATTATTTTTCTTTTATTGCAGGAGATCGTTGGCTTCAGCTGGAATGGGTGTGACGGTAAGTATGGTTTAATTTAGAACAATAAAGAATTGTGTGTTTATTTCAATTAAAGGACTTTATTCTGGGTGTTGTGTTTTTTTTAAATACTTTACTAGAAATTCATGGTGGTCATGTCTAATATTGGCGTGACCTCATGAATTTCGGGCTTAGGGCCAGCTGATAATGCCAAGCTGGCCTTAACCCCTTTATTACCCAGTGAGCCACCGCACCAGGGCCCTGGATGAGTTGGGTACAGCGCCAGAAGATGGTGCTTCTATGAACGCGCCATTTTCCGGGGCGGCTGCGGACTGCAATTTGCAGCGGGTGGGGCCCAGAAAGCTTGGGCCTCCCTGCGCTGCGGATTCCAGCCCCCAGCTGCCTAGTTGTACCTGGCTGGACACAAAAATAGGGAGAAGCTCCACGTATTTTTTTTTTTAATTATTTCATGAAATTCATGAAATAATTAAGAAAAAAGGGCTTCCCTATATTGTTGTGTCCGGCCAGGTACAAATAGGCAGCTGGTGGTTGGGGGCAGCCCGTTCCTGCCTGCTGTACCTGGCTGGACCCAAATATAGTGCGAAGCTCCACGTCAATTTTTTTTAAATTATTTCATGAAATAATTTTTTAAAAAAAGGGCTTCCTTATATTGTTGTGTCCGGCCAGGTACAAATAGGCAGCTGGTGGTTGGGGGCAGCCCGTTCCTGCCTGCTGTACCTGGCTGGACACAAATATAGGACGAAGCCCCACATAAATTTTTTTTAAATTATTTCATGAATTTCCTGAAATAATTAAAAAAAAATTGACGTGGGGCTTTGCACTATATTTGTGTCCAGCCAGGTACAGCAGGCAGGAACGGGCTGCCCCCAACCACCAGCTGCCTATTTGTACCTGGCCGGACACAACAATATAGGTAAGCCCTTTTTTTCTTCATTATTTCATGAATTTCATGAAATAATTTTAAAAAAAAATACGTGGGGCTTCTCCCTATTTTTGTGTCCAGCCAGGTACAACTAGGCAGCTGGGGGATGGAATCTGCAGCGCAGGGAGACCCAAGCTTTCTGGCCCCCCCCCGCTGCAAATTGCAGTCCGCAGCCACCCCGGAAAATGGCGCGTTCATAGAAGCTGGATGCTGTACCTGGCTGGCATACAAAAATATGGCAAAGCCCACGTCAAAATTTTTGGGAAAAATTAATTAAAAAATAAATAATAATTTAGGGACTGCATCTTTATTAACTCCTCAAATGTCATTTAGTGTTAAAATAAAGGATTTATTTAAAAAAAAAATTGGCGTGGGATCCTCCATAATTTTAGTCTCTAGCGGAGGTTAAGCAGACGGCTGGGGAAGATGTTTGAAGCCTGGGAAGGGGGTAATACCCACGGAGCTTCCCAGACTACTAATATCAGCCCCCAGCTGAATACCTAGCCTTTACTAGCTATTAAAATGGGGGACCCCCCCAAAAAAATGACGTGGGGTCCCCCCTATTTTAATAGCTAGCAAAGGCTAGGCAGACAGCTGGGGGCTGATATTAATAGCCCAGGAAGGGTGCCATTAATATTGGCCCCCTCCCAGGCTAGAAACACCAGCCGTCAGCCGCCCCAGAAATGGCGCATCCATAGGATGCGCCAATTCTGGCACTTAGCCTCGCTCTTCCACGCTGCCCTGGTGCGGTGGCAGGGGGTAATAGGGCTGGGTTCATGTCAGCGCCAGCTGCCATGAAGCCCAGGTTAGTAATGATGGGCGTCTATAAGACACCCCCATTACTAACCTACAAAGTGTTAAAAAGAAAAAACACACACTACACCCAGAAAAAAATAATTTATTTGAAATAAAACACACCATTTTATTTAATTCTTAGTTTACTAAAAAAAAATAGTTACCTGTCCACGTTCCTGCGCTGATCTCCCATGCACAGCTGTCACATCTGGAGATGGTGACAGCTGTGCATGGCTGCTATAAGTTCACACTGCCGGGAACACGTCCGCTCCCGGCAGCGGGAGCCACTGACTGAGGTCACCGGAGTGCATTCAGGCAGCGCAGCTCCGGAGACCTCCTTTACGGCACTGCTGTACCGTGGGAATTTCTCACGGCACAGCAGGGCCGTAAAGGAGCTGACCGGAGCAGCGCTGCCTGAACTCCGGCGAACCCGCTTATGCAATGACGGGGCTGCTTTACGGCCCCGTCATTCTAGCGGCGGCAGCGGTTCAGAGCGGTCACATTCTATGTGGCTGCTCTGAACTGGAGATCTTCGTGGGACACTCGTGGACTACTACGGAGGGGTAAGGATAAGGTTGTGGTTTATTATTTTATATTTTATTACAGGAGATCGATGGCTTCGGGGAATTAGGTGTCTAGGTGAGTATAGGTGTAGTTTTTTATTTTTTACTTTATTTTAGGTGGCGATCGGCGGGGACAGGTAATGTATGAACTAATTTATTGTAGGCAACCACTGGCCACCAATGACATGTATTTAACATTTATTGGGGACACAGTAGGGCAATTTAAATAGCAGGATCAGGCTGATGGGAACTACTGCTCCCATCAAGCTGATCCTGCTGGCACGAGTGGACGGGGGACAGACATAGGCCGATGGGAGTAGTAGTGTCACATCGGCCTATGTCTGCCTGCACGCACACACCCCCAGACATTGCACAGACACCCACACACCCGCAGACATCGCACAGACACCCCGCACACACTCGCAGACATCGCACAGACACCCCGCACACACTCGCAGACACACGCACAGACACCCGCACACATCAATCATGACCGGTCTGGGAGGTGAGGCTGACCTGTGCGACCGTGGGAAAGTTCATGTGAGTTCATGCAATGCAGTCAAGCATGAACTCACATGAACCCTCTGAGGGCACCGCGGCGACTTCAAATGAACAACTGATCGGCATCACCTGATACCTCAGCTGTTCATTTGAAATAACCGGCGGGAAAGCGCAGCACAGAACGGGAAAGCCGGCGGTGAAGTCTTTTCACTGCCGGCTTCCCCGCCCGGGTCCTTCGCTCCCCGCTCCTTGGTGCTGCGCTCCCCGCCCGGTCCTAACTTACGATCGGGATGGGAGGTGGCGAGGGGAGCGGAGGATCGGGGTGGGAGGCTGCGGGGAAGCAGTATGGGGCTGTGTGATTGTTTAAAAGCCGGCGGCTTTTTACCGCCCGCCGGCTTTTAAACGATCAGGAGAATTCTCCCACGCTGGGATGGCATTCTGATGACAGGCTGGATCTCAGCTGAGCGCTGCCATCCAGCTTGTCATCCTTCAGAGACACTGCAGAGCGCAGGCATTATGGGAACTTCCGATTCCGGTATTCGATATTGTAAAAGTATCGGAATTAAGTATCGGAATTCCGATACCGCGAATATCGGCCGATACCCGATATTTCAGTATCGGAATGCTCAACACTAGAGATAAAACATCTTCTCCCGCTCTGACCAAGGTACCTAAGGAAGGTAAAACCGACTCCCCTCTGGTTCATCTTTCTAACCAGTTCCAAGCCCTTGATAACATCTCTTCCTCTGAGGAGGAGGCTGAGGGTGAGGTTCCAGCTTCGGCGGAGCTTACAGGGGGCGCCGAGTCTCCTTCTCCTGGGGATGCAAGGTCCTTGGGGGGAGGGACTGGCCCAGAGTCCGGAGACGAGGACGAGAAAAGAAGGAAAAATGCTGAAATGGACACCTCTATGTCATTAAAGAGGGGGAAGGATTCCTCGTCTGAGGCAGAGGATAAGGGGAGTGGGAAGAGGAAAGCCGTCTAACTTAATCACCAATGATGGCGGTACCCACTCCGTTGACGCTGGCGTCCATTAATGTCGCCAGCATTAAGTCAAATATGGCTAGATTTGCGGCCTTTGATTTTCTCAGCCGGGTTGAAGCTGACATTTTCTTTTTGCAAGAGACCAGGCTGCCAAATATGGCAGAGGTGTTTATAGCTAAGAGGGAGTGGAGACTCGGGCCCTCCTATTGGTCTCTTGCGGCCGAGCCGTATAGCGGAGT
This sequence comes from Phyllobates terribilis, assembly GCF_046119375.1. NCBI lineage: Eukaryota > Metazoa > Chordata > Amphibia > Anura > Dendrobatidae > Phyllobates > Phyllobates terribilis. The sequence continues at coordinate 89,793,791 of NW_027362765.1, read as the reverse complement.
GGCGGTCCTTTTTACCACACCGGTAGAATGCCGACGGGTTATTGAGTTAGAAATGGGGAGGTGCCTGATATTAGATGTCCTCATGAAGGGACAGGAGCTTCGGCTCATTAACATTTATGGTCCCCAATCTAAGTGGGACCGGAAGTGTCTCTTTATGAGGATCAAGCCCTACCTTTTTACGAGTCGGCAGGTCGTCTTTGGAGGGGACTTCAACACTGTCACGAGGCCCCGGGATAGAGGAGGTTCCAGAGACAAGCTGACTTATGATAGCGTCGCCCTTAATAGTATAGCTAGTGAGGCTCGCCTGGTGGATGTCCACATCCGGCACTCCGCAGGCCACGAGGGGTTCACCTATCATAGAGGTAACTGTAGGTCCAGGATAGACAGGTTTTATTTAAAGGAGGAAGCCGTCTCTTCAGCAGAATCTGTTGTTGAGGTGGAGTTCTCCGATCACTGTTTGATTTTGTTTTCCCTGAATGTTACAGAGACCCTCCGGATGGGAAGAGGCTTTTGGAGGCTCAATTCGTCTCTCTTGGAAGAAGCGGAGATAAGACAGTCCTTTGAGGATTTTCTTCAGAGCCAGGTACCCTTACTGGATCTTTGTAGTAGTAAGTCAGAGTGGTGGGAAATGTTTAAGAAAAGGGTGGCGAGATTCTTCCGCCTGCTCTCGAGCCTCAGGAGCCTGGACAGGTACCGCCTGTATCAGGGCCTGAGGAGGAAACTCGAGCATCTTGTCTCAACTGGAGGTAGCCGCGAGGAGATCTCCAGAGTGAAATCTTTGCTAATGAGGTGTCAGTATGATAGACACGCATCTTTGGTTTTTGAGAGGGATTACGGGAAGTACCGCTCGCCCGACCCTTACAGAAACTGCAAGATGTCAGTGAATAGTAAAGTTGTTACAGGACTGGTTGACACTGCGGGGTCCCTGAAAAGATCCAGATCAGGGATCCTGGAGGTCGTCAGATCCTTCTACTCGCACCTCTTGGGGAAGAGGGATCTGGATTGGGATGAGATGTCGGCTTTTCTGGCTGAAGCCGTCCCCGAACCAGGGGTAGACCCCTCTCTTGGTGTTTTGACAGAGATGATCAGGGAAGAGGAAGTTAAGTTGGCGATTGAAGGGCTTGCCCTAAAGAAATCTCCCGGTCCAGATGGCTTAACATCTGAATTCTATAAGACCTTTAAGGACGCCTTGGTTCCCCTCTTGACTGAGGTATTTAATGAGTGTCTTTCCTCGGGCACTCTGCCAAAGTCAATGAGGAGGTCTGCCCTGATAATCTTGTCAAAGGGAAAGGACCCATCTTGCATTGAGAATTGGCGTCCCATAGCGCTTCTCAATGCAGACAGGAAGGGTTTGGCAAAGGTGCTGTTTAATCGGCTGGTGAAATTTGCACCCCAGCTCCTTTCGGGGGCCCAGCATTGCTCTGTTCCGGGCCGCAGTACAATTAGTGCTGTACTCTGTGTCCGAGAGGCGGTGGAGCAGGGTAGGGCTGGTCACTGGAAGGGGTACATGCTGTCATTGGACCAGGCAAAAGCGTTTGATCGGATTAATCATGAGTACCTCTGGTCTGTCCTTCTGAGATATGGCCTGCCGGGGGGCTTTGTTGATTGGCTTAAGACCCTGTACGCTGGGGCAGAGAGTTTCCCGCTTGTGAACGGTTGGATTGGCAGCTCTTTTGAGGTTGGGTGTGGTGTTCGCCAGGGTTGTCCCTTGAGCCCGCTACTGTACGTGTTTGCGATTGACCCACTTCTTAGGAGGGTGGAGCGTGGACCATGGGCTGGGATCGGGATGGACCGGGCAGCACCGGAAGCCACTCTGAGAGTGGTGGCGTATGCCGATGACGTCACCGTTTTTGTTTCCTCTGATGGGGAGGCAGAATGGCTGATGTCAGAGGTAAATCGCTACTCGGAGGCATCCGGGTCTAAGATCAACCGGGATAAGTGTGAGAGTCTCTGGCTGGGAGGAGGAGATCCTGGTTTTGATCTCCCGGACACCCTTCCAGAACCCAAAGTCTCTGCAAAAGTTCTTGCCATCGAATTTGGCCAGGGGGATTACCCCAAACAAAATTGGGACAGCAGGCTAGAGATCGCCACTCAGAAGGTGAACTAATGGAAGGGTTGGTCTTTGACCCTAAGGGAAAGGGTAAACCTGATCAAAACTTACCTGCTCCCTTTGCTGATCTATCTGGGCAGTGTGTGCATCTTGCCAGAGCCTCTCTGGACTCGGGTCTACAGTTTGTTCTTTCAACTGTTATGGGGGAATAGACTGAACCTGGTCAAGAGGGAGGTTACTTACCATACGAGGAGACTAGGAGGGTTGGGTATGGTCAACCCTGTGGTATTCCTTGTGAATACCTTCATTAAGATCAATATTGCAAACCTCTGGAAAGAGAGGGCTCCTCCGTGGGTATTCTCCTGTAAGGGATGGTTTTCAGCCTTTCTTCCAGGAATGGGAGACAGGAGGGCAAGTGAAGGATCTCCGCACACCGCATGGACATCTCCCGGCTTACGCTACCGTGGTTCTGAAGGTAATTCGCCGGTGGGGTCTGGGAATGTGGGAGGTCAGGACTCTGCCAAGGAAGCTCCTTGACAAAAGGGTTCTGTTGACCCATTTTCAGAGGCCTCTGGCGCTCAGGGATTGCCCAAGTCGGGATCTTGGGGTGGGTCTGCATCTTTTGAATTCTATCAGGATCCCCTCGAAGGTTTGGGACTTGGCTTGGCGCTGCTTCCATGGGAAACTGTGTGTGAGGGACAATCTGAAGTGTAGGAGCTCTGAGGACAGGAACTGTCCTCGGGAGCATTGTGGTACCATGCTTGAAAGCATGGACCACTTCCTGCTTCATTGTCCCTTTAACACAGAGGTGTACAACAGGGTGGGCACCTCCATTGGCTGGCCCCGGCTGGCCGGTCTCTCTTATGCGGAATGGGCCTATGGAGCATTCGGGGACCTGGGTGGTCGGGACCGCTGCACCTTATTTCTAGTTAGCGCAGTGGTTAGGTATCACACGTGCTTAGTATCGACGCAGCGGAAAATCCTCCCAGTGGACGATGTGTTTAGGACCATACTCGGTGACCTGGTGAAGGTGCGTTCTCTGGAGTATGAGAGACTGGGTACACGGAGGGCCGCTCTCCTCTGGAGGGGCTTTTCTTTTAGTGTGCCCTAGTCTGGTCATCTCCTCTCCTGGTGGTGGGCTGCTGCTGACACCATAGATTTTTGTTTTATTGATCAGTAGACAGTGATGTAGGGCTGCAGGCACCGAACTTGGGCTTTGTCAGTTGTGGTTATTGTATTGTTTGTTATTGTATTGTTTGTTTCTGTATATATTGTATATATGGGTTTGGGTGTAGGTGTTAGGTTGGGTGGAGGGAAAAGGGGGGAGGTGGGTTCATCTTGTGGGACACTGGTTATTTGGGTGAAAAACTGGCACTGCCTGATCTGTCCTATGGACGTTGGACATGGACTGAGGCATGAGGCGCAGGACCAGCTCTCAGGTCAGTGCCGGGGAGGGACTGGTGGGCTTGAGTGTGGGGTGTTTTGTTTTGTCTTGTATATATTTGTATAGTTAGTATTTATTTTATTTATTAAAAAAAAAAAAAAAAAAAAAAAAGAATGTATATAATTTGTCGGTTATTGTTTATTATATTGTTATTATTTGTTAGGTAACCGGACCAGATGTCATGGTGTAGGTAGTTATTATTGTGTATATATGTATAATATGTGTGTGAGGAGAGAGGGAGCGGCTGGACCAGTTTCATTACACTGTTTATTTTCTGGTTATTAATTTTGTTATATTTCTGTTATTATTATTGTTATGTTTTTCATTTTTATAATAAAAGATCTACAGGATGTAACTCAGGATCAGTACAGGATAAGTAATGTAATGTATGTACACAGTGACTGCACCAGCAGAATAATGAGTGCAGCTCTGGAGTATAATACAGGATGTAACTCAGGATCAGTATAGGATAAGTAATGTAATGTATGTACACAGTGACTGCACTAGCAGAATAATGAGTGCAGCTCTGGAGTATAATACAGGATGTAACTCAGGATCAGTATAGGAAAAGTAATGTAATGTATGTACACAGTGACTGCACCAGCAGAATAGTGAGTGCAGCTCTGGAGTATAATACAGGATGTAACTCAGGATCAGTACAGGATAAGTAATGTAATGTATGTACACAGTGAGTGCACCAGCAGAATAGTGAGTGCAGCTCTGGAGTATAATAAGGGATGTAACTCAGGATCAGTACAGGATAAGTAATGTAATGTATGTACACAGTGACTACACCAGCAGAATAGTGAGTGCAGCTCTGGAGTATGATACAGGATGTAACTCAGGATCAGTACAGGATCAGTAATGTAATCTATGTACACAGTGACTGCACCAGCAGAATAGTGAGTGCAGCTCTGGAGTATGATACAGGATGTAACTCAGGATCAGTACAGGATCAGTAATGTAATCTATGTACACAGTGACTGCACCAGCAGAATAGTGAGTGCAGCTCTGGAGTATAATACAGGATGTAACTCAGGATCAGTACAGGATAAGTAATGTAATGTATGTACACAGTGAGTGCACCAGCAGAATAGTGAGTGCAGCTCTGGAGTATAATACGGGATGTAACTCAGGATCAGTACAGGATAAGTAATGTAATGTATGTACACAGTGACTACACCAGCAGAATAGTGAGTGCAGCTCTGGAGTATTATACAGGATGTAACTCGGGATCAGTACAGGATAAGTGATGTAATGTATGTACACAGTGACTGCTCCAGCAGAATAGTGAGTGCAGCTCTGGAGTATAATACAGGATGTAACTCAGGGTCAGTACAGGATAAGTGATGTAATGTATGTACACAGTGACTACACCAGCAGAATAGTGAGTGCAGCTCTGGAGTATTATACACGATGTAACTCGGGATCAGTACAGGATAAGTATAGGAGGGGGCTGGAGACAGCACAGCTAGGGGGAAGCCACCCATGACCGGGGTTGGCCTGGAGGTTTCACTCCCCCCCCCCGTTTTGAATAAGGCTTTCTTGGGGATTGGATAAGGGGAAGTTGGGGGCGGGTAGTGGGAGAGGTGCATATATAGGGAAAAGTGCGGGAAAACCGCCATTACCTGAAGAGCAGCAGACTGATTATCAGAGATGGCGTCCATCGAATCCCTGGTGGACCAACTCAGATACGTCGCCAGGTCACAGAGAGGGGGATGGCTGGAGGCCCTGCTTTCTGCCTTGCTGGGAGCAGCTGAAATATATGGAGGCGCCGTCCGGAGCTGTGCGAAGGAGCAGGAGGATCCGGCCCCCGGAGAGACTGTCACTGGAGGGATCAACGCGCAACAGGCGCAGGCTCCGGAGCCCCTCCGGGGACCCTGCGGGAGGAGAGCAAGACGGTCCCTGCCCGTCGCCCTCGCCCCGGCAGGAATCCATCTAGCCGGCCAGTCGGTGTTCACGACGAGGCGTGCGGCCCGCACCAGAAGTCAGGGCCGCACTGAAAATGACATCCGCACCGGAAGTGACGTCCGCATCGAATGTGCGCCCCCCGGGAACAGCGTCGCTGGCCCCGGGCGAGCGGCGATCGCAAACCGCAGCTGGGCTGCACAAGCCAGCTGCTACCAGCGGTGGGGGGCAGAACGAGGAGAGAGGGCCCAGGAGGATCGGGGGAACAGAGCAAAAAATAGCAGGCGCCACTGGCGATGCTCCTGTCGGGGCGCCTGCTGGGAGGACCACGATGACACCAGGGAGGCAAGCATCTGCGGGCAGGCAGCAGTACAGGGATCCACTGCTGCCTGGCTCACAGGGAAGATGTGGAAGGGAAGGAGCGGCGGGCGGCAACACCCCGCTGCCTGGCAGCGTCCATTCTGGCAGCATGGACCAGGCCCATGTGTCTGGGTCTGGTAGACGGAGGAGGCCCACAGCTGCATCCAAGAGCATAAGACAGTCCGGCGGGAGGCGAGCATCGAGGAGAAGACAGTCTGCAGCATCTGTGACCGTTCAGGTCCCCCCTGGTGACGTGGAGGCCATGGGTGAAGTGCCTTGAGCGGCGAACGGACACTGAAGGATCCGATTCCAGCGGTGACCGTGACGGAAGTGGTGATCGTCAGGACTCAGGAATTCCGGCTGGCGGGGACACAGCACCTGCGCAGCTACGTGAGTATAATTCAATGTCTCGTTTGTCGCCTGCAGGGGCTGTTTTGCTAGGGGGGGGGTAGTGGTCAGTTTGCAGGGCCAGAGGGGAGGAGCTTAGGCGGTCCCAGGGGTGCAGAGGTATCGGGGATTAGGGATATCTTGCATAGCATGTCACAGATTTTGCTTAGAATGGAGAGCGGGGCAGCGGGTTGGTCAAGGGGATCCCCCATAGGAGCCTGGTTACCAGGCCAGGAGGTGTTGCTGCAACCCAGTTGCGTTACGGTAGGGTCTGCGGCGGGCACTGAGGTAGCGTCTACGGGCTTTTCGGTATCGGTTCAAACGGAAAAGGACAAGGGCGATACGGTGAAGCTGGATGATAGGGCAAAGGGTGAGGTGTATGTGCGCTTCGAGGGGCCACTGGGGGCACATTTAAAAAAAGAGGTGAAGGAGAAAATTTGGCGTGATTAATACGTCGAAATTTTCTCCCTCCTTCCCTTGGAGAAATTTAATTTGGACAAGGGGAGGAAGGATGATAGCAAAAAGGAGGAGGAGGAGAAGCGCAGGTGGCGCTTGATCCCTCAGACTTTTGCAAATTGGCTTCAAGCATTTGCTATATTGGCCGGTGTCATTGGGGAAAAGTTTCCAGAAAATTGCTCGGGCTTATTCTGTTACTTAGACGCGAAGTGCATCGTACTTACGGGGGACAAACATGGCTGAGGTACGACAAGCAATTCAGGCAGAGGAAGGCAGTGCGGCCTGAGATTAAGTGGGACCAGAAGGATATTGGCCTTATGTTAAAAGTGATGGCCCCTGCTAGATACGGGCAGTCCTTTCACGGGAGCGGAGGAAGCGGGAGTCAATCGTCGGGAACTGGTGGAGGTAGTCAGGGAGCACAGGGAGGAAAAGAGAAGTCGGGAACGTGCTGGCAATTTAATGATGGCCAGTGCAAATATGGGAACGGCTGTAAGTTCAAGCACGTTTGTTCCCATTGCAACGGGAGCTCCCATGGGGCAGCAAAATGCTTCAAAAAAGGAAAAGGAAGGATGTCTGTGGGTACCGGTCAAGGGGGTGACTCCAGTGAATCTGCTAGGGATGGCCCCCTTTCTAAGTAGATATCCTGATCAATCGAAGGCCAGGATTATTAATGATGGTTTTTTGGAAGGTTTCAGGATCCCGCCTCCTGACCATACGGTACTTTTTCTGTTAAGAATTTGAGGTCTGCTTTGTTGCATCCAGATGTTGTCGGTGTTAAGTTGGCGAAGGAGGTGGAGTTAGGTCGTATGGCGGGGCCTTTTGATCGTCTACCGGTTGAGGGTGTGATCATCTTTCCTTTGGGGGTGGTGCCTAAGAAGGAGCCGAATAAATTTCGCCTGATCCAGCATTTGTCGTACCCGAAAGGTTGTTCGGTTAATGACGGTATAGCGCCGGAATTATGTTCGGTTGAATACACATCATTTGATGCGGCTGTGTCATGGGTTCGTAGGTATGGGCCTGGGTCTTTGTTAGCGAAAACTGACATTGAATCAGCTTTTACCCGTTGATTTGCGGTCAATACGGCCGCCGCTGCAGCAGGATCCGCTGAGGCTGGTGGTGTGTGTGCAGCTTCTGGTAGTATAACCCCCAACGGGAGGGGTATAGCCTCAGGGGGTCAGTTGTAGAGGGTGGTGGTTGTGGTGGTGCAGTGAGGGTGGTAATAAGACTCAGAGTCGGGCTGTGCAGTTCAGGGTTTTTACTTACTGCTGTTGTTCTGGTCACTCCGGCCTTGAGTGACCGCCCGAGCCGTGCTGCGTCCACCAGGTCCTGGACTCGGCCAACCCCCAGGTAATTCTGGAGCGTGATCCTGAGCTCCCTTTCTGACGTTCCTTTTCTCTGGCCTTCCCCACCAGGGATCCACCTATGTCCGGCTCCCTCAGGCCTCTTGTTGGTAAAACCCTTGTCTCTGGGTTCCCTGACCCTATACTTGGTCTGCCTTCGTGGTGGATTTAGTGGGGGGTCGTGGCAGATCCTGCCCACAACCTCCGGTCTCTGGCTGAGGATTAGTGCCCTCCACCAGCTTGGGATCCGGTACCCTTGTGCCAACCCTTCACCCTGTTGCTTGTATTTGGGCTCTTGTGGTTCCCTCTTCTTCCCCTCTGGGTCCTTCTGACTCCTCTTTCTCTTCTTCCAGGACTGCTTGACCCTCTACAACAGACTGACTAGTAGCTGTCTGCCTGTCTGTCTGACCCTGATCTAAGATGGTTCCCACCTTATATACTCCCTCTATGTGTGAGCTCAGGTGACCAGCACCCAATGAGCTCCTAGCATTACCCAGACTGCTCCCCCTATCTGCCCCTACACTACTGGGATGTTCCACCCCCCTCCCACTCCAGCCAGGGACAGACACTATCGTACCTGCACATAAACTGGTGGGAGTACCGTCGGTCTGTCCCCCGGAAATGGGATGTATGTAGTGTATGCAGCCTACTGAGCTCAGTTCCACACTCCATCCTTACCCGGGAGTGGAATACCACACCTCTGGCTTGAGGTGCAATACCCCTGTAGCAGCCGAATCCTCAGGGTGCTACATTCCCCCCTGGTAAATCACAGCACGTCCTCGGGCTGTAAGAGAATAAAAACATCAAACATGCAAATTTTTATCATAAAACATAAACATATAAAACAATATATATATCAGCATAAACTTTTCATAAATAACATTCTTGTTCCTCCGGCCACGGTGCAACTTGTGACCGGGTAAAGTGCGACAGTCTCTTCAAGAAAAACAACAGTTTCCTATAAAACCGGTAGGGGGCGCCTTAGAAAGCGCAACTATTTACAAGGGGAAAGTGGCCGCTCTCAGTCCTCGGCCAGGTATAAGGAAGGCAACAGTTCACTGTACCCCGACGGGTAACTATTTACAGTCTCTTTACCGTACTTTAACGACGGCGTCCTCCTGCTCCTTCTTTGTCTTCAGACCCGTCCGGGTCCTCTTGCTCCTCCTCACACCGCAGCTCCTCCTCCGTCAGGCGATGCACATGGAGGGCGTAGGGTCCTTTGGCACACTTGTGCCGGGTGAACGTGACCTCGTCCCCTACGTACAGGTCACGACCTCTGTGTCCCTCCGGCAGATGGCTTTCTACGTCTCTGCGGGTTACAAAGACGTCGCCGGGGGTATGATGGTCTTTTATGAAGCCCCACCCATGCTGCAGGTTGAATTTAATCACAGTCCCGGTGGTACGGGGACCATGAGCTGCACGGGGGTTCCTCCTGGTCCGGCTCTTCTGCCCTGCGCTCTGTTCCTGCAGCCGCTGCTCTCGGACCCGCCTCTCTTTCCGCTCTTGCTCGAAGGCTGCCAACTGCTGGCAGCAGCACTCCACTCGCTCTGCTGCAGCTGCCCGCGTTTCTTGAGTGAACCCCATGAGGTCTCCTCCGGTGGGGTCCCACTCGAATTGTGCTTCTTCTAGCGGGAGCGGGGTTCTCCTGACGGGCTTCGGAGCCGGAATCAGGGGCTCGCACAGGGGCCTTGCTCTTTGGAGTTCCAGTTGGTAGTACTCCTGGGGCCATACAAAGGGCTGCCCATCCGGGCACGTGTGCTGGGCAAATAGATCTTCGCCCAGGTGCGGCACTCGAGATGTTGAGGGCGCGTTGATGGTAGCGGCGCCCGGGTTGACCAGGCCTTGCGACCAGGCTTGGGGCACCCTAAAGGTAAAGGGCACCGTAAGGACGGCGGCGCCCGGGGGTACTCGGCCCTGCGACCAGGCCGGTGGCTCCGCGGAGGAAGGGGGCGCTGTTGGAATTGCGGCGCCCGGAGGTACTAGACCTTGCGACCAGGCCGTTGGTATTTCCTGTTTGGTCGCGCTCAGGGTCGAGGCGTGTGACGTCACAGGGGTCGCGGCCGCGGCTTCTGCTTGAGGCCTAATCCGGCACGGTGACGATGCAGCGACGGGCACGGCAGGGGGAATTTCGGGCTCTGCGACGGGGAGCTGGGACAGGTACACGGTTTCTCGGCTCGGGGTAGAGACGTCCCCTTTACCTGCCTCCATCTGTCCAGCTCCCTTCTCGGCGCCGTCTCCGGCCTTCACTCCTCCTGCACCATCCTCAGAGGCGGTCTGTCTCCTCGTCTCGGGTGGCGTGCTCCGCTGACGGGTTCCGGTCTGCTGGGCCATCTCACGGCTCCACTCCGTCAGCGTGTCTTGCTGCACCTGGGCCATCCTCCGTGCGAGGCCCTCCAGCGCGGTCTGTGCACACTCCCGGTCTCGGGGGAGCTGTGCCAGGATCTCCACTAAGCCTAGTGGGGTTGTTGCTTGCAGCAGGCTCCTGACCACTGGGTCGGTGCTGCCTGTCTCTCCCTCCATCTCCGGGTACGCTTTCTCCGGAGTCCTCTCCAGACTTCTTGTCTCCGGGTGCGCTCTCTCCAGACTCCTCCAGGCTACACCCATCTTCGTTCTTTTGTTCAGTCTCCGCCCACATTGAGGGTGGTCCCGGGGCAACTTTGTGATTGTCAGTTCCAGGGGCAGTTCTCTTACGCTGATGGACACTTCCAGCATCACAGTCTCTGTTGGTGGGCGCGGTTTCCGCTTTTGGCGCCATTCTTCGACCTGGCCCACGATGGGAGGTGGCCTCTTGCCACCCTCTGGCACGCCCATAATGGCGTCCGCTCTTCCAAGGCGGGAAATCTTTGGAAATGGCGGGAATCGTCTCCCAGTGGCGGGAAACTCCATGGATGGCGGGAAAAAGCTGCAAATGGCGGACAACCGGCGGGAATCGACCTGTGATGGGGTCCGTTGGCGGGGACCCTCCGGAACCGGCGGGAGACTTCTTTTTGAGGTAACGGTGAACTTTTCTTCAGGCACGCAGTACCCGGTTGTTGCGGGCACGTAATCCTGCCGACTACGCCAAAGTTGACGCGCCCCCTGGGCCAGTGTTGTTTGGGGGATACCCGGAGCCGGATCAGATGGGGGTTGTAGTCTCCGAGTGGCGGTGACCCGGTCCGTGCCCAGGGTGTCAAGCTCAGTGTGTGGCAGTCCTACAGATGTTGCTGGATGTTCTTTAGTGTCGACTACGCCACCCGTTGATTTGCGGTCAATACGGCCGCCGCTGCAGCAGGATCCGCTGAGGCTGGTGGTGTGTGTGCAGCTTCTGGTAGTATAACCCCCAACGGGAGGGGTATAGCCTCAGGGGGTCAGTTGTAGAGGGTGGTGGTTGTGGTGGTGCAGTGAGGGTGGTAATAAGACTCAGAGTCGGGCTGTGCAGTTCAGGGTTTTTACTTACTGCTGTTGTTCTGGTCACTCCGGCCTTGAGTGACCGCCCGAGCCGTGCTGCGTCCACCAGGTCCTGGACTCGGCCAACCCCCAGGTAATTCTGGAGCGTGATCCTGAGCTCCCTTTCTGACGTTCCTTTTCTCTGGCCTTCCCCACCAGGGATCCACCTATGTCCGGCTCCCTCGGGCCTCTTGTTGGTAAAACCCTTGTCTCTGGGTTCCCTGACCCTATACTTGGTCTGCCTTCGTGGTGGATTTAGTGGGGGGTCGTGGCAGATCCTGCCCACAACCTCCGGTCTCTGGCTGAGGATTAGTGCCCTCCACCAGCTTGGGATCCGGTACCCTTGTGCCAACCCTTCACCCTGTTGCTTGTATTTGGGCTCTTGGGGTTCCCTCTTCTTCCCCTCTGGGTCCTTCTGACTCCTCTCTCTCTTCTTCCAGGACTGCTTGACCCTCTACAACAGACTGACTAGTAGCTGTCTGCCTGTCTGACTGTCTGACCCTGATCTAAGATGGTTCCCACCTTATATACTCCCTCTATGTGTGAGCTCAGGTGACCAGCACCCAATGAGCTCCTAGCATTACCCAGACTGCTCCCCCTATCTGCCCCTACACTACTGGGATGTTCCACCCCCCTCCCACTCCAGCCAGGGACAGACACTATCGTACCTGCACATAAACTGGTGGGAGTACCGTCGGTCTGTCCCCCGGAAATGGGATGTATGTAGTGTATGCAGCCTACTGAGCTCAGTACCACACTCCATCCTTACCCGGGAGTGGAATACCACACCTCTGGCTTGAGGTGCAATACCCCTGTAGCAGCCGAATCCTCAGGGTGCTACATTTGCCTATGGGTTGTTCTATTTCATGTTCCTTGTTTGAAACTTTCAGTACTTTTCTGGAATGGGTGGTTAGGAACGTTGCAGGCGTGCAGTCAGTTATCCACTACCTGGATGACTTTTTGTTCATAGGTCTCCCAGATTCGTTTGTCTGTGGTAATTTGTTGGCAGCCATGGTGTGGGTTGCGGAACGTTTTGGGGTCCCTTTGGCCAAAGAAAAAACTGAAGGTCCTTGTACTGTATTGAGTTTTTTAGGAATATTGATTGATACGGATCGCATGGAGTGTCGACTGCCCGAGGATAAATTGTTGTTACTCAGGCAGGAGGTCGAGCAAATTGGTAAACTGCGTAAGGTGACATTGAAGGAGCTGCAGTCGCTGTTAGGGAGATTGAACTTTGCTTGTAGTATCATGCCTATGGGCAGAATATTTTGTCGCAGGTTGTCAAGGGCAACTGCAGGAGTGCAGGCATCGGATCACTTTATTCGTTTGAATAGAGAGCACAGAGAGGATTTGTTGGTGTCGAAGCGTTTTTTGGGCAATTACAACAGCAGGTCGTTGATTCAGCAGGAGTTTTTGAACAGCTTTGATTGTGAGATTTACACGGACGCTGCAGGCGGTGCTGGATATGGAGCTTTTTGCAAGGGAAAGTGGAGCGTGGGAAAATGGCCCGATTCATGGAAAGAGAGGGGTCTTACAAAGAATATCGCTCTGTTGGAATTATTCCCAATTGTAGTTGCAGTCTCGATTTGGGGTGAGTTCTTTTTGAATCGGAGAGTCAGGTTTCACTGCGATAATATGGGTGTGGTGGCGGTGATTAACAGCTTGTCGGCCTCGTCTCCTCCGGTTATTAAGCTGGTCAGGGAACTGGTACTACAGTGTTTGGAGTTGAATGCATGGTCATGTAATGTATGTACATAGTGACTCCACCAGTAGAATAGTGAGTGCAGCTCTGGAGTATAAACCAGGTATATCACTCAGTATTAATTCACATTTCTTTATTTACAAAGCTTTTCAACATTTTATGTATGTAAAAAGAAAAAAGATGATCAAAAGATGGACATGACCTTAAAAGTCATTTTTCTGAAGATATATTTGGTACCTTCTAAAACTCTATTTTGGTAAAAGTCTGAAAGGTGAAAATGTCTTTTCCTGCTCGGCTGTCATTGCTGAGCTGCTTGTGAATACAATGTAATTTGCCTGTGTAACTGCTGAACACCGGTATTTACTGCACCTGTCTCTGGCCATGATTAATGACCTGTCTGGTGAATATTACTTTGCAGTTTGGAGTTTACAATGGAAGATAAGTGAAGCATTTGAAGCCTTAGCATGGGACAGACGTTTGCTGCTGTATATTTTCACTGCGGTTGACAACCCGCAGTATCACCTTTTCTATGCTCACAATGGCGCACTCTTCTTTATCGGAAATCTCTTGTGGTAGAGGACTGCGGCCCTACAAAAATAATTAGACAAGGCGAAATGTAGACGGGTGAGCGGGATGGAATGTTCTGCTGTTCTGGAGGGGGATATTACCTGTCAATCAATGTCACTGGCTTTAACTTTTACAGATTTATATGAAATAAGTAGTGAAATAAAACAAACGTTGTCTAATAGAGGGCAGGAGATATAAGTCATTCTGTATCAAATCAATTAGGAATATTTTGCATATGAAAGTTTTACTTTAACCCCTTCTCCCCCGGGCTATTTTCCATTTTTGCGCTTTTGTTTTTTGTTCCCCCCCCTTCTTCCCAGAGTCAATATGTCCACGTGAGGGCTTATTTTTTGCAGGACAAGCTGTACTTTTTAATGACACCATTTATTTTCCAATATCGTGTGCTGGAAAACGGGAAAAAAATTCCAAGTGTGGTGAAATTGCAAAAAAAGTGCAATTCTAAAGTTGTTGTTTTTTTTTTTTTTACCATGTTCACTAAATGCTAAAACTGACCTGCCATTCTTATTCTCCAGGTCATTACGAGTTCTTAGATACCAAACATGTATAGGTTCGTTTTTATTTAAGTGGTGAAAAATGTTAAAAGAAAAAAAAGTCACCATTTTCTAAGACCTGTAGCGTCTCCATTTTTCGGAACCTGGGGCCGGGTGAGGGCTTATTTTTTGCGCACTGAGCTGACATTTTTATTGATACCATTTTGGGGTAGATATGATGTTTTGATTGCCTGTTATTGCATTTTATTGCAATGTTGCGGCGACCAAAAAAAGGTAATTTCGGCGTTTCGATTTCTTTTCTCATTACGCCGTTTACCGATCTGATTAATTATTTTTTTATGTTGATAGATCGGGCGATTCTGAATGCGGCGATACCAATTATGTGTATATTAGTTTTTTTTTTAATTATTTTATTTTAAATGGGGCGAAAGGGGGGTGATTTAAACTTTTTTTTTTTTTTTTAGATTTTTAAAAATCTTTTTTTTTACGTTATGTTACGTTTTTTATGTTTTTTTTACGTTAGAAGCTTCAATGATCAGATCGCCTGTGTGTAGAAATGCTCACTTGCTATGAGTGCCAACCTCTTGGCGGCACGCATAGCCTCTCTGCAATGACAACCACAGGGGTCGCTTGCAGACCCCGGGTTGTCATGCCAAAGCATCGGAGACCCGCGGCCATGTTATGCGGGCGCCAATGGACGGGACTTATGACGTCCTTCTGCCACGCCCATGTTAAATGCCGCTGTCAGAGATTGACAGCAACTTTTAACATGTTAACAGCTGCAGGTGGATCGTGATTCCACCCGCGCTTTTTAGGGGAACATGACAGCTGATCAGATCAGCTGTCATGTTCCCAGAAATGTGCAAACTCATCGCCAAAGCCCGCAAAGGGAGAGACACGACATGTGCCGCACATTTACAACACATGTTGGAAAGGGGCTTTAATGTCCATGATCTTTTACATAAGAGTAATATTATAGTAGTTATGTAATTATATTCTTGTACATAGGGGCAGTAGTATAGTAGTTATATTCTTGTACATAGGAGCAGTATTATAGAAGTTATATTCTTGTACATAGGAGCAGTATTATAGTAGTTATATTCTTTTACATAGGAGCAGTATTATAGAAGTCATATTCTTGTACATAGTAGAAGTATTACAGTAGTTATATTCTTGTACATAGGGGGCAGTATTATAGTAGTTATATTCTTGTACATAGGAGCAGTATTATAGTAGTTATATTCTTGTACATAGGGGCAGTATTATAGTAGTTTTAGTCTTGTACATAGGAGCAGTATTATAGTAATTATATTCTTGCACATAGGTGCAGTATTATAGTAGGTATATTCTTGTACATAGGGGAAGTAGTATAGTTGTTATATTCTTGCACATAGTGACAGTATTATAGTAGTTATATTGTTATTTATAGGGGCAGTATTATAGTAGTTATATTATTGTACATAGGAGCATTATTATAGTAATTATATTCTTGTACATAGGGGCAGTATTATAGTGACTAGCCCAGGGGAATGGGGATGACTCGGTACCCGGGCCTTTAGCGTGGCCTTTAGGGATGTCGCGGTAGTCGGCTCCCGGGCCGATACCCTGGGGTCTCTCCTTAAAAAGGGTGGATAATTTGTTAAGTTTATAAAAGAGTTCGTGACACCACCTGTGGCTTCTGGTGAGGATCACCAGCGCTGCGCAGTCCACTGAGGCCGATAATAAGGCAGCTTGATGGTATAGCTCCCCACAGGTGGAGCTAGGCCTCAGGGCAGTGTAGGGAAATGGATGCAGGACAGGCGAGACCCAGCCAGGTCAGAGCAAGAACAGGGACAGACACGATAGTCACTTCAGTACCTTTTACTGATGGAAATTCAGGCACGTCCCGGAGCACTGTAGGGTGAAGGGTGCATATCAGGATCCTCCCCAATGAGCGGGTTTCGGGCCCCCTGTTTCTTGCCTCTGCGTAGTAAGTTTCTGACCTGCCTGGAGCTAGGCCTAACTTTGTCTCTGTCCTGCGCTGGCTGACCTTGTGGTTGGGCCTTCTCTTGGAGTACACGCTCCCGACTTACGGGGCCTATGTGTCTCCTGGCTCTGTTACTGACTCGCCCCCTGGGCCGTGGGGCACCCGGAACCAGGCTTCTGTGCGATGCTTGGGGTAGTAGTGGCAACCCGATCCCGTGGCTCAGGGTGGTCAGACCAAATTGCAGTCCAGGATCTTTTACTCACAGTTGTTATCCGAGTCACTTCTGCAGGGAATGACTGCCCAAGCCGTGCTGCGTCCACCAGGTGAGGAGCTCGGTCAACCCCCAGGCAATTCAGGAGTATGGCACAGGACCCCCTTTTATCCTTTCTCTGGCCTCTCGTGCCCCACCAGTGACCACACTTCTGTCCAGCTGCCTCTGGCCTTCTCTGGTGAAACTTGGCGCCAGTATCCCTGACCCTACAGTCATGGCCAAAAGTATTGAGAATGAGACAAATAGTAATTTTTCCAAAGTTTACTGCTTCATTTTTTGTAATAGCAATTTGCATATACTCCTGAATGTCAAAGAGTGATCAGCTTAACAGCAATTACTGTACTTGCAAAGTCAATATTTGCCCAGAAAATGAATTTTAACCCCCAAAACACATTTCAACATCATTGCAGTCCTGCCTTAAAAGGAGCAGCTAACATCGTTTTAGTGATTGATCCATTAACACAGGTGTGGGTGTTGATGAGGACAGGGCTGGCGATCAATTAGTCATGATTAAGTAAGAATGACATCACTGGACACTTTAAAAGGAGGCTGGTTCTTGGTATCGTTGTTTCTCTTCAGTTAACCATGGTTATCTCTAAAGAAACATGTGCAGCCATCATTACACTGCACAAAAATGGCCTAACAGGGAAGAGTATCACAGCTACAAAGATTGCACCTCAGTCAACAATCTATCGCATCATCAAGAACTTCAAGGAGAGAGCTTCCATTGTTGTCAAAAAGGCTCCAGGGCGCCCAAGAAAGACCAGCAAGCGCCAGGACTGTATCTTAAAACTGTTTCAGCTGCGGGATCGGACTACCAGCAGTGCCGAGCTTGCTCAGGAATGGCAGCAGGCTGGTGTGAGTGCTTCTGCACGCACTGTGAGGCGGAGACTCTTTGAGCAAGGGCTGGTTTCAAGGAGGGCAGCAAAGAAGCCACTTCTCTCCAGAAAAAACATCAGGGACCGACTGATATTCTGCAAAAGGTACAGGGAGTGGACTGCTGAGGACTGGGCAAAGTCATTTTCTCTGATGAATCCCCTTTTCGATTGTTTGGGACATCTGGAAAACAGCTTATTCGGAGAAGAAGAGGTGAGCGCTACCACCAGTCTTGTCTCATGCCAACTGTAAAGCATCCTGAAACCATTCATGTGTGGGGTTGCTTCTCAGCCAAGGGATTCGGCTCACTCACAGTCTTGCCTAAAAACACAGCCATGAATAAAGAATGGTACCAGAATGTCCTCCAAGTGCAACTTCTCCCAACCGTCCAAGAGCAGTTTGGCGCCCAACAATGCCTTTTCCAGCATGATGGAGCACCTTGCCATAAAGCAAAGGTGATAACTAAATGGCTCATGGAACAAAACATAGAGATTTTGGGTCCATGGCCTGGAAACTCCCCAGATCTTAATCCCATTGAGAACTTGTGGTCAATCATCAAGAGACGGGTGGACAAACAAAAACCAACAAATTCTGGCAAAATTCAAGCATTGATTATGCAAGTATGGACTGCTAGCAGTCAGGATTTGGTCCAAAAGTTGATTGAGAGCATGCCAGGGAGAATTACAGAGGTCTTGAAGAAGAAGGGGCAACACTGCAAATATTGACTTGCTGCATTAACTCATTCTAACTGTCAATATAACCTATTGGTACTCATAATATAATTGCAATTATATTTCTGTATGTGATATAAACATCAGACAAACACTAATAAAAACCAGAGGCCAGCAGATCATGTGAAAATATAATTTTGGTGTCATTCTCAAAACTTTTGGCCATGACTGTATGTAGTGCCTTCCTAGTGGGCGTAGCAGGGGGTCGCACCAATAGATGATCACGACCTCCGGTCTTTGGCTGAGGGATAATTTACCTCCACCAACTTGGGAATCCGGTACCCTTCTGCGGCCTGACCCTTCACCCGTTATCACGCGGGCTTGCAACGGTTGCTGTCCGTTCTGCTCTCTTAGGGTCCCTTCTGCCTTCTTGTTTCTGGAGCCTTTCTACTCCTCTGTCTCTCCTCTTTCCTTCCTTCTCCTTCTCCTCTTCTCCTTTCTGGCCCCGGCCTTCTTTCTAGGCCTGCCTTGTGGAGCTGAACTCAGGCCGAGCCTGTCAGCTCTCTCTCCCTTCTGCTCTGACTCACTGCTGCTCTGCCCTCTCTCCTAAGATGGCCCCCACCTTTTATCTGCTTCACTGTGTCTGAGCTCAGGTGACCTGCACCTAATGAGCTCCTTCCTATGCTCCAGAAACCATCCCCTTCTGCTCTTACATCACTGGGTTCTCTCCCCCCTCCCTACTCCAGCCAGGGACATGGTCAGTTGTGCTTGCAATAAATGGGAGCACCGTCGAGCTGTCCCCCGGAAATGAGGAGTGTGTGTAGGTATGTGTGCAGCTAACTGAGCCCTGGTGCACACTCCATCCTTACCTGGGAGTGGAATATCACACCTCTGGTTGAGGTGCAATACCCCTGTAGCAACCGAACCCTCGGGGCGCTACATTTTCCCCTGGTAAACCACAGCACGTCCTCGGGCTGGAACAAAGCAAAAGACCATTCAGAAACATGCAAGTTTTTAGAATGCATTCACATATAAGATTATAAACCATTATAACTCATCCCTTTATGGGAGGCACTTCTTCTCTTTTAACGTTACTGGCACATTTTATCTTTCAGCAGTTATTTTAGGACTTCTTCACATATATAAAACATTATAAAACTCTTTTCACTTTTATAACCACATTTGTCACACATAAAACATTTTTCTTACAAACATTCTTCATGTAAAAATTTTGTGAACTGGTCACAGTGCACTTTGCAACCAGGTGTCCATCTTTCTATTAAGTGCAAACTCATGAACACAAACACGAGGGACCCGTTCGCAAACCCTCAACGAAGGCCCTGGGGTGGCTGCAGGGCGTAGCTGATCCTGCTGCTGGACCTCGTCTTCGGCCACCTCTAACGGGTTTTTGTTCTGAGGTCAGTTGTTGTTGCAGTCTCTTATAAAACCAGTAGGGTGCACTTTAAGAAGTGCAAATATATGCAAAGTTGACCCCTCCCAGTCCTCGGCCGGATAGTTTACTAAGTTGGCTGCTCCCAGTCCTCAGCCGGTTTTAACTGACCCGATGTCGGGTAACTCTAGGTAACAGTCTCTTTACCCTGGCGGGTAACTATATACATTGTACGCTGCCGCTCATCAGTAGCGGTGTCCTCCTGGTGGTTCCTGCTGGTAATCATCTTCAGACCCGTCCGGGTCCTCAGCAGTGTGACTCTCTGCGTCCACCCGGTGGATTTTGAGGGCATACCAGCCCCTTGCGCCGCGGTGCAGTAGGCCTTGCGGCCGGGCCTGGTGAGGGCCGCTGTTGATGACGCCCGGGATCGGCGGATCCACCAGGGGGCCCGGGAGCAGGCTGACGCTGGCAGCGTCCGGGACAGGGAGACTCCTCTTACCTGCTCCTGCGACCGCTCCTGCGTCACGTGTCTTCTCCTGGCACTGGTCGGGACCCGCGACGGCTGGGGCACTGCGAATGCTGGGCAGTTTAGTCGGTCCGCCATCTTGCCCTCCATTCCTGATGTCTTCCTCCCTCCTGGTTAACCATGGTCTACCTTCCGGCGATCCTCTTCTGTAGGCTGCGGCTCCGCTGGCGATGATCTGGGCGAGGACCTGGCGTCGCGTGCTGGTGACTTCGGCGTCTGCTGGAGCTCCTTCCAGGACCCTGCGTTGCGTCAGTGCGTAAGGCGGGTCATCAGCTTTCGCGCGCTTTCGTCGTCCACGCCCCTCTTCTTCCCGCGCGGCGTCCCAAAGATGGCGCCTGATGGCGGGAAAATGGCCGCGGATGGCGGGAAACGGCTGCGGATGGCGGGAAACTCCACAAGGTAAGTATTACAGTCTTTCTTCAGGCATGCAATACCCGTTTGTGGCGGGTTGGTCACAATCCTGCCGACTACGCCAAAGCTGACTCGCCCCCTGGGCCGTGGGGCACCCAGAACCGGGCTTCTGTGCGATGCTGCGGGTAGTAGTGGCAACCTGATCCCGTGGCTCAGGGTGGTCAGACCAAATTGTGTGGCAGTCTATTTTTAGAGTTATGATGTCCGACTACGCCACCCGTGGATTGCGGTCAAAGATAACCGCTGCTGCAGGGCAGACGGCTGAGGCTGGTGTTGATGTGCAGCACAGGGATGGGATAACTCCCCACGGGAAGAGTGTAGCCTCAGAGCAATGTAATAGGATGCTGGGGGTGATGGTGCAGGCACAGCAGAAATCACACAGAGTCCAATAATGCAGTCCAGGGTCTTTTACTCACAGTTGTTATCCGAGTCACTTCTGTCAGCAATGACTGCCCAAGCCGTGCTGCGTCCACCAGGTGAGGAGCTCGGTCAACCCCCAGGCAATTCAGGAGTATGGCACAGGACCCCCTTCTATCCTTTCTCTGGCCTCTCGTGCCCCACCAGTGACCACACTTCTGTCCAGCTGCCTCGGGCCTTCTCTGGTGAAACTTGGCGCCAGTTTCCCTGACCCTATGTGGTGCCTTCGTAGTGGGTGTAGCAGGGGGTCGCACCAATAGATGATCACGACCTCCGGTCTTTGGCTGAGGGATAATTTACCTCCACCAACTTGGGAATCCGGTACCGTCGAGCTGTCCCCTGGAAATGAGGAGTGTGTGTATGTATGTGTTCAGCTAACTGAGCCCTGGTCCACACTCCATCCTTACCTGGGAGTGGAATATCACACCTCTAGTTGAGGTGCAATACCCCTGTAGCAACCGAACCCTCGGGGCGCTACATTACGTATCAGCACTTTAGCGATCCTGGGACTTGTAGTTCTCCAGGGATTCCGGTTTATCTTACTGGGTCGTAGAGATCCCGGTAAACTTTGGACCCGGTGTCCGGTAACTGCTTCGGGGTGAGCCAATTAAGCTCCTCTGCCCCCTATGTACTAACTCTCCTCTTGCCTTTGGCCTACTCGGGCCCTCACTAGACTACTTACACTAACGGCACCTTGCCGCGCTTCATCGATCTTATGGCGCCGGCACACCTAAAGCTCACCTCTCTGAGCTACACGGAGTCTTGATCTGGATAAGCTCCACTGCAGGATAGCAATTGCAGGAGCTGTAACAGGCTTTTGTCCTCTGAGGTAGCTCTTCTCAGACTGCACTGGACTCACTGCTAAACCAGACTGAACACGACTCTGACTCCAGAATAGACTAACTGTTGCCAGGCTCCACCTTCCTTATTTATCTCCCTAACGGGCTCCCTCTTGTGGTCTGAGGTAGAAGGTGCAGATGTGTGAATGGTTATGGGGGCCTCTTGTGGAGGAATCCATCAATACACCCTTCTAGTATCTGTGATACCAAGCGCAGCTGGGCGTCACAATAGCAATTATATTCTTGTACATAGGAGCAGTATTATAGTAGTTATATTCTTGTACATAGGGGCAGTATTATAGCAATTATATTCTTGTACATAGGGACAGTATTATAGTAGGTATATTCTTGTACATAGGGGCAGTATTATAGTAGTTATATTCTTGTACATAGTAGAAGTATTATAGTAGTTATATTCTTGCACATAGTGACAGTATTATTGTAGTTATATTGTTATTTATAGGGACAGTATTATAGTAGTTATATTATTGTACATAGGGGCAGTATTATAGTAGTTATATTCTTGTACATAGGGGGCAGTATTATAGTAGTTATATTCTTGTTCATACAGTGGGTACAAAAAGTATTCAGACCCCTTTAAATTTTTCACTCTTTGTTTCATTGCAGCCATTTGGTAAATTCTAAAAAGTTCATTTTTTTTCTCATTAAAGTACACTCTGCACCCCATCTTGACTGAAAAAAAAACATAAATGTAGAAAATTTTGCAAATTTATTAAAAAAGAAAAACTCAAATATCACATGGTCATAAGTATTCAGACCCTTTGCTCAGTATTGAGTAGAAGCACCCTTTTGAGCTATTACAGCCATGAGTCTTCTTGGGAATGATGCAACAAGTTTTTCACACCTGGATTTGGGGATCCTTTGCCATTCTTCCGTGCAGATCCTCTCCAGTTCCATCAGATTGGATGGTGAACGTTGGTAGACAGCCATTTTCACGTCTCTCCAGAGATGCTCCATTGGATTTAGGTCGGGGCTCTGGCTGGGCCAGTCAAGAATGGCAACAGAGTTGTTCTGACGTCACTCCTTTGTTATTTTAGCTGTGTGCTTCAGGTCATTGTCTTGTTGGAAGGTTAACCTTCGGCCAAGTCTGAGGTCCAGAGCACTCTGGAAGAGGTTTTCATCCAGTATATCTCTGTACTTGGCCGCATTTATGTTTCCTTCAATTGCAACCAGTCATCCTGTCCCTGCAGCTGAAAAACACTCCCATAGGATGATGCTGTCACCACCATGTTTCACTGTTGGGATTGTTTTGGGCAGGTGATGAGCAGTGCCTGGTTTTCTCCACGCATACCGCTTAGTACATTTTTGGTGATAATTCTATCTTCGTCTCATCAGACCAGAGGATCTTATTTCTCATAGTCTGGGAGTCCTTCATGTGATTTTGAGCAAACTGTATATGGGCTTTCATATATCTTGCACTGAGGAGAGGCTTCCGTCGGGCCACTCTGCCATAAAGGCCCGACTGGTGGAGGGCTGCAGTGTTAGTTGACTTTGTGGAACTTTCTCCCATCTCCCTACTACATCTCTGGAGCTCAGCCACAGTGATCTTGGGGTTCTTCTTTCAATAACGTTGCCAATTCACATCACTAATATTCCAATAGTCTATCTAAAAAATCATGTCATTGTCCTATTTTGCATGTTTCTTGAAGTAATAACTGTGTAAATAAGAATCTAGAACATAATGTATGAAGTATCTCAGGAACAGCTGAGCACGTCAGATTGTTGTGCAACTCAGAATTCACCCCAATGGGATTTGTTATCACCAGCTGAGCTACAATCTCCAGTACCAGCCTTTGAGGAGCCGCCAAGTGCAATATTGGGCAGGCGCATGCAGTTCTGTTCATGTAGGAGCAGAGAAGTTCAAGCTACCAGAGATGGAGATCAGTCCTTTAGAACAGAGATCTCTATTCATTAAAAACATTTGATTTGTCTGTTTCAGGACAATAAGGAAGTAAATAGGCTATTTCTATTCTCTAGGTGATGTTTTGGCGACAAACGTTCTTTTTTTTATTGCAACGGAATTCATTAAAGGGGTTATCCAGTACAGACAACCCATAACTATATATGTACAGTACAGACCAAAAGTTTGGACACACCTTCTCATTTAAAGATTTTTCTGTATTTTCATTACTATGAAAATTGTACATTCACACTGAAGGCATCAAAACTATGAATTAACACATGTGGAATTATATACTTAACAAAAAAGTGTGAAACAACTGAAAATATGTCTTATATTCTAGGCTCTTCAAAGTAGCCACCTTTTGCTTTGATGACTGCTTTGCACACTCTGGGCATTCTCTTGATGAGCTTCAAGAGGTAGTCACCGGAAATGGTCTTCCAGAGATGCTTAGCACTTGTTTACCCTTTTGCCTTCATTCTGCGGTCCAGCTAACCCAAACCATCTCGATTGGGTTCAGTTCTGGTGACTGTGGAGGCCTGGTCATCTGGCGCAGCACCCCATCACTCTCCTTCTTGGTCAAATAGCCCTTACACAGCCTGGAGGTGTGTTTGGGGTCATTGTCCTGTTGAAAAATAAATGATGGTCCAAATAAATGCAAACCGGATGGAATAGCATGCCGCTGCAAGATGCTGTGGTAGCCATGCTGGTTCAGTATGCCTTCAATTTTGGATAAATCCCCAACAGTGTCACCAGCAAAGCACCCACACACCATCACACATCCTCCTCCATGCTTCACGGTGGGAACCAGGCATGTAGAGTCCATCCGTTCACCTTTTCTGCGTCGCACAAAGACACGGTGGTTGGAACCAAAGATCTCAAATTTGGACTCATCAGACCAAAGCACAAATTTCCACTGGTCTAATGTCCATTCCTTGTGTTCTTTAGCCCAAACAAGTCTCTTCTGCTTGTTGCCTATCCTTAGCAGTGGTTTCCTAGCAGCTATTTTACCATGAAGGCCTGCTGCACAAAGTCTCCTCTTAACAGTTGTTGAAGAGATGTTTCTGCTGCTAGAACTCTGTGTGGTATTGACCTGGTCTCTAATCTGAGCTGCTGTTAACCTGCGATTTCTGAGGCTGGTGACTCAGATAAACTTATCCTCAGAAGCAGAGGTGACTCTTGATCTTCCTTTCCTGGGGCGATCTTCATGTGAGCCAGTTTCTTTGTAGCGCTTGATGGTTTTTGCAACTGCACTTGGGGACACTTTCAAAGTTTTCCCAATTTTTCGCACTGACTGACCTTCATTTCTTAAAGTAATGATGGCCACTCGTTTTTCTATACTTAGAATTCGTATTACGGCAAGAAAAAAGCAGCTAACAGTCTATTCAGTAGGACTATCAGCTGTGTATCCACCAGACTTCTGCACAACACAACTGATGGTCCCAAACCCATTTATAAGGCAAGAAAACCCACTTATTAAACCTGACAGGGCACACCTGTGAAGTGAAAACCATTTCCGGTGACTACCTCTTGAAGCTCATCAAGAGAATGCCAAGAGTGTGCAAAGCAGTCATCAAAGCAAAAGGTGGCTACTTTGAAGAACCTAGAATATAAGACATATTTTCAGTTGTTTCACACTTTTTTGTTAAGTATATAATTCCACATGTGTTAATTCATAGTTTTGATGCCTTCAGTGTGAATGTACAATTTTCATAGTCATGAAAATACAGAAAAATCTTTCAATGAGAAGGTGTGTCCAAACTTTTGGTCTGTACTGTATATGCATAAATAGTTAGATAGATAGATAGATAGATATAGTAGATAGAAGGATAGAAGGATAGAAAGATAGATATAGTAGATAGAAGGATAGAAAGATCAATAGCATGTATTATATATACATAGAATAAATGAATATTTTACAAACTAACGACAAAACTTCTTTTGCATCTACTCGTCGCTGTACATTTCCCTGTTCAGCAAATCTGCCAAGTCTGTGACATCATCACTGGAAGAACAGCCTTAAGATTAGACAAGGGTCATATGACATCAGCCAG
Source organism: Phyllobates terribilis (assembly GCF_046119375.1). Classification (NCBI taxonomy): domain Eukaryota; kingdom Metazoa; phylum Chordata; class Amphibia; order Anura; family Dendrobatidae; genus Phyllobates; species Phyllobates terribilis. The sequence goes on along the minus strand of NW_027362765.1, from coordinate 89,768,297 downwards.
AATAGTACAATCTAACAGCTGCTCTGTGTTATACCGTATCACAGGGCTTGAAAAAAAAAAAAAAAAAAAAAAAAAAAACAGCATCTGACCGGATCCTGCTGATCGAAGAAGTAGAAAAAGTCGATGTCTATATTTGTTATATATCCTTTTACATGCAATGATTTCTATTGAGGTATATTTTCTTTACAGAGTAATTGAAGGGCACCACTTAGGAATAGGTTGTGTCTGGTATTGCCACTCCATTTACCGTATTTTTCGGACCATAAGACGCACTTTTTCCCCCCCAAATTTGGGAGGAAAATGGGGGGTGCATCTTATGGTCTGAAAGTAACTTACCAGTGATGGTGGAGTGGGATTGGCAGCAGCGGCAGCAGAAGAGGTATCTTCCTGGGAGCCGGGGCCTTGCCGGGTACCCGGGGCCGGTGTCTTCCCGTGAGCGGCGTGAGCAGCGTGAGCTTCTTCCGATGCGCATGGCCATCTTTCTGAAGCAGATCTGCAGGAAAATGGCCGCCAGAGCCGGCGCATGTGCTCTGCCAGGCCGGTGGCCATTTTCCTGTAGATCACAGCTTCCGAAAGATGGCCGCACGCACCGGAAGCCGCTCACACCGCTCTGCCACGCTACTCACAGCAAGACACCGGCCCCGGTACCAAACTCCTGGGTCCCAGCCACCACTCACCCAGGCACCCAGGCCCCAGCGCCAGCCACCACTCACCCAGGCCCCAAGCCCCCAGCGCCAGCCAGCAGGCACCCAGGCACCCAGTGCAAGCCACCAGGCCCCCAGCCCACCAGCACCAGGCACCCAGGCCACCAGGCACCCAGACCCAGGCCACTAGTGACAGGCACCCAGGCCACCAGGCACCCACTGCAAGCCACCTGCGCCAGGCCCGGCTTCCTGAAGGACCCTGCCTCCTGTTACCCCCGCTCCACCGCCCCTTCAGGTAAGATACCTATTCAGACTATAAGACAGACCCCCATCTTATAAAAAAACATTTTTCCCTATTTTCTACCCCAAAATTTGGGGTGCGTCTTATGGTCCGGTGCATCTTATAGTACGAAAAATGTATCTATCACTTGAGGTGGCTTTTCAGAATAAGCTATAATTTTTGCGTATATGATGAACAACAATATGTGACTTATATGCTGCATTTTTAATCAGCTCTCCTCTATGCAAGCTCTATCTAATTTTCACTTGTCTCAGAACTAGTAGGTGGAGAATAGTTGCTATAGGCAGCACACACAGACATGAAGGATTTCAACTTTTCTTTCTCTATGTAGCACATGCTCAGTATTTGCAGCCACATGGAAGACATTATACAGCAGCACAGAGCAGTGTAGCTGGGAAGCTATCTATGGGAGTAAATAGACACTTTCCCGAAAGCTAGAAAAAAAGTGTCTGTTTGTGTCTCTCTGCCGCTCTCTTTCATGCTGCTCATCCCTCCTCCTTTTCTCTCTCTCTCTCTGGAGACTTCAATAGGCATCTGTAATCTGTTAACATTTTTTAAAATTAATGATGAGAACAGGAAGCAGAGGAAGAAGTGGCTCAAAAATGGAGAAAGAAGCAGCATTGAGCAGCGTAGCTGGGAATCCAGCTATGGTGAAAGGTAAACGCTTTCCAGAAAGTAGAAAAAGTATAAGTGTGTGTCTTTCTGCCTCTCTCCTTCACTCTGCTCATGTCTCCTCTTTCTCTCTCTCCAGAGACTTCAGGTGTGATTTGACTTTAAAAGTTTTTAGACTTAATGAGGAGTTCAGGAATTAGGGGAAGAAGTGGCTCAAAAGTGGAGAAAGAAGCACATGTACTTTTCATTTTTGAAAAGTGTCAGCGTACATTAGAGTGAATATGGGTGAAGTGCAATACCAGACAAAGCTCATGGACAGGAGTGACGCTGTTTTTTAGGAAAAGGAAAAAAAATACTTGGACAATCTTAAACATGTTTATAAAATTGAAATGCAAATTATATTCATAACTATATATTTAAATATGTAAACATATATTAATATAAAAACAAATCATATAGATAGAACTATCCGAAAAATTAAGTACTAAATCACGTCATGTACAGAGCAGTTTTAATATGCTCTTAGATGTATGCATTTGGAAATAGGATGAAAATGAAAATTAATAAAAAAGGTATTATGCCCTGGATAACAGACGAGACAGAAGCATTAATAATAATGCTAAATCATATAAGTCCATATTTATTAAGCAGTTAAAAAAAAAAGTTGCAAATGATGACTTGCAACACATTTATGGTAAAGTTAGAAAAGCGACTATAAAAGTGAGATGATTTCTAATTTATTAGGTTTGTATTGAATTTATTATGTTATAAAAAAAAAAGTAATGGGAGATTTCAAAAATACAAAAATGTTGTCTACCCATTAAATATTTATTAGATCGACGTTGGGTCCAAGGAGCAATACTGTGATCAGGAAGAGATGAAAGGAGAGGTTGGTTAGGGTCAGTGTTAGGTTAGGGTCTAAGTCAAAGGCACTAAAGAAGAATGAGACAATGAGCTAAGCTGCAGGGTTAACACGCAAGCAACCTGGACCAGAGAGAGATATGAGAGAGGGAAAAAATAACATTTACATATTATATTTATTACTTGCCAATGAAAGTATAAATTAGGTAATGATGCAGAGCCAGTACTTGGTCATTTCAGCTTCTTCTCTAGTGCCCTCCCCAGTAAGTGCAAACATACAAAATAAAATTGTACATAGCGGCGTGATAGCCATGAGGTTTAATCTATTTCTCATTATTGCTAGTCAGAAATTAATACTTTTTTTTGATACAATTAATAAAAACTAACAATTTCAACTATTATTTCTAAACATCATGGAAATGTTTAGGTTTAGAAGAAGAATTTTTGTGATTTTAAATTTTATAAATTCATTTCAGTATGTTGCCATATTTTGTCATACATGCACGCTCAAATGAGCATTCGCATGTATGGATAGATGTTGTCTAAATGAGCATTTGACTGACAGCTATGGAAGGTAGCTGGGCAACGTAAGTGGAAGCTCTTCTTCCTCATACATATTAGATAATTACCAGATTGCATAAAAATGCAAAGGAGCAATATGATATGTAAGAGAGTCTAGAGTTTCTCTCACAAATCCAAAAACATTCAGGTTCTTTGGATTCCTATGATAATAGTCCTTTATGATGAGTAAAGGGGAGAAAGCTGCTGCCAGATATCTATGGCAGCTGCTTATTTATTTATTTTACTCACTTATATAGCACCATTAATTACACAGCGCTTTACAGACTTTATTGGCACTGTCCCCATTGGGGCACACAATCTAAATTCCCTATCACTATGTCTTTGGAGTGTGGGAGGTAACCAGAGAAAACCCACGCAAACATGGGGAAAACATACAAACTCCTTGCAGATGTTGTCCTTGGTGAGATTTGAACCCAGGACTACAGCACGGCAAGGCTGCAGTGCTAACCACTGAGCCACCGTGCTTATTTTAAATGCTTTGTGTCACGAGTTTATCTTGACAGAGAGGAGCCAGAAGACCGCAGATTCTGATTCCTCCCACTCCGACACTCATTAGAAGCCTTTCACTTCCATATTAAATGGTGGAGGTTTCTTTTAGCAGTGCAGGGGTTAATCTGCTCAGTTGTGAGCTCCTGGAAGTTTACCTTCATTTAGGCTCTCAGCTGTTCACTGTTAGCCACTCCCCACTCCTATGTATACTGGGCTTTGGCAAACTATCATTGCCAGTGCTCCATGGTTCTTGGAGTGTGGTAGAGAGTTGTTGTTTGAGAAGGCGTTTGGTGGATTAAGCTTAGATTGTTATGTGGTTTAGGTTGTGTGTTAATCCTATTCTTCTATTTTGGTTTTCCTCCATCCTCCACTTCCCAGTGTTTACCTCTATTGTTTGTGTGCATATATTTGTATGATTGGTATGTTCCTTTAGCCCTGTTTGTATTACCTTGTTAGTCTGGTTGGTGTACTACCATACAATACTACTCCCCTCTTCCCTGGGTGGGGGAAGGGAACAGACTGAGGGCGGACTGAGGAGCTCAGACAAGGTATGTCATCCCGGCATCTTCACCTTCAGAAGTAATCCGGGGAACAGGGCCTGCTAGGGTGCCCTTAGCATTAGAGACAGGGTAGGAGCCCCTGGCCCCGGGATACAAGACAACAGAGTTGTGACACTTTGTTTTTCAATTGCCGTATCCTTACAAAAGATGTTGGGGGAGAGTTGGTGTAACGATTCCACCTCTTATTGCTGAGCGGTCTGTGCGGTGATTGACAGCTTAGTTGTTCAGTCTGGTGCAGGGGTGTGCTGAGCTGTCTGTGCAGTGATTGACAGCTTAGTAGTCCGGGAGGTGCTGAGCTCTCGTCAGGTGCTCCCAGTTCCCTTGATTGCTCAGCTATTTAACTGAGCTGTCTGTCCCAGATAGCTGTCAGCCATAGCTTCAGCTAAGTGTGGTTAGCTTACTCTGTGCCTTGCATTTTGATTGTTGATGAATTGCTGTCTGACCTTGGACCTCATTTTGACCATCCATCTGTTTAACCCCGTTGCTCTGATTCGTTATCCTTCAGGTATTTTGACCTTGGACAGTTACCTGAATACGACTTTGACTCTTCCCTCTGTTTAAGACAAACCCACCAGGCTTTTGACATCAGACTCCTCGACAATCCCAACTCACGGCTTGTCCGTGAGAAGTGACTCAGCGTCACAGTTGGGACCCCCATACCCTTAAGATTGTTTTTTCCTGTTAAAACTGGTGGGTTCTGCCAATCTTCAACTCATGTGTTTGGAACATTTAAAGCCCTCATATATATTAGAATAACGTGATCCAAAACCGCTGATATCGGTGAGTCGACTGAAAGTCTAATGTGTATGGGGGGCTTCCCGACTCTCCCCATTGTTATCTGAGATAAGGATTCGGCATCTCCAATTTTAGACAGCAAGATCAGGTGCCAGCAGAGGAGTCTTGCAGCTCACTCATAGAGAAACCAGGAGCACTCGACAGAACAAGCACTCTGTGTATGGAGGAGTCGGGAGAGATATTTGCTGGCCAAACCATTGCTTGGCCAACATTAATCTTATATGTATGGGGATCTATGGGAGCGGCTCCTGCTATATCTAGACCAACCATAATTAGCTGATGGGCATGGCTGCTCTATTATGACAAGGGTTTGTCCAGTTGCAGTTAATCTCTTTAAGGAAAAACATAATAAAAAGGAAATTTGACCAAAAGCTGATAAAATAAGTTATGATGTTATTTCATCAAGTTAAACAATAATCAAGAGAAATAAATGGGCATAACCATGGTCCATGGTCCGGGTCAGTGCTCTCTGGCTGTGGACAGGAACCATACAAATTTCCTGGGCTTACTGGTTCCCCAGTGCGGCATTCGATTCACCGGCCCGGTGTGACACCATCAGTTGCACAGGTTAAGTTACACCAGCCTACCTATTTATATGCTGGGTCTGGAATCCCGGAGGGTAAAGCTATGTTCACACAGCATTTTGCAACATTTTTACTGCTGCCAAAACCTGCTCTCTTGGCAGTAGAAATGCTGTATTCAAAATGCATTTTTTGCAGCGTTTTTTAGTTGTTGTTTTTTTGTCTGCGGAATATATGTGTGACTTATCTACAGTACATTTAGTGTTTTTCACCAAAAACGCAGCAAAAACAGTTTGCTATATTTTTTTTTCCACGTTTTTGCATTTACTCGTTGCTTTCTATGGCTGGCAAAAATGCTGCAAAAACGCTGAAAGAAGTGATATGCTGCAGATTTCAAAAATGCTGCAGTTCTCAAATTCAGTCAGGAAAAAAAAACAAATGTGTGGATGAGATTTATGAAATCTTATAACTTCTGCTGGTACTGTAAAATGCAGCTTCTTATTTGCATTGAAAAAAAGCTGCAAAAATGCAGGTGCGAACATAGCCCAAGGATATTTTCACAGCTCCTGTCATTGGCCAGGGAGCGCTTATCTGGACCATGGACTGGGGGAGTTCCTATTTTTAAGTCTCGTTAAAGTGTGACATCATGCCTCTACAGAGTGTTTTTTAAGGAAAGGTGTCATCAATGTGTTTTGTAAGCTATCCAGAATGTGAGCGTTTTACAGGGTCAAGACGAGGTGACCTGTTTCGTAGCAGCCACCGATGGGCAGGAGAAGCTGTTGTAATGATGGAATTTTGGGAGCTGTTCTCAAACTGATCTAACTAAACACCCTTTAACCTTGGCACCTCCCAGCCCTTCCTTATCATATCTTCTTCTTCTGAGTGATAGATATTCCTCTGACATAATGGGCCAAATTCTGTGCTTCATCAAGTATATGAGTGCCCAAAAATATCTTAGGATGACCACCCAAAACACTTGCCACAGTGGACAAAAGTTTTCAGTAGAAGTAATTCTAATTCAGCAACTTCAAAAATAGTTAATGGGCTTCACAATTTTTTTAAAAGGTCCATAGTGAATTATAGAGAAGAATAGAAGTGGTACGTACCCACAGAGATTCCACTGAGTCCTGTTTCGATCCTGCTCCGTATCCCTGCTGGTCCGAGTACCTAATCTGGGGATTACACACTGGAAATTGCAAGAAATGTCCACTCTCCCATTCACTGTATGAGTGGGTTCACGTCTGTGAAAGGATACTGGTTAAGGGGCATTTCCTGCTATGTCTTATATCAGTCAAGATGGGATCAGAGGATAAAGACCATCAGAGACCGAATAAGCATTGGAATGGGAGCTGAGATAAATCAGTGAGGGTATCATTTCTTTAATTTTTTTAAACCTGTCCAAACCTTTTGAAAAAAAAAATGTGTTATTCCCTGGACAACCAATTTTAGTAGCCCAAAATCCAAGTGTAATTGATCCTACGTTACTTAAAGAGTTCACCAGTTTTTGCAAATTAAACTGGCCACATCATGAAATAATGGCTGCAGAACTCAATAGAACATAATTTTTTATTGTTTAATTTCTTATCTCTGTTATGGATATTAGATTGTAAAATTTTGGTTATAATTTATGAGATTTCTCTCTGGGAGCTGTACTTTGTCCTCTGGATCCTCTGGATGACATTGTCCAATCAGAAGCAGGAGGTGTCATGCAGGAAAAAAGAAAATGCCCTACTCTCAGCTGTGATCTCTGACTGTGATTACAAACACCTCCAGGTTTCATCTCACTGCAGTCAGCTCTGTGCCTCTCTCCGTACTTGATAGAAGAACTGGAAATGTTTACAATCACGTTCAGTTTTTCTAAATTCTCCCCCCATATTGACTGCAGTGAAGGAAGATCTGGAAGCATTTGTAATCACATCAACCTCTGTCATTTTCTCCCTCCACCTGATGTGCCCAGGGTGTTGGGGGACGACTCGGCGCCCGGGCCTTGCTGTTAGTTTCGGGGGATGTCGCGGTGGCCGGCTCCCGAGCCCATACCCTGGGGTCACTCTTAAAAGCAAAGGAATGGGGGAAAAGGTGTATGGGATAAGGGAAAGTTCGTGATGCCACCCTTGGTGTCTGGTGAGGACCACCAGCGCTGCTACAGTCCTCTGAGGCCGGTGGTCAGGCAGCTTAGTTGGCGCAGCTCCCCACAGGTGGAGCAGGGCCTCAGGGCAGCAGAAAGCAGGAGAGATGCAGGATAGAGTGTTGGTGGGTGCAGGGCCGCAGAGAAAGGAACAGACAGAGACAGTCTTTGAAGTCATCCGAGTCTTTACTCACGGTGGTGCTTTCTCAGCTCAGAGCTTCTCTCTGCTGTCACACGGCGAGCTGCGGCCGCCAGGGTGGGGTTCAGCACACTCCAGGTAGCTCAGGTGCGCCAGACAGGACCCCCACTCTAAAGTGTTCCTCTCCTTGTGAAGCTTTTCCCGCCTTGTGTCCCCCACCGTGTCCCGTACGGGTACTGCGATGTCCTAGATGGGTAGCGTGTAGCTACCGGACCGACTGGGTGCCCTTCTTGGTGACTAGTGGCAAGAACGTGGCGTAAGGTCGGGTCCCTCTGCATGAACTCAGATTAGGGAATACAGGTGGCGACTGCGCTCCGTCCGTATCCCCTCGGATCCACTTAAGCCTCCGGACTTTTCCGACAGAGACGTAAAGTGCAAAGTCAGATAATCGGGAACCGGTACCCCCTCTTGCGGCAGGGTCTCTCTGGCAGGGCCAGAATAAGGCATGCAGGTGGCGACTCCGCTCCGTCCGCACCCCCTGAGATCCTTTCGCCTGTGGAGCCTATCTCCTCTGCTCTCCTCCTGGGCCTTCTTGGTTGGACTGTGACCGGGAACAGAGCCGGGTAGAACTCTGCCCCAATCCCCCGTCTCGAGGCCTGAAACCGGGAACCGTGACCCCCTGAACCGGCTGCAGCCTTGTGCTGACTGACCTTCCCAAAGGACCACGACTAAAGACACGGTTAACAAAATGGCCTCCAGTTTTATAGAATTCTATTAAGTGCTAAAGTAAAGTGCTTCCTCCACCCTCACTCACTACATGGTTCCCCCTAACTCTTGGTTCCCCCCAACTCCTCCATTCCGGACCGGGGCAGCACTATGGTGCTTTAGGCCCCCTTCAGAACTGGAGTGGTATAGTGTTGAGTGTGTGAATAGGGTCCTGTGTGGTGCTCCATCCTTACCTTGGAGAGGAGATACCACACCTCGTTCTGAGGTGCAGTACCCCTGTGGCGACTGAACCCTTAGGGGCGCCACACACCCACACTGACTGCAGTGAGAGGAGACACGGAAGTGTCTGTAATCACACTCAGCTCCGCTGAAAATTAGTGAAAGATCTCCTTTAAGCTAACCAAAGACAAACCCAAACATTTTGATGGTTCTTGTTAGCCACCTTTTGTCAAGGGTAAAAAAAGGGGATTTGGTCTTCTGGATTTCAACTATTGCCACAGATCGCTAGTCTCTTCTCTTCTCCCAATTGAAAACACATACACACTCATCTAAGTCCCCATGTGCATGTGTATGGAAAGGAAGTTACTAAAAAGGAATAGATGTCAGTTGAATGAATGGCTATACATGTATGGCTACTGGTATTCTACACCTAGTTTGTGTACAGTATTTTCCTTTTCTTCAACAAGTCCCATAATAATCCCCCTCAATTAAAAAAAATAGATGGACATCATTTTTGGACTGCTAGTCGAAAACATCTGGATTGACACTTTAAATGTTATCTTTAAGGCCCCTATATACCTTAGATGTAAGTCAGCTGAATTTGCCGATTTCTGTTACCACAAACTGTCTAATGTGTATGGGAACTACCCAACTTTCTTCAAACATATGATAAGGGCGGTTTGAATTTTATTGCCCAATCCTTTTTGTCCTGCAGACAGATAAGTTGCTACCCAGTGAGTCTGGCAGTGGCTTACTCCATTCTCGCCATAGAGAACATATGTGTGTGGTATAATTGGAAGTGGTAGCTGTCTATCAAACGATCATTTGGCCAAAAGGTATCTAAGATATATAGGAACCTTTAGTATCTTGGTTTACTAGTAAATAATTAAAAAATACATCCCTTCTGTTAATCCCACTCTAAAGTTAGAATAGCGTTTGTTTTTGCAGCACATTCAGTTCTTCGTACCTAGACAATACACAAGAAATGTGCATGGTTTCAATAAAAGGTCAATTGTGTAACCTCATGGCTGCTAACAATTAACAGATTGGAAACCACATCTTAAAATTACAGTAAATGAGTTTACCTAGTTAAGCACATGTAGCCCTAACCTTGACTGTGACCACTAGTTTGCCAAGCTCTACAAGAGCGAAGTCATTTGGAGGGCAAGCTTTTGTCTTCTTTGGCTTGCTCTTTGACCCGTTGGTGTTCACAAATTACAATAATCCTGACTCTAATTTCCCATAGTCTAGTAAACACGTCCTTATCACTAGTCAGGGGATTAGCAGGGGGTTTATGTTAGATTTAGCACACAGTGCAAAGGAGACAGGCTGGAGTTGTAGGAGGGATGTCTATAGATAAGAATTGCTCCTCATGGCTATTTTTGATAAGGGTCTATTGATGGGTGCTTTCTAATCTGACGTTTGGTCCTAGACATTAACTTCTTACTAAAGACAAAGATAAAAAAAGGCTTATACATTTACCAGATATGATATCCCTTCCTTCAGAACTTTTTTTTAACAGAAGGAACCAAGTTTATCATCAAAAGTAAAAAGTGGCAAAAAGTCACAAGTCTCGACTAGTGGTCTTTTTTTACTCTACTTTTTATCTGATAGAAGCTCTAAAAATTTATCTTGGCATTAAGTTAATTTTACAGCCCACCCATACACTTTCAGGCGAAAATGGATGCCTGCATAGACATTAGGTGGTCAGTCACTTGGCCAAAATAGGTGTCTTCGGCCAACTTTAATGCAACATGAATGGGGAGCCTTCAGTGGTACTTGTTGTGCTTCTATGTGGAAGAACTTCTTAGTATGGGGCCCACTTTCTTGCCCAGTAATTTATTTGGACTGGTGTTGATTCAACAGTCCAAAAGTGAAGATTGCCAAGGAGAAATGCATCAAATGTATTAAAAGCACATGCCTTTTAATAAAAAGGTGCACCTTTCGATATTTTAAAGGGCTTGTCCTGTCTCACTTAAAAACTCTGCAAGCACTATGGATGGGGTGAAATTAACAAAAAGATGTATGCTCTTCTGCCTTCACCCTCGTGGATACGGCACAATTGACTTCAGTGGTCTGCGGTAGCTCCAGAAGCCATAACATTTCTGTTCTTCTAACACATGACTTCCAAGACCATTGATTGGCACAGCAGTCAGGTGACAAGATTGACGTGCCATGAGATACTTTTCAGATAAACAGTCACCTGAGCACTGCCGTCAATCATAGGCCTGTCACAGAAGAACGGTAACATCATGGCTTCCGGTAAAAATAAAGAAGTCCCAAGGCACCAGACGTTCTCCTCCAAGTTATCTCTTTATATGTTACTGCATACAAAAGGTAAAAATATATAAGCAATGTATCCGCCATATGAGGCCTTTCTTAAGCCAAATATAGTAAGAAGTGTGCATAATTGGCTTGAAAAAGGCCTTTTGAGGCAGAAACGTTGCTTGTATTTTTTACCTTTTGTATGCGGTAACCAATAAAAAGATTCCTTGGAGGAAAACGATTGGTGCCTTGGAACTTCTTTATTTTTACCAGAAGCCATGTTGTCACCGTTCTCCTGTCACAGGCCTATAATTGTCTGCAGTGGTCAGGTGACTAGTTATCAGAGAAGTATCTGAAAGCATGCCAGTCTTGTCATCTGACTGCTGCAGCCAATCAGAGGAGTTGGTGGTCATGTGTTAGAAGAACAGAGATGTTACCACTTCTGGTGTCAGCACAGACCACTAATGTCAACTGTGTCAGGAATTGCACCACCAAGACTGCACAGAGCACGGAGTGGCGCATGGGAGTAGACATCTTTTCAAGTAATTGCTTCCGATGCCAGTGCAATCTGCCCTGGATCCACAGCAAGTGAGTATATATACGGTGCCTCTGGAGTATTGTTGAGTCCAGAAAACCCCTTCAATGAAAGAAAAAGAAAGCTATGCCATCTTTGAGTGATTTTTCACCACTTTTTGTTGGACTGTTGCTTTTATCGCCAAATTTTTGGGCACTTTTTAAAAGTGACAAGAGGCATCTGGCAGCCAAAAATATCTAAGTGGGAATTTAACAGACTTTTTTTCTCATGTTTTTTTCCACAACATTGGACCATCCTTTCATTGCTTTTTGGTTCTCCTCAATATATCTGTTGGATGAAGATGCAACTGTCTATATTATCTGCATTCCCACCCTAACAATGTGACCCCTTTAAGTCCCAGTAATGTAGACAGTCTAACAGTGCTCGATACAGAAGTGATAACAACTGTACCTTGCCGACAGCCTAAGTGTTGACAGGTCCTATTTGCACGTGTCCATAAATGATAAATGATGACAACTTCACTCTGTCCACTTGTCAATCTGTCCCTCAACTCTATTTAAAGAAGCATCCAAAAAGCTCTAAGATTGTAACATGAACTTGTTTGTGCCATCATGTTGGGTTCAGCAACAAATGACTGGTAATACAGAGAGTTTCTAAGCACAGTTTTCGTGATGCTCATGATGATTCAGTAGTTATATCGTCACTGTTGTATCAACAAACTCTAACAGTACAAGCGAATGTAAGAAACTTTGTAATAAACCTTCTTTCTTCACTTATAAGCCACGTCTTCTCGTGAATTTTTTATTTGCTTTGAAATACTGCTAAACTCCATCCTGTTCAAGCAAAGGACTGTCTGTTCACTTTGGCATCACATTATAATTAACTATTGAAGCCTCCGAAGAAGGGAGGAGCAGAGTGAAGAAAGAGAGGCAGAAGGAAAAACATAAATGGTGCTAGAAGTGCTGGATTCATGGCTACACTGCTCAGTGCTGCTGTATAATATCATCCATGTTGCATCTTTATAGTGTGTGTTTGATTTCACCCCAGAACTGGACTCATTAATGCACTGCTAAGTGCTGCTATGTAATATCAGGCATGCTGCTGCTTTCTAGTAAATGTTTGATGTCAGCCCAGAGCTGGACTCATTGCTACACTACTCAGTTCTGCTGTATATTGTCCTGCCTGTTGCTGCTTTCTAATAAGTGTTTGATCTCACCCCAGAGATGGACTCATTGCTACACTGCTCAGTGCTGCTGTATAATATGCTGCTACTGCTTTCTAGTAAGTGTAAACCAGAGCTGGACTCATTGTTACATTACTCAGTACTGCTGTATATTTTAATGCATGCTGCTGCTTTCTAATAAGTGTTTCATCTCCCAGAGCTGGACTCATTTCTATACTACTCAATGCTGCTTTATAATATCATACATGCTGCTGCTTTCTAGTAGCTGCTTGATGTCAGCCCAGGGCTGGACTTATTGCTACATTACTCAGTACTGCTGTATAATGTCCTGCATACTGCTACTTTCTATTATGTGTTTGATCTCAGTTAAGGGCTGGATTCACAGTTACCCTGCTAACTACTGCTCTATAATGTCCTCCATGCTGCTGCTGCTTCTTCTCAATCTGTGCTACAGAAACACAGTAAAGCAAGAATATTCATGTCAGTGTATGCTATGGATTAAAGACATCATAAAAGCCAAGCACCACCCACTAGTTCAGAGACAACTGGAAATAAGAGACAGAGCCTGAAGAGAAGAAAACTGGTGTGATATAATGGTCATTAACAGTATTATTCCTCATGTACACATCGGACATCATATTCTGAAAAGTCACCTGGAATGACAGGCATGCTGAAACCAGATTTCTAACATAATTGACATATGATTTTAGGAATATTTTAGTACTGCAGTTTTATTATGCAAAGTATTGAAACCAGCAGTATGAGACTATACACTGGACATTCAAGCAAGTATGGCGGCAAAAGAGTCTGTACCCTCAAGCGTTCCACGTGCTGCATTATAATCCCTCTATGGTGGCACTATATTGTCCTGTAGAAACACAAGGTACAGTCTCTGCCAATTTAATTCCATAAGTTCCAGATTAAAGATTTGTGCTACACATGCATAACCAGGGCAATTAAAATGACATCCCTAGGGGTCATTCAGACGTCAGTGATTTTTCCTAAATGTAAAAAAATTGGTCCACATTTCACCATTGTACTTGCTACAATTTTCAGCAGTGTTTTGTCAGCGTTTCAGTTTTTACCATCAGTTTCATTAGTTTGTCTTGTATAAAAAATGGAGGTATCTGAAGCTTTATCTACCAAGCAGTCCGTGACATAGATGGTCCAATTTTTTTCACGGACCCATAAACTTGTATTGACTAGTTTGTTCCGTGACCTGTGACTTGGTGTGGACCATTCGATTTGCAAAAATACACACACATGTGAACAGCCCCGTAGATTATAATAGATTCGAGTTCTGTCCTTGAAAAATAAGGATAGATCTCGTATATGAGTCTGAATGAGACCTTATTGTTATTAGGTTATATTATTATTATTTTTTTTAACAATATTTTTTTTTTTAGACACAATGGAGAAATCGCACAAAAATTAAAACATGCTTTAAATGTGCAGAATCAATTGTAATTACTGTGCTCTACTATGCAGTTTAATTTTTTTTGGTGTATTGTTTCATATTAAGATACTTAACTCATAAATTTCCATTTACTACCAAAATAAACCAAAAAAAAAACACAGCAACCCTATAAGAATCCGAATTTACTATTAGAGGAGACCAGTCATGGGAGAGATTCTGTTCACCTTTAAGCAATTTACTCCCTATTGTGTCTTTTTCTTAATAGAAATTTCCTGGACCTTGACTTCAGTCCTACAACTTAGCAGAAATAACACAGAATAATTGCACATAATTTACCAGTAGTCAGCCTAACGAGACTCATATATTTCCAGGCTTTTTTTTTTTTTTTTTTACAAATGGACAAATAATTACGCTGATTCCGATAAATTTTGCACAAGAGGAGAACCGTGTCACGTAACACGCAGGGTTTTATATCCCTATATTCCCAGTACTGTGTTTACACTGTTAGTAAAGTATCGAAGAATAATGTCCTGTTGTTACAAATTTTTTGCAATTTTTTCAAGATATGTATTATTAAGAATGATAATCCCATGCAATTTAGATTGTCAGCTCTTGTGGGCAGGGGCCACTTTCCACTTGACAGATTCTAAAAAGGTTTGTCCACAATTTAGATATTAATGACCTTTCCTTAGGAAGCCGTCAAATGGTTTGATAGATTGGACTGAGATCGGACTGTAATGCTCGGACTGGCTGCTGGCTCTCCTTAACTGAGCGTGACAGCTTCATGTATTCATGCGGGAGAGCCACCAGCCAGTCTGAGCAGTACGATCTGATCTCGGTCCAATTTATAAAACCGTTTGACTGCCCCCTTAGGATAGGTCATGAATGTCAGATTATTGGGGGGCAGCACCCCACTTATCAGCTTTTTGTCCCTCCAACAACAACTGGACGTACAAAATGTACTGAGGCAGAATAGCACAACTCCGTATATTGTTTAGTGGCCATTCTCAATTACTGCAGTTTAACTCCCATTCACATCAACAGGAGCTGAGCTGCAGTACCCAGGGTGACCACTACATGGTGTATTGGGTTTTGATGTTCTGGCTGTTCCCGGAGCTTGAAATAGCTGATGGGTGGATGTATCAGGTATCACACCTCCAATGCTCTGATATTTGTGGCCTATCCTAACCATAAATCAATAATTGGTGACCCTTTTAATTTGTTTTGATCCCCTTTTAGAATTTAAAGTGGTTTTGGAAGATTTTTCATCAGTTGCAAAAGAGTAAGGAATGGTATAGAATAAAGAAATAACCATTACTCACTCCTTGAATCTCATGCCGCTCCAGCGTTGACTCCCTGCGGTCCATGCCAGAACTGCTTTGATGGTGTCCGGCCCACTATTCACATGAACAGAACCAATCACTGTCCTCATTGTTGGCATTTGCAGGAAGTAATTGGCTTAAGTGGTCACGTGAATAATAATTGGGATATCATCACTGCAGAGAATGCTGTAGAGGAACAACGGGAAATCTGGTGGATAGGAAAGGATTATTTTTTCTTTTTAAAAAATTCCCATCCTTTTGGCAACTTTTTAAAGAAAAAAAAAGAGCCCATAACCCCTTTTCAGGAGCGTTTCCTGCATTGTTAAACACATGAAACGTCATATGTGATTCTTGCCTTACTCACAAAGCCACATTATGACTCCATGGAGCTCATTGAAATTAAGAGGGCCATATTGTAGCATGTCTTAAATCCATTTGGAGTCCAAAAGAACAAAAGTTGTGTCATCAGATGTCGTACTATGATGATCTTTTACTCTAACAGTTTCTAGGAAGAATAACTCTTTAACATGGCGCGGTATTTGGGTACTGCATGGCGGCACTAACGATGGTTAGCGATTTCTGGGGGCTTTGTGCATGCCAGAGGCTTATTTTACACAAATGCAATGTGGCATAATTTCAACATTTTACAGACCAAACTTGTATAATTATTGGGTCCTATAGATTGGTCCTTACTTAAGGTCGCCCCATAAATTAGACGTACTTTATATTGTTCGACTGGGTTTGGAAGACTGCTTATTGAGGAGCCGGCCAACTGGTGGTCGGAAGAGATTTTGATCACCATGTCTGAGTTCAGACTGCTGATCGCTTTGTTCTCACAGAGATAAGCCTCCGGCAGACATCTCTTTCTTGGCCAGAGCAAGCACACCTGTGTATGGGAGACATGACCGAGATGATTGTCGTCCGAAGGATCGTTGATTTGTCAACCATCTAATGTGTATGGCCGGCTTTTACTCTTGGCTCAACAAATCCCAAGTCGATGAAGAGCTTGGAAAAATAAACTTAATTTCTCGATACTCAGTGGGAGATGTTTATACTATATGTGCCTACACGTCGCCATCCAGTGGTCATAATGTGAGTTGCAGCCTACAATATTGTATTGAATTTGCTTCATGAGAAATTAAAGCCCTTAATTGAGTGGACGTAATATAAGAGTGGACACATCTGTACTCTAGTTGAATGTTGATTCAGGAGAACCATGGAAGGTCCACTAGCTGTGGCCATGATACATATGCTGAAATGTCACTGTATTGTGTCAGAGGGCAACCCCCCCAAAGTACAAAGGCCCTTTCCATCTGATATTATCTGTGCAAAATAATATTTAACGAGATATCATAGGTGCGATACAAGACCGGACTTCTTACAAGAAACGTCATGAAAAATCCCAAAGATTCAGAAATAATGTAAGTTCTATCAGACAATCACTGGAATACCAGGCAGTGAGAGTGTGTGGGATTCCTGAATATATGTTCCGGTCATTAGGGGAATCTGTAAAAACAAATAGCGAGGTCTGCGGTGCTAACTCCCAGACTACCTCACTGATAACCCTGCTAGATATTGATAGACTCTGCTTCTTCTCTCCTTGTCTTATAATATTATACACCAGGGACGTAGCATAAATAAATCTAGTCGTCTGGGTTATACTATGGACTACATATTTGGATTAGATTTCTAATTTTTTGGTGAAAGACAAAGAAAATTACTGGAAAATAAATGAAGGAAAACCTGATATTTTAAGTGACTTTTCCGAATAAGCTCTCTGGTGTGTACACGAAGAATAACACTATTCCTGGCCATTGTATCCTGCAGTTTTGTCCTCCACAGAGTCTATCTCTAATTTTCCGTTGTCTCTGAGCTAGTGGGTAGATTCTAAATGCCATGATGTCTCCTGTACCCATTACACACAGACATAAATTATTCCTGTTCTTTTGGCTTTATTACAATGCACAAACAGACATGAAGGATTCCTGCTCTTCTGTCTTCATGTAGCACAAGTTCAGTATCTGTAGCCTCATGAAGGACGTTATACAGCAGTACTGAGCAATGTAGCTGGGAATCCAGTGATGGGGAAAGATAGACACTTTCCAGAAAGCTATAAAAAGAGTCTGTGTGCTGCCTTCTCTTTGTAATTTCTATGTCACCCCTACACAGTACACAGAGACGAGGGGTTCCTACTCTCCTGTCTTGAAGTAGTGCATGTTTAGTATCTGCAGCCACATGGAGGACGTTATACAGCAGTACTGGGCAATGTAGCTGGGAATCCAGTGATGGGGAAAGATAGACACTTTCCAAAAGCTATAAAAAGAGTCTGTGTGCTGCCTTCTCTTTGTAATTGCTATGATGTCTCCCCTACACAGTACAGTCATGGCCAAAAGTTTTGAGAATGACACCAAAATTATATTTTCACATGATCTGCTGGCCTCTGGTTTTTATTAGTGTGTGTCTGATGTTTATATCACATGCAGAAATATAATTGCAATCATATTATGAGTACCAATAGGTTATATTGACAGTTAGAATGAGTTAATGCAGCAAGTCAATATTTGCAGTGTTGCCCCTTCTTCTTCAAGACCTCTGTAATTCTCCCTGGCATGCTCTCAATCAACTTTTGGACCAAATCCTGACTGATAGCAGTCCATTCTTGCATAATCAATGCTTGCATTTTGCCAGAATTTGTTGGTTTTTGTTTGTCCACCCGTCTCTTGATGATTGACCACAAGTTCTCAATGGGATTAAGATCTGGGGAGTTTCCAGGCCAGGGACCCAAAATCTCTATGTTTTGTTCCATGAGCCATTTAGTTATCACCTTTGCTTTATGGCAAGGTGCTCCATCATGCTGGAAAAGGCATTGTTGGGTGCCAAACTGCTCTTGGACGGTTGGGAGAAGTTGCTCTTGGAGGACATTCTGGTACCATTCTTTATTCATGGCTGTGTTTTTAGGCAAGACTGTGAGTGAGCCGATTCCCTTGGCTGAGAAGCAACCCCACACATGAATGGTTTCAGGATGCTTTACAGTTGGCATGAGACAAGACTGGTGGTAGCGCTCACCTCTTCTTCTCCGAATAAGCTGTTTTCCAGATGTCCCAAACAATCGAAAAGGGGATTCATCAGAGAAAATTACTTTGCCCCAGTCCTCAGCAGTCCACTCCCTGTACCTTTTGCAGAATATCAGTCGGTCCCTGATGTTTTTTTCTGGAGAGAAGTGGCTTCTTTGCTGCCCTCCTTGAAACCAGCCCTTGCTCAAAGAGTCTCCGCCTCACAGTGCGTGCAGAAGCACTCACACCAGCCTGCTGCCATTCCTGAGCAAGCTCGGCACTGCTGGTAGTCCGATCCCGCAGCTGAAACAGTTTTAAGATACGGTCCTGGCGCTTGCTGGTCTTTCTTGGGCGCCCTGGAGCCTTTTTGACAACAATGGAAGCTCTCTCCTTGAAGTTCTTGATGATGCAATAGATTGTTGACTGAGGTGCAATCTTTGTAGCTGCGATACTCTTCCCTGTTAGGCCCTTTCTGTGCAGTGCGATGATGGCTGCACGTGTTTCTTTAGAGATAACCATGGTTAACTGAAGAGAACCAGCCTCCTTTTAAAGTGTCCAGTGATGTCATTCTTACTTAATCATGACTGATTGATCGCCAGCCCTGTCCTCATCAACACCCACACCTGTGTTAATGGATCAATCACTAAAACGATGTTAGCTGCTCCTTTTAAGGCAGGACTGCAATGATGTTGAAATGTGTTTTGGGGGTTAAAGTTCATTTTCTGGGCAAATATTGACTTTGCAAGTACAGTAATTGCTGTTAAGCTGATCACTCTTTGACATTCAGGAGTATATGCAAATTGCCATTACAAAAAATGAAGCAGTAAACTTTGGAAAAATTACTATTTGTCTCATTCTCAATACTTTTGGCCATGACTGTACACAGAGACAAGGGATTCCTACTCTCCTGTCTTGAAGTAGTGCATGTTCAGTATCTGCAGCCACATGGAGGATGTAATACAGTAGTACTGAGCAATGTAGCTGGGAATCCAGTGATGGGGAAAGATAGACACTTTCCAGAAAGCTAAAAAAAAGCTTTTGTGTATGTCTCCCTACTCTACATAACTGCCATGATGTTTCCCCTAAACTGTACACACAGACATGAGGAATTCCTGCTCTCCCTTCTCTACAGCAGTGCTGTTTTGCCTCAATTTCTGACAATTGACAACGATAGCTTGCCTGGAGCAAGCATGGTCTGCTGAGGCAATCCTGCAATATCAATCAGCAGTAAAGGAGGTGGGGCATTCTGAATGGTGCACTGAGGCTCTTGGTCACACCCAGGGTGCATCGAGCAGCTTAATTAGCATAGTTGATTAAACTTTAGTTTCTGCAGAATGGAAGAAGTGTCTGTATCCCCTAAAAGGCTCTGTAGCAAGTTTATATTGTCAGTTTGGGCTGACAGTCTCCCTTTAAAGGAAGGTGCTGTGTGATGAGGTATAGGACAGCAAAAGGTCCGTATACTTTTCTTACATGGACCCCCTCTACTCTCTGTGCCTGCAATACTTGGAGAAGTAATAATAACTAAATTGCTCCTCAATTGACACTTTTCATGTAGCTCCATTAAAGCTAAATAGCTCCCATATGACAGAGGGGAACCTTTTAACCCTTCATTAAAATTATGGTGGTGATTGTGCGACTTCAACTGGAAAAAGATGAGTCCGTTACGCAACATTTTGTACATAATGTATTTAAAATATTTTTCCAGGTCTTCTTTACTCTTATTTTGGGATAGTTTTTCTTATACGTGGATAAAAAAATATTTTCTCCACCTTGTCCTTTCTTTCAGCACATGAAAATTGGACCACATTTGGATGACCGATTTTTTCACAGACCCATACATTGCTGATTTTGATCCAACCCCTTGGATCAAAATCGGACATATCTACAATTTTTTCTGTGGACCACTCGGTCTGGGAAAAATATTGGACATGTGCACAGCCTCATAGAATATCATAGGTATGAGTGTGGTCCATGAAAACAACTCGTACAAGAAAATCAGTTGTGTGCATGAGCCCTTATGTATAATTGCAGACAGACTTCAAAATCAGCACCAGCGGAGCAATAAAAAAGAAAAAAAACTCCTTGTCAAAACTTTTCTAACACTCCGGATCTGAAAGAGTCCACAGATCCGATGAATCAAAATCCAGAAGAGGATTAAGATCTGAAACTGGGGTCTCCCGAGTAGAAGGGGAACTGAAAATGGTCCAGGCTATCAAACTACAGACATCTCATACAGAAAGTACAGTCACCAAGAAGAGTCAGCAAATCTCCCAATCTCTTCCAAAACTCTCGCTGTAGAGTACGCATGACCAGTTTTAGTTTTTTGCTTTTTTACCTGCCGGTTCCAAAAGCCAAAATTTTTCATTTTTTTCCATCTACTCGACTTATGAGGGACTATTTTTGTGTAGCGAGTTGGATTTTTACATTCATAATATATTGTGTTGATAAATGTAAGAAAATCTGTGTACAATGGAATATAAAAAATAAAAATCCCACAATAGTTTGGGGCATTAAATTTTTATAGTGTCTATAGTGTGCTAAAAATTACATGCTAAATTTAGCTGGGGGCTCAGTATGACGGTGCCGATATCATAATTGTTGTATCTTTGTAGGTTTGATCACTTTTACAAAAAAACTTTCAGAAGTCTTGGTTCGAGCCACCATATTCTGAGACATATAACAAATGTATTTTTCCAACAATGGATCTGTTTGGGCGGCTTGTTTGCTACCGAATGAGCTGTAGATTTTTTAGGGCTCATTCAGACGTCATTATTTTCCCCGTCCGAGAAAAATGGCCCAATTATTGTGATCAGAGTTAGATCAGAGTTTGGTCCAAGTGTCATCAGTTTTTCTTGTACATGGAGGAGAAAAATATCTCCTTCTTCTCCATTCTGTGAGCCCTGGAAAATGAGGTCGAACTGGGATGTCATCCAAATGTAGTCCCATTTTTTCACGGACCCATTGACTTGTATTGCCGATTTTGATCAAAATCGCACGTGTCCGATATTTTCTGCAAACCACTCAATCCGAGGAAAATATCGGACATGTCGACAGACCCCATAAAATAGCATGGGAGAACATGGGTCTCGTCCGACTGTCAAATTCGTCTTAAGTTACGTCAGTAAAGTAGCATACATTTTTGGCGCCACTTCATTAAATGGTGCACACCTCTTAATAAATCAGGTCAATGTACTTCATTAAGACTGGCCAGTCGCCCCCCACAGACTTTTTCAAAAGGACCTTGTGTCCCAGATTATTTGGAAAACTCTCTACCAGATTATCAATATTTCTTGTTTCAGATTAAATAAATCCTTGAATCAAAGATACTGGACCCGATTCATCATTTGCGGTTTTTTATAAGTCACTTTCCTTTTTTGTCTTGTGATATTAGCTGACTTTTTTGGTGCCAAATCCATCAAAATAGTGCACGCAATTCATGAATTTGGTGTAGTCCAAAATAGGCTTTTTTTCTCCTGTCCTGAACATTTTTTGCAACTTTTGGCGCCCAAAAGCACCAGTGGGGGGATTGGAGTGACGTTTGGAATTTTTAGACTCCGACCACAAAGCACAAAACAAAAAGGCAAACGCATATAAAATGGACTTCAAAAATGGCGCAAGTAAAACAATGAATTGGGTGCAAACAAAAAAAAGCACAAAACTACACAAAAAAACAGGCGTAAAAAGGCGATGATGAGTGAGGGCCACCCTCCTATTCCCAGAACTATTTTTTAAAAGATGGCGGCCATTGACACATTTAAATAACGTTTGACCTTATAAAACCGCACACAATAACAAAAAAAACATCTAGTTATCTAAACTGTAAAATACAGGCAGTTTCTGAAATCCTTCCTTTCTGACATTGTTCTCCTCTGAGCATTAGATATTAGAAACGTATTTATTTTTTTCGGTCTGACTCTCCACATTTTTTAACCCAAATAATCACTTGCAGGTTCTTCTGCTCCTCAAGACGGAAACCAACCTCCTCCACGTTTCGAGAAGGTCAATTTCCATCATCAGCTCTTTGGAGAGACTGTAACCAATTCACTCTTGTCAAATATACAGAAGGACGGCAATAATTAACCAATATGAGGAGCACGGTCTGTAGACAGGAGAGGTCAGCTCGCTGCCCGTACACCTAGTCGGAGTTTGTTCATATGTGACAAGGTGGGGAAATGGGCTTTCACACGTTCTCTCTGTGATATAAGGAAAGACAGACCTTCTAGTGCATGTTAAATTAACAAAATAAATCTCACACTGGGCAGAAAAAAAAAAAAAGGTTAACCGGTGGTGTTTTTCGAGGGTTATTTATTTTTGTTTTTAATTGGGCCAAATGATTCCCATCTGTTCCTAGGTATCATTATGTTCATTATTTTTAATTCACCTTAAAATTAGATGATTAATTCCTTGGAAAGTTTTCTGATTAGACTCCGTACTCTGGTAAAGTTTGTTTTCACTGAGACCCGACAATGGCGTGCAGAATTTTATGTGAATCGTGGGATTATTATTGGGTGTTGCATTTGACTGAACCGCCTTTAATAAATTCCATATACCTATATACCTATATAAACCTATAGAGTGGCTAATATAAAGGATACAGAAGGCTTGGCGCGGTCATTAGTAGTTTTCTTAGCTCATGTCTAACGACGGGCAATGGAGATTGGTGGAATTCACGGGAATCAGGTCCATCAGTAGTCTCTGGATGGAAGGCTCGTGAATATACTGCTCTTACAATAATGAATCTATAACCTCACTGCTTGTACAGTAAATCAACCATAGTTTCAGTAGTCATATGCTAAAGAATCCATAGTCTCACTGCTTGTACATTAAAGAATCCATAGTCTCACTGCTTGTACAGTGTAGAATCCATAGTCTCATTGGTTCTACAGTAAAGAATCCACAGTCTCACTGCTTGTACATTATAGAATCCATAGTCTTACTGCTTGTACTGTGTAGAATCCATAGTCTCATTGGTTCTACAGTAAAGAATCCATAGTCTCACTGCTTGTACATTAAAGAATCCATAGTCTCACTGCTTGTACTGTGTAGAATCCATAGTCTCATTGGTTCTACAGTAAAGAATACATAGTCTCACTGATTGTACATTAAAGAATCCATAGTCTCACTGCTTGTACATTAAAGAATCCATAGTCTCACTGCTTGTACTGTGTAGAATCCATAGTCTCATTGGTTCTACAGTAAAGAATACATAGTCTCACTGCTTGTACATTAAAGAATCCATAGTCTCACTGCTTGTACATTATAGAATCCATAGTCTCACTGCTTGTACTGTGTAGAATCCATAGTCTCATTGGTTCTACAGTAAAGAATTCATAGTCTCACTGCTTGTACTGTGTAGAATCCATAGTCTCATTGGTTCTACAGTAAAGAATTCATAGTCTCACTGCTCTTACAGTAAAGAATCCATAGTCTCACTGCTCATACAGTAAAAAAGTCAGTGTCTCACTGCTCGTACCATGAAAAATTCAAAGTCTCACTGCTTGTACAGTGAAGAATGCATAATGTCACTGCTCATTCAACCAAGAATCCGTAGTCTCAATACTTGTACAGTAAATAATCCATAGTCTCGCTGCTCGTACAGTGAAGAATCCATAGTCTCACTGTCTCTAGAGTAAAGAATCCAGTCTCACTGCTTATACAATGAATAATCCATAGTCTCACTGCTCGTACAGAAAATAATCCATAGTATCACTACTTGTACAGTAAATAATCCATAGTATCACTACTTGTACAGTGAATAATCCATAGTATCACTGCTTGAACAGAGGAAGAGTCCATACTCTTACTGCTCATACATTGAAAAATCCATAGTTTCACTGCTTTTACAGGAAAGTATCTATAGTATCCCTGCTCGTACAATAAAGAATTCATAGTCCCACTGCTTCTAGAGTAAATGATCCATTGTCTCACTGCTCATACAGTGAATAATCCATAGTCTCACTGCTCACAAAGTGAATAATCCATAGTCTCACTGATCGTACACTGAAGAAGCCATAGTCACACTGCTTGTACAGTAAAGAATCCATAGTCTCGGTGCTTTTACAGTAAAGTATAGGATCCCTTCTCGTACAATAAAGAATTCTTAGTCCCACTGCTTCTAGAGTAAATAATCCATAGTCTCACTGCTCACACAGTGAATAATCCATAGTCTCACTGATCGTACACTGAAGAAGCTATAGTCTCACTGCTCATACAGTGAATAATCCATAGTCTCACTGATCGTACACTGAAGAAGCCATAGTCTCACTGCTTGTACAGTAAAGAATCCATAGTCTCAGTGCTTTTATAGTAAAGTATAGGATCTAGTGTTGAGCGAACATGCTCAACACTGCTCGGTACTCGCCCGAGCATCACGCTACTCGGGATGTTCAGCGAGCACCGAGCATTTCCGGGTTACTCGAGCGGGAGCTCGGGTCTCCGCCCTGCATGTTTGGTGCTCTTTACAGAGCCAATGAACATGCAGGGATTGCCAGCCAGTCACTGTAATGCTGCAGCCATGTTGGTTGTGGGCATTATAGTGATTGGCTGGCTGCACAGCGTCACCTCGAGTATTTAAAACCGGGCGCCGCCATCTTGGACACAGTCGCTCCAGATTAGACAGTGTAGGGACAGCGCTGCTGATTTAGGGAGAGATATAAACTGCGAAATAGTTAGTGTAGGGTCTGTAAAGGCTGCCAGAACAAACAAACAGTCCTTTTCAGGACTAATATCCATCCCAGATACCAGGCAGGCAGGCTGTATAGGAGACACAGTGGTTATACCAGCAAACGCTGCATTACAGTCCTGTGTGCTCCTGTTGCTGAAATTGCTGGACTTAGCACCAGGTGTCGGGGGCCAGGAAAAATCCTTTTTTTTTCATCTAAATCCTCTTTTTTTTTCCTCCTTCACACTGTACAAATACCCGTCTTATTAACCTTTTGGTGTCCCCCCCCCCCCCAAAAAAAAGCGTGTCTCTGATTTTTCAGACACAAATATAACTGTTGAAAATAGTCTGGTGTAGGCTAGAGAAACAGAAGTGTTGTTTTGCACTTCCACGGTTCAAACCTCTGTATTATCCATTTTGGGCCATTTGTATCTAAAAAAAAAAAAACAGTTTGAGTGTGTCGCTCACTGTTCAGACGCAAATCTATATATTTAAAAAAGTGTGGTATACCCCAGTAAACAAAAACTGTGGTTTTGCCATCCCACGGTAAAAAATCTCTATTATTCAGCTTTTGGTAGTTTTTTCCGTAAAGAAAAACAGTAGTGTCTCCTGACTGTTGTGACACAAAAATATATCTGTTGAAAATAGTCTTGTGTAGGCCCGACATCCCAGTGTGGTTTCGCAGGTCCACGGGTCAAATTGCTGTACTATCCAGTTTTGGGCCTTTGGTATCTAAAAAAAAAGCAGTTTGAGTGTGTCGCTCACTGTTCAGCCGCAAATATCTCTATTTAAAAAGTGTGGTATACCCCAGTAAACAATAACTGTGGTTTTCCTCTTCCACGGTTCTAATCTACTCTTTATTACCCTTTTTCCATTGATAGTGCAAGTGTAAGCTATTTTACTTCATTTACAATGGGCAAGGCGTGTGGCAAGGGACGTGGAAGTGGACGTTCTGGTGATGGTTCGTGCAGAGGACGGGGCCGTGGCCAAGGTGAAAATGTGCCACAACCAACAGCCACATCTTCTCGCTCCCACTTCTTGACCGAATTACTAGGGAAGCACAGAACAACACCAGTATTGAGAACTAATCAGTGTGAACAGGTTATTAATTGGATAGCAGATAATACTTCCAGTTACCTGGGCACCACCACCTCCGGTCTGTCTTCCACACGGTCAACTCTTAGTAGCCGTGAGTCTCGACCGCATACTCCTCCTCACCCTGATGCTCCTTCCTCCCACCATGCCGAGTGTCGTCAGACAGCCAGTGATCCCACACTTGGACACTCTGAAGAGCTGTTCACTGGTCCATTTCCATATTTGGGCCCCTCGCCTGATATGCTTGAAGTGGTGGAAGAGGAGATCCCATGTTGCGATGCCCAAATATTTGAACAGCCACGGCCACAGGAAGTCGACTTTGGCAATCTGTCACAAGAGGTGGACGATGACGAGACACAATTGCCAGGAAGTGAGGAGGAGGATCGTGGTGCGCAAGTGGAAGAGGAGGAGGTGGTGGATGATCTAGTAACTGACCCAACGTGGAAAGAGGACATGCAGAGTGAGGCCAGCAGCACACAGGGGGAGGGAGGCAGAGTACCCCAACAGGCAGGAAGAAGCAGTGTGGTGGCCGCAGACAGAAGGCAGGCAACCGTTCCCCGTAACACCAACACGAGGGACGTTGCCAGTACAAGCGGTAGGTCTTCCAGAGTCTGGAATTTTTTTAAAGACTCTGCTGATAACCCCAAAAAGGCCATATGTTCCACCTGCCATGCCAGCATCAGCAGGGGTGACAAAACTACCAGCCTGACCACCACCAGCATGATCAGGCACATGGTGTTATGTTCTGCTACCAGAGCTAAGGAAAGAGAGGAGAGCTGTCCCTACAATAGAACTCAGCTTGATCCCTACGATGTAACAGGGGACCTGATCCTGCGATCAGACCTGCTAAAGTCCTCAGCTAGTCTGTACGGAGACCTATAGATGTGGGGAAGGAATCCCTACAAGTTCTAGGGACTGGAAGCAAAATGGACACCTCCTAACAGAAATAGTAGCAGACAGACGAACAAACAAATAATATAGAACACAGAGGTCCGAAGACCAAGCAAACTAACAGAGTTAGATACTGAGCACCGGCTAGCTAAAGAGTAGTAATACAATGAAGTCCAGCAAAGCCAGAAGGGCGGAGCAGGACTAAATAGGCCAACAAGGTCATGTGACCAGCAATAGAAAAAACCTAAGAGCAAGGTTCTAACAGTACCCCCCCTTCTAAGAGGATCCTCCGGATCCCCTAGGACCAGGCTTATCAGGAAATCTCCTGTGAAACGCTCTGATAAGTCTGGACGCGGAAACATCATCCGACCTCACCCATGAGTTATCCTCAGGACCGAAACCTTTCCAGGCCACGAGATACTGCAAACTACCTCTATACCGTCTAGAATTAAGGATGCGAGAAATTTCATATTCCCCGTCCTCCACCACCGGGGGAACAGAGGCAGAGGCGTCACAATCCGACACAACAGCTTTTTTCAACAGAGAGACATGAAACACGGGATTAATTCTCCAGGAGGTAGGAACCTCCAACCTAACAGCAGATTGGTTGACAACCTGAAGCACCTTAAAGGGCCCTACAAACTTGGGACCCAATTTCTTAGAAGGAATCCTCAACCGCAGATTCCTAGAGGACAACCAAACCATGTCACCAACAGCGAACAAAACCTCCTGTCGTTTCCTATCAAAGTAGTCTTTAGATTTTCTGTTAGCCTCCTGAAGATTACCACGCACATCCGTCCAAACTCTCTCCAAATCGCCGGAAAAATTCTCCTCCTCAGGCACGGCAGATACCAACTTGGAGAACGACCCAAACGATAGATGTCTCCCAGAACAACAAAAAAAAGGCGAACAACCAGCAGAAGAAGATGTATGGTTGTTAAGAGCAAATTCAGCAAGTGGCAGAAACTCAGACCACCCGTCTTGATTGTCTGCCACAAAACAAGGCAAGAACTGCTCAACATCCTGGTTTTTCCTTTCTGTCTGGCCATTAGATTCAGTATGATATCCGGATGAGAACGACAAATGAACTCCCAACCTGTCACAAAAGGCGCGCCAAAAACGAGCCACGAACTGAGGTCCCCTATCAGAAACAATGTCAGTAGGAACGCCATGAAGTCTGACAATTTCCTTGACAAAGGCCTTAGCGAGAGTCTTAGCGCAGGGCAGTTTGACGAAGGGAACCAAGTGACACATCTTGCTAAAACGGTCCACGACCACCCAGATGACAGTAAAACCCTCAGAGGGGGGAAGGTCAGTTATAAAGTCCATAGCCAAATGTGTCCAAGGAGCACTGGGAACCTCCAGAGGGCAAAGCAACCCCGCAGCAGGAGTATGTGAGGACTTAGATCTAGCACATATAGTACATTGACGCACCCACTTAATGACTTCCTTCTGCCATCCAGGCCAACAAAAACTGCGACCCACCAGTCTCTTGGTCTCAGAGATTCCGGGATGACCTGCCAACCGAGATTCGTGACACTCAACAAACAAATCTCTCCTAAAAAGCCTTTTCTTGAGAGCGAGGTGCCATCGCTCCAATCTCCATCGGCTCTCCACTGTCAGTACACACATTCTCATGACCAGAAACTGACATAGCAGAGGATTTGCTCTCATTAACCCTTGCACGCAGTCTCCTATCCACCCGTATAGCTAATTGCATAGCCTGTTGCAAACCTTCAGGTGTGGGATAAGCAATTAGCAAGTCTTTAACCTTTTCACTAAGCCCAGCAAGAAACAGACTCTTCAGAGCAGAATCGTTCCACCCTATTTGAGTAGACCACCGACGGAAATGAGTACAATATTTTTACACATTACCTGATCCCTGTCTCAAACGTCTCAACTCAGTTTCAGCAGATGAGACACGGTCAGGATCATCATATAATAGCCCCAAAGCAGAAAAAAAACTATCCACTGATCTAAAGCATGAATCACTAAGTTGCAAAGAAAAGGCCCACTCCTGAGGCTCTTTGCGCAAAAGTGACATTATGAACCCTATGCGCTGGGATTCATCCCCAGAGGACCTGGGTCTCAAACGAAAATACAATAAGCAAGCATTTTTAAATGAAAAAAATTCTTGATGTTCACCAAAAAATAAATCAGGCAAACGTACCTTAGGCTCCAAGAAATGTGCTCCAGGACAGTTACTCACGTGCTGACGGAGCTCGGCCACCTCCAGAGTGAGTCCCTGCAGGCGTTGAGCCAAATCCTGAACCGACACCATGATGGAACAGAAAAATCTTTCCTTAGAGAATTTGCAGGCTGGACTTACTGTTATGTTCTGCTACCAGAGCTAAGGAAAGAGAGGAGATCTGTCCCTACGATAGAAC
This sequence comes from Phyllobates terribilis, assembly GCF_046119375.1. NCBI lineage: Eukaryota > Metazoa > Chordata > Amphibia > Anura > Dendrobatidae > Phyllobates > Phyllobates terribilis. The sequence goes on along the minus strand of NW_027362765.1, from coordinate 89,738,914 downwards.
TCAGCTTGATCCCTACGATGTAACAGGGGACCTGATCCTGCGATCAGACCTGCTAAAGTCCTCAGCTAGTCTGTACGGAGACCTATAGATGTGGGGAAGGAATCCCTACAAGTTCTAGGGACTGGAAGCAAAATGGACACCTCCTAACAGAAATAGTAGCAGACAGACGAACAAACAAATAATATAGAACACAGGGGTCCGAAGACCAAGCAAACTAACAGAGTTAGATACTGAGCACCGGCTAGCTAAAGAGTAGTAATACAATGAAGTCCAGCAAAGCCAGAAGGGCGGAGCAGGACTAAATAGGCCAACAAGGTCATGTGACCAGCAATAGAAAAAACCTAAGAGCAAGGTTCTAACACATGGCAGCAAAGCACCCGACTTTGTAGGGCGAAACCCAGGGTCCACGACCAGTGTCAGCGGGTGTCACCACTGCTTCTTCCACGGTTGTGCGTGCAATAGAGCCCCCTGTTGTGTGTGCAAGGCAATCCCCTGTCCATACTGCATGTAAAGATGCCCCCTCCTCTCAGTCTTCACTTGTTATGGCAGTTTCTCAAGAAACAGCATCAACGTCCACGTCCACGTACCACCGCAGCGTTCAATTGTCCATATCCCAGACCTTTGAATGAAAGCGGAAATTCACAGCTAACGCCCCACAGACCACAGTCCTAAATTCGCACATTTCACGACTGCTTGCGTTGGAAATGCTGCCTTTTAGGCTGGTGGAGACGGAATCCTTCCGCAATCTTATGGCAGTGGCCGTCCCTCGGTACTCGGTCCCCAGCCGACACTATTTTGCCCGGTGTGCCATCCCCGCACTACACAAGCACGTGTCCCAAAGCATCTGCCGTGCCCTCAACAACGCAGTTACTGGGAGAGTCCACCTGACAACGGACACGTGGACTAGTGCTTGTGGCCAGGGACGGTACATCTCTCTGACGGCACACTGGGTAAACATAGTGGAAGCCGGGACCCAGTCGGACCTTGGGACGGAACACATCCTCCCCACACCGAGGATTGCGGGCCCTATGTCAGTCAGAGTTGCCCCCCACAGTGTACAGCTCCTGCGCATCCTCCTCCTCCTCCTCATGTTCAGCCTCCATCTCAGATATCACCACATCAGTTACAAGCTGGAAGCATTGCAGTACTGCCTCCGCCAAGTGGCAACAGGCTGTGCTGAAACTCATAAGCTTAGGTGATAAACCTCACACTGCTTGTGAGTTGTGGACAGCTGTGAAAGAGCAGGCAGATCTGTGGCTGAGACCGCTGACCCTACATCCCGGCATGGTCATGTGTGACAATGGCCGTAACCTGGTGGCGGCTCTGAGGCGAGGTGAGATCACACACGTACCATGCCTGGCTCATGTGCTTAACCTCGTGGTTCAGCGGTTTCTTAAATCGTACCCCGAGTTGCCAGATCTGCTCGTGAAAGTAAGCCGCCTGTCAGCTCATTTTCGCAAGTCTGCTACAGCTTCCGCCGCCCTTGCTGTGTTGCAGCAGCGTTTGCAGCTTCCGGCACACCAACTGGTGTGTGATGTCCCCACACGTTGGAACTCTACCCTCCACATGTTGCAAAGGATTTGTGAGCAGAAGAGAGCAGTTGTGGAGTACCAGCTGCAACAAGGCAGTCTATATTCAGGTCAGACTCCACACATAAGACCTCAGGAGTGGACCTGGATGTCTGACATATATACCATCCTGACAAACTTTGAGGAGGCCACCAAGATGGTGAGTGGCGATGACGCCATCATTAGTGTCAGCATCCCACTTGTCTGTCTTTTGCAACGCTCTCTGCAGAGAATTAAAGAGGAGGCATTGCAGCCAGAGTATGATGAGATTGATCAAGAAGCCGTAGCGGGCGATTACACACAGCCCAGCCTCATCTCATCCCAACGTGCATTGGAGGACAATGAGGGAGAGGAGGAGGAGGAGGAGGAAGAACAGGAGCTGCTATCATGCGTTGTAGAAGGTAGTACCTGTACAAGTGTCATACCGTCGGTTCAGCGTGGGTGGCCTGAGGACAGGGGGGAGGAGGAAGAGGAGGAGGAGGAGAGAATGGTCAGTCGTCATCTTGGTGAGGACACGGAAATCTTGCCCGTTACCAGTCTGGCACGCATGGCTGACTTTATGTTACGCTGCCTTAACCGTGACCCTCGTGTTGTCAAAATGTTGGGTGACAGTCATTACTGGTTGGTGACACTTGTAGACCCCCGCTACAAGGAGAACTTTCACTCTCTTATTCCTGAGGTAGTGAGGTCTGCAAAAATGGGGCAGTACCAGAAGGCCCTTGCTGCAGAACTCTTAAAAAAATTCCCATCTGAACACGCTAGTGGCAGAGGTCACAGTTTGTTGCCCAACCAAGGCGTACAGGCGAGAGAGATGCAACTCCAATCCAGCAGAGGCAGGGGAACACTGTCAACGTTCTGGGACAGTTTTCTGACACCCGCCCAGCTTACAGGCCCTGAGGCGCGGGGTACTCTCACAAGGACTGGAAAGTTTCAAAAGATGGTGATGGAGTACCTTGCCGATCATACCAGCGTCCTCCGTGATTCCTCTGTGCCTTTTAATTATTGGGTATCCAAGCTGGACACTTGGAATGAACTCGCTCTGTACGCCTTGGAGGTCCTGGCCTGCCCTGCCGCTAGCGTGTTATCGGAGCGTGTTTTTAGTGCCGCTGGGGGAATTATAACTGATAAGCGCACTCGCCTGTCAACTGACAATGCTGACAAGCTGACCCTTATCAAAATGAACAAGGGCTGGATTGGGCCAGACTTCTCATCACCACCAAATGACAGCAGAGTAACATAAAGTCAAATCCACTGTGTTATTTCGGGAGGTGTATTCACAAGCACCGCTTCACACCCACACATGGGTATACGCTTCCTCGTTTTGGCTGTTTTATCTTCTTCTCCTTATCCTCAGCCTCCACCACCACTATACCACCAGGGTGCCAGCATTGCAAGTTCCTCCGTCCTTATTTTTGGCAGCTTTTGCTTGCAAGGCATAAGCAAATACTATGGGACACCCACTCCCCAATAATGGGACTTATGTTTGTAATATGCTGTACTGCATGGCTCTTGTAAGGGGCATTGCAAGTTGCTCCGTCCTAATTTTTGGCAGCTTTTGCTTGCAAGGCATAAGCAAATACTATGGGACACCCACTCCCCAATAATGGGACTTATGTTTGTAATATGCTGTACTGCATGGCTCTTGTAAGGGGCATTGCAAGTTGCTCCGTCCTAATTTTTGGCAGCTTTTGCTTGCAAGGCATAAGCAAATACTATGGGAGACCCACTCCCCAATAATGGGACTTATGTTTGTAATATGCTGTACTGCATGGCTCTTGTAAGGGGCATTGCAAGTTGCTCCATCCTAATTTTTGGCAGCTTTTGCTTGCAAGGCATAAGCAAATACTATGGGAGACCCACTCCCCAATAATGGGACTTATGTTTGTAATATGCTGTACTGCATGTGACGCGCCCCCTGGGCCGTGTGTACACGTGTGTGGGATACCGGGTTGCTGGGGTCTGTAGTCTCCGTGGCGGTGACCCGGTCCCGTGGCTCAGGCTGGTCAAACCAGTGGCAGTCTTTCTTAGGTTTTGAGGTTAATTGTCCGACTGCGCCACCCGTGAATTGCGGTCAGGGAGTACCACTGTTGCGAGGCAGACCGCTGAGGCTGGTGTTGTGTGCGCAGCAGAGAATGGGATAACTCCCCACGGGAGGAGTATAGCCTCAGGGCAGTGAGTGTGGATGATGGGGTTGATGGTGCACGAGCGCAGCAGGAACGACTCAGAGTCTTTGCAGTGCAGTTCAGGGTCTTTACTGATGATTATAAGGTAGACCCTCCCAGGAGTACTGGCTAGCATAAGAGGCCTGGTCAGTCATTGAGCAAGCAGGAGTTCCCCTGGCCAGGTGGAGTTGTAGGCCTCCCCGTCTGTCTGCACTCTTCCTGGCTACCTTGCTGTAAGCGGGTAGAAGTAGCCCACGTCCCTGAGTGTACCGTGTAGTGCTCACCCGTATGGCTGGTGACTTGGGGCCTTCTGTTAGCCTCCGCTCCACGACGGCGGTGCTGGTCCCTTGCTTGTGACTGAGCCTCCGGGCTTCTATGGCCAGAGGACCTGAAATCCCCTGCCGGCTGGTTTCTGCTGCTGGATATATAAGTCCTCACAGCCTCGGACTCCTGTGTCCGGTTCCTATTGTCTTCTGCCAGGGCGAGCTCTGCTCAGCTTCCAGCCCCTGGTCTTTAGCTCCTATCTCCTACAGAGCTCCTTGCTGTTACTTTCCCTTGCTCTCACTCTGACTCTGACTGTTCTCTGTTCTCTGACCCACTCAACCCCGCCCCAGATACAGTTTATAAGGGCAGAATTCTCCCCTCCCAGGACTGGGGCAGGAGGATGTCGCATGTTTAAGGGATCCTGACCAGGAAACCTCCCACTTGCTCTCCGACGTAATATCTCTATTACTGTGGTGACCAGACCCCTGGGGTGCCACACATGGCTCTTGTAAGGGGCATTGCAGTTCCTCATAATTTTTGGAAAGCCTTCCATTCACTGCTTAGGCCAACAGTGCACAGGAGACCCAGTTGCTATAAATGGAAAAAAAGGTTTAGTTAACGCCCTCTGACCTCCATGTCATTTCCAAGGGGCATTGGAGTGCCTCGAAATTTTTGGTAGGCATTGCACTCACTGTATGCCCTATAACTGTGTAGCCGAACTGCTCCTTTTGTTACAGAAACATATCCTACAAGACATATCTGGTTGACTGGCCTGATATTGATGTGAATGGTCCCTGTTCCTCCTGCTCTTTCTCCTTTGCCACTACCTCATCCATCATTTATCACCTGAAGCTTTGTTTTAACGGGAGTCATAGAACTGGGATAGTAGCAGGAAAACATCCAGCAATCCTCGGAGGAGGTAGGATATGCGCCAAAATGCTGACCACCTCAGGCCTAGCCGCTACTACATACATGCGCTTGCATTACAACAAAACAAAGCAGATGCTAACTTCTATCATCCTCATCATGCTCCTCACCTTGGCACTCTCAACTCCCCTGATGGAGAAGCCAGGACCCACCGGAGGAGTCTGATAGTCCGGTGGGCTCGGCCAATGCTGCCCTAAAGCAGGCCAGGCTAAGAAAAGTGTGGTAAAGGTTACCGGGACAAATAGGGGGGGCTGGGGACCGAGTATGGACACCCGGCCACCCTCTGGAGGCTGGGGACTGAGTATGGATACCAGGCCGCCAACACAGCCATGGCGTGGTGGCCAGATTCTGCCTCCACATGCCTAAAAGGCCCAATTTCAAGTTCAAGCAAGCAAGCAGTATGGTATTGCAGCCTGGAGGTGGGTGGGTGGCAGGCTGCATACTTGCGCTTGTATTGCAAGGAATGGGGGAGGTACAACTGAACACTGCCCTGGGACTAGAACTTGCATGGGGATAGTTGCAAGTCTGCATCTTCTGATGCGGCAAGGATCACTTATGATGGGCACACTTTTAGACAGTGACCTGGGAGTCAGAGATGCTTCCAGGGGTCTTCCCCATGCTGTTCCCATGTCTTTTCAGCTTTTATGCATGTGTCACACAGCACATGGCCAGATAAGGTTGTAAAATGTTAAAATGACATTTCCCGGTGAATGCATTTGTCGTAGTTGAAAGCAATACAAAAGTGCAAAAACGCATAAAAAATAAAAATTGCTACTTGTGAACATAGCCGAAGGTGTGGAGGAGTATTTTTGTTTTTGGTCATTTATTTTAACTTATACACAAGTCTTTTCCCTGGAAAGGATGTTCTTTAACATATTTCACAGGAAAAAAGTTTCACTTTCGTTTTTGAACGTTTTATTGTGAGCCCGTAAAAGTGGCTTAATACCTCTGACCACGTTGTTGACAGCAGTGACCTGGGGGTCACAAATGCTTCCTGGGGCGATCCCCATGCTGCCCCCATGTCATTTGAGCACTGTCACTATCGTTTTGGGCACTTGTTAGGCTTTTAAAAGACTGCCGGGGGTGCCACCGCAAAAATGCTCGAGTCTCCCATAGACTAACATTGGGCTCGTTGCTCGGGTCGAGCACCCGAGTATCACGGCGAGCTCGGCCCGAGCTTCGAGCACCTGGGCATTTTAGTGCTCGCTCAACACTAATAGGATCCCTTCTCGTACAAAAAAGAATTCTTAGTCCCACTGCTTCTAGAGTAAATAATCCAGTCTCACTGCTCATAAAGTGAATAATCCATAGTCTCACTGCTCCTACACTGAAGAAGCCATAGTCTTACGGCTTGTACAGTGAAGAATCCTTAGTCTCACTGCTTGTACAGTAAAGAATCTTTAGTCTCACTGCTTGTAGAGTAACAAATCCAAATCTCACTTTAAGGAATCATTGTCTATGTTGATGATAAAACTTTTTCTCAAGACACAGAGGATGCTCCCTTGTCATCGCAGCAGGACTAGGTATAAAAAGATCTCAGTGCTGTCCACTCATATTTTTAAACATTCTAATTACACCAAGGGTGACCTTCTTTATTTCTTTAAAAATTTATTAATCTGATCCATGAAGTACAATGACATCAACATTTAGTTAAACTGAAACATTTCTAATTGATCTTTGCCTGAATCTGGGCTTCTAAATAAGTTTAAAAAATTTTTCAGGGCTCGACTATTTAATTTTATATTTCTTATTTTATGTTATGTTTTTCTAAGTGTCTGCAGCACTGGTATTACGTATGTGACATAGGACAAACAGGGTGAAAGGTGCTTAGATCCTTCATTAAATGGATTGTCCACAGGGGGTCAAAACATTTCTTAAAGGGCTCAGACTGCTAAAAATAATAAAACAATGGATACCAACCATTACCTATCCCACATAGCTCCGGTTTAGAGCTACCCACTCGGCCAATCACTGTTAAGGCAGATCACCTCTGAGGCCAGTGAATGGCTGAATAGGCAGCTCCTGTCATTTCTGATGTATCAAGATGGGACCAGGAAGCATGGCAGTGGGAGCTGTGGGGGATCGGTGAAAGTAGATGTCCAATATTTTCTGAAAAGTCTATTCAGGATGGTTTACAGATGCGTAACGTGCGGGAAGGGGTCCGCAGATGCCAGCGCCCATTTTAGTTTGTTGTGTGTCTGAGGACACACATGCAGCTGAAATTTATTGCAGTGCAGAGACCCGCTGGCTCCCTGCACTGCAATACACTCCACTGGCCAATCAGAGGGAGGCTGGTGCCTGATGATGACAGGTGACGCGTGGCAGTGACGTCATGTGCTGTACATGGCAGGCACCGTGAAGTCAGCTGTGGCTATTAAGAGGATACCGCACATCGTGGGAGCGGAGGAAGGTAAGAAGAATCATTTATATATTTTTTTACATGTGTTGAAGAAGAGCTGCAGATTAGAGGTCATTATTACTGGATGGAGAACATTATATCAGGATGGGGATATTATTACTGGAAGGGGCCCAGGATGGGGGACATTATTTCTAGAAGGGTCTCAGGATGGGGGACATTATACCAGGATGGGGAACATTATTACTGGAAGAGGCCCACGATGGGGTACATTATTACTAGCAGGGTCCCAGGATGGGGGACATTATACCAGGATGGAGAACACTATTACTGGAAGAGTCCAATGACAGGGTACATTATTACTAGCAGGGGCCCAGGATGGGGGACATTATACCAAAAAGGGGGCCAGAATGAGAGACATTATAACTGGATTGGAAACATTATTACTGGAAGGGGCCCAGGATGGGGACAGTATACCGGGAAGGGACCCAAAATGGGAGACATTATAGCTGGATAGGAAACATTATTACTGGAAGGGGCTCAGAATGAGGGACATTATACCAGGATGGTGGACATTATTACTGAAACGGGTGTGGCACCCCAGGGGTCTGGTTGCCACGGTGATAGAAATATCACGTCTGAGAGCAAGTGGGAGGTTCCCTGGTCAGGAGCCCTTGAACATGCAACACCTCCTGTCCCAGACCAGATAGGGGATGAATCTGCCCTATATAAACTAGATCTGGTGCGGGGTTAAAGCAGAAAGGAGAGAAAGGAGAGAAAGTGAAGCAGAGAGAGCAGAGAGTGAAGTTCCAGACACAGGGAAAGCAACAGCTAGGAGCTCTGTAGGAGCAGGAGCTGAGTGCCAGGGACTGGAAGCAGATATTGCTCGTCCTGGCTGAAGACACTACGACCGGACAACGGAGTCCGAGGCTGTGAGGATCTCTAAGTCCAGCAGCAGAAACCAGCCGGCAGGGGATTCCAGGTCCTCTGGCCATAGAAGCCCGGGGGCTCAGTCAAGAGCAAGGGACCAGCACCGCCATCGAGGAGCGGAGGCTACCAGAAGGCCCCAAGTCACCAGCCTTACGGGTGAGCACTACACGGTATACTCAGGGACGTGGGTTACTTCCACTCGCTTACAGCAAGGTAGCCAGGAAGAGTGCAGACAGACGGGGAGGCCTACAACTCCACCTGGCCAGGGGAACTCCTGTTTGTTCACAGACTGACCAGGCCCCTTATGCTAGCCAGTACTCCTGGGAGGGTCAGCCTTATCATCATCAGTAAAGACCCTGAACTGCACTGCAAAGACTCTGAGTCGTTCCTGCTTTACCCGTGCACCAACACTCCCATCATCCACACTCACTGCCCTGAGGCTATACTCCTCCCATCCTCTGCTGCGCACACAACACCAGCCTCAGCGGTCTGCCTCGCAGCGGCGGTACACCCTGACCGCAATCCACGGGTGGCGTAGTCGGACATTAACTTAAAACATATAAAAGACTGCCACTGGTTTGACCACCCTGAGCCACAGGACCGGGTCGCCGCCACGGAGACTACAACCCCCCAGAGACCCGGCTCCGGGTAACCCACACGCGTGCACACACGGCCCAGGGGGCGCGTCACAGGCTCAGGATGCAGACATTATATCAGGAAGAGGACCAGAATGGGGGACTTTACACCAGGTAGGAGCCCATGTTGGGGGACAAGAAGGGGCCACAATCGAGGATATCATTACATGGAGGGTGAAAATTTATGTTTTTATAGGATCTAGAATGCTACAAGAGCCCATACATCTGACTAACATGCAGGTGGGGGCGGTCAAAGTCCAAATTTTGCACCGAGGCTCATCAGACTCTGGTTACACCACCGATTAAAATTAATTTATATATAAGATCATTTTTTTTGCATAAAATATTTAACCTCTTATTGTGGAATTTTCATCGTTTGAAGAAGACACATCTGGATATTCCCATCATTCCCTGGACTAACGCAATGCCAAGAAGAACACCCAGAATCTCTGCTATCCACATACATGGCCGCCTTTGAAGAATTCTGTGACACCTTTATACAGGTCCAGATAAAAAAGCAAATAAAGGATAGGAAAAGACCCTCATCAAATAAGAAGGGGCTGATATTTGGCCACCAAGCTGTTTAGTCCTTGGCTTTGCTCAAAGCTGCGGGCGGCGCACGGAACATTCTCACATTTTCTAGCCACATCCATTATTCATGGCCTAGGTGCCAATATTCCTGGAGATGAGGGCCAGTTACTCCTCCGTGTTGACTGTTTAGTCTATAAAGGTAGAATTCAGTATGAAACTGACTCGGCTCTTTTTTCATTTCTGGCACATGGCTCAGCCTGTAATCTTATTCCACTAGGTTTGGGTCGCGCCTGCCCTCTGCACACAGACTCCCATCCTTTAATTGGCAGATTACAAAACCCAGTGGTTTAGAGCTAATTAAATAAACGAAAACTCTGGAGCCTTCGGCACGTTCCCCATCCTGCCACAAGTCACGAAAAAAGAGTCTGGCCATCAGTGGTGAACGGAGGAGCAGTTACATCTCCACTTCATCTGGAAAAGAGATGGTGACTGGAAAGAGTATACAGCATGGAATGGTGACATCCGCCATGTCCTTCTGTCACCAATGCGACTGCCAAGTAACGGCCCTCCAAAAGGCCTCTGGGAGCCCTGCCCCTCCTATTGCCTGTGCCCCATCCACCCCCTGATCCCCAACCCCTGAATGCGTCTGACTGACAGGTCCCCATCCCATAATGAAAAAAATAGTGTCATAGAGAAAAAAGCTTCCAAACGTTCCTCTATGTATCTATCTATCTATCTATCTATCTATCTATCTATCTATCTATCTATCCCATATCTATCTATCTATCTATCTATCTATCTATCCCATATCTATCTATCTATCTATCTATCTATCTATCTATCTATCTATCTATCTATCTATCCCATATCTATCTATCTATCTATCTATCTATCTATCTATGTATTATCTATCTATCCATCTTTCCTCATATCTATCTATCTATCTATCTATCTATCCCATATCTATCTATCTACGAGACGTATCTATCCCATATCTATCTATCTATCTATCCCGTATCTATCTATCTATCTATCTATCTATCTATCTATCCCATATCTATCTATCTATCTATCTATCTATCTATCTATCTATCTATCTATCATCTATCTATCTATCTATCTATCTAGCCCATATTTATCTATCAAATATCTATCTATCCATCTATCCATCTATCATCTATCTATCTATCTATCTATCTATCTATCTATGTTTATATTATCTATCTATCCAAATATCTATCTATCTATGTTTATATTATCTATCTATCCCATATCTATCTATCTATCTATCTATCCCATATCTATCTATCTATCTATCTATCTATCTATCTATCTATCTATTAGTGATGAGCGGGCACTAATATGCTCAAGTGCTCGGTACTCACTCGGACAGGCTGGACTCATGTAAAACGTATAATCGAAGACCCTAACAGGAGGGCTGGGGGGCAGGAAAATCGCTGAAATGGATGGAAACAGTGCTCAAATGGAATGGGAACAGCATAGGGAAGACCCCTGGAAGCATTTCTGACCCTCAGGTCGCTGCTGGGAACAATGTTGACAGAGTATTACTCCACTTTTACGGACTGACAATAAAACATACAAAACTGAAGATAAAATGGATTTTACAGGAAAAAATGTTAGGAAACATTCTTTCCAGGATAATGACACATGTAAGGCAAAATAAAATAAAAAAATAAAGCCATCTCTCACTTTATTTCCCTGTCGCCCATGACTACACTAGATGACATAGTAGAGGGGGAAATAAAATCCCGGGCGTGTTCACTTTGAGTGAGGGCCGCCTGGTGACCCTATGAAGATTTTGAATGAGGGCCACCTAATGACCCTATAAAGATTTTGAGTGAGGGCCGCCTGATAACCCTATAAAGATTTTGAGTGAGGGCTACCTGATGACCGTTTGAATGAGGGCCACCTGCTGACCCTTTGAATGAGGGCCACCTGCTGACCCTATAAAAATTTTGAGTGAGGGCTGCCTGTTGATTTGATCAAAATTTTGAGAGAGGGCCGCCTGTTGACCCGATAAAGATTTTGATCGAGGGCCGCCTGTTGACCCGATAAAGATTTTGATTGAGGGTCGCCTGTTGACCTGATAAAGATTTTGATTGAGGGCTGCCTGTTGACTTGATAAAGATTTTGATTGAGGGCCGTCTGTTGACTTGATAAAGATTTTGAGTGAGGGCCGCCCGTTGAACCGATAAAGATTTTGATTGAGGGCCGCCTGTTGACCCGATAAAGATTTTGATTGAGGGTCGCCTGTTGACCTGATAAAGATTTTGATTGAGGGCCGCTTGTTGACTTTATAACGATTTTGATTGAGGGCCGCCTGTTGACTTGATAAAGATTTTTAGTGAGGGCTGCCTGTTGACCCGATAAAGATTTTGATTGAGGGCCGCCTGTTGACCCGATAAAGATTTTGATTGAGAGTCGCCTGTTGACCCGATAAAAATTTTGAGTGAGGGCCTCCTGTTGACCCTATAAAGATTTTGAGTGAGGGCCACCTGTTGACCCGATAAAGATTTTGAGTGAGGGCCACCTGAAGACCTTATAAAGATTTTTGAGTGAGGGCCACCTGATGACCCTATAAAGATTTTGAGTGAGGGCCACCTGATGACCCTATAAAGAATTTGAGTGAGGGCCGCCTGATGACCCTTTAAAGATTTTGAGTGAGGGAAAACTGATGACTAGTGTTGAGCCACCCCCGTAGTGTTCGAGTTCGGTTCGGTTCGTTGAACACCCGTGTGTTCGCCGAACTGTTCGTCGAACTGTTCGTCGAACACCTTCGAACACCGTTAAAACCAATGGCAGGCAAACAAAAACACATAGAAACACATAGAAAACACCTTCAAAGGTGTCCAAAAGCTGACAAACTGCTCAGAAGACACAACTAACACATGGAAAAGTGACAAGTACATATAGTCATGCAAAAAGAAAAGAGGTGGAGGACACAGATATAGGCATGTCATGCCCTTCTAAAATCCAAAAAGTGAGAAGCCGACACGTTCAGTCCGCTCCTGCCCGTGCCACCTCCGTGTCGCCGGGTTTGTGCCAGAGCCGCGGTGAACCCTGACGGCCAGCCCCCCTCTCCCAATACTGGTGCCTGTCCGCTGGTGGGTCGAGCGAGCCCCCCTGTGGTGGAGGCAGCTCTAAGCTTTTTAATTTAAATTGTCTCTCTAATTTGAATAAATACACTTTAAATCCATTTACAAGGATCTATTGGAGGGCAAGTCTCATGCCAGCAGCCGCGCAATTCCAGCTCCAGTAGCGTCCACTAAAGCTGCTGCAGTTAAAAAGCTTTTATAAGGATCGAGCTCGGCTGTCCACCACAAGGCATCCTACTGCCAGTCCGAGCCCCTATGCCTTGGGGTGCCTCCTGATGCTCTTCACTGAGTATCCCGTGGTCCCGAAGCATTTCCTTTGAAAAAATGAAGTGTCCAAACTACAGGTGGTGTAGCTTGCTTAACAGCCGGGATAATCCGCTGACTAGCAGGCCCTGCTACTAGGCAAAAAGTATTTCCTGGGCTAGATGCAGTTAAAAATTTGTAATTAGATACTCTCGTTGGATGCTGAGAAAGCATTCCATAGAGTCTCCTGGCACGCCATATATGATTCTCTTAAAAAGCTTGGGGTAGGGGTCTAGGGGACCCTTTTATAGCCAAAATCACGGCCCTGTATCGCAATACGTCACCTAGGCTGAAGATAAATGGAACTGTAGCACCCTGAGGGCTCGGTTGCTACAGAGGTATTGCACCTCACCCAGAGGTGTGATATCTCACTCTCGGGTAAGGATGTAGTGTGGATCAGGACCCGACACCTGCATACATTACACCACATTGCCGTGGGGCAGGGCGACCAATATGCCCCTGAGATGGGCACGACAGTCCCTGTCCCTGGCTGGAGTGGGGGGAGGGAACACTGAGGAAGGGGAACCCTGTAGTGCAGGAGCAGGGAGGAAGCAGTTCCTGGGTGCATTGAGAAGGGAGTATAAAAGGTGGGCACCATCTTAGTTCAGTGCAGAGAAGTCTGAGCAGAAGTGGCAGGGAGCAGGGGTTCTGCATGAGCTCTGCTCCGGAGGCGGGCCTAGTAACAGAGGCCCAGGCCTGGAAGAGGGAGAAGGAAGGAAGAGGAGCGGAGAAGGCTCCAGGAACGAGGAACAAAGGGATCTCAGGGGTGCGGACGGGCGAGTCGCCACCGCACGCCCGAATCCACCTGCGTGGAGGGGTCAGGCCAAAGGGGGAGACCGGTCCCCGAAACTAGTGGAGGCAGGAAACGACCCTCAGCTAGAAACAGGAGGCTGTGACATTTTATGTGGCGCAGCCCCTTGCTACACCCGCTAGGAAGGCACCACATAGGGTCAGGGAAACTGGCGCCAAGTTTACCAAGAGGAGGCCCGAGGCAGCCGGACAGAAGGGTTGGTAAGAAAGGCCAGACAAAGGACACACAAAGGGGGTCCTGTGAAGCACTCCAAAGTTATCTGGGAGTTGTCTGAGCCCCTCACCTGGTGAGCACAGTACGACGTGGGCAGCCGTTACCTGCAGACGTGGTCTGGATAGTAAGAACTGTGAGTAAAGGCCCTGGACTGCATCACTGACTCCGTGTCATTACTGCTGCTGCCCTGCACCATCACCCCCATCCTCCGCATACACTGCCCTGAGGCTATACTCCTCCCGTGGGGAGTTATGCTACGCTCTGCTGCACCCACAACACCAGCCTCAGCGGTCTGCCCTGGAGCGGCGGTTCACTCTGACCGCAATCCACGGGTGGCGTAGTCAGACATTTAAACATCAAAACCACATAAATAGTTCCGCCACTGGTTTGACCGCCCTGAGCCACGGAACCGGGTTGCCGCCACGGAGACTACAACCACCAGTATCCACCAAAAAGGGTCCGGCTCCGGGTGTCCCAAGGCCCAGGGGGCGCGTCAGAACATTTTCATCACCTTTCACAATCACCAATGGGACAAGGCAGGGATGTTCTCTGTCCCCTCTCTTATACATCCTAGTGACGGAGCACCTGCTTTCATCAATTCGCCATAACCCCAATATTAGGTGGATTGAGGTGGGAGGCACCGAGTACAAGTGCTCTCTATTTGCTGATGATGTCCTAGTATATATCACTCAATCACATATATCCATCCATGCTGTTATGGCTGAAATAGATCACTTTGTTACATGGTAAAATTTTAAAATCAATGCAGCGAAGTCTGAGGCCCTCGATGTCTCCCTCCCCAAATCCATATAGGATTCCATCCAGTCCAACTTTCCCTTTGCCTGGCCCTCACAGGGTATCAAATACTTAGGAATTCCTATTCATAGAGACCTCTCCCATCTATGTTATCTTAATTTTGGGCCCTTTATTGAACAACTCCATACAGACCACGGTTGGCAAGTTAGAACTGTAAGATTCACTACGTGAACCACTGGTGTTTTGTGGAAAAGCACATGTACACTGTGTTCCAAATTATTATGCAAAAAGTGTTTAGGAGTGATAAGGGAAGAATTTGTTTGTTTGTCAGTTAAACTCATTGATGGTGATGTGTGTCAGGGCTCTTTATATCACTGTAAGCAATTGCAGACACCTGTGCTAATTAGTTTGGCAGGTGTGTCCAATGAAAGGCAAGACTACTTAAGAAGGCTGTCTCACATTATTAAGCAGCCTACATTTTCTGCCAAAATGGGAAAGAAAAAGGATGTGTCGGCTGCTGAGAAGCAACAAATTGTGGAGTGTTTAGGTCAAGGCATGACTACAATCAACATTGTGCGATGATCAGGATGAAGTGTCTTGGCAATCAAGAAGTATGTAGCTGATTCACAGTACACACGTGTGCGTGCTGATAAGGGCAAATTGAGGACTCTTTCCTACAGGCAATTACGTCAGGTTGAAAGAGCAGCGGCAAAAAAGCCTTGTCATAGCAGCAGACAAGTTTTTGAAGCTGCTTGTGCCTCCAACGTCCCCCGAACAACAAAATGCAGGGTCCTTCAGAGGTTTGCAGCTGTGCATACGCCATCCTGTCGACCTCCTCTATCCACTTCACACAAGCAGAAACGGCTCCAGTGGGCCAAACATTACATGAAGACTGATTTCAAAACTGTTTTGTTCACGGATGAGTGCCGTGCAGCGCTCGATGGTCCAGATGGATGGAGTGGAGGATGGCTGGTTGATGGACACCCCACGCAAACACGGCTACAGCGCCAACAAGGAGGAGGTGGAGTAATGTTTTGGGCTGGAATCATGGGGAGAGAGATTGTCGGCCCCTTTAGGATCCCTGAAGGCGCTAAAGATGAACTCCATAATGTATGTGGATTTTCTCAAACAGCACTTCCTGCCATGGTTCAAGAAGAAGAACCGTGTATTTCACAGCAAGATCATTTTTCTGCATGATAATGCACCATCTCATGCTGCACATAAAACATCTGCATCTCTGGCTGATATGGGCATAAAAGGGGACAAACTTATGGTGTGACCCCCATGCTCCCCTGACCTCTACCCCATTCAGAACCTTTGGAGCATCATTAAAAGGAGTGTCTATGATGGCGGGAGGCAGTTCACATCTAAGCAACAGCTCTGGGAGGGTATTCTGTCCTCATGCAAAACAATTGAAGCAGAAACCATCCAAAACCTGACAAATTCAATGGACGAGAGAGTTCAGAAGCTCCTTTCGAACAAGGGTCCTATGTGAAAATGTAACATCACCTAGAATAAAGTTTTGAGTTGAAAACTGTTTGATTTCAGTTTCTAACAACCTGCTAATGCTTATAATTTCAAAAATGACCATTTTTTTGGTCTTTATTAAAATGAAAAGGTTGATCGAAAAGTTTGGGGGATCTAAGAGTGTGGCAACCCAGTAGTCATGATTACTTCGAATTCTGATAATATGAGGGTCATGCTGCAGGTAGTGCAGCAAGAAGGCACTTATGTGTCTTGCGCATCTTGGAGCCCCAAAATTATTTTCTGGGCTAGATGCAGCTAAAAATTATTATTAATTTTAAATCTGGTGAAGCTTTAGTATAGATGGCCTAATAGGATCAGTGCTGCACACTGCTACAAAGCCCAAATTATTTTCCAGTCAAGATACAGATAAACATGATTAGTAATTTTAAATCTGGTGGAGCTTATTATAGATGGCCTAATAGAATCAGTGCTGCACACTGCTACAAAGCCCAAATTATTTTCCAGCCAAGATACAGATAAACATGATTAGTAATTTGAAAGCTTAAAACGGTTGGTAGGGTGATTTTAACCAATCATCAAGCTTTTACTCTCCCCAGGATGACACAGGGGTAGAAAAGTCGTTTCGGATCCATGATTTGTTCATCTTTATGAACGTGAGTCTGTCTACATTATCAGTGGAGAGCCGCGTGCGCTTATCTGTCAGCACACCACCAGCAGCGCTGAACACACGTTCAGACAGAACGCTGGCTGCGGGGCATGACAAGATCTCCAAGGCGTAAGTGGCTAGCTCCGGCCATTTATCCAGATTGGAAGCCCAAAAAGAGCAAGGGTCCAGTGACACAGTCGTGGCTTCAATGTTTACTTAGAGATACTCCTGTACCATCGTCTCTAGGCGTTGACTATGTGTCAGACTTCTTGTCTCCTGTGGCCTTGCAAAGGATGGGCTAAAAAAGTGGTGAAATGATTCCGCAAAATTGATGTTACCAGCAGATACTGTGGTTCTGTTACGGTTTGAGTGCTGAACACTTGACGGTCCCACGGTTGGCAAGTTGGAACTGTGAGATTCACTACGTGCACCACTGGTATTTTGTGGAAAAGCACATGTAAGATTCTGCAACAGTCTCTGCTGATACTCCTGCATGCGTGCATCCCTTTCTATGGCAGGAATAATTTCTGCAAATTTACTTTTGTACCGGGGATCTAACAGTGTGGCAACCCAGTAGTCAGGATTATTTCTAATTCTCACAATTCGAGGGTCATGTTGCAGGTAGTGCAGCAAGAAGGCACTCATGTGTGTTGCGCATCCAGGAGCACCAAGTCCCTGTTGTGTTGGTGGCGAGGTAACAATCATGCTTCCTTCCTCTGTCCTCTCCCCCCAACCTCGCACAACAGAAATGTGATCAAGGTCTCCCTCATCTGATGAGTCTTCCATCAGTTCGTCCTCCACTTCTTCCTGGGCTCCTGCACCTTCCTCACTAGTTTGGCTGCTACCATGCGCCCTGGTAAAACCATCTCCCCCACCCTCACATGCCTGCCGCCTTGGTGCTGCCGACCGTCTGGACCTTGCAGATGTTAGCCCTTCCGCATACAACTCCTCCTCCTCTACTTCCTCCACCTCCTCTTGTGCCACCACCTGACTCCGAATTCTGTTTAACATGTGCTCCAGCATGTAAATCACCGGAATAGTCATGCTGATAATGGCATCGTCAGCACTAAACATCTTCGTTGCCATTTCAAAACTGTGCAGAAGGGTGCATAGGTCCCTGATCTGAGACCACTCCTCCAGCGTGATTTGCCCCACCTCTGGATCTCGTTGGCCCAGGCTATACGTCAGAACGTATTGCACCAGGGCTTGTCGGTGCTGCCACAGTCGCTGCAACATGTGCAGAGTTGAATTCCACCGGGTAGGCACATCGCATTTTAGCCGGTGAAGTGGCAGGCCCAACGACTTCTGTAGAGATGTAAGTCGCTGAGCTGCGGGATGCGAACGGCGGAAGTGAGCACACAGCGACCGTGCCCTCTGCAGAAGGCCATCTAGTCTGGGATAGTGGGCTAAAAATTGCTGGACAACCAGGTTCAACACGTGAGCCATACAAGGCACGTGTGTGACATTGCCCCGGCGAAGGGCCGCACCCAGGTTTGCAGCATTGTCGCACACGGCCTTCCCTGGTTTCAGGTCCAGTGGAGACAACCATTCATGAAATTGATTCTCCAGAGCTGACCACAACTCCTCAGCTGTGTGACTCACATTTCCCAGACATTTCAATGTAAAAACCGCCTGATGACGTTGAGCCCTACTGCCAGCATAGTAAGGAGGTGTGCAGGATCCCTTCTGCACAGTTAGAAAGCTTGTGGCATGACCAGACAGGCTTTGGGTGCAGGTGGAAGACCGAGAGGAGGTTGAGGAGGCAGAAGCAGTGGAGGAACTTTGACATAAAGAGGATTGACGCACAACTCGTGGGGACGGCAAGACTTGGACAGCAGCCCCTTGTCCTGCTGTCACCATAGTTACCCAGTGCCCAGTCAGCGACATGTAACGCCCCTGTCCATGCCTACTCGTCCAAGTGTCTGTGGTGAAATGCACCCTGTCACACACAGAGTTTCTCAAAGAAGCGGTGATGTTGTGTGCGACATGCTGGTGGAGCGCAGGCACACCTTTCTTTGAGAAGTAGTGCCGACTGGGCATCTGGTACTGGGGCACTGCGACGGACATAAGGTCTCGAAAATCCTCTGTGTCCACCAGGCGGAAAGGCAGCATTTCTGTAGCCAAGAACTTGCAGATGGTGAAATTCAACCTCTTAGCTTTCTCATGGCTAGGAGGAAATGGTCTTTTACTTGTCCACATCTGAGGGACCGAGGGCTGGCTATTGTGCTTAGACGGGGTTGATAAGGGTGTCCCCGGCAAACTGCCGGTCTGTGAGGAAGATGCAGGCAGACATGTTAGGTTGCCTTGATCCAAAGGTGGTGCTATCGATGTTGGACAGCGCTCAACACCAGCTGGTGTTACCACCTCCAAAGAAAATGATGACCTGCCAATCACGCTGGCTGTTGCGGGTAAAGAGGTGGCAGGTCTGCGCCCCAAAACAGGTGTGACTGCTGTCCCCCCAGTCACAGAGGATGAAGAGGCCGCGGATGAACAAGATATGGCAGACGGTGGTTGGCCCGGCCGGCTAGGCCGCATTGTAGCACACTGAGCTTCCCACTGCAACTTATGCTTCATGTCCATGTGCCGGTTCATGCATGAAGTACTCAAACTATGTATTTTTTGGCCTCTACTTAGCTTTTGCTGACAAATGTTACAGATAACACGAGTTGGGTCATCTTTATCGATCTGAAAAAATGCCCAGGCTATGCAAGGCTTAGCACCCATGCGACCTGAAGAGCCACCACGACTTGTGGTGAGAGGCAGAGTTGTGTTTGAGGATGCAGTTGTTGACGTGCTTCCAGTACTACGTCTCTGTCCAGGAAGGCGCAACCTGACCTCGTCGTCACTAGCATCTTCCTCCACCTCCTCTGCTGACCTCATCTCTTGGCTGACTGTGGGTTGACAGTAAGTGGGATCTCCAACCTCATAATCATCACCCTGTGCGTTATCACACCCATCGTCCTCAGAGCCAACCTGTTCCTGCCCTGACAAAAAACTAAAGTTGTCGCTCCAATCAGGTATTTGAGTCTTATCATCGTCTTCCTCATTGTCTCCACCAACAGGAGTTACAGTTTGGGAATGAGGGTCTACATTATGGTCAGAACCTTCTGCGTCTGGTCCTGGATCCGACTCATAAAGATTCTGGGCATCAGTGCAGATCATTTCCTCATCTGGATTCACAGAAGCGCTGGAGTCGACCTCTGATTCCCAGGCTATAGTATGAGTAAACAGCTCTGCAGACTCAACCATCTGTGTTACCTCATACTCAGACTGGCAGCTGGAGATTTGGGAGCTGTGAGGAAGCAAGTGCGATTGGGGTGACACCTTTGAGGACTGGAGTATTTGTGATGTTGAAGTTGATGTGGAGGAGAGCCCACTTAAAGGAGCACTTGATATCCGTTGAAGCACCTGCTGTTTTTGTGCCTCATCTGGAATTTGTAGCGATTGGCGTGGCCGTAAGAAAGGGATCTTATCACATTGTCCGCTAAAAGAAGTAGACATTTTAGTTTGGCTGGAAGATGGTCTTTCTTCTGCAGATGTTACTGTTGCTTTAACACCTACCCCACGGACACAACCTTTTTTCCCCTTCCCAACACGCCTATTCCCCTTTCCACCAGCAGCAGGCCTTTTTCCACTCATTTTGGTGGTTAACTAATTAACAACTCTGGAGTTGTTCGCACAAAAAAACAATGGATGGGAACCGAGCAGAGCTGAGTGGCCAAACTGTGGTATTAGGCCAAAACTATTGGCTGGGTTAGATGCAGAAAAAAATTATATTCAATTTGCAACCTGATGGAGGTCAGTATAGATGGACTAATAGAGAAAGTCCCACACACTGCTAGAAGGCCAAATATTTTTTCAGAGCTAGATGCAGATAAAAATTATTTTTAATTTGCAACCTGATGGAGGTCAGTATAGATGGACTAATAGAGAAAGTCCCACACACTGCTAGAAGGCCAAATATTTTTTCAGAGCTAGATGCAGACAAAAATTATTTTTAATTTGCAACCTGATGGAGGTCAGTATAGATGGATTAATAGAACAAGTCCCACACACAGCTAGAAGCCCAATATTTTTTCAGAGGTAGATGCAGAAAAAAATATATTCAGTTTGCAACCTGATGGAGGTCAGTATAGATGGACTAATACAACAAGTCCCACACACAGCTAGAAGCCCAATATTTTTTCAGAGGTAGATGCAGAAAAAAATATATTCAGTTTGCAACCTGATGGAGGTCAGTATAGATGGACTAATACAACAAGTCCCACACACAGCTAGAAGCCCAATATTTTTTCAGAGGTAGATGCAGAAAAAAA
Organism: Phyllobates terribilis; assembly: GCF_046119375.1. Lineage (NCBI taxonomy): Eukaryota > Metazoa > Chordata > Amphibia > Anura > Dendrobatidae > Phyllobates > Phyllobates terribilis. The sequence goes on along the minus strand of NW_027362765.1, from coordinate 89,717,892 downwards.
TATATTCAGTTTGCAACCTGATGGAGGTCTGTATAGATGGATTAATAGAACAAGTCTCACACACAGCTAGAAGCCCAATATTTTTTCAGAGGTAGATGAAGAATAAAATATATTCAGTTTGCAACCTGATGGAGGTCAGTATAGATTGACTAATACAACAAGTCCCACACACCGCTAGAAGCCCAATATTTTTTCAGAGCTAGATGCAGAAAAAAATTATATTCAGTTTGCAACCTGTTGGAGGTCAGTATAGATGGACTAATACAACAAGTCCCACACACCGCTAGAAGCCCAATATTTTTTCAGAGCTAGATGCAGAAAAAAATTATATTCAATTTGCAACCTGATGGAGGTCAGTATAGATGGACTAATAGAATGATGCTATGCCCAAAAGATTTTACTTCACTAGGTGCAGTAAAAAAATTGGTATTCTATACACAGGTGGTATATCTTGCAACACAGATAGGCTACTCCACTGACTAACACACTCTGCAATAGGCCAAAAAGGATTAGCTTTCCTAGATTCAGCCAAATGCTGTGAAAAAAACTTGCACAGCACTGGCACAGACCTACCTGGCAAAAACTGATAGGAACTGATGTAACCTAGTCCTGAAAAGGACTCCAATTACAATTAGTCTTTACTCCCACAATCTATCTATTTAAGAGCACAGACCTGCTTGATAAAAGTCGTAGGAAATGCTGTAACCTAGTCCTTAAAAGGACTGCAATCACAACTATTCCCTACTCCCAAGCTATCTGTAGATTTGTGCGAAAATTGGCTTGAAATTAACAAGGTATAGCGCACACAGCAACAGCGGTGCCGTCTAACACGCAGCTGCAGCAGTGAGAAAATGGTGGCGACGGGGAAAATGGCTTGGTCTTATAGGGCAAGGACATGTGACATACACTGCCAATGACACATGCCCTTGCTTGTGTGAAAAAAAGCACTTCGCTCCGTGTGTGCGCTGCTGATAGGCTGACAGATTGCACCTCCCCACTGCAAATGCGGGAAAGAGGAAAAAAAATGGAGATCTTCATTATTCCTGCAGAGATCCATCCCCTGCCCCTCCCCCCACCCCGCTGTACACTCAAACTGCGTATTAACATTAATTTTCAGCATTACTGAGAAAAAATCCAGTTATGATTTTGGTGCACGAACAGTTATCGAACATAACCTCGAACAGCCGAATTTTTATCAAATTGTTCGTGTTCGCCGAACGGCTCGAACACCGCCCAAAACAGCTCGAATTTGAGATTGGCGAACAGTTCGAGTAGAACAACGCTCATCTCTACTGATGACTCTATAAAGATTTTGAGTGAGGGCCGCCTTTTGATCCTATGAAGAGTTTGAGGACTGAAAAAAGAAGAAACCATGAACCATATACCCTTTTTTTTGGGTGGAAAGGGACGCGTGGGAAATCACTAGAAATAAAAGGAACATTTGAATTGACTTTATGTTAAGCTGCTATCATTCTGTGATGTTGAGAAGTCTGGCCCAATCCAGCCCTTGTTCATTTTTATAAGAGTCAGCTTGTCAGCATTTTCAATTGACAGGCGGATGGGTTTAGCAGTTATAATTTCACTGGCGGCACTAAAATCCCGCTTTGATAAAACGCTGGTGGCAGGGCAGGCCAGGACCTCCAAGGCATATGTGTCACCCAGGGGGATATAGGGGACTCGGTACCCGGGCCTTTTTACCTTGCTTAGGATGTCACGGCAGTCGGCTCCCGAGCCCGTACTCTGGGGTCTCTCTAGAAAAAGGGGTTTTTAGTGTACAGCTTGTTTCGTGACGCCACCTGTGGTTTCTGGTAACGGTTACCGGCGCTGCTGCAGACCTCCGGGGGTGATGAGATGGCAGCTGGGATGTTTCTGCTCCCCACAGGCGGAGCGGACCCCCGGGGCAGAGTTGATGGAAGGGATATAGGTGAGAGATGGCCAGGTCAGGGGGGCAATGACGGACACGCACACAGGGGATTTGCTTCAGTACCTTTACTGGTGTAACGGCAGGTATGGTCCAGGGTACTTGCTAGGAAGGGTGCACTTCAGGACTTCTCTCCAGTGAGCGGGTATAAGGCCTCCTGATCCATGTCTCCATCTCTCTAAGCTTCTAGCCAGCCTGGAACTTGGCCTAGCTTCTGTGTTGTGTTGCTCTCTCACCTGACCGCTTGGTAGTAGGACCTTTCTTTGGCAACCACTATCCCTGGACGCAGGGGCCTTCGTGGTTCCTAGTCCTGTTATTGCTGGTAGCTTCAGGATGACCAGGGGTCTGGAAGCCTCCTGGTATGCCGGTATTCCCTACTGAGTATAGAGGACCCTGTAGGCGTGGACCCGGTGTCCAGTTTGTGTCTTGGGGTCAGCCTATGATGCTCTTCTGCCCCCTCAATTCCTCTCTCCTCTCCTCTTTGCTCCGGCCACACTTGGGGCCCTCAATACAGCAGCAGACGTGCTGCGTCTTCACTGCTCTCAGTGGTAGCACACTCTCTGAACTCTCTCACTAATCTCGACTGCCCTCCATATATATATCCCAACAGGGCTCCCTCTGGTGGTATGAGGTGGAAGGGTGGAGGTGTCTGCATGTAGTGAGGGCCTCTTATGGAGAAGTCCGTCCATGCACCCTTTTGGGTCCTGTGGTACCTGTGAACAGCAGGGTGCACACATAGAGAGCCAGTTCATTCCACGTATCCAGCTTGGATACCCAATAATTATAAGGCACAGAGGAATCACGGAGGACGTTGGTACGATCGGGAAGGTACTCCTTCACCATCTTAAAAACTTTTCTTTCCTTGTCAGAGTACCCCGCACATCAGTGTGGTCCCCAAATATCACATTATGCAGAAGGGAGCAATAGATTGGAAAATTAACTGCAGTATTCTGCAAGCTGTATAATTACAATTAATGATTGTAAAGGTTGCACCAAGATTACAAGGTCTCACATTTCAACGGAGTGCATGATAAGCAGAGCTGAGTGAATCGATTTGGTGCAAATTTTAGGAAATTTTCTGGACCCGGCAAATTTAAACAATTTGCGATTTGTGAAAAATGCCCAGCAGAACTATTTTACACAATGCAGAAGATAGTATCAGCCAGACAAGGCTCACGTGACCTCAGGCGCAACCAGACAGCTATCACATCGTATATAGCATGGTATATATGCAGCGCAGCAACCATTTGGGGGTCAATCTGTTAACTGTTCACAGCTCAGCCATAGAAATAGAAATAAAAAAACACTGAATAAACATTACATATAGTGTGTGAAAGCACAGAAGAGAAGAACAGTTCCATCCGTTAACCCAAAGCCATATACTGTATGTTGAGGTCACTTGGACATTACTAGACCTCCGATTGAGCATGCACACTTCTGCTCCATGTAGAGTCTATTGGCTGATGAAGACAGCAGAGCGCTGCACGTTATATGGGCATCGTGTGCACATGGCAGTATTATCTAGGCTGAAATTACAAAGAAATGTCTGAAGTCAGATGCACTTTTTTTTTTTAAGCGTAAAAAAATAAGGAAAAGCCTAAAGGAAATAATGATACATCTGCACTATATTGATCTTTTATATCCAATTGTGCTAAAAAAAATGATGAAAAACTGTATGTGCAATTTCAGACTAAGGCTATGTTCACATGATGCATTTTGTTGAGTTTTTTTTTCTGCTCTCTTGGCTGAAAAAAAGCTGCTTACAAAAGGCAGCTTTTGCAGCTTTTTTGGTGCGTTTTTGGTACAGATTTTATGTTTAATAAAGTTAGTTTCATTCATTAAAAAAGCAGAAACGCTGCAAAAAACGTTGGAATAATTGACACGCTGCAGTTTTACAATTCAGTCCTGAAAAAAAAAAAAAAACACTTGTGCGCGTGAGATTTCTGAAATCTCACAGCTTCTGCTGGGACTGTAAAAAGCAGCTTTTAATTTGCATAAAAAAAGCATCAAATAAACGCTGCAAAAACGCAACGTGTGAACATAGTCTTAGAGTATTTTCATATGTGGTGTTTTTGCAGCAAAAGTGGTGGCAAAGAAAAAAAAAAACCCTCACCAAATACGCTGCATAAAAAAAAAAGCTGCAAAAGCGCCAAGTGTGAACATACTTTAACTGCACATTGAAGTTCAGCTACACGCTATATAAAAATGAGGCTGAGTTTTCTAAAAACGAAAACTTCCAAAAAGTCACTGAAGACCCAATTAACATATTGACTCCTGCAGCTCAGGGACCATCCATTGGACCATTCATGGGACTATTCATGGGAGGATGGGGTTCAAAAAGGGCAAAACTATATGATATAAGATTAGAGGCTGTTGCAATTTTCAGGAAGTCGGAGAGACACAGAGCACTCAGCAGCTCGGTAAATGGAGCCCCGAAAAAACACACTCGCTTCCTATTTTATTTCCTAAACACCGCCATTGTCCGTCCCGGCATTTGTTTTCCTAAGGAAATGATTCGAAGTTCAATTACTCCCTGCGAAAAAATGGTGTTGACTTTGAATTCTCTGTCCACATCACATCTTTCATTGTGAAAGCCTCCAGCGGCGCTCCACCCTGACCTGTGAACGCTGGCCCTTTCTCCATGTGATGTAACCATATAAATGCACGCCGCGCACAAAATATGGTCGTAATTCTGTATTCACTGCCTTGTTGAATGAAATGTTCGGAAGTCAGATCCAGATGTGGGTTCCTTTACGGGGTCTTAGAGAATTCGCGTTAGGGGTCGTCCTTTCATACAAACCCAACCAACCCCGAGAATTAAAGTCTGAAATGCCAGCTTTGGAATTGATCAGTTGCCATTGTCATTCATTGACTATGGGACTCTGTTCATTGTCTATAGGACTCCGTTCATTGTCTAGGGACTCCATTTACTGCAGTAAAGGGGTTTTCCAACGAATAAAAGTTATTTTTAATCAAAAGATTTTGGAATGATAATAACTTCCACAATTGAATGTGTTTAAATAAAATGTTCCTGTGCTGAGATAATCTTATACATGTGCCCCTGCTGTGTATTGTGTAATGGCTGTGTCTGACCATACAGGGACATGGTCTGATCATACCACATCTCCTGGGCAGGGGAGGAAGGAAGAGAAAGTATACAGACAGGATAGCAGGGGATCACAGCTGATTCTTTCTTTTAAGTAAAACATTGTTTATAAGCAGGCAGGGAAATGTTTTAGCTCACAAAAAGAATCATTTGCGATCCCCTGCTATCCTGTCTGTATACTCTTTTGCGTTCCCCCTGCCCAGGAGCTGTGGTATGATCAGACCATGTTCCTCTATGGTCAGACACAGCCATTACACAGTACACAACAGGGGCACATGTATAAGATTATCTCAGCACAGGAACATTTTATATAAACACATCCAATTCTGGAAGTTATTATTATTCCAAGATCTATTAATTAAAATTAACTTTCGTTCGTGGGAAAACCCCTTTAATTGTCTATGGTACTCCATCCATTGTCTGTGGTCTAAGGGACTCCATTCATTGTCTATGGGATGTCGTTTATTGTCTATGGGACTCCATTCATTGGCTAAGGAACTCCATTCATTGGCTAAGGGACTCCATTCATTGGCTAAGGGACTCTATTCATTGGCTAAGGGACTCCATTCACTGTCTATGGGACTCAATTCACTGTCTATTGGACTCCCATTTACTTTATAGAACTCCATTATTTGTCTATGGGACGCCGTTCATTGTCTAAGGTACTCCATTCACTGTCTATGAGACTCCATTAATTGTCTATGGTACTCCATTATTGTCTATGGAACTCCATTCCTTGTCTATCGGATTCCATTCACTGTCTATGATACTCCATTAATTGTCTATGAGACTCCATTCATTGTCTATGGGATCCCGTTCATTGTCTATGGGACTACATTCATTGTCTATGGGACTCCATTCATTGTCTAAGGGACTCTATTCATTGTCTATGGGACTCCATTCATTGTCTATGGAACTCCTTTCATTGTCTATGGAACTCCATTCACTGTCTAAGGGGACTCGATTCACTGTCTAAGGGATGCCAGTCATTGTCTGTGAAACTCGATTCACTGTTTAGGGACTTAATTTACTGTATGGGATACCATTACTTGTCTATGGAACGCTGTTCATTGTCAATTGGACTCTGTTCATTGTCTAAGGTACTCCATTCACTGTCTATGGGACTTCATTCATTATCTATGGGACTCCATTCATTGTCTACGGGACTTCGTTCATTGTCTATTGTACTCCATTCACTGTCTATGGCACTCCATTCATTGTCTATGGGACTCCATTCATTGTCTATAGGACTTCATGGGGCATTTCTTATCATTTGAATAGGTGACACCTTACAACTTGGGAATGACCCTATAAGGACAAAAATGTCTCATTCTCAAAGGCAAATATAAAACGTACCAGGTGTAGATATCCTTCAATTGTTGATACTTTGTTTCAAGTTGGGGCCTTAAAGGGGCTGACTAACATGAACAACACTTTATCATATACACTATTGGTGCACTGTGGAGTTTGATCCTTGGACTTGGATGTTCCATAGTCCCTCTTTTGTTTTACTAAATAACACCATGTGATCCCTCGCAGCAAGAATCATCTTTCCATCTAAAAAAGTATTCTTTTGCCGAGCTGAGATAGCCCGCTTTTTACAAAGGAGATTCTATGATGACATCTTCATCCATGAACAGGAGAATGATTGTCAACATGAAAAAAAATTTAATTACAGATTACAGCTTCCTATTGACGTCTATGGAGAGAGGAGGTATAAACAAAGTAAGAAAACAGGCAGAGAGAGACAAAAATGGTGCTGTTGCTCCCTAGTGTTTTTTTTCACATCAAAGCTGTATTGACAGCTACACTGCTCAGTACAACTGATTAATATCCTCCATGCTGCTGCTTCATGGTGTTTTATCTTTGATCACAACTGGATTCAAAGTGTCACTGCTCGTTACTGTTGTAAAATCTTCATGCTGCTGCTTCATAGTAAGTGTTGTATCTTATGTCACAACTGGATTCACAGTGTCACTGCTCATTACTGTTGTATAATCTCCATGCTGCTGCTTCATGGTGTTTTATCTTTGATCACAACTGGATTCAAAGTGTCACTGCTCATTACTGTTGTATAATCTCCATGCTGCTGCTTCATAGTAAGTGTTGTATCTTATGTCGCAACTGGATTCACAGTGTCACTGCTCATTACTGTTGTATAATCTCCATGCTGCTGCTTCATGGTGTTTTATCTTATGTCACAGCTGGATTCACAGCTACACTGCTCAGTACAACTGATTAATATCATCTGTGCTGCTTCATAGTAAGTGTTTTAGCTTATGTCAGAGCTGAATTCACAGCTTCACTGTTCATTACTGTTGTATAATCTCCATGCTACTGCTGCTGCTTCCTAGTAAATGTTTCATCTCACCCCAAAGCAGGATTCGCATCTACATTGTTCAGTACTGCTGTACAATATCCTCCAAGCTACTGCTGCTTTTTCTCATGTCTTTGTGCGCTGAATTTAGAAGACAGCCGCTAGTTTCTAACCACTAGCTTAGAGACAGCTTAAAATTATGCATAGATCATGTAGAGGAGAAAACTGGAGGAGAATACAGGATACAAATCATATAATGGCCAGAAATGGTGTAAGTCAGGGGCATAACTACAATTTCCACTTTTGAAAGCTCTGCCCCTTATCTGGGTTCTGTAGACTGGAGAATGCCTGTATATGTAGTTTTGGCTTTACACCACACTCAGGATCATGTACATAATTAGGGTTACAATGAAATCTCCACCTCGGTTACATTGTTTCACTCTTCTTCACACAGTAATAAGTAATATTACATGCTTGTATTCTGAAATTTCCCCAAAATAGGAAATGATTTTAATTCCTTGTCCCGCATCAAGACAAAACATTAGGCCAGACATAGAGGGGATTACCTTTCAGCCCGGAGGAGCACACAATACAGAAGCTTTTTGGCAGAGGTGTGTATAGTACAGACAGGAGCGGCTACACACAAACTCCGCGGTCACAACCAACTCCGTCAAAACACTTATAGATTGTTCTTGAACTATAGCCACGTGAGAAATAACAGTTTTCATAAGCAAATCCAGCTCTATGTTCTCCGGAGTCTTCAGGACTTACATTTTCACACACCCGGGAGCTTTTCTACAGAGCATCAACTCATATTTCTCCTATCAGAAAAACTGTGTGAAATGTCACTGACTTCAATGACTTTCCCTGCTGCCAGCGAGCCCAGGTGTAAACACGGGCCAAGGTCTGGAAGGGTTAAATAAAGCAAGTCTTTATTGTCTGCAGGAAAGGCAAATTTATGGTTAAAATAATTCAGAACGGAGAAAATATCATTTAGAATTAGAGATAAGCAGTGGGATTCTGCTTCAGGACTTCAAAGACTGAAATTCAATTCTTTCGAATTTTAGATAAAACTATGAACATAATACAATAATGTATGTACACAGTGACTCCACCAGCAGAATAGTGAGTTCAGCTCTGAAGTATAATACAGGATATAACTCAGGATCAGTACAGGATAAGTAATGTAATGTATGTACACAGTGACTGCACCAGCAGAATAGTGAGTTCAGCTCTGAAGTATAATACAGGATATAACTCAGGATCAGTACAGGATAAGTAATGTAATGTATGTACACAGTGACTCCACCAGCAGAATAGTGAGTTCAGCTCTGAAGTATAATACAGGATATAACTCAGGATCAGTACAGGATAAGTAATGTAATGTATGTACACAGTGACTGCACCAGCAGAATAGTGAGTTCAGCTCTGGAGTATAATACAGGATATAACTCAGGATCAGTACAGGATAAGTAATGTAATGTATGTACACAGTGACTCCACCAGCAGAATAGTGAGTGCAGCTCTGGAATATAATACAGGATGTAACTCAGGATCAGTACAGGATAAGTAATGTAATGTATGTACACAGTGACTCCACCAGCAGAATAGTGAGTGCAGCTCTGAAGTATAATACAGGATATAACTCAGGATCAGTACAGGATAAGTAATGTAATGTATGTACACAGTGACTGCACCAGCAGAATAGTGAGTTCAGCTCTGAAGTATAATACAGGATATAACTCAGGATCAGTACAGGATAAGTAATGTAATGTATGTACACAGTGACTGCACCAGCAGAATAGTGAGTTCAGCTCTGGAGTATAATACAGGATATAACTCAGGATCAGTACAGGATAAGTAATGTAATGTATGTACACAGTGACTCCACCAGCAGAATAGTGAGTTCAGCTCTGAAGTATAATACAGGATATAACTCAGGATCAGTACAGGATAAGTAATGTAATGTATGTACACAGTGACTGCACCAGCAGAATAGTGAGTTCAGCTCTGAAGTATAATACAGGATATAACTCAGGATCAGTACAGGATAAGTAATGTAATGTATGTACACAGTGACTCCACCAGCAGAATAGTGAGTTCAGCTCTGAAGTATAATACAGGATATAACTCAGGATCAGTACAGGATAAGTAATGTAATGTATGTACACAGTGACTGCACCAGCAGAATAGTGAGTTCAGCTCTGAAGTATAATACAGGATATAACTCAGGATTAGTACAGGATAAGTAATGTAATGTATGTACACAGTGACTCCACCAGCAGAATAGTGAGTTCAGCTCTGAAGTATAATACAGTATATAACTCAGGATCAGTACAGGATAAGTAATGTAATGTATGTACACAGTGACTCCACCAGCAGAATAGTGAGTTCAGCTCTGAAGTATAATACAGTATATAACTCAGGATCAGTACAGGATAAGTAATGTAATGTATGTACACAGTGACTGCACCAGCAGAATAGTGAGTGCAGCTCTGGGGTATAATACAGGATGTAACTCAAGATCAGTACAGGATAAGTAATGTAATGTATGTACACAGTGACTCCACCAACAGAATAGTGAGTGCAGCTCTGGAGTATAATACAGGATGTAACTCAGGATCAGTACAGGATCAGTAATGTAATGTATGTACACAATGACACCACCAGCAGAATAGTGAGTGCAGCTCTGAAGTATAATACAGTATATAACTCAGGATCAGTACAGGATCAGTAATGTAATGTATGTACACAGTGACTGCACCAGCAGAATAGTGAGTGCAGCTCTGGGGTACAATACAGGATGTAACTCAGGATCAGTACTGGATAAGTAATGTAATGTATGTACACAGTGACACCACCAGCAGAATAGTGAGTGCAGCTCTGGGGTATAATACAGGATGTAACTCAGGATCAGTACAGGAAAAGGATTGCAATGTATGTACACAGTGACTCCACCAGCAGAAGAGTGAGTGCAGCTCTGGAGTATAATACAGGAGGTAACTCAGGATCAGTACAGGATAAGTAATGTAATATATGTACACAGTGACTCCTCCAGCAGAATAGTGAGTGCAGCTGTGGAGTATAATACAGGATGTAACTCAGGATCCGCACAGGATAAGTAATGTAATGTATGTACACAGTGACTGCACCAGCAGAATAGTGAGTGCAGCTCTGGGGTATAATACAGGCTATAACTCAGGATCAGTACAGGATAAGTAATGTAATGTATGTACACAGTGACTCCACCAGCAGAATAGTGAGTGCAGCTGTGGAGTATAATACAGGAGGTAACTCAGGATCAGTACAGGATAAGTAATGTAATGTATGTACACAGTGACTGCACCAGCAGAATAGTGAGTGCAGCTCTGGAGTATAATACATGATGTAACTCAGGATCAGTACAGGATAAGTAATGTAATGTATGTACACAGTGACTGCACCAGCAGAATAGTGAGTGCAGCTCTGGAGTATAATACATGATGTAACTCAGGATCAGTGCAGGATAAGTAATGTAATGTATGTACACAGTGACTGCACCAGCAGAATAGTGAGTGCAGCTCTGGAGTATAATACTGGATGTAACTCAGGATCAGTACAGGATAAGTAATGTAATGTATGTACACAGTGACTGCACCAGCAGAATAGTGAGTGCAACTCTGGAGTACAATACAGGATGTAACTCAGGATCCGCACAGGATAAGTAATGTAATGTATATACACAGTGACTGCACCAGCAGAATAGTGAGTGCAGCTGTGGAGTATAATACAGGAGGTAACTCAGGATCAGTACAGGATAAGTAATGTAATGTATGTACAGTCATGGCCAAAAGTTTTGAGAATGACACCAAAATGATATTTTCACATGATCTGCTGGCCTCTGGTTTTTATTAGTGTTTGTCTGATGTTAATATCACATACAGAAATATAATTGCAATCATATTACGAGTACCAATAGGTTATATTGACAGTTAGAATGAGTTAATGCAGCAAGTCAATATTTGCAGTGTTGCCCCTTCTTCTTCAAGACCTCTGTAATTCTCCCTGGCATGCTCTCAATCAACTTTTGGACCAAATCCTGACTGATAGCAGTCCATTCTTGCATAATCAATGCTTGCATTTTGCCAGAATTTGTTGGTTTTTGTTTGTCCACCCGTCTCTTGATGATTGACCACAAGTTCTCAATGGGATTAAGATCTGGGGAGTTTCCAGGCCATGGACCCAAAATCTCTATGTTTTGTTCCATGAGCCATTTAGTTATCACCTTTGCTTTATGGCAAGGTGCTCCATCATGCTGGAAAAGGCATTGTTGGGCGCCAAATTGCTCTTGGACGGTTGGGAGAAGTTGCTCTTGGAGGACATTCTGGTACCATTCTTTATTCATGGCTGTGTTTTTAGGCAAGACTGTGAGTGAGCGATTCCCTTGGCTGAGAAGCAACCCCACACATGAATGGTTTCAGGATGCTTTACAGTTGGCATGAGACAAGACTGGTGGTAGCGCTCACCTCTTCTTCTCCGAATAAGCTGTTTTCCAGATGTCCCAAACAATCTAAAAGGGGATTCATCAGAGAAAATGACTTTGCCCCAGTCCTCAGCAGTCCACTCCCTGTTCCTTTTTCAGAATATCAGTCGGTCCCTGATGTTTTTTCTGGAGAGAAGTGGCTTCTTTGCTGCCCTCCTTGAAACCAGCCCTTGCTCAAAGAGTCTCCGCCTCACAGTGCGTGCAGAAGCACTCACACCAGCCTGCTGCCATTCCTGAGCAAGCTCGGCACTGCTGGTAGTCCAATCCCGCAGCTGAAACAGTTTTAAGATACGGTCCTGGCGCTTGCTGGTCTTTCTTGGGCGCCCTGGAGCCTTTTTGACAACAATGGAAGCTCTCTCCTTGAAGTTCTTGATGATGCGATAGATTGTTGACTGAGGTGCAATCTTTGTAACTGCGATACTCTTCCCTGTTAGGCCATTTTTGTTGCAGTGCAATGATGGCTGCATGTTTTTCTTTAGAGATAACCATGGTTAACTGAAGAGAAACAATGATACCAAGAACCAGCCTCCTTTTAAAGTGTCCAGTGATGTCATTCTTACTTAATCATGACTGATTGATCGCCAGCCCTGTCCTCATCAACACCTACACCTGTGTTAATGGATCAATCACTAAAACAATGTTAGCTGCTCCTTTTAAGGCAGGACTGCAATGATGTTGAAATGTGTTTTGGGGGTTAAAGTTCATTTTCTGGGCAAATATTGACTTTGCAAGTACAGTAATTGCTGTTAAGCTGATCACTCTTTGACATTCAGGAGTACATGCAAATTGCTATTACAAAAAATGAAGCAGTAAACTTTGGAAAAATTACTATTTGTCTCATTCTCAATACTTTTGGCCATGACTGTACACAGTGACTGCACCAGCAGAATAGCGAGTGCAGCTCTGGGGTATAATACAGGCTATAACTCAGGATCAGTACAGGATAAGTAATGTAATGTATGTACACAGTGACTCCACCAGCAGAATAGTGAGTGCAGCTGTGGAGTATAATACAGGAGGTAACTCAGGATCAGTACAGGATAAGTAATGTAATGTATGTACACAGTGACTGCACCAGCAGAATAGTGAGTGCAGCTCTGGGGTATAATACAGGATGTAACTCAGGATCAGTACAGGATAAGTAATGTAATGTATGTGCACAGTGACTGTGACGCGCCCCTGGGCCTGTGTCGCGCAGCGTTGCGCACGCGGGAGCTTACCCGGAGCCGGATCTGTTGAGGGTTGTAGTCTCGTGGCGGTGATCCGGTCCGTTCCCAGGGAGTCAGACTAAGTGGCGCTGTATCAGCGGTAGATGTTGGACGACTACGCCACCCGTTGAGTACAGCTAAGGAGCTGCTGCTGCAGGGCAGACCGCTGAGGCCGGTGGTAGGATTGTGCAGCGTGATAGTATAACCCCCAACGGGAGGGGTATGGCCTCAGGGCAGCCGACGTGGATGATGGGGGTAGCAGGAACCACTCGGAGACGGTACGGTGTAGTTCAGGGTCTTTACTGGTGACAAAGATAGACCCTCCCGGAGTACTGGCTAGCGATTGGGGCCTGGTCAGTCCTTGAGCAGATGGGATCTCCCCTGGCCAGGCGGAGTTGTAGGCCTCCCAAACTAACGATACTCTTCTGGCTACCTTGCTAGAGGCGGGTATAAGTAGCCCACGTCCCTGAGTGTACCGTGTGGTGCTCACCCGTATGGCCGGTGACTCGGGGCCTTCTAGTAGCTTCCGCTCCACGACGGCGGTGCTGGTCCCACGCGTGTGACCGTGCCTTCGGGTTTCTGGGCCAGAGGACCTGCAATCCCCTGCCGGTCGGTTTCTGCTGCTGGATAGGAGTTAGTCCCCACAGCCTCGGACTCCGGGTCCGGTGATAACTTCTCAGTCAGGGCGAGCTCTGCAGCTGCCAGCCCCTGACTCCTTGTAGCACTGCTCCCACAGAGCTCCTGTTGTTTCTTCCTATGCTGCTTCTCTTCTCTACTTCTTCTCTACTCACTAACCCTGCCTCAGCCCTAGGTTTATATAGGGGAAGTTCTTCCCCTCCCAGGACTGGGCAGGAGGTGTGGCATGCATAGGATTCCTGACCAAGAGACCTCCCACCTGCTCTCAGACATAACATTGCTGTTACTGTGGAAACCAGACCCCTGGGGTGCCACATTCCCCCCTAGTGAAATTTAGTACTCCGGGACTAAACATATTTTTAGAAAAACATAACAAGGTATAAACAATAATAATACAATAAGAAAAACACATAAAGATGGTCACGGCGTGTCCGCAACCGGGTGCAGTTTTTGAAGAAAAGCAAGGTGTCCATTTCACCAAAACAGGGAGACGTAACCAGGTAGGGGTCTGTCCTGCCCCGAGTCCTTAACAGTCTTTAGTCCATTCCAGGGTTACGCTCCAACCATGTACAAAGGATTCCCGGTAAATCCACCAAAGACTCCCATAAATTACTAGAAACACATAATTATTTACAGGATATGGCCGCTCTCAGTCCTCGGCCAGTGGGGATAAGGAATGGCTGCTCACAGTCCTCAGCCTGGTTTAAGATAGGGGCACATGGGAAACAATTCACTAATCCCAACGGGGACCATATTTTAATTAGCAGCAGTCCTTGTACCCTTACGGGTAACTATTTACAGCTCTTTATTCACGCTACTTCCCTTCAGTAGCTATGTCCTCTTTGTGCTCCCTCCTGAGGGTAGTCCTCAGACCCGTCCGGGTCCTCTTGGCTTTCCTCGTATTGGTAGTACTGCAGCTCCTCCTCGGCTAGCTGGGTTAGTATCTCTGCGACAGTCCTCCTCCCAGGTGGCCAGGACTTTACCTCCCTTTGGGCTGCCCCGGTTAATTGGGCCACCAGGATGCTCACTTTTTGCTCCTCTGTGAGGGGGTACACCTGGAAGAGGCTATCCAGCTTTTCTCTAAAGTCATGCAGGGTACGTGACTCCCCTGAGTACTGGGGTAGCCAGGCTGCCCCCGGGATATAGGGCATGGTGAAAGGCATGACCGCAACAGCGGTGGCGCTGGCGGGGGTTGAAGCGGTGAAGCTCTCCTCCGTATCCGACATCCTTCCTCCCCCCTAGTGGACCGTGGCCTACCTTGCGATGATCCTCTTCCGTAGGCCGCGGCTCCGCAGTGGATCGTCAGGGTCGAGGACCTTCCGTCGCGCTCCTGTGACGTCGGCGTCTGCTGGGCTCCTTCCAGGACCTTACGCAACGTCCGGACGTGAGGCGGGGCTTCAGTTCTCGCGCGCCTTCGGAGTCCACGCCCCTCTTCTTCCCGCGCGGCGTCTTCAAGATGGCGTCCAACGGCGGGAAAACTCCACGGATGGCGGGAAGAAGGCAAAAGATGGCGCCGGATGGCGGGAATCTTCACGGATGGCGGGAAGAAGGCTGAAGATGGCGCCGGATGGCGGGAATCTTCACGGATGGCGGGAAGAAGGCTGAAGATGGCGCCGGATGGTGGGAATCTTCACCACTGGTAAGTTTGAACAGTCTTTTTTCAGGCACGCAGTACCCGGTGGTTGCGGGCACGAAATCCTGCCGACTACGCCAAAAGTTGACGCGCCCCTGGGCCTGTGTCGCGCAGCGTTGCGCACGCGGGAGCTTACCCGGAGCCGGATCTGTTGAGGGTTGTAGTCTCGTGGCGGTGATCCGGTCCGTGCCCAGGGAGTCAGACTAAGTGGCGCTGTATCAGCGGTAGATGTTGGACGACTACGCCACCCGTTGAGTACAGCTAAGGAGCTGCTGCTGCAGGGCAGACCGCTGAGGCCGGTGGTAGGATTGTGCAGCGTGATAGTATAACCCCCAACGGGAGGGGTATGGCCTCAGGGCAGCCGACGTGGATGATGGGGGTAGCAGGAACCACTCGGAGACGGTACGGTGTAGTTCAGGGTCTTTACTGGTGACAAAGATAGACCCTCCCGGAGTACTGGCTAGCGATTGGGGCCTGGTCAGTCCTTGAGCAGATGGGATCTCCCCTGGCCAGGCGGAGTTGTAGGCCTCCCAAACTAACGATACTCTTCTGGCTACCTTGCTAGAGGCGGGTATAAGTAGCCCACGTCCCTGAGTGTACCGTGTGGTGCTCACCCGTATGGCCGGTGACTCGGGGCCTTCTAGTAGCTTCCGCTCCACGACGGCGGTGCTGGTCCCACGCGTGTGACCGTGCCTTCGGGTTTCTGGGCCAGAGGACCTGCAATCCCCTGCCGGTCGGTTTCTGCTGCTGGATAGGAGTTAGTCCCCACAGCCTCGGACTCCGGGTCCGGTGATAACTTCTCAGTCAGGGCGAGCTCTGCAGCTGCCAGCCCCTGACTCCTTGTAGCACTGCTCCCACAGAGCTCCTGTTGTTTCTTCCTATGCTGCTTCTCTTCTCTACTTCTTCTCTACTCACTAACCCTGCCTCAGCCCTAGGTTTATATAGGGGAAGTTCTTCCCCTCCCAGGACTGGGCAGGAGGTGTGGCATGCATAGGATTCCTGACCAAGAGACCTTCCACCTGCTCTCAGACATAACATTGCTGTTACTGTGGAAACCAGACCCCTGGGGTGCCACAACTGCACCAGCAGAATAGTGAGTGCAGCTCTGGAGTATTATACAGGATGTAACTCAGGATCAGTACAGGATAAGTAATGTAATGTATGTACACAGTGACTGCACCAGCAGAATAGTGAGTGCAGCTCTGGAGCATAATACAGGATGTAACTCAGGATCAGTACAGGATAAGTAATGTAATGTATGTACACAGTGACTGCACCAGCAGAATAGTGAGTGCAGCTCTGGAGTATAATACAGAATGTAACTCAGGATCAGTACAGGATAAGGAATGTAATGCATGTACACAGTGACTGCACCAGCAGAATAGTGAGTGCAGCTCTGGGGTATAATACAGGCTATAACTCAGGATCAGTACAGGATAAGTAATGTAATGTATGTACACAGTGACTCCACCAGCAGAATAGTGAGTGCAGCTGTGGAGTATAATACAGGAGGTAACTCAGGATCAGTACAGGATAAGTAATGTAATGTATGTACACAGTGACTGTACCAGCCAGGGGCGGAACTACCGCCCGTGCAGCCGGTTCATTGAACGGGGGCCCCGAGGGAGAGGGGGCCCCTCCAGCCTCCAGCAGGGCCGCCATCAGGGCATGACTGCCCTGACTCCAGTATGGGGCCCGGCCGGTAGGGGCCCCCTCGGAGCCCCGTTGGGGGCCCCCCTCTTGTGCATCTCTCGCCTCATGGGGCCCCCGGCCCCATGCTAAGCGCCGGGTCCGGGACATCTCAGCGCTGCGCTGCGCTGCCGTGGCAGCGCCTTCATGATTCCCCTGACTTCCGGTCATGTGACGGCGCCGTCACATGACCGGAAGTCAGGAGAACCTGGTGTCAGCGATTTGGACGAGCGCCAGGATTCTGCAGGGATTGCATGGGGGTAAGTATAACAAGTTTTATTTTTTTTTAAATACAATTAACTAGGAGTGGGGGGAATGGGAGATGCACATGTGGGGGGGGATGAGAGATGCACATGTGGGGGGGGGTGGGAGATGCACATGTGGGGGGGATGAGAGATGCACATGTGGGGGGGGATGAGAGATGAACATGTGGGGGGGATGAGAGATGCACACACATGTGGGGGGGGATGAGAGATGCACATGTGGGGGGGGAGATGAGAGATGCACATGTGGGGGGGGAGATGAGAGATGCACATGTGGGGGGGGAGATGAGAGATGCACATGTGGGGGGGGTGAGAGATGCACATGTGGGGGGGATGAGAGATGCACATGTGGTGGAGGGGGATGAGAGAGGTGCACATGTGGGGGAGGGGGATGAGAGAGGTGAACATGTGGGGGAGGGGGATGAGAGAGGTGCACATGTGGGGGAGGGGGATGAGAGAGGTGCACATGTGGGGGAGGGGGATGAAAGAGGTGCACATGGGGGGGTGAGAGATGTGCACATGGGGGGTGGTGAGAGATGTGCACATGGGAGGGGTTGAGAGCTGCACATGGGGGGGTTTGAGAGCTGCACATGGGGGGGGTTTGAGAGCTGCACATGGGGGGGATGAGAGATGCACATGGGGGGGATGAGAGAGGGGCACATGTGGGGGAGGGGAATGAGAGATGTGCACATGGGGGGGTGAGAGATGTGCACATGGGGGGTGGTGAGAGATGTGCACATGGGAGGGGTTGAGAGCTGCACATGGGGGGGTTTGAGAGCTGCACATGGGGGGGGTTTGAGAGCTGCACATGGGGGGGATGAGAGCTGCACATGGGGGAATTGGGAGAAAATGAGCTGCACATGGGGGAATTGGGAGTAGGGGGATAATGAGCTGCACATAATGAATGTGGGGTGGGGGAGAGTAAATGATAAATGATGATGGGGTGGGGAGAGCACGGACATGATATAATGAATCGGGGCAGGGGGTGCATGTAAATAGTGAATGCGGGGAGCAGGAAGCATAGAGTAGGGGGCGTTGCGGATGCAGGAGTGTAACTGGTAACAAATTGGCGGAAAGAGTAGAGGTTCTAATTAAATTATATATTGAGTGCCTATTTACAGTTAATGGGGGCACCGTGGTGGATTACAATTTTTATTTGGAATGGTAGGTGGCATAATAACTAACCATATATTGATGGTGGATGTACGTCTGTATTCAGCTGCGTAATGTAGAAGTTGGGGAATGTGCTCTAGATAACTGTGTTATTTTATGCAGAGACGAGTCCTGGCTGGTAGACGTGATGGCGGTCTGTGCTGGATGAAGGAGAAAAGCGTAGCTGAAGGACTTCACCTAGAGACGTCACCAGTGAGTCAGTGTATTACATGTACACTTACACTATATACTATGTACCGGGCTCCTGTGTATAATGTCACTGGTGATCACTGTATTACCTGTACACTATATACAGAGCTCCTGTGTATAATGTCACTGGTGATCACTGTATTACCTGTACACTGACACTATATACAGAGCTCCTGTGTATAATGTCACTGGTGATCACTAGATTACCTGGACACTTACATTATACATACCATGTATAGAGCTCCCGTGTATAATGACACTTATGGTAATATTAGTAATGTGGTGGTAATATTAGTAATGTGGTGGTAATATGTGGTCTGGTCATGGTGTGGCAGTTTTTCTCCCTTCTGTGTGGTATTATTCGGTCACTATGTTGTGGTAATATGTGGTCTGGTCATGGTGTGGCGGTATTCCCTGTATGTGGTATTATTGGTCATTTTAAAAAAAAATGTATATGACACATTCCCTTAAAGAAAACTAAATAAACATATATCTAAAAAGAGTATTGGATATTTTAAGAAAATTTTAATAGGTTAGAGTAGGGCCCGGCCAGAAGAGTCTACCTTATCGTGGTGGCGGCTTTAAAAATCTTTTGGCCAAAACAAAAGCTGATGGCTATGTATGTGGCGCCGTCACATGGCCGAACGTCAGGAGAACGTGGTGGCAGCGACGTGGACGAGCACCAGGATTCTGCAGGGATCGCATGGGGGTAAGTATAACAAGTTTTATTTTTTTTAAATACAATTAATTAACCAGGAGTGAGGGGAATCAGAGATGCACATGGGGGGGGGGTGAGAGATGCACATGGGGGGGGGGTGAGAGATGCACATGGGGGGGGATGAGAGATGCACATGGGGGGGATGAGAGATGCACATGGGGGGGTGAGAGATGCACATGTGGGGTGAGAGATGCACATGGGGGGGTGAGAGATACACATGGGGGGATGAGAGATGCACATGGGGGGATGAGAGATGCACATGGGGGGGATGAGAGATGCACATGGGGGGGTGAGATATGCACATGGGGGGTGAGAGATGCACATGGGGGGGATGAGAGATGCACATGGGGGGGATGAGAGATGCACATGGGGGGGATGAGAGATGCACATGGGGGGGATGAGAGATGCACATGGGGGGATGAGAGATGCACATGGGGGGGATGAGAGATGCACATGGGGGGGTGAGAGATGCACATGGGGGGGATGAGAGATGCACATGGGGGGGATGAGAGATGCACATGGGGGGGATGAGAGATGCACATGGGGGGATGAGAGATGCACATGGGGGATGAGAGATGCACGGGGGGGTGAGAGATGCACGGGGGAGGGATGAGAGATGCACGGGGGGGATGAGAGATGCACGGGGGGGGATGAGAGATGCACGGGGGGATGAGAGATGCACGGGGGGGATGAGAGATGCACGGGGGGGATGAGAGATGCACGGGGGGGATGAGAGATGCACGGGGGGGTGAGAGATGCACGGGGGGATGAGAGATGCACGGGGGGGGGTGAGAGATGCACGGGGGGATGAGAGATGCACGGGGGGGGATGAGAGATGCACGGGGGATGAAAGATGCACGGGGGGGGATGAGAGATGCACGGGGGGGTGAGAGATGCACGGGGGGGGATGAGAGATGCACGGGGGATGAAAGATGCACGGGGGGGATGAGAGATGCACGGGGGGTGAGAGATGCACGGGGGGATGAGAGATGCACGGGGGGGTGAGCTGCACATGGGATGAGAGCTGCACATGGGGGGGATGAGGGAAGCACATGGGGGGGTTATGTTTACATAACTTTGTTGCCTTATGAAGGGCAGGGGGGGGCCCCCAAAAATTTCTTGCACAGGGGCCCACTACAGTCTGTGTCCGCCCCTGGTACCAGCAGAAGAGTGAGTGCAGCTCTGGAGTATAATACAGGATGTAACTCAGGATCAGTACAGGATAAGTAATGTAATGTATGTACACAGTGACTGCACCAGCAGAATAGTGAGTGCAGCTCTGGAGTATAATACAGGATGTAACTCAGGGTCAGTACAGGATAAGTGATGTAATGTATGTACACTGACTGCACCAGCAGAATAGTGAGTGCAGCTCTGGAGTATAATACAGGATGTAACTCAGGATCAGTACAGGATAAGTAATGTAATGTATGTACACAGTGACTCCACCAGCAGAATAGTGAGTGGAGCTCTGGAGTATAATACAGGATGTAACTCAGGATCAGAACAGGATAAGTAATGTATGTACACAGTGACTTCACCAGCAGAATAGTGAGTGCAGCTCTGGAATATAATACAGGATGTAACTCAGGATCAGTACAGGATAAGTAATGTAATGCATGTACACAGTGACTCCACCAGCAGAATAGTGAGTGCAGCTCTGGAGTATAATACAGGATGTAACGCAGGATCAGTACAGGATAAGTAATGCACTGTATGTACACGGTAACTGCACCAGTCGAATAGTGAGTGCAGCTCTGGGGTATAATACAGGATGTAACTCAGGATCAGTGCAGGATAAGTAATGTAATGTATGTACACAGTGACTCCACCAGCAGAATAGTGAGTGCAACTCTGGAGTATAATACAGGATGTAACTCAGGATCAGTACAGGATAAGTAATGTAATGTATGCACACAGTGACTCCACCAGCAGAATAGTGAGTGCAGCTCTGGAGTATAATACATGATGTAACTCAGGATCAGTACAGGATAAGTAATGTAATGTATGTACACAGTGACTCCACCAGCAGAATAGTGAGTGCAGCTATGGAGTATAATACAGGATGTAACTCAGGATCAGTACAGGATCAGTAATGTAATGTATGTACACAGTGACTGCACCAGCAGAATAGTGAGTGCAGCTCTGGAGTATAATACAGGATGTAACTCAGGAGCAGTGCAGGATCAGTAATGTAATGTATGCACACAGTGACTCCACCAGCAGAATAGTGAGTGCAGCTCTGGAGTATAATACAGGATGTAACTTAGGATCTGTACAGGATAAGTAGTGAAATGTATGTACACAGTGACTCCACCAGCAGAATAGTGAGTGCAGCTCTGGAGTATAATACAGTATGTAACTCAGGATCAGTACAGGATAAGTAATGTAATGTATGTACACAGTGACTGCACCAGCAGAATAGTGAGTGCAGCTCTGGGGTATAATACAGGATGTAACTCAGGATCAGTACAGGATAAGTAATGTAATGTATGTACACAGTGACTGTACCAGCAGAATAGTGAGTGCAGCTCTGGGGTATAATACAGGATGTAACTCAGGATCAGTGCAGGATAAGTAATGTAATGTATGTACACAGTGACTCCACCAGCAGAATAGTGAGAGCTGCTCTGGAGTATAATATAGGATGTAACTCAGGATCAGTACAGGATAAGTAATGTCATGTATGTACACAGTGACTCCACCAGCAGAATAGTGAGTGCTGCTCTGGAGTATAATACAGGATGTAACTCAGGATCAGTACAGGATAAGTAATGTAATGTATGTACACAGTGACTGTACCAGCAGAATAGTGAGTGCAGCTCTGGGGTATAATACAGGATGTAACTCAGGATCAGTGCAGGATAAGTAATGTAATGTATGTACACAGTGACTCCACCAGCAGAATAGTGAGAGCTGCTCTGGAGTATAATATAGGATGTAACTCAGGATCAGTACAGGATAAGTAATGTAATGTATGTACATAGTGACTCCACCAGCAGAATAGTGAGTGCAGCTCTGTAGTATAATACAGGATGTAACTCAGGATCAGTACAGGATCTGTAATGTAATGTATGTACACAGTGACTGCACCAGCAGAATAGTGAGTGCAGCTCTGGAGTATAATACAGGATGTAACTCAGGATCAGTACAGGATAAGTAATGTAATGTATGTACACAGTGACTCCACCAGCAGAATAGTGAGTGCAGCTCTGGAGTAAAATACAGGATGTAACTTAGGATCAGTACAGGATCAGTAATGTAATGTATGTACACAGTGACTGCACCAGCAGAATAGTGAGTGCAGCTCTGGAGTATAATACAGGATGTAACTCAGGATCAGTACAGGATCAGTAATGTAATGTGTGTACACAGTGACTGCACCAGCAGAATAGTGAGTGCAGCTCTGGAGTATAATACAGGATGTAACTCAGGATCAGTACAGGATCAGTAATGTAATGTGTGTACACAGTGACTGCACCAGCAGAATAGTGAGTACAGCTCTGGAGTATAATACAGGATGTAACTCAGGATCAGTAATGTAATGTATGTACACAGTGACTCCACCAGCAGAATAGTGAGTGCAGCTCTGGAGTATAATACAGGATGTAACTCAGGATCTGTACAGGATAAGTAGTGTAATGTATGTACACAGTGACTCCACCAGCAGAATAGTGAGTGCAGCTCTGGAGTATAATACAGGATGTAACTCAGGATCAGTACAGGATAAGTAATGTAATGTATGTACACAGTGACTGCACCAGCAGAATAGTGAGTGCAGCTCTGGGGTATAATACAGGATGTAACTCAGGATCAGTACAGGATCAGTAATGTAATGTATGTACACAGTGACTCCACCAGCAGAATAGTGAGTGCTGCTCTGGAGTATAATACAGGATGTAACTCAGGATCAGTACAGGATAAGTAATGTAATGGATGTACACAGTGACTGCATCAGCAGAATAGTGAGTGCAGCTCTGGGGTATAATACAGGATGTAACTCAGGATCAGTATAGGATCAGTAATGTAATGTATGTACACAGTGACTCCACCAGCAGAATAGTGAGTGCAGCTCTGGGGTATAATACAGGATGTAACTCAGGATCAGTACAGGATAAGTAATGTAATGTATGTACACAGTGACTGCACCAGCAGAATAGGGAGCGCAGCTCTAGAGTATAATACATGATGTAACTCAGGATCAGTACAGGATAAGTAATGTAATGTATGTACACAGTGACTGTACCAGCAGAATAGTGAGTGCAGCTCTGGAGTATAATACAGGATGTAACTCAGGATCAGTACAGGATAAGTAATGTAATGTATGTACACAGTGACTGTACCAGCAGAATAGTGAGTGCAGCTCTCGAGTATAATACAGGATGTAACTCAGGATCAGTACAGGATAAGTAATATAACGTATGTACACAGTGACTGCACCAGCAGAATAGTGAGTGCAGCTCTGGAATATAATACAGGATGTAACTCAGGATCAGTGCAGGATAAGTAATGTAATGTATGTACACAGTGACTGTACCAGCAGAATAGTGAGTGCAGCTCTGGAGCATAATAAAGGAGGTAACTGTGGATCAGTACAGGATAAGTAATGTAATGTATGTACACAGTGACTCCACCAGCAGAATAGTGAGTGCAGCTCTGGAGTATAATACAGGATGTATCTCAGGATCAGTACAGGATAAGTAATGTAATGTATGTACACAGTGACTCCACCAGCAGAATAGTGAGTGCAGCTCTGGAGTATAATACAGGATGTAACTCAGGGTCAATACAGGATAAGTAATTTAATGTATGTACACAGTGACTCCACCAGCAGAATAGTGAGTGCCGCTCTGGAGTATAATACAGGATGTAACTCAGGATCAGTACAGGATAAGTAATGTAATGTATGTACACAGTGACTCCACCTGCTGAATAGTGAGTGCAGCTCTGGAGTATAATACAGGATGTATCTCAGGATCAGTACAGGATAAGTAATGTAATGTATGTATGCAGTGACTCCACCAGCAGAATAGTGAGTGCAGCTCTGGAGTATAATATAGGATGTAACTCAGGATTAATACAGGATAAGTAATGTAATGTATGTACACAGTGACTCCACCAGCAGAATAGTGAGTGCAGCTCTGGAGTATAATGCAGGATGTAACTCAGGATTAGAGATGAGCGGTGTTCGACTCGAACTGTTCGCCAATCTCAAATTCGAGCTGTTTTGGGCGGTGTTCGAGCCGGTCGGCGAACACGAACAATTTGAGAAAAATTTGGCTGTTCGAGGTTATGTTCGATAACTGTTCGTGCACCAAAATCATAACTGGATTTTTTCTCAGTAATGATGAAAATTTATGTTAATACGCAGTTTGAGTGTACAGCGGGGCGGGGGGAGGGGCAGGGGATGGATCTCTGCAGAAATAATGAAGATCTCCATTTTTTTTCCTCTTTCCCGCATTTACAGTGGGGAGGTGCAATCTGTCAGCCTACCAGCAGCGCACACACGGAGCGAACTGATTTTTTTCACACAAGCAAGGGCATGTGTGATTGGCAGTGTATGTCACATGTCCTTGCCCTATAAGACCAAGCCATTTTCCCCGTCGCCACCATTTTCTCACTGCTGCAGCTGCGTGTTAGACGGCACCGCTGTTGCTGTGTGCGCTATACTTTGTTAGTTTCAAGCCAATTTTCGCACAAATCTACAGATAGCTTGGGAGTAGGGAATAGTTGTGATTGCAGTCCTTTTAAGGACTAGGTTACAGCATTTCCTACGACTTTTATCAGGGAGGTCTGTGCTCTTAAATAGATAGATTGTGGGAGTAAAGACTAATTGTAATTGGAGTCCTTTTCAGGACTAGGTTACATCAGTTCCTATCAGTTTTTGCCAGGCAGGTCTGTGCCAGTGCTGTGCAAGTTTTTTTCACAGCATTTGGCTGAATCTAGCAAAGCTAATCCTTTTTGGCCTATTGCAGAGTGTGTTAGTCAGTGGAGTAGCCTATCTGTGTTTCAAGATATACCACCTGTTTATAGAATACCAATTTTTTTACTGCACCTAGTGAAGTAAAATCTTTTGGGCATAGCATCATTCTATTAGTCCATCTATACTGACCTCCATCAGGTTGCAAATTAAAAATAATTTTTATCTGCATCTACCTCTGAAAAAATATTTGGGCTTCTAGCTGTGTGTGGGACTTGTTCTATTAGTCCATCTATACTGACCTCCATCAGGTTGCAAACTGAATATAATTTTTTTCTGCATCTAGCTCTGAAAAAATATTTGGCCTTCTAGCAGTGTGTGGGACTTGTTCTAATAATCCATCTATACAGACCTCCATCAGGTTGCAAACTGAATATAATTTTTTTTCTGCATCTACCTCTGAAAAAATATTTGGGCTTCTAGCTGTGTGTGGGACTTTCTCTATTAGTCCATCTATACTGACCTCCATCAGGTTGCAAATTAAAAATAATTTTTTGTCTGCATCTAGCTCTGAAAAAATATTTGGCCTTCTAGCAGTGTGTGGGACTTTCTCTATTAGTCCATCTATACTGACCTCCATCAGGTTGCAAACTGAATATATTTTTTTTCTTCATCTACCTCTGAAAAAATATTGGGCATGTAGCTGTGTGTGGGACTTGTTCTATTAATCCATCTATACAGACCTCCATCAGGTTGCAAACTGAATATAATTTTTTTCTGCATCTACCTCTGAAAAAATATTTGGGCTTCTAGCTGTGTGTGGGACTTGTTCTATTAGTCCATCTATACTGACCTCCATCAGGTTGCAAACTGAAAATAATTTTTTGTCTGCATCTAGCTCTGAAAAAATATTTGGCCTTCTAGCAGTGTGTGGGACTTTCTCTATTAGTCCATCTATACTGACCTCCATCAGGTTGCAAATTAAAAATAATTTTTATCTGCATCTACCTCTGAAAAAATATTTGGGCTTCTAGCTGTGTGTGGGACTTGTTCTATTAGTCCATCTATACTGACCTCCATCAGGTTGCAAACTGAATATAATTTTTTTCTGCATCTAGCTCTGAAAAAATATTTGGCCTTCTAGCAGTGTGTGGGACTTTCTCTATTAGTCCATCTATACTGACCTCCATCAGGTTGCAAATTAAAAATAATTTTTATCTGCATCCAGCTCTGAAAAAATATTTGGCCTTCTAGCAGTGTGTGGGACTTTCTCTATTAGTCCATCTATACTGACCTCCATCAGGTTGCAAATTAAAAATAATTTTTATCTGCATCCAGCTCTGAAAAAATATTTGGCCTTCTAGCAGTGTGTGGGACTTTCTCTATTAGTCCATCTATACTGACCTCCATCAGGTTGCAAATTCAAAATAATTTTTTGTCTGCATCTAGCTCTGAAAAAATATTTGGCCTTCTAGCAGTGTGTGGGACTTTCTCTATTACTCCATCTATACTGACCTCCATCAGGTTGCAAATTAAAAATAATTTTTATCTGCATCTAGCTCTGAAAAAATATTTGGCCTTCTAGCTGTGTGTGGGACTTGGTCTATTAGTCCATCTATACTGACCTCCATCAGGTTGCAAATGAAAAATAATTTTTATCTGCATCTAGCTCTGAAAAAATATTTGGCCTTCTAGCAGTGTGTGGGACTCATTGTATTAGTCCATCTATACCAAGCTCCACCAGCTTTTAAATTAATAATAATTTTTAGCTGCATCTAGCCCTGAAAATAATTTTTCTTCCCAATAGTGGTAGCAATAGAAATATGGGGCGCGCGCCTGGCTTACAAAAATATACGCTTCATAACAAAAAACACCAGCCTAGCGCAGTGCTTTAATAAGATGGCATCATCGTCTCCCCCAGTGCTAGGCCTACTACCCAGGCTAGCATTCCTGTGCCTAAAACACAATGTATGGGTCCGCGCTAGCCACTATGCTGATTGGTCTAAAGCTGCTGCTAACGCTTTATAACAATTCAACTTGCAGATTTTCACAGAGCTCTTCCACAACGCCCACCCATCGGGCAACAGTTGCCCACCTTCCCTATGGGATCTAGTGGCGAATAGTTGATGCCATTAATCAGAGCGTCAGTTGCCCCGTCGACGTGGCAAGCATACGGTAAGGCATGGGAAGAGTGGACACGACTAGTAGCAGGCAGACGGGTTGACCAATGTGAACAAGCCAGATCACAAGTCACCATAGAATTTCTCCACCAGCTAATTATGAGGGGCATATTAGGGGCGTCAGCGCAGCGGTGTCTGACCGGAGTAGCATTTCACTTCCAACTACTGAATTGGGGAGATGTGACAAAGGTTCATCATCAGACAATCCATAAAAGGGTGTAAAAGTGGTCAGCCAAGTCAGGAGTGTAGACGTCCCGTCCCGTGTCACTAAAACTGATTTCTCACATCATATCCCTAACACCATTAACATGACACTCACAATTTGAAGCAACACTACTGTCTACTGCATTTGTGATCGCCTTCTTCGGGGCGCTATGCATAAGCGAATTAGTCCCTCAATCCAAAATTACCACCAGTGGAGGCTTATTACACCAGGACGTAGTCATAGCCAATAATGCAATACGTCTACGCATACACAAATCGAAAACGGTTCCAGCGGGCAAGGGCACTTGGGTACTTCTACAACCCACAAACGGTACACTGAGTTGGGTAACAATAGTAAAAACATATCTAACCATCAGATCACAAAGTAATTTCTTCCTATCACACATTGATGGAATGCCATTATCAAGATACCAGTTCCAAGCTATATTTAATAAATGCATAACATCGGCAGGGAACCACCCCAAAGATTACGGGACACAATCATTCCGCATAGGTGCGGCCACGGAAGCAGCAAGAGCAGGACTGTCAGAAACGGAAGTTCAGAGGATAGGGAGATGGCGATCCACGTGTTTGGCAAGATACATAAGACCGGACTTGTTATCCTAACGTGGTTTGTTTCTTTTACAGGTGACGCTAAGTCAACAGTGTGGGTGATAGGCCACTCGTATATGTATTGGGCAGAAAAAAGGGCGAAAGTCTGCCCAGGTGGGAGGAAATTAGAGTTTCATAACACATATTTCAACTAGATAGGTATTAGAGGCCTGCTATGGCCACAGGTACTAATGGAGGTAATCAAGGTAGGGAGAGAGGCAAGATGTCCGGTCATCTTAGTTATACAGGCCGGGGGAAACAACCTAGGTCATCATAACAGCGCATAACTAATGGCAATAATGAAACTAGACACTGAGCGCTTCAGAGAATTTTTCACAAAACTAGCGATAGTATGGTCAGAGATTGTGCCAATAGCGGTATGGCAAGGTGCGCAAGACATCACGGCCATCGAACGGACAAGGCGGGTAATAAATATTCGGATGGCAAAATTTAGAAGAGACAGAGGCGGTGCAGTGGTACGACACCGACAACTGGAAGGAGATAAAGCAGGCCTCATACGGCCCGACGTTGTTCACTTAATGAATATTGAACTGGACATATTCCTGTCAGGACTCCAGGACGGAGTGGAACAAGCGTTAAGAGTGATGGGTGGGGGTCAGAGTCCTGCATACGAGTACGCAGGATCCTCCGTGGCCTGGAAATAGAAAGGACATGTTGGAGAGTTACACTTGTTGGCCAACTTGCCGGAGTGGAGACCCAGGGCATGCTGCAACAAGCTGAATTATTTTAGAAATAAAATGCCTTTCTAATGGAATGAGTATAAAGAGTTAATAAAGCTGTGACCGATCCTCACCCATCCAGTTGTAAGAGTTACATTATTGTATTGTCAAGGAAAGGGGGGCGGTAGGGGGGCTGAGCGTCTGGGTTTGGTTGGGGGTCCCCACAGTCTGCCTAGGCTAGATGCATTTAAAAATTCTTATTAGATACACAGGCGGTGCAGCTTGCTTCGCAGCTGGGCTACTACGCCCAAAGTATTGCCTAGGCTAGATGCAGTTAAAAATTCTACGCTGACTAGCAGACACTGAAGATTTGGAGCAGACCTCTGAGCTCTTCAGACTCAACCATCTGTGTTACCCCAAGCCATAGTGTATCTAGTTTCTTACAGTTAAAAAGGGGGGGGAGCGACCCAACCCACCTGGAATTGACGATGCCAACGTCACGTAAGACACAGCAAGGGGACTCCAAAAAGAGTCTCCATTTTTTGCCAAAATTGTGGCACAGACACCACTTAACCCTAGAACGCATACCTGGGGCCTCGCAGGCCCGCCCTGTTAATTGTTTTCTATTTTCTGCAAGATTACTTTAGTTAGAATTTTGAAACTCTAGGTATTCTTCATGTATATAGTTGTTTGTCATTTGAGTTTGAGTTATTCCATGTTATTTGCACACGAGCCTAAAAGGTCCCAGGTATATGAAAGTGTAGATTTTTATGGTCATGCGTTCTAGGGTTAAGTGGCATCAATTGCGCCACAGTTGCTTAAAACGGTTGGTGAGGTGATTTTACCAAATCCTCAAGGTTTTAGTCTCCCAAGGATAACACAGGGGTAGAAAAGTCCTTGCGAATCCATGATTTGTTCATCTTTATGAACGTGAGTCTGTCTACATTCTCAGTGGACAGACGCGTGCGCTTATCTGTCAGCACACCACCAGCAGCGCTGAACACACGTTCAGAGAGAACACTGGCTGCAGGGCATGACAAGATCTCCAAGGCGTGAGTGGCGAGCTCCGGCCATTTTTCCAGATTGGAATACCAAAATGAGCAAGGGTCCAGTGACACAGTCATGGCTTCGATGTTCACTTGGAGATACTCCTGCACGATCCTCTCTAGGCGTTGACTATGTGTCAGACTTCTTGTCTCCTGTGGCCTTGCAAAGGATGGTCTAAAAAAGTGGTGAAACGATTCCACAAAATTGCTGTTACCAGCAGATACTGTGTTACTGTTACGGTTTGAGTGATGAAGACTCGACAGTCCCACGGTTGGCAAGTTAGAACTGTGAGATTCACTACGTGCACCACTGGTGTTTTGTGGAAAAGCACATGTAAGATTCTGCAACAGCGTCTGCAGATACTCCTGCATGCGTCAATCCCTTTTTATGGCAGGAATTATTTCGGCAAATTTACTTTTGTACCGGGGATCTAAGAGTGTGGCAACCCAGTAGTCGGGATTACATCGAATTCTGACAATCTGAGGGTCATGTTGCAGGTAGTGCAGCAAGAAGGCACTCATGAGTCTTGCGCATCCAGGAGGACCAAGTCCTTGTTGTGTTGGTAGCGAGGTAAGAATCATGCTTCCTTCCTCTGCCCTCTCCCCTCAACCTCGCACAACAGAAATGTGATCAAGGTCTCCCTCATCTGATGAGTCTTCCATGCCCATCGCCAGTTCGTCCTCCACTTCTTCCTTGGTTCCTGCACCTTCCTCAACAGTTTGGCTGCTACCATGCGCCCTGGTTAATCCCTCTCCCCCACCCTCCCATGCCTGCCGCCTTGGTGCTGCCAACCGTCTGGACCTTGGAGATGTTATCCCTTCCGCATACGACTCCTCCTCTACTTCCTCCACCTCCTCTTGTCCCACCACCTGACTCTGAATTCTGTTTAGTGTGTGCTCCAGCATGTAAATCACCGGAATAGTCATGCTGATAACGGCATCGTCGTCAGCACTAAACATCTTCGTCGCCATTTCAAAACTGTGCAGAAGGGTGTGTGACGCCCGTGAGGGTTCAGTCGCCACAGAGTTACTGCATCTCACCCAGAGGTGTGGTATCTCACCCTCAGGTAAGGAAGGCATATGGCTCGGGACCCTAACACCTGCATCCAACACATACCCGCAGTGGGGGTAGGGCAAGATTGCTCCTAAGGGAGAGCATAGTCCCAGGTCCCTAGCTGGTGGAAGGGTCCTATGTAGTGGGTGCTTAGGGGAGCAGCTTAGCGGAGCACATGACAGGGCGAGTATAAATAGGAAGCTATCTTAGAAAGAGCAAGCCAGTCAGAGGAGGAAAAGTGACAGGAGCAGAGGCTCGGCATGAGCTCTGCTCCAGAGGCGGGCCTAGCCTGGGAGGCCCAGGACTGAAGGAGAGAAGAGAGGAGTGGGAGCAGGAAGGCTCCAGGAACCGAACGGACCCTAGGGCTATGGGCCGTGCAGAAGGCCACCCGTACTCCTGCTGCTACCAGGAGGTAGAGGGGTCAGACCAGATAAGGGGAACCGGTCCCTCAACTAGCGGAGAAACAGCAAGGCTCAACTAGAAACCAGAGGCTGCAGCATTTCATGTACTGCAGGTAAAAGTCCACACCAGTCTCACTAAGAAGGTAGCCACATAGGACCCAGGGGACGGAACACAAGTCGCCCGCCAAGGCCCGAGGATACCGGATAGAAGTGTCACTGGGTGTGAGGTGCAGGTAGAAGGCCAGAGAAAGGACACACAGAAGGGGGTCCTGCTAAGTACTCCGGAGCTATCTGGGGGTGGACTGAGCCCCTCACTGAGTACGCACAGCACGACGGGTGAGATTGCTCTGGTACCTGTAATCTGGACTGCAACAACTGTGAGTAAAGATCTTGGGACTGCATCACACGGACTCTGTGTTCATTACTGACTCCCTGCACTACAACCACCATCATCCACCCACACTGCCCTCAAGCTACACTCTTCCTGTGGTGAATAATAATACCATTGCTGCAAAACCACCAGCTTCAGAGGACTGTTCCGCAGCGGCGGCCCCTTTTGCCCCACTCCAGAGGTGGAGTAGTCGGACATTATAAAACCCATATATACAAATTACCCTTGGATTGACCGCCCTGGATCATGGACCGGGTCACCGCCACAGTGACTACAACCCCCAGCGTCTACCGGCCCGGCTCAGGGTACCCCACGGCCCAGGGGGCGCGTCAACTTCATAGGTCCCTGATCTGAGACCACTCCTGCAGCGTGATTTGCCCCACCTCTGGATCTCGTTGGCCCAGGCTATACGTCAGAACGTATTGCACCAGGGCTTGTCGGTGCTGCCACAGTCGCTGCAACATGGTCAGAGTTGAATTCCACCGTGTCGGCACATCGCATTTCAGCCGGTGAACTGGCAGGCCCAACGACTTCTGTAGAGATGTAAGTCATTGAGCTGCGGGATGCGAACGGCGGAAGTGAGCACACAGCGACCGTGCCCCCTGCAGAAGGCCATCTAGTCCGGGATAGTGGGCTAACAAT
Organism: Phyllobates terribilis; assembly: GCF_046119375.1. Taxonomy (NCBI): domain Eukaryota; kingdom Metazoa; phylum Chordata; class Amphibia; order Anura; family Dendrobatidae; genus Phyllobates; species Phyllobates terribilis. Next base: position 89,685,387 of record NW_027362765.1, on the reverse strand, counting down.
TTATGGACAACCAGGTTCAACACGTGAGCCATACAAGGCACGTGTGTGACATTGCCCCGGCGATGCAGCATTGTCGCACACGGCCTTCCCTGGTTGCAGGTCCAGTGGAGACAACCATTCATGAAACTGGGTCTCCAGAGCTGACCACAACTCCTCAGCTGTGTGACTCACATTTCCCAGACATTTCAAAGTAAACACTGATGCCTTGAGCCCTGCTGCCAGCATAGTAAGTAGGTGTGCAGGATTCCTTCTGCGCAGTTAGAATGCAGGTGGCATTACCAGACAGGCTTTGGGTGCAGGTGGAGGACCGAGAGGAGGTTGAGGAGGCAGAAGCAGTGGAGGAACTTCGAGATAAAGAGGATTGACGCACAACTCGTGGGGACGGTAAGACTTGGACAGCAGCCCCTTGTCCTGCTGTTACCATAGTTACCCAGTGCCCAGTCAGCGACATGTAACGCCCCTGTCCATGCCTACTCGTCCAAGTGTCTGTGGTGAAATGCACCCTGTCACACACAGAGTTTCTCAAAGAAGCGGTGATGTTGTGTGCGACATGCTGGTGGAGCGCAGGCACACCTTTCTTTGAGAAGTAGTGCCGACTGAGCATCTGGTACTGGGGCACGGAGACGGACATAAGGTCTCGAAAATCCACTGTGTCCTCCAGGCGGAAAGGCAGCATTTCTGTAGCCAAGAGCTTGCAGATGGTGAAATTCAACCTCTTAGCTTTCTCATGGCTAGGAGGAAATGGTCTTTTACTTTTCCACATCTGAGGGACCGAGGGCTGGCTGTTGTGCTTAGACGGGGTTGAGTAGGATGTCCCCGGCAAACTGCCGGTCTGTGAGGAAGATGCAGGCGGACATGTTAGATTGCCTTGATCCAAAGCTGGTGCTCTCGATGTCAGAGAGCGCTCAACACCAGCAGGTGTTTCCACTTCCCAATGAACTGATGACCTGCCAATCACACTGGCTGTTGCAGGTAAAGAGGTGGCAGGTCTGCGTCCAAAAACATGTGTGACTGCTGTCCCCCCAGTCACAGAGGATGAAGAGGCCGCGGATGCACAAGATGGGGCAGACGGTGGTTGGCCCAGCCTGCTAGGCCGCATTGTAGCACAGTGAGCTTCCCACTGCAACTTATGCTTCATATCCATGTGCCGGTTCATGCATGAAGTACTCAAACTATGGATTTTTTGGCCTCTACTTATGTTTTGGTTACAAATATTACAGATAACACGAGTTGGGTCATCCTTATCATTCTGAATAAATGCCCAGGCTATGCAAGGCTTAGAGCCCATGCGACCTGAAGAGCCACTACGACTTGTGGTCAGAGGCAGAGTTGTGGTTGAGGATGCAGTTGTTGACGTGCTTCCAGTACTCCATCTGTGTCCAGGAAGGCGCAACCTAACCTCGTCGTCAATAGCATCTGTGACGCCCCGCTGTGCTTGGTATCACATATCCTAGAAGAGTGTATTAATGGAATCCTCCACAAGAGGCCCCCATAAACATTCACACATCTCTACCTTCCACCTCAGACCAGCAGAGGGAGCCCGTTAGGGATATAAATAGGGAAGGTGGAGCTAGGCAGTTCAGTTCCTCTGAAGAGTTCCTGCAGTAGAGAAGCCTAAGAGAGGTCAGTCTGCAGTGGAGCTCAGTCTAGTCTAGAGAACTCAGTTAATAGTTCAGCAGTGGAGCACGAGGCTCCTGCTAACTAGATTCAGTAAGGCATAACCGTAATCCCTGGAGAACTACAAGTCCCAGGATGGCTAAGGTGCTGATATGTAACAGAGCCAGGAGACGCTTAGGCCCCGCATAGTGGGAGCGTGAACTCCAAGAGAAGGCCCTACCACAAGGTCAGCCAGCGCAGGACAGAGACAAAGTTAGGCCTAGCTCCAGGCAGGTCAGAAACTTACTACGCAGAGGCAAGAAACAGGAGGCCCTACACCCGCTCATTGGGGAGGATCCTGATATTCACCCTTCACCCTACAGTGCTCCGGGATGTGCCTGAATTTCCTCCAGTAAAAGGTACTGAAGTGACTACCGTGTCCGTTCCCGTTCTTGCTCTGACCCAGCTGGGTCTCGCCTGTCCTGCATTCCCCCTGCATACGCTGCCCTGAGACCTAGCTCCACCTGTTTGGAGCTATACCATCGAGCAGCCTTATCACGGGTCTCAGTGGACTGCTGCAGCGCTGGTGCTTCTCACCAGATACCACAGGTGGCGTCACAAACTCTAATAAAATTAACAATTATCCACTCTTTTAAAGAGTGACCCCAGGGTACGGGCCAGGGAGCCGACCACCGTGACATCCCCAAGGCCAGGCAAAGGCCCGGGTACCGAGTCATCCCCATCCCCTGGGCTAGTCACATCCTCCTCCACCTCCTCCGTTGACCTCATCAACTGGCTGACTGTGGGTTGACAGTAAGTGGGATCTCCAACCTCGTCATCATCACCCTGTGTGTTATCACACCCGTCGTCCTCAAAGCCAACCTCTTCCTGCCCTGACCGAAAAGTCAAGTTGTCGCTCCAATCAGGTATTTGAGTCTCATCATCGTCTTCATCATCATTGTCTCCACCAACAGGAGTGACAGTTTGGGAACGAGGGTCTACATTATGCTCAGAACCTTCTTCATCTGGTCCTGGATCCGACTTATAAAGATTCTGGGCATCAGTGCAGATCATTTCCTCGTCTGGATTAACAGAAGCTCTGGAGCAGACTTACGTTTCCCAGGCTATAGTATGAGTAAACAGCTCTGCAGACTATCTGTGTTACCCCATACTCAGACGGGCAGCTGGAGACTTGGGAGCTGTGAGGAAGCAAGTGCGATTGGGGTGACACCTCTGAGGACTGGAATATTTGTGATGTTGAAATTGAGGTGGAGGAGAGCCCACTTGAAGGAGCACTTGATATCCGCTGAAGCACCTGCTGTTTTTGTGCCTCATCTGGAATTTGTAGCGATGGGCGTGTCCGTAAGAAAGGGATCGTATCACATTGTCCACGAAAAGAAGTCGACATCTTAGCTTGGCTGGAAGATGGTCTTTCTTCTGCAGATGTTACCCCCCCCCCACTGCGGGGAGGCTCGACCCACCAGCGGACAGGCACCAGTATTGAGAGAGGGGGGCTGGCCATCAGGGTCCACCGCGGCTCTGGCACAAACCCGGCGACACGGAGGTGGCACGGGCAGGAACGAACTGGCCGTGTCGGCTTCTCACTTTTTGGATTTTAGAAGGGCATGACATGCCTATATATGTGTCTCCCCCTCCTTTTATTCCTCCACCTCTTTTCTTTTCGCATGACTATATGTACTTGTCACTTTTCCATGTGTTAGTTATGTCTTCTGAGCAGTTTGTCAGCTTTTGGACACCTTTGAAGGTGTTTTCTATGTGTTTCTATGTGTTTTTGTTTGCCTGCCATTGGTTTTAACGGTGTTCGAAGGTGTTCGACGAACAGTTCGACGAACAGTTCGGCGAACACACGGGTGTTCGACGAACCGAACCAAACTCGAACACTACGGGGGTTGCTCAACACTACCGACAATGTCTCTCCCCATGATTCCAGCCCAAAACAATACTCCACCTCCTCCTTGTTAGCGCCGTAGCCATGTTTGCATGGGGTGTCCATCAACCAGCCATCCTCCACTCCATCCATCTGGACCATCGAGATCATTTCATGCATGATAATGCCCCGTCTCATGCTGCACATAACATATCTGCATCTCTGGTTGATGTGGGCATAAAAGGAGACAAACTTATGGTGTGGCCCCCATGCTCCCCTGACCTCAACCCCATTGAGAACCTCTGGAGCATCATCAAAAGGAGTGTCTATGATGGCGGGAGGCAGTCCACATCTAAGCAACAGCTCTGGGAGGGTATTCTGTCCTCATGCAAAACAATTAAAGCAGAATCCATCCAAAACCTGAGAAATTCAATGGACGAGAGAGTTTAGAAGCTCCTTTCGAACAAGGGGTCCTATGTGCAAATGAAACATCATCTAGAATAAAGTTTTGAGTTGAAAACTGTTTGATTTCAGTTTGTAATAACCTGCTAATGCTTATAATTTCTAAAATGACCATTTTTTTGTTCTTTATTAAAACGAAAAGGTTGAAAACTCTGCTGTGCATAATAATTTGGAACATGCATTTTGAGTGCAGTTTGAGTTTTTTATTTTTTTAAAAATATACTGTTATCATAGGCAGTTTGTACAAAAACCTTTCAATTGTACTCTAATAGTTATTTGACTGGAAAATTACAATGACTGCTATTCATATAGGTAATTTGGGAAAATCTGAGAAAATATTATTTGCATAATAATTTGGAACACAGTGTAGATAGGTTGGGAGTAAAGACTAATTGTAATTGGAGTCCTTTTCAGGACTAGGTTACATCAGTTCCTATCACTTTTTACCAGGCAGGTCTGTACCAGTGCTGTGCAAGTTTTTTTTCACAGCATTTGGCTAAATCTAGCAAAGCAAATCCTTTTTGGCCTCTTGCAGTGTGTTTTAGTCAGTGGAGTAGCCTATCTGTGTTGCAAGCTACACCACCTGTGTATAGAATACAATTTTTTTTACTGCACCTAGTGAAGTAAAACCTTTTGGGCACAGCATCATTCTATTAGTCCATCTATACTAACCTCCACCAGGTTGCGAATTCAAAATAATTTTTATCTGCATCTAGCTCTGAAAAAATATTTTGGCTTGTAGCAGTGTGTGGGACTTGGTCTATTAGTCCATCTATACTAACCTCCACCAGGTTGCAAATTCAAAATAATTTTTATCTGCATCTAGCTCTGAAAAAATATTTCGGCTTGTAGCAGTGTGTGGGACTTGGCCTATTAGTCCATCTATACTAACCTCCACCAGGTTGCAAATTCAATATAATTTTTTTCTGCATCTAGCTCTGAAAAAATATTTCGGCTTGTAGCAGTGTGTGGGACTTGTTCTATTAGTCCATCTATACTAACCTCCACCAGGTTGCAAATTCAATATAATTTTTTTCTGCATCTAGCTCTGAAAAAATATTTTGGCTTGTAGCAGTGTGTGGGACTTGTTCTATTAGTCCATCTATACTAACCTCCACCAGGTTGTAAATTCAATATAATTTTTTTATGCATCTAGCTCTGAAAAAATATTTCGGCTTGTAGCAGTGTGTGGGACTTGTTCTATTAGTCCATCTATACGTTTAACCTCCACCAGGTTGCAAATTCAATATAATTTTTTTATGCATCTAGCTCTGAAAAAATATTTCGGCTTGTAGCAGTGTGTGGGACTTGTTCTATTAGTCCATCTATACTAACCTCCACCAGGCTGCAAATTCAATATAATTTTTTTCTGCATCTAGCTCTGAAAAAATATTTCTGCTTGTAGCTGTTATGATCTGCTACAAGCACTAAGGAAAGACAGGAGATCTGTCCCTACAATAGAACTAAGCTAGATCCCTACGATGTAACAGGGAACCTGATCCTGCGATCAGACCCGCTAAAGTCCTCAGCTAGTCTGAACGAAGACCTATAGATGTGAGGGAGGGATCCCTACAAGAACTAGGGACTGGGAGAAAGATGGACACCTCCTAGCAGAAATTGTAGCAGTAAAAGACAAGCAAACAACATAGAACATAGAGGTCAAAAGACCTAGCTAAACTGACTGAGAACGGTAACAAAGCACCTGGCTATCTTTAGAGTAGAAATTACAATGAGGTCCAGCAAGGCCAGAAGGGCGGAGCAGGACTAAATAGGCAAAAACGGTCATGTGACCAGCAAAATAGAAAAAACCTAACAGGAGAGTTCTAACAGTACCCCCTCTTCTATGAGGATCCTCCGGATCCCCTAGGCCCAGGCTTATCAGGAAACCTCTTGTGAAATGCTCTGACTAGTCTGGAAGCAGAAACATCATCTGCCCTCACCCATGAGTTATCCTCGGGACCGAAACCCTTCCAAGCGACGAGATACTGCAAACTCCCTCTATACCGTCTAGAATTAAGGATGCGGGAAATTTCATATTCCCCGTCCTCCACCACCGGAGGAACAGTGGCAGTGGCGTCTCTCTCTGATACATAAGCTTTTTTCAATGGAGAAACATGAAACACCGGATTAATCTTCCAGGAGGTGGGAACCTCCAACCTAACAGCTGATTGGTTAACTACCTGAAGCACCTTAAAGGGCCCTACAAACTTGGGACCCAATTTTTTAGAAGGAATCCTCAACCGCAGATTCTTAGAGGACAACCAAACCATGTCACCAACCGCAAACAAAACCTCTTGACGTTTCCTGTCAAAGTACCTCTTAGATTTTTTGTTAGCCTCCAGAAGATTACCACGCACATCCGTCCAAACTCTTTCCAAATCACCGGAAAAACTCTCCTCCTCAGGCACAGCCGATAACAATTTGGAGAATGACCCAAAGGACGGATGTCAAAGGACGGATGTCTCCCAGAACAACAAAAAAAAGGCGAACACCCAGCAGAAGACGATGTATGATTGTTAAGAGCAAATTCAGCAAGCGGCAGAAACTCAGACCACCCCTCTTGATTGTCTGCCACAAAACAACGCAAGAACTGCTCAACATCCTGGTTCTTCCTTTCTGTCTGGCCATTAGACTCAGGATGATATCCAGATGAAAATGACAAATGAACTCCCAACCTGTCACAAAAGGCACGCCAATAACGAGCCACGAACTGAGGTCCCCTATCAGAAACAATGTCAGTAGGAACACCATGGAGTCTGACAATTTCCTTGACAAAGGCCTTAGCGAGTGTCTTAGCGCAGGGCAGTTTGATGAAGGGAACCAAGTGACACATCTTGCTAAAACGGTCCACGACCACCCAGATGACCGTGAAACCCTCAGAGGGGGGAAGGTCAGTAATAAAGTCCATAGCCAGATGTGTCCAAGGTACACTAGGAACCTCCATAGGGCAAAGCAACCCCGCAGCAGGAGTATGTGAAGACTTAGATCTAGCACACACAGTACATTGACGCACCCACTTAATGACCTCCTTCTGCCATCCAGGCCACCAAAAACTGCGACCCACAAGTCTCTTGGTCTCAGAAATTCCAGGATGACCTGGCAACCGAGACTCATGACACTCAACAAACAAATCTCTCCTAAAGGTCATAGGCACAAACAACCTCCCATGGGGAGTGTTAGATGGGGCATTCTCCTGGGCTTTCAGAATCCCATCTTCCAAAACGGAGTCCAATGCTGCTATCACAACACCTTCTTGTAAAATGCTCTCCTCCTCCTCAGTACCAACCATGGGAGAAAAACTGCGAGATAAAGCATCAGCTTTTACATTCTTGGTACCCGGAATGTAAGTAACAGAAAAATTAAACCGCGAAAAAAAAGTGCCCACCTAGCTTGACAGGCATTCAAGCGCTTGGCAGCATCAAGGTAGATCAGATTTTTATGATCAGTGAAAACCTGAATGGGAAAATCAGCACCTTCCAAGAGATGACGCCAGTGTTCAAATGCGAGTTTAATAGCCAGCAATTCCCGATTACCAATATCGTAATTAAGTTCAGTCTCAGAAAATTTTTTTGAAAAAAAGGCACAGGGATGTACTCCATCCTTGTTGTCCTGAGACAACACCGCACCGACCCCCACAGAAGAAGCATCAACCTCAACCAAAAACGGCTTAGTCACATCAGGCTGCATAAGGATGGGGGCAGAGCTGAACCTCTCCTTTAGAAACACAAAAGCTTCAATGGCCTCAGTAGTCCACTGAACCGTATTAGAACCTTTCCTGGTGAGATCGGTCAGAGGTTTAACAATAATAGAAAAGTTTTTAATGAATTTTCTGTAATAATTGGCGAAACCAAAAAACCTCTGTATCGATTTCAAACCAATAGGCCTAGGCCATTCCTGCACAGCTTGAACTTTCACCGGGTCCATCTCAAAGCCCTCGCTGGAGATAATGTAGCCCAAAAAACTAATTCTCTGTACAGCGAACTCACATTTCTCCAGCTTAGCAAAAAGCGAATTGTCAATCAATAACTGCAATACCTCACGTACGCTCCGCCAATGAGACTCCAGGTCAGGCGAATAAATCAAAATGTCATCCAAATACACAACCACATTTTTGCCGATCAAAGGTCTAAGGATGTCATTAATAAGATTCTTAAAAAATGCTGGTGCATTGGTAAGACCAAAAGGCATAACCAAATTCTCAAAATGACCCACAGGAGTGTTAAAAGCAGTCTTCCATTCATCACCCTTCTTCATGCGCAACAAATTGTATGTCCCCCGGAGATCAATTTTAGAGAATCACTTGGCCCCCACTAACTGGTTAAACAAATCAGGAATCAATGGCAGTGGGTAGGGATTGCGTACAGTAATTTTATTAATCTCGCAAAAGTCCAAACAAGGACGTAAACCGCCGTCCTTTTTTTTAACAAAAAAAAATCCAACAGCCACAGGTGACTTAGAGGGTCTGATATGACCGGCGGCCAAGCTCGTCTGTATGTATTCCTCCAAAGCCTTTCTCTCAGGAATAGTCAGATTAAATAAACGACTTTTAGGAAGAGTCGCTCCAGGGACAAATTCAATGATACAATCGTAGTCTCTATGGGGAGGCAAAATTTGCGACTCCTCCTCAGAAAAAACTTTCCAAAAATCCTGAATAGGTACAGGTAACTCCCCTTTATCCACAGCAGCAATGCACCCGTTACAACACTTGTCATAACACTTAGGGCTCCAGGACTTAATTTCATTGGTAGATCAATCCAGTACAGGATTGTGAAATTTTAACCAGGGCAACCCCAAAACTACTGGAGAAGGCAAATTATTTAATACCACCAAATCCAAATTTTCTTGGTGAATACCATTAATAGTGAGGGGAAATTCATAAACCTTGTGAGTAACACATTTCAAGGGAGTGCCATCGACAGAAACCATGGCAATAGGGGATGACAAAGGTTTGGGTTTTAAATTAAGTTTTTCCAAGAATCCCCCATCAATCACATTCAGAGTTGAACCACAATCCACAAATACCCGAAATTCAATTAATTCTTCCTGAGCTGCGGTAGTAGCAGAAAGAAATACCCCCTTAGTATTTAAACAGGCTATACGGGCGTAACTGACCTTTTTTTTTTCTTTGTTCATACGAAGCACACAGTTCTTAATGAAATGGTCAGATTTTCCGCAATAGAAGCACAAACCTTCAGAAAACCTGCGGTCTTTTTCCTGAGTGCGGGGTGACATCGCCCCAATCTCCATCGGCTCCATCGGAGCTGACATGGCAGAGGATTTACTCTCATTAACCCTTGCACGCAGTCTCCTGTACACCCGTATAGCTAATTGCATTGCCTCCTGCAAGTTTCCAGGTGTTGGATAAGCAATCAGCAGATCCTTAACCCTTTCACCTAGCCCAGCAAGAAACAAACTTTTCAGAGCTGAATCGTTCCACCCCACCTGAGCAGACCACCGACGGAAGTGAGTACAATAATTTTCCACATTACCTGATCCCTGCCTCAAATGTCTCAATTCCGTCTCAGCTGATGAGACACGGTCAGGATCATCATACAACAACCCCAAAGCAGAAAAAAAACTATCCACTGATCTAAAGCATGGATCACTAGGTTGGAGAGAAAAGGCCCATCCCTGAGGTTCTTTGCGCAAAAGTGACATTATGAACCCTATGCGCTGTGATTCATCACCAGAGGATCTGGGTCTCAAACGAAAATACAATAAACAAGCATTTTTAAAGGAAAAAAAATCTTGTTGTTCACCAAAAAATAAATCAGGCAATCGTACCTTTGGCTCCACAAAATGCGCTCCAGAACAGCTACTCATGTGTTGTTGTAGCTCGGCCACCTCCAGAGAGAGTCCCTGCAGGCGTTGAGCCAAATCCTGAACCGACACCATGATGGAAACTGGAGGTCTTTCCTTAGAGATATTTTTGGGCTGGACTTACTGTTATGATCTGCTACAAGCACTAAGGAAAGACAGGAGATCTGTCCCTACAATAGAACTAAGCTAGATCCCTACGATGTAACGGGGAACCTGATCCTGTTATCAGACGCGCTAAAGTCCTCAGCTAGTCTGAACGAAGACCTATAGATGTGAGGGAGGGATCCCTACAAGAACTAGGGACTGGGAGAAAGATGGACACCTCCTAGCAGAAATTGTAGCAGTAAAAGACAAACAAACAACATAGAACATAGAGGTCAAAAGACCTAGCTAAACTGACTGAGAACGGTAACAAAGCACCTGGCTAGCTTTAGAGTAGAAATTACAATGAAGTCCAGCAAGGCCAGAAGGGCGGAGCAGGACTAAATAGGCAAAAACGGTCATGTGACCAGCAAAATAGAAAAAACCTGACAGGAGAGTTCTAACAGTAGCAGTGTGTGGGACTTGTTCTATTAGTCCATCTATACTAACCTCCACCAGGTTGCAAATTCAATATAATTTTTTTCCTACATCTAGCTCTGAAAAAATATTTTGGCTTGTAGCAGTGTGTGGGACTTGTTCTATTAGTCCATCTATACTAACCTCCACCAGGTTGCAAGTTCAATATAATTTTTTCTGCATCTAGCTCTGGAAAAATATTTCGGCATGTAGCAGTGTGTTGGACTTGTTCTATTAGTCCATCTATACTAACCTCTACCAGGTTGCAAATTCAATATAATTTTTTTCTGCATCTAGTCTGAAAAAATATTTTGGCTTGTAGCAGTGTGTGGGACTTGTTCTATTAGTCCATCTATACTAACCCCCACCAGGTTGCAAATTCAATATAATTTTTTTCTGCATCTAGCTCTGAAAAAATATTTTGGCTTGTAGCAGTGTGTGGGACTTGTTCTATTAGTCCATCTATACTAACCTCCACCAGGTTGCAAATTCTATATAATTTTTTTCTGCATCTAGCTCTGAAAAAATATTTTGGCTTGTAGCAGTGTGTGGGACTTGTTCTATTAGTCCATCTATACTAACCTCCACCAGGTTGCAAATTCAATATAATTTTTTTCTGCATCTAGCTCTGAAAAAATATTTCGGCTTGTAGCAGTGTGTGGGACTTGTTCTATTAGTCCATCTATACTAACATCCACCAGGTTGCAAATTCTATATAATTTTTTTCTGCATCTAGCTCTGAAAAAATATTTCGGCTTGTAGCAGTGTGTGGGACTTGTTCTATTAGTCCATCTATACTAACCTCCACCAGGTTGCAAATTCAATATAATTTTTTTCTGCATCTAGCTCTGAAAAAATATTTTGGCTTGTAGCAGTGTGTGGGACTTGTTCTATTAGTCCATCTATACTAACCTCCACCAGGTTGCAAATTCAATATAATTTTTTTATGCATCTAGCTCTGAAAAAGTATTTCGGCTTGTAGCAGTGTGTGGGACTTGTTCTATTAGTCCATCTATGCTAACCTCCACCAGGTTGCAAATTCAAAATAATTTTTATCTGCATCTAACCCAGCCAATACTTTTGGGCTAATACCACAGTTTGGCCACTCAGCTCTGCTCGGTTCCCATCCATTGTTTTTTGTGCAAACAACTCCAGAGTTGTCAATTAGTTAACCACCAAAATGAATGGAAAAAGGCCTGCTGCTGGTGGAAAGGGGAATAGGCGTTTTGGGAAGGGAAAAAAAGGTTGTGTCCGTGGGGTAGGCGTTAAAGCAACAGTAACATCTGCAGAAGAAAACCATCTTCCAGCCAAACTAAGATGTCTACTTCTTTTAGCGGACAATGTGATAAGATCCCTTTCTTACGGCCACGCCAATCGCTACAAATTCCAGATGAGGCACAAAAACAGCAGGTGCTTCAATGGATATCAAGTGCTCCTTTAAGTGGGCTCTCCTCCACCTCAACTTCAACATCACAAATACTCCAGTCCTCAGAGGTGTCACCCCTATCGCACTTGCTTCCTCACAGCTCCCAAGTCTCCAGCTGCCCGTCTGAGTATGGGGTAGAACAGATAGTTGAGTCTGCAGAGCTGTTTACTCATACTATAGCCTGGGAATCAGAGGTCGGCTCCAGAGCTTCTGTGAATCCAGATGAGGAAATGATCTGCACTGATGCCCAGAATCTTTATGAGTCGGATCCAGGACAAGACACAGAAGGGTCTGACCATAATGTAGACCCTCGTTCCCAAACTGTAACTCCTGTTGTGGAGACAATGAGGAAGACGATGATGAGACTCAAATACCTGATTGGAGCGACAACTTTAGTTTTTTGTCAGGGCAGGAAGAGGTTGGCTCTGAGGACGACGGGTGTGATAACACACAGGGTGATGATGACGAGGTTGGAGATCCCACTTACTGTCAACCCACAGTCAGCCAGTCGATGAGGTCAGCAGAGTAGGTGGAGGAGGATGCTATTGACAACGAGGTCAGGTTGCGCCTTCCTGGACAGAGACGTAGTACTGGAAGCACGTCAACAACTGCATCCTCAAACACAACTCTGCCTCTGACCACAAGTCGTGGTGGCTCTTCAGGTCGCATGGGTGCTAAGCCTTGCATAGCCTGGGCATTTTTTCAGATCAATAAAGATGACCCAACTCGTGTTATCTGTAACATTTGTCAGCAAAAGCTAAGTAGAGGCCAAAAAATACATAGTTTGAGTACTTCATACATGAACCGGCACATGGATATGAAGCATAAGTTGCAGTGGGAAGCTCACTGTGCTACAATGTGGCCTAGCCAGCCGGGCCAACCACTATCTGCCACATGTTGTGCATCCGCGGCCTCTTCATCCTCTGTGACTGGGGCGACAGCAGTCACACCTGTTTTGGGACGCAGACCTGCCACCTCTTTACCCACAACAGCCAGCGTGATTGGCAGGTCATCATTTTCTTTGGAGGTGGAAACACCAGCTGGTGTTCAGCGCTGTCCGACTTCGATAGCACCACCTTTGGATCAAGGCAACGTAACGTGTCCGCCTGCATCTTCCTCACAGACCGGCAGTTTGCCGGGGACACCCTTCTCAACCACGTCTAAGCACAACAGTCAGCCCTCGGTCCCTCAGATGTGGACAAGTAAAAGACCATTTCCTCCTAGCCATGAGAAAGCTAAGGGGTTGAATTTCACCATCTGCAAGCTCTTGGCTACAGAAATGCTGCCTTTCCGCCTGGTGGACACAGAGGATTTTCGAGACCTTATGTCCGTCGCAGTGCCCCAGTACCAGATGCCCAGTCGGCACTACTTCTCAAAGAAAGGTGTGCCTGCGCTCCAACAGCATGTCGCACACAACATCACCGCTTCTTTGAGAAACTCTGTGTGTGACAGGGTGCATTACACCACAGACACTTGGACGAGTAGGCATGGACATGGGCGTTACATGTCGCTGACTGGGCACTGGGTAACTATGGTGACAGCAGGACAAGGGGCTGCTGTCCAAGTCTTGCCATCCCCACGAGTTGTGCGTCAATCCTCTTTATCTCAAAGTTCCTCCACTGCTTCTGCCTCCTCAACCTCCTCTCGGTCCTCTACCTGCACCCAAAGCCTGTCTGGTCATGCCACAAGCTTTCTAACTGTGCAGAAGGGATCCTGCACACCCCCTTACTATGCTGGCAGCAGGGCTCAACGTCATCAGGCGGTTTTTACTTTGAAATGTCTGGGAAATGTGAGTCACACAGCTGAGGAGTTGTGGTCAGCGCTGGAGAACCAGTTTCATGAATGGTTGTCTCCACTGGACCTGAAACCAGGGAAGGCCGTGTGCGACAATGCTGCAAACCTGGGTGCGGCCCTTCGCCGGGGCAATGTCACACACGTTCCTTGTATAGCTCACGTGTTGAACCTTGTTGTCCAGCAATTTTTAGCCCACTATCCCGGACTAGATGTCCTTCTGCAGAGGGCACGGTCGCTGTGTGCTCACTTCCGCCGTTCGCATCCCGCAGCTCAGCGACTTACATCTCTACAGAAGTCGTTGGGCCTGCCACTTCACCGGCTAAAATGCGATGTGCCTACCCAGTGGAATTCAACTCTGCACATGTTGCAGCGACTGTGGCAGCACCGACAAGCCCTGGTGCAATACGTTCTGACGTATAGCCTGGGCCAACGAGATCCAGAGGTGGGGCAAATCACGCTGGAGGAGTGGTCTCAGATCAGGGACCTATGCACCCTTCTGCACAGTTTTGAAATGGCGACGAAGATGTTTAGTGCTGACGATGCCATTATCAGAATGACTATTCTGGTGATTTACATGCTGGAGCACATGTTAAACAGAATTCGGAGTCAGGTGGTGGCACAAGAGGAGGTGGAGGAAGTAGAGGAGGAGGAGCTGTATGCGGAAGGGCTAACATCTGCAAGGTCCAGACGGTCGGCAGCACCAAGGCGGCAGGCATGTGAGGGTGGGGGAGATGGTTTTACCAGGGCGCATGATAGCAGCCAAACTAGTGAGGAAGGTGCAGGAGCCCAGGAAGGAGTGGAGGACGAACTGATGGAAGACTCATCAGATGAGGGAGACCTTGATCACATTTCTGTTGTGCGAGGTTGGGGGGAGAGGGCAGAGGAAGGAAGCATGATTGTTACCTCGCCACCAACACAACAGGGACTTGGTGCTCCTGGATGCGCAGGACACATGAGTGCCTTCTTGCTGCACTACCTGCAACATGACCCTCGAATTGTGAGAATTAGAAATAATCCTGACTACTGGGTTGCCACACTGTTAGATCCCCGGTACAAAAGTAAATTTGCAGAAATTATTCCTGCCATAGAAAGAGATGCATGCATGCAGGAGTATCAGCAGAGACTGTTGCAGAATCTTATATGTGCTTTTCCCCAAAACACTAGTGGTGCACGTAGTGAATCTCACAGTTCTAAGTAGCCAACCGTGGGACAGTCGAGTGTTCAGTGTTCAGCACTCAAAACGTAACAGAAACACAGTATCTGCTGGTAACATCAATTTTGCGGAATCATTTCACCACTTTTTTAGCTCATCCTTTGCAAGGCCACAGGAGACAAGAAGTCTGACACATAGTCAACGCCTAGAGACGATGGTACAGGAGTATCTCCAAGTAAACATTGAAGCCATGACTGTGTCACTGGACCCTTGCTCTTTTTGGGCTTCCAATCTGGATAAATGGCCAGAGCTCGCCACTTACGCCTTGGAGATCTTGTCATGCCCCGCAGCCAGCGTTCTGTCTGAACGTGTGTTCAGCGCTGCTGGTGGTGTGCTGACAGATAAGCGCACGCGGCTGTCCACTGATAATGTAGACAGACTCACGTTCATAAAGATGAACAAATCATGGATCCCAAATAACTTTTCTACCCCTGTGTCATCCTGGGGAGAGTAAAAGCTTGATGATTTGTTAAAATCACCTCACCAACCGTTTTAAGCTTTCAAATTACTAATAATGTTTATCTGTATCTTGGCTGGAAAATAATTTGGGCCTTGTAGCAGTGTGCAGTACTGATTCTATTAGGCCATCTATACTAAACTCCACCAGATTTAAAATTACTAATCATGTTTATCTGTATCTTGGCTTGAAAATAATTTGGTCCTTGTAGCAGTGTGCAGTACTGATTCTATTAGGCCATCTATACTAAGCTCCACCAGCTTTCAAATTAATAATAATTTTTAGCTGCATCTAGCCCGGAAAATAATTTTGGGACTCCTAGATGCGCAAGACACATGAGTGCCTTCTTGCTGCACTACCTGCAACATGACCCTCAGATTGTCAGAATTAGAAATAATCCTGACTACTGGGTTGCCACACTCTTAGATCCCCCAAACTTTTCGATCAACCTTTTCATTTTAATAAAGAACAAAAAAATGGTCATTTTTGAAATTATAAGCATTAGCAGGTTATTAGAAACTGAAATCAAACAGTTTTCAACTCAAAACTTTATTGTAGGTGATGTTACATTTGCACATAGGACCCCTTGTTCAAAAGGAGCTTCTGAACTCTCTCGTCCATTGAATTTGTCAGGTTTTGGATGGTTTCTGCTTCAATTGTTTTGCATGAGAACAGAATACCCTCCCAGGGCTGTTGCTTAGATGTGAACTGCCTCCTGCCATCATAGACACTCCTTTTGATGATGCTCCAGAGGTTCTCAATGGGGTTGAGGTCAGGGGAGCATGGGGGTCACACCATAAGTTTGTCACCTTTTATGCCCATATCAGCCAGAGATGCAAATGTGTTATGTGCAGCATGAGACGGTGCATTATCATGCATGAAAATGATCTTGCTGCGGAATACACGGTTCTTCTTCTTGAACCATGGCAGGAAATGCTGTTTGAGAAACTCCACATACATTATGAAGTTCATCTTTACCCCTTCAGGGATCCTAAAGGGGCCGACAATCTCTCTCCCCATGATTCCAGCCCAAAACATTACTCCACCTTCTCCTTGTTGGCGCCGTAGCCGTGTTTGCATGGGGTGTCCATCAACCAGCCATCCTCCACTCCATCCATCTGGACCATCGAGCGTTGCACGGCACTCATCGGTGAACAAAACAGTTTTGAAGTCAGTCTTCATGTATTGTTTGGCCCACTGGAGCAGTTTCTGCTTGTGTACAGTGGATAGAGGAGGTCGACAGGATGGCTTACGCACAGCTGCAAACCTCTGAAGGACCCTGCATCTTGTTGTTCGGGGGACGTTGGAGGCACCAGCAGCTTCAAAAACTTGTCTACTGCTATGTCAATGCTTTCTTGCCGCTGCTCTTTTAACCTGACGTAATTGCCTGTAGGAAAGAGTCCTCAATTTTCCCTTATCAGCACGCACACGTGTGTACTGTGAATCAGCTACATACTTTTTGATTGTGTGATGATCAGGATGAAGTGTCTTGACAATGTTGATTGTATTCATGCCTTGACCTAAACACTCCACAATTTGTTGCTTCTCAGCAGCCGACACATCCTTTTTCTTTCCCATTTTGGCAGAAAATGTAGGCTGCTTAATAATGTGGGACAGCCTTCTTAAGTAGTCTTGCCTTTCATTGGACACACCTGCCAAACTAATTAGCACAGGTGTCTGCAATTGCTTACAGTGATATAAAGAGCCCTGACACACATCACCATCAATGAGTTTAACTGACAAACAAAAAAATTCTTACCTTATCACTCCTAAACACTTTTTGCATAATAATTTGGAACACAGTGTACATGTGCTTTTCCACAAAACATCAGTGGTTCACGTAGTGAATCTTACAGTTCTAACTTGCCAACTGTGGTCTGTATGGAGTTGTTCAATAAAGGGCCCAAAATTAAGATAACATAGACAGGAGAGGTCTCTATGAATACGAATTCCTAAGTATTTGATACCCTGTGAGGGCCAGGCAAAGGGAAAGTTGGACTGGATGGAATCCTGTATGGATTTGGGGAGGGAGACATCGAGGGCCTCAGACTTCGCTGCATTGATTTTAAAATTTGACCATGTAACAAAGTGATCTATTTCAGCCATAACAGCAGGGATGGATATATGTGATTGAGTGATATATACTAGGACATCATCAGCAAATGCAGATCACTTGTACTCGGTGCCTCCCACCTCAATCCACCTAATATTGGGGTTATGGCGAATTGATGAGATCAGGTGCTCCGTCACTAGGATGTATAAGAGAGGGGACAGAGGACATCCCTGCCTTGTCCCATTGGTGATTATGAAAGGTGATGAAAATGTTCCATTTATCTTCAGCCTAGGTGACGTATTGCGATACAGGGCCGTGATTTTTCCTATAAAAGGGTCCCCTAGACCCCTACCCCAAGCTTTTTAAGAGAATAATATATAGCGTGCCAGGAGACTCTATGGAATGCTTTCTCAGCATCCAACTAGAGTATCTAATTACAAATTTTTAACTGCATCTAGCCCAGGAAATACTTTGTGCCTAGTAGCAGTGTCTGCTAGTCAGCGGATTATCCCAGCTGTTAAGCAAGCTACACCACCTGTAGTTTGGACACTTAATTTTTTCAAAGGAAATGGTTCGGGCCCCCGGGACACTCAGTGAAGAGCATCGGGGAGGCACCCCAAGGCACAGGGGCTGGGACTGGCGGTAGGACGCCTTGCGGTGGACCGCCAAGCTCGATCCTTATAAAAGCTTTTTAACTGCAGCAGCTTTAGTGGACGCTACTGGAGCTGGAATTACCGCGGCTGCTGGCATGAAACTTGCCCTTCAATAGATCCTTGTAAAAGGATTTAAAGTGTACTCATTCAAATTAGAGAGACAATTTAAATTAAAAAGATTAGACCTGCCTCCACCGCAGGGGGGCTCGCTCGACCCACCAGCGGACAGGCACCAGTATTGGAAGAGGGGGGCTGGCCGTCAGGGTCCACCGCGGCTCTGGCACAAACCCGGCGACATGGAGGTCGCACGGGCAGGAACGGATTGGCCGTGTCGGCTTCGCACTATTTTGATTTTAGAAGGGCATGACATGCCTATATCTGTGTCTCCCCCTCCTTTTACTCCTCCACCTCTTTCCTTTTCGCATGACTATATGTACTTGTCACTTTTCCATGTGTTAGTTGTGTCTTCTGAGCAGTTTGTCAGCTTTTGGACACCTTTGAAGTGTTTTCTATGTGTTTCTATGTGTTTTTGTTTGCCTGCCATTGGTTTTAACGGTGTTCGACGGTGTTCGACGAACAGTTCGACGAACAGTTCGGGGAACATACGGGTGTTCGACGAACCGAACTCGAACAATACGGTGGTGGCTCAACACTACTCAGGATCAGTACAGGATAAGTAATGTAATGTATGTACACAGTGACTGCACCAGCAGAATAGTGAGTGCAGCTCTGGAGTATAATACAGGATGTAACTCAGGATCAGTACAGGATAAGTAATGTAATGTATGTACACAGTGACTGCACCAGCAGAATAGTGAGTGCAGCTCTGGGGTATAATACAGGATGTAACTCAGGGTCAGTACAGGATAAGTAATGTAATGTATGTACACAGTGACTGCACAAGCAGAATAGTGAGTTCAGCTCTGGAGTATAGTACAGGATGTAACTCAGGATCAGTACAGGATAAATAATGTAATGTATGTACACAGTGACTGCACCAGCAGAATAGTGAGTGCAGCTCTGGAGCATAATACAGGATGTAACTCAGGATCAGTACAGGATAAGTAATGTAATGTATGTACACAGTGACTGCACCAGCAGAATAGTGAGTTCAGCTCTGGAGTATAGTACAGGATGTAACTCAGGATCAGTACAGGATAAGTAATGTAATGTATGTACACAGTGACTGCACCTGCAGAATAGTGAGTGAAGCTCTGGAGTATAATACAGGATGTAACTCTGGATCAGTACAGGATCAGTAATGTAATGTATGTACACAGTGACTCCACCAGCAGAATAGTGAGTGCAGCTCTGGAGTATAATACAGGATATAACTCAGGATCAGTACAGGATAAGTAATGTAATGTATGTACACAGTGACTCCACCAGCAGAATAGTAAGTGCAACTCTGGAGTATAATACAGGATGTAACTCAGGATCAGTACAGGATAAGTAATGTAATGTATGTACACAGTGACTGAATCAGCAGAATAGTGAGTGCAGCTCTGGAGTATAATACAGATTATTACTCAGTACAGGATAATTAATGTAAAATATGTATATAATGACTCCCCCAGTTGAAGTTTGTTTTTACTTCTGGTATATTCTCCACTCTTTTTACTAGAATTATTTTTAGGAGGCTTGTACACATGCTGCTGATTAATACCCTATAATTCTAGTCTACTGTTGAGCAACCAGTAGGAAATTAATAACTTTTTTATTATCAAACACATGTTGAACACCTCTGAATACTTTCTTGTACAATGTAATTCTGCTCTGACTAAAATTATCCTGACAGCTAGTCTCGTGTGGTGCCATTGCCAATCCTATAATTTTGGGCTTGTTTCACACAAAACCTTGTAAATGGCAATGAAATACTTGTATCTTGTATTGCTTAGTTTGACTATTGCAAAATACAAAATAAATATTTTTTTTCTGTAGGGGTGAATATTTTTGTTGTTGTTGTGGGGAGGGGTGAAAAATAACATATATATAAAACCTAATCTCCCTGGCTGGGTGTACGGGAGGTTGGAGGAGGCTGCAGACGTATACAAGTTTATTTTCAATGCTCGTAAACTGTAGGAACATATATGGGTCCCAGTAGGAAAATATATGCTGTCAAAATTGTAACCGGGTCTGGACAAAAAAGGAGATATATGACTGAAGTGCCTGGTGTGGCAAAAACAATTGTTCCAAACTTGGTTTCTGAGACTAATTAATTTCCTGGAAATCTCCTTCACTCCTTCTCAGGCCATTAAAAGGCGTAGAGCTCGATGGAGTTAAGAGCACAGTGGCCCGGCAGAAACGTGTTAATAGCTATAGGCTGGTCTGTTGTGAGTTAGAAATGGGTATTTTCCAGAGTTGCACCCCGCGAGCCGGTAATCCTGGACGCGTGATTGATAGGACGAGGGCGGTTTATGGATTAGATCTGCTGTGTGGCTTATGTACGAGGACAGAAACATGGCTGGTGTGGAAGGCTGCAAAGCAATGGCCGAGGGTGCACTTACTTTTTTACCAATGCTTCCAGTCCGTTATCTCATTGTAGAGTTAGGTATGGAGTGATATGGTGTTGTTTTAGGATCATGATGTAGAGTTCTGTGCATGAAGTACTATAAAATTGGTTTTGTTTGGTGGGCAGTTAATGTCGGGAAAACTTTTTTTTAGTGGAATTGAATTCTACTCCAATTTTTTTTCTCATCTGCTCTACGCAAATTCAGCAAAACGGTATCTGTCTGTGGCCACTAGGAATGAGGAGACTCGTTGAAGTTAGGGTTCTAGTGCCTGATTCTAACTTTATTCCAAAGTTTGGTTCTGGCAGAACTGTACCTGAGCTTGAACCAGAACCCAAACCCCATTGAAAACCATGGAGACCTGAGCTTTTGAGCTGGAAAATGTTCTCTCTCTATTTCTCTAACGGACTTCCCCCGGAACTCCGAACATGGCAACGAACTTCCAGGAGAAGACTGTTCGACGTTTAGCACTACATAACAACTGTCCAGTATGAACCCCAAACTTTTAAGTTTGGGTTTGCTCATCTCTAGTGGCCACCATTTTGCTGAGTTGTAAGGGGCCGGAAAAGGTTAAAAAAAAAAGCATAATAACTTACCTTCACCTATCTTGGTACTCTCGTTACCTTCGGTGCCTGCTGCTCGCTGTCCAGTCCTTAGTTCTTCTTACAATTCTCCATCCAGTGTCTTCACTCTAGAACTGGGTTTATGGCCGCGACCAGGCCTCAGAAGTCAGGGAGCGTCATTGTGCTCTGACGTAATGAGGTTATCAATCAACGTGACCTCCAAGGCCTGGTCAAGCCCAGTTCTAGAGTGAAGACACTGGAAGGCGATCAGCAGACTTCAGATGCAGTGAGGTTGTCGTGGTTGGTGAACAGTAAGGTATTATGTTTTTTTTAACATTTTGACGGCTCTCTACAGAGAAAACATGGGCTCTTGACTGCGAAAAGAAGAGGCCCTGAGGACCAGATGGTGGGCACCAGAGGCAGCAGGAATGCAGGGACAGCTGAGCAATAAGGTGATTATTATCATTTATGTGGGTGTTTCAGAAAAGACCCCAAAGCATAATAAGGAATGTTCAATTTGCGAAGAATAACTCCGCTGAGAATCATAGTACATCATTACACCGTATTATGCAATGTGACACCGGCGTGCTCTGCAGCCATTGATAAGCTTGTGGCTGTGGAGCAAGCGTGGGGTAGGGAGCCAACTGGGAGACTGAGAAATAGGACAGAGCTGCTCGGTGCGGATGTAACACGGGTACTTTAGATGCAGCGACACAGAAACACAGAGCAGCTAATACAGGGTTAATAAACAGGGGAAGTTTATAATAACAGGGTAAATCTCCACGCAGGGAGTATCAAGGGAAAATATGGGGGAAAACAAGGAAAGTAGCAGGTAAAAGTCTATTACTGACAGTTTACAGTTTAACTAGATATAGCAGAGTCAAACCGGTTTTAAACGACAGTTTTTACACTTAGCTGACTCTTTTCCTCCACATGGCAGTTTCCAGCTGAGGCCAGTGTTTTCTTCAGGCTTCCCCGCCCAAACAATGCTCCATCTTCTGGCGGCAGCGGGCGGTCTCCGGTTTTACCCACTGAGCCCCTAGTCCATAACACGGCACCTCATGTGCCCGGCTCCACCGACCCTGCGTCTCTTCTCTAGTCGGCTTGACTCCTCCGGTCCACTGCACTCGGCTCTTGCTCCCAGTCATGGAGCTAGGAGCCTCTCACACTGCTCTGCTGAACAGGACCCAGCTCCGCTTTCCCATGCAAATGTACTTGTCTCTTCCTCTCTCTACCCATGCCACCAGTCTCTTGGTCACCTGACCTCCCAGCTCTCACTCAGGACATGCCCCCAGCTTCCCAGTCACCTGACTCCTGTGCTCGCAGTCTGTCTACCCCCTGCAACCAGAGGCACGGCCTCGGCAGTTCTTGATCCCTTGCTCTGAAAGTACTTACACCCTGGTCTTCCCCCTTACACTCCCGCTCTCCTTTAACTCGCCATTCCACGGGCGAGAGTTCCTTCATCAAATGTTCACATTCTTGGACTTCCTGGACGATACGGTACCATATGAATTGATCTTGTTCGTAACGGTAAGGAGGCACTCCTGCTGTTGTCTGTTCTGACCGACGTAACTCAGTCTGACCATTTGGGGGTGCAGGGTCACTCGGATTTCCAATCTCCGCCTGCCCGGTGGCTTCAACCAATGTTGTTCCCTCGCCGCCTGCCCTGGGGACTGCAGGTAATCGAGTGCTAGGGCTTGGAGGTAGTAGAATCAACAACTCTTCTTCGCTCACATCGTGTCTTGGGGCAACTGTGACAGGACCCTCTCTAGAAGCAGGTGATTCTTCTCCATCCTCGTCATCTTTAGACAGACAGGGTCGCAGCATACTACGATGAACCACTCTGGTAGGGGCTCCTTCAGCCCCCTTGGGTTGAACTTCATACACAGGTCCTTCAGCGCCAATCCTGCGCTTCACTCGGTGTGGGGTCCGTTCCCACCGCCTACTTAATTTGCCCCAGGGCCACCTGTCCCGAACCAACACCCGCTCCCCGGGCCTCAGAGCTGTCTCTCGAAGAGGCAATGTCTCATGATGTTTGAGCTCCTGAAACTTTTGTTGTACCAACCATCGGAGGGTCTGCAGTCGATGCCGATGTTCCCGGACCCAGGAAGACACCCCCATCCGTGGGTAGTCCTCCTCGGTGGTAATCTCTCACCCCTTTCGCCCGAACAGCAAGGTATAAGGAGTGAACCCCGTCGTACTATTCACTCGGTTGTTGTAGACCCACACCAGCTCGGCCACAAACTCAGGCCACCGTACCTTCCGATCTTCCTCCAACGTGCGGAGCATTTGGATCAGTGTCCGATTAAAGCGTTCACAGGCCCCATTTCCTTGAGGGTGGTAAGGAGTAGTCCGTGACTTCTCAATCTTGTACAACTGGTGCAGCTCTTCCATCACCCGGCCTTGGAAGCAGGCACCTTGATCGGAATGAATCCTCTTTGGGCAGCCGTATACCCGAATGAAGTCTCGGCAGATGGCCTGCGCAGCGTACTCGGCGGTCTGGTCTCTGGTCAGGGTCACTACCGCAAACTTTGTGAAGTGGTCTGTCATTACCAGGCAATGTTCATACCCGAGATGCGACGGTCCAACAGTCAAATAGTCGATCATCAGCACCTCCAAGGGTGCAGAAGTTACAATAGTTTGTATGGGGACCCGCTGCTCTGAGGGCTTAACTAGTTCACAGCCCCGACATCTTCGACAAGTGTCTTCTATTGTTGCTCGCAGTCGGGGATGATACACCAGCCTCTGCAACCACAGAAACGTCCGAAGTGAGCCCCTCGTTCATGAGCCTCCTTAGCCACTACTCCGACCAACTTCTCTGGGATCAACACTTGCCAGGTGGTCCCGAACTCTCGCAGTAGCTGCACCTGTCGGTACAGCAGCCCGTCTCGCAAACACAGTCTCTCCCATTGTCCCAGCATCTTCAGTGCTCCAGGGGACAGGGTACTCCTCTCTTCTCGACTGGGGACTTGCCGCAAAGCCACCCATTGACGTAATTGAGCAACTTCTCTGTCAGTCTGTTGAAGTCGGATCTAGTCATCTCTTGGCCGCCCTAGCACTTGCTCTTCCGACGTCTCTCCGATCTGTCCCTGCGCCGCGGCCAGCGGTCCCACGAAACTTCGGAAGCTAGGGGTCTCATCCGCCTCCAAATCTTCATCGCGGTCATGATCAGGCAGTTCATATGTCACTCTGGAGAGGGCGTCGGCGTGAGTATTCTCTGCCTTAGGCCAGTAGGCGATCTTATACCGGTACCTGGCCATGCGGGCCACCCACCGCTGCTCCAGGGCCCCCAATTTCGCATTCTCCAGGTGGGCCAGCGGGTTGTTATCTATTCTCACCAGTACTTCGGCCCCGGACAAATACTCTGCAAACTTCTTGGTCATTGCCCAAACCAGAGCCAGCAACTGTAATTTGAACGAGCTATAATTATCCGGGTTCCTCTCGGAGTCGTGAAGGGAGCGGCTGGTGTACGCAATCACGCGCTCTTTCCCCTCCTGTACTTGGGATAACACGGCTCCCAGACCATGTAGGCTCCCATCAGTGTGGAGTATGAAGGGTTGGGAGAAATGCGCATAGGCAAGTATTGGGGCCTCGGTCAGGACCATTTTTATGGCACGGAAGGCCTCTTCCTGGCTGCTTCCCCACCGAATCGCCTGATTCTTGGAGCCCGCCGGCACTCCCTTAAGTAGCTCCAGCAATAGGTTGGCTTTGCGCGTGAAGTTCTTCACGAATCTTCAGTAGTACCCGGCAAGTCCCAGGAAGGCCCGAACGTCCTTCACGGTCTTCGGGGTAGGCCACTCCTGTACGGCGACCACCTTTTCCTGGGTGGGCCTGACTCCTTCACCGGACACAGTATGACCGATATATTCGATCTGTTTGCGGAACAGGTGGCACTTCTGGGGCTTCACCTTTAGGCCATGACTCTGTAGGCGACTCAGTACTTGCTCCAGTTGCTGGAGGTGCTCCTCGAAGGTGGCGGCATAGACAATTATTTCGTCCAGGTAAATCAGTGTCGCCTCGAAGTTTAAATCGCCCAGGCACCTCTCCATCAGACGCTGGAACATCCTGGGGGCGTTAGGCCGAAGGGCATCCGATTGAACTCGAACAGTCCCATGGGTAATATGAACGCCGTCTTCGCACGGTCATGTTCGGCCACAGGCACCTGCCAGTACCCACTGGCCAGATCCAAGGAGGAGAAGTATCTTGCCTTCCCTAAGGCCGACAGGGACTCTTCGATTTGGGGTAGTGGGTAAGAGTCCCGTACTGTACAGGAATTCAGTCGTCTTTAGTCCACACAGAACCCCAGGGTCCCATCTTTCTTCCGGACCAGGACAATCGGGGCTGCCTACGGACTCTGACTTTCCCGAATCACACTGTGACCCCCCCCCACTTGTGTGGTGTAAGCCCTTCCCTAGGAGATGGGGACTCGGAGCCGGGTCCAGTGATGTTGATGAGGGGATGCAGCCGTGGCCTGGACCCGCTCCATGCCCAGGGTCGTCACACTTTAAAAGGAGATGGTATGGGCTTATCTGGGTTGAGTGGCTGATTACGACTACGCCACCTGTGGCACCTGGTGAAGGCCACCAGCGCTGCTGCAGTCCGCTGAGGCCTGGTGTTATGGCAGCCGTCATTGTTACTACTCCACACAGGCGGAGCAGGGTCTCAGGGCAGAGAAGCAGGATGAAGAGGGTTGTAGTCTAGAAAGTCTGCGTGGTGCGGTGTAGCGCAGAATAAAGAGCCCGGAGGCCATAGGGGTGAACTTCCAAGGCTTTACTCACATAAGAGATGGCGGAAGGAAGGCGACTCCCTGCTCCTCGCGGAGTTCTGCACTCACCAGGGACGGGGGTCCGACAACCTCCGAGTAAGTCCAGCGTTCAATCAGGACCCCGCAACAGAGTGTTCCTAAACTACAGACTGAGTGCTTTCTTGTCTGTGTGTGTGTAGCTAGGCCGGATCTCCCTCTGAACTCCTTTCAGAAAAAGGGCACGGGTGGCAGCTCCGCTCCTTCTGATACCCGATGGGATCCTCTGGGCCTACCGGGCTTCCCCGACCAGGACATGGAGTAGCAAGGTCGGGTGTCGGGGGCCGGTACCCCTCTTGCAGCCGGACTCCCTCTGAATATATCAGGTTGGCTAGGACAGGTGGCGTGTACCGCTCCATCTGCATCCTCCCTTGGATCCATTTGCTGTGGAGCTACATTCCTAAGCTCCGGGCCTTCTTGGTCTTGGTCCCAGACCGGGTTGAGACATTCCTTGTCTACAACCTACCCCTCGACCCAATGCCAAGGTACGAGGGCTGTGTCTCCATCCGCTGCAGGTCCACACAGGATCCACATTCAGGGAGGGAGATCACGATCAAAGACCCATGAGCCCAAGATGGCTGTGTATTAAATATGAATTATTAAGTGTCACTAAAATGTGAGTCCTCCACCCTCACCCACTAAATGGTTCCCCTAGCTCTTGGTTCCCCAGTCTCCCTGTAACCAGGAGGGCAGCACCTAGTGTATTCTAGCCCCCTCTAGTGGAGAAATGTGGTGTTGGATGTGGAGGTGGAGTTCTGACCATCACACTGTTCTTACCTCAGAGGAGGAACACTACACTCCATTAAAGGAGTGCAGCATCCCTGTGGCGGTCGAACCCTCAGGGGCGCCACAACACCATTCTGTAACATATGGGCTAGCATCTCCCTAACCTCTTTATACATCTGGGGAGGTATCTGCCAGTATCTCTCCCGCACTGGGGCAACGCTCCCTGTGGGTAATGGCTTCGGTGCAACCAAAATCATCCTCATGGCGAGCAAAGACTTCCTGGTACCGCTCCAGCGACTCTTCAACCAGCTGCACCTGTCGAGGTGTAAGTCCCGTTAATTCAACCCGCATTCGTTCTAGTTCGTTCTAGGATTCTTCGTCCCCCCTTCGCACTAACCCGGTGGGATTCCGGCGACACGGTGACCGCCAGAGTCCAGGGGTCTCCTCGTACAGTGGACAGCTGTACCACATCAGGTCGCACCAACTTCTCTGGCATTCCCAGAATCTGGGCTATTTCCGCCCTGGGAGGGAGTGTGAGATCATCTTCGCCCAGATTAACACACCGCACTATAACATTGCCACCCCAAACGGTGGCCAGTGTCCGAGCCACTAAGAGTCCGGGGGGTACATTGTCCATCGATGTTGGTTCTGTCTGAATTTCGACCCCCTAAAGAGGTGTGTAGCCCCGTGCGGATAACGTGAGTACAGTTTATCCGGGCGGTAAGGTGATCACCGTAGCTGCTGGCGCTATTATTTTCCCAAGGATCATCCCTTCACTCGACGTCTCCTGAGCCTGGGCAGCTCGGGTTAGTTGTTGAAAGACCCTCCTTTGGGGGGTTCGCGGGTCTAGAGGAATCTCCTTCGGCTCACTAATCAGGATTTGCCCGATCTCTTTCAGCACATTCATTCCGAGTGTCACCGGGGGTCCACTTCCGGTTTCCCCTGCGACGACTCCTATTTTTCCACATCTTTTCCACATACTCGGATCTTCATCCACAGCACCCCTGCGACCGGGATGGGTAGTTGATTAGCTGCCGTGAGTCTAATTACTGGTCCCCATTCAGGCCGCGCTATCTCTGGAAATCGCTGTTGGAAGTAGGCTTCTGTCATCGTAGTCACCTGGGATCCCGTGTCAATCAGGCAGTGAACAGCCTGACCGCTTACACTGTGTTCCAAATTATTATGCAAATAATATTTTCTCAGATTTTCCCAAATTACCTATATGAATTGCAGTCATTGCAATTTTCCAGTCAAATAACTATTAGCGTACAATTGAAAGGTTTTTGTACAAACTGCCTATGATAACAGTATATTTTTAAAAAAATAAAAAACTCAAACTGCACTCAAAATGCATGTTCCAAATTATTATGCACCGCAGAGTTTTCAACCTTTTCATTTTAATCAAGAACAAAAAAATTGTCATTTTTGAAATTATAAGCATTAGCAGGTTATTACAAAGTGAAATCAAACAGTTTTCAACTCAAAACTTTATTCTAGGTGATGTTACATTTGCACATAGGACCGCTTGTTCAAAAGGAGCTTCTGAACTCTCTCATTCATTGAATTTGTCAGGTTTTGGATGGTTTCTGCTTCAATTGTTTTGCATGAGGACAGAATACCCTCCCAGAGCTGTTGCTTAGATGTGAACTGCCTCCCGCCATCATAGACACTCCTTTTGATGATGCTCCAGAGGTTCTCAATGGGGTTGAGGTCAGGGGAGCATGGGTGCCACACCATAAGTTTGTCCCCTTTTATGCCCATAGCAGCCAGAGATGCAGATGTGTTATGTGCAGCAGGAGACGGGGCATTATCATGCATGAAAATGATCTTGCTGCGGAATGCACGGTTCTTCTTCTTGAACCATGGAAGGAAGTGCTGTTTGAGAAACTCAACATACATTATGGAGTTCATCTTTACCCCTTCAGAGATCCTAAAAGGGCCGACAATCTCTCTCCCCATGATTCCAGCCCAAAACATTACTCCATCTCCTCCTTGTTAGCGCCGTTGCCGTGTTTGCATGGGGTGTCCATCAACCAGCCATCCTCCACTCCATCCATCTGGACCATCGAGATCATTTCATGCATGATAATGCGGTCTCCGGTTTTACCCGCTGAGCCCCTAGTCCATAACACGGCACCTCATGTGCCCGGCTCCACGGAACCTGCGTCTCTTCTCCCTCTAGTCGGCTTGACTCCTCTGGTCCACTGCACTCGGCTCTTGCTCCCAGTCCTGGAGCCAGGAGCCTGGACCCTCTCATACTGCTCTGCTGAGCAAGACCCAGCTTTGCTTTCCCGCGCAAACGTCCTCGTCTCTTCCTCTCTTTACTCACGCCACCAGTCTCTTGGTCACCTGACCTCCCAGCTCTCACTCTGGACACGCCCCCAGCTTCCCAGTTACCTGACTCCTGTGCTCTCCGTCTGTCTTCCCCCTGCAACCAGAGGCACGGCCCCGGCAGTGCCGGATCCCTTGCTCTGAAAGTACTTACACCCTGGTCTTCCCCCTTACACGGACACAAGGACTGGTAAGAGATTGGGGCCACATAATGATGTATTATGAATTTTAAGGGGCCAAAATTAGGGTATATTATTACTATAGTAAGAGTTAGGGAATATTATTACTATATGGGGCCACATGAGGTACACTACTATTTGGGGGTCAAACAGAGCAACATTATTAATGTATGGGAGCTATATAGGAGGATATTTTTGGCGTATGGGGCCATATAAGAAGACAGTACTATATGGGGGCCACATATTATTATTTATTATTATAGCACCATTTATTCCATGGCACTTTACATGTGGACACATAGGGGACGTTGTTAATGTATGAGGCCACTTGGGGGACATTGTTAATGTATAGGACAACATAGGGAGACATTATTAATGTATGGGGAATATCACTACTATATTGGGACCACAAATAGGGACATTACACTTTTTTGTGGGCATAATGTATGGACAATACTAGTATATGGGTGATACAGTGGGGACTGTAGTTAGTCGCAAAAGGGACACAAGCATTCCTACAATATGGGGGACACATAGGGGAACATCAATACTATAAAGTATTTTATTTTGGGGGATACAAAAGGGAAATACTATTACTGTAGAATTGGGGAAAAAATTGAGGAGGATGCTCTAAAAGGGATCAGCCATAGATGCCTGTGTTAGAGTTTGCAGAGACGTGTCCTTAGTGGAAGAAGTAATAGTGGTCTGCGCTGGATGAAGAAGAAAAGGAAAATTAAAGACTTCAATTGGAGATTTTACTGGTGAGTATCTAGAGTTACCTGTACTGTATATACTGATATCTTCCACAATATTGCCATTGTATGGGGGTAATATTAGTGTTAGTACAGTGATTTTTATTAACAGTATGGTGGTATTATTAGGTCACTATGTGGTGGTAATATGTGGTGGTAATATGTGGTCTGGTCATGGTGTGGCGGTATTTTTTTCTTTTATGTGGTATTATTATAGCGTCTGAATTAGTTAAATACTAAAAGTTATCACTACTGTTAACACTTGCACCTCTGGCATCCTGGGGTTAAACTCGTAGCTGCTGACTAGTCCTCCCCAAGGACCGACACATTACTGGAAATATTTACCAGGTGCGGCGATAATGCAGACAGAGTTTATTTCTATGGAATTATTTACGAGACCGCGGCCTCAAATCTAGTTGCACAACGCAATATGCTATGTAAATGGTGAGGAGAGCTGCCGTATACCCTGTCCTAGTGAGGTTGACTTTAAATAATATAAATTACTGTATAATGTAATAGTAAAAGAAACATAAAAGCAAAATATAGTAATAAAGCTGTAATACAGAAGATTAGATTACAGCTCTTTATTTAAAGGGTTTATCCTACCACAAAAAAAATTTTTCACAAATAGCACAGAATTTTTTTTTAAATAATAAAAAAGAGAATACCCAGAACTCCAGCTGCAATAAATCCAGCACAGGCTACTCTGGTGGTCAAACCAGGAACTGGAAGTGAAGACAACTCTTTATTTGGTCATCGATGCCTGTGATTGGTTGCAGCAGTCAGGTGACTGGTGTCACATGATCACTGCAACCAATCATAGGCCTCACTGATCCGGTGACCAAATAAAGGGACATCATGGCTTATTGTCCATGCACAGACCACCAGAGAGACCTGCATCGGATCCATGATGGTTGTAACCTGTGAATATGACTCATTATTTGTTTTATTTTTAAAACATCCCTGCTACTCAAGAAGTTTTTTTTCTAGAAGTCAGATTACTCCTTTAAGATGTAAACTGAAGTATCAGAAGAGATAAAAAAAAGTTTTGTAGGATTATAGGACATATATATGACGTGTAAGGTAAGAAAACATATTAATGCACACATATTGGCCAATTCGTGTGTGCCCATCAGCTACGACAATCCGTACCTTTCTTTTATGGGACCCAAATCCTAAATTTGTGCACTAAGCACATCAATTTTATAAGTTTAGACTTTTTAGCAGTAATGCAGTTTATTTCGTATGTTTAGTGTCTGCAGATATCTCGTCGCACACAGAGAGGCTGCTACGCTTTTTGGTATCTATATAGTTCAGTCCCAGCAACTTATAGCAAGGCCAGTGAAGTAATATGGAATTTAAAGTACTCATTGAAATGAATGGATAAAATCCGCATTTCATAACAGAAATTGACATGCTGCGGATTAAAAAAATGCTATTTGCTATCAACTATGAACTGCCTAAATGTATATACAGAACTCCTATTAATGAAAGGTGTCACGATCCCACCACTCGTTGTGTCCTAGGGACGCTGTGAATGACATCTCAGCCACCCAACAGATAGTAGGCTCGTCTCAGGCAGTCAATGCTGTGACTGACAGCTCAGCTGCCCTATGGGTGTGTCGGGCTTTCAGTGCAGTGTTTGGGTTTCCACCAGGTATTTTACTTTCCGGACAATTGCCAGGCTATTTAAATGGCTGGCAATGTTAGGTCATTGCCAATTGTAGCTTTGTTCAAGTGGTGTGTGCTTGCTCTGTGCCCCTCGCCTGGTATTCTGATCTTTGCCGCTCAACCTTGGATTTGTCTTCTTGACCATCCGTTTGCCTAGCCCTTTTGTCGTAACCAACTAACTTCTTGGAATTCTGACTTCATACTGTTTTCAGACTACATTTCTGTCTCACCCCTTTGTCTTTGACATACCCTCTTGGCTTTTGACCTCGGACATCTTGGCTACCCAGCCTCACGGCTTGTCTGACTAGCGTCTCAAAAGGTATAAATAAACAAACACTAAAGGTAACAATTGTAACATACTTCAAATATCAGGACTACAGGTGGCTTTAGCCATTAGGTTAATGTCCAAATCTGTCAACCAGCATCAGCCGACAATCTAACGTTGCATGAGGGTGTCCAAACTGTCCCTTATGGCAGAGGTTGAGGAAAAAAAGACTGAGCTGTTGGCTTTCAACATGTCTGATCCTTTTGTTCTTGGGGAAGATAAGATATCTGGCAGCAACTTGTTCCTCTTTCTCCATTAAGAACACATTGGCGCTCAACTTAGCTGAGTCAGAACTTTAATTTGAAACTTATGTAGAGACCTGGCGATGACTGTGGAGGACACTAAAGATCTATTCTATCAGTGACATAGCGTCGGGGGGTGCCCAGAGGGGCTTTTGCTCTATGTGTAAAATTCTTAGGGGTGCA
The DNA here is from genome assembly GCF_046119375.1 of Phyllobates terribilis. Classification (NCBI taxonomy): domain Eukaryota; kingdom Metazoa; phylum Chordata; class Amphibia; order Anura; family Dendrobatidae; genus Phyllobates; species Phyllobates terribilis. The sequence goes on along the minus strand of NW_027362765.1, from coordinate 89,653,184 downwards.
AAATGCTAGTGATGCCCACCATGTGAGCAGGGGAGAACAGAACTCGACCCCTCGATAAAGGTGATTGGAAACTTTATTTTTTTTATGGTGGGTCGGCATTATGGCTTTTGGAGTGGGCACTTTGGGGACATCATTACTTTTTAAGCCAGTACTTATTTGTTTTAAGGAAGCATTAAATGGTGATATTATTTGCTCTAAAGGGGCACTCAGGAGACATTATTTATTCTAAAGGAACATCCAGAGATAATTATTTGTTTTAAGGGGTGTCTTAGATGGCATTATTTTGTTTTAAGAGGTAACTAAGGGGGCATTATTTGTTTAAAGGGGCATTATTTGTTTTTATGGGCATTCAGGGGGCATTATATGTTTTAAGGGGCACTCAGAGGTCATTTTGTTCTTTAAGTGAGCATTAAGGAGGCATTATTTGCTTTATGGGGTAACTGAGGGGGCATTATTCATTTCATTTGGCATTCAGAGATCATTATTTGTTTTAAGGGATACTCAGGGGTCATTATTTGCTATAAATGAGCACTAAAGGGTCATTATTTGCTCTAATGGGCACTGAGAGGATATTATTTGTTTTAATGGGTAACTAAGGGGGCTTTATTTGTTTAAAGGGGCATCATTTGTTTTAATGGGCACTCACTGGGTCATCACGTGTTTTAAAGGGCACTCAAAGGTCATTATTTGTTTTAAGGGAGAACTCAGGGGTCATTATTTGTTTTAAGTGAACACTAAAGGGGCATTGTTTGCTCTAAGGGGCACAGAGAGGGCATTATTTATTTTAAGGGATAACTAAGGGGGAATTATTTGTTTAAAGGGGCATTACTTGTTTTAATGGGAACTCATTGGGTCATTATTTGTTTTAAGGCGCACTCGGGGGGGGGCATTATTGCTTTAAATGAACACTAAGGGGGGCACTAAAAGGGCATTATTTGTTTTAAGGGGGGCACTAAGGGAGGCATTATTGGTTTAAGGTGAACAATACTTGTGTTGCCCCAATTGCTGGCAACCCATGTTACACCAGTGCTTCTGCTAGCCAAGAAGGCTACTAATCTGATGGAACTAGCCACGTGTAGCTGATTCATGGCTGACCACCATGAAGAAAGGATAGGTAACATATTCTGATATAATTGAAGCAAGTGACATTATTCGTAGAATATATGTCCAAGAAAAGAATAAAAAATGTTGCCGTCTCTAACTCTCCAGACTGTAGTTACTACAGAGGTGGCTACCCCGAGAAATGAGCGATACGCAGGTATATACCAATGTATGTATGAAGTGTTCTGGCAGAAGCAGCGGTAACGTAATCAATCATGCAAATTTTTTAATGTGGCTGAAAAAAAAAAAAGCGTATCTGTCGAAATGTGCTGCATTCTCCGGCATGAATTATTTCCTGACAGGTTTCTTTCCCATGCCAAAAATATTAAAGCAGGTATATATAGGTAGATGCCATTAAATAACTGCTGCTGACAGGCGTAATTCATGGTCGGGCCTTTTTATTAATAGGCCAGGGGCTACCCTTCGCAATTAGTGAGGTGATGAGAACGCCTTTTTATGAAGCGGTGTCAAGCCTGACGCTCTATGTTTGTCAGGTTTCCTAATGCGCCGAATGATGTGATGGTTTAACCCCTTACGGGCAAGGATGCCAAACGCAAAACCCAACGGAGGATTGAAAATATTATATTAAGAGACATTTCCCCTAAATATCAGAAAATCACAAATAATTCTTACACTTTTTCTACATCTTCATAGAAGTTGGAAAAGTTGATTTACCCCTTTATCAGCCAGCAATTTTTCATTTTTGCTCTTTAGTTTGTTCTCCTCTGCTTCTTCCAAGAGTCGTAACTTTTTTATTTTTCCGTCCACATGGCCGTTTAAGGGCTTTTTTTTTTTTTTGTGAGAGGAGTTGTCTTTTTGACTGACACTATTCACTTTGCCAAACAATTTACTGAAAAACGAAGAAAAAAATGTGGGAAAACAGTGAAAAATTGCAATCTCGCCATAGTTTTTTGAGGTTTCTTTATTATAGCATTCATTGTGTGGTGAAATTGACATGATATCATGATTTCTCAGGTTCGTACGATTACGGTGATACCAAACTTATAGTTTATTTTTATTTTTTAGTGGTCAAAACAATTCTGAACTTTTTAAAGAAAAATTTGGTTTGTGTCCCCATTTTCTGCAACCGATAACTTTTTTTTTATTTTACCACTGATGGAGCTGCATGAACTGTAGTTTTTGGTACAGTATTGGGTTTTTTACAATGTTTTATTGTTTTTTTTTACATTTTTTGGCTGATGGGAGGAGATTTAAAAATGCCTATTCGGTTTTTTTTTTTTTAATTTATAGCGTTTACCATGCAGGTTAATTAATTTTATCATTTGTTATTCGCACTCTGATGCAATATTATTAAATATGTATATTCTTTTTATTTCTTTTCATTTTGGATTGGGAAAAAAGGGTGATACAATCTGTTTCTGTTATTTATTTATGTTTTAAATATTTTTTAAAACTTTTTATTACAGGATTTGTCAATAGACCCAAGGCTGGCTATCGGAACCCCATGATTGTGTCACACAGACTGCAACCATTTTAGTGCCACTATCAGAAATTGCAGCATAAAAATGGTTAACCAGCAGCAATCTGAGCCAGTTTTGTATAACACAGTCATCACCTGCGGTGTATGGAGTGAACTCAGCTCCTGGTTCATCTCATATCAGGTTGGGTTAAGGAATAACATGCTGGGTAACTTCTGCCGCCACTAGAGGGAGATCAGGAGCTTACTGCATTCTATTATACATTGAACTCAATAATACAACTGAATGCAGTGAGCTCCCCCTTGTGGTGACTACTGTTAGACAGCATGTTACCTTTTAAATCTAGGTCTATGCAAGGAATCCGGGGCTTTGTATGAGTAAAACAGAGCTTTGACCATGATATACAAATGTATTGACGCGCCCAGGGGATGGGGAGGACTCGGCGCCCAGGCCTTGTTGGTAATTTTGGGGGATGTCGCGGTAGTCGGCTCCCGGGCCCGTACCCTGGGCCTCTCTTTAAAAGGGTGGATAATTATATGAAAGTTCGTGACGCCACCTGTGGTGTCTGGTGAGGATCACCAGCGCTGCGGCAGCCCACTGAGGCCTTTGTTAAGGCAGCTGGGGTGATATAGCTCCCCACAGGTGGAGCTAGGCCTCAGGGCAGAGTAGGAGAAGGGATGCAAGACAGTGGGGGACCCAGCCGGGTCTGGAGAAGGATAGGCAAACACACAGTTCACTTCAGTACCTTTTACTGAGGGATGTTCAGGCACATTCCAGAGCACTGTAGGGTGAAGGGTGCATATCAGGATTCTCCCCAGTGAGTGGGTATAGGGCCTCCTGTTTCTTGCCTTTGTGTAGTAAGTTTCTGACCTGCCTGGAGCTAGGCCTAACTTTGTCTCTGTCCTGCACCGGCTGACTTTGTGATAGGGCCCTCTCTTGGAGTACACGATCCCAGCTTGCGGGGCCTCCGTGACTCCTGGCTCTGGTACGTATCAGGTCTTGGGTGATCCTGGGACATGAAGTCTTCCAGGGGTCTCCGGTTGTCTCTACAGGGGGATATACGGCCCTGTAGACGCGGACCCGGTGTCCGGAATATGTTTTCTGGGGTGAGCTTGTACAGCTCCTCTGCCCCCAATGCTACTCACTTCTCTAGCCTTCGGCCTGCTCGAGGCCCTCACTAGGCTATACACACTAGCGGCAGCTTGCCGCGCTTCACCGCTCTTATGGCGTTGGCACGCCTTAAGCTCACTATTCTGAGCTACAACTGAGTCTGACTAAACTGACTGAGCTCCAATGCAGTATCACTTCTGCAAGGGCTCTCCTCAGACTGAACTGCCTAGCTCCACCTTCCCTATTTATATCCCTAACGGGCTCCCTCTGGTGGCCTGAGGTGGAAGGTGGAGGTGTGTGTGTGTGCTATGAGGGCCTCTTGTGGAGGAATCCGTCCATGCACCCCTCTAGGATCTGTGGCACTAATGCGCAGCAGGGGCGCCACAGTATTGAGAAATTAAAATGCCCAACTGTCCGGCCTGCAGCATACATAGCCCTAATTTCTCTGAGGAAGACTCTTTGTATGATGAAATATAATGATGGGGGGCAGGTGGGCACTTTTTATCTTTAAATACATATGCACATGTATCTAGCTCAGCTCTATAATCACGTGGAGTACAGAGGAAATGCACAGCAGGCAAATAAATGATCACTGAGTGCAGTCACAGACACTACAGATTAATTGACTCTATAGGAATGGAAACAATGAGCCTGACACATGAGTTTGTAATGTATTGTCTTACTGTTTCTGTTATACATTAATTAACATAATAAAAGCTATGTCTGAATGTATAAGTAACTCTACATGGAAACAATAGGTGGCTTTACACTCCTAGGAGATACTCAATCTAATGATTATACTACTGGACAGCAGTAGCCTTGGCATGTACATTTGTAGGAGGCAGCGAACTTGATGTTTTTATTACTAGGAGGCTCTGAACTTGATGGGTATTCTACTAGGAGGAACTTAGCATGGCAGTAATTCTGCTTGGAAGCACTGAACTTGAAGTGTGTACTACTAGGAGGCACTTAGCATGGCAGCTACTCTGCCACGAGGCACTAAATTTGATGGTTATACTTCTAGGAGAAACTGAGCTTGACGATTATACTGCTAGGAGGCACTGAACTTGATGGTTACACTAGTAGGAGGAACTTAACTTGATGGTAATACTGCTAGGAAATACTGAACTTAATGGATATAATATTAGGAGTAACTGAGCTTGATGGAAATACTGCTAGGTGACACTGAACTTGAGGGTTATTTTACTAGGAGGAACTGAGCTTGATGGTTACACTGTTAGGAAACACTGAACTTGATGGTTATACTACAAGGAGTAACTGAGCTTGACTGAGCTTGACAAGGTTGTATTTCTGTCCTGCCACTTCACCAATGCCTCCACCTTATGCCAGTCATTGCACTGGTTACCCATCCTCTACAATATAAATTTATCTCTCTCACCCACAAAGCTAGTTCTACACCACCCTACATTTCCTCCCTCATCTTTGTCTGTCACCCTACCCATGCTCTCCATTCTGCGACTGATCTAAGACTAACATCCTCCAAAATCTGAACATCCCACTTCCGTCTCCAATACTTCTCTCGTGCTGCTCCAATTTTCTGGAATGCACTACTCCAGACGATCCAATTAATACCTAGCCACGCCATTTTTAAGCGTGCTTTAAAGGCACATCTCTTTAGACAAGCCTATCACCTCACTTTACTAATTTAACTCTTTCCTGTTCCCGCTTTCTAAATTTTCCTCAGAATCTAGTCCCTCCTATTCATCTGTCTCTACATCCTCTATGCACCCAATAGCACTTGGTATCTGTACTTACACAGATACTGGCTAAACATCAGTTCAGGCAACTTATTTGAAAACCCCTATTTAATATTATCATGGCTGCACCATACATGTTAAGCACTTTCTACCTATTGTTCCCCCCCTATTTCCTTATTGATTATAAGCTTGGGAGAAGGATTCGCACTCCTCCAGTAACTGTTGAACTATGTGTTACTTTATAATGTCTTTATTGTCTATAAATGTCTTCGCTTAATTGTAAAGTGAGGCAGACTATTTTGGCGCTAAAAAAAATTATTATTATTATTATACTGCTAGGATGCCCTAACATTGATGCTCATACTACTAGAAAGAACAAGCTTGAGGAGGAGTTAGAAAACACTGAACTTGATTTTTATACTGCTAGGAGTAACTGAGCTTGATGGTTATACTACTAGGATGAATTGAGCTCGATGGTTATACTGCTAGGAGGCACTGAACTTGATGATTATTCTACTAGGAGGCACTGTGCTTGATGGTCATGCTGCTAGGAGGCACTGAACTTGATAGTTTTATTATTAGTAGGCACTGAGCTTGATGGTTATACTGCTAGGAGGCATTGAGTTTGATGGCTATACTACTAGGAAGCACTGAACTTGATGGATAAACTAAAAAGAGTAACTGAGCATGATGATTATGCTGTTAGGAGGCACTGAACTTGATGGATAAACTAAAAAGAGTAACTGAGCTTGATGGTTATGCCATTAGGAGGCACTGAACTTGATGGTTATACTTCTAGGAGGAACTTAGCTTGATAATTATGCTGCTTAAAGGCACTGAACTTGATGGTTATACTACCAGTAGGCACTGAACTTGATGGTTACACTACTAGTAGGCACTGAGCTTGATAATTATGTTGCTTAAAGGCACTGAACTTGATGGTTACACTACTAGTAGGCACTGAGCTTGATAATTATGTTGCTTAAAGGCACTGAACTTGATGGTTATACTACTAGTAGGCACTGAGCTTAATGGTTATACTGTTAGGAGGCACTGAGCCTTGCAGTTATAGTGCTAGGAGGCACTGAGCTTGATGGTTATACTACAAGGAGTAACTGAGCTTGATGATTATACTGCTAGGAGGCACTTAACTTGATGGTTGTACTACTAGGAGGAAATGAGCTTGACGATTATACTAGTAGGCACTGAACATGATCTGAACGTGATGGTTATCATTCTAAGAGGCACTGAGCTTGATAGTGACACTATTAGAGGGCGGTATGTTTGAGAATTGTGGTACAAACATGAACTGTCTCTTAAACTCAGACAGTGGATAACTTTCACTAGCAAAAGAACACAGTGAAGCAGTACAGAATCCGAGTGATTATCTGGATATCATTGCACACCATGCAGAATTTCACATTTTTATCCGCCAGTAATGCGGACTCAGATGTGGTATACAACAGGTCTCATGTCAGCGGTTTATGTTTAGAAAAAAACCAATGACAACATACTTGTGTCATGCACTGCCCATGCATTAGGCCTATCTATAGCTATAGCTATTGTCTGGACTATGACTCAGTGTATAAATACCATATACATTGATCGAAGCTGAACATGCATGTTACTGATCGTAGGGAAGAGAGGGGGCATTGGCACTGCATCCCCATCCCTAGTGAATGCCCAACCGGAACTGGCCTGACCCACATAATTGATAGATCCTGTCTTAAAGCCATGGAATTAAAACATATTCACCTAATGTCTATGCAGCCTGCAAGACTTGTATACACCTGCACAGGGCTGGTTATTTTTTTTCTGGAGTAGTTAATATGTAATATTTCTGTTTAGCAGAGCCATATTTTTGTTATAATAAAAGTTAATGAAATTCTTTCAAAGTCTTAAAAAATAATTTGGCAGAACCCATTAATTGCAACGTGAACTGAACGACGGTTTAATCGTTCCTAATTATATCCAGGCATCCAAAAATATTTGCTTTACTCTTAGATTTGTACCGAAAATGAAAAAAAATAAAATAGGGCCAGGCTTTTAGGTTTATTTCAGTAAACACATGTCTTACAACCTGACCCCACACCATTTATACGCCACTAAATATTTTTAGCACATAACTGAACCACTAATTTTTAGGAAAATATATAAATATGCATGAGTACATAGGAAAGCTATAAAAGGTGGATGGCATTTTTTTTTAAAAGCCTCCTGTAAAGCCAGACTGCCATACTAGAAAAAGCATTTTCTTAGTCTTTAAATACCTGTGGTGTTTTTTTCCCCCTCTTTTTTTGGAGCTAATGCCTGTCGTTATAAATAAACATTATAATTTTTGTTACCTTGTAGGTAATCTCACAGGCATTGGCACGCCACATCATAAAAAGTGGCACGAAATACCTAGGAATGCGGCCACCGCTGCACAGTTAAAGAGTTCATTGCGAAACGTGCAGAGGAAAATTTAAGGGAAATATTTATTTATTTTACTTTTTTTTTATTTTTTTTTTTTTAGTTATTTATTTTCAATCATAAGTGACAAAATGAAAATGTATTTAGAAAATGTGATATGTGTTAGATAAATATTTCTTACGGTGTATACTGGGAAAATGCTCATTTCAACTAAATCACAAGTCTGAATCTGCAGTCTCTTGGCTCAGGACGAAGACACTGTGTGCACAATTATAGGCAATTTGTATTTTTGATGATTAATTTTATTATTGAACATCTCCAGTGTTGTCGGTGGATCCAAAAAGGTTAATAAACCTGGAACGTGAATATTTAACAGTATAGCAGGCGCAATGCAGTTAGGCAGGTAACGTTCTTCCGGAATCACCAAACCCAGACTCGTCCATCAGATGCCAGATAGAAAAGTGCGATCCATCACTGCACAGAACACAATTCCAGTCTCCACGTTTACACCACTCCATCCGACGCTCGGCATTGTGCTTGGTGATGTAAGGCTGCATGGAGCTGCTCGGCCATGAAGTTCCCAGCAGGGGGTGCAGTGTTTGGGCTGATGTTAATACCAGAGGAGGTTTGGACTCAGCAGTTATGGAGTCAGCAGAGAGTTGGTGACTTTTCTGCTCTCTGCTCCTCAGCACTCGGTGACCCCGCTCTGTAATGTCTTCACTTCGTGGCTGAGTTGCTGCGATTCCTTCCACTTCTCAGTAACATGATGGGGAAAGATTTAGGAGGAAGAAATGTCAAGAACGGACTTGTTACCCGTGTAGCTTCTATTAGAGGACTGCACAGGTATCAGTGAGCTCAGCCTCACCGCCATTGTGTCACATGTTAGTAAAGGCAGATGTCATTGCGGGGGCTGGATTTAATACACTGGGGAATGAGGGCCAGATGTTCTATAATGGAGGCAAAGAGCCGAATGGTACATACCGGGGGGCGAGAGGCCGATTGTTATTCACTGCAAGTGATTGGATGGATGGTATAAACCAGGTGTGAGGAGTAAGTTGTTATATACTGGAGGGAGAGAGGCCAGATGTTATATACCAGGAGCAAGGAGCTGAATCTAATACACTGGGGACGAGTGGCCAGATGTTACACACCGGGGGTCAGAAGATATACACTGGGGGAGAGGGGCCAGATGTTATACACCAGGGGTCAGAAGATATACACTGGGGGAGAGGGGCCAGATGTTATACACCAGGGGAGAGGGGCCAGATGTTATACACCAGGGGTCAGAAGATATACACTGGGGGAGAGGGGCCAGATGTTATACACCAGGGGAGAGGGGCCAGATGTTATACACCAGGGGTCAGAAGATATACACTGGGGGAGAGGGGCCAGATGTTATACACCAGGGGCGAGGGGCCAAATGTTATACACGGGGGCCAGAAGATATACACTGGGGGAGAGGGGCCAGATGTTATACACCAGGGGAGAGAGGCCAGATGTTATACACCGGGGGCCAGAAGATATACACTGGGGGAGAGGGGCCAGATGTTATACACCAGGGGCGAGGGGCCAAATGTTATACACCGGGGGCCAGAAGATATACACTGGGGGAGAGGGGCCAGATGTTATACACCAGGGGAGAGGGGCCAGATGTTATACACCAGGGGTCAGAAGATATACACTGGGGGAGAGGGGCCAGATGTTATACACCAGGGGAGAGGGGCCAGATGTTATACACCAGGGGTCAGAAGATATACACTGGGGGAGAGGGGCCAGATGTTATACACCAGGGGCGAGGGGCCAAATGTTATACACCGGGGGCCAGAAGATATACACTGGGGGAGAGGGGCCAGATGTTATACACCAGGGGCGAGGGGCCAGATGTTATAGAATGGGGGCCAGTAGATATACACTGGGGGAGAGGGGCAAAATGTTATACACCGGGGGCGAGGGGCCAGAAGTTATACACTGGGGGAGAGAGGCCAGATGTTATACACGAGGGGCCAGATGTTATACACCGGGGGTCAGATGATATACACTGGGGGAGAGGGGCCAGATGTTATACACGAAGGGCAAAATCTTATACACCGGGGGCGAGGGGCCAGAAGATATACACTGGGGGAGAGGGGCCAGATGTTATACACCAGGGGCGAGGGGCCAGAAGATATACACTGGGGGAGAGGGGCAAAATGTTATACACCAGGGGCGAGGGGCCAGAAGATATACACTAGGGGAGAGGGGCCAGATGTTATACACGAGGGACGAGGGGCCAGATGTTATACACCGGGGGACAGATGATATACACTGGGGGAGAGGGGCCAGATGTTATACACCAGGTGCGAGGGGCCAGAAGATATACACTGGGGGAGAGGGGCAAAATGTTATACACCAGGGGCGAGGGGCCAGAAGATATACACTAGGGGAGAGGGGCCAGATGTTATACACGAGGGACGAGGGGCCAGATGTTATACACCGGGGGACAGATGATATACACTGGGGGAGAGGGGCCAGATGTTATACACGAGGGGCAAAATGTTATACACCAGGGGCGAGGGGCCAGATGTTATACACCGGGGGCCAGAAGATATACACTGGGGGAGAGGGACCAGATGTTATACAACAGGGGCGAGGAGCCAAATGTTATACACCAGGGGCGAGGGGCCAGATGTTATACACCGGGGGCCAGAAGATGTACACTGAGGGGGAGGGGCCAGATGTTATACACCAGGGGCGAGGGGCCAGATGTTATACACTGGGGTCAAGGGGCTAAATGTTATACACTGGTGACAAGAGGTTGGATGTTATACACTGAGGACGAGGGGCTGGATATCATACACAGGGGGTGAGGGGACAGAGGTTATACACTGGAGGTGAGGAAGCCAAGTGTTATACACCGGGGGCAATGGGTCTGGATGTTATACACTGGGGGCAATGGGGCTGGATGTTATACACCGGGGGCAATGGAGCCAGGTGTCATACATCTGTGGTAATGGGACTAAATGAAACACCTGAATACAATGGTGACCAAAACTTTTCTCTATATAGTGTATCTCCTATCTATCTATTTGTGTATCCACCTTCAAAAACAATCTGAATAGTGTGACGCTCACAGCCATCACCCTGGGAAGTGGGGGTACTCGGAGCCAGGTCAGATGTTCGGTGGGTTGTAGCCGTGGCCTGGACCCGTTCCGTGCCCAGGGCCGTCACATTAAAAAAAGGTGTAATGGGCTTTCAAGGTTGGTGTTCATCGAGTGGTGGTATAGACTACGCCACCTGTGGTGTCTCGTGATTCTCCACCAGCGCTGCGTTCAGACCTCTGAGGCGGGATGTAGTGGCAGCAGCAGATGGTACTACTCCCCACAGGCGGAGCAGGGCCTCAGGGCAGAGAGGACAGGAGGATGGGAGTTGTAGTGGAAGATGTGGCGTGGTGTGGTGCGGTGCCGCGTTGTAATAAGGAACCAGAGGCCATAGGGGTAGTCCTCCAAGCTTTACTCATGGTAGAATGCACAGCTGCAAGGCTTCTCCCTGCTCCTCACGGCGCGCTGCAGTCACCAGGACCGGGGGTCGACCACCTCCAAGTAATCCAGATGCTTTGACCAGGGCCCCACACCAGAATGTTCCTAGACTTTTCCCACTAGGTCCTCTCCTGTCCGTATGTAGTACTTGTACTAAGGCCGGGTCTCCCTCTGGACTATGCACAGAACAAGGGTACGGGTGGCGACTCCACTCCGCTACCCGGTGGGATCCACTGAGCCTCCGGGCTTCTCCGACTGAGACATAGAGTAACAAAGTCAGATATCGGGGGCCTGTACCCCTCTTGCAGCCGGAATCCCTCTGACCAGAATAGCGAGGACAGGTGGCGTATACCGCTCCGTCTGCATCCCCCTGGGATCCTTTTGCGATGGAGCTATACTCCTAAGCTCCAGGCCTTCTTGGTTATGGTCCTTGACCGGGTTTGAGACATTCGTTTACTCCAACCTGCCCCTCGATTCAATGCCAGGGTACGAGGGCTGTGTCTCCATCCGCTGCAGGTTCACCCAGAAGCCACGTTCAGGGGTGGAGATCACAATCAAAGAACCCTGAGCCCAAGATGGCTGTTTATTAAATATCAAATATTAAGTGTAAACTAGATGTACATCCTCCACCCTCACCCACTACATGGTTCCCCCTATCTTTTGGTTCCCCAGTCTCCCATTTTCCCAGTAGGGGCAGCACACTAGTGCCTAATAGCCCCCTCTGGTGGGAGAAGTGTGGTGTTGGATGTGGAGGTGGGGTCCTGACCATTGCATCGTTCTTACCTCGAAGGAGGAACACCACACCCCATTGAAGAGGTGCAACATCCCTGTGGCGGTCGAACCCTCAGGGGCGCCACATTCCCCCCTGGTGAAACACAGCACGTCCGCGGGCTGCAAAGAGAGCAAAACCTGGTACAGTCTTTTTATATTTTTGATAACAGTAAACAGTCTTCCCAATATGGGAGGCACTTCTCCTTTAACGTTACAAACTGCACATAATATAAAAGTATAAAAGTCTAAAACCATCAAGATACATTATGCATTGACAGACGGGCAAAAGTGCAAGGACGAAAAGTCAGTTCAGAAGCACGAGGGACCTGTCCCAAACCCCCAACGTAGGCCCTGGGGTGGCTGCAGGGCATGAAGATCCCGAGTTGGACCTCCAGGAGAGCCACTCCAGACAGGTTTTTCTTCTGAGGTCTGAGGTAGAAATAGCCACAGTTTTACATAAAACCAATAAGGATCACCTAAAGAGATGCAAACTATTTACAGTTAAAGAGTCTGCCTACTACAAGTCTGCAGGGTCAAATGTCTCTAGATAAACCGGGAGGAAAAGCATGGCAAACATTAATAGAAACATAATAACTTTAAACAGGTTACAGCCGCCGGGGCTGCTTAATCCAGGGGTCCCCACCGGGGAAAAGGCTCATTCCTCCCGACGGAGGCTGACCAGTCCTCCATGGCCGAGCGCGAGGAGGCATCACTCCCGGACACCTTGTGGACATCCCGGGCGTACCACCCCCGCACCCCGTGGTGGCGGGTGTACGTAACTATGTCACCCGGGAAGAGGTTCCGGCCAGGGTGTCCCTTTTTCAGCCGCGGCTCGACGTCCCGCCAGCTGACGAAGATGTCGTGCTCATGCTGGGAACTCCGGATGAATCCCCATCCCGTCTCATGGTGGAAGTGGACAACTTGCTCCTCCACACGGGGGCTTGGACGGGTTGCCTCCTCCTGGCGGGCCCGGGATTTTGCAGCCTTGGCGCGCACCTCGAGGCACTCGCAGCAAACTTCCGTCTGGCGTTGCTCCCGGCCGAGCTGGAGGAACTGCTGATGGCACAGCTCGCTCCTCCTACGCGCTTCAGCCTGGGTCTCCCGGGGGAAACCCATAAGGTCCCCCCCCGGTTGTCCCAGGCCCACTCTTCAGCCGCCGGCCAGGTGACTGTAGGTGCGGGCAGCGGTGACAGCAGGGGCTGCTGCAGGTCCTCTAGAAGTGCGGACCAGTCCGGGTTGGGGTCGGTGGATACCCCAGCAGACTCAGGTTCTTCCGAGTCGGGAGTTGGGAGGCAGTGCAGGTCCCCGCCGATAGCAGAGGCTTCAAGCTCCGGGGCAAAGACCTGCTCCCAGGTGACCGCGCCGGGCAGCAGGTACTCGGTCATGAGGTCCAGGAGGGGCACGGTGGGCTCAGCAGCCGGGACACAGGTATCACACTCACCCACTCCTGGGCTGCACGCGACCTCTGTTGCGGCCTCCTCCTGAACTGTTGCTCCTTGGTGGCGGGTCTGGATGCGCAGCAGCATTTCTTCCCGCCACGCAGCGGATGCCGATTGTTGGGGCTCAGCCACTCTCTGAGCGAGGTCCAGGGTTTCCTGGCGGAGAAACTCCATATCTCCTGCTGTTACGGTTATGCCGCTTCGCTCACTGATGGTAGAAGAACCTGGGCCGCGTTCGGAAGGCTCCGATTGACTCGCCCCAGCAGCGTCCTTGTCTGCTCCTGAGGATTGCCAGTCTCCAACTGCTATGGCCGCACCTTGTTGTTTTTCCATCCCCTCCTCTTTTTGGGGCGGCTCCAGGGCAATCGGCTGACAGGCACGCCTTCGTACATCCCATCCTTTTTGACGGGCACTACCCTGCGGATAGTCTCTGATGGAAGGGGCGGTCTGCTCTTTTGGCGCCATAGTGGATCCTGGCCCACGATAGGAGGTGCTAGGAGACTGTCTTTTTGATGCACTATGGCGTCTGTTCTTCTTGGGCGGGCGCCATTTTAAGTGGAAACGACAGTCTAAGGTGTAAGGCGCACAGTACCCGGTAGCAATGGGCAATTTCCTTCCGTTGCTGCGGGAACGCGATCCTGCCGACTACGCCAAGTATGTGACGCTCACAGCCCTCCCTGGGAAATGGGGTACTCGGAGCCGGGTCAGATGTTGGGGGAGCAGTCGTGGCCTGGACCCGCTCCGTGCCCAGGGTCGTCACACAAAAAGTAATGGGCTTACGGGTTTGAGTGGTTCTTATCGACTACGCCACCTGTGGTACCTGGTGAAGGCCACCAGCGCTGCTGCAGTCCTCTGAGGCGGGATGTTGTGGCAGCCGTCGTTGATACTACTCCCCACAGGCGGAGCAAGGCCTCAGGGCAGAGACAAGGATGGAGGGAGTTGTAGTGTAGGAGGTCTGGTGCTACATGGTGCGGTGCAGTGCAGAAATAAAGAGTCTGGAGGCCATAGGGGTTGACTTCCAGGGTTTTTACTCACGGTGGAGAGTACAGCTGCAAGGCTTCTCCCTGCTCCTCACGGAGTTCTGCGGTCACCAGGGACGGGGGTCCAACAACCTCCGAGTAATTCAAGTGCTTAATCAGGACCCCGCACCAGAGTGTTCCTAGACTTCAGACCGAGTCCTTTCCTGTCTGTGTGTGTGTAGATAGGCCGGGTCTCCCTCTGGACTACACTCAGAAAAAGGGTACGGGTGGCAGTTCCGCTCCTTCCGTTACCCGGTGGGATCCTCTGGGCCTGCCGGGCTTCCCTGACTAGGACGTAGAGTAGCAAAGTCAGGTGTTGGGGGCCGGTACCCCTCTTGCAGCCGGAATCCCTCTGACTAGGCCAGAATAGCGAGGACAGGTGGCGTATACCGCTCCGTCTGCATCCCCCTGGGATCCTTTTGGGGTGGAGCTACACTCCTAAGCTCCAGGCCTTCTTGGTTATGGTCCTTGACCAGTTTTGAGACATTCGTTTACTCCAACCTGCCCCTCGACTCAAGGCCAGGGTACGAGGGCCGTCTCTCCATCCGCTGCAGGTTCACCCAGAAGCCACGTTCAGGGATGGAGATCACAATCAAAGAACCCTCAGCCGAAGATGGCTGTTTATTAAATATGAAATATTAAGTGTAAACTAGATGTACGTCCTCCACCCTCACCCACTACATGGTTCCCCCTATCTTTTGGTTCCCCAGTCTCCCATTTTCCCAGTAGGGGCAGCACACTAGTGCCTAATAGCACCCTCTGGTGGGAGAAGTGTGGTGCTGGATGTGGAGGTGGGGTCCTGACCATTGCACTGTTCTTACCTCGAAGGAGGAACACCACACCCCATTGAAGAGGTGCAACATCACTGTGGCGGTCGAACCCTCAGGGGCGCCACAATAGAATTATAGTGTTCCCTGAACCGAATGAATAAAGGTCTAATAGTTTTACCAATATAATAAAACTGGCAGGGACATCCTTGACTATGTGTGTTAAAGGTCCTATTCTAAAGGACGTATCAATTCTGTGAAATTTACAAAAGGAGCAATGCCCACACTTAAAATTCCCCTTTGGGGTACTACTTTCTAACCAGTTAGAAGAGTCCTCTTGGAATCTGTTGTGCACCAGGATATCTCCCAGATTGCAGCTTCGTCTATAAGAAACAATTGGTTTCTTACTGGCTTTCACAGTCAAATCTGTGTCACTCTCCAGAAGGTGCCAATTGTTGTTAATAGCTTTTTTAATTATATCTGACATCGGACTAAATTTAAAAGTTAGAATGAATTTTTGAAATCTGAAGCCCAGGGCCCATTAGGGTTGAATGAGAAGGTCGATCTGTCAGTTTTCTTATGATGCCGCTATTTGTTTGCCTCATCTTATAATGCTTTTTCAGCTTAATGATGGAAAATGTTTTTATGCATATAATTATGTTTTAATTTATTCACAGATGTGTTTGTATTGGTTTAAAAGGAAGCGAACAGGTGTGTCACTTACTTTGGACCCGTTGAAGCGCCGGAAGGCAGCGAAACGGCCGTCGTCCTTTTTTTTCCTCTCCCCCGCACACCCCTCGGGGTCTCAGTCCGATGCTGCATGCTGATATTGTGGCACCCCTGAGGTACTACAATTGGTGATGCCTCACTCTCTGGTAAGGAAAGGGTACAGCCCGGGACCCCAACACGTGCATCCAACACTAAACTGCTCCAAGCCAACTGGAAGGGCAAGATGCACTGTGTTCTGCTGAGCCCTGTCCCTGGCTGGAGTGGGGGGAACCAGAGTGAGGGGGAACCAAGTAGTGGGTGTGGGTGGAGGAAGGAGTTTAGGGGAGCATTTTGTTAGGAGTATATATAAAGGGAAGCCATCTTAGGAGTGCAGTGCAGTACTGTGCAGTGAAGTGAGTAGTAAGGAGTGGAGGGGAGCAGAGTCTCTTCAGGAGCTCTGCTCCACAGAGGGGCCTGGTGAGAGAGGCCCAGGAGGGGAGCAGAGGAGGAAGGCTCTGGTAACTGAAGGGGTCCCAGGGGTACGTAAGGAGCAAGAAGTCACCCGTACGCTCTAATCTGTCAAGTGACGGAAGGACAGGCCGCAAGAAGTGAACCGGTCCCTGGGCTAGTCGTGTCACTTTAGGTCTCGGCTAGGAAACCGGAGGCTTCTGGCCTTTATGGTACAGTTGCTACAGTCTCACCCTAGTCGCCGAGGAGGGCCGCAAGTAGGTCCGGGTGACGCGCCCCCTGGGCCATATTCTTTAGGGGGAATATCCGGAGCCGGATCAGATGGGGGTTGTAGTCTTCCGAGTGGCTGTGACCCGGCCCGTGCCCAGGGCGTCAAGCTCAGTGTTATGTGGCAGTCCTACAGATGTTATTAAGAGTTCTTTTGTGTCGACTACGCCACCCGTTGTGATGCGGTCACTGTGGCCGCCGCTGCAGCAGGGTCCGCTGAGGCTGATGGTGGGTGCGCAGCTTGGTGAGATAACCCCCAACGGGAGGGGTATAGCCTCAGGGGGGACAGGTGCAGAGGATGGGGGTTGTGGTGGTGCAGTGCAGACGGCAATGAAGACAGAGTCGGGTTGTGCAGTTAAGGGTGTTTAATTACTGCAGATGTTGTACTGGTCACTCCAGCTGCGAGTGACCACCCGAGCCGTGCTGCGTCCACCAGGTCCTGGATCCAGCCAACCCCCAAACAATTCCGGAGCGTGGCCCTGAGCTCTCCTTCTGTCCCGTTCTCTGGCCGTCCCCACCAGTGATCCACCTAGGTCCAGCTCCCTCGGGCCTTCTGTTGGGACACCCTTGGCCTTGGGTTCCCTGACCCTTCATGTGGTGTGCCTTCGGGGTGGATGTGATGGGTGACCGTGGCAAACGCTGCCCACGGTCTCCGGTCTCTGGCTAGGGTGTGTTTTCTGCCCCCACCAGCTTGGGATCCGGTACCCTGTGCCGACTCTTCACCCGGGGATTTAAGTTGGGATCTTGGAGTCCTCTCTGTTCTCCCCTCTGGGTACTCCTTCTCTGCTCCTCTCTCACTCAGGGTCTCTCTCTTGCTGCAGGCTGACTTCCTCTCTGCTTGCTGTCTGCTCCTCTGCAGCTGTCTTGCTGTCTCCAACTGACTTGTTCTCTGCATCTGACCCTGATCTTAGTTGGTGCCCTCCTTTTATACACCCTCTATGTGTGAGCTCAGGTGACCAGCACCCAATGAGCTCCTATCTTTACCCAGGCTGCTCCCCCTATCTGCCCCTACACTACTTGGGATGTACCACCCCCCTCCCACTCCAGCCAGGAACAGACTCGGTCGTACCTGCACATTTCTAAGTGGGAGTACCGTCGGTCTGCTCCTCGGAAATGGGATGTGTGTAGTGCATGCAGCCTACCGAGCTCAGTTCCACACTCCATCCTTACCCGGGAGTGGAATATCACACCTCTGGGTTGAGGTGCAATACCCCTGTAGCAGCCGAATCCTCAGGGTGCTACATTCCCCCCTGGTAAATCACAGCACGTCCCCGGGCTGTAAGACATAAACAACACCAAAACATACAAATTTTTTTCATATCAACAACATCGTATAAACATATAAAATAACATACATTAGCAGCAAAACATTCTTTCTTATAAAACATTCTCGTCGCCTCTGGCTCCTCCTCCGGTCACTGTGCAACGTGTGACCGGGTACAGTGCGACAGTCTCTCTGGAAAACTGGTTTTCCTATAAAACCAGTAGGGGGCGCTTTAGGAAGCGCAACTATATACAGGGGAAGTTGGCCGCTCTCAGTCCTCGGCCAGGTAAAGGGAAGGGAATGGCTGCTCACAGTCCTCAGCCTGGTATGGATACGGAATAACGGGTAAATAGTTCACTCATACTGGTCCCAACGGGGACTATATATATTCAGCAACAGTTTCTTTATACCCGGTCGGGTAACTATTTACATCTACTGCTCTGCCGCACTCAATGGCGTCTTCCTCCTGCTCTTTGCTTATAGCTGGTTGTAACTTCAGACCCGTCCGGGTCCTCTTGCTCCTCCTCCTCGCACTGCAACTCCTCCTCCGTCAGGCGGTGTACGTGGAGGGCATAAGGTCCTTTGGCACACTTGTGCCGGGTAAAGGTGACCTCGTCTCCGATGTAGAGGTCACGACCTCTGTGCCCCTCCGGCAGATGGGACTCCACGTCTCTGCGCGTGACAAAGACGTCGCCGGGGGTGTTATTGTCTCGGATGAAGCCCCACCCATGCTGCTGGTTGAACTTGATCACTGTCCCGATGGTGCGGGGACAATGCGCTGCACGGGGGTCCCTCCTGGTCCGGCTCTTCTGCTCGGCGCTCCTTATTTGGGCCTGTTGTTCCCGGACCCGCCTCTCTCTCCGCTCCCTCGCCAACTCTTCGAGCTGCTGTCGGCAACACTCAGCGCGCTCTGCTGCAGCTGCCCTAGTTTCCTGAGTGAACCCCATTAGATCTTCTCCGGTGGGGTCCCACTCAAACTGTGCTTCCGCTAGCGGGGGCGAGATCCGTGCCACGGGCTTCGGAGCCGGAATCAGGGGTTCATCCAGGGGTCTTAGTCTCTGCTGCCGTTCCAGCTCATGGTATTCTTCGGGCCAGATGAAGGGCCGCCCATCCGGCCATGTGAGCTGGCTGAACAAGTCCTCCCCCAGGTGTGGCACCCTTGGTTTTACGGGTGCGGGCGCGGTGGTGGTGGCGCCCGGGTTGCCCAGGCCTTGCGGCCAGGCCTGGGGCACCTGGAAGGTGAAGGGCACCGTTAGGACGGCGGCGCCCTGGGCTACCTGGCCTTGCGGCCAGGCCGGAGGCTCCGTGGAGGTAGGGGGCGCTGTTGGTGATGCGGCGCCCGGGGGTACTAGGCCTTGCGACCAGGCTGGTGGTATTTCCTGCTTTGTCACGCTCCGGGTCGAGGCGCGTGACGTCACAGGGGTCGTTGCGGCGGCTTCCGGTCGGGGCCTAGTCCATAGCGGTGACATGGCGGCTACGGGCACAGCAGGGGGACTTTCGGGCTCTGCGACGGGGAGCTGGG
Source organism: Phyllobates terribilis (assembly GCF_046119375.1). Taxonomy (NCBI): domain Eukaryota; kingdom Metazoa; phylum Chordata; class Amphibia; order Anura; family Dendrobatidae; genus Phyllobates; species Phyllobates terribilis. Next base: position 89,633,664 of record NW_027362765.1, on the reverse strand, counting down.
GCAGGTGGGCGGTTTCACGGCTTGGGGTATAGGCGTCCCCTTTACCTGCCTCCATGCGTTCGGCTCCCTTCTCGGCGTCGTCTCCGGCCTTTGGTCCTCCCGCGCCATCCTCAGAGGCGGTCTGTTTCCTCTTCCAGGGTAGCGTGCTCCGTTGACTGGTCTCAGCTTGCTGGGCCATCTCCCGGCTCCATTCCGCCAATATCTCGCGCTGTACCCGGGCCATCCTCCGTGCGAGGCCCTCCAGGGCAGTCTGTGCACACTCCCGGTCTCGGGGGAGCTGTGCTAGGACCTCCACTAGGCCTAGTGGGGTCGTGGTGTCTAGCAGGCTCCTGACCAACGGGTCGGTGCTGCTCTGCTCTTCTTCCAGCAGGCTCCTGGCCAGCGGGCCGGTGCTGCTCTGCTCTCCTTCCTCGGTCTCTAGCAGACTCCTGGCCAGCGGGCCGGTGCTGTTCTGCTTTCTCTCCATATCCGGGTAAGCTCCTCCGCTACTCCTCGTTAGACTTCTTGCCTCCGGGTGCGCTCGCTCCAGACTGCTCCAGGCGGCACCCATCTTCGCTCTTTTCTTTCGTCTCCTCCCACTTAGAGGGCGGTCCCGGGGCAACTCGGTGACTGTCAGCTCCAGGGGCAGTTCTTTCACGCTGACAGACACCTCCAGCATCACAGTCTCTGTTGGTGGGGGCGGTTTCCACTTTTGGCGCCATTTTCTGTCCTGGCCCACGATGGGAGGCGGCCTCTTGCCCTCCTTTGGCACGCCCATAATGGCGTCCGCTGCTCTTCCAAGGCGGGAAATCTGCGGATTTGGCGGGAAGCGTCGCCCAGTGGCGGGAAACTCTGCAGATGGCGGGAACAAGCTGGAAATGGCGGACAATCGGCGGGAAACAACTGGTGATGGGGTCCGATGGCGTGGACCCTCCGGAACCGGCGGGAGACTTCTTTCTGAGGTAAACTTGCACTTTTCTTCAGGCACGCAGTACCCGGGTGTTGCGGGCACGTAATCCTGCCGACTACGCCAAAGTTGACGCACCCCCTGGGCCATATTCTTTAGGGGGAATATCCGGAGCCGGATCAGATGGGGGTTGTAGTCTTCCGAGTGGCTGTGACCCGGCCCGTGCCCAGGGCGTCAAGCTCAGTGTTATGTGGCAGTCCTACAGATGTTATTAAGAGTTCTTTTGTGTCGACTACGCCACCCGTTGTGATGCGGTCACTGTGGCCGCCGCTGCAGCAGGGTCCGCTGAGGCTGATGGTGGGTGCGCAGCTTGGTGAGATAACCCCCAACGGGAGGGGTATAGCCTCAGGGGGGACAGGTGCAGAGGATGGGGGTTGTGGTGGTGCAGTGCAGACGGCAATGAAGACAGAGTCGGGTTGTGCAGTTAAGGGTGTTTACTTACTGCAGATGTTGTACTGGTCACTCCAGCTGTGAGTGACCACCCGAGCCGTGCTGCGTCCACCAGGTCCTGGATCCAGCCAACCCCCAAACAAGTCCGGAGCGTGGCCCTGAGCTCTCCTTCTGTCCCGTTCTCTGGCCGTCCCCACCAGTGATCCACCTAGGTCCAGCTCCCTCGGGCCTTCTGTTGGGACACCCTTGGCCTTGGGTTCCCTGACCCTTCATGTGGTGTGCCTTCGGGGTGGATGTGATGGGTGACCGTGGCAAACGCTGCCCACGGTCTCCGGTCTCTGGCTAGGGTGTGTTTTCTGCCCCCACCAGCTTGGGATCCGGTACCCTGTGCCGACTCTTCACCCGGGGATTTAAGTTGGGATCTTGGAGTCCTCTCTGTTCTCCCCTCTGGGTACTCCTTCTCTGCTCCTCTCTCACTCAGGGTCTCTCTCTTGCTGCAGGCTGACTTCCTCTCTGCTTGCTGTCTGCTCCTCTGCAGCTGTCTTGCTGTCTCCAACTGACTTGTTCTCTGCATCTGACCCTGATCTTAGTTGGTGCCCTCCTTTTATACACCCTCTATGTGTGAGCTCAGGTGACCAGCACCCAATGAGCTCCTATCTTTACCCAGGCTGCTCCCCCTATCTGCCCCTACACTACTTGGGATGTACCACCCCCCTCCCACTCCAGCCAGGAACAGACTCGGTCGTACCTGCACATTTCTAAGTGGGAGTACCGTCGGTCTGCTCCTCGGAAATGGGATGTGTGTAGTGCATGCAGCCTACCGAGCTCAGTTCCACACTCCATCCTTACCCGGGAGTGGAATATCACACCTCTGGGTTGAGGTGCAATACCCCTGTAGCAGCCGAATCCTCAGGGTGCTACACGGGAACTCCAGGTTGCCCAGAGGGACTTCAGAGCACCCTATCGGGACTTTGTGTGGGGAAGCGCAGGGCAGGAGGGAGAAGACCCAGCGCGGAAAGTCGGCTGAGTAAAGGAACATATAGAAAGGGGGTCCCGATAATTACTCTCAATTTGCCAGAGGGACTGCTGAACCCCTGCTTGGTGAACGCAGCGCGACGCGGGAAGCGGTAACCTGTACAGTGTACCGAGGAATCTAGAAAGAACTGTGAGTAAAATCGGATGACTGCACTCCACTGTCTCTGTTGGTTATTGCCGCTGCGCCATCATCCCTCCTACGTTACAACTAGTGTTGAGCCACCCCCGTAGTGTTCGAGTTCGGTTCGGTTCGTCGAACACCCGTGTGTTCGCCGAACTGTTCGTCGAACTGTTCGTCGAACACCTTCGAACACCGTTAAAACCAATGGCAGGCAAACAAAAACACATAGAAACACATAGAAAACACCTTCAAAGGTGTCCAAAAGCTGACAAACTGCTCAGAAGACACAACTAACACATGGAAAAGTGACAAGTACATATAGTCATGCGAAAAGAAAAGAGGTGGAGGAGTAAAAGGAGGGGGAGACACAGATATAGGCATGTCATGCCCTTCTAAAATCCAAAAAGTGAGAAGCCGAGACGGCCAGTCCGCTCCTGCCCGTGCCACCTCCGTGTCGCCGGGTTTGTGCCAGAGCCGCGGTGAACCCTGACGGCCAGCCCCCCTCTCCCAATACTGGTGCCTGTCCGCTGGTGGGTCGAGAGAGCCCCCCTGTGGTGGAGGCAGCTCTAAGCTTTTTAATTTAAATTGTCCCTCTAATTTGAATGAATACACTTTAAATCCATTTACAAGGATCTATTGGAGGGCAAGTCTCATGCCAGCAGCCGCGTAATTCCAGCTCCAGTAGCGTCCACTAAAGCTGCTGCAGTTAAAAAGCTTTTATAAGGATCGAGCTCGGCTGTCCACCGCAAGGCATCCTAGTGCCAGTCCCAGCCCCTATGCCTTGGGGTGCCTCCTGATGCTCTTCACTGAGTATCCCGTGGTCCCGAAGCATTTCCTTTGAAAAAATTAAGTGTCCAAACTACAGGTGGTGTAGCTTGCTTAACAGCCGGGATAATCCGCTGACTAGCAGACACTGCTACTAGGCACAAAGTATTTCCTGGGCTAGATGCAGTTAAAAATTTGTAAGTAGATACTCTCGTTGGATGCTGAGAAAGCATTCCATAGAGTCTCCTGGCACGCCATATATGATTCTCTTAAAAAGCTTGGGGTAGGGGTCTAGGGGACCCTTTTATAGCCAAAATCACGGCCCTGTATCACAATACGTCACCTAGGCTGAAGATAAATGGAACTGTAGCACCGAGGGCTCGGTTGCTACAGACGTATTGCACCTCACCCAGAGGTGTGATATCTCACTCTCAGATAAGGATGGAGTGTGGATCAGGACCCGACACCTGCATGCATTACACCACATTGCCGTGGGGCAGGGCGACCAATATGCCCCTGAGATGGGCACGACAGTCCCTGTCCCTGGCTGGAGTGGGGGGAGGGAACACTGAGGAAGGGGAACCCTGCAGTGCAGGAGCAGGAAGGAAGCAGTTCCTGGGTGCATTGAGAAGGGAGTATAAAAGGTGGGCACCATCTTAGTTCAGTGCAGAGAAGTCTGAGCAGAAGTGGCAGGGAGCAGGGGCTCTGCATGAGCTCTGCTCCGGAGGCGGGCCTAGTAACAGAGGCCCAGGCCTGCAAGAGGGAGAAGGAAGGAAGAGGAGCGGAGAAGGCTCCAGGAACGAGGAATGAAGGGATCCCAGGGGTGCGGACGGGCGAGTCGCCACCGCACGCCCGAATCCACCTGCGTGGAGGGGTCAGGCCAAAGGGGGAGACCGGTCCCCGAACTAGTGGAGGCAGGAAACGACCCTCAGCTAGAAACCGGAGGCTCTGACATTTTATGTGGCGCAGCCCCTTGCTCCACCCGCTAGGAAGGCACCACATAGGGTCAGGGAAACTGGCGCCAAGTTTACCAAGAGGAGGCCCGAGGCAGCCGGACAGAAGTGTTGGTAAGAAAAGCCAGACAAAGGACACACAAAGGGGGTCCTGTGAAGCGCTCCAAAGTTATCTGGGAGTTGTCTGAGCCCCTCACCTGGTGAGCACAGTACGACGTGGGCAGCCGTTACCTGCAGACGTGGTCTGGATAATAAGAACTGTGAGTAAAGGCCCTGAACTGCATCACTGACTCCGTGTCGTTACTGCTGCTGCCCTGCACCATCACCCCCATCCTCCGCATACACTGCCCTGAGGCTATACTCCTCCCGTGGGGAGTTATGCTACGCTCTGCTGCACCCACAACACCAGCCTTAGCGGTCTGCCCTGTAGCGGTGGTTCACTCTGACCGCAATCCACGGGTGGCGTAGTCGGACATTTAAACATCAAAACCACATAAATAGTTCCGCCACTGGTTTAACCGCCCTGAGCCACGGAACCGGATCGCCGCCACGAAGACTACAACCACCAGCATCCACCAAAAAGGGTCCGGCTCCGGGTGTCCCAAGGCCCAGGGGGTGCGTCAGAACATTTTCATCACCTTTCACAATCACCAATGGGACAAGGCAGGGATGTCCTCTGTCCCCTCTCTTATACATCCTAGTGACGGAGCACCTGCTCTCATCAATTCGCCATAACCCCAATATTAGGTGGATTGAGGTGGGAGGCACCGAGTACAAGTGCTCTCTATTTGCTGATGATGTCCTAGTATATATCACTCAATCACATATATCCATCCCTGCTGTTATGGCTGAAATAGATCACTTTGTTACATGGTAAAATTTTAAAATCAATGCAGCGAAGTCTGAGGCCCTCGATGTCTCCCTCCCTAAATCCATATAGGATTCCATCCAGTCCAACTTTCCCTTTGCCTGGCCCTCACAGGGTATCAAATACTTAGGAATTCCTATTCATAGAGACCTCTCCCATCTATGTTATCTTAATTTTGGGCCCTTTATTGAACAATTCCATACAGACCACGGTTGGCAAGTTAGAACTGTAAGATTCACTACGTGAACCACTGGTGTTTTGTGGAAAAGCACATGTACACCGCGTTCCAAATTATTATGCAAAAAGTGTTTAGGGGTGATAAGGGAAGAATTTGTTTGTTTGTCAGTTAAACTCATTGATGGTGATGTGTGTCAGGGCTCTTTATATCACTGTAAGCAATTGCAGACACCTGTGCTAATTAGTTTGGCAGGTGTGTCCAATGAAAGGCAAGACTACTTAAGAAGGCTCTCTCACATTATTAAGCAGCCTACATTTTCTGCCAAAATGGGAAAGAAAAAGGATGTGTCGGCTGCTGAGAAGCAACAAATTGTGGAGTGTTTAGGTCAAGGCATGACTACAATCAACATTGTGCGATGATCAGGATGAAGTGTCTTGGCAATCAAGAAGTATGTAGCTGATTCACAGTACACACGTGTGCGTGCTGATAAGGGCAAATTGAGTACTCTTTCCTACAGGCAATTACGTCAGGTTGAAAGAGCAGCGGCAAAAAAGCCTTGTCATAGCAGCAGACAAGTTTTTGAAGCTGCTTGTGCCTCCAACGTCCCCCGAACAACAAGATGCAGGGTCCTTCAGAGGTTTGCAGCTGTGCATACGCCATCCTGTCGACCTCCTCTATCCACTTCACACAAGCAGAAACGGCTCCAGTGGGCCAAACATTACATGAAGACTGATTTCAAAACTGTTTTGTTCACGGATGAGTGCCGTGCAGCGCTCGATGGTCCAGATGAATGGAGTGGAGGATGGCTGGTTGATGGACACCCCACGCAAACACGGCTACAGCGCCAACAAGGAGGAGGTGGAGTAATGTTTTGGGCTGGAATCATGGGGAGAGAGATTGTCGGCCCCTTTAGGATCCCTGAAGGCGCTAAAGATGAACTCCATAATGTATGTGGATTTTCTCAAACAGCACTTCCTGCCATGGTTCAAGAAGAAGAACCGTGTATTTCACAGCAAGATCATTTTTCTGCATGATAATGCACCATCTCATGCTGCACATAAAACATCTGCATCTCTGGCTGATATGGGCATAAAAGGGGACAAACTTATGGTGTGACCCCCATGCTCCCCTGACCTCTACCCCATTCAGAACCTTTGGAGCATCATTAAAAGGAGTGTCTATGATGGCGGGAGGCAGTTCACATCTAAGCAACAGCTCTGGGAGGGTATTCTGTCCTCATGCAAAACAATTGAAGCAGAAACCATCCAAAACCTGACAAATTCAATGGACGAGAGAGTTCAGAAGCTCCTTTCGAACAAGGGGTCCTATGTGAAAATGTAACATCACCTAGAATAAAGTTTTGAGTTGAAAACTGTTTGATTTTAGTTTCTAACAACCTGCTAATGCTTATAATTTCAAAAATGACCATTTTTTTGGTCTTTATTAAAATGAAAAGGTTGATCGAAAAGTTTGGGGGATCTAAGAGTGTGGCAACCCAGTAGTCATGATTACTTCGAATTCTGACAATATGAGGGTCATGCTGCAGGTAGTGCAGCAAGAAGGCACTTATGTGTCTTGCGCATCTTGGAGCCCCAAAATTATTTTCTGGGCTAGATGCAGCTAAAAATTATTATTAATTTTAAATCTGGTGAAGCTTTAGTATAGATGGCCTAATAGGATCAGTGCTGCACACTGCTACAAAGCCCAAATTATTTTCCAGTCAAGATACAGATAAACATGATTAGTAATTTGAAAGCTTAAAACGGTTGGTAGGGTGATTTTAACCAATCATCAAGCTTTTACTCTCCCCAGGATGACACAGGGGTAGAAAAGTCGTTTGTTCATCTTTATGAACGTGAGTCTGTCTACATTATCAGTGGAGAGCCGCGTACGCTTATCTGTCAGCACACCACCAGCAGCGCTGAACACACGTTCAGACAGAACGCTGGCTGCGGGGCATGACAAGATCTCCAAGGCGTAAGTGGCTAGCTCCGGCCATTTATCCAGATTGGAAGCCCAAAAAGAGCAAGGGTCCAGTGACACAGTCGTGGCTTCAATGTTTACTTGGAGATACTCCTGTACCATCGTCTCTAGGCGTTGACTATGTGTCAGACTTCTTGTCTCCTGTGGCCTTGCAAAGGATGGGCTAAAAAAGTGGTGAAATGATTCCGCAAAATTGATGTTACCAGCAGATACTGTGGTTCTGTTACGGTTTGAGTGCTGAACACTTGACGGTCCCACGGTTGGCAAGTTGGAACTGTGAGATTCACTACGTGCACCACTGGTATTTTGTGGAAAAGCACATGTAAGATTCTGCAACAGTCTCTGCTGATACTCCTGCATGCGTGCATCCCTTTCTATGGCAGGAATAATTTCTGCAAATTTACTTTTGTACCGGGGATCTAACAGTGTGGCAACCCAGTAGTCAGGATTATTTCTAATTCTCACAATTCGAGGGTCATGTTGCAGGTAGTGCAGCAAGAAGGCACTCATGTGTGTTGCGCATCCAGGAGCACCAAGTCCCTGTTGTGTTGGTGGCGAGGTAACAATCATGCTTCCTTCCTCTGTCCTCTCCCCCCAACCTCGCACAACAGAAATGTGATCAAGGTCTCCCTCATCTGATGAGTCTTCCATCAGTTCGTCCTCCACTTCTTCCTGGGCTCCTGCACCTTCCTCACTAGTTTGGCTGCTACCATGCGCCCTGGTAAAATCATCTCCCCCACCCTCACATGCCTGCCGCCTTGGTGCTGCCGACCGTCTGGACCTTGCAGATGTTAGCCCTTCCGCATACAACTCCTCCTCCTCTACTTCCTCCACCTCCTCTTGTGCCACCACCTGACTCCGAATTCTGTTTAACATGTGCTCCAGCATGTAAATCACCGGAAGAGTCATGCTGATAATGGCATCGTCAGCACTAAACATCTTCGTCGCCATTTCAAAACTGTGCAGAAGGGTGCATAGGTCCCTGATCTGAGACCACTCCTCCAGCGTGATTTGCCCCACCTCTGAATCTCGTTGGCCCAGGCTATACGTCAGAACGTATTGCACCAGGGCTTGTCGGTGCTGCCACAGTCGCTGCAACATGTGCAGAGTTGAATTCCACCGGGTAGGCACATCGCATTTTAGCCGGTGAAGTGGCAGGCCCAACGACTTCTGTAGAGATGTAAGTCGCTGAGCTGCGGGATGCGAACGGCGGAAGTGAGCACACAGCGACCGTGCCCTCTGCAGAAGGCCATCTAGTCTGGGATAGTGGGCTAAAAATTGCTGGACAACCAGGTTCAACACGTGAGCCATACAAGGCACGTGTGTGACATTGCCCCGGCGAAGGGCCGCACCCAGGTTTGCAGCATTGTCGCACACGGCCTTCCCTGGTTTCAGGTCCAGTGGAGACAACCATTCATGAAATTGGTTCTCCAGAGCTGACCACAACTCCTCAGCTGTGTGACTCACATTTCCCAGACATTTCAATGTAAAAACCGCCTGATGACGTTGAGCCCTACTGCCAGCATAGTAAGGAGGTGTGCAGGATCCCTTCTGCGCAGTTAGAAAGCTTGTGGCATGACCAGACAGGCTTTGGGTGCAGGTGGAAGACCGAGAGGAGGTTGAGGAGGCAGAAGCAGTGGAGGAACTTTGACATAAAGAGGATTGACGCACAACTCGTGGGGACGGCAAGACTTGGACAGCAGCCCCTTGTCCTGCTGTCACCATAGTTACCCAGTGCCCAGTCAGCGACATGTAACGCCCCTGTCCATGCCTACTCGTCCAAGTGTCTGTGGTGAAATGCACCCTGTCACACACAGAGTTTCTCAAAGAAGCGGTGATGTTGTGTGCGACATGCTGGTGGAGCGCAGGCACACCTTTCTTTGAGAAGTAGTGCCGACTGGGCATCTGGTCCTGGGCACTGCGACGGACATAAGGTCTCGAAAATCCTCTGTGTCCACCAGGCGGAAAGGCAGCATTTCTGTAGCCAAGAGCTTGCAGATGGTGAAATTCAACCTCTTAGCTTTCTCATGGCTAGGAGGAAATGGTCTTTTACTTGTCCACATCTGAGGGACCGAGGGCTGGCTATTGTGCTTAGACGGGGTTGATAAGGGTGTCCCCGGCAAACTGCCGGTCTGTGAGGAAGATGCAGGCGGACATGTTAGGTTGCCTTGATCCAAAGGTGGTGCTATCGATGTCGGACAGCGCTCAAGACCAGCTGGTGTTACCACCTCCAAAGAAAATGATGACCTGCCAATCACGCTGGCTGTTGCGGGTAAAGAGGTGGCAGGTCTGCGCCCCAAAACAGGTGTGACTGCTGTCCCCCAAGTCACAGAGGATGAAGAGGCCGCGGATGCACAAGATATGGCAGACGGTGGTTGGCCCGGCCGGCTAGGCCGCATTGTAGCACACTGAGCTTCCCACTGCAACTTATGCTTCATGTCCATGTGCCGGTTCATGCATGAAGTACTCAAACTATGTATTTTTTGGCCTCTACTTAGCTTTTGCTGACAAATGTTACAGATAACACGAGTTGGGTCATCTTTATCGATCTGAAAAAATGCCCAGGCTATGCAAGGCTTAGCACCCATGCGACCTGAAGAGCCACCACGACTTGTGGTGAGAGGCAGAGTTGTGTTTGAGGATGCAGTTGTTGACGTGCTTCCAGTACTACGTCTCTGTCCAGGAAGGCGCAACCTGACCTCGTCGTCACTAGCATCTTCCTCCACCTCCTCTGCTGACCTCATCTCTTGGCTGACTGTGGGTTGACAGTAAGTGGGATCTCCGACCTCATCATCATCACCCTGTGCGTTATCACACCCGTCGTCCTCAGAGCCAACCTGTTCCTGCCCTGACAAAAAACTAAAGTTGTCGCTCCAATCAGGTATTTGAGTCTTATCATCGTCTTCCTCATTGTCTCCACCAACAGGAGTTACAGTTTGGGAATGAGGGTCTACATTATGGTCAGAACCTTCTGCGTCTGGTCCTGGATCCGACTCATAAAGATTCTGGGCATCAGTGCAGATCATTTCCTCGTCTGGATTCACAGAAGCGCTGGAGTCGACCTCTGATTCCCAGGCTATAGTATGAGTAAACAGCTCTGCAGACTCAACCATCTGTTCTACCTCATACTCAGACGGGCAGCTGGAGATTTGGGAGCTGTGAGGAAGCAAGTGCGATTTGGGTGACACCTTTGAGGACTGGAGTATTTGTGATGTTGAAGTTGATGTGGAGGAGAGCCCACTTAAAGGAGCACTTGATATCCGTTGAAGCACCTGCTGTTTTTGTGCCTCATCTGGAATTTGTAGCGATTGGCGTGGCCGTAAGAAAGGGATCTTATCACATTGTCCGCTAAAAGAAGTAGACATTTTAGTTTGGCTGGAAGATGGTCTTTCTTCTGCACCTACCCCACGGACACAACCTTTTTTCCCCTTCCCAACACGCCTATTCCCCTTTCCACCAGCAGCAGACCTTTTTCCACTCATTTTGGTGGTTAACTAATTCACAACTCTGGAGTTGTTTGCACAAAAAAACAATGGATGGTAACCGAGCAGAGCTGAGTGGCCAAACTGTGGTATTAGGCCAAAACTATTGGCTGGGTTAGATGCAGAAAAAAATTATTTTTAATTTGCAACCTGATGGAGGTCAGTATAGATGGACTAATAGACCAAGTCCCACACACCGCTAGAAGCCCAAATATTTTTTCAGAGCTAGATGCAGAAAATTTTTTTATTCAATTTGCAACCTGATGAAGGTCAGTATAGATGGACTAATAGACCAAGTCCCACACACTGCTAGAAGCCCAAATATTTTTTCAGAGCTAGATGCAGAAAAAAATTATTTTTAATTTGCAACCTGATGGAGGTCAGTATAGATGGACTAATAGACCAAGTCCCACACACTGCTAGAAGCCCAAATATTTTTTCAGAGCTAGATGCAGAAAAAAATTATTTTTAATTTGCAACCTGATGGAGGTCAGTATAGATGGACTAATAGACCAAGTCCCACACACCGCTAGAAGCACAAATATTTTTTCAGAGCTAGATGCAGAAAAAAATTATATTCAATTTGCAACCTGCTGGAGGTCAGTATAGAAGGACTAATAGAACAAGTCCCACACACTGCTAGAAGCCCAAATATTTTTTCAGAGCTAAATGAAGAAAAAAATTATTTTTAATTTGCAACCTGATGGAGGTCAGTATAGATGGACTAATAGACCAAGTCCCACACACTGCTAGAAGCCCAAATATTTTTTCAGAGCTAGATGCAGAAAAAAATTATTTTTAATTTGCAACCTGATGGAGGTCAGTATAGATGGACTAATAGACCAAGTCCCACACACTGCTAGAAGCCCAAATATTTTTTCAGAGCTAGATGCAGAAAAAAATTATTTTTAATTTGCAACCTGATGGAGGTCAGTATAGATGGACTAATAGACCAAGTCCCACACACCGCTAGAAGCACAAATATTTTTTCAGAGCTAGATGCAGAAAAAAATTATATTCAATTTGCAACCTGCTGGAGGTCAGTATAGAAGGACTAATAGAACAAGTCCCACACACTGCTAGAAGCCCAAATATTTTTTCAGAGCTAAATGAAGAAAAAAATTATTTTTAATTTGCAACCTGATGGAGGTCAGTATAGATGGACTAATAGACCAAGTCCCACACACTGCTAGAAGCCCAAATATTTTTTCAGAGCTAGATGCAGAAAAAAATTATTTTTAATTTGCAACCTGATGGAGGTCAGTATAGATGGACTAATAGACCAAGTCCCACACACTGCTAGAAGCCCAAATATTTTTTCAGAGCTAGATGCAGAAAAAAATTATTTTTAATTTGCAACCTGATGGAGGTCAGTATAGATGGACTAATAGACCAAGTCCCACACACCGCTAGAAGCCCAAATATTTTTTCAGAGCTAGATGCAGAAAAAAATTATATTCAATTTGCAACCTGCTGGAGGTCAGTATAGAAGGACTAATAGAACAAGTCCCACACACTGCTAGAAGCCCAAATATTTTTTCAGAGCTAAATGAAGAAAAAAATTATTTTTAATTTGCAACCTGATGGAGGTCAGTATAGATGGACTAATAGACCAAGTCCCACACACTGCTAGAAGCCCAAATATTTTTTCAGAGCTAGATGCAGAAAAAAATTATATTCAGTTTGCAACCTGATGGAGGTCAGTATAGATGGACTAATAGAATGATGCTATGCCCAAAAGATTTTACTTCACTAGGTGCAGTAAAAAAATTGGTATTCTATACACAGGTGGTATATCTTGCAACACAGATAGGCTACTCCGCTGACTAACACACTCTGCAATAGGCCAAAAAGGATTAGCTTTGCTAGATTCAGCCAAATGCTGTGAAAAAAACTTGCACAGCACTGGCACAGACCTGCCTGGCAAAAACTGATAGGAACTCATGTAACCTAGTCCTGAAAAGGACTCCAATTACAATTAGTCTTTACTCCCACAATCTATCTATTTAAGAGCACAGACCTGCTTGATAAAAGTCGTAGGAAATGCTGTAACCTAGTCCTTAAAAGGACTGCAATCACAACTATTCCCTACTCCCAAGCTATCTGTATATTTGTGCGAAAATTGGCTTGAAATTAACAAGGCATAGCGCACACAGCAACAGCGGTGCCGTCTAACACGCAGCTGCAGCAGTGAGAAAATGGTGGCGACGGGGAAAATGGCTTGGTCTTATAGGGCAAGGACATGTGACATACACTGCCAATCACACATGCCCTTGCTTGTGTGAAAAAAAGCACTTCGCTCCGTGTGTGCGCTGCTGATAGGCTGACAGATTGCACCTCCCCACTGCAAATGCGGGAAAGAGAAAAAAAAATGGAGATCTTCATTGTTCCTGCAGAGATCCATCCCCTGCCCCTCCCCCAGCCCCGCTGTACACTCAAACTGCGTATTAACATTAATTTTCATCATTACTGAGAAAAAATCCAGTTATGATTTTGGTGCACGAACAGTTATCGAACATAACCTCGAACAGCCGAATTTTTCTCAAATTGTTCGTGTTCGCCGACCGGCTCGAACACCGCCCAAAACAGCTCGAATTTGAGATTGGCGAACAGTTCGAGTAGAACAACGCTCATCTCTAGTTACAACGCCCTGCATCCCATCCATCAACCCTGCCTCAGGGGCTCGCTCCGCCTGTGGGGAGCAGAAACATCCCAGCTGCCATCCCATCACCCCTGGAGGTCTGCAGCAGCGGCGGTAACCATTTCAGGAAACCACAGGTGGTGTCACGAGACAAACTAAAAACATTAAAACCCCTTTTAAAGAGTGACCCCAGTGTACGGGCCTGGGAGCCGACTGCCGTGATATCCTGCCAAGAGGGTAAAGGCCCGGGTACCGAGTCTCCCCCATATATTCACCTTGGGCGAGTCATCTCTTCCTGGCGTCATGAACAGGATTTCGTGTCCGTTGCCACTGGGTACTGTGTGCCTTATTTGAACTGTGTTTCTTCACTGAATGTGGCGCCAGTCCCAGAAGAACGGGCGCCATTATGGGCATACTCAAAGACAGCAAGGAATCACCTCCCATCGTGGGCCGGGTTCCAGAATGGCGCCAAAAGGGAGGCCCGCCCCAAGCAACAGTGACCATGTATGTAGATGTGTCCGTCAAAGTGGGGGGGCGCTCCTAGGAGTGACCGACAGCAGGCTGCCATGGAACCGCCCCTGAAAGGGGAGAGGAGGAGGAGAGAAGAAGTGGAGACAGGGTGTGGTCTTAACCAGTCTAGACAGACCGCACCCGGCAGCCAGCATGGAAGGAGGTCAGGACCAAACCTCTGCCTCTGGCCTGCAGGAGCTGGTGACCCCTCTCACCCTGGAGGGGGTAATTGTTAAGCTGTCCCTGGAGGAGATCGAATTCCTCCAGGGCGAGGTACTGGAGCTGAGCCAGCAGCTGGAAAAGGCCCAGCAAGCGACGATCGCCAGGTGGAAAACGGAGCTGCTGGCGAAAATCACCGCCCGGCGGCAGTCAGCACTGCAAGCCACCTGCAGCACTCCAGCCCCGGCGGAGCATGACGAGCGCCAGGAGGCCGCGTCCAGCACAGGAGCAGGTAGGAGAAGTTCCCCTGTCCCGGGCGCTGCAAGCACCGACCTGCTCCTGAGCCTCCTACAGCACCCTCCGTTCCCAGCCACGTACACCCTGGAGCAGCTGCTAAGCCCGGAACCTCCACCCCCGGGCGCTGACTCCGCAGACCTCTTGCTCGGCTCCCTCTCGGAACCGCCAGTCCCGGCACCCGAGTGGGTGTACGGAGCGCCCTCGTTTGACTGGTCTGCCAAGTTCGAGGACCAGCAGCAACGCTCTCTTCTCCCCGCACAAGCGCCCCCGGCTGCCCGCCATGAAAGAGCATAGTATAGGTTGGACAACCGGGGGGGGGGGACCTGATGGGGTTTCCGCAGGAGACCCAGGCCCAAGCCCTGCAAAGAGAGGAGTTCTGCAGACGGGAGCTCCAACAGCTAGCAAAAGAGCGGCGCACCCGGCGGGTGCGCTCGGAGCAATTGGAGGCCAGAAACAAGGCCGCCAAGGCGCAAGTACGCCAAAACGAGACCATTCGGCCTAGTCCCCGGGAGGAGGGACTAATAGTCAAATTCAAACAAGAAGCCGGATGGGGCTTTATTCGTGACCCAGAATTAGACCGGGACATTTTTGTGAACAGGCGGGATGTCGAGTCCCACCTAGAGCAAGGACACCCTGACCGTAATTTATACCCTGGTGACTATGTCTCCTACACCAGGCACCATGGGGAACGTGGGTGGTACGCCTCCGAGTCCATCACGTGTTCAAGGAAGACGAGGACATGCCCCTGCAGCCTGAGGCTGATGACCCGGCCGGGTCAGTCGGCGAGCACCAGGAACATCCCCAGTGGGGATACCACTACTGAGCGCAGTAGATGGAACTGAACTGAACTTGAACTGTACATAAGTTGCCCGGAAGGGTGCAGTGACTTAGTGTTTGCTACCCAGTTACCCGTAAGGGTACAAAGATTGACAGGCTGAGGACTGTGAGCAGCCAAAGACTTATACCTGTACATAGTTTGCACTTCTTAAAGTGCCCCTTATTGGTTTTATATACGTAACCATAAAAAACGTATCTGGATCGCCTATGCCCTGCAGCCACGCCAAGGGCATACGTTGAGGGTTTTCGGACGGGTCCCTCATGCTGCTGATTTTGCACCATGTTGAGAAGGAATGGACACCTGGTTACAGATCGCTCTTTAGCCAGCTGAAATAGTTTTATAAAAGAAATGTTTTAGTTTTATAATGTTTGATAACAGTACCAGTAACGTTCAAGTAAAGTGCCTCCCATAAAGGGAAGAAAAAGTTATGATTAATCTTATATGTGAATGCATTCAAAAATTTTTTGTATATCTAAAATACCCTGTTTTACTCTGTTCCAGCCCGCGGACGTGCTGTGTTTTACCAAGGGGGAGTGTGGCGCCCCTGAGGGTTCAGCCGCCACAGAGGTACTACAATTGGTGGTGCCTCACTCTCTGGTAAGGAAAGGGTACAGCCCGGGACCTCAACACCTGCATCCAGCACTACACTGCTCCAGGCCAGCTGGAAGGGCAAGATGCACTGTGTTCTGCTGAGCCCTGTCCCTGGCTGGAGTGGGGGGAACCAGAGTGAGGGGGAACCAAGTAGTGGGTGTGGGTGGAGGAAGGAGTTTAGGGGAGAATTTTGTTAGGAGTATATATAAAGGGAAGCCATCTTAGGAGTGCAGTGCAGTACTGTGCAGTGAAGTGAGTAGTAAGGAGTGGATGGGAGCAGAGTCTCTTCAGGAGCTCTGCTCCACAGAGGGGTCTGGTGAGAGAGGCCCAGGAGGGGAGCAGAGGAGGAAGGCTCCGGTAACTGAAGGGGTCCCAGGGGTACGGAAGGAGCAGGAAGCCACCCGTACGCTCTAATCTGTCAAGTTACGGAAGGACCAGGCCGCAAGAAGGGAACCGGTCCCTGGGCTAGTCGTGTCACTTTAGGACTCGGCTAGGAAACCGGAGGCTTCTGGCCTTTATGGTACAGTTGCTACCGCCTCACCCTAGTCGCCGAGGAGGGCCGCAAGTAGGTCCGGGAACTCCAGGTTGCCCAGAGGGACTTCAGAGCACCCTATCGGGACTTTGTGTGGGTAAGCGCAGGACAGGAGGGAGAAGACCCAGCGCGGAAAGTCAGCTGAGGAAAGGAACATATAGAAAGGGGGTCCCGATAAATACTCTCAAATTGCCGGAGGGACTGCTGAACCCCTGCTTGGTGAACGCAGCGCGACGCAGGACGCGGTAACCTGTGCAGTGTACCGAGGAATCTAGAAAGAACTGTGAGTAAAATCGGATGACTGCACTCCACTGTCTCTGTTGGTTATTGCCGCTGCGCCATCATCCCTCCTAAGTTACAACGCCCTGCAACCCATCCATCAACCCTGCCCCGGGGGCTCGTTCCGCCTGTGGGGAGCAGAAACATTCCTGCTGCCATCCCATCACCTCCGGAGGTCAGCAGCAGCGGCGGTAACCATTACCGGAAACCACAGGTGGCGTCACGAGACAAACTAAAAACATTAAAACCCCTTTTAAAGAGTGACCCCAGGGTACGGGCCCGAGAGCTGACTGCCGTGATATCCTGCCAAGAGGGTAAAGGCCCGGGTACTGAGTCTCCCCCACATACAAATAAAGGAACGTTTTAAGAAGACTGGGTGAGTGCTGCCTTTCTTTTTACTCCTGCCTGCGATTGATATATTTCTTGGATATGCACCACCGTTTCAGTCTTGAAGCAAAGTAAGCCCTGGTGATTGATTGTTTGAAAAAACAGCGTGGTGCCGGAATGTTTCTCTTGCAGTGAACTTATATGAGGCTGAGTTTGGGTCAAGTGACCAGCCGTCCATACACGGATTATGAGACAATGAATGTGTAGATCCAGCCTTTGCACTTGTTTTCGTCACGTAAAAAACATAGCGTTTTACAGTACCAGCAAAGTGAATGAGGTTTCTGAATTTCATGCTCAATTTTTCCTTGCAGATTTGAACCCTGAAAAGTGATTTTTCAAATCTTCAGTATATCAGTTCTTTCAGCGTTTTTGCAGCGTTTTTTACCTTTCCAAATGAATGGGAAAAAATGGTTGAAGGGACAGCGGCTTTGGTGAGTGTAGAGGTGGCTACTGCACCAAACAAATTGCAAAATGAAAACATGTTCCATGCAATATGACAGTGTGTAAATATATTAGCTCATCTTTGCTATCTATCTGTCAGGGTGGACAAAATGCAGTGAAGGCGATAGCAAAGCGGGTGGGACTTGCAAGATGACACAAAGAACACTGGGCAGAACTTGGTGGATGAAATGAAGAACAGGCAGATAAATGCAGTAGGAGCACCTGGAGACACAGCGCCGGAAGTGAAACACACACAGAAGAACTAGAGATGTATAGACAGTTCAGGACTAGCGGAAGTATGTGCAATATGAACGAGTCCAAAGATGCTTACAGCAGATGAAGGGTTAATCAGCAAATAAATGGACATCTGCAGGCAGCAGTGATGAAGTGGCAAGCTTTTTTGTAGAGACTATATACTCTGATGTTTGTAATGTCAAGTCTAGAGAAGAGTTTGTTATGCTTACAGCAGATGAAGGATTAACTGCAGGGCTTAGCCAGGAAGCAAATGCAGAGTGTAGAAAAAACAGGAGTTTGGAGAGATGGTTTACAACTGAAGGAACTGGTGAGATAAAACTCCAAGGCCCAAGGTAAAAGGACACACACCTTACTTAATAATCAGACACATATTAGGCCTTAATTGGCCTTGGGTAATGATGTAATTGGGATTCATTGGGCTTTACATTGGGCTGGGGTCTTGGGTTGAAATCTCACCAAGGACAACATCTGCAAGGAGTTTGTATGTTCTCCCCGTGTTTGCTTGGGTTTCCTCCGGTTGCTCCGGTTTCCTCACACATTTCAAAGACTTACTGATAAGGAATCTAGATTGTGAGCCCCAATTGGGACAGTGTGAAATTAATGGTGCTATATAAATGACTAAAATAAATAAATAAACTTATGAAACCCAACGTGCAGCACAGAAAAGGGTGGAAGCCATGGAGGAAGGAAACATAGCCTGGCCCTGGGCCAGGTTTTGAACACCCACATGTTGCTTCAACAGGTCACATGGTACAGCGCTTCCAAAGTATTACCCTGTCGATAGGTGTCAGCATAGATGCCCCCCCCCCCTTAAACAGTATAGAGCAGGTCCAAAAGTAGGAACAGAATTATGAAGTGCTAGGTGGATACGTGCCAGATAGCTTGGGAAGTGTAGCTTTCAGTATGAAACTATCAAAACGCCCTGCCACCACTGAGATTGGAGGAGATTAAGGACATGGAGAAATCTGGGGAACCCGGGCTACTTGGGAGTAAGTTCTTCTTGACTGCACAGCCACTTTAAACAAATTTGTAGGTAAAAGTTGAAATGGACATCCCCTTTAATGTTATACTCACTAATGCAGAATAAAAGAAGAGTAAAATTCATCACAAATTGTATACAGGTGATACGCCGATTTCTTATCACAACCCATTATTTCTGGTTCTTTCTTTTTCTGGGACTTTTATGGTGATTGTTATGGTTGTGGTCGCCCTGTAAGGTGATGGATTGTTGAACCTGGAAGCTTGGCTGTTTGTGAAGACACAAAATACAGCACCATGATATACAGTTATATGAAAAAGTTTGGGCACCTCTATTAATCTTAAGCTTAATCTTTTATAAAAATTGGTGTTTTTGCAACAGCTATTTCAGTTTGATATATGTAATAACTGTTGGACACAGTAATGTTTCTGCCTTGAAATGAGATTTATTGTACTAACAGAAAATGTGCAATCTGCATTCAAACAAAATTTGACAGGTGCATAAGTATGGGCACCTCACCAGAAAATTGACATTAATATTTAGGAGATCCTCCTTTTGCAAAAATAACAGCCTCTAGTCGCTTCCTGTAGCTTTTAATGATTTCCTGGATCCTGGATGAAGGTATTTTTGACCATTCCTCTTTACAAAACAATTCCAGTTCAGTTAAGTTTGATGGTCGCCGAGCATGGACAGCCCTCTTCGAATGATCCCACAGATGTTCAATGATATTCAGGTCTGGGGACTGGGATGGCCATTCCAAAACATTGTAATTGTTCCTCTGCATGAATGCCTGAGTAGATTTGGAGCAGTGTTTTGGATCATTGTCTTGCTGAAAGATCCATCCCCTGCGTAACTTCAACTTTGTCACTGATTCTTGAACATTATTGTCAAGAATCTGCTGATACTGAGTGGAATCCCTGCGTCCCTCAACTTTAACAAGTTTCTCAATGCCGGCATTGGTCACACAGCCCCAAAGCATGATGGAACCTCCACCAAATTTTACTGTGGGTAGCAAGTGTTTTTCTTGGAATGCTGTGTTTTTTTTGTCGCCATGCATAACGCCTTTTTGAATGACCAAACAACTCAATATTGGTTTCACAAGTCCACAGGACCTTCTTCCAAAAAGAAATTGGCTTCTCCAAATGTGCTTTTGCATACCTCAGCCGACTCTGTTTGTGGCGTGCTTGCAGAAATGGCTTCTTTCGCATCACTCTCCCATACAGCTTCTCCTTGTGCAAAGTGCGTTGTATAGTTGACTGATGCATAGTGACACCATCTGCAGCAAGTTGATGCTGCAGCTCTCTGGAGGTGGTCTGAGGATTGTCCTTGACTGATCTCACCATTCTTCTCTGCCTTTCTGATGTTTTTCTTGGCCTGCCACTTCTGGCCTTAACAAGAACTGTCCCTGTGTTCTTCCATTTCCTTACTATGTTCCTCACAGTGGAAACTGACAGGTTAAATCTCTGAGACAGCTTTTTGTATCCTTCCCCTGAACAACTATGTTGAATAATCTTTGTTTTCAGATCATTTGACAGTTGTTTTGAGGAGCCCATGATGCCACTCTTCAGAGGAGATTCAAACAGGAGAACAAATTGCAAGTGGCCACTTTAAGTAGCTTTTCTCATGATTGCATACACCTGGCTATGAAGTTCAAAGCTCAATGAGGTCACAAAACCAAAAAAAGTGCTTTAGTAAGTCAGTAAAAGGTAGGTAGGAGTATTTAAAACAAGAAAATGATAAGGGTGCCCATACTTATGCACCTGTCAAATTTTGTTTGAATGCAGATTGCACATTTTCTGTTAGTACAATAAACCTCATTTCAAGGCAGAAACATTACTGTGTCCAACAGTTATTACCTATATCAAACTGAAATAGCTGTTGCAAAAACACCAATTTTTATAAAACATTAAGCTTAAGATTAATAGGGGTGCCCAAACTTTTTCATATAACTGTATGTCCACATGGGCAGCAATGCAATCAGACAGTTTCTTCCATCTATTGCCCAGGGACAAGACAACTCTAGAGGTTATGCTCTTGGCTCTCATGTTTCCAGTGCTGGTTACAGCATGAAAGAAGTGTCTCAGTACCAAGAGATCAGAAGACTGGAATAATGGAGCATTATGAGTGTTCAACCAAGAGATCTGTGCCCCGGTATGTTATCTAAATGCCTCACCGTCAGTGACATCACTAGGAGTCTGCCCGCACCGCCACGCCTTACAAATACATGCTCCTTCATTTATTTACTTAAGTATCTGCCAAAAGCCATCTGGTCCTTCTCTCTGGGAGCTGCTCTTATGTCACATATGGAGAAGCACTCAGAGAACTTTATTTAAGAAACGCTTATGAAACATAAATAAGAAATGTGGCTGACTCAAGAGGGATCCATTTCTGCACAATATAAGCCTCGCTGTCAATGGGACTGGCCGAGCCCGAATACGTATGGTTTGTGTTTCTCTTACATATATACGACATGTCTCCTGCACAATCAGGAAATGATAGATACTGTACGTGAGGCTTAAAACCTTGTAGCCCAACTCGTGAGCCACTTATCTAACGCCAAACCTAAGTCCTTGTTCGGTGAATACATAAGTGCATACACAACACTGGGCTCCATGTATAGAAGAAGTTGACTCACCTTTGGTGAACTTGTATCATGGGGAATTGCATGCCACCAGTTATAGCAGAATAGGACAATTGTTTTTTATAGCACGTGTCCACCCAACATATTTCACCGCATATGTAGGGTCATCAGGGATGGGACACTGGACCTCACTACTTCCCCTCATCTATTCACTATCCTGCTCATGCTCTCCACATTGCTACACCTCCCTACAACTGCTCCCAATCTGCCTACCACCCTACCCATCCTCTCCACGGTGTTGTGCCTCCCTGTAGCTCCTCATCTGTCTACCACCCTACTTATGCTCTTCACAGTATTGCACCTCCCTACACCTCCTACCTCATCTCTGTCCACCACCTTACTCATCCTCTCCACAATGCTACACTTCCCTACATCTCCCTCATCTCTATCTACTACCCTACCCATTCTCCCCACAGTGCTGCATCTCCCTACATCTCCTTCTCATCTTTGTCAACCACTCTACTCATTAACTCCACAGTGCTGTGCCTTCCTACATCTCCACCCTCATCTCTATCTACCACCCTACACCTATTCTCAACAGTGCTGCACCGCCCTACATCTCTTCCCTTATCTCTATCACCCTACCCGTGCTCTCCACAGAACTACTCCACTCTATATCTCTTCCCTCATCTCTGTCTATCGCCCTGTCTGTGTTAATTATTGTGTAAATGATGTAAGACTAACCTCCTCTATAATCTAAACTTTCTAGTACCATCTCCAAAACTTTTCTCGCGTTGCACCAGTTTTCTAGAATGCACTACCTGAACAATTGGTTTACTTCCCTACGTTCACAATTGTAAACCTGGGCTAAAAACACAAGACAAGCTTACCACGTTCAATAATCTGACTGTTCTCAATTTCCTCTTTCTACATTTTTTTTCAGAATCACATCCCTTCATCCATCGATATCCACCGCACTCTATACGATTCATATCTGTGCATATGCAGATATCGTCTGGTGCTTAACTCGTGGGATTTATTTTGTAAAAAAAAAGCAAAATAGGTATTGTTATCGTGTATGCTACCCCCATTTTCTCATAGATTGTAAGTTCTTGTGTTCACAGCACTCATTTTTCTTGGACGTGTTCCTTCTGGAGGAATGTAGGGAAGGGTTTTGGTGGGACAAACAATATGTTAGACATAATGGATCGGTTTGGATTTATCTTGGCACACATTGATCAGAAGTTGCGAGGGGCTCAGTATACAGCTATATTTGCACTTATCTATGATAGGACTCTTGGTCGGTGGATACACATTCGGAAGCGATGCACATTTTGCAGATAATCTCTCCAGCTGTGTCTGCCAGACAGCACATGTTCCGAGCAGTGGACACAAGCCAAGGATGTTTCATTCATAAACGTGCCAGATTGTGACTGCAGGTCTTCTGCTCCTGTATCTCCGGCCTCCCTCACTATTATGTTCTGCATGTAATTTTCAGCTGGATAGGCTTGAAACCATTTAAGTTGTGGAAGTAAATTGCTTGAAGCGCTATAAAAATATCATTGAGGCCATGTGGTTTTTAAACTCTGTCTTTTCTTGAGTGTGTGTGCTTTTTTAGAGGTCTGTGTGTGTGAATTACTCCCAGCTGCTCCTCTCGGCTGGTCGCACCTCCAGTTTTACTGCTGTTCCTACTCTTACAGTAGCTGTTATGTCGGAAAGTCATGTAAATTGCTATTTGCATTAATTTAGCTTTACTTAACCCTTTCTTAGCCATTGGCTGCAAAACAACAAGGGAGCATGGTGTTTAGCATCATTTAGCAAGGGCCTATGAATAGGGGATGCAGAAATTGCTTTTGCACGTAATTCACGGTGCCTAATTAGGCTCAATGTCCCCTGTGCCACATAAAAGGTTAATAATACTATAAATGGCCGTTGATAGTTGGGTGGCGTGATACAGTTTTACTACCTAGTGTACAAAGCTACACCTCTCCTTATTGCTTTGGGCATTATTACACTTTACACTCACTGTATGGAGAAAGGAATTAGGACACAAGTCTTAATCATTGAATTCGGGTCTATCATTCAGTCCCATTGCCCTTGGTGTATAACATCTGGCCCCCATTGCCCCGTTGTATAAAATTCAGCCCCATTACCCCCAGTGTATGACATTCAACCCCATTGCCCGCAGTTTATAACATCCGACCACATTGTTCCCAGTGTATAACACTTGGCCCCATTGCCGCCAGAGTATAACATCCGGCCCCAATGCCCCCAGTGTATAACATTTGGCTCTATTGCCCCCTGGTGTATAACATCTGTACCCCATCCCCAATGTATAGCATCTAGCCCCTTCCCCCTGGTGTCTAAAATCTGAACTGGCCTCTTGCTCCTTGCTGTATAATATACGTCCCTATTGTTCCAGTGTTCAACATTCGGTCCCATTGCCCACAGTGTATAACATCCAGCCCCATTGCCCCCAAGTGTATAACATCCGGCCCCATTGCCCCCCAGTGTAAAACATCTGGCTTCATTGCCCCCCAGTGTATAACACTTGGCCCCATTGCCCTCAGTGTATAACATCTGGCTCCATTGCCCCTAGTGTATAACATGCAGTCCCACATCTGGCCTCATAGCCCCCTGTGCATAAAATCTGGCCCAATTTTCCTAGGTGTATAATATCTGGCCCCCTGCTCCTGGTGTATAACACCCAGCTTCTTGCCCCCGGTGTATAACATCCAGCTTCTTGCCCCCGGTGTATAACATCTGACCCATTTTCCCCGGTGTGTAACATCCGTCCCCATCACCCCCAGTGTATAGCTGTATAGCATCTGGCCCCAATGTCCCCTGTGTATAACTTCCAGCCTTGTCACCCCCCCAGTGTATAACATCCGTCTCCTCATCCCTATTGTATAACATTCGGACCCCTGCCACCCGGTGTATAACATGGACCATGGATGGACATATTATTGGTGCAGCCTGTGCAGCCGCACAGGGGCCTGCAAGGTAAGTGGGCCCATTTCCCCCTCCAAAGCAAGTGGAATTGGGCATTATGGTGAAATATTGGGCGGCAAAGGGCCCATACACTGTTTTTTGCACAGGAGCCCTCTTCTGTCTGTGCTCGCCAGTGGTCCAGACATCTCAGTCCAGAGTTCTCCCACAGTTTCTCTGTTGGTATAAGGGTGTCCTGGACTATGTGTCCCCACACAGGGTGCTCTGAGCACGTCACTTGTTTATTTTTCCCATAAACTAGCGGATTTTGAAACTAAAGTTATGTGCTTCTTTCTAGCACTATACGCATCTGTGATTACTTTGATGTGGATTTCCGATCTGACAGATTCCCTTTAAGGCTATGTGCACAGATTCAGTATTTGCAGCAGATTTTTCTGTTTCATAAATCAGAATGTTGGCAGTATAAAATATGCACGTTTTTGCCATGCTTTTATGTGCATTCTTGACGCGTTTTTACTTGCATTTTTTTCCTACTCAATTGATTGGGTAAAAAATGCTGCAAAAACAGTGAAAAAAATTGACATGCTGCACATTTGAAAAAACTCATCGCAGCTCAAAATACACAAGGAAACATTTTGTTATCAGCAGCACATTACTGGTTACACAGGACAATGTGCTGCCGAGAATCATGATTTTGAAGCAAGCTTAAAGAGCTTAAACTCTCTTCCTAATTTTTTATATTTATCAGGCACTTGAATTGCCTACAAATTGGTGGGGGGCTGGTCTTCAGACCCCTACCGGTCGCTCAATAGACCCACACAAATCGGAGTACTGATTCAATAGAAAACATAGGCTACATATCTGTGCTGTGCTGTCTACTTCCCGGAAGTCTCATGTGAGATCAGTGGGGGGTCTCAGGACCCCCCATCAATCTGAATGCAATTCAAATGCCTACTAAATATCAGAAATCAGGAAGAAAGTTTAGTTAATATTTAAAGAGTAACCGTTGTTTTTATTTTTATTCCATAAATCAATAGTACACGTGAAAATAAACAACTTTGTAATATATCTTATTATTGAAATCTGCTTCTTCTCTTCCAGAATTGATCAGTCATTCTCCAAATTCTCAATTCTGTGGTCAAATCTGTTTTCAGCGAAGACCGACTCTACCATTACTGAGATAGGAGATGGCAGTTGCTATCTATACAATACGTAGACTGTATTCTAGATAGAATCTTATCAGTAGCATTTGCCATCTCCTATCTCTCTACCTGGCATCTAACGGATGAGGTTTGGTGAATGCCAGGAGAATGTTACCCGCCTGACTGCATTGTTCCCGCTGTACAGTTTGGTGGTAGAGGGATAATACTATGGACTTGTTTTTCACTGGACAGCCAAGGTCTCTTAGATACAGTTGTGGGAAATCTTACTTTTTCAGCACAAGACATTGTGGATAACTGGAACTTCGAGCTTTGTGAGAACAGTTTTTGAAGACCCTATACTGTTCCCCATGATTGTGCCCAGTGCACAAGGTGCATACAGAATTGGTTGGAGAGTTTGGTGGAAAAACATGACCGACCACACAGAGCCTGGACCTCAACTCTATCCAAGAACAGAGATTGTGAACCCAGCCTCTCCCCAACATCAAGGTCTGACCTCACAAATGCTTATCTAGGTAAAAGGGAAAAATTCCCACAGACGTCTCAAAATCTTTCAAACGTTTTAGCAGAGAAGAGGAAACTGTTATATCTGTAGAGGGGCAGACTCCCAGCGACGTAACGACAGCAGTCGCTGCGACCGGGTCCGGCATGTCAAGGGCCCTCCGACACCAGCAGAAACGTCAACTGGATATGCGCCCACGGACACACATTCAGTTGAAGTGTATTGCGGTGCACAGGCACATCGGGTCCGCGCGCCATAATACATGCTGCCAGCCAATCAGAGGTCAGCAGCGGAAGTCAGCTGTTGGCTTCACAAGAGGATGCGCATGGCGGGGGCACAAAGGGAAGGTGAGTATTTATTTTTTTTTTTTAAATCAGTAGCCATACTAGTACATGGATGACTATGGGGTGCATTATACTTTATGGAACACTATGTGAGTGCATTATAATTTATGACTGACTATGGGATGCATCTTTATGTATGACTATGAGGTGCAATATACTTTATGGATGACTATATGGTACATTATACTTTTATGGATGACTATGGGGTGCATTATATTTTAATGTATGACTGGGGTGCATTATACTGTATGGATGACTATGGTGTGAATTATACTTTATGGATGACTAAGGGGTGTATTATACTTTTTGAATGATTATGAGGGTGCAATAGACTTTATGGATGTAAATGGGGTACATTAAAATTTATGTACTATATGAGGGCTGCATTATACTTTATGGATGACTATGGGGTGCATTATACTTTATGAATAACTATGGGGGTGCATTATACTTTATGGATGATAATGAGGTGCATTAGACTTTATGTACTATATGGGGGCTGTATTATACTTTATGGATGACTATGGGGTGCATTATACCTTATGAATGACTATGGGGTGTATTATACTTTATGGATTGCTGTGGGGTGCATTATACTTTATAGATGACTATAGGGTGCATTATACTGTATGGATGACTATGGGGGTGCATTATACTTTATGGATGACTATGGGGGTGCATTATACTTTATGGATAACTATGGGCTGAGAATTATATTACATGGATAACTATGGGATGCATTGTACATATGGAAGACTATGGGGGTGCATTATACTTCTTCTATGGAGCCCCATGACTTCTATGTAAGCCCCTGGTGAGTGTAATGGTTTATTTTCTTCTATACATTAAAGAAAAGCGGCAGAACGGGGGACATATATACCAGAATGGGGGATATTACCAGGATGGAGCCCAGGATAAGAGACATATATACCAGGATGGAGGATGCATATATGTATATAATTTATTAAGGATGGGAGGTGGAGGCCAGTTCACATCTTGCACCGGAGCCCATCAGGCTCTAGTTATGCCACTGCAGGTTCCATATTAATACCTATGGATTTAGAATTTGATATCTATGTGTTAGTTTCTTGGAGAGATTCAATAGCCTAGGAGAGCAGAGCAGGGAACAGCCATGACTAGTCATTCTAGCTACATGGTCACTCACCACCGACTCTGAAACGGAGTGAAACATAGAAAACGACATTCATGCTGCTTTGGTTCGGGCATCATTAATCAGCTCATTCAGCTGACAAGTTCCCTTTAAAGAGTAATTAAACGTATTATTATTATTATCCCTGAGTATTGCAAAGTTATGACTTTTTTTATATACTTGATTACTTTGTTTTGCTTCCTACGCTCCCAAACACTATGATGAAGGGCTGTTTCAATACCCATTCCATACTCTTTTAGAAGCCCCTTTCAACTGCTGCTCACTCAGATCGGTACACTATAGTAAAACAGTTTGTGAACAGGAGTTTCTCTGCTCCAAGGCAGAGTAATTCCTGTACACAGACTGAACAAAGTGTCTGGATCTTCACAAGAGGATGCGCACGGTGAGGAAGCGAAGGGAAGGTAAGTATTTATTTATTTTTTTAAATCAGTGGCCATACTAGTACATAGATGACTATGGGGTGCATTATACTTTATGGAACATTATGGGTGTGCATTATACTTTATTGCTGAATATGGGATGAATTATTTTTTATGAATGACTATGGGAGTGCATTATTCCTTATGGATGACTATGAGGTGCAATATATTTTATGGATGACTATATGGTAGATTATACTTTTATGGATGACTATGGGATGCATTACTTTTTATGTATGACTGGGGGTGCATTATACTTTATGGATGACTATGGGATGCATTATACTTTATGGATGAGTATGGTGTGCATTATACTTTAGCATAGTGTTTGGGTTAAAAGGAAGCAAAATAAAATAATGAAGTATATTACATCTACAAAAAATAATAACTTTGCAAGGCCTGGAGCATAATTAAAGAGGTTGGCCACTAATTTTTTACTTATGGCCTATCCTCAGGATAGATAATCAATATCTGATTGGTGGGGGACAACACCTAGCACCCTTAATGATCACCCACTACCTGCGCCAGTGGGGGCTGAAAGTTCTTGGATACTGCAAGAACACCGCAGCTCCATAATTTGTATAGTAGCTGCGACCAAGTACTGCATATCCACCCCACCATTTGTATAAAAAAAAGGTGAATCTGTAGTACCCGTGACCACTATAGTTTTGATGGAGATGCTGCATTCCGGCAGCCATGGGCGCCAGTAACAACTAATCGACAGCGGTCCTAGGTGTCTCACCCATACAGATTAGATATTGATGGCTTGTCCTAAGGACTTTTTTAAAGCCTTTTTAAAAAATTATTTAAGGAGGGTGGCCACTACTTTTTTATTGATGACCTATCAATGAAAAAAAACATAGCAGCCAACCCCTTTAAATAAATCAAAAAAGAAAAGTTTAGTTACTCTTTAAATACTGTATGAACTGAGGACCCCCAATTGCTGCCTACTACAAAGGGGCCAGTGATTATAACTTTTCCATTAATTTGGCATTGGATTCTTTTTTCTACATTACAGATTAGCTAAAAATATTCCTATTTAATTTTTCATATTAACCTATTTGGTGATAGTTTAGTGGAATTTTATGGATTTTACGGGTGGGTAGGGTATAATACTTGTACATTTTTAAAGCTCAGTATAGGGCCAGCAGTAAAGCGTCTAGTCCCGGTCCTTCTCCTTTATCAGCATGACCCCAGAGAGCCCAGTTAGAAGTCTGCCATTCCTTACCAATTACCTGTATAAATGTAAAAAACCCTAATTTACTATTGACTAATTTACTACCCGCGGTTATCACAGCCGTCCTCTCTATCAATTACAGGGATAGACTCACACAGCACTGACTGATTCAATCTGGATGCCTGGCCCTTGCGCTGTAAATTTTAGGCAATTCCTGTGACGGCCCTCCCTGATTTACAGCCTTTCTTATGCCTCACACAGTCAGGCTGGGACTTCACTGAATTAGATAACACCAAATTATAATTTTTTTATTTTTATAGCGCCAACATATTCCGCAGCACTTTACTAATCAGATGGGAAAAAAAGGTAACGTACATGCAAAAATAAATAATAATGAGATGATTTCTTATAAGATCCCAGGAAAGAAAGATGCTCTGTCTTGATATTACTGTATTATTATTATAGCGCCATTTATTCCATGGCGCTTTACATGTGAAAAGGGGTACACATAATAAAAAACAAGTACAATAATCTTAGACAATAAAAGTCGCTGACTGGTACAGGAGGAGCGAGGACCCTGCCTGCGAGAGCTCACAATCTACAAGGGATGGGTGAGGATACAGAAGGTGGGGAAAGAGCTAGTTGTGCAGTGATATGGTGGAGCGAGGGTTACTATAGGTTGTAGGCTTGTCCACGGTATCAGTGGAAGACCCGTCCACTCTCCTGACCCTCCTAAAGTTTAGTTAATTTTTTTTTTTAATTCTAAATTGTGTTGTTTCTGTGTTTTTCCTCCAGAAAAATTATGAATAAAATTGACAATGGGGTGTTACCTTTTTACTTCTCAAAGGGGTGTGTGCGTACGCAATGCTAATTGGACAGGGTTAGGTCGCAGACAGGTGGCCATATAACACAGGCGACGAATGCATCACAATGCTGGGACTGGCCGGCGGCTCTCCTGACCCGAGCGTGGTAGCCACATAGAGATACATGCTGTCACGCTCAAGTCAAGAAAGCGACCGGCCAGCCCAAGGATTACGATGTGATCATCGTCCGTGTTATACGGCCGACTGACTGCGGCTTAGGATGTTCTGGTAGAGATGAGCAAATAAGTCGAAATCTCTACAGCACCACCAAGAATTCCCAGCCCCTAGTCTTATACTTACCAGCCTCTGTCTTCATCTATTATCGGCGCCGCCCTGGTCGGCTATTATCGGCGCCGCCCTGGTCGGTCTTCTA
Source organism: Phyllobates terribilis (assembly GCF_046119375.1). Taxonomy (NCBI): domain Eukaryota; kingdom Metazoa; phylum Chordata; class Amphibia; order Anura; family Dendrobatidae; genus Phyllobates; species Phyllobates terribilis. Next base: position 89,603,495 of record NW_027362765.1, on the reverse strand, counting down.
CAGTTTGTGACCTGCCGGATTGTTCCAGTGTTTGCCGGGCGAGCCGAATGTCATTACTCAATGACGGTCTATGAGAGCCCCTATGAGAGCTTACTGTAATTTGAGAGCTTGTGACCGATACCTCTTACTTCCGGTCAGTCAGAAGTTGTGGTCACAAGATGGGGACCGGAGCGACGCTGGGAATAGTTGAAGATGGCAATTGGGGAGTATATTACTAAGGGCAGGAAACATGTATTAGTGATACCACTCTAGCGGTGAAATAATAAAAAGCCGGGTGGTGCTTTAATTTGGCAGATTTGATCTAACTCAGCCAGGAATTCAGACTCGATTTAAAGGGGTTAGAACAAAAGTCTGAAAGCGGTATATGTGACTGCATCCTGCCGAATCGTGACAGCATGCAATTACATGACCGCATATTTTTAATTTGCATACTCGCAGTCTCATGCAGATGTGGAGCCCCTGCTGGTTCAGTCGCCACAGAGGTACTGCATCTCACCCAGAGGTGTGGTATCTCACTCTCAGGTAAGAAGGGAGTACTGCCCGGGACCCAAACACCTGCATCCAACACTACACTACTCCAGACTAAGCAGGAGGGGCAAGATGCGCTGCTCCTCTGTTGAGCCCTGTCCCTGGCTGGAGTGGGGGGAACCAAGAGAGGGGGAACCATGTAGTGGGTGTGGGTGGAGGAAGGAGTTTAGGGGAGCACTACGGCAAGTGTATAAAAAGGGATGGAAACATCTAGAAGGGTTCCAGTCAGAGGAGGACAGTGAGTGGGAGCAGGAGCTCTACAGGAGTTCTGCTCAGAAGAGCGGGCCTAGTGAGAGAGGCCCAGGAGGTGAGACTGACTGAAGAGAGGAGAGGAGCAGGAAGGAAGGCTCCAAGAAGGAAAGAGGGAAACCTAGGGGTACGGGAAGTGCTGGAGGCTACCCGTACGCCCGAATCTACATGGACGTGGAGGGATCAGGCCGCAGAGGGGACCGGCCCCTAACTAGTGAGAATTGCAACGTTCAACTAGGTAACCGGAGGGTGTAGCATTTCAGGTGCTGCAGCCAACAGCCACATCTAACTCACCAAAAAGGTGGCCGTAGAGGACCCAGGGGACAGAGAAAACGTCGCCCGGCAAGGTCCGTGGTCACTGGCTTGGGACACTGGGTGTGAGGTGCAGGAAGACAGCCAGAAGGAACACACAGAAGGGGGTCCCTTTACGTACTCCGGAGGTACCTGAGGGTTTGCTGAACCCCTCCCTGAGTAAGCACAGGACGACGTGGGCTGTTATAATCCGGAAAGTGTAACCTGAGGAACTTCACAACTGTGAGTAAACCCTGAAGACTGCACCCCACTGTCTCTGTGAATTATTGCTGTGCCATCATCCCCCTGCACCACACTACACAACAACATCTACCTCATAAAACATCTACACTGCCCTGGAGCTTAGCTCTACCTGTGGAGAGCTAAACCAACTCTGCTGCATTAACAACAGCTCCAGAGGACCTGCTCTGCAGCGGCAGCTCCCTTTAGCTGCATACCACAGGTGGCGTCACGAACATTATATAAAAACTCTATTCCCTTTTCTTTAAAACCCCTTTTATTGACCGCCCTGGGTCACGGACCGGGTCACCGCCACTGTGACATCTCCCTTAGCAACGACCGGCCCGGCTACCGACTACCCCACGGCCCAGGGGGCGCGTCACAGACTAGACTCATCTGGCTTCTCTCAATAGAAACAAATTAGAGAAGCGCTGGAGTCTAGTCCAGATTTTGCTGCCTAGATCAAAAATACAAAAAAGATCATGTTTTTTTTACAACACTAATATCTATAAATCTATTTAAAGGGATATTCACAGCTCATAAAGTAATAATATATCGTTGTGATAATTCATCACTTTATAGTCAGTGGAGGTCCCATTTCTGGAACCTCCACCCATCCTGGTAATGAATGGGACCACAGCACAGTTCAGCTTTTTGCATATTGGCGCTCACCACCAAGTTGCTGTGTAGGGAATCGCAGGTGGACCATTTTAGTTAGCTTGTGCTTTGTTTCAGTTCTTCTGCATAGTGGCTTGCTGGAGCTCTGTTTTGAAGGGAAAGCCTGTGAATAGATTGTAGCACTGATTCATTTATTCATTTTTGGCATATCTTATTAATATACACACTTGCAAATGACGCGCCCCTGGGCCTGTGTCGCGCTGCGGTGCGCACGCGGGAGCTTACCCGGAGCCAGATCCGTGGAGGGTTGTAATCTCGTGGCGGTGACCCGGTCCGTGCCCAGGGAGTCAAACTAGACGGCAGTCTATTAGTAATAAATAGTTGATGACTACGCCACCCGTTGAGTGCAGCCAGGAAGCTGCTGCTGCAGGGCAGACCGCTGAGGCCGGTGGTAGGATTGTGCAGCGTGATAGTATAACCCCCAACGGGAGGGGTATGGCCTCAGGGCAGCCGACGTGGATGATGGGGGTAGCAGGAACCACTCAGAGACGGTACGGTGTAGTTCAGGGTCTTTACTGGTAACAACGACAGACCCTCCCGGAGTACTTGCTAGCAAACGGGGCCTGGTCAGTCTTTGAGCAGATGGGATCTCCCCTGGCCAGGCGTAGTTGTAGGCCTCCCAAACTGACTGTACTCTTCTGGCTACCTTGCTAGAAGCTGATGTAAGTAGCCCACGTCCCTGAGTGTACCGTGTGGTGCTCACCCGTATGGCCGGTGACTCGGGGCCTTCTAATGGCTTCCGCTCCACGATGGCGGTGCTGGTCCCACGCGTGTGACCGTGCCTTCGGGCTTCTGGGCCAGAGGACCTGAAATCCCCTGCCCGACGGATTCTGCTGCTGGGTAGGAGTTAGTCCCCACAGCCTCGGACTCCGGGTCCGGTAAAGAATCTTCTTAGTCAGGGCGAGCTCTGTAGCTGCCAGCCCCTGACTCCTTGTAACTCTGCTGTTTCCTATGCTGCTTCTCTTCTCCACTCTCCTTGTCTGACTCACCCTGCCTCAGCCCCGGGTTTTTACAGGGGAAGTTCTTCCCCTCCCAAGACTGGGCAGGAGGTGTGGCATGCACAGGATCCCTGACCAAAGGACCTCCCACCTGCTCTCAGACATAACATTACATTACTGTGGAAAACCAGACCCCTGGGGTGCCACATTCCCCCCTAGTGAAATTTAGTACTCCGGGACTAAACACATTTAGAAAAACATAACAAGGCAAAAAACACATTAATAATACAATAAGAAAACATATAAAGATGGTTACGGCGTGTCCGCAACCGGGTGCAGTCTCTGAAAGAAGCAAGGTGTCCATTTCACCAACACAGGGAGACGTAACCAGGTAGGGGTCTGTCCTACCCCGAGTCCTTAACAGTCTCTAGTCCATCCTGGGTTACGCTCCAACTATGTACAAGGATTCCCGGTAAATCCACCAAGGTTTCCTAAAAACAACTGGAAACACAAAATTATACACAAGCAACAATACACAGATAAACATAAATAAAACTATTTTTACACTTCAAATTCTCCAGCGTGCGGGTAACTGGCCTCTAGTGGCCCTAGTGGACCTACGGAGCTGACTGTCTGGCCCTGAACTACAGGGTGTAGGAGCTGTCAAGGGTAAACTGGGCAGCTGTCTACCGGCTCTTTGTCTCACTAGGGGTACGGCAGGCTCACTATAAGCAGAGGGTTGATTCTCCTGTTCTACTCGTGTGGAGTCTTCTGCCTCCTGGACCGGCTGTTCTTCCAGCTCTACCCGTTGCTCCGTTGGTTCTTGGGATGATGGTTGGAGGAAGGTGAGTACGGGTACCACAACTGCACCATTGACTTGAGTCCAAGACCGAGGGAAGTCCCCGAGCACGGTACTAACCATATCTTCCCTTTCTCCCACGGGTCGATGGTCTTCTTGTTCCTCTTCAGGGTTCCTCAGTTGTTCGGGACACTTCTTCAGGTGGTCCCGGGACACAATGGCTGTGGTTTCCCCTCCGTCTTTACTGATGGTACAGACCTTCGGGTTCTCGTGGCTTGAGGGCAGTACGGTGTACGGGTCCTTCTCCCACTGGTCATCCAACTTGTGGAGCCGTCTTTTCCTCTTCAAGACCTGCTCTCCGGGTACCAGGGGAACAGCGGGAGCATACTGGTTGTAAGTCTTCTCTTGTCTTTCCCTAGCCTGACAGAGACTTCGCTCCACGCTCTCTTGTACTCTCCGGTACTGCTGCTGCCTCTCTGTGTCCCAGTCTGTTTCTGGTGAAGTGTCCTCAGGTGTCAGGACTCCCATTTCCAGGTCAACAGGTAACTTACCAGGTCTCGCCCTCATTAGGTAAGCCGGGGTACAGTTGGTGGAACCTACCGGGATGTGGTTGTATAGGTCCACCAGATCGGGCAACTTCTCAGGCCACAGACTGCGTTCTTCCAGGGGCAATGTTTTTAGAAGATCCATTACCACCTGGTTCATTTTTTCACAAAGTCCATTAGTTTGCGGATGGTAGGGTGTCGTCCTTATCTTCCGGCAGCCATACAGATTGCAGAATTCCTGGAAGACCTCCGCTTCAAAGGCAGGTCCCTGGTCCGTCAGCACTTGGTCCGGGTACCCGTGTGGACGGCAGAAGTGCTGCTGGAAGGCTCTAGCTGCTGTTTGAGCCGTTAAGTCCTTGACGGGGACGACAACCAAGAACCGGGAGTAATGATCCACGATGGTTAACGCGTAGACGTAGCCACTTCTGCTTGGGGTCAGTTTTACATGATCCAAGGCTACCAGTTCCAACGGTTGCCGGGTGACGATGGACTGCAGGGGAGTCTTCTGGCTGGTCCGGTCCTTCCTTCTCAGATTTCACGGGCCACAGTCTCTGCACCACTTCTCGATGGTTCCCCTCATGCCTACCCAGTGGAACCGCTCGCGCAGCAGGAACTCCAGCTTTTTCCACCCGAAGTGTCCAGCTCCGTCGTGGTATGCCTCCATCACCATGGCTGCGTCTCTTCGTGGCACCACTACTTGCCAGAGTAGTTCATGCGTCCGGGAGTTGACCATTCTGCGGCACAACTTCCCCTTGTAAAGGAATAGTCGACTCTTCTCCGCCCATAGTTGTTTGGCTTCCTCCGGAGCGTCTGGTTCAAGGCGAGCCTCCGGCCGAGTCAGCATCTCCTTCACTAGTCGGACGGCAGGGTCGCTGTCTTGCGTTTCCGCCCAGTTGTAGTGGGGTAAGGGGTTCAACGTAGCAGCCTGCTTACCCCTTACCCGGTGGGAATACTGGATAGTCCCATGACGGTGGAACGCAGGGAGTTCAACTTCTTCCAGTCCCTCCGGATCTTCTCCTTCGTCCGGCAGGTTGGGCATCCTGGACAGGGCATCCGCGTTAGTATTGGAGCGTCCTGCCCGGTATTTGATTGTGAACTCGTAGTTGGACAGACGGGCCATCCACCTCTGCTCCAGGGCACCGAGTCTTGCCGTGTCCAGGTATATCAACGGGTTGTTATCCGTGTATACGGTGAACCGGGAAGAAGCGAGGTAATGCCTAAAGCGCTCGGTGACTGCCCATACCACGGCCAGGAACTCTAACTTAAATGAGCTGTAATTCTCGGGGTTCCTTTCGGTGGGTCGCAGTTTTCGGCTGGCATAGGAGATTACTCGTTCTCTCCCCTGCTGAATCTGGGACAGTACGGCTCCTAGCCCGATGTTACTGGCGTCGGTGTAGAGGATGAAGGGCTGGCTATAGTCCGGGTACGCCAAGATTTCATCCCCCGTGAGGGCCATCTTCAGCTGGCGGAAGGACTCCTCTTCTAGCTCTTCCCATTTGAAGGGCGGCTTCTGGTTCTTGGCCTTCCGGGACTGGCCTATCAGGAGGTCCTGCATAGGCGCTGCCTTTTTGGTGAAACCGGGAATAAACCTTCGGTAGTAGCCTACCAACCCTAGGAACTGCCGCACTTCTTTTACGCTGGAGGGGCTTGGCCATCCCTTAATTGCGGTGATCTTATCGGGGTCGGGAGCCACTCCGTCAGCGCTCACCACGTGTCCCAGGTATTGCACCTTTGATTTCAGGAGGTGACACTTGGAGGGTTTCACCTTTAGGCCGTAACTCGCCAGAGCTTCGAACACCTCCGCCAGGTGTTTCAGGTGGTCCTCATAAGTTTTGGAGTATACGATGACATCGTCCAGGTACAACAGGACCGTCTCAAAGTTTCTGTGGCCCAGACAGCACTCCATTAATCGTTGGAAGGTTCCTGGGGCGTTGCAGAGTCCGAACGGCATGCAGGTGAACTCGCTAAGTCCCATCGGGGTGGTGAATGCGGTCTTCTCCCGGTCCGCCTCTGCTACAGGAACCTGCCAGTACCCGCTAGTGAGATCCAAGGTAGAGAAGAAGTTAGCAGATCTTAAAGCAGCCAATGACTCCTCTATCCTTGGTAAGGGGTACGCATCCTTGTGTGTGATACGGTTGATTTTCCGGTAATCTACACACATCCTCATGGTGTTGTCTTTCTTTTTGACTAAAACTAGTGGGGCTGCCCAGGGGCTACAGCTATCCCGGATTACCCCAGCCTCCTTCATGTCTCGAAGCATCCCCTTGGCGTGTTGGTAGTGTGCAGGGGGTACGGGTCGATACCTCTCTTTTATGGGAGGATGATCTCCCGTGGGGATGCGGTGTTCTACCCCCTTGACCCGCCCAAAGTCTAACGGGTGTTTACTAAACACTCTCTCATACTCTTGAACCACCCGATAGACTCCTTGTTTCTGATGTGAGGGAGTGGAATCAGTACCCAAATGTAGTTGCTGACACCAGTCCTCCATGTCTTTCTTAGAGCCGTTACCTTCCTCCGGGTGAGATGGAGGCAAGGGTTCCACAGATTGTATAGAATTTTGATTAGTGGTATATAATTTGGCTAGCGTGGCATACCGGGGCAGGTACACTTCCCTCTCCCCGATATTTATTATGCGAATGGGCACCCTCCCATGGCGTACATTGACCACCCCCCGTGCTGTCAAAATGGTGGGCCTACTGTCTGAGTAAACTGGTTCCACCATTGCCTGGTAATCTCTTCCTCTCAGACCAATAGCTGCCCGGCACCAAATCATCATTTCACTTTTTGGGGGCATGGCAATAGGAAAAGGGTCACACATTCTTACGCTACCAATCTCACCGCCGGAGAGTTCCACTTGTTGCCGTTGCATCAGTGCCCGGATCTCTTTCTGGAGCACCCGCTGCTCGCCGGAGCTGGCGTTCTTGGCAACCTGCTGTAAAAGGAAAATCACCTCTGCAAGACAATTTTCAATTACGTTAGTTCCCAGAGTTATTTTTGGTTGACTCTCATGTTTATCAATATCTACAATGATCAGTCCCTGTGCGGCCAGTTCGACTCTACCGATTTTGAGGGCCACCTCTTTAAATCCGATCTGTGGCACGGGCTGGCCATTGCTGGCGATGATACTCAAGTCGTCGTCAGGGTAGTGGGTAATATCCGAGTCATTCCAGTACTGCTTGAAGAGCACGTACGGGATGGTGGTGACCTGTGACCCGGTATCCAGTAGGGCACTCATGGGAATGCCATCCAGTACCACAGGCAAGACTGGACGTCCTCCCACATATCTGTCGCGCCAGTTCGATGGGCCTGGTGATCTTTTTCCCGGGGGTTGGCCCTCTACCCCAGGTTGTGCCCGTTTAAAGAACAGTACCTTTCCATATGTCCGGATTGATTGCAGCGGCGGCAGATGGGTCGTCCGTCCTCGCTGTATCGGTCACTGGGTCTTCCTCTGGCCGGTGGGGTCCTCCTTGGTCAACGCCACGGGATGTCCTCCGGTCCGGATGCCAGCTGGATCTTCCCTGGGGTGGAAACCTGTAAAGAATGCACAGTTCGGGTTAGCGCAGCAACGCTCTTAGCTAGCTCTTGGACCTGATGGTGTAGGTCTGGAGCCGGGTCATTGTCCAAAGCCTGCGCATCAGCTCCCACAGGCCCTGCTGACAAGGGCGCCGCCTCCTGGTAGTAAGTGGTAGTGGGGCGTCTGTGGGTCACAACGCCACCTGGTGCCGGTTCTCGGAGCACCCGGATGGCTCTGTCCTTGAACTGTGCAAAGTCCAGATGGGGATCCTGTAAGGCCATTGCCCGCAACTGGGTTCGGTGGGCATTGCAATATAAACCCTCTATAAATTGTTCAGTCAACAGCCTGTCCTCGTTTCCCACCCCATCAGGGTCGGTCTGCTTTATGGCCCTCAGGGCCTCTTGTAGGTTTAGTGCATAGTCCCTTATACTCTCATGCGCTCGCTGCTTGCACCCGTAGAATCTAAGCTTAATCTCGGCTGAGGTGCGGGTATCAAAGGTGTCCTTCAGCCGGGTTAGTATCCCTGCGACAGTCTTCCTCCCAGGTGGCCAGGATTTTACTTCCCTTTTGGCTGCCCCGGTTAGTTGGGCCACCAGGATGCTCACTTTTTGCTCTTCTGTGAGGGGGTACACCTGGAAGAGGCTATCCAGCTTTTCTCTAAAGTCATGCAGGGTATGTGACTCCCCTGAGTACTGGGGTAGCCAGGCTGCTCCCGGGATATAGGGCATGGTGAAGGGCATAACTGCAGCAGCGGTAGCGCTGGCGGGGGTTGGGGCAGTGAAGCTCTCCTCCGTATCCGACATCTTCCTCCACCCTAGTGGACCGTGGCCTACCTTGCGATGATCCTCTTCCGTAGGCCGCGGCTCCGCAGTGGATCGTCAGGGTTGAGGACCTTCCGTCGCGCTCCTGTGACGTCGGCGTCTGCTGGGCTCCTTCCAGGACCTTACGCAACGTCCGGACGTGAGGCGGGGCTTCAGTTCTCGCGCGCTTTCAGAGTCCACGCCCCTCTTCTTCCCGCGCGGCGTCCCCAAGATGGCGTCCAACGGCGGGAAAACTCCACGGATGGCGGGAAGAAGGCCGAAGATGGCGCCGGATGGCGGGAAACTTCACCGATGGCGGGAAGAAGGTAGAAGATGGCGCCGGATGGCGGGAAACCTCCACGGATAGCGGGAATCTTCACCACTGGTAAGTTTGAACAGTCTTTGCTTTTCAGGCACGCAGTACCCGGTGGTTGCGGGCACGAGATCCTGCCGACTATGCCAAAGTTGACGCGCCCCTGGGCCTGTGTCGCGCTGCGGTGCGCACGCGGGAGCTTACCCGGAGCCAGATCCGTGGAGGGTTGTAATCTCGTGGCGGTGACCCGGTCCGTGCCCAGGGAGTCAAACTAGACGGCAGTCTATTAGTAGTAAATAGTTGATGACTACGCCACCCGTTGAGTGCAGCCAGGAAGCTGCTGCTGCAGGGCAGACCGCTGAGGCCGGTGGTAGGATTGTGCAGCGTGATAGTATAACCCCCAACGGGAGGGGTATGGCCTCAGGGCAGCCGACGTGGATGATGGGGGTAGCAGGAACCACTCAGAGACGGTACGGTGTAGTTCAGGGTCTTTACTGGTAACAACGACAGACCCTCCCGGAGTACTTGCTAGCAAACGGGGCCTGGTCAGTCTTTGAGCAGATGGGATCTCCCCTGGCCAGGCGTAGTTGTAGGCCTCCCAAACTGACTGTACTCTTCTGGCTACCTTGCTAGAAGCTGATGTAAGTAGCCCACGTCCCTGAGTGTACCGTGTGGTGCTCACCCGTATGGCCGGTGACTCGGGGCCTTCTAATGGCTTCCGCTCCACGATGGCGGTGCTGGTCCCACGCGTGTGACCGTGCCTTCGGGCTTCTGGGCCAGAGGACCTGAAATCCCCTGCCCGACGGATTCTGCTGCTGGGTAGGAGTTAGTCCCCACAGCCTCGGACTCCGGGTCCGGTAAAGAATCTTCTTAGTCAGGGCGAGCTCTGTAGCTGCCAGCCCCTGACTCCTTGTAACTCTGCTGTTTCCTATGCTGCTTCTCTTCTCCACTCTCCTTGTCTGACTCACCCTGCCTCAGCCCCGGGTTTTTACAGGGGAAGTTCTTCCCCTCCCAAGACTGGGCAGGAGGTGTGGCATGCACAGGATCCCTGACCAAAGGACCTCCCACCTGCTCTCAGACATAACATTACATTACTGTGGAAAACCAGACCCCTGGGGTGCCACACAAACATTTTACATACAGTAGCCCACCCAAGAGAAACGTAATAGTGGTGCGTGAAGCTCATCACATAAATATTTATGTATAAACACCTCCTGTTTAGGTTACATCTTATGACACTCATTTCAACTTTTCTAACCTACCCCCTAAATTTTCTTTTTGGAGCCACCAAAGTATTTAAAACCTGCTTTCCTGCAAATTTCAGGAGACTTTGACGGCACCCATGACATTTGTTAACTCTGCTTCATGTCTGGGAGGTCTTTCAGATCCCCTGCAAAATGGTTGGCCAGATCATTGCTGAGCAGGGGCTGTGTGGGGACAATATCACTGATTAATTTAGTCATTCATGGTATATCCTAACGATATTCATAATTGGCAACTTTTTGCAGTGCTCGTCCGGGAGGAAAGCAATTATGGTCCATGAAGCCAACAGTTTTTTCTTATATCAGCACACCTTTAAGATCACATTCCATCACTCCTCCACATTTCTAACCCTCCACTTAATTTGGGTTTGGAAGCCCCTCAAGAGGCTTTGGTGGCATTCAGTTTTCAAGAGGGTTTGGTGGCACCAAGTTTTCAAGAAACTTTAGTGACTCTGAGTTTTCAAGAGACCTTGGTGATACCCCGTTTTCAAGAGGCTTTAGGTGGCACACAGTTTTCAGGAGGCTTTGGTGGCACCCAATTTTCAAGAGGCTTTGTTGTACCCAGTTTTCAAAATGCTCTGGTGGCATTCAGTTTTCAAGAGTCTTTTTTGACACTCAGTTTTCAAGAAACTTTAGTGACCATGAGTTGTCAAGAGGCTTTGGTTGACACCCAGTTTTAAAGAGGTTTTGGTGCCACCCATTTTTCAAGAGGCTTTAGTTGTACCCAGTTTTTAAGAGGCTTTGGATGTTCCCAGCTTTCAAGAGTCTTTATTGACACCCAGTTTTCAAGATGGTTTGGTGACACCGAGTTTTCAAAATGCTTTGCTGGCACCCATTTTCAAGATAAATTAGTTGTAGCCAGTTTTCAAGACGCTTTGGTGGTACTCATTTTTCAAGTGGCTTTGGTTGTACCCAGTTTTAAAGAAGCTTTGGTGGCACCCAGTTTTCAAGAGACTTTGGGTAGCACACAGTTTGCTGAAGGCTTTGGTAGCATCCAATTTGCAAGAGGCTTTGTTGACATCCAATTTCAAGGGTCTTTGGTGGCACCCAAGTGATTTGTGATGCTTTAGAATGGAATATCCCCATTACTATCTGCTTGCGTTTCATAAGACCTCCTTGAAGTATCTCCACTGCCACATTAATTAGCAAGTAATTTTTCCCAAATGAATGAATAGAATGTGAGAAAACATTGTTTTATATTTTTTTTAGAAAAAGAGGGCAGGAACAGACAGATGTGTTGTTTCACTGTGAGCAGCAGTAGAAAGGGAAATCAGAGGAAGCACAATCTCTGGGATGACCCGGTACATTTTGCATAAATGAATAAATTCAGCATTTTCTTTCCACGCCACTGACAGCTGATCTACAGAGCCAGCGTCTCTTCTTTCACTGTTGTAGGCCTAGTGCTGCCCTGAGAGGGGTTAAAGCAGAGGCACAAGAACGGGAGACAGGAAGGTCTCTGCTGTCAAGTAACCGCTACATACTGTTTCCAATTACAAGATGTTTGTTGTAAGGATTTGAAGACTGATGGATTGTTTATGGAAAGATAGCTCTCTAGACAGGTCCCTGAGACAGTGCGGGGAAGAGAAATTCCTGGACTGTGAACTGAGGAAAAATAGGAAGCTGGAGGTGATAGACAGGTTATTCCTGAATCTTCCAGTCGTGATGTCATGCCATTCTCTCCTACCCTGACACAAACACTTTAAGTAAGTTCATTCAGGCTCCAGGATCGCCTTGTGGAACCAATAACACTGAGCCATAAGTAGCTGCACGCAGCAAGTATACTACCTAGGATTTCCTAGTGCTTGGGAACCTTGGGCCCGATTCATTATTGCATTTTCTCGTTTGGTGTTTTTTCAAATTTTTTGAATTTGCACCTTATTTTTAGAATTTGGACATTTTTTAAATTCTGCTTTATTTTATTTTCTCCACCGTCAACGGGGTTCAGGATGCTTTGGGCTGATTCCTCATTTGCGACATTTTAAAAAGTTGAAAAATTTTTGCTCAAATGTACTCTAGTCCTCTCCCTTTGAGTGATTTTATGTATGTCTGTTTTTTTAACTAATTTTGCAATATTTTACTTTTGGGGTAAAAACAAAAAGGCAAAACAAGGTTAAAGGCAAAAATAAAGTCCATTCTTTTTTTATTTATTGCAGAATTCATGAACCACCTGAAGTATATTTGGAGAATTTGGAACAAAAAAAGTCAACGAATAACAAAAGGCAAAAAAAAGTCACTTAGAAAAAGCACAATATGCTAAATTTAGTTCAATCAATACTTTGTTTCTTTTCTTGGCGTTCCATTTTCCTAGATAGCTGTAAAAAAAACAACTTCCAACTGGCCAACATTTTTATGTCTTTTTTTGAGGGATTGAGATGGGTTAAATTAATAATACACATTATGCTTACCTATTTTAAATCCTCACTTGTCCTCACGCTGGCTCTGCCTCCGCCGCCGCTCCCCGGTCCTCCTTGCTGGTTTTCACTGCTTCCAACACCCCGTTCCGGGGCGAAGAAAATCACTGGCTGCAACGCTGGAAGGGAGCACCGAAAACCTGAAGTCTAGTGCCGAGAACCAAGGACCTGTGATGGAGGTTGAGTGAAAACCTAGGACAAATGAGAATATTGTATTTTATTATTTTTTTAAACCATTCCTCCCCTTCATTTACTATTTTATAGGATCTGGAGAGGCCCCAGAGCAAAATATTCAATATTCATAATTTCAAGGCAATCTGGGCACTTTTCATTTGGACCTATCTTATTCAAACCACCTTGCATCTACGAATTTGCCAGAAACAAATTTTATGAAATTTTCTCATGTCTACATGCAATATGACTAGAGATGATCAAGAGTTCAGGGTTTGTACCGAACAGTTAGTGAGCGGCATTAAACACCCAATATGGACTTCTCCTGGAGAGTGAATTTTTTTCCAGATCCAAAGTTTGAGTCTCCATTGATTTCAATGGGGTTCGGGTTCTGATACCCGAGCCGAACTTTGGACTAAAGTTCGGATCGAGTACCAGAATCTGAACTTCCACGGGTCCACTCATCCCCCCTAACCCATTAGGTTAAGTTTACCCTCTGCTTATTTCCCTGGTAAGCCAGTTATCCATTTATTGGTGGAAAGCACTGAAAAGGGCATAGTACAGTCTGAAATTAAACCGGCTGTTCAAGATTAGAGACACATGGGTATTTGCTTTCATGAAATAGCGCCACACCTGCTTGCAGGTTGTATGTGATATTACAAAACCGTTCCATTCACTTTAATGAATCTGATTTGCAATACCCAACACAACCCATTGACAGGTTTGGTACTGTTTTTAGGAAACAGACTAGACTCAAATTCTAGACAATCCCTTTAAATGGTACTTTTTATCACTTGCTTTCTCTACTACATATTTATAATTATGTAGCAATATCTATATCTGTGTGATGTCATCATGTACAGCATTATGTGATGTCATTGTGGGTAGGACTATGTAGAGTCTTTGTTTTTTTTACCAGTGACTTCAGTAACAATTAGGTTAATCAGAGGGAGAACAATATTCCAAATATCACCCCAGGTCTCGATTACACTTCAAAATACCTCAGAGCCACTGATCCTTCCTGTATATATTCACCAGAGCCTCGAAGGGGAGAGAAAATTGCTTTTGCTTAGGGGCAGACACAAGCCCCCTCCAAACACTTCAAGGATCTCTTTGCGTGTAGAACCTCATTTCGTAGCAGCTCTGTTTATTTTTACGGCCTCTTATCTCGGTGAGCATTTCAATTAATGACCTCACTTTTCCCTGGAGGGAGGCGATGACATCATGCACTGGCCTTGGTGTTGCCTGATAACGTCTAACTCTGTCACAGACAGTTAGTACAAACCACACGTGTTATTTTCTTCTCTCCAACAAAAGAGTATAGGCCACAGCTGAACCGCCTACCTCACTGGACATCGGCACTGAAAGATGGCGTTACATATTCCCTATCTTCCTAGTTCTTTCCCTTATGGCCATTATATGATTGGCATCCTGCATTTTTCACCAGTTTCCCCCTCTGCATGCTCTATCCATCATTTACAGTTATCTCTGAGCTAGTGGGTGGAGACTAGCTGCTACGATGTCTCCCATACACTGTACCTGCAGTCATGAGGGATTCCTGCTCTCCTGTCTCTTTGCAGCACATGTTCAGAAGTAGCAGCAGAAGCAAGGAGGACATTGTACAGTAGAACTGAGCAGTATAGATGGGAATCCAGCCAGAGAGTAAGAAAAAAGACTTACTATAAAGCTGCAGCAGCATGGAGGGTATTATACAGCAATACTGAGTGGTGTATCAGTGAATTCAACTCTGGAGTGAGATAAGATACTCACTAGAAAACAGTCTTTCTCACTTTGTCTCACTCTCTCTCTATCTGTCAACCTCTGTCTCTCGCTTTTTCTTTCTTTCTTTCTCTCTTTTTCGCTCTATCATTCTCTCTATTTATTTCTCTTTCTTTCTCTTGACCTCTTTCTTTATATCTTTCTTTCACATTTCTCTCTTTCTTTATATTTTTCTTTCTTTTTTTCTCTCTTTTTCTCTCTCTTTCTCTCTCTATCGTGCTCTCTCTTTATTGCTCTCGATCTCTTTCTTCATATCTTTCTCTTTCTTGCTCTTTTTCTTTCTTTCTCTTTCTTTTGTTTCTCTTTTTTTCTCTCTTTTCTTCCTTCATTTCTTTCTCTTTCTATCTCTTCTTTTCTATCTTGCTCTCTTTCCTTCTCTATTTCTCTAATTCTTCCTTTCTTTCCATCACTCTTTCTTTATATTTTTCTTTCTGTCTCTCTTTCTTTCTCTTTTTTTCTTTCTTCCCCTCTCTTTCTTTTTCTTTCTTTTCTTTCTTTATTTCTTTCTTTCTCTGTCTCTATGTCTTTATCTCACTCTCTCATTCTCTCTCTCTTTTTTTCTCTCACTCTTTCTCTCTCTCAAGATGAATTCAGGAGGAGAGGAAGTGTCTCATAAGTGGAGAAATAAATATATTTCTCTGATAAAGATATATTACAAAGTTTTTTATATTGGCCTGAAAAAAAAAGACTATTGAAACAACAGTGATCATATATAATCTACCCAATAAGCATCTTTTAATCAACTGTAGTCCAATATGAAAGAACACTTTAAATATGGCCACACCAACTATACTTAGGTCAGCAGAGCTCGTCAATTTCATTAACCATCTAATGTGCATGACCTGTTTGGATAAATTGGGGAGAAAAAATTGAACATGTGGAATGTCAATCTGCCCGATCCCCATTTAGAACACAGACATTTCAGCAGATTTCCTCATTTTTTCCTCATTTTTACTGATGTCCATATATTACCATATAGTAAATCGTTAAAAAAAAATATATATATATTAAAGTTAAACAATGCCGTATACTTATCCTAAATTTGTACCAAAAATCCAACTAAATCTCAATAAAGTTACCTCAATGGTTAAAACCGTAGTGTAATACTGTATAATGTCTCGACAGAACCAGGAGGCAGCGCTGGTAAAAAAAAAATAGAATAGACTGAAAATATTCCATTTCAGGCCAAAGCTGTAAAGTCATGAAACCCAGCATAAGGCTGTAAATTAGTCAGACCAGACTAAGCTCAGGTTTATTGTAGGCAGAGGTGTAAGTGGGATTTTTATTGTGTATTTTAATTTTTTACAACCCTATTATGCCCTGCTATGGCCCAATATTGTCTGTGCCCTGAGCTCCAGTGCCGGCTTCAGGATTTTACCAGATCCTCTGGGTTAATCATAAAAATTCAGATCCAACTAAATAATATTCAGACAGAAATAACGTTAGTATCCCTTTCTGAGTCATTTTCGAGTATTTTTGGTCAAATTCTGATCGATTTTAAGGGTTTTTTTTGCAGATTTTGATCACAGAACTTTAAATTAAAGGGATCGTCCACTATTTAGTCTAAAAATGGACCCAAAATTGAAAAAAACTCACATGCTCACTTATATGATTGCTGCTGCTTCTTCTTTACAGGTGCTGGAGTCTCTTGCCTAACTTCTGGCTTCCTCTTCCAGAGGGAATGTCAGGTGACCGCTGCAGCCAATCAGCAGACACTTATTGGCTGCAGCTATCACTTTCTGTCTGTCAGCCTCCCAGATCTTTCTCCCTGCTCAGACAGAACATGTCCCCTGCAGACAATCAGTGGAGCAGTGAGTGTTTGTTTTATTTTTGTTAGTACCACCATGGACCAATCTTTATACTAAGTAAATATAGAAGATGATCCCTTTTAATTAAAGTTGGATGAACCTATCAATTTCAGCAGGACCATCAAAGGTGTAAGGACATTTCCTAATTTCCCCTTGTGCAAAATGATTGCCGCTTCCAACAGGTGTTGCTATAGTGTTCAAGTTCTCTTCCTCTCTCAAGAGGCAATTTGCATATTAAATTTCCCCAGATTTTCAAGTAAAAAGGGATCAGGCAGTTGGATCTCAACATGTCCAATCCTTTTGTTTCCAAGAAGATAAGAAAGAGACAGACCTCGGCAATCAGAAGCAATGCACGCACAGCTAGAGGATTGAAAAGGATAGATGTCGGACGAGCGAGCATCTAATATTTGAGAGCAGCTGGTCAGAGTAGAAAAAATACAAAGGCAGTTTGACTCCTTCACTTTAGCGTTCAGTGGGGATCTCAGCACCCGATTCCCCACCGATCAAACCTTCCTAAAACCTAACATGTCACTTTGGTACTTTAAGTGTTTTTTTATTTAAATTACAATGGAACTTTAAATTAGGAGAATCTGTCTGTCTGCAGCTCCCCTAATGTTATTCTTGGGGTTTATTAGATTAGAAACTTTAAATTAGGAAAATCTGTCTGCCTGCAGCTCCCCTAATGTTATTCTTGGGGTTTATTAGATTATAAACTTTAAATTAGGAAAATTGGCCTGCAGCTCCCCTAATGTTATTCTGAGGGTTTACTATAGAGGTACCAACATGAAATGAACTAGATGGAGCAATTATCACAGCTTTCATAGGAGTCAAAGGGGCCATGTTCCCAACAGTTTCACCGATTTGCCAGAAATGTCTAGGCTCCCCCTAGTGGTGACAACTGGGAAGCAAAATTTTATCTTTGGAAATCTGTAATAGAAAATTGGCGCTTTGACCTCTATGGAAAAACATTACAAAATGATTGGATCTTCAGTGCACTCGTATTAATATACAGTGCCACACTGGGGTCTCAAGTGCCTACCAGTAACGTTGATTCTGGGGACCCCCTCTCTATACAAATATTACCTATAGACATTATACATATATATGACACATAAATAGGGGTGGGGGTTGTCTGTGATCCCCGCTAGGAGTAAACCTATATAAGCCTGCAGTTTTGCCATCATTAATAATACTATGGAGTCAGGGCTAGAGCACATATGGTGTCAATACACTTTAATTAAGTGTAGTAATTCCCTTTTTCCTGAGTCAGACTGGCAAGGGCACGCATTTTTTTTTTTTATCCTGGGCAAGATTTATATGCTGCGTGCATGCGATGCTGCGAAAAATGAACTTCGTGGACTATGACTGCCCTCTATTGGCAAGAATATGCATTGCAGAGCTATAGGAAAAATGTGCAGAATTGGGATATTGGAGCCGTATCAGCCACAAACATTTTTGCGGGGTGAAAGCACATCTTCGGATACATCACTATTGTATTACATGTGACCGTACGTTTTAAAGAGGTATGCCTGTGTTTTAGGCTGTGTTCACTTCTCCATCGTAAATTATGTCAGATTTTATTTTCTTTTTTCATTTATTATTCTCTCAGCAAAAAAAAAAAACAGACATTAAAATGGAGCCCAACAGTCACCTATATCGGGTACCTTGAAGCCGCCATCAGTGCCCATTTCAAAGCAAGTCTCTCTAATGTGCGCAGCTGCGATCACCGAGACATCCGCCTGTAGGTAGCCTACAACTTTTTCCATGTATTTCTCTTTCCGCAAAGGCTCAGTTTATCTTGGTGCCAAGCAAAGGTGGTGTCCCCCTGGCATGACATAACTAGGACCCCCCGCCCCCACCAACTCCCAAGAAAAATCTCAAAAATCCCCTGAAATGTCTCTGTGGCATTTCAGCTATAGCTGCATTATGGCTCATGGATGAGGTTTTTTTTATTTTTTGGGCACATTATCTAAATTACACTAATTGAAAAAAATAAAAAAAATCTTTGTGAGTTGAAATGAGTAATAACAATAAAAAAAAAGAAAAACAGCAATTCCTGCAAAGTTTTTGAGTTTTACTTTCAAGCCATTCACAAAGTGAACACCAGTATGGTTATGGCAAATTCATAAAGTTTTTTATTATTATTTGCTACTTTTAAAAATTAGAAAACTTAAAAAAAATGTTTTTGGTTCGCATCGCCAATTTTTTTGACACCCGTACCCTTTTTTTATTTTCTCTTTGCAGGCCTTGTTTTTTTATGAGCTGTAGTTATTTCGTGTGCGTTGGCACATGTCGATGGCTTTTTATCCCATTGTTTGTCAGGTTGTTTAGGCAGAGTATTTTTTTTTTTTTTTTCGAGAATTTTGGAGCAGATTTGGATCCAAAATCCACATGAAAAAACTGCTTTGAATAAGCTCCCTATTCATTTCAATGGGAAAACACGCTCATGGGGCACATAGGATTATTTTATTCTTGTGAAAAAAAAATTTTTAGGGCATTTTATGGTAGAACAAACCTGCTCTAAATTTGACTGGCGAAACAATTAAAACAGGAAAAAAAACAGGAGCAAAAATTGCCCAAAAAAAAGAATTTTCAAAATTAAAAAAAAAATCCTTGAGGATTTGGATTCTTTTTAATGTTTCAACCATTTAACCCCTTACCGACATTGTATCATTCATATCTCCCTAACTTTGATGCATACTACAAGCGATGAGTGGATTGCAGGTTCAAGTCCCCCAAGGCGACTATAGAATACAGCAAAAGTGCAATAAAATGTTTTTAAAAACATGAAAGAACTTAAAAAATTGTAAAATATTAATCACCCCCATTAAAAAAAAATGCACATATGTGGTATCTGCACGTTTGTAAAAGTCTGATCTATCAACATATAAAATTAATTAACCCAATTGGTAAACATTGTAATAATAAAATATATAAAACGCCAGAAATGCAGTTTTTAAGACGACACAACACCTGGAAAAAATTCTGTTAGAATTGCGGTGGCAAATAACCAACGGGACCAATTATGTGGAAAGATATCTTCAGGAACAACCATTTTGATGTATGTTCCAATAAAAGTTATTTTTTTTATTGATGGTGATCCTTGTGTTCATAGCATGTGTCTTTTTCTCTTTACAATAGTTTGTCTTCTACATGCTGATCCTAATTATTAGGTGGTGACCTCTTTACATATACGCTTAATAAATTGGATGTGAATCTGCCAAATTTGTCACTAACCGCCATCTTTGTCCATTTTTTTTTTTACTTGGGTGAAGAAAGTCACAATCTTGAAAAAATTTTCAAAATGTATAAGAGCATTTTACTTTTTTGGAAAAGGAATAAAATGTATTTTCTAGCACATCTCTCTTATCCAGTGGATTACTTCTGTCGGGTCTGTTGGATCCATCAGGAGGTTACTGAATCTTAAAGTAAACATCGGTTGACCCAGAGCAGAGAGAAAGGAAGGAGGGAAGTCAGTGTTATCAGGTGGAAGAGATAAGAGAAGGTCATTACCTGCCCTCCTCCTCTGCTGTGTGACCCTGAGAAATAGGCAAGATGATCGAAACAGACCTCAGCTACTTTTACAATCTACAAAGATACATATGGTCATGGCTAAAATACCCAAATTTGGGTTTTCACAAAGTTTTGTGCTTCAGTTTTTATAGCGCCAATTTGCTTTAACACTAGATTGTTATTGAGAGTGATCAGGTGAATTGCAAAAATATTGCAAAGAAAAAGTCATTCCTTGCCATGAAAATTAACTTAATCACAAAAAAAACATTTTCACTGAATTTTAGCCCCATGCACAACATTTTAGTGCTAATTCAGGAGAAAGAGTTAACGAGGACTAGGCAGCTGATAACATACGGTCATTCTGATTGAATTAAAAAAGCAGACTGGCTGCTTTATGTTTTATTATGATAGCATTGGTTACCTCCAAGGAAACTCATGCAGTCATGACTGGTTTGCATCAAAATGGCTTAACCGGCAAGGACATTGCTGCTTGTAAGATTGCCCCTAAATCTACCATTTGTCAGATAATCAGGAACTTTAGAGAGAGGTTCAATTGCAGTGAAGAAGGCTTAGGGACACCCTAGGGATACCTGGTAAGTGCCAGAACCATCTCCTAAGGAAACACATGCAGTCAAAGTCATAATTGCTTTGCACCAAAAGGGTTTACAGGCAAGGACATTGCTACTTGTAAGATTGCTTCGAAATCAACCATTTATTGAATCATCAATAACTTCAAAAAGAAGTTCAATTGCTGTAACAAAAGCTTCAGGCCTCATAAGAAAGTCTAGCAAATGCCAGGATCGCCTTATAAAGAGGATTCAGCTAAGGGATCACTTTAACACCAGTGCAGAGCTTGGTCAAGAATGGCAGCAGACAGGTGTCAGCACTTCTGCATGCACAGAGGGGTGAAGGATTTGGAGGTTGGCATGGTGTAAAGAAAGACAGCGAAGAAGCCACTTCTCTCTAAGAAAAATATCAAGGACAGACTGACATTCTGCAGAACGTACAGGGATTGGGCTGCAGAGGATTGGGGTAAAGTTATTTTTTTCTGAGGAAGCCCCCTTGTGACTATTTGGAACATCTGGAAGATAGATTGTCTGGAGAAGAAAAGGTGAGCACTACCAAGAGTCCTGTGTGATGCCAACAGTAAAGCATTCTGAGACCCTTCATTTGTGGGGGCTTTTCATATATGGAGGGGGCTCAATCACAATTTTCCTAAGAACACCAACATGAACAAAGAATGGGATCTAAGCCTCTTCCAAGAAGAACTTCTCCAAATGGTATAGTGGTGGTTCTTTTTTTACAGTGGTGATGAACAATGCTTTTTCCAGAATGATGAAGGCCATGTCACGAGGCAAAAGTGATAACTAAGTGGTTCAGTGAACAAAACATTGAAATTTTGGGTCTATGGTCAGGAAACTTTGCAGATCTTAAACCCATTGAGAACCTGCAGCCAATCCTCAAAAATCAGGTGGACAAACAAAATCACAGAAATTGTGATAAACTCCAAGCACTGATGAAACAAGAATGGGTCATCAGTCAGGATTTGGCCCAGAAGCTGATATCTAGCTGCAAGGGGGAAAGGCAGAAGTCTTGAAAAGTAAGGGTCAACCCTATAAACATAGAGCATTTGCATAAATTTGATGCATTTGGCAATAAAAGTTTAAAAACTGATTAAATGCTGATAATTGTTCTCCGGTGACTAAAAGATCAAAAAACATTGAAGCAGCAAACTGTGTGAAAACCACATTGTGACACTGCAGAGTGATACTGTGGTTAAACCTCTGGAGGATCTGCTGCACACCCGTAGCACATCCAGAGCAAATCTTTTTTTGTTTAAGCTTTTTCCTCACCCCTCTTCCTAGAGCCATAACTTTTAGGCTATGTGCCCACGATGCAGAAATGTGGATTGTACATGCGGATTGTACATGCGGATTGTACATGCGTTTTTCCTGCCAGGGACATGCGGAACTGAAGCGTTCTTCACATGCATTTCCGCATGCGGGTTGTCAAGCACTTTCCAAGCGATTTTAGCATCACTTGGAAAAGTGCTTGAAAGTTGGTCACAACTTGTTGGTCATGCAACTGGCATGGATTTATATTGTGTGACCAACATAATGTTAAAAAAAAAGAATTAGAACGTAAAAAAATAACCTTATACTCACCTTTCCGGAGGCCACGGTCTGCTACCGGCGTCGCTGCTGGCTCCGTGGCGGGTACCGGTAATGTAACAGGACCTTCCATGACGTCATCGGTCAGGTGATGGTCGCGTGACTAAATGACCTCACCGAAGGTCCTTGCAGATCACCGCTGGGAGCCGAGGGGAGCGCATCGTCGCCGGGAGGACACCGGGGGGAGATCGGGGGTGCCGGAGAGGTGAGTATGATTATTTTTTTTTATTTTTAACTTTTTTAACTTGTAGGTACGATGGTACCTGGGTTGGATGAGAGTCTCCTCTTCTCCAGACCCAGTTACCATCCGCGCATTAAATCACATAAGATCCGCATGACTACAGGATCTTATGTGGTCCAATGCAAGTCAATGGCGGCGATTTCGCAGCGGAATCGCACTAGAATTGTTCTTGCTGCGGTTGTTACCGCAATGCGAATCTGCAGCGGAAATTTCCGCATGATATGCACAGCGGAAAAACGAATTAAATCCGCATCGTGTGCACATAGCCTTATTATTTTTCTGTCCACATACTCATATCAGAGCTTGTTTTAGGTGGGACGAGGTGTACTTTTGAGTGATACCATTCTTTTTCCCACCTAAAGTACTGAAAAATGGTAAAAAAAAAATACAATTCTGACATTGTTTTTTAAGCATTGTATGTATGGTGTACATTTTGTGATGAAAATGACCTGGGATCATGATTTTGCTCATCAGTATGATTACATCGATACCAAACATGTCCAGTTTTTTTTTTACTATTTTAGTGTTGAAAAAAAGTCAGACATTTTAAAAAAATATTTATTTTTTATTACTCTACTATTTTCCAAAATCCGCAACGTTTTCATTTTTCGGTTGATAGACCTCTGTGAGGGCTTATTTTTAGGGCAAGACGTTTTTTTATTGATACCATTTTAGAATAGATGTGACATTTTGATTGCTTCTTACAGCATTTTTTGCGGCATTATGGCATGCAAAACAATACAATTTTGATGTTTTGAATTTTTTTCTGCTTATGGTGTTTACTTTTATATTTTGATAAATCTGACTTTTCCGGACACAGTAATACCACAAATCTGTATTTTAAGGTTTTTTTTTATTATCTTTATTTTTAATGGGGGAAAAGGAAGGTGATTTGAACTTTTATGTCTTTTATGTCTCACAGTATTGCTGTATGCATGGTGGCTCAGTGGTTAGCACTGTTGCTCTGCAGCGCTGGGGTCCTGGGTTCAATCCCACCAAGGACAACATCTGCAAGGAGTTTGTATGTTCTCCCTGTGTTTATGTGGGTTTTCCCCAGTTTCTTCCCACAATCCAAAGACATACTGATAGGGAATGTAGATTGTGGACAGTGCCCATAATGTCTGTAAATTGTCTGATTTGTAAAGCAGAATATATTGACACTATATAAATAAAAAATTATTATTATTATATAGTAAAATCACGGTCTCCTTTGAAGCCCAGCCACAGCATCATGACAACAGGAACCTCGGTTGTGATAGCAATCCATTGGCGCCCCGTCAAGTCACAGGAGCATGGGCAATAATGAAGCAGTGCGTCATCCTGAGTTATGGTACCCTTTTTCCTGTAAGTAAATCTAGTCTAGTTAATTAAGTGTGTGTGGCTATTAACGCTAAAGGAGTCTTGTTGTGGACCACGCCCTATTGGCTAAAATTACTAGATTTATATACATGGAAGTGAGGCCATATCTCAGGGTCGGAGAGGAGCAGGAACAAAAGAAAAACATCACCGGATTCAGGAGAACAGCGGCATTTATACTAGGTAAAAAAAAAAATACATATTTATGGCAAGTGCCAGATCCTCTTTAATACAAAAAAGGTATAGTATACAGCACATTTAGAATACAGTTTCAGTAAATCCATGCCGATCTATATTAATAGTGCAGAAGCCGTGCCCTCTCCATACTTTCCACGGAGGTCAGACTTACTTCTGTCACAGAATAAGTCAGCATGCAGCTTGGCAGAGCGAACACTTGTCACACCATAAATACTGAATAACAATTTCCCGCAGTAAATACGATGTTGTGTGCTGTGCGGATGGGGAACAAAGAGAGAACAAGAGACTGATTGTGTGACACATGGACATATTTTATGATGGATCACACTAGCGACCTGTACAAATGACCAAGTATCAGCTGGATTTACAAATCGGAGAGGGCCAGAACAGCATAGAGTAGGCCCAGACATGACAGGTTTGGGATGTACAAACACCAAAAAAAGGGCCATTTAGACAAAGGGGACGGAACATGTTGAATAATTATAAGAAGGGATGACTGGTCCTGAAAAGGTTAGGAGAAAGGGTAGGTTAAAATAGAGAGGTGGGGCAGCCGATTCCTGGGCGTGGACCTCCTGACCTGGAGAAAGACTATCTGCCTGCTCCATTTTTAGATAGATAATAAAGTTGGTGGGGTGAGAAGTTTTATTTTTTTTGTATCATCACTCATGGCAGCTGGTATTCTGATATTTTTGGAAACAGTCCGGGCAAATTCATGGTGTCCAAGGCCCATAATTGACCATTTCTACGAGTCCTTCTATAGATGAGCAAATTTCCTGAATTCTGGCGGATTCTAATTAATTCCAAAGTAAAAATTCACCCAATTGCCATGAACAGCTATTAATTAGGCTCTTATGTTTTTTCCAAAACCCAAAGCCTAATAAATAGAGGGCTACTCATTTTCAAAATACAGTATTTTCACTTGTCCTAGGCTGTCACCTGTCCTTTGCTGGAGATCTCCATTACTAAGAAATGGTCTTTTGGTGCTCCTTTCCAGTGCTGAGACCAGTGACCGGCCTCATATAGCGGGAAGAACAGTAGATCAGCGCGAAGGGTTGATTTATTTGTAGCTAAGTCAATGTGGAGGATAATTATTTTGTGCTGTTCCCCTTAATACTAGTAAGATGTATGGGTGTTAAATGAGAGGTTTGGAGAACACAGTAGTAGATCTTTGATTTGGAGGCCCAGTAATAATGTAGATGTGATGTTGTGCCTGTGGGGTGGTACGGCCCAGATTCTTGGAGGCTTTGCCTGACAGCATGGGTGTGATAGGGCACCTGAGTCGCTGCCATAGGGTTTGTGGTCACTGTGCAATGCTGCACCTAATAGAGAAATGATGTGGCAGTGAGCTTATGCACTTTGATCAAAATGTTAACAAGATTCTCTCCTTTCAAAGAGGCAAAAAAAAATGTTGCCTCTCCCCTATTCTCCGATGATTGTGTACAGGCTGCATCAGTGATGACAGCCCTGTAGGCAATCACTGAGATTGGTGGCTCATGCTGTCTACAGACTTTAAATAGGAGTATTTTGATATTTGATAATAATATGTCTCGTCCATCGAAGAATACCAACTATTTATCTTCCCCTGTTAAAAATATAATTTTTTGCAGGACAACTGTCCACTCTGCCTATACTTTATATTTTTCTTTAAAGAATTGCAGACTTGCTAAAATAATAGATCCTCCCTTGAGCTCCAGGTAGCATGTGTTTGCAAATGAGGCTGTTTGCTTGGATAATTGAGGAAGACACCTATTAAAATGAGGCTCCGGTAGATGTGGTAGAATTTTTGCAGTGTTTTGTGTGTTGATGTAAAGTCTTACACTTGAGTCAAACCTCATCTGCTTCAGTAATTAAAGTGAAAGGCGATCCGTCTCTGCATCATGGTTGAAATAGCCGACCAATTAGTGAAATGATTAACCTGGCTATCAACAGAGGCGGCGGTGTACCATGCTGACATCACAGCACTTGTACAGTACCACGTACGGAGTTTTGGGATGGTCCCTAAATTGAGTACTTGGATGTTCAGCATCAATATGGTGTATTCATTTCTAAAAAATTGCATGAGCCCTAAAATTGCCAACGAAAAATAGTGGCGTTGAGTGAATCTTCTGAAATTTCGATTAATTTCGGGGGAGGTGGGGAAAATGATTAGGAAGGATTACATTTTATAGGAATCAAGTCTCCCAGGAAGGGGTGAAAAAATTATGAATTTAAACTCATCTCCCCTCGGTATTCTCCATACCTGTCCTTCTATGCTACTGTTTCCAAAAATAATCCGATAGGCTCCTCTTTGGTCTTCTACCTCTGGATCTTCCAGTGACAAATCTCACAGGCGCAGCTACACCTCTAGAAAGCAACACCTCCGGGAAGTTTCGTGTGCTAGATGCCAACATGTTCTGTCATCATATTGAGCCCCGGTGTCCAATCGCGCAATGTGGACAGGGAGGGAAGGCCATGAATGGGATGTATGGCCTGGTAAATTAGGCATGGTTTGGAGGAAAAATGTTTGTTTCCTGCGCGTCAATTATAATTCTCAGAATAATATTTTTCCCAGAATAATATATTCCCATAGGCTAGATTTTTTTTAAATTAATTACCATTGTTTCTTCTGTACATAAGTGACACCCCTTTGTAACTTCAGCTAATGTAATGTTATTGGGGGACTGGATATTTTTATCTAAGAGCAAAACAAGAAAGGTAACCTTACACTTTAGATTAGCTTCAGCTCAAATGGTCAATTTTGACTGACCATCTACGGCCTGAGCCAGAGAGAGGAGACAAGAATCGGACAGTTAGTATTCAACATGCCCAATCGTTTTGTGTTCTGGGGACAGAAGTCACTGTAAGGCTGTGTGCGCACAATGCGTATTTGAAGCAGAAATTTTCTGTGCATTTATGCTTCTCCTTGGCAGGGAAAACGCATGCATTTTTACATGTGTTTTTGACGCGTTTTGATGCATTTTTTATGCTTTTTTATGCATTTTTTGAAGCGTTTTGTACATCAATGAATGATTTTTGGAGCTAAATAAAGTTATTATAAGAAGTATCTGTTGGCAGTTTAAAAGATTAAGCATAAGCCACATTCACACATATGATGTTCTCGTATGAGTGCTTTCCTTGGTTTTCACGGAGGGCACTCTTACCTGTGATAGTCTATAAGGCCATTCATATACTTATTTATTTATTTTACTCACTTATATAGCGCCATTAATTCCATAGCGCTTTACAGACATTATCCCATGATTTTTTGTGAACCAAGCAGAAATTCATGGAGACGTGTCTGATTTTGATCCAGAAGTCAGATCAAAATAAGCAATGCAAGTCTATGGGTTCTTGAAAAAATTGGACCCCTCTTGGTGATTGAACCCAAGATGTAATGTTTTATATTGGTTAGTTAAAAAGAATCTGTGTCCAACCCTCAACCATGAAAGTATTTTTAATGTTCATGTTTTTATTGTTCATACTTTGTTTTTGGCAGCAATTCCAGCAGCTAATGTGTTCATACCAATTAGGCCACGGCCCCACTATTTGCTCAGTAATTTTTCTCAGGGGTGGGAGCCAAAACCAGGTGAGGAACAATCAGGGAAAAGGTATAATAGAAACAAGTCACCAATTCTGCATTTATCACCCACTCCTGGTTTTGGCTCCCCCTCCTGAGAAAAAATACTGACCAAATTATGATAGTGGGGCCGTGGCCCTAGACAGAAATCTGTCAAACCCGCTGACATGCATATGGATCCATTGCCTCACAGATTATTTTGGAAAACACAAGAAAAAAACTGTTCATGACTCTGTGAAATCCAAGAAGTGTGGAGTTACAGATCAGTCTTCTAAATTTCTAT
The DNA here is from genome assembly GCF_046119375.1 of Phyllobates terribilis. Lineage (NCBI taxonomy): Eukaryota > Metazoa > Chordata > Amphibia > Anura > Dendrobatidae > Phyllobates > Phyllobates terribilis. Next base: position 89,575,851 of record NW_027362765.1, on the reverse strand, counting down.
GGGTTCCTTTCTACGGCATGAGTCCTTAGTTGGCCTATCAAGATGTTTCCAGATCTACTCTAAATATACAAATCTGTGTTCATAACCTGCACCAAAAGCAAAATAAAAAAAAAAGCGTAATAAAAAGTTCAGCTCCGGTAAAATAGCTTCAGCTCTAAAAAAGTTTTGACTTGGCACTTTTGGCATCTTGGGACTTTGTGCAGCTCGCGAAGAGGAGTCATCATAGTTTTTGGACGATGATGCAGACGATACATTGGATTTGTTTCTTAGAAACCAAATAAAACCCCTTGTGCCGTCTCAGGCTTTCTGGCTTGTACGGAGGATGGAGTCATATCTCCGAGAAAAAGAGAAAGCAGCCGCACTAAATCCTAGTGACGGCATGAAATCTAAATTAAACCCAGAAGCTGCTAGACAGTAAGGAGGGGAGATTACTACACCACCGGAATTAAGGATGTGAAGAGAATACTTCTGCTGCCAAAGAGGATGCATTTGAATTGGAGCGCTCTTACGAAGTGACCGAGCCCTAAATCTCCGAGCTGAACAAATCTCAAATAAAGTGGCCACAAAAGCAAATTGTCAATGCTCCTCGAGTACCTGCATGTTAACAGCTTTTCATATGGATGGGCCTCTGTGTTAACATCAATTTGCCCTCGATCCAATCATACTGTGCATTATCTATCCATTCTGGATTCTCAGATTAAAGTTTGTCAAAATTTTAGGACCCTCAAATTACATTTTTTAAGAATTTAAACTCCTTTCTGTTTGAAAATGTGAGTACGATCGCTAATTAAATATTTATATGCAGGATTTAAGCCCCCAAACAAGTCCTGCAATACCTTTACATTTTACATGGCCAGTCTTTTCCTCCTTTACTGAGAAATCAGCATTTGAATTGATATGTACTTGATGCTGAAGGACTATGTTAGATCTGAAGCCTCTGTCACTCCAGCTCTATTCCCCCCACCAGTGCTGCCTCCTCCTGCTTGACTCCTTTGTTTGAAGTCACACTGAATTTAGACTGTCAGTTAAGCAGTAGCAGGTGGCGCTGGTCGGGGAATAGAACTGGAGTAACAGAGGCTTCATATCAACCATAGCTCTTCAGACTTATTTGCATATCAATTAAAACACTGATTTCTCAGTAACAGAGAATCGGACTTTAAAGACAATGCTGGACTTGATAGAGTTACATGCACATATAAATAATTTGGGGAGTGAAATCCTGCTGACAAATTCCCTTTAAAGGGGTTGTCCAGGACTAAGTTATAGATGATAACCTATCCTTGGGAGAAGTCATCATTATCAGATCGCTGGGATCCAATACCAGTCAACACCCACCAATCAGTTGTTACCAGGTCCATAAACTGTGTACTTTCAGAGGCCAGGTGTCAAGGATAACAGAAGAGGGAATCACACCGCTGCCACCAGTTTGTCAGGGAGAGGCAACTCTGCTTCCTCTAATTGTAAGGACAATTATGCAATTGACTGATGAGTGATGGACGAGGCCACGGCTGTTTTAACTACTGGTCCGGTTATTGCGTAACTCTCAGTGAGTGTATGGTATATACACCTCCGATTCCAACACATAGAATATACAGTATAAATATATATACATATACATATATATTTATATACAGTGGGGGAAAAAGTATTTACTAAGCCACCAATTGTGCAAGTTCTCCCACTTAAAAAGATGAGAGAGGCCTGTAATTGACATCATAGGTAGACCTCAACTATGAGAGACAAAATGAGAAAACAAATCCTGAAAATCACATTGTCTGATTTGGAAAGAAATTTTTTTCAAATTCTGGTGGAAAATAAGTATTTGGTCAATTACAAACAAGCAAGATTTCTGTCTCTCACAGACCTGTAACTTCTTCTTTAAGAGGCACCTCTGTCCTCCACTCATTACCTCTAGTACTCTCACCTGTTTGAACTTGTTATCAGTATAAAAGACACCTGTCCGCAACCTCAAACAGTCACACTGCAAACTCCACTATGGTGAAGATCAAAGAGCTATCGGAGGACACTAGAAACAAAATTGTAGCCCTGCACGAGGCTGGGAATACTGAATCTGCAATAGGCAAGCAGCTTGGTGTGAAGAAATCAACTGTGGGAGCAATAATTAGAAAATGGAATACATACAAGACCACTGATAATCTCCCTTGATTTGGGGCTCCACACAAGATCTCAGCACGTGGGGTCAAAATGATCTCAAGAACGGTGAGCAAAAATCCCAGAACCCCACTGGCGGACCTAGTGAATGACCTGCAGAGAGCTGGGACCAAAGTTACACAGGTTACCATCAGTAACACACTACGCCGCCATGGACTCAGATCCTGCAGTGCCAGACGTGTCCCCCTGCTTAAGCCATTACATGTCCGGGCCCATCTGAAGTTTGCTAGAGAGCATTTGGATGATTCAGAAGAGTTTTGGGAGAATGTCATATGGTCAGATGAAACCAAAGTAGAACTCTTTGGTAGAAACACAACTCGCCGTGTTTGGAGGAGAAAGAATGCTGAGTTGAATCCAAAAAACACCATACTTATTGTGAAGCATGGGGGTGGCAACATCATGCTTTGGGGCTCTTTCTCTGCCAAGGGACCAGGACGACTGATCCGTGTACATGAAAGAATGAATTGAATGGGGCCATGTATCGTGAGATTTTGAGTGCAAACCTCCTTCCATCAGCAAGGACATTGAAGATGAAACGTGGCTGGGTGTTTCAGCATGACAATGATCCCAAGCACACCACCAGGGCAACGAAGGAGTGGCTTCGTAAGAAGCACTTCAAGGTCCTGGAGTGGCTTAGCCAGTCTCCAGATCTAAACCCAATAGAAAACCTTTGGAAGGGAGTTGAAAGTCCGTGTTGCCCAGCGACAGCCTCAAAACATCATTGCTCTAGAGGAGATCTGCATGGTGGTGTGGGCCAACATACCAGCAACCTTGTGTGCCAACCCTGTGAAGACTTACAGAAAACGTTTCACCTCATTGCCAACAAAGGATATATAACAAAGTATTGAGATGAACTTTTGTAATTGACCAAATACTTATTTTCCACCAAAATTAGAAAAAAATTTCTTTCCAAATCAGACAATGTGATTTTCATGATTTGTTTTCTCATTTTGTCTCTCAAAGTTGAGGTCTACCTATGATGTCAATTACAGGCCTCTCTCATCTTTTTAAGTGGGAGAACTTGCACAATTGGTGGCTGACTAAATAATTTTTCCCCCCACTGTATATACTGTATATATATGTATATATATATATATGTATATATATAATGTATACCCTAGATTCCTCCCAGTCGTAACACGATATGATCACTGCCAACTCTACAATAACTAAAGGAACTACAAGCTGCCACCGCCAATCGTTTACATAGGCCAATTGGACACACAATACAGGTAGCGTATGGTTTCAGGGGTGCGGTTTATAGAGCTATTAAATTTTATATATTTAATCCGGAAAGGTAAGCTGTGTTTATAAAAAATATACAAAGATGTTACAAAATGGGAACAAAGCAATACGGTATATACAATTACATAAGGTAAAAAGCAATAATGAAAAATAAGTACTAAAAATTATATTGCACGAATGTCTCTTATCTTTATGGAGGGAAGCGCTCCAATTAGGAAAATGGAACACTCTCACAGAGAACTGTGCCTTCCAGAAATGAACAATGAGAGAAGCCCAAACTTTTATTTTTATTAGGTCAAGGGTTACGTCCACATATCTCCCCTTGGTGAGCTAATATGGGGGCTAGTTGTGGGATGTGCTAGGTCTTTTTGCAGATTAGGAGATCCCCAACGTTCAGGATATCTTTGCCGCTGAAGGTCCCAAGTGGGAGATATCATTGTCATGTTTCCTATCATGATTTTACCTTTCTATAGAAATGAAACATGGGATGGATAGCATCATTCATTGGTCCGATATTAAGTTGGAGAGGTTGGAATAGCCTTACAGTATTGTGAGGACATATCACACTCAGATTAAACATATGGGATTAGTTATAACTGGGGAAGTGAGAAACTAATTATAACTGGAGAAGTGAGAGAGAGATGACACTTCAACCTCCATTGAAGTAGGACCTCACATTGAACATATGGGATTAATTATAACTCGGTAAGTGAGAAAGAGCTGACATTTCAACCTCCAGTGAAGTAGATGCTCCTGCAGTGACCAGGTAATTACAACAGGAGATCTGTTATGAGAACCAGACACTAAGCTTAGGATTCGTATATTTAGAGGTGGAAAAGTACACTTTTGAGGCAAGAGGTTCCTCTGTTTAAAGCACTGGTCTCAGACTCTTTGGAGCCAGTGGTCAGTGATGAATATTGGGGGTTTGCATTTATCCGATATTATGGGAGATATGTTTTCAGCATTGTAGTGAAGGGATGAATATAATGCATTCACTCACAATACTGTAAGGCTATTCCAACCTCTCCAGCTTAATATCGGACCAATGAATGATGCTATCCATGCCTATATGTCCTCCAAGGCAGTTGTCACAGCTTCTTAATTCCTCATTACAACAAACATGCATCAAATCAGTCATCAGTTATATGCTGCCCTATCTGAGAATAGTCAAGCGGAATATGGAAAAAATAACCAAAAAGAAGATGTAAATAGGGTGAGTACGTGAGGGCAGTAGATGGAAAACAAATCTGAGAGATGTTATGTTTTTGTGCTGAGGTGGGCACTTAAGGTACAGAGCCCAGCAAAATTGTGGACAGATTTTGGAGCAAATGAAGGATGAAGTCCATGGTAAAGATCAAGCAGATACTTCTTTAATAGGATAGCTCCACATGCACATTGTATATCTGTATATCTGCTTTGATCTTTACCATGGACTTCATCCTTCATTTGCACCAAGATCTGTCTCCAATTTCACTTGGCACTGTACTATAAGTGTCCAATTTATCACAACACTATAAGGTAAACACCCACATCTTCTTGTCTTCCATCTATTGCCTTTACATACTCACTCACTCCTTCTTTTTAGCTCTTTTTTCTACAACCCCTGGCAAAAATTATGGAATCACCGGGCTCGGAGGATGTTCATTCAGTTGTTTAATGTTGTTGAAAAAAAGCAGATCACAGACATAGCACAAAACTAAAGTCATTTCAAATGGCAACTTTATGGCTTTAAGAAACACTAAAAGAAATCAAGATAAAAAATGTGGTACTCAATAAGGGTAATTTTTTTCAGTCCAAGCAGAGGGAAAAAATTATGGAATCATTCAATTCTGAGGAAAAAATTTTGGAATCATGAAAAACAAACACACAAAAGAACACTCCAATACATCACTAGTATTTTGTTGCACCACCTCTGACTTTAATAACAGCTTGCAGTCTCTGAGGCATGGACTTAATGAGTGACAAACAGTACTCTTCATCAATCTGGCTCCAACTTTCTCTGATTGCTGTTGCCAGATCAGCTTTGCAGTTTGGAGCCTTGTCATGGACCATTTTCTTCAACTTCCACCAAAGATTTTCAATTGGATTGAGATCCGGACTATTTGCAGGCCATGACATTGACCTTATGTGTCTTCTTTCAAGGAATGTTTTCACAGTTTTTACTCTATGGCAGGATATATTATCATCTTGAAAAATGATGTCATCATCCCCAAACATCCTTTCAATTGATGGGATAAGAAAACTGTCCAAAATATCAATGTAAACTTGGGCATTTATTGAAGATGTAATGACAGCCATCTCCCCTGTGCCTTTACCTGACATGCAGCCCCATATCATCAATGACTGTGGAAATTTGCATGTTCTCTTCATGCAGTCATCTTTGTAAATCTCATTGGAATGGCACCCAACAAAAGTTCCAGCATCATCACCTTGCCCAATGCAGATTCGCGATTCATCACTGAATATGACTTTCATCCAGTCATCCACAGTCCACGATTGCTTTTCCTTAGCCCATTGAAACCTTGTTTTTTCCTGTTTAGGTGTTAATGATGGCTTTTGTTTGGCTTTTCTGTATGTAAATCCCATTTCCTTCAGGCGATTTCTTACAGTTCGGTCACAGACATTGACTCCAGTTTCCTCCCATTCGTTCCTCATTTGTTTTGTTGTGCATTTCCTGTTTTGGAGACATATTGCTTTAAGTTTCCGGTCTTGACGCTTTGATGTCTTCCTTGGTCTAGCAGTATGTTTGCCTTTAACAACCTTCCCATGTTGTTTGTATTTGGTCCAGATTTTAGACACAGCTGACTGTGAACGACCAACATCTTTTGCAACATTGCGTGATGATTTACCTTCTTTTAAGAGTTTGATAATCCTCTCCTTTGTTTCAATTGACATCTCTCCTGTTGGAGCCATGATTCATGTCAGTCCACTTGGTGCAACAGCTCTCCAAGGTGTGATCACTCTTTTTTAGATGCAGACTAATGAGCAGATCTAATTTGATGCAGGTGTTAGTTTTGGAAATGAAAATTTACTGGGTGATTCCATAATTTTTTCCTCAGAATTGAGTGATTCCATAATTTTTTCCCTCTGCTTGGTCTGAAAAAAATTACCCTTACTGAGTACCACATTTTTTATCTTAATTTCTTTTAGTGTTTCTTAAAGCCCTAAAGTTGCCATTTGAAATGACTTTAGTTTTGTGCCATGTTTGTGATCTGCTTTTTTTCAACAACATTAAACAACTGAATGAACATCCTCCGAGCCCGGTGATTCCATAATTTTTGCCAGGGGTTGTATACGCCACTGAGCGTTGTACCTTAAAGCGCACCTGTCAGCAGGATTGTGCTCAGTAAACTACATACACTGTCAGGTGGGTGACATTGCACTGATTAATATGATACCTAGGTTGATGAAATCCGTCCTGTGGTTCTTGTGTAATGTTTACTTTCAGTTTGGAGATAATGATATGCTTGTGCTTCGGGGTGGGACTGTAGGGGGAGCTCTATCTGGTGCTCTGCTTACATATTAATCTGTATGCTCTTATGACAGCTCACTGTGCCTTTACTGGCCAGCCTCCTATTTTACATAATGCATCTATTAGTGCGGGACTAGGTAAAATAGGAGGCAGGTCAGTGAAGGATTAGTGAGCTGTCATAAGAGCATACAGATGAATATGTAAGCAGAGCACCAGATAGAGTGCCCCTCACAGGCCGCCCCGAAGCACGGGCATATCATTTTCTCCAATCTGAAAGTAAAGATTACACAAGAATCACAGGACGGATTTCATCAACCAAGGTATCATTTTAATCAGTGTAATGTCGCCCACCTGACAGTGTACGTGGTTTACTGAGCACAACCCTGCTGACAGGTGCGCTTTAAGTCCCTTGTCCAGCTCATTTTTTTTTTGCTGCAATCTCTTGTACTTTGTGTCTCCCATTTCTGAGCTAAGTATTTCATCTGTATAGCTTCCCATGGATGGGTGTCTCAGTCGGAACCCTGTCCTGCTCTGGCCATATTCACATTGATGTCATTTGAAACAAGGTAAGGCTTGAATATTAGAGACAGGTTTGGACCATCCCGATGGGCACATCTTGTCATGGTGGGATGGTTTTTATGATTTTTTAAATCAAAATAGCGTTAACAAAGTACATTATGTTATTTATATGTGCTATTAATATTTATTTATTTACTTGTTGCAGAGTATATGCTCATTTTGTTTTTTTTTGTGTTTTTTTCTTGGATGGTGTACTTTTAGTGCCTCATCAATTATTACCATCAGAGGACAGAACAGGACCGGTATCCTTACCTAGCAACCCTAAACAGATGCCACAAAACACCAGTATTAGGATACCCAAGGCTAAACATACTGTGGTTTTCCCCTCTTGACTTGGTTTACCTCTTTGCAGTGATGGTGTGCGTAATATGCACATGACCGCTGCAGCCAATCGCTATTTTCAGTGTTCATTCTACTATTCACAGCACGAGACTGCTGAGGCCAATGATTGGCCAGAGTAGTCACATGGATATATGTGAGGTCATAAATGCAGGGTGGCAAATAAAAACTGTTTGGGAAGATCAGAGTTGGAGCTACGGGGAATATAACCAGTGACCATTGTGTTTTTTTTAGTTTACTTTATCAACTTTTTTAAGTCCCAGATAACACTATTAAGCTATTGTGAATCTCCTATACTGTTTAATCATATATTTGAAAGCCCCTTTTAAAAAAAAGACTTTCAAGTATCTTTCATTATTGAAAAGTATATAGTTGAGAATGGAAAAAGCACATATCTGTCCTACACCGAGTCTTTTTCCTTTTTGTCATTCTTTTGGTATTCTTTGTGTTTCAGGATACACATAGTAGGAAAAAGATGCCTATTAATTGACATACCCCAAATCAAATATTATTCTAAATTAACAATGCAAAGAATGATGGGAAATAAACATCAGTTCCGAGAATCGTGCAGCATGCAGTGGAAATTTAAGAGGAAGGTAATTAAATGCGTGCACTTAATAGAAATTACTGTCCATTACCATTAAAGAAATCCAGCAAACAAGGAAAACTTGCTTATCACTTGGTTCTAGCATCAGGGTATTTTCCTATAAGCTGTGAAGGTTTTGGGCTCTGTATTTAGTGTTACTGTAAATTTTCTGCATTGTAGCAATTGGTGACAAATTTTTCCCCAATCCTCAAATTTGCCGGCTTGGGAAAGACTTTGATTAAACCAACAAATCCAGACATTTACCACTTTCTTTTGCCACCACCTGAAAGTAAATTTTTCAGATCCGCTCTTTGTTCAACCATGATTCAACTACAAGGTTAGAGCATGACCCCATCTTCTCCCACCTAAACTACTACAACATCTCTCTCTGAGGTTTCCCATCTAACACTCGTTCACCCGTCCAATCCACCCACAATGTTGCTGCTTTATTGATCCAGCTCTCCCCTGGGTTACTTTTTCTCCTATCTCCCCATGTGTAATCTTCAATTCAAAACCTGTCCCCTCCAGCCATCTCTGACCTTATCTCATCTCTCCACATGTAATCTATAGTCCATAACCTATCCCCTCCAACCATATCTGACCTAACCTCCCATTGTCTTACCACACGTAATCTGTAGTCCATAACCTGTCCCCTCTATCCACCTCTGACCTAATCTCCTTATCTCACCACACGTAATCTATAGTCCATAACCTGTCCCCTCCATCCATCTCTGACCTAAAATCCCATTATCTCACCACACCTAATCTGTAGTCCAGTGTTTCGCAACTCCGGTCCTCAAGAGCAATCAACAGGTCATGTTTTCAGGATTTCTTTAGAATTGCCCAGGTGATAATTGCATCACCTGAACAGGCAAGAATTCCTTCACCTGAGCAATGCTAAGAAAATCCTGAAAACATGACCTGTTAGTGGCTCTTGAGGACCAGAGTTGGGGAACACTGCTGTAGTCCATAACCAATCGCCTCCATACTTCTCTGATCTATTTTCCCAGTACTTCCCCACATTTGCTCTCCAATTCTTGACTTTTCCATTCGATATATCTCTGACCTAATCTCCTGCTTCCTCCTCACTTGTAATCTTTGGTTCTTAGAAGACCTCCTTTTGTCTGCTCCTTATACAACGATCTCCAAGATGTCTCCCAAGCTCTGTCGTTTATTACTCCAACTGATCAGACCTTCCTCCTACTTTGAAAACCCATCTCTTCTAAAAATCATACAACCTACAATTACCCTGCTGCCATCACACAGCCATATCATCTGATACAACCCTCTTATACAGCTTCAATACCCCTTCCCTGCTAGATTTCAAAGGCCCCCATAGATAAGCTGAGTTGGTCCAAGGAAAAAATTGCGACATGCACAAGTTGTCTCTGATAATTGGATGGCAATCACCTATTCATGTCTATGGGTCCATCGAAAACATTGGACTGCACTCGGAAGACATTTCACGGATTGAATGAATGGAGAAGATGGAGATTTTTTTTTTTAATTCTCCACATCCGAGACAATCAGATCACAATGTGACCACACTCTGATCAATCTGATCAGCGTATGATTACCATAATTGGACTGATTTTCTCAGATGAGAGAAAAACAGTGGTAAAACCCTGACATTGGGGTAATGGCACAAATTAATGCACTTGTGGAAATGAGCATGACGCGCCCCCTGGGCCGTGGGGTACTCGGCAGCCGGGCCTCTGGTTGCCGGGGGATATCACGGTGGCTGGCCCGGTCCGTGACCCCGGGCAGTCAGTAAAAAGGGGGAGATTTATAGGGGATTTGGGAAAGTGTTTGTGACGCCACCTGGATTGCGGCTAGAGGGAGCCGCCACTGGAGAGCAGTCCTCTGGAGCTGGTGTTAGGGCAGCAGGGATGGTGTGGCTCTCCACAGGTAGAGCTTGCTCCAGGGCAACGTGGGGTGTAATGGATGGTGGTGCAGGGGAGAGACGGCAGGACGGTCCCGGAGGAAAGACGGACACTCAAACGGGGGTAAGCTTCAGTACCTTTACTGGTGATGTTGCAGGCACAGTCCAGGGTACTCCAGGCGAAGGGCACACTTTTGGACTCTCTCCCCAGTGAGCGGGTATAGGGCCTCCTGATCCGTTGCTTTATTTTCTAAGCTTCTGACCTGCCTGGAGCTAGGCCTAGCTTGGTTACTGTTTCTCTTTGCACCTGCTGACCTGGTGGTAGGGCCTTCTCTTTGGAGATCACTCTCCCTGGATGCTGGGACCTCCGTGACTCCTATCCCTGGTACTGTAATCAGCATTTGGTGAACCTGGGACCTGTAGTCCTCCAGGGGTTCTGGTGGTTCCTACTGGGTGTAAAGGGGTCCCTGTAGGCGCGGACCTGGTATCCGGTATATATATCGGGGTGAGCCTGGCATGCTCCTCTTCCCCCTTGCTACTTCTTCCTTCTCCTCTCGCCTTTGGCCCACTCAAGGCCCTCACTAGGCCTTCACATGTGCTGTAGGCCTTGGCTAGCCTAAGCACAGCAGCCAGCTTGCTGCCTCTTCGCTGCTCTCTGAGCGTCAGCACGCTCTCTGCTCAACTCTGAGTTCTGTCTCTCTCTGTCTCTAAGCAGGAACTAATCTGAGCTGCCTGGCTCCACCCTCCCTATATATATCCCTAACGGGCTCCCTCTGCTGGTCTGAGGTGGTAGGGTGGAGGTGTGTGAATGTGTGAAGGTCTCTTGTGGAGAAGTCCATCCATGCACCCTTCTGGGTTCTATGGCACCAATGCGCAGCAGGGCGCCACAAGCACCTATTTCAGTGAAAGCCTCTTTGTAAAAATCTCTGTGTGTAAAATAATATCCTAGGCACATGGAGCTAAAGTATAAACCCATGATATGCCGTGGCACCATATTGCAGATGCATAATATGGCATTATGCATTGTCCTTAGACTCAGTGGAGCTCATACCTACTATTCGTAGAGGGTCACCATTAATGCTATGTGGCGGATCCAGTCCACGACCCCCCACCTAGTCCTATGACAACCTAATATACAATCACCTAGCTCACCATTACTTAGGATGTGCTCTTTTTCTCTCTATGATATATGGCATTGTCATCCCGCATAGAACATCTTCTGATATTTCTCCCAATGACCTGGGGTTTTCGGTAAATAAACCGATGTCTCTGTATATTTATGCACATAGTTTTATGTATTAGTATAGACATTTAGGATGCGAGAGGAGAAGATGTCCAACATTTATTTTTACATTCTTTGAAATACTATGAATCATAATTTACACATGCCAAAAGATCCCAATGTCTGGATATGATAGGTATGTAGGTATTCTAGCATGACTGTAAAGTCAGACAGGGCAGAAATTTACTTTGTCTGGTATAATAGTCGTATTATATGACCGGTGGAAGTCGCGGAACTACTATTCTGTAAGGTAAACGCCAGCTATAACGGGAGATTCCCATCCAAAAAGGGGTTTTCTACTACAATGTACTTACAAAGGTTTGAAAAATAGGTCCATAAAAATATTATACTTATATACCAACTATCGGACTCCTGTGCCTCTATACTAGTGCAGCTTTCCACATTGATTTTTACAGAATAAAAAACATCACCCTTATACTTGACTGCTATTTACTGTGCTGCACAGATAACATCGGCACTCTCATTATCACCTCAAGTAGAATTATAATGATAGTTAACACCTTTATGTACAGTAAATAACACAGGATCTACCATTTACAATAGGTGATATCACAGCTCACCTCCTCTCTGTCCTGTACAATGACTGATAACACCTCTATATACAGTAGATATCGCAGGATCCACCATTCACAATAGGTGATGTCACAGCTCACCTACTCTCTCTCCTGTACAATGACTGATAACACCTTTATATACAGTAGATAACACAAGATCCACCATTCACAATAGACGATGTCACAGCTCACCTCCTCCTCCTGTACAATTATTAATAACACCTCTATAAACAAAGAAAAAACACAAAATTTGAGCTTGATTTAAGTTGGTGTACATGAAGCATATAAACGCATGTTCACAATGGCCATAAATCGGAAAAAACCTACAAGAAGAAGAAGAACATAAACCCAGCTGTAAATAAATAAAAGCAAAAGTGCATTTAAATAAAATAGGGTTCTTAGTAACACTGTTTTTGATCAAAAATTGCATGAAAGCCATCCCACCAGCGACAAGGTGAACCCATTGGAGATAGTCCTACCCTGTCTAATATTAAAAACCTTACCATGTGTCAAAGTTGACCTCAGTGTGTGAATAAGGGCAGACAAAGGACCAGGTCCCGAACTGTGGATGACTCGCCCCCTGGGCCGTGGGGCACCCGGAACCGGGCTTCTGTGCAATGATGGGGGAGTAGTAGTGGCAACCTGATCCCGTGGCTCAGGGTGGTCAGACCAAATGCTGTGGCAGTCTATTTGTAGGGTTTTGAATGTCCGACTACGCCACCCGTGGATTGCGGTCAGGGAGGACCGCCGCTGCAAGGCAGACCGCTGAGGCTGATATAGGTATGCAGCACAGGGATAGGATAACTCCCCACGGGAAGAGTGTAGCCGCAAGGCAGTGTAATAGGATGCTGGGGGTGATGGTGCAGGCGCAGCAGAAATCACACAGAGTCCAATAATGCAGTCCAGGGTCTTTTACTGCAGATGTTATCACTGACCCACCAGGAGTACAGGGTAGGAATGGGCCTGGGTGTCTGAGGGCATTCGGGCGAGCCCCACTGGTCAGGGTGAGTGGGTAGGCCTACCGTTCTCTCTCTGCCCTTGCTGACTATCCCCCTTTTCGTGGTGTGATAGCCCACATCCCTGAGCTTGCCGTGTACTACGCCTGTATGGCTTGCGACTCGGGCCTTAGGTACCTGTTGCTTCTCTGTGCTGTACCGGTCCCTCCGTGTGGCGGAGCCTCCAGGCTTCTTAGACCAAGGGACCTGAAATCCCTTGCGGGTTGGTTATCTGCTGCCGGGCTTGCAACCCTGACAGCCTCGGACCCCAGTGTCCGGTTGTGTAGTTCTCTCTCAGCCAGGACCGGCTCTCGTCGCCTCTGTCCCTGGCTTGCTGTTCCTCCTTTGCCTCCCGGACTCCTCAGCTGCTGCTGACCTGTCCCTCTCCTCTGGGAACCCTTCTGGATGCTTCAGAAGTGGGTCCTGGTCTCTCTAACCCTGCCCTCAGTTCCAGCTTTTATAGGGGCAGCCTGCTCCCCCTACTGGCCTGGGACAGGAGGTGCTGCATGCTAATGGTCCCTGACCAAGGAACCTCCCTCCTGCTCTCAGACACAGCCTTTAATGTTTGTGGCATCCAGGCCTGGGGTGACACATTCCCCCCTAGTAAAATTTTAGTACTCTGGGACTAAACAGAAAACACAAATACAGGGTATAAATGCATGACCATAAACACAACAGAGAAGGAAATAACAAACAACACCACATATTGAGTTCTTTAGGTCACAGTGTGGTCTGTGACCGGGTGTCCATATCACCTACGAAAGAAGAGGGTCACAGTATAATCCGTGACCGGGTGTCCATTTCACCCAATAAGGCGAAGTTTTTGAGCGATGTGGGGACCTTTCTCCATAAACCCCATGTTCCTGGCCTTGGGCGTGGCGACAAGGCTGAACTACCTACTTTGGGCCACAAGGGGGCCACGCCAGACAGGTTTTTCTTCTGTGGCGAACTTCACAAGAGGGCACCAGGTGCAACTATCTACATGGTAGTTCCGGTTATTCACTGTCCATAACCTGTCAGTCCTTTGCATCTAGGAAAACTGGAGAAACATTATTAATAACCAGGGTACAAACATAAAAACATTAAATATATACATCATACATTTAGATCTTCCAGCGAGCTGGTATTTGACCCCTAGTGCTCCGGGTTGACCTCCGTAACCCACTGTCTGGTGGTGGTCTAACCTGTCTTTCTCCACTAGTATTAAGGATACAGCTACTAGCTGGGTTTACAGGCAGGGCAGGCAGCTGTCTGCGGGTTCTTTGGCAGGCTCACTGTCAGCAGAGGGTTGACTCTCCTGGGCTGCTGACAAGGGTTCTTCTGCCTCTGGGGCTGCTTGTTCTTCTTGTTCTTCCTGCTCTCCTTTAGGCTCCTGCTGGGTAGGCTGAAGGAAGTGTAGGACCGGTACCACTATCGCGCCATTTATCTGAGTCCAGGTCCGGGGGAACTCTCCGAGAACTGTGCTGGTCATTTCTTCCTTATCCTCTGTGGGTTCAAGGTCATCTTGATCTTCACTTGGACTCTGTAGTTGTTCGGGGCACCGTTTTAGGTGGTCTCTGGAGACTATGCTAGTGGTTTCTCCTCCATCCTTGGTAATCACACATACCTTTGGGTTGTTGTGGTCGGACTGCTGTACTGTGTACGGGTCTCTCTCCCACTGGTCGTCCAGCTTGTGAAGCCTTCTCTTCCACTTCAGGACCTGCTCAACAGGTTCCAGGGGACCAGCAGGGGCGTGTTGGTTGAAGAGCCTCTCTTGCTTTTCTCTCGCTTGAGCCAGACTCCTCTCCACACTCTCCTGTACCTTCTTGTACTGTAGCCGCCGTTCCGTATCCCAGTCCGCGTCTGGGGAGGTGTCCTCGGGTGTCAGGACTCCCATCTCCAGGTCTATCGGCAGCTTACCTGGTCTTGCTCGCATCAGGTAAGCCGGGGTGCAATTTGTAGCATTCACCGGGATATGGTTGTACAAGTCAATCAGGTCTGGCAGTTTCTCCGGACACAGGCTGCGTTCTTCCAGGGGTAATGTCTTGAGCAGATCAATGACAATATTGTTCATTTTCTCACACAGCCCGTTGGTTTGCGGGTGGTAAGGCGTTGTCCGAATCTTCCTACAGCCATAGAGGTTGCAGAACTCCTGGAATACCTCAGCCTCAAATGCTGGACCCTGATCTGTCAAGACCTGTTCCGGATACCCATGTGGACGGCAGAAGTGTTGCTGGAAGGCTCTGGCCGCTGTTTGGGCTGTCAGGTCTTTAACAGGAACCACCACCAGGAACCGGGAGTAATGGTCCACAATTGTCAGGGCATAGATGTAGCCCGACTGGCTTGGAGCCAATTTCACATGGTCCAGAGCTACCAGCTCAAGAGGCTGCCAGGTGACGATGGGCCTCAAGGGTGTCTGCTGGCTGGTACAGTCCTTCCTTCTGAGGTGACATGGGCCGCAGTCCCTGCTCCACTTCTCTATGGCCTTTCTCATACCGACCCAGTAGAACCGCTCTCTCAGTAGGAACTCCAGTTTCTTCCACCCGAAGTGTCCCGCTCTGTCATGGTAGGCCTCCAGAACCATTGCTGCATCTCGCCTTGGGACCACTATCTGCCAGGTCAGCTCGTGCGTCCGGTGGTTGACAAGCCTTCTGCACAGCTTACCTTCGTAGAGGAATAGCCTGCTCTTCTCCTTCCATATCTGCTTGTCTTCCTCTGGAGCGTCCGGGCCAGGGCTACTATCTGCCTGGGTTAACAGGTCTTTCACCAGGTGTATTGCAGGGTCACTATCTTGCGTTTTAGCCCAGCCGTGGTGGGGTAAGGGGTTGAACATGACGGTGGTTAAGTCTTTGTCTCTTACCCGGTGAGAATACTGAGTGGCCCCATACCGGTGGAACGCAGGGAGCTCTATTTCCTCCAGCTCTTCCGAGTCGTCTTCTCCTTCAGGTAGGTGGGGCATTCTTGATAGGGCGTCTGCGTTGGCGTTGGTTCTGCCCGCCCGATACTTGATTGTGAAGTCATAATTGGATAGCCGGGCCATCCACCGCTGTTCTAGGGTACCTAGTCTTGCATTGTCCAGGTGTGTCAGCGGGTTGTTGTCTGTGTACACAGTGAACTTTGCGGAGGCCAGGTAATGCTTAAACCGTTCTGCGATGGCCCACACCACTGCCAAGAATTCTAGCTTGAAGGAGCTGTAATTCTTCGGGTTTCTTTCAGTGGGCCTCAGCTTCCGGCTTGCATACCCAATCACCCTTTCTCTGCCCTGTTGGTTCTGCGACAGTACGGCTCCCAGCCCCACATTACTGGCGTCTGTGTGGAGGATAAAAGGCTGGCCATAATTGGGGTAGGCCAGGACCTCATCCCCCGTGAGGGCCATCTTCAACTGGCGGAAGGACTCCTCTTCCGGCTTGTCCTACTTGAAGGGTGGCTTGTGACTTCTGGATTTAGATTGCCCTATCAGGAGGTCCTGCATAGGGGCTGCCATCTTAGTGAACCCGGGGATGAACCTTCGGTAGTAGCCTACCAACCCGAGGAATTGCCTCACTTCATTGATGTTAGAGGGGCTTGGCCAGCTCTTGATGGCTGTAACTTTGTCGGGGTCGGAGGCTACTCCCTCAGCACTTACCACATGCCCTAGGTACTGCACCTTTGGTTTTAACAGGTGGCACTTTGAGGGTTTCACCTTCAGGCCATAGCCTGCCAGGGCTTCGAACACCTCTGCCAGGTGCTTTAGATGGTCCTCGTAAGTCTTCGAATAGACAATCACGTCGTCCAGGTAAAGTAGGACCGTCTCGAAGTTTCGATGCCCTAGACAGCATTCCATCAGCCTCTGGAAGGTCCCTGGTGCGTTGCAGAGCCCGAAGGACATACAGTTGAATTCGCTCAATCCCATCGGGGTGGTGAAGGCGGTCTTCTCCTTGTCAGCCTCTGCCACAGGAACCTGCCAGTACTGGCTAGTAAGGTCCAAAATAGAGAAGAAATTAGCTGATTTTAGTGCGGCTAAAGACTCCTCTATCCTAGATAACGGGTACGCGTCTTTATGGGTGATACGATTGATTTGTCTATAGTCCACGCACATTCTCATGGTATCATCTTTCTTTTTTACCAAAACTAAGGGAGCTGCCCAGGGGCTACAGCTATCTCTAATGACCCCAGCTTCTCTCATTTCTCTCAGCATACCCTTTGCGTTTTGATAATGTGCAGGAGGTACAGGTCTGTGTCTCTCTTTTATTGGTGGGTGGCTCCCCGTGGGGATGTGGTGTTCTATTCCCTTTACTTGGCTGAAGTCTAGCGGGTGCTTACTAAAAATTCTCTCGTACTCCTGAACCACCCGGTAGACTCCTTGTTTTTGGTGCAGGGGAGTGGAGTCAGCACCCACATGGAGTTTCTGGCACCAGTCCTATTTGTGTTTCTGGGAGCCATTACCCTCCACCGGGGGAGATGAAGGCAAGAGTTCCACGACCCTGATAGCATTGTGGTCGACGGCAAACAATTTGGCCAGTGTGGCGTACCGGGGCAAGTGTACTTCCCTTTCCCTGATGTTTAGGATCCGGACGGGCACCCTTCCATGGCGGACATCAACCACCCCCCGGGCTGTCAAAATGGTGGGCCTGCTGTCTGAGTACACCGGTTCTACCATGGCTTGGTAGTCTCTCCCTCTTAACCCTATTGCAGTCCGACACCAGATCATCATTTCACTTTTGGGAGGCATGGCAATGGGGAACGGGTCGCTCATCCTCACGCTACCGGTCTCTCCACCAGACAGTTCTACCTGTTGCCGTCTCATCAGGGCTCTTATCTCTTTCTGGAGGACCCTCTGTTGGCTGGAGCTCGCATTCATCGCCACCTGCTGCAAAATCACAATTACTTCTGAAAGACAGTTTTCAATCACATTAGTACCCAAGGTTATTTTAGGGTGACTTTCATGACGGTCAATGTCCACAATGATCACTCCCTGTGCCGGCAGTTCAACCTTACCAATCTTGATGGTCATCTCTCTGAACCCCACCTGCAGCACGGGTTGGCCATTGCTGGCGATGATGCTTAAGTCATCGTCTGGATAGCGGGTTATGTCAGCGTCACTCCAGTACCGCTTGAAAAGTACATAGGGGATAGTAGTCACTTGAGACCCGGTGTCCAGCAGTGCACTCATGGGGATACCGTCCAGCACTACGGGTAAGACCGGGCGTCCCCCCACGTACTTATTGCGCCAATTAGATGGGCCTGATGACCTTATGCCTGGGGGTTGGCCCTCTGCCCCAAGTCGGACCCATTTAAAGTACAGTACCTTGCTATGTGTCCCGGCTGGCTGCAACGGCGGCAAATCGGCTGTCCATCCTCGGTGTAGCGGTCGGTGGGCCTTCCTCTGGACGAAGGGTTCCTCCTCCATCGACGCCACGGGACATCCTCCGGACTGGAACCCAGCTTGATTGGTCTTGACGGTTCCACCTGCAACGACTGTACGGTCCTGGTCAATGCAGCCACACTCTTTGTTAGCTCTTGGACCTGATGGTGCAGGTTTGCAGGCTGGGATGGATTTAGGGTCTGAGCATCAGCCCCCACAAGGTCTGCGGGGTAGGGCGCCGCCCCCTGGTGGTAAGTGATGGCAGGGCGCTGGAAAGCTACTGCGCCACTTGGTGCGGGTTCTCGGAGCACCCGGATGGCCCTATCTTTGAACTGCGCAAAAGTCAAATCGGGGTTCTGTAGGGCCATGAGGCGCAGCTGGGTTCTGTGGGAGCTGGACAGCAGACCTTCTATGAACTGGTCTGTCAACAGTTTATCAGTGTCCTGCATGCTGCCAGGGTCAGCTTGTTTAATTGCTCCCAGAGCTTCTTGCAGGGTCAAGGCATAGTCTCTGATACTATCTTGGGTTCGCTGCTTACAGCCATAGAACCGCATTTTGATTTCGGCTGAGGTACAGGTATCAAAGGTACTCCGCAGCTGGGTCAGAATGTCCTTTACAGTCCTTTTCTCCTCATCTGACCATGATTTCACTTCCCGCTGAGCTGCACTGGTGAGCTGCCCCGTCAGAATGCTCACTTTCTGTTCTTCTGTCAGGGGATAAACTTTAAATAAACTGTGCAGTCTTTCCTTAAAGTCAGTTAATGTATGGGATTCCCCTGAGTATTGGGGCAGCCAGGCTGCTCCGGGGATGTAGGGCATGGAGAACGGCATCACCGCTGCTGCAGCCACGCTGGTGGTAGAAGGTCCCTCCGCGTCCGTCATCTTCCTCCCCCCCTAGTTAATCATGGCCTACCTTCCGTTGATCCTCTTCCGTAGGCCGCGGCTCCGCTGGTGCTGCTCCGGGCGAGGACCTTGCGTTGTGTCCTGGTGACGTCAGCGTCGCTCTCTCTCTTTCCAGGACCTTGCGCAGCGTCGGTGCGTAGGGCGGGGCTTCAGGTCTCGCGCGGTTTGGACGTTTACGCCCCTCTTCTTCCCGTGCGGCGTCCCAAAGATGGCGTCCGATGGCGGGAAAACGGCTGAAGATGGCGGGAAAACGGCTGAAGATGGCGGGAAATGACTGAAGATGGCGGAAAACGGCTCCGAATGGCGGGAAACTTCCTTTTGAGGTACGTGTACAGTCTTTTTCAGGCGCGTAATACCCGTTTGTGGCGGGTTGGTCACAATCCTGCCGACTACGCCAAAGCAGACTCGCCCCCTGGGCCATGGGGCACCCGGAACCGGGCTTCTGTGCAATGATGGGGGAGTAGTAGTGGCAACCTGATCCCGTGGCTCAGGGTGGTCAGACCAAATGCTGTGGCAGTCTATTTGTAGGGTTTTGAATGTCCGACTACGCCACCCGTGGATTGCGGTCAGGGAGGACCGCCGCTGCAAGGCAGACCGCTGAGGCTGATGTAGGTATGCAGCACAGGGATAGGATAACTCCCCACGGGAAGAGTGTAGCCTCAGGGCAGTGTAATAGGATGCTGGGGGTGATGGTGCAGGCGCAGCAGAAATCACACAGAGTCCAATAATGCAGTCCAGGGTCTTTTACTGCAGATGTTATCACTGACCCACCAGGAGTACAGGGTAGGAATGGGCCTGGGTGTCTGAGGGCATTCGGGCGAGCCCCACTGGTCAGGGTGAGTGGGTAGGCCTACCGTTCTCTCTCTGCCCTTGCTGACTGTCCCCCTTTTCGTCATGTGATAGCCCACATCCCTGAGCTGCCCGTGTACTACGCCTGTATGGCTTGTGACTCGGGCCTTGGGTACCTGTTGCTTCTCTGTGCAGTACCGGTCCCTCTGTGTGGCGGAGCCTCCAGGCTTCTTAGGCCAAGGGACCTGAAATCTCTTGCGGGTTGGTTATCTGCTGCCGGGCTTGCAACCCTGACAGCCTCAGACCCCAGTGTCTCGTCGCCTCTGTCCCTGGCTTGCTGTTCCTCCTTTGCCTCCCGGACTCCTCAGCTGCTGCTGACCTGTCCCTCTCCTCTGGGAACCCTTCTGGATGCTTCAGAAGTGGGTCCTGGTCTCTCTAACCCTGCCCTCAGTACCAGCTTTTATAGGGGCAGCCTGCTCCCCCTACTGGCCTGGGACAGGAGGTGCTGCATGCTAATGGTCCCTGACCAAGGAACCTCCCTCCTGCTCTCAGACACAGCCTTTAATATTTGTGGCATCCAGGCCTGGGGTGACACATGGACACCAGCCTAAGGAAGCCTTAAATGTATTATCCAGCTCTAGGAAGGGAGGCCACACCCTGGCTTGCACAGAATGCAAAAAATACAAAAAAAAAACACAAAATTTGTGAACATGCGTTTTTGTGCTGCATGTATACCAACTTAAAATCAAATTTTATGTTTTTCTTTGTATTTTTTTGCATTCTGTGCAAGCCAGGGTGTGTCTTCCCTTCCTAGACACACAAGCCTCTTAATGAATCATGCACATCTCAAAAGCAAAGTGCGCTTCACAACAAATCTTACTCCAGTCAGCGACTGGAGTAAGATATAGGGTGTAAGGAATGCTTTGCTGTTAGAATATACTGTAACTACGTTGTGTCTTGTTGCTGTCCTCAGTCTTAGTCTTGCAATGGTATATGATCTGTGACATGAAGCTGTCTTCCACAGCCTCACCTTTGAAGCAGAGTTTTGCTGTTCCTCAACCATGTTGAAGCCTCCAAAGTTGCTGTTTTCTGTTTCAGTCAATGACTGTTTCAACTTACATGTGAAAATGATGATCATTATTATCTATGTGGTCTAATTGGTTACTCATACACCTGACTATAACCCTACAAAATCCTTGACATTGGGCAAGTGTACCTGGAAGAATTGATGAAGGCAAAAGGAGGGCACCAAATATTAATTTGATTTAGATTCTTTTTTGTTCATTCACTTTTCATTTTGTAAATTGCTAAAAAAAAAAATTATCTATTAATTTTTTAAAGCATTCTTAATTTGCAGCATTATTTCAACACCTGCCTGAAGCTTTAACACTGTACTGTGTATATATATATATATATATATATATATATATATATATATATATATAATTTCTTGAATTTATTTATGTTCTTCGATGTTTCAGCGCCATATGAAATATAATCTGGCTATAGGAATATTTTTCTAAAATCGTTCTGTCGCTTCTTCGATTTCAGTTTTTCTTTCCATAGGGGGAAAAACTAACATGGTTTTTCATATTCCCCACCCTATTCCAATTCCTCTTTCCAAGTGATACAATCCTAAGGAAATCCTAATGATTCCGTAGCTACTTACTTATTCAGTTTCCTCCCCTTTGGTAAATAATTAGGACGGTTAATGTGATAGGAGACTTTTCCTGCTTTTAGGTTTTCCATCCTGAGGTTTGCTGTCAAATTACGAAAAATCTCAACATTTTTTATTTTTTTTCAGGAACAGCAAAACCCACATACGGTGGAAAAAGAGTGAGTGAGAAGCTTCCAAGTGAGCAAATAAACAAATATTGAAAGAAAAAATATTCCATGCCCAAGTCATAATGAAATTACCTTGATGGATATTGTCTATTTTTAGACTCAACAGGAGCTTATGTCACAGGTACCCAGCCCTTTAAACAAGTCATCAGCTACTTGTATCACATTTCTCCCATTAAACACAAAGCTACTGTGTGCTCTCCTCTCAGGCAAGGCGTCTATATAAGTAACATACGCTCTATTAGAGGAAAATCTGGAACCAGACAAATGGGTTTTTTAATCTGTACATTTTTTTATTAAGCTTATAAGCCTATTTGGAGGTGCTATGGAAAACCTTGGACCAACAAAAGGTACAGTGGTGCATTATCTGCCCAACGAGCAGCTAGTTGGCCCATGTAAAGCCCAACTCATGCCATGTAAAGCCCAACTCTCATCATGACAATGGGACACCATGGCTCCCTGTTTTATTCGGATGCCCCGCTATAGTATCAAAACCTGATGAGGTGTGTTACACCACTCTCAAAGGACCTTGCATGGGGACTGCTCCTATTCTGCATTGCAAGGTAGTTTTCCAGCTAATGCTTTGACCTTGGAAACTTATGCCATGCCATGTTATAGCAGAAAAGGTCTAGACTCTGCAGTTATGGAGTCAGCAGAGCATTAATGAATTTTTTCCCCTCTGCTCCTCAGCACTCAGTGACCCCACTCTGTGATGTTCTGAGGTCTCCACTTCATTCGGTTTCTTCCACTTCTCAATAAAATCACTCACAGGTGACCGGGGAAGATTTAGGAGGAAGAAATGTCATGAATTGACTTGTTACACTGGTGGCTCATACTACAGGACCATGCTGGTATCAGGGAGCTCTTTAGACTAATCCATTATTTCACACTTTAGTAAAGGCTGATGACATGTACCAATGGGACTGATTGAAAAACTTGCATTAAGACGTGTGTCCTAATACTTTTGTGCACACATTTTAGGCAGGTGTGGAAAAAGTGCTGCAGAACAAGAATGATTTAAAAAATAGAAATTTTATTAATTTATTTTTAGCAATTAACAAAATGTAAACTGAATATACAAAAGGAGATCAGATCAATATTTGGTGACTGCCCTTTGCCTTCAAAACAGCATCAGTTCTACTCGGTACTTGTCACTTTAACACAGTTTTTGAAGGAAATCAGCAGGGAAGTTGTTCCAAACATCTTGGAGAACTAACCACATGTCACGCAAGGTGTAGGAAAGACTAAGTGCAACACAAAGGGAAGGGGAAAAAGGAGCCCCAGACTCTAGGGAA
Organism: Phyllobates terribilis; assembly: GCF_046119375.1. Lineage (NCBI taxonomy): Eukaryota > Metazoa > Chordata > Amphibia > Anura > Dendrobatidae > Phyllobates > Phyllobates terribilis. The sequence continues at coordinate 89,552,573 of NW_027362765.1, read as the reverse complement.
AGGGGGTAGTGGAGACATCCTAGACTAACCTTATATCACCCTGTCTCCCCTAACGTCCCTATATTGGTTCCGCACCAATCGCCACACAAGAACCTCGCCCTGTCTTTCCCTGGTGTTTGGCCCTGACTAGGGAAGGGAGGGGATGAGCGCTAGTTGATCCCCACTGACAACTAAAGACAACAAGGGGGAACAAACAAGGGAAGATAGTTTAGCTTTAGTTGACTTCAGAGAAACGAACACACGTCCTCTTAGCACCAGAGAGGAAGAAGTAATGCACTTGCTCCAAGCCTTAACAAGGGGTTATGTGAGTATCACCGGCACTTCACTCTAGCAAACAGCAGGAATTTATACACCCAGGCCAGGGTGTTAATAAGCAAGAGGAAGGTGGTCGCTGGGTCCTAGAGAGGCAGCATCTAAGAAGGTGTATGTAATGCCAAATGAAGAGATCTCCTGCAACCAACTGCAGGGCGACTGTCTGTCACATCTGACATACCCATGACACCACAGATCTTCTGTGGATGTGTGGCACCCCTGAGGGTTCAGTCGCCACAGGGGTACTGCACCTCTGAATGAGGTGTGGTATCTCCTCTCCAAGGTAAGGATGGAGCACCACACAGGACCCCAACCACATACTCAACACTACAGCACTCCACTTCTGAAGGGGGCCTAAAAAGCACCATAGTGCTGCCCCGGGCCGGAATGGAGGAATTGGGGGGAACCAAAGTTCGGGGTAACCAAGTAGTGAGTGAGGGTGGAGGAAGCACTTTACTTTAGCACTTAATAGAATCATATATAACTGGAGGCCATTTTAATAACCGGGTCTTTAGTCGTGGGTCTTTGGGACGGCAGGTCAGTACAAAGCTGCTGCCGGCTTAGGGTCCACGGTTCCCGGTCTCAGGCCTCGAGACGGGGGATTGGGGCAGAGTCATAACCGGCTCTGTCCCCGGTCAGAGTCCAACCAAGAAGGCCCAGGAGGGGAGCAGAGGAGTTAGGCTCCACAGGCGAAAGGATCTCAGGGGGTGCGGACAGAGCGGAGTCACCACCTGCATACCTTATTCTGGCCTTGCCAAAGAGACCCTGCCGCAAAAGGGGGTACCGGTCCCTGATTATCTGACTTTGCACTTCACGTCTCTGTGGGAAAAGTCCGGAGGCTTATGTGGATCCCAGGGGGATACGGACGGAGCGGAGTCGCCACCTGTATTCCCTAATCTGAGTTTATCCAGAGGGACCCGGCCTTACGCCACGTTCTCACCACTAGTCACCAAGAAGGGCACCCAGTCGGTCCGGGAGCTACACTCTACCCATCAAGGACATCGCAGTACACGTACGGGAGATACAAGGCGGGAGAAGTTCACCAGGAGAGGAACACTTTAGAGCGGGGGTCCTGTCAAGCGCTCCTGAACTACCTGGAGTGTGCTGAACCCTACCCTGGCGGCCGCAGCTCGCTGTGTGACAGCAGAGAGAAGCTCTGAGCTGAGAAAGCACCACCGTGAGTAAAGACTTGGATGACTTCAAACACTGCCTCTGTGTGTGCTTGGTATCACAGATCCTAGAAGAGTGCATTGATAGATTCCTCCACAAGTGGCCCCCATAAACATTCACACATCTCCACCTTCCACCTCAGACCAGCAGAGGGAGCCCGTTAAATAGGGAAGGTGGAGCTAGACAGTTCAGTTCCTCTGGAGAGTTCAGCAAGTACAGACCTGAATAGAGAGTCAAGCTCAGTCTAGTCAAGTCTGTTGAGAGAGTTCCTGCAGTGGAGCATAGTTCAGACTCAGTTGTAGCTCAGAATAGTGAGCTTTAGGTGTGCCGGCGCCATAAGATCGGTGAAGCGCGGCAAGCTGCCGTTAGTGTTGGTAGCCTAGTGAGGGCCTGAGCGTGGCCGAAGGCGAGTGGAAAGTGAGTAGCAGTGGGGGCAGAGGAGCTTACCCAGCTCACCCCGAAACATATACCGGACACCGGGTTCGAGCTTACCGGGATCTCTACGACCCAGTAAGGCATAACCGGAATCCCTGGAGAACTACAAGTCCCAGGTTCAAGAGAGCTGATACGTAACAGAGCCAGGAGACACATAGGCCCCATAAGCTGGGAGCGTGCACTCCAAGAGAAGGCCCTACCACAACGTCAGCCGGTGCAGGACAGAGATAAAGTTAGGCCTAGCTCCAGGCAGGTCAGAAACTTACTACGCAGAGGCAAGAAACAGGAGGCCTTACAACCGCTCATTGGAGAGGATCCTTCCTGATATGCACCCTTCACCCTACAGTGCTTCAGGACGTGCCTGAATTTCCATCAGTAAAAGGTACTGAAGTGACTATCGTGTCTGTCCCCGTTCTTGCTCTGACCTGGCTGGGTCTCACCTGTCCTGCATCCCCCTCTCCGTACGCTGCCCTGAGGGCTAGCTCCACCTGTGGGGAGCTATACCATCGAGCTGCCTTATCACCTGCCTCAGTGGACTGCCGCAGCGCTGGTGGTTCTCACCAGAAACCACAGGTGGCGTCATGAACTTTCTTAAAAATTAACAAACAATCTCCTTTTTAAAAGCTGACGCCAGGGTACGGGCCTGGGAGCCAACCATCACGAAATCCCCAACGGCCAGGCAAAGGCCCGGGTACCGAGTCATCCCCATCCCCTGGGCTAGTCATCTTTCCTGGCGTCACGAACAGGATCGCGTGCCCGTTGCAACGACGCAGTGTTGTGCCCGTTGCCACCGGGTACTGTGCGCCTTTATTGAAGTGAACTGTATATTTGACTGTGGTGAAGATTGCCGCCATTGTTGGGCCGCCGAGCGAGAAGAAGGGCGTACCCGCGGGAAACTGAGGGGCGTACCTGCAAAAGCGCGCAAAGCCCCGGACACGCCCCACGCCTCAACGTCAAACCAGGAAGCACCAGGTCCTGGAAGGAGCGTCGCTGAACGCTCTGACGTAGGACGCAAGTGACGCAAGGTCCTGAAGACGACCGTCACCTGCGGAGCTGCGGCCTACCGGAAGAAAAGAAAAGAAGGTAGGCCACGGTTCGCTAGGGGGGCGCCAGAATGTCCGAGGAACAGCACAACGCCGGAATACCGGTTAACGGCCCTGATGTTCAACCCGCGCCCGACGCCGGGCAGGCCGAGGTGGCCGCTCCACCAGCAGCGCCTGTAACTCCTGTAATCCCCAGAACTCTACCGTACATTCCTGGAGCAAAGTGGCTCCCCCAGTACAACGGCAAACCAGATAAGCTGTCTGGATTCAAACGGAAGATATGTGGTATCTTGGACATATACTCTATGACAGGCAAGCAGAGGGCCGCTGTTGTATTAGGACAACTGACTGGTGCTGCGGAACGGGAAGTGGAAACATGGTCAGCCGCAGACCAGGAGTCAGTGTCCGCAATCTTTAAAAAGCTACAGACTGTTTTTGAGGATCATACTGAGGCGGACCTCCGGATGAGGTTCTACAACTGTTCCCAACAGCTGGAGGACAATGTTCGGGACTATGCCTGGCGTCTACAAGGGGCCCTGCGGGCTCTGAAACAGGTTAGTCCGACCAGCATCGAAAATGAAAACAAAATGCTGAAGGAACAGTCTGTCCGGGGACTGAGGTCTCCAGAGGAGAGCAGAACTGTGCGTTGGTGGTCCTTAGTTCATCCAGATGCCACCTTTGACAATCTTAAGGACATGGCTATAAAAGGACTGCAGCCCCTGGAAACAAATGCCATCCAATGTTACCAGGGTGGGGCTACCCCAGTGCCTGCCACACTCACCTTTTCCCCAGTGGCTGCTGAAGACAAGGTTCCAGCAACGTCCCCTAGAGATCTGGACAGTCTGCGCTCCGAAGTGCGTCAGTTGAGCAAAACCCTGACCACTGTGCTGAGTGCTCTGCAGTTGCGGATGGAGCCCGAGGAAGGAGGGAAAATCCTGTTAGCCGATAGCCCTGAGGATGTCCCCTGGATGCGAAGGAGGAGGAGGACAACACCACCCTCTACGAGGATCAGTGACCAGCGCCGTCCACAGAAGGACCCTACCTGCTACCGCTGCCACAAGACCGGACATACCGCCCAGCATTGTCCTTTAAACGAGAAAACCCTGGGGCCGAGGGCCAACACCCAGGAGTAAATTCCCCAGGCCCATCAGACTGGTACAACAGGTTCGTCGGAGGAAGACCTTTCCTGTCCATTGTGCTGGACGGCATCCCGACACACGCTCTGCTGGACACAGGATCTCAGGTAACCATCATGCCTGATGTCCTCTACAAGAGGTTCTGGTCCATGGACGACCTATGTCCGACAGTTCCAAATATTTTGGTTTATGCCTTAAACGGACTCCCCCTTAACCTATTCGGGGTTAAGAATGTGACTGTAAAGGTGGGGAGAGTGGAGCTGAAGGACCAGGGACTAATTGTAGTAGAGACTAATCCTGATGATACCATATATGGTACTAGGCACTAACATTGTTGGTAACTGTTTGGGAGAAGTTGTGTTCTTGCTCAAACAGATAGCTGACACTGCCAGACCAGGACAGAGGAGGGCGCTGCAGAAGGAGATCCGAGTCCTGATGTACCAACAGCAAGTAAGGTTAACAGATAGTGAAATCGATAATATGCGGGTGACGGACCCCATACCCATTGTGATCCCCCCAATGAGTGACATGCTTATCTGGTGTAGAGCTGCTATAGGTCTTAGAGGACAGAGCTACCCGGCGGTAGTAGAACCCCTTTGCTCCGAGCACAGACCCATGCTTTTAACCGCCAGAGGAGTGGTAGATGTACGCAATGGGAGGGTGCCCGTCCGTCTTCTCAACTGTGGGGAAGATGAGGTCAGATTGCCACGTTATGCCACTGTTGCCAAATTACATGCTGTAAATAACAACTGCATTCACAAGGTGGAGTCCTTAACCTCACCAGACGAAGTGGAGGATAATGACCCTGCAACCCAGGTGGAGGATTGATGTCAACAGCTCCATGTTTGGACAGACACCACTCCTGCCCATCAGAAACAGGGTGTACACCGAGTGGTTCAAGAATACGCGCAGGTGTTCAGTAAACATCCACTTGACTTCGGGAGGATTAGGGGGGTTCAACACCATATCCCCACAGGTGACCATCCACCCATCAAAGAACGTTACAGGCCTATACTACCAGCACACTACCAGAAGGCTAAGGAAATGCTCCACGACATGAGAAAGGCGGGGATGGTAAGGGCTAGTTGTAGTCGATGGGCAGCTCCCCTAGTGCTAGTTAGGAAAAAGGACGGGAGCATGAGAATGTGTGTAGATTACCGACAAGTAAATCACATTACACATAAAGATGCATACCCTTTACCACGCATAGAGGAGTCCCTAGCTGCCTTAAAGTCTGCAAATTACTTTTCCACCCTTGACCTCACTAGTGGGTACTGGCAAGTAGCTGTGGCTGAGGAGGATTGGGAGAAGACGGCCTTCACTACCCCGATGGGACTCTGCGAGTTCAACAGTATGCCGTTTGGACTCTGCAATGCCCCCAGAACGTTCCAGAGATTGATGGAGTGCTGCCTGGGACACCGCAACTTCGAGACTGTGTTACTTTACCTGGACGATGTGATAGTGTACTCTAAGACGTATGAGGACCACTTGAAGCACCTGGCAGAGGTATTTGAGTCACTGTCACGGTACGGAATGAAGTTGAAGCCCTCAAAGTGCCACCTGCTCGAGAGAAAGGCACAGTACCTGGGGCACATTGTCAGTCCAAACGGGGTAGCACCAGACCCGGAGAAGGTCACTGCCATCCAGAAGTGGCCAGAGGTTTGTAAAAGACTACACCAAGAAAGCAGCTCTTCTGCAAGACCTCCTGGTAGGGCAGTCCCCCAAAGGCAGAAATCCCCCGTTCCAATGGGGTAAGGAGCAAGCCAAGTCGTTTCAGGAGATGAAGGAGATCCTGAAAGGCTATGAGATCCTAGCCTACCCTGACTACAGCCAACCGTTCCTGCTGTATACAGATGCCAGCAACGAAGGACTGGGAGCTGTTCTAAGTCAGAAGCAGAATGGCCAAGAGAAGGTAATAGCATACGCAAGCAGGAAGCTCGGCCCGACCGAGAGGAACCCGGAGTACTATAGCAGTTTTAAGTTGGAGTTCCTGGCCTAGGTCTGGGCCATCACTGAAAGGTTCAAGCACTATCTAGCCTCCAGTAAGTTCACTGCCTTCACTGATAACAACCCCTTGACCCATCTTGAAACAGCTAAGCTAGGAGCACTGGAACAACGATGGATGGCTCGGCTGTCAAATTATCAATTCACAATTAAATACCGGGCGGGCCGCAAGAACGCCAACGCCGATGCCCTGTCCAGGATGCCTCACCAGTCAGACACAGAAGAAGAAGTGGATGACCTGGAAGAGATTGAGCTACCTGCCTTTCACCGGAATGGGATGATCCACGAGCAACGAGCCTCCAGGAGGCAGCGTGGAAAGACGTTAATCGCCCTGCCTCACCACAGCTGGAAAGAGACCCAGGACAGTGACCCGGTTGTCAGCCACATCAAGGAGCTGATAACCCAAGAAGGTGCCTCCCTGGAAAAGTAAGTGTCTCCGCAAGCAAAGCAGCTGTGGAACGATAGAAGCCGGCTGTTTATCTACCGTGAGAAGCTGTGCCGGAGGTACGTCAATTCAAAAACCCATGAGATGGTATGGCAGATAGTGGTCCCCAAGACAGACATCCAAATGGTGTTGGAGGCCTACCACGATCAGGCGGGACACTTTGGCTGGAAAAAGCTAGAGACCCTGCTGAAGTGTCGATTCTACTGGGTAGGAATGCGCAGCTCAGTTGAGAGATGGTGCCGGGACTGTGGACCCTGTGGCCTTAGAAGAAAAGACTACAGCAGCCAGAAGGCACCCCTGCAACCCATCAAGACGACTCGACCCCTGGAGATCGTGGCCCTGGACCATGTCAAGCTGTCCCCCAGCTGGTCAGGGTACTCCTATGCTCTGACCATGGTGGATCACTACTCACGTTTCCTGGTGGTCGCCCCCATCAAAGACCTGACGGCAGAGACAGCAGCAAAGACGTTCCAAGTGTATTTCTGTAGACCCCAAGGCTATCCTGAGCAGGTGCTGACGGACCAGGGCCCGGCCTTTGAGGCTGATTTGTTCAAGGAGTTCTGCCATCTATACAGGTGTAAGAAGATAAGAACTACACCGTATGTCACGATACTAGTGGATACAACTGGACACCAGTAGCTAGGTCAAAGAGACTGCAAACACAAGGGTTAAACAAGTGATATTTAGAGATGAGCGGTGTTCGACTAGAACTGTTCGCCAATCTCAAATTCGAGCTGTTTTGGGCGGTGTTCGAGTTGTTCGACGAACCCGAACGATTTGCAAAAAATTCGGCTGTTCGAGGTTATGTTCGATAACTGTTCGTGCACCAAAAGCGTGTCCTGCATGTCTGGCGCTATTTAGAGCACCAATCATGCAGGGATTGTCTGCCACTCACTGTAATGCCACAGCCATGGTGGTTGTGGCATTACAGTGATTGCCCAAATCGATGGGAACAGTGCCAACAGTGAAACATGAAAAGCCGGCAATTCAGCAGCGGCATACACCTGTACCCGACAATTTAGAACCGAAAGAATAGAGCTTCACACATAGATTAGATAGATATAAACATGTCAGCCACATATATACGAAGTACAGTGAAAGTGCTGCTTACTGTACTTGTCATTTAGCGTAAAGGATTTATCAAAAAAAATAATAGTGTTTTCATGCACCGTCTCTTTAAAAAAGCCGGCCGGCAATTCAGCATCTGTACCCGACAATTTAGAACAGAAAGAATAGAGCTTCACACATAGATTAGATAGATAGAAACATGTCAGTCACATATATATGAAGTACAGTGACAGTGTTGCTTACTGTACTTGTCATTTAGCGTAAAGGATTTATCAAAAAAAATAATAGTGTTTTCATGCACCGTCTCTTTAAAAAAGCCGGCCGGCAATTCAGCAGCGGTACCCGACAATTTATAACAGACAGAATAGAGCTTCACACATAGATTAGATAGATAGAAACATGTCAGCCACATATATACGAAGTACAGTGACAGTGTTGCTTACTGTACTTGTCATTTAGCGTAAAGGATTTATCAAAAAAAATAATAGTGTTTTCATGCACCGTCTCTTTAAAAAAGCCGGCCGGCAATTCAGCAGCGGTACCCGACAATTTATAACAGACAGAATAGAGCTTCACACATAGATTAGATAGATAGAAACATGTCAGTCACATATATATGAAGTACAGTGATAGTGTTGGTTACTGTACTTGTCATTTAGTATTAAAATAAAGGATTTATTATTAAAAAAATTGGCGTGGGGTTCCCCTTAATTTTAGGCTCTAGCAGAGGTTAAGCAGACGGCTGGGGCAGATGTTTGAAGCCTGGGAAGGGGGTAATACCCACGGAGCTTCCCAGGCTACTAATATCAGCCCCCAGCTGAATACATAGCCTTTACTAGCTATTAAAATGGGGGACCCCCCCAAAAAAATGACGTGGGGTCCCCCCTAATTTAATAGCTAGCAAAGGCTAGGCAGACAGCTGGGGGCTGATATTAATAGCCCAGGAAGGGAGCCATGAATATTGGCCCCCTCCCAGGCTAGAAACACCAGCCGTCAGCCGCCCCAGAAATGGCGCATTCATAGGATGCGCCAATTCTGGCACTTAGCCTCGCTCTTCCACGCTGCCCTGGTGCGGTGGCAGGGGGTAATAGGGTTGGGGTTGATGTCAGCTTATAATGCCAGCTGACATCAAGCCCAGGTTAGTAATGGAGAGGCGTCTATAAGACACCCCCATTACTAACCCCATAGTCAAAGTTAAAAAAAACACAAACACCCAGAATAAAGTCCTTTAATTGAAATAAAGACACAATCCTTTATTGTTCTAAATTAAACCATACTTACCGTCACGCCCATTCCAGCTGAAGCCAACGATCTCCTGCAATAAAAGAAAACTAATAAAGCAACCTCATCCTTACCTTTCCATGGTTCCCACGACAGCTTCAGCTCTGCTACATCGAGATGACAGGCTGGACCGCAGCAGAACGCTGCCATCCAGCCTCTCATCCCGCAGACACTGAGAAGCGCAGGCTTGCTTGCGCTGCTCAGCGTCTCTCTGTGACGACATCCAGATGAGCCGAGTTCATGTCCAATGAACTCGGCTCACCTCATGCACGTCACTGACAGCGTGGGAAAATTCTCACGCTGAAGCGGTGAGTGCAGGAGAATTCTCCCACGCTGTCAGTGACGTGCATAAGGTGAGCTCATGTCCAATGAACTCAGCTCACCTCCTGCACGTCACTGACAGCGTGGGAGAATTCTCCTGCACTCAGCGCTTCAGCGTGAGAATTCTCCCACGCTGAAGCGCTGAGTGCAGGAGAATTTTCCCACGCTGTCAGTGACGTGCATAAGGTGAGCTCATGTCCAATGAACTCAGCTCACCTCCTGCACGTCACTGACAGCGTGGGAGAATTCTCCTGCACTCAGCGCTTCAGTGTGAGAATTCTCCCACGCTGAAGCGCTGAGTGCAGGAGAATTTTCCCACGCTGTCAGTGACGTGCATGAGGTGAGCCGAGTTCATTGGACATTAACTCGGCTCATCTGGATGCCCTCACAGAGAGACACTGTGGAGCGCAAGCAAGCCTGCGCTTCTCAGTGTCTGCGGGATGACAGGCTGGATGGCAGCGTTCTGCTGCGGTCCAGCCTGTCATCTCGATGTAGCAGAGCTGAAGCTGTCATGGGAACCATGGAAAGGTAAGGATGATGTTGCTTTATTATTTTTCTTTTATTTCAGGAGATCGTTGGCTTCAGCTGGAATGGGCGTGATGGTAAGTATGGTTTAATTTAGAACAATAAACAATTGTGTGTTTATTTCAATTAAAGGACTTTTTTCTGGGTGTTGTGTTTTTTTTAAATACTTTACTAGAAATTAATGGTGGTCATGTCTAATATTGGCGTGACCCCATGAATTTCGGGCTTAGGGCCAGCTGATAATGCCAAGCTGGCCCTAACCCCTTTATTACCCAGTGAGCCACCGCATCAGGGCCCTGGATGAGTTGGGTACAGCGCCAGAAGATGGCGCTTCTATGAACGCGCCATTTTCCGGGGTGGCTGCGGACTGCAATTTGCAGCGGGGGTGGCCCAGAAAGCTTGGGCCTCCCTGCGCTGCGGATTCCAGCCCCCAGCTGCCTAGTTGTACCTGGCTGGACACAAAAACAGGGCGAAGCCCCACGTCAATTTTCTTTAAATTATTTCATGAAATAATTAAGAAAAAAAGGGCTTCCCTATATTGTTGTGTCCGGCCAGGTACAAATAGGCAGCTGGTGGTTGGGGGCAGCCCGTTCCTGCCTGCTGTACCTGGCTGGACACAAATATAGTGCGAAGCCCCACGTCAATTTTTTTTAAATTATTTCATGAATTTCCTGAAATAATTTAAAAAAATTGAAGTGGGGCTTCGCACTATATTTGTGTCCAGCCAGGTACAGCAGGCAGGAACGGGCTGCCCCCATCCACCAGCTGCCTATTTGTACCTGGCCTGACACAACAATATAGGGAAGCCCTTTTTTTCTTAATTATTTCATGAATTTCATGAAATAATTAAAAAAAATTGAAGTGGGGCTTCGCACTATATTTGTGTCCAGCCAGGTACAGCAGGCAGGAACGGGCTGCCCCCATCCACCAGCTGCCTATTTGTACCTGGCCGGACACAACAATATAGGGAAGCCCTTTTTTTCTTAATTATTTCATGAATTTTATGAAATAATTAAAAAAAATTGAAGTGGGGCTTCGCACTATATTTGTGTCCAGCCAGGTACAGCAGGCAGGAACGGGCTGCCCCCAACCACCAGCTGCCTATTTGTACCTGGCCGGACACAACAATATAGGGAAGGCCTTTTTTTCTTAATTATTTCATGAATTTCATGAAATAATTAAAAAAAAAGTACGTGGGGCTTCGCCCTATTTTTGTGTCCAGCCAGGTACAACTAGGCAGCTGGGGGCTGGAATCTGCAGCGCAGGGAGGCCCAAGCTTTCTGGGCCCCCCCCCGCTACAAATTGCAGTCCGCAGCCACCCCGGAAAATGGCGCGTTCATAGAAGCGCCATCTTCTGGCGCTGTACCCAACTCATCCAGGGCCCTGGTGCGGTGGCTCACTGGGTAATAAAGGGGTTAGGGCCAGCTTGGTATTATCAGCTGGCCCCAAGCCCAAAATTCATGGGGTCACGCCAGTATTAGACATGACCGCCATGAATTTCTAGTAAAGTATTTAAAAAAAACACAACACCCAGAATAAAGTCCTTTAATTGAAATAAAGACACAATTCTTTATTGTTCTAAATTAAACCATACTTACCATCACACCCATTCCAGCTGAAGCCAACGATCTCCTGCAATAAAAGAAAAATAATAAACCAACCTCATCCTTACCTTTCCATGGTTCCCACGACAGCTTCAGCTCTGCTACATTGAGATGACTGGCTGGACCGCAGCAGAACGCTGCCATCCAGTCTGTCATCCCGCAGACACTGAGAAGCGCAGGCATGCTTGCGCTCCTCACTGTCTCGCTGTGACGGCATCCAGATGAGCCGAGGTCATGTCCAATGAACTCGGCTCACCTCATGCACGTCACTGACAGCGTGGGAAAATTCTCACGCTGAAGTGCTGAGTGCAGGAGAATTCTCCCACGCTGTCAGTGATGTGCATGAGGTGAGCTCATGTCCAATGAACTCAGCTCACCTCCTGCACGTCACTGACAGCGTGGGAAAATTCTCCTGCAATCAGCGCTTCAGCGTGAGAATTTTCCCATGCTGTCAGTGACGTGCATGAGGTGAGCCGAGTTCATTGGACATGAACTCCGCTCATCTGGATGTCGTCACAGAGAGACGCTGAGCAGCGCAAGCAAGCCTGCGCTTCTCAGTGTCTGCGGGATGACAGGCTGGATGGCAGCGTTCTGCTGCGGTCCAGCCTGTCATCTCGATGTAGCAGAGCTGAAGCTGTCGTGGGAACCATGGAAAGGTAAGGATGAGGTTGCTTTATTATTTTTCTTTTATTGCAGGAGATTGTTGGCTTCAGCTGGAATGGGCGTGATGGTAAGTATGGTTTAATTTAGAACAATAAAGGATTGTGTCTTTATTTCAATTAAAGGACTTTATTCTGGGTGTTTGTGTTTTTTTTAACTTTGACTATGGGGTTAGTAATGGGGGTGTCTTATAGACGCCTCTCCATTACTAACCTGGGCTTGATGTCAGCTGGCATTATAAGCTGACATCAACCCCAACCCTATTACCCCCTGCCACCGCACCAGGGCAGCGTGGAAGAGCGAGGCTAAGTGCCAGAATTGGCGCATCCTATGAATGCGCCATTTCTGGGGCGGCTGACGGCTGGTGTTTCTAGCCTGGGAGGGGGCCAATATTCATGGCTCCCTTCCTGGGCTATTAATATCAGCCCCCAGCTGTCTGCCTAGCCTTTGCTAGCTATTAAATTAGGGGGGACCCCACGTCATTTTTTTTGGGGGGTCCCCCATTTTAATAGCTAGTAAAGGCTATGTATTCAGCTGGGGGCTGATATTAGTAGCCTGGGAAGCTCCGTGGGTATTACCCCCTTCCCAGGCTTCAAACATCTGCCCCAGCCGTCTGCTTAACCTCCACTAGAGCCTAAAATTAAGGGGAACCCCACGCCAATTTTTTTAATAATAAATCCTTTATTTTAATACTAAATGACAAGTACAGTAACCAACACTATCACTGTACTTCATATATATGTGACTGACATGTTTCTATCTATCTAATCTATGTGTGATGCTCTATCTTTCTGTTCTAAATTGTCGGGTACCGCTGCTGAATTGCCGGCCGGCTTTTTTAAAGAGACAGTGCATGAAAACACTATTATTTTTTTAAATAAATCCTTTACACTAAATGACAAGTACAGTAAGCAACACTATCACTGTACTTATTATATATGTGACTGACATGTTTCTATCTATCTAATCTATGTGTGAAGCTCTATTCTTTCTGTTCTAAATTGTCGGGTACAGATGCTGAATTGCCGGCCGGCTTTTTTAAAGAGACGGTGCATGAAAACACTAATATTTTTTTTAATAAATCCTTTACACTAAATGACAAGTGCAGTAACCAACACTGTCACTGTGCTTCTTATATGTGTGACTGACATGTTTCTATCTATCTAATCTATGTGTGATGCTCTATTCCTTCTTGTCTAAATTGTCGGGTACCGGTGTATGCCGCTGCTGAATTTGCCGGCCGGCTTTTTTAAAGAGAGTGTCTTCTGAGCAGTTTGTCAGCTTTTGGACACCTTTGCAGGTGTTTTCTATGTGTTTCTATGTGTTTTTGTTTGCCTGCCATTGGTTTTAACGGTGTTCGACGGTGTTCTAAGGTGTTCGACGAACAGTTCGACGAACAGTTCCTCGAACATCCCGGTGTTCGACGAACCGAACCGAACCCGAACACTACGGGGTGGCTCAACACTAGTGATATTGTATTGATGATTAGAATGCAATACAGCATAGAAGTTCAGACGAGTCTTTAGCCAATCCAACAGACAATAGCGGCAGAGCTTACACTCGGCAATATAGCATGCAAAGTCACTGAGCAATAAGAGCACCAAGATGCCCGGCACTGGCAGACTCTCTTGCAGAGCAGAGGAACACAAGCTGGCGGGAGTTCTTACATAGCCGCAGGTGTAGTCAGGTCGGAGATTTCTGAAGTCGGGTGTTAGCAATCACTCGGTCACCAGGAGGGGATCCAGACGTGCAGGTCGGCAGAAGACTCCGCCGTTAGGAAAGGACCAACAGGGAAGGTAAGTCCAGGCTTGAGACTGCAGAGGAACAAGGTCCAAAACATAATACACAAGCAAGGAAACAGAACAGGTGCTGACTTTATATGTATCTTTGGCAGGAAGCAAGATGGTCGATGTGAAACATAAAGATCCATGTTAACTAAGGGCAAAAGTAACAACAGGTTTCAGGCCTAGATCCTGACATTACTCCGACCTCAAGAACGGCCTCAGGACGATCCCAGACCAGGCTTGCCAGGGTACCTTTGATGGAACTGCTCAATCAATCGGGATGCGTTAATATTATCCACGGGTTCCCAGGAATTCTCCTCTGAAGAATAGTCTTGCCATTTAATCAAGTACTGCAATCGATTTCTGTAGATTCTCGAGTCCAGAATCCTCTCAATGATAAACTGTTCTTGACCATCCACGAGAATGGGATCGGGAGGAGGAGATGAACGTCCTGGAAAAGGATTTGGTACTACAGCCTTAAGTAAGGAAGTATGAAAGACGGGATGTATCCTCATAGTACTTGGAAGTTTTAAGCGACATGCAACAGCACCTACCAACCCACTGATCCTATAGGGACCGATATACTTCTGTCCCAACTTAGGGGAAGGGATCTTCAGCTTTAAATTTTTTGTAGGCAACCAGACTAAATCTCCTACCTTGAATGTTGGTGTTGGTTTGCGAAATCTGTCAGCTGCCTTCTTGTACCTATCTTGTGCGGAAACCAAAGTCTCTTTCAGAAGTTCAAGGTTCTGCTGAAGTGAAGAGATCCTGTCGGCAACTGCTGGTAACGATGTATCTACCGGTAATCTGGGAAGAATGCTAGGGTGATATCCCAAGTTAGCATAAAATGGTGACTGCTTGGTGGAAGCACTCTGGGCATGATTATCCGAAAATTCGGCCAATGGGAGTAGTCTTACCCAATCATCTTGTAAATGGCCAACGTAACAGCGAAGGTGTTGCTCCAATGTTTGATTGGTACGTTCTGTCTGCCCGTTGGACTGTGGGTGGAAAGCAGAAGATAAATTAACCTCAATACCTAATGCCGAACAAAAGCTTCGTCAGTACTTTGAAGTAAATTGAACTCCACGGTCAGAAACAACTTCATCCGGAATCCCGTGCAAACGAAAGATGTTCTGGATGATTAGGTCAGCAGTGTCCTTCGCAGAGGGTAAGCCGGAGCAAGGGATGAAATGGGCAGCCTTGGTCAGGCGATCGACCACCACCAAAATTGTACTCTTTCCCTCGGAAGTGGGCAGTTCCACAATAAAGTCCATGGAAATGGACCCCCACGGGCGAGACGGCACCGGCAAAGGCTGTAGCAGACCTGTAGGGGAGGCACGTGGGATCTTGAATTTAGCACATACCTCACAAGATGAAACGTACTTCTGAACATCCTTCCGAAAACCTGGCCACCAGAAGAAGCGAGATAAGAATTCTTGAGTCTTCTGAATTCCTCTGTGCCCCGCAACCTTAGAGTCATGAACCAATCTCAACACTCTTAGCCTCACGGTCTCAGGAATGTAGAGGCGCCATTCTCGGGTCCAAACTCCATTCCTAAAAAGAAGGCTTACCTCATCAGATGGCTGAGACAGGAAAGAATCCGAGTTGTAAGCCTCTTTGATGACCTGCAACAAATCTTGATTATGAATGACTCCTACAAAATTGCAATCAGAAAGTATGGTCTTAGGAGGAGCATCTGGAACAGCATCAGTGGAGTACATCCGAGATAAAGCATCTGCTTTTCCATTGCGAGAACCTGGTCTATAAGATATTGTAAAATTGAATTGGTTAAGGAAAAGACTCCAGCGGGCCTGTCGAGGGGTCAGACATCTTGCTGACCTGATAAACTCGAGGTTGTGATGATCCGTGAGGACAATGATCGGCTGTGAAGCTCCTTGGAGAAGATGTCTCCATTCCTTGAAGGCGGTGATGATAGCCAGTAATTCTTTATTTCCTACATCATAGTTCTTTTCGGCTGGAGACAGTCGCTTGGAAAGGAAAGCACAAGGATGAAGTAAGTTCTTCTCACCTGTTCTTTGGGACAGTATAGCCCCGACGGCACAGTTTGAGGCATCTACTTACTTCAATAATGAAGGCGAGTTCCGGGTCAGGGTGGGTCAGTACTGGTGCCGATGTGAACTTGCTCTTGAGCCAAGAGAATGCCTCTTGGGCTTGAGGGGACCAAATAAACGCTGTCTTCTTCTGTGTCAGCCGGGTGATGGGTGAGATGACGTCAGAGAAGTTCTTAATAAAGCGTCTGTAAAAGTTAGCAAACCCGATGAAACGTTGGACCTCTTTGACGTTCTTGGGGATCGGCCACTCCTGAATCGCCTTGATCTTACTGTTATCCATACTCAGACCCTGTGGAGAAATTACATATCCTAAGAACTGGACCTCAGTCTTGTGAAATTCACATTTCCCCAACTTGATGTATAGCTGGTGTTCCCTCAAACGCTGCAGGACAGTCTTGACATGTTGCTGATGTTCCTCCATGGAGCTAGAAAAAAGCAGAATGTCATCCAGATAGATTACGACAAAAAGGTCCAGAATATCTCTAAAGATATCGTTTACTAGATGTTGAAAGGTCGCTGGGGCATTACAAAGTCCAAATGGCATGACCAGATACTCAAAGTGTCCATATCGAGACCTAAATGCTGTCTTCCATTCGTCTCCAGGTCTTATACGGACTAGATTATATGCCCCGCGTAGGTCCAATTTTGAAAAGACCTTGGCCTGACGGACTCTCTCGAGAAGCTCCGGAATTAATGGTAGGGGGTAGCGGTTCTTGATGGTCACTTTGTTAATTTCCCGGTAGTCAACACAGGGTCTGAGGGATCCATCCTTCTTTTTAATGAAAAAAATGGGTGCGCCGGCTGGAGAGGATGAGGGGCGTATGAAACCTTTGGACAGATTCTCATCAATGTATTCTTTGAGGGTCTTGAGCTCAGGACCGGACAAAGGATAAATATTTCCAAAGGGAATGGCAGCAGCAGGTAGGAGCTCGATTGGACAATCATAAGGGCGATGTGGTGGCAACTTGTCTGCATTCTTTTTATCGCACACATCCGAAAATTCTTTATAAACTGCCGGTAACTTTAAATCCGAAGATGGATCGCCTGAAGATGGTCCACTCAAATCCCCAGAAATTACCTCCCTAGCTGGGAAGCGCAATCTCTTGGTCTCCCAGTCAATAATGGGATTCTGAGCATGCAACCAGGGTAAACCCAAGATAATAGGGAAGTGTGGGGAGGAAATCAGAAGGAAAGGCAATTTCTCCTGGTTGTCATCTCCCATGAGAATCTTCAGGGGCTCAGTCTGCAGGTCCACTGGCCCCGAGGCCAAAGGAGAGCCATCCACAGTCTCCATCAGAATAGAAGATGCTCTTTTCTGTGATCGGATTCCATATTCATTAGCAAAGGAGGTGTCCATGAAGTTAACGCTGGCCCCCGAATCTATCATGGCGGAACTGTTCACCCAATGTGAGTCAATCCAGATCTTGATAGGGAGATAGCAATGTGAGTCTTTTTTCTTACTGTAGAGGTCTGAAACTGCAGAAGACAAAATAACAGCATTGATAGGTAGCGCCGTTTTGGATGTAACAGAGTTCATGTCTGAAAAGTCATAGTCCGGAACAGCTGCTGCAATTCTGGGTGGCCCTGGTTCGGAAACCACGGAGCGTGAGTCTGAGAAGTCGTGTTCTACCACGGCTGCGGTTATTCTGCGAGAACGGCTGGGACAATTGATAATAAAATGTCCTAATTTTCCGCAGTAGAAACATAAATTCTCCTTTAAACTAAATTCCTTCCATTCGTCACTTGCTCGACTTCGTAGGGAATTTACCTGCATCAGTTCGGGTGTGGATTCCTGTGGACCTGGATCCAGAATCTCCTTGTGAAGAAAAGGTAAAAGCGATTTATTGCTGCGGTTCATCTCAGACCACCTCTCTAGTCTTCGTTCGGAGATGCGAGCATCTAGGCGAATACAATGATTGATGAAGTCGCCTAGAGCGGTGGGGGCCTCCGCACGTGCAAGCTCATCCTTGATAGAACTGGACAACCCCTTCTTGAATATTGAGTACTTTGCTGCACGATTCCAGGGGGTATCCTGGTCCCACCTTCTAAAATCCATAGCATACTCAGTCACTGGGCGTTTACCTTGACGCAAGTTCAGCAGGGCCGTTTCCACTGTAAGGCTACGGTTCGGATCGTCAAACATCTGCCCCATGGCGGTGATAAACATTTTGAAGTCATTCAGACATGCATCCTGCGATTCTATCAAGGGGTTTGCCCAGGCAAGAGCCTTGTTAGTCAGCAACATGATAATTGTCAATACTTTGGATCGATCCGTAGGAAACTGTGTGGCATGTGCAGCAAAAAATAAACAACACTGGTTCAGAAATGAACGGTACTTATCTCGGTCGCCACCGAACCTGAATGGCGGTAGTTTCGGGATGGCAGGGACTGAAGTCTGGGGCTGTGCTTCCAGGGCCGCAACCCGGGCACGCAATTCCTGAATGGTCTGACTAAGTACTTGCACATCATATTTTGTTTGACCCTCTAGGCCTTCTATTCTGCTCTTCCATGTCTGCATCTCAGCGTGTACAGCGGCAGTGACATTATTAAGCTTCTTAACACGCAAGTCCAAAGTCTCTGACCCAGCGGCATCCATTTTAGCTGGCTTGTGTATCCTGTCACGAAACTAGTGGATACAACTGGACACCAGTAGCTAGGTCAAAGAGACTGCAGACACAAGGGTCAAACAAGTGATATTGTATTGATGATTAGAATGCAATACAGCATAGAAGTTCAGACGAGTCTTTAGCCAATCCAACAGACAATAGCGGCAGAGCTTACACTCGGCAATATAGCATGCAAAGTCACTGAGCAATAAGAGCACCAAGATGCCAGGCACTGACAGACTCTCTTGGAGAGCAGAGGAACACAAGCTGGCGGGAGTTCTTACATAGCCGCAGGTGTAGTCAGGTCGGAGATTTCTGAAGTCGGGTGTTAGCAATCATTCGGTCACCAGGC
Source organism: Phyllobates terribilis (assembly GCF_046119375.1). NCBI lineage: Eukaryota > Metazoa > Chordata > Amphibia > Anura > Dendrobatidae > Phyllobates > Phyllobates terribilis. Next base: position 89,533,755 of record NW_027362765.1, on the reverse strand, counting down.
GGGGATCCAGACGTGCAGGTCGGCAGAGGACTCCGCCGTTAGGAAAGGACCAACAGGGAACGTAAGTCCAGGCTTAAGACTGCAGAGGAACAAGGTCCAAAAGATAATACAAAAGCAAGGAAACAGAACAGGTGCTGACTTTATATATATCTTTGGCAGGAAGCAAGATGGCCGATGTGAAACATAAAGATCCATGTTAACTAAAGGCAAAAGAAACAACAGGTTCCAGGCCTAGATCCTGACACTGTACCACCCACAAACCAATGATCTCTGTGAAAAGATGAATAACATCATCATCGATCTACTGAAGACCATACCACTTGAGGAGAGAAACCAGTGGCCTGACCTACTACCTGACCTAGTAGATCTGTATAATCATATACCAGTAAGTTCCACCAATTGCACTCCGGCATATCTCATGCGGGCAAGGCCAGGAAAGCTGCCCATGGATCTGGAGCTTGGTGTTGTTGAGCCTGAAGCTGATATGACCACTGAGGACTGGAACACGACCAGACAGGAGCAGTACAGGAGGGTACAAGCCTGTGTCGAGGACAGTCTCACTCAGGTGAGAGAAAAGCAGGAGGCGCACTACAACAGAAAAGCGCCTGCAGAACCCTTCACACCTGGTGAAGTAGTATTGAAAAGAAAAAGACGAAACCACAAACTTGATGACCAGTGGGAGAGGGAACCCTACACTGTGTTGAATTCAAGATTCCACAATAAGAAGACCTGCTTAATTAGTCGAGATGGAGGAAGGACGTCTGCAACAGTGTCCAGGGACCACCTAAAGTTGTGTCCAGACTTACTGAAACCCCAAGAAGAAGTGCCTCTCATTATCCCGGAGGAGCCTAAAGAAGCAGTGATACATACTGATTTAGGAGACTTCCCAGCAGATTGGCCTCAAATAGGAGAAGCAGTAATCATTCCAACACTCCAATTCTTCGAACAGCCAGAAGACCCTCCACAGCAAGATGAACCTGTAAGTGCTGCAGAAGAGCCTAGTGCTGCAGAAGAGCCAGCTCAAGAATGATCCCCGGCAGGAGAAGAGCCAGAGAGCCCAGCCAATGGTACACTTGCCAGTCCCAGAGAGAGGTTAAGGCAGTTTTGCAACTTAGTCACACGTAGAACTGGTAGGGTAACTGACAATACAGACTCTGTTACCACACAGACCACCGCCCTACGCAGATCAACACGTAGTACTAGAGGTAAACCGCCTGTCAGATACACTCAGTAAGATAGTTACCCCTGGGGTATTGTGTATTATTGTACTGTATTATTGTGTATTTTCATGCAGATGTATATTATTTTGTGTTTTACCTAATGACTTCCTTTATTATTTACCTAAGAACTTTGTGTCTGAGGACTATGTGCAGCCCAAAAACTATTCATTGTATATAATTGCGCTCCCTGGAGTGCCCCTTTTAGGTGACTTCAGAAGTAAAGCCTGTCTGGAGTGGCTCTCCTGGAGGTCCAACTCGGGATCTTCATGCCCTGCAGCCACCCCAGGGCCTACGTTGGGGGTTTGGGACAGGTCCCTCGTGCTTCTGAACTGACTCTTAGTCCTTGCACTTTAATCCATCTGTCTATGCATAAATGTCTCTGGATGGTTTTATATTTTTATATTTTTATACTTTTGTACTTTCATATTATATACTGTTTGTAACGTTAAAGAAGAAGTGCCTCCCATAATGGGAAGATTGTTTACTGTTATATAAAAAGACTATACCAGGTATTGCTCTCTTTGCAGCCCGCAGACGTGCTGTGTTTCACCAGGGGGGAATGTGGCGCCCCTGAGGGTTCGACCGCCACAGGGATGCTGCACCTTTCTAATGGGGTGTGGTATCCCTCCTTCGAGGTAAGAACGGTGCAAAGATCAGGACCTCACCTCCACATCCAACACCACACTTCTCCCACCAGAGGGGGCTAGTAGGCACTAGGTGCTGCCCCTACTGGGAATTGAGAGATTGGGGAACCAAAAGATAGGGGGAACCATGTAGTGGGTGAGGGTGGAGGACTCACATTTAGTTTACACTTAATATTTCATATTTAATACACAGCCATCTTGGCTCTTGGTTCTTTGATTGTGATCTCCCTCCCTGAACGTGGATCCTGTGTGGACCTGCAGTGGATGGGGACACGGCCCCCGCACCCTGGCCTTGGGTCGCGGGGCAGGTTCGAGTTAACATATGTCTCAACCGGGTCAAGGACCATGACCAAGAAGGCCCAGAGCTTAGGAGTGTAGCTCCGACGCAAAAGGATCCCAGGGGGATGCAGACGGAGCGGTATACGCCACCTGTCCTCGCTAATCTGATGTAGTCAGAGGGATTCCGGCTGCAAGAGGGTAACCCGATACCTGACTTTGCTACTCCACGTCCTAGTCAGGGAAGCCCGGCAGGCCCTGAGGATCCCACCGGGTAACGGAAGGAGTGGAGCTGCCACCCGTACCCTGTTTCTGAGCTTAGTCCAGAGGGAGACCCGGCCTATCTACACACACAGACAGGAGAGGACTCGGTCTGAAGTCTAGGAACACTCTGGTGCGGGGTCCTGATTGAGCACTTGAATTACTCGGAGGTTGTCAGACCCCCGTCCCTGGTGACCGCAGAACTCCGTGAGGAGCAGGGAGAAGCCTTGCAGCTGCACTCTCCACCGTGAGTAAACAATCCTGGAAGTCGACCCCTATGGCCTTTGGACTCGTTATTTCTGCACCACACCGTGCAGCACCAGACACCCTACACTATGACTCCCTCCATCCTTCTCCTCTGCCCTGAGGCCCTGCTCCGCCTGTGGGGAGTAGTATCAACGTCGGCTGCCATAACATCCCGCCTCAGAGAACTGCAGCAGCGCTGGTGGCCTTCACCAGGTTCCACAGGTGACGTAGTCGATAGCAACCACTCAACCCTGATAGCCCTTACATCCTTTTTAATGTGACGGCCCTGGGCACGGGACGGGTCCAGGCCACGGCTGCACCCCACCTTCCATAGGACCCGGCCCCGAGTAGCCCCCCATCTTCCCAGGGCAGGGCTGCGAGCGTCACATTCACACTTAGTTTTTTGCTGAGTTTTTGGAGCAGAAATTGATCTGAAACTCTCTAAATCTAGCTCAAAAGTCCTCAACAACTTGCAGTTTCTGCTTAAAAAACACATCCTAAAAGTCCCCACTTATGAAAAATAATTATAAGACCCTTGTAAGTGAGAAATATAATCAAAGTCTCTTTGACTAATTATGTTTCCAATTAAAGGAAACTCCTCTAACCAATGAATCTGCATTCTGATGACATTATGTCATTACCTTCCCATATGCTTAGGATTTTATTAAGGCAACCCATGAACTGTTTTTACATAGAAGTAGGTTTCATCCCTCCTAATGAAAAGTAAATTGAGTGAGAAGTCACTTACTAGCCGGATCAAATCCATATCAGATGGTAATATGAGGAAGAATTCAAGATCTGGAAACAGAAGTCGTTCAGCAGGCCCTCTATGTCAACATCCCGAATATGCGCCAATGGTGTTTGAGACATGCTCAAAGTGTGGAGATATATTAAAGTGCAGGTGTCTGGTGTCATCACACTCTCAGAATTCAGAATAAAGATGTCATCAACTATTTCAGGAAGGGATAAAATTACCATTTTTTTAATAATGTTTTCTAATTAGTTGTCTCTGTACCTGCTTGTCCTAAATGCTATACAAATGTGACACCCCAGGGGTCTGGTTGCCACAGTGATAGAGATGTTATGTCTGAGAGCAGGTGGGAGGTCCTTTGGTCAGGGATCCTGTGCATGCCACACCTCCTGCCCAGTCTTGGGAGGGGAAGAACTTCCCCTATATAAACCCGGGGCTGAAGCAGGGTTAGGAGTCAAGGAGAGTAGAGACAAGAGACAGTCATAGGAAGAAACAGCTGGAGCTCAGTGGGAGCAATACTACTACGAGTCAGGGGCTGGCAGCTGCAGAGCTCGCCCTGACTGAGAAGCTTTCTTACCGGACCCGGCGTCCGAGGCTGTGGGGACTAACTCTTACCCAGCAGCAGAAGCCGACCGGCAGGGGATTTCAGGTCCTCAGGCCCAGAAACCCGAAGGCACGGTCACACGTGTGGGACCAGCACCGCCATCGTGGAGCGGAAGCCAATAGAAGGCCCCGAGTCACCGGCCATACGGGTGAGCACCACACGGTACACTCAGGGACGTGGGCTACTTATATCCGCTTCTAGCAAGGTAGCCAGAAGAGTACAGTCAGTTTGGGAGGCCTACAACTCCGCCTGGCCAGGGGAGATCCCATCTGCTCAAGGACTGACCAGGCCCCGTTCGCTAGCAAGTACTCCGGGAGGGTCTATCGTTGTTACCAGTAAAGACCCTGAATTACACCGCACCGTCTCTGAGTGGTTCCTGCTACCCCCATCTTCCACGTCGGCTGCCCTGAGGCCATACCCCTCCCGTTGGGGGTTATACTATCACGCTGCATAATTCTACACCGGCCTCAGCTGTCTGCCCTGCAGCGGCAGCTCCATAGCTGCAAATCAACGGGTGGCGTAGTCGACACTCAAATAACATCTATCAAGACTGCCACACACTGAGTCTGACCCCCTGGGCACGGACCGGGTCCCCGCCACTCGGAGACTACAACCCTCATCTGATCCGGTTCCGGGTAAGCCCCCGTGCGCGAGACGCTGCGCGACACAGCAGGCCCAGGGGCGCGTCAACTTTGGCGTAGTTGGCAGGATTTCGTGCCCGCAACCACCGGGTACTGCGTGCCTGAAAAGCAAAGACTGTTCAAACTTACCAGTGGTGAGGTTTCCCGCCATCCGGCGCCATCTTCTGCCTTCTTCCCGCCATCCGCGAAGTTTTCCCGCCATCCGGCGCCATCTTCGGCCTTCTTCCCGCCATCTGTGGAGTTTTCCCGCCGTTGGACGCCATCTTGAGGACGCCGCGCGGGAAGAAGAGGGGCATGGACTTCGAAAGCGCGCGAGAACTGAAGCCCCGCCTCACGTCCGGACGTTGCGTAAGGTCCTGGAAGGAGCCCAGCAGTCACCGGAGCGCGACGGAAGGTCCTCAACCCTGACGATCTACTGCGGAGCCGCGGCCTACAGAACAGGATCTTCGCAAGGTAGGCCACGGTCCACTAGGGGGGAGGAAGATGTCGGATACGGAGGAGAGCTTCACTGCCTCAACCCCCGCCAGCGCCACCGCTGCTGCAGTTATGCCCTTCACCATGCCCTATATCCCGGGAGCAGCTTGGCTACCCCAGTACTCAGGGGAGTCACATACCCTGCATGACTTTAGAGAAAAGCTGGATAGCCTCTTCCAGGTGTACCCCCTCACAGAAGAGCAAAAAGTGAGCATCCTGGTGGCCCAACTAACCGGGGCAGCTAAAAGGGAAGTAAAATCCTGGCCACCTGGGAGGAAGACTGTCGCAGGGATACTAACCCGGCTGAAGGATACCTTTGATACCCGCACCTCAGCCGAGATTAAGCTTAGATTCTACGGGTGCAAGCAGCGAGCGCATGAGAGTATAAGGGACTATGCACTAAACCTACAAGAGGCCCTGAGGGCCATTAAGCAGACCGACCCTGATGGAGTGGGAAACGAGGACAGGCTGTTGACTGAACAATTTATAGAGGGACTGTATTGTAATGCCCACCGAACCCAGTTGCGGGCGATGGCCTTGCAGGATCCCCATCTGGGCTTTGCACAGTTCAAGGACAGAGCCATCCGGGTGCTCCGAGAACCGGCACCGGGTGGCGTTATGACCCACAGGCGCCCAGCTATTACTTACCACCAGGAGGCGGCGCCCTTGTCGGCAGGGCCTGTGGGAGCTGATGCGCAGGCTTTGGACAATGACCCGGCTCCAGACCTACACCATCAGGTCCAAGAGCTAGCTAAGAGCGTTGCTGCGCTAACCCGAACTGTGCAGTCTTTACAGGTTTCCACCCCAGGGAAGATCCAGCTGGCATCCGGACCGGAGGACATCCCGTGGCGTCGACCAAGGAGGACCCCACCGGCCAGAGGAAGACCCAGTGACCGATACAGCGAGGACGGACGACCCATCTGCCGCCGCTGCAATCAACCCGGACATATGGCAAGGTACTGTTCTTTAAACGGGCACAACCTGGGGTAGAGGGCCAACCCCCAGGAAAAAGATCACCAGGCCCATCGAACTGGCGCGACAGATATGTGGGAGGACGTCCAGTCTTGCCGGTGGTACTGGATGGCATTCCCATGAGTGCCCTACTGGACACCGAGTCGCAGGTCACCACCATCCCGTACGTGCTTTTTTAAGCAGTACTGGAATGACTCGGATATTACCCGCTACCCTGACGACGACTTGAGTATCATCGCCAGCAATGGCCAGCCCGTGCCACAGATCGGATTTAAAGAGGTGACCATCAAAATCGGTAGAGTCGAACTGGCAGCACAGGGACTGATCATTGTAGATATTGACAAACATGAGAGTCACCCAAAAATAACTCTAGGAACTAATGTAATTGAAAATTGTCTTGCAGAGGTGATTTTCCTTTTACAGCAGGTTGCCAAGAACGCCAGCTCCGGCGAGCAGCGGGTGCTCCAGAAAGAGATCCGGGCACTGATGCGACGGCAACAGGTGGAACTCTCCGGCGGTGAGATTGGTAGCGTAAGAATGTGTGACCCTTTTCCTATTGCCATGCCCCCAAAAAGTGAAATGATGATTTGGTGCCGGGCAGCTATTGGTCTGAGAGGTAGGGATTACCAGGCAATGGTAGAACCAGTTTACTCAGACAGTAGGCCCACCATTTTGACAGCACGGGGGGTGGTTGATGTACGCCATGGGAGGGTGCCCGTTCGCATAATAAATATTGGGGAGAGGGAAGTGTACCTGCCCCGGTATGCCACGCTAGCCAAATTATATACCATTAACCAAAATTCTATACAATCTGTGGAACCCTTGCCTCCATCTCACCCGGAGGAAGGTAACGGCTCTAAGAAAAACATGGAGGACTGGTGTCAGCAACTACATCTGGGTACTGACTCCACTCCCTCACACCAGAAACAAGGAGTCTATCGGGTGGTTCAGGAGTACGAGAGAGTGTTCAGTAAACACCCGTTAGACTTCGGGCGAGTCAAGGGGGTAGAACACCACATCCCCACGGGAGACCATCCTCCTATAAAAGAGAGGTATCGACCCGTACCCCCTGCCCACTACCAACACGCCAAGGGGATGCTTAGAGACATGAAGGAGGCTGGGGTGATCAGGGATAGCTGTAGCCCCTGGGCAGCTCCACTAGTCTTAGTCAGAAAAAAAGACAACACCATGAGGATGTGTGTAGATTACCGGAAAATCAACCGTATCACACACAAGGATGCGTACCCCTTACCAAGGATAGAGGAGTCATTGGCTGCTTTAAGATCTGCTAACTTCTTCTCTACCTTGGATCTCACTAGCGGGTACTGGCAGGTTCCTGTAGCAGAGGCGGACCGGGAGAAGACCGCATTCACCACCCCGATGGGACTTAGCGAGTTCACCTGCATGCCGTTCGGACTCTGCAACGCACCAGGAACCTTCCAACGACTAATGGAGTGTTGTCTGGGCCACAGAAACTTCGAGACGGTCTTGTTGTACCTGGACGATGTCATCGTATATTCCAAGACGTATGAGGACCACCTGAAACACCTGGCGGAAGTGTTCGAAGCTCTGGCGAGTTACGGCCTAAAGGTGAAACCCTCCAAGTGTCACCTCCTGAAACCAAAGGTGCAGTACCTGGGACACGTGGTGAGCGCTGACGGAGTGGCTCCCGACCCTGATAAGATCACCGCAATTAAGGAATGGCCAAGCCCCTCCAGCGTAAAAGAAGTGCGGCAGTTCCTCGGGTTGGTAGGCTACTACCGAAGGTTTATTCCCGGTTTCACCAAAAAGGCAGCACCTATGCAGGACCTCCTGATAGGCCAGTCCCGGAAGGCCAAGAACCAGAAGCCGCCCTTCAAATGGGAGGAGTTGGAAGAAGAGTCCTTCCGCCAGCTGAAGATGGCCCTCACGGGGGACGAAATCCTGGCGTACCCGGATTATAGCCAGCCCTTTATCCTCTACACCGACGCCAGTAACATCGGGCTAGGAGCCGTACTGTCCCAGATCCAGCAGGGGAAGGAACGAGTAATCGCCTACGCCAGCCGAAAACTGCGACCCACCGAAAGGAACCCCGAGAATTACAGCTCATTTAAGCTAGAGTTCCTGGCCGTAGTATGGGCAGTCACCGAGCGCTTTAAGCATTACCTCGCTTCTTCCCGGTTCACCGTGTACACGGATAACAACCCATTGACACACCTGGACACGGCAAGACTCGGTGCCCTGGAGCAGAGGTGGATGGTCCGTCTGTCCAACTACGAGTTCACAATCAAATACCGGGCCGGACGCTCCAATACCAACGCGGATGCCCTGTCCAGGATGCCCAACCTGCCAGATGAAGGAGAAGATCCGGAGGGACTGGAAGAAGTTGAACTCCCTGCGTTCCACCGTCATGGGACTATCCAGTATTCCCACCGGGTAAGGAGTAAGCAGGCTGCTATGTTGAACCCCTTACCTCACTACAACTGGGAGGAAACGCAAGACAGCGACCCTGCCGTCCGACTGGTGAAGGAGATGCTGACTCGCCCGGAGGCTTGCCTTGAACCAGACGCTCCGGAGGAAGCCAAACAACTATGGGCAGAGAAGAGTCGACTGTTCCTTTACAAGGGGAAGTTGTGCCGCAGAATGGTTAACTCCCGGACGCATGAACTACTCTGGCAAGTAGTGGTGCCACGAAGAGACGCAGCCATGGTGATGGAGGCATACCACGACGGAGCTGGACACTTCGGGTGGAAGAAGCTGGAGTTCCTGCTGCGCGAGCGATTCCACTGGGTAGGCATGAGGGGAACCATTGAGAAGTGGTGCAGAGACTGTGGCCCGTGCAACCTGAGAAGGAAGGACCGTGCCAGCCAGAAGACTCCCCTGCAGTCCATCGTCACCCGGCAACCGTTGGAACTGGTAGCCTTGGATCATGTAAAACTGACCCCAGGCAGAAGTGGCTACGTCTACGCGTTAACCATCGTGGATCATTACTCCCGGTTCTTGGTTGTCGTCCCCGTCAAGGACTTAACGGCTCAAACAGCAGCTAGAGCCTTCCAGCAGCACTTTTGCCGTCCACACGGGTACCCGGACCAAGTGCTGACGGACCAGGGACCTGCCTTTGAAGCGGAGGTCTTCCAGGAATTCTGCAATCTGTATGGCTGCCGGAAGATAAGGACGACACCCTACCATCCGCAAACTAATGGACTTTGTGAGAAAATGAACCAGGTGGTAATGGATCTTTTAAAAACGTTGCCCCTGGAAGAACGCAGTCTGTGGCCTGAGAAGTTGCCCGATCTGGTGGACCTATACAACCACATCCCGGTAGGTTCCACCAACTGTACCCCGGCTTACCTAATGAGGGCAAGACCTGGTAAGTTACCTGTTGACCTGGAAATGGGAGTCCTGACACCCGAGGACACTTCACCAGAAACAGACTGGGACACGGAGAGGCAGCAGCAGTACCGGAGAGTACAGGAGAGCGTGGAGCGAAGTCTCTGTCAGGCTAGGGAAAGACAAGAGAAAACTTACAACCAGTATGCTCCCGCTGTTCCCCTGGTACCCGGAGAGCAGGTCTTGAAGAGGAAGAGACGGCTCCACAAGTTGGACGACCAGTGGGAAAAGGACCCGTACACCGTACTGCCCTCAAGCCACGAGAACCCGAAGGTTTGTACCATCAGTAAAGACGGAGGGGAAACCACAGCTATTGTATCCCGGGACCACCTGAAGAAGTGTCCCGAACAACTGAAGAACCCTGAAGAGGAACAAGAAGACCATCGACCCGTAGAGGAAAGGGAAGATATGGTTAGTACTGTGCTCGGGGACTTCCCTCAGTCTTGGACTCAAGTCAATGGTGCAGTTGTGGTACCCGTACTCACCTTCCTCCAACCAGCATCCCAAGCACCTACGGAGCAACAGGTAGAGCTGGAAGAACAGCCGGTCCAGGAGGCAGAAGACCCCACACCCGCAGACCAGGAGGATCAACCCTCTGCTTGCAGTGAGCCTGCCATATCCCTAGTGAGCCAAAGAGCCGGTAGACAGCTGCCCAGTTTACCCTTGACAGCTCCTACACCCTGTAGTTCAGGGCTAGGCAGTCAGCTCCGTAGGTCCACTAGGGCCACTAGAGGCCAGTTACCCGCACGGTGGAGGATTTGAAGTGTATAAATTGTTTTATTTATGTTTACCTGTGTATTGTTGCTTGTGTATAATTTTGTGTTTCTAGTTATTTGTAGGAGTCCTTGGTGGATTTACCGGGAATCCTTATACATAGTTGGAGCGTAACCCAGGACGGACTAAAGACTGTTAAGGACTCGGGGTAGGACAAACCCCTACCTGGTTACGTCTCCCTGTTTTGGTGAAATGGACACCTTGCTTTTCTTCAAAGACTGCACCCGGTTACGGACATGCCGTAACCATCTTTATATGTTTTTCTTATTGTATTATTATTGTTTTTATCTTGTTATGTTTTTCTAAAATATGTTTAGTCCCGGAGTACTAAATTTCACTAGGGGGGAATGTGACACCCCAGGGGTCTGGTTGCCACAGTGATAGAGATGTTATGTCTGAGAGCAGGTGGGAGGTCCTTTGGTCAGGGATCCTGTGCATGCCACACCTCCTGCCCAGTCTTGGGAGGGGAAAAACTTCCCCTATATAAACCCGGGGCTGAAGCAGGGTTAGGAGTCAAGGAGAGTAGAGACAAGAGACAGTCATAGGAAGAAACAGCTGGAGCTCAGTGGGAGCAATACTACTACGAGTCAGGGGCTGGCAGCTGCAGAGCTCGCCCTGACTGAGAAGCTTTCTTACCGGACCCGGCGTCCGAGGCTGTGGGGACTAACTCTTACCCAGCAGCAGAAGCCGACCGGCAGGGGATTTCAGGTCCTCAGGCCCAGAAACCCGAAGGCACGGTCACACGTGTGGGACCAGCACCGCCATCGTGGAGCGGAAGCCAATAGAAGGCCCCGAGTCACCGGCCATACGGGTGAGCACCACACGGTACACTCAGGGACGTGGGCTACTTATATCCGCTTCTAGCAAGGTAGCCAGAAGAGTACAGTCAGTTTGGGAGGCCTACAACTCCGCCTGGCCAGGGGAGATCCCATCAAATCAAGGACTGACCAGGCCCCGTTCGCTAGCAAGTACTCCGGGAGGGTCTATCGTTGTTACCAGTAAAGACCCTGAATTACACCGCACCGTCTCTGAGTGGTTCCTGCTACCCCCATCTTCCACGTCGGCTGCCCTGAGGCCATACCCCTCCCGTTGGGGGTTATACTTTCACGCTGCATAATTCTACACCGGCCTCAGCGGTCTGCCCTGCAGCGGCAGCTCCATAGCTGCAAATCAACGGGTGGCGTAGTCGACACTCAAATAACATCTATCAAGACTGCCACACACTGAGTCTGACCCCCTGGGCACGGACCTGGTCCCCGCCACTCGGAGACTACAACCCTCATCTGATCCGGTTCCGGGTAAGCCCCCGTGCGCGAGACGCTGCGCGACACAGCAGGCCCAGGGGCGCGTCACAAACACATGGGCCATGAACTTGGTGAACAAGTCTGTAGTACAGTGTTCACACCACCAAAAGACTGAAGCACACAAGGAAACAGTAAAACAAACGTATAAAAATACTCTGTTGTAAAAAAGTAACAGTAAACAGCAAGTGTTAGTAAAAAGGTGATAAAAAATAGGGTATTTAATTGACACGTTTTTTCCAAAAAATGTATACTAAGCCGCTCTAACAGCGTCAAGGTAACCCACATCAGAGCAGTCACTCAACCAGCTTAGTATACATTTTTTGCAAAAAACGTGTCAACCAAATACCCTGTTTTTTATCACCTTTTTACTAGCACTTGCTGTTTACTGTACTTTTTTACAACAGAGTATTTTTATAGTTTTTTTTTACTGTGTCCTTGGGTGTTTTTGTCCTAAATGCTGAAAAATCGCTTTTAATTAGCAAAAAAATAAAAAATAATAGCAAAAATAATCTCCAGCATCTATAAGCAACTACTAAGAATATTTCCCTCTTTGACAGAACCCAGCAAAAAGTTAGTCAATCGATTTCAATTACAAAAGTGTAATGCTTATTTTAGCCTTCGGAGGCAGTGCGAGGTAACCAAACACTTAAAGCTGGATTCCTCTACAAATCTCAGATTATCACTGGGACTCCCTGCAATGTGACACTGTATGATAACATTTTTATCAGGAGATCTGTCTTAGGGCTTGTGCTGATGACCTTATTATAGCTCCTAGTGCAATCCAAAAATATCTCATAAAACAATGGATCACACTTTGATCCAATATTGGAGTGCGTGGATAACTTCGGACTGCACTTGGATTACATCTAGTTGCGGTTTTATTTCCGCTCACTCACAGAATGGAAAACATGGAGAATTTTTTTTCTTAATCTTCTCCTCATCCAAGAGATTCAGATCTCACTATGATCATACTCTAATCAAACGCTGATTAGAGTTTGATCAGAGTGTGATTTGCATAATTGCCCCAATTCTCTTAGATGATCGAATTTATGCTCCTGTGACTGTAAAGAGGTGCCTGAGATGCAACACTGCTGAAGATGAGGATGTAGTGGTAACTTTTATTACTCTAACGCAACAATTTGAATGATTCGGATACAGACTTAAGTGAGGTTAGCAGATTATTAGAGTGCAATAAAATATTTTACAATTATATGTAAGCCACCTCTTGAGGTTGAAGCAGCAGTAACAGTTATAACAAACTCTATCATACAAGGCAATAAACATTTACAATAGATACAAGCGTCTCTATCCTCTTATTCTGGCCTATGGTGCATCAGTCGTGTACCTGTCACCATCTTTATCCTGTCGCTCTGGTAGTAATGACACATGCCACACAGGCCCTAACGGGAGTCTATACTGCTACATCACTAGGCCGCAAGTCCCTGAATCACTTCTAGCACACACTGCGCTGGCCACCTCCATTCCCTGAGCGCAGCCCTGGACCCCTGTGTACCGTACTTCTGCCCCTCACATCGTGGATCTCACAAATGTCCCTCTAGCACCTCCAACTCACTTCTCGTGGTTCTGGTCATTGTATCTCTCACTTAGGTCTGAACAATCAGTTCTTGTGTCGGATCTGGTCACTCAATTTTTCTCTCAGTTTGGGTTCCAGTCTGGTCACTCAGTTCCCCACTTGGATCTGTTTATTTGATTCTTCACTCGGGTCTGGTCACTCGATTCTTCACTCGTAATGGCGGCTATAAGTCAACCTCGCAGCACCGCAAGTCCATCCTGCCACAGGTTCAGGCACCGACTCCTCTACTTCCCTGCCCTCCTGGGCCTTTTATAGTTACTAACTGCGCCACAGCTATTACCTGACCTGGTGTCTCCTCCAATTTCTTCCCCTAGGGAACATGCACTTCACTCTGCAGTTCTTGCTGATGCAATTCTCTCTGCTTTCCCTTTTCCTATCATCTTTGAACAGCAGATGGCAGTGTTCAGTTACAGATACTTTGTTAAGCATTAAATGTCTGAGTCTTCCCACTTGTCCATCTCCTTACATGACCCTAGCCTAACAAAAAGGCATTGTCCTAAGTGGACATATTACATAGCTTAAACAATCATATACACTCCTGTGAAAAATTAAAGCATCAATATTTCCAAATTCACTTTAAAATGGAAACAATGGTCGGATTGAAACTAAATTTTGCATGGCTGTAGGCCAGACCCTGAATTTCATGATACGGAAATTGTTTCGCTATTTTCAAATCAATTCTAGGGGCTGCAACTCTATAAACACCCCAAATTGGAAGTGGCTAGAACAATTCCAAAGAAGTTGACTTTTCTCTGAAACTGTCAAATGGATTGGTTTGAAAATCTCATCAGTGATGGTCGATTGCCTATCATTTGTGATCCTGACAAGTTCAACCGCCTACGATAAAATCTACCCCTCCGGTGAACCCCTATACTCAAAACTCCCCAAAGGATTGAAAATGGGGCGATAATGATAACCTTGGTTGAATCAGTATGCTTTCAAAGGCGCCAAAAAAAAAATCTTGAAGCTTGACAAGAAATAGGAATGTTTATCCCCATTTTCAGGGGTTAAAAACACCCTTAACACTCCCCTCGCAAAAGTGGGGTTTAGGGCATTTTGGATACAGTCAGCATGGATTGTGGCATGCAATGCTGTAGTAAGGCATGTCCCACATTTTTGTGACACTACTGGCACCCAATCCTCATTTTGGGGGGGAAATACAAAAAGGACCTCAAATTTGTACCCCATGAAATGACTTTTCGTAATGCAGGGAAAATCACTAAACTTGAGTCAAAAGGTGGTGTAAGCCTCCTCTCTATCCTCCCAAAACCCCATTACTGTACAAAAGTAGAAGCCACCCCTTTCAACTCGTTTTCACGTCTGCACTTGTGTTTCTGCTGAACTTGTGATTTTAACCATTGTTTCAGGTGTCTTGGGTTTTTATTTTTCCTTTCTGATATGCCTTACAGATACACCTTAAAAAGAGTTGTTAGACCTTACACAGAGGTCGGAGAGGGTTGAAAACCACTTGGAAGCAATACCTGCTTTCTTGTGGAGTTCTCTTGTTTGTTTGTTTGTCTAATATGGCAAGACTACCGCTCTGTCAGGTTGTCCTCCTGCATTCACATGAGCATTTGAATGTGAATAAACAATTCACTGTAGTGATCATTTATCGATTTTGTATGCAAATGATCAAAACAGGCATCGAGGATGCTGACAGGTAGTGAGAGGTTCTTAGGGTTCCGGTCTGGCAACCATCAATTAAAGACATGACTGGTGGACCAGGGCCCTGTGAATCATTTCATTGAATTCTATATTTTAATCAATGACTTTTAAAGAGGTATTTGATAAGTATAATCTGTGGTCTGTGCAGAGATAGTTGTGCAGAGAGGTGGAGGAGGTGAATTGTAATTATTGCCATTGGGTGAGTGGCTGATCCTGTGTTCTCTATATGTAGGTTTTACCTTTAGAGATAACTAGTGAGATACCCAATGAGATAACTCACTGACTTCTATAAGAGAGTGTTGTGAACATACTCTGTGACCTGTGCAGAAGTTATTGTGTAGGGAGGGGGATGAGGTGATCTGTAATTATTACTAATTCTGAATGATTGATCCTTTGTTTTCTATATATAGGTTTTGCCTTTTATTGTAATCCTGCTTGTGATGACAATGAGTTAACTCACTGACTACTATAGGAGAGTGTTGTGGGCTTGCTCTGTGACCTGTGCAGAAGTCATTGTGCAGGGAGGAGGGAAGAGGAGATGTGTACATCATCTGTTGTAAATGTTGGTCTTGTATTATCTATGTCTCTACAGAACAAGAAGTGTAAATTGTGATCTGAAAACTGTAAAAAAATATATATAATAATTTTTATTTTTTTTTAAAAATAGATCTTAATTTTAACAATAGGTTATTTTTCTGATGACACATTCCTTTTAAAAAGTTCATTCCTGTCGAAATATGTAAATCTGGAGGGTCTGTTAATAAAGTACTGGAGAAAGGAGTGCTGCAAACACAAGACTTTCCGTACATTGATTGACAGTTTTTCTATAGAGTTGTCACGCTGGACTTTTTTAATGCACAGATTCGTTCTTAGCAAAACCCTTAAGTAAACCCCACACCTATTATAAAAGAATAAAGTGACAAGTCTATTGAAGGGCATCATAGGTTAAGAGACCAGAGAGGCCATTCTAGGCTCGGTAAACATAGTCCGTCTGTTGCCTTTGTGGAGTCATTTCCATAAACTCGCATGCGATTAGCCTCTGCACAATCCATTAGTGTCACTGAAATTAGAAAATTATCAAGCGGAGTTTCATTCGCCGAGCAAGAATGTCCCAAAGGTGATGGGAGAACGTAGAAAAATCCAGCAGGGGTGGATATGCCAACACATCGAGCATGATTGTTATTCAGGAAGTTCATACAGTCCGTAAGACAACTTGCTAATGTACACAAGAGAACAGACAGGGCGTCTGTTACTGCTAATGCAACACGCTGCCGGCTGTCGCTGCCCTGGCCATGCTTTGCTACGGCCGTACAGTGCGTCATAGGAAGGATGCTATTAACACAATTATTTTTGTTAATTTGTTTTTACATTTTTGCAGTCATTATTTTTTCTAGAAATGAGCCGAGAAAGGTAATTTTCAGGGTTCCGTTACCTACCAAATCAATGCTAATAGTAACGCGGAGATTCCAACCAAAAGGGAAAATGACAGGTAACGCCGCAAATAAAAGGGAGGGTAAACAGCAAAAAAAAGAAACAACTGACTTTAGAAGAAATTCATTAGGAGCTATTAATTACGTATCCTCAGCGCTGGTGGAAGGTCTGCTCTATATGATACATTGGATCATGCTGATATGATCCAGACTCCCCGAACCGTGTGGGTACATTATAAATTGTAATTAGAGTTGAGAAAATCTCCAGAAATTTTATTCAGACAGATGAATTTGATTCAGAGGGGAGATTCGATTTGAAACGAATAAGGGTCTGTGCACACGTTGTGCCTTTGTCATGGTTTTTCTGAGCAGTTTTATCACAAAACCTGAAGGATTTCTTAGTGCAAACAACAAAATGAATGAGATTCCTTAAGTCTCATGCACACGTTGCTTAGGACGCATTCAGACATCCGTGCAAATGGGTCCGAGATCAGACTGCAATGCACAGACTGGCCGCCGGTCTCCCAACCTGAGCGTGACAGCTTTATACCTGCAAATCGGTCAGAGATGAAACCACAATGCACAGACTGGCCACTGGTCTGCCGACGTGGGCGTGACAGCTTTATTCAAGCAAATCGGTCACAGACCGGACCGGAATGCACAGACTGGCTGCGAGTCTCCCAACCTGAGCGTGACAGCTTTATACGTGCAAATCAGTCCGAGATCAGACCACAATGTACAGACTGGCCGCCGGTCTCCTGACCCGAGCGTGACAGCTTTATACCTGCAAATCGGTCAGAGATCAGACCACAATGCACAGACTGGCCACTGGTCTGCCAACCTGAGCGTGACAGCTTTATACCTGCAAATCGGTCAGAGATCAGACCACAATGCACAGACTGGCCACTGGTCTGCCGACCTGAGCGTGACAGCTTTATTCCCGCAAATCGGTCAGAGATCAGACCACAATGCACAGACTGGCCACTGGTCTGCCGACCTGAGCGTGACAGCTTTATTCCCGCAAATCGGTCAGAGATCAGACCACAATGCACAGACCGGCCACTGGTCTGCCGACCCGAGCGTGACAGCTTTATTCCCGCAAATCGGTCACAGACCGGACCGCAATGCACAGACTAGCTGCGAGTCTCCCGACCTAAGTGTGACAGCTTTATACGTGCAAATCAGTCTGAGATCAGACCACAATGTACAGACTGGCCACCGGTCTCCTGACCTGAGCGTGATAGCTTTATATGTGCAAATCAGTAAGAGATCAGACTACAATACACAAACTGGCCGCCGGTCTCCTGACCCGAGCGTGACAGCTTTATATGTGCAAATCGGTCTTAGATCAGACCACAATGCACAGACTGGCCCCCCGGTCTCCCGTCCTGAGCATGATAGCTTTATATGTGCAAATAGATCTGAGATCAGACCACAATGCACAGACTGGCCATTGGTCTCCTGTCCTGAGTGTGACAGCTTTATATGTGCAAATCGATCTGACATCAGACCACAATGCGCAGACTGACCACCGGTCTCCCGGCCTGAGCGTGACAGCTTTATATGTGCAAATCGATCTGAGATCAGACCACAATGCACATGTGGCGCCCCTGAGGGTTCGGCCGCCACAGGAATGCTGCACTTCTTTAATGGAGTGTGGTGTTCCTCCTCTGAGGTAAGCCTGGTGTGATGGTAGTGTTCCAGCCTTTTGCATCCAACACCACATTTCCACGAGAGGGAGCTAGTATGCACTAGGTGCTGCTCCCCTGGTTACAGGGAGACTGGGGAACACAAAGTGGTAGGAACCAGTTAGTGGGTGTGGGTGGAGGAACAGTTAGTTAGTTACACTTCTAATTTCATATTTAATAGAATGCCATCTTTGATCTTGGTTCTTTTTGGTCCTTCAAGCCTTTGATGGTTCAAACCTGGTCCTGTGTGGACCTGTCCTTCTAAGTGGTCGTACTGTGCTGTCAAAATACTGTGTGTAAAGTGACTTTCCTCCGGGAGCGCAGATCCTGTGTGGGCCTGCACCGGCGAGGAACACAGCCCTCGTACCCCGATCTATGGGACGAGAGGTAGGTTGCAGACAAGGAATGTCTCAACCCGGCCAAGGACCAGGATCAAGAAGGTCTGGGAGCTTTAGAGTGTGGCTCCCTAGCAAATGGGTCCCGGGGAGGATGCAGACGGAGCGGAGTACGCCACCTGTCCTCGCCTACCTCATCTATTCAGAGGGATTCCGGCTGCAAGAGGGGTACCGGCCCCCGACACCCGACCTCGCACTCTACGTCCAGGACGGGAAAGCCCAGTTAGGCCCTGAGGATCCCGCCGGGCTTGGGATGGAGAGGAATTGCCACCCGAGCCATACACCTGAGAGGAGCTCAGAGGGAGACCCGGCCTATCTACACACGCACAGACGGGAAGGGGTAAAGTCTGTAGTGCAGGAACACTCTGGTGTAGGGATGCTACCTCACACTGTACTTCCTCGGAGGTAGTCAGACCCTCGTCCCTGGTGGCCGCAGGACTCCGCGAGGAGCAGGGAGAAGCCTTGCGCTGCTTATGAGAACTGTGAGTAAAGCCTTGGAAATTCATCCCTATGGCCTCCGGACTGTTCATTACGCGCCATACCACGCGACACGGTGCCCGCACTCCCACACTACTACTACCCCCTTCATCCTGCATTGCCTGCCCTGAGGCCGCGCTCCGCCTGTGGGGAGCAGCGAGAACTTTAGCCGCCATGACATCGGGCCTCATCGGACTGTAGCGGCGCTGGTGGCGCATTACCAGACACCACAGGTGGCGTAGTCGACAATTACCACTCAACCCGGAAAGCCCTAACATCATTTTCAATGTGACGGCCCTGGGCACGGAACGGGTCCAGGCCACGACTGCATCCCCGTTCTCAACGTCGGACCCGGCTCCGAGTACCCCATCTTCCCAGGGCAGGGCTTGCGAGCGTCACATCACTGGCGTAGTCGGCAGGATTGCGTGCCCGCAGCAACGGAGAAAAGTGGCCATTGCTAACGGGTACTGTGCGCCTTACACCTTGGACTGTTGTTTTGCACTTAAAATGGCGCCCGCCCAAGAAGAACAGGCGCCATAATGCTGTGAAAGACTGTCTTTGTACACCTCCCATCGTGGGCTGGGCTCCCGCTTGGCGCCAAAAATGTGGACTGCCCCTTCCATCAGAGACTGTCCGCGGGGTAATGCCCGTCAAACAGGATGGGCTGAACGAAGGCGGGCCTGTCAGCATGCCGCCCAGGAACCGCCCCGAAAGAGGAGGAAGAAGAAGGAAAGCAACAAGGTGCGGCCATTTCAGTCGGAGCTTGGCAGTCAACGGAGGTAGTCATGGATGCCTTTGGGGAGTGAGACCACATGACCACTGAACCCGGTCCAGGCCCTTCACCCGGCAGAGAGCGAAGTGGCGGCGTATTAACACCGGGAGATATTGAGTTTCTCCACTCGGAAGCTCCGGGACTTGCAAGGAGGCAGAAGGAGGCCCAGGAGGCGGCAATGGCTGCGTGGAAAGCGAAGATGCTGCAGCGGATCTGAGACCGCCGTCGAGGAGAAGAGGTTCCAGGACCAGTCGACCCGGAGGTCGAAGTCGAGGGTGACCTAGCGGCAGGTGAGAGTGCAACCCCTGCCCCGGCTGCGGAGCCATCAGAGACGATCCTGGACCTCATGGCGGAGTACATAGTCCCCTACGCCATCACCTGGGAGCAAGCACTAGCTCCTGAGCTGCAACCGGCAGCTGTTGGTGGGGACTTACGCTGTCACGAGAGCTCGGTAACGGAGGTGCCTGGAGCTGCGGAGGAGGCTACCGGCTCCAACCCGGACTGGTCCGCATCGGTAGAGGACTTGCAGCAACCCGTCCTAACCCCGCTACCTGCACCGGCGGTAACCTGGCCCGAGGCCGAGGAGTGGGCCTGGGAAAACCAGGGGGGCGACCTAATGGGCTTCCCGCGGGAGACCAGATCTGAAGCTCGCAGGAGGAGCCAATGGTGCAACGACCAGATCTTCCAACTGGCACGGGAGCAACGTCGGCGGGAGCAACGCTGCGAGCGCCTCGAGGTGAGGACCAAGGCTACAAAGACTCGGGCGCGACTGGAGGAGGCCACCCGTCCTAGTCCCCGGTATGAAGGCCAGGTTGTGCGATTTCACCATGAGGCGGGGTGGGGGTTTATCCGGTGTCCCATGTTCCAGGACGATGTGTTCGACAGCAGGCGGGACGTCGAGCCGCGCCTAAAGAAGGGACACCCCGGCCGGAACCTCTTCCCAGGCGATACTGTGACTTTCACTCGCCACCAGGGGGAGCGTGGGTGGTACGCCCTGGACGTCCGCAAATTGTCTGGGAGTGACGCCACCACGCCCTCAACCTCAGGTGACCGGCTAGCCTCTGTCGGGAAGAATGAGCCCTTCCCTCCACGTGAGCCCCAAGTCTAAAGCAGCCCCGGCTGCTGTAGTTATTGTTTGAAGTTTAATTATTGCTGCTATTTCGTGTGTTTTCCTTTTCCTATAGAGACTTTGGTCCCTGCGGACTATGGCAGGCGGCGGACTGTATTGTAACTAGTTATGCATCTATTTAGGTGCTCCCTATTGGTTTTATACAAAACCGTGCCTACTTTCTACCTCAGACCTCAGAAGCAAAACCTGTCTGGAGTTGCTTGTGTGGGGGTCCAACTCCGGATCTTCATGCCCTGCAGCCACCCCAGGGCCCACGTAGAGGGTTTAGGGCAGGTCCCTCTTGCTACTGAACTGACCGTCGTCACCTTTAAGCAGTCCGCTGTCTTGATCAAAAAGTCTCTTTGTCTTAATTTATAATTTTTGCACTTTTATACCTTTGTACTTTTATAATTTTATACTTTTGCACTTTTGTATTCTCATAACTGTTATGCAACGTTACAAGAAATGTGCCTCCCATAAAGGGATGATAGTTTTACTTGTTATATAAAAATAAATTTTCCTGGGTGCTATTCCTTTGCAGCCCGCGGACGTGCTGTGTTTTACGAGGGGGGAATGTGGCGCCCCTGAGGGTTCGGCCGCCACAGGAATGCTGCACTTCTTTAATGGAGTGTGGTGTTCCTCCTCTGAGGTAAGCCTGGTGTGATGGTAGTGTTCCAACCTTTTGCATCCAACACCACATTTCCACCAGAGGGAGCTAGTATGCACTAGGTGCTGCTCCCCTGGTTACAGGGAGACTGGGGAACACAAAGTGGTATTAACCAGTTAGTGGGTGTGGGTGGAGGAACAGTTAGTTAGTTACACTTCTAATTTCATATTTAATAGAATGCCATCTTTGATCTTGGTTCTTTTTAGTCCTTCAAGCCTTTGATGGTTCAAACCTGGTCCTGTGTGGACCTGTCCTTCTAAGTGGTCGTACTGTGCTGTCAAAATACTGTGTGTAAAGTGACTTCCCTCCGGGAGCGCAGATCCTGTGTGGGCCTGCACCGGCAAGGGACACAGCCCTCGTACCCCGATCTATGGGACGAGAGGTAGGTTGCAGACAAGGAATGTCTCAACCCGGCCAAGGACCAGGATCAAGAAGGCCCGGGAGCTTTAGAGTGTGGCTCCCTAGCAAATGGGTCCCGGGGAGGATGCAGACGGAGCGGAGTATGCCACCTGTCCTCGCCTACCTGATCTATTCAGAGGGATTCCGGCTGCAAGAGGGGTACCGGCCCCCGACACCCGACCTCGCACTCTACGTCCACGACGGGAAAGCCCAGTTAGGCCCTGAGGATCCCGCCGGGCTTGGGATGGAGAGGAATTGCCACCCGAGCCATACACCTGAGAGGAGCTCAGAGGGAGACCCGGCCTATCTACACACGCACAGACGGGAAGGGGTAAAGTCTGTAGTGCAGGAACACTCTGGTGTAGGGATGCTACCTCACACTGGACTTCCTCAGAGGTAGTCGGACCCTCGTCCCTGGTGGCCGCAGGACTCCGCGAGGAGCAGGGAGAAGCCTTGCGCTGCTTATGAGAACTGTGAGTAAAGCCTTGGAAATTCATCCCTATGGCCTCCGGACTGTTCATTACGCGCCATACCACGCGACACGGTGCCCGCACTCCCACACTACTACTACCCCATTCATCCTGCATGGCCTGCCCTGAGGCCGCGCTCCACCTGTGGGGAGCAGCGAGAACTTTAGCCGCCATGACATCGGGCCTCAGCGGACTGTAGCGGCGCTGGTGGCGCATCACCAGACACCACAGGTGGCGTAGTCGACAATTACCACTCAACCCGGAAAGCCCTAACATCATTTTCAATGTGACGGCCCTGGGCACGGAACGGGCCCAGGCCACGACTGCATCCCCATTCTCAACGTCGGACCCGGCTCCGAGTACCCCATCTTCTCAGGGCAGGGCTTGCGAGCGTCACACACAGACTTGTCCCCGCTTTCCCATCCTGACCGTGATAGCTTTATATCCACCTATCAGTCTGTGACCGGACCACAATGCACAGACTGGACACTGGTCTCCCCGCCTGAGCATGACAGATTTATATGTGCAAATCGATCTGAGATCAGACCACAATGCGCAGACTGGCCACCGGTCTCCTGTCCGGAGCGTGACAGCTTTATATGTGCAAATCGATCTGAGATCAGACCGCAATGCGCAGACTGGCCACCGGTCTCCTGTCCTGAGCGTGACAGCTTTATATGTGGAAATCGATCTGAGATCAGACCACAATGCACAGACTGGCCATCGGTCTCCCGGCCTGAGCGTGACAGATTTATACCCACAAATTGGCCTGTGACAGGACCTCAATGCACAGACTGGCCACCGGTCTCCGGGCCCGAGTGTGACAGCTTGATATCCACAAATCAATCCGTGACCAGACCACAATGCACAGACTGCCCCCCGGTCTCCTGTCCTGAGTGTGACAGCTTTATATCCACAAATCGGTCCATGACCGGACCACAATGCCCAGACTGGCCATCGGTCTCCCGGCCTGAGCGTGACAGATTTATACCCACAAATTGGTCTGTGACCAGACCGCAATGCACAGACTGGCCACCCGTCTCCCGACCGGAGTGTGACAGCTTTATATCCACAAATCGATCCGTGACCAGACCACAATGCACAGACTGGCCACCGGTCTCCCGGCCCGAGTGTGACAGCTTGATATCCACAAATCGATCCGTGACCAGACCACAATGCACGGACTGGCCACCGGTCTCCCGATCCGAGTGTCACAGCTTTATACATTCAAATTGATTAGAGATCTGACCACAATGCACAGACTGGCCACCGGTTTCCCATCCTGAGCGTGACAGCTTTATATCCACAAATCGGTCCGTGACTGGACCACAATGCACGGACAGGCCACCGGTCTCCCGATCCGAGTGTGACAGCTTTATACATTCAAATCGATTAGAGATCAGACCACAATGCACAGACTGGCCACTGGTCTCCCGACCCGAGCGTGGCAGCTTTATATGTGCAGATTTAATGGGTCATGCAGCAGCTTGAGTATGCAGTAGAAGATTATGCTAACTCCTGAAAAAGTTTCTTGTAAAGAGACTAGAGCCTAGTAAGTAATTTATATAAACGCCATTGTGGTTTCAGATGTTCTACAGCAGCTGCATATTGCATTAGTCCACCGCAGCTACTGAAGAAAACCTAGTATGGTATCTAAAGACATATACAGTTACATACGTTGAAAAAATAGTCCATCAAGTTCAACATTTCTCTATTAATTATACATTTTGTCACTAAATTAACTATAACCCACAATGTTATGTGTCTGTTTTTATTTTTTTTTTAGTCTTAGTCTTTGAGGGGGCTACGTTTTACTGCAACGATTTAAGCTTTTCCATGACTTAGCTGTGTGAGTTCTATTTTTTTTGTTTTGTTTTTCTTTGTTAGAAGGCTTGTAGTTTCCTTTCATACCATTCTTGGGTACATACAACTTTTTAACACATTTTGATTTATTTTATTTTATTTTTTTGAGGGGGAAGTGAAATGAAAAAAAAAAATGTTTTTCCAATGTTCACTATGCAAGATGAAAAAAAAAGTGTGATTATTCTTGAACTCATGTTTGTATCGTTCCGGTGATACCAAATATTTATCTTTTCTTTTTTTTCCATTTTTTTACCTTTCTTCCATTATGTCAGATTTTTTAGATCAGATTTACCTTTGAGCAGGATCAGAGCTATAAGGATTTGTGCACGACATCTTTTTCAGGCGATTACGCTCTTTAACCCCCTGAAAAAGTGATAAATAAATGGTAAAAAGAAGAACATATGCAGTGCAATGTAAAAACAATTTGCTGTTCATATGTTCAGTCTTTTGAACTTCTATTAACTGCTCCAGGTTTCCAGAAATTCTAGGGTAAAAATACTTATACGAACATAGCGATACCAAATATGTGTATTTTTTTATGGTCGAAAAGGAAAATTATTTGAACTTTTATTTATTTTTTTATTTTTTATTTTTTTATATTTTTAAAAACATTTTTTTCACTTTCTACTGTATTTGTTAGTCCCCCTAGGGGACTTGAACCTGCAATCATCTGATCGCTTGAACTATACACTGCAATACTACAGCACTGCTATGTATAGCGAAAATCATAGTTTCCTATGAAAATCAGCTACAGGCTGGCTTTCACAGGCGTGCCGTCATGAGAAGCCCAGGGGTCTTCCACAGACCCCGGCCGTCAGGGCAATCCATTGGCTCCTTGCTATCAGGTCAAGGTGCAGATTAACAGCGACATTTAACATGTTAACAGTCGGGGGCAAAGCTCCATGCCCCACGCAGCTGTTAGATGCAGATGATGACTGATTATCATAACTATCATCTGCTGGCAAAGATGCAGGTTCGCATATGTACGTCATATGTCGGAAAGGGGTTAAAGATGTACGTGAATATGGATTGTGTTGATGGGTATAAAGTTGATGACATATTCCCTTTAAATAAATAGATGCCTCTTTCCAGAAGCAACGCCTCTCTTGCCCATGGACAATGTCTGGTATTGCACCTCAGCGCTTTACAAATCAATGAGACTATCCTCCAACATTAAATTTAGCCCATTGACAGGTATGGTGTTAATTTTGGAAGGAGCCAGGCATCTTCTACTCCCATCCAACCCCTTTAATGTTAAAGGTATTCATTACATATTTGTATACAGAAATTCTACAGATGTGAAATATATTTTTGAATAATTAAAATTTGTATATATTTTTTATCTATATTTTGTCTCTCTGGTTTATTTCATATGAACTAGTGCAGAGGTCAGTAGCAGACGTTAGACTGTCTGGGTGCAGTTTTATTTGGCCGACCTGAATATTGGGTTCTCTCAAACCCAAATAAATGAGGAAAATATTTTTATGGAAGAGGTATAAAATTATAACTTCTGAGACCTATATAGGGGCGATTCACACGCAAATTGTTCATGTCTGTATCTTCTGAAATAGCCTTCGCCTCCAGACCTGTCATTACCACTAATGACTGGTGTGTATGTGTGCTGAGATTCAGATCCAAATACCATTTTTGGCCTGCAGTAAGCAAAGTGTAGTTTGAGTTAAGAAGTGTTAGGTGCTTTCTGGTGCTGATTTTTTAGCAGCTTTTTTATATGCACTCCTCCTTGTGTTCCTACTTGCCTTGATAAGAACTAACTGGTGATGGTGCCTGGACCCCCACTGATCAGATTTTAATGACCTATCCCAACGATAGGTCATTCATATCTTAGTCCTGGACAACCCCCTTCAGTACCAAATCACACGGGGGTTAATTATAAAGTTTGCTTCAAACAGTTGTTTCTTTTTGTTTTCTAACCTTTCAGACCATCATTGGTATTCCTGCCTCTAAATGGTGAAATCAATTTGCACAGTCACTGTTTGAAACAAACTTTATAATTATTAACCCCCATGTGATTTGGTACTGAAGGGGGTTGTCCAGGACTAAGATATGAATGACCTATCGTTGGGATAAGTCATTAAAATCTGATCAGTGGGGGTCCAGGCACCATCACCAGAAAGTTCTTATCAGGGCAACAAGTGCCTGCAGGAAACAGTACAGGAAGACAAAATCCACAACGGATGGGTGTAGGCATCCACAGGTTAAAGGGGTTGTCCAGACTTTATGTGACTGCAGACTTGTGAACCCTCACAGTGTACACAGTGTGCACAATGAGAATGACATGCAGAAGTAGTGCTGTTGCTTTAAAAGCACAGGAGACAGGAAGTGTTGTGCTCCACAAGCATCCAGCAACTAGAGGGGTTAACACAGTCACAGGAGAAGGGGAGTGTTTTAGCAGAGCCCCAGGGGGATTGTGGGGAAGTTGTTTACTGTCTAGCCAGAGCTGAAGAGAAAGGTGGTGTGTGATTTGTATCTCACAGAAGGCAAGGTAACAGAATTCAGGTCAGGAGGGAAGCTAAAGAAAGGTCAGTTAGACTCCCTGAGCTAACAGTGTGGAGTATTATCGGCCCGGAAGATAAGGACTGGAAGGAATCCTGTCACAGAGATCATCTTTCTCATCATACCCTCCCCCCCTCCATCTCCATGCAGGATAAAGAATGCTGTGTACTATTGAGTCCTTGTGAAGGAAAAGCCTGTGGTTGTGTATGCATTAAAACTGTGCTGTACTGTGCTACTGGATAATAGACTGTGCACTGCTGTGCTGCAAAAGAGACTGTACTGTTGTTACTGGAGCCTGTTGCTCAAAGAGACATTTACATTGCACTGGCCGTGCCTCATTAAATGTTACTGTTCTACCGTTTATGAAGACTCTTGTCAGATGTGTCTGGTCAGCAACTGAATCTATTGTGTGCCTGAGAGAAGCTGCAGCCTATGGTCGCCCTGAGTAATGGCTCCCCCAGGATTCCAACGAATTCATGTAACCGGTCTCGCCCCTATCTGAACTTAGGTTGCGTGTGGGTAACCGGAGCATTGCCAGAATTTTCCAATGCCGATGCCAGGAGTTGATGGGCATGTGACTGCAAGTATGCAGTTTCCATACATGCAGTCACATGCAGACTAGACGTGCATGGCTTCACTCAATGCAAGTGAATTGAGGGATACCGGACACGTCTAGTCGGAATGTGGCCGGCGGTATGCAAATCGCATAATTATGGTCACATTAGAGGGTTTTTGTATTGTTGTTCACCAAGGAGTAAAAATCACAATCTAATTTTATTCTACATGTAGTAAGAATTACGACAGTACCAAATATGTTTGCCTTCTGGTGAATTATTGAAAAAAAAGTAATGATGAATACATATATATATATACACACCATAATTTTGAGGAAGTGGGGGCCCTTTTTAAAAATTCTTTATTTAACATTATAAAAAAAATGTAAAAAAAATTGTAGCACAAAACAAACAGAATAAACAACATTATTTCCTGTGGAACATTAATTGCAAGTTACACATGCCCATGACACACAATGTTTTGTTCGTTAGGTCTACACTGACATAGGAAAGCAGAAAAAAACAGAAAAAGACATAGGAAAGCATTAGACCTCCATCATATTGTCGTATGGAGGGAGTATAAAATTGTAAAAGGGTGTAAATCTATTATAGTAATAAACCCAGTACAGCTATGGATGGACAATTATAAAAACACATTCAGAATTGAATATGTTGTGTTATCCTCATTTTATTTGTTGATCTCTTTGCTTTGCTGGATTGTACATTATTTTTACAATCTACTTATTCCATAAACTCTTTCAATAAGCCTATTTCACCAATTTTATAATATTTATTCTGGCATTTTACACTTCTAAATTTTCCAGGATTCATTATTTCATTCCTGTTTAAGTTCGCAGTAGATATTTATTTTTCTATCTTCATGAAAGTATTTGGTACAGTATACTATGCATAGAGTACAGTCTATACAAAGGATTAAATATGCCTTTTTGGAAAGCAATAAATTACATTACAAATATAGCATTTTTATGTTTTTCCAATTTTCATTTCAAAGAAATTAACTGCTGCTATACTGCCCCCTATGTACAAGAATATAACTACTACAATACTGCCCCTATGTACAGGAATATAGCTACTATAATACTACCCCTATGTGCAAGAATATAACTACTATAATACTGCCCCTTTTGTACAATAATATAACTATGATAATCCTGCTCCCTTTGTACAAAAATATAACTACTATAATACTGCCTCTTATGTACAAGAATATAACTACTGCAATACTGCACCCTATATACAAAAATATAACTGCTATAATACTGCTCCTATGTATGAGAATATAACTACTATAATACTGCCCATATGTACGAGAATATAACTACTATAATACTGCTCCTGTGTACAAGAATATAACTACTATACTACTGCCCCTATGTACAAGAATATAACTAATATAATACTGCCTCCTATGTACAAGAATATTACTACTATAATACTGCCTCTATGTACAAGAATATAACTACTATAATACTGCTCCTATGTACGAGAATATAACTACTATAATACTGCCCCTATGTACAGGAATATAACTACTATAATACTGCACCCTATATACAAGAATCTAGCTACGATACTACTACTCCCTATGTACAAGAATATAACTACTATAATACTGCCCCTATGTAAAAGAATAAAACTACTATAATACTGCCCCTGTGTACAGGAATATAACTACTATAATACTGCCCCTATGTACAAGAATATAACTACTATAATACTGCTCCCTATGTACAAGAATATAGCTGCTATACTACTGCTCCTATGTACAAGAATATAACTACTATTATACTGCCCCTACGTACAATAATATAACTACTATAATACTGCCACCTATATACAAGAATGTAAGTACTATAATACTGCCCCCTATGTAAAGAATGTAAGCACAATAATACTGCTCCTATGTATAAGAATATAACTATTATAATACTGCCTCAATCTATAATAATATAACTACTGTAATACTGCTCCCTATGTACAAGAATGTAAGTACTATAATGCTGCCCCCTATGTACAAGAATGTAAGTACTATAATATTGCCCCTATGTATAAGAATATAACTACTATAATACTGCTCCTATGTATAAGAATATAACTACTATAATACTGCCCCCTATGTACAAGAATATAACTACTATAATACTGCCCCTGTGTACAGGAATATAACTACTATAATACTGCTCCTATGTACAAGAATATAACTACTATAATACTGCCCCTGTGTACAAGAATATAGCTACTATAATACTGCCCCTATGTACAAGAATATAACTACTATAATACTGCCCCTATTTACAAGAATATAGCTACTATAATACTGCCCCTATGTACAAGAATACAACCACTATAATACTGCCCCTATGTATAAGAATGTAAATACTGTAATACTGCCTCTATGTACAAGAATATAACTACTATAATACTGCCCCTGTGTACAAGAATATAACTACTATAATACTGCTCCTATGTACAAGAATATAACTACTATAATACTGCCCCTGTGTACAAGAATATAGCTACTATAATAGTGCCCCTATGTACAAGAATATAACTACTATAATACTGCCCCTATGTACTAGAATATAGCTACTATAATGCTACCCCTATGTACAAAAATATAGCTACTATAACACTGCCCCTGTGTACAAGAATATAACTACTATAATACTGCCCCTGTGTACAGGAATATAACTACTATAATACTGCCCCATGTACAAGACTATAACTACTATAATACTGCCCCCTATGTACAAGAATACAGTCATGGCCAAAAGTATTGAGAATGAGACAAATAGTAATTTTTCCAAAGTTTACTGCTTCATTTTTTGTAATGGCAATTTGCATATACTCCTGAAGGTCAAAGAGTGATCAGCTTAACAGCAATTACTGTACTTGCAAAGTCAATATTTCCCCAGAAAATGAACTTTAACCCCCAAAACACATTTCAACATCATTGCTGTCCTGCCTTAAAAGGAGCAGCTAACATTGTTTTAGTGATTGATCCATTAACACAGGTGTGGGTGTTGATGAGGACAGGGCTGGCGATCAATCAGTCATGATTAAGTAAGAATGACATCACTGGACACTTTAAAAGGAGGCTGGTTCTTGGTATCATTGTTTCTCTTCAGTTAACCATGGTTATCTCTAAAGAAACACGTGCAGCCATCATTGCACTGCACAAAAATGGCCTAACAGGGAAGAGTATCGCAGCTACAAAGATTGCACTTCAGTCAACAATCTATCGCATCATCAAGAACTTCAAGGAGAGAGCTTCCATTGTTGTCAAAAAGGCTCCAGGGCGCCCAAGAAAGACCAGCAAGTGCCAGGACCGTATCTTAAAACTGTTTCAGCTGCGGGATCGGACTACCAGCAGTGCCGAGCTTGCTCAGGAATGGCAGCAGGCTGGTGTGAGTGCTTCTGCACGCACTGTGAGGCGGAGACTCTTTGAGCAAGGGCTGGTTTCAAGGAGGGCAGCAAAGAAGCCACTTCTCTCCAGAAAAAACATCAGGGACCGACTGATATTCTGCAAAAGGTACAGGGAGTGGACTGCTGAGGACTGGGGCAAAGTCATTTTCTCTGATGAATCCCCTTTTCGATTGTTTGGGACATCTGGAAAACAGCTTATTCGGAGAAGAAGAGGTGAGCGCTACCACCAGTCTTGTCTCATGCCAACTGTAAAGCATCCTGAAACCATTCATGTGTGGGGTTGCTTCTCAGCCAAGGGAATCGGCTCACTCACAGTCTTGCCTAAAAACACAGCCATGAATAAAGAATGGTACCAGAATGTCCTCCAAGAGCAACTTCTCCCAACCGTCCAAGAGCAGTTTGGCGCCCAACAATGCCTTTTCCAGCATGATGGAGCACCTTGCCATAAAGCAAAGGTGATAACTAAATGGCTCATGGAACAAAACATAGAGATTTTGGGTCCATGGCCTGGAAACTCCCCAGATCTTAATCCCATTGAGAACTTGTGGTCAATCATCAAGAGACGGGTGGACAAACAAAAACCAACAAATTCTGGCAAAATGCAAGCATTGATTATGCAAGAATGGACTGCTATCAGTCAGGATTTGGTCCAAAAGTTGATTGAGAGCATGCCAGGGAGAATTACAGAGGTCTTGAAGAAGAAGGGGCAACACTGCAAATATTGACTTGCTGCATTAACTCATTCTGTCAATATAACCTATTGGTACTCATAATATAATTGCAATTATATTTCTGTATGTGATATAAACATCAGACAAACACTAATAAAAACCAGAGGCCAGCAGATCATGTGAAAATATAATTTTGGTGTCATTCTCAAAACTTTTGGCCATGACTGTATAACTACTATAATACTGCCCCCTATGTACAAGAATATAACTACTATAACACTGCCCCTGTGTACAAGAATATAGCTACTATAATACTGCTCCCTATGTACAAGAATATAACTACTATACTACTGCTCCCTATGTACAAGAATATAACCACTATAATACTGCTCCTATGTACAAGAATATAACTACTATACTACTCCCCCTATGTACAAGAATATAACTACTATAATACTGCTCCCTATGTACAAGAATATAACTACTATAATACTGCTCCCTATATACAAGAATATAGCTACTATAATACTGCTCCTATGTATAAGAATATAACTACTATAATACTGCCCCCTGTGGAAAATTTAACTACTTTGAAAGATCCATAAAATATAAACTAGACAGCGAAAGATTATAAAATTTTCACAAAAAGTGACTGTAGAAATATAAACAGCAACGTTCTCATTGGCGGCATGAGTGTTAATGCACATTTAATAAAGCTGTCTTGTCAAGAGCCATGTTTTGCGCAAGAAAGAATAAGGTAACCTGAACTTCAGAGTAAAAATAACTCCCCATTTAACTTGTGTCATTAGGATTGTATTTTTCATTTATCAAATCCATCATATTGTGGGTCCTGTTTCCAATTCATTTCCAATATAACTCGGGTAAAGCAAACAATTATTATAACCGTTGTACGGCCATTGCCAAGAATCTGAATTTAAAACAATACGTCTGCAGTAATTATGCCTGAGGAAGATGAATAAAGGGTTCGGTTTCAGAGAGTTTGTTGTTTCTAGAATATTAAAAGGGATGGAATATTACAAGGCGGAGAGCGAGGAGCCGGCGTTATTCAGAGACAGCAACCTGCCTCCTGCATGCTATGACATCTTGTGCCCACACACCCTGTGTGGTATAGGCTAAATACTATAGTACCCTCAAAATCTAGACTATTTATTAATATATTATTACTGAAAGGGAACCTGAAGAACCTAACATAAAAATAAAATGAGCAACTACCCTGTAGTAAGTAAAAAAATAGTAATAGTTTATGCAAATAAGATAGAGTACTTAGTTAACATTGTTTTGATAAAAAAAATTTAAAAGCCATCCCACCACGACAAGGTGACCCCAATCGAGGCGGTACCTAACTCTTGTAGTTCACCTCGCTGTGTGTCAGCCGACGCAAAAATAGAGTAGGACCTGGGTCCCGATTGTTCAGACACTCGCCTGTGGAAATAATTGAATAATAATTGAACAGCCCAAAAATGGGGAGCCATGCCCCACTTTGTACAAAGTACAAAAAACTAAACCAAAACCAAAAAATTGGCTACAGTGTGAATGCACACCTATATATTTAGTAGATAGTAATAGAGCATACTGTATGTTCAGAATTCACCATAAAAGCCAACGTCCATTTACACAAAAGAAATCCGAGGTTGACCCTCCGATTTGTACGCGTTTGCAGTGGATGTGCTGCTAGGTGTGCAACAGATCTTATTTTTTTACTTTTATGAGTGGAATTTACTCAATCAGGTAAAATTTTACTTCCTTCTGCATCTGACTCACCCCCAGGGCCGTGGGGCACTCAAGACCAGACTTCAGGGCAATGCTGGGAGTAGTAGTGGCGACCCGGTCCCGTGGCTCAGGGTGGTCAGACCAGTGGCAGCCTTTTATATGTTTAAGGTAATGTCCGACTACACCAACCGTGGATTGCGGTCAGGGAGGACCGCCGCTGCAAGGCAGACCGCTGAGGCTGGTGTTGGGGATGCAGCAGGGAATAGTACAACTCCCCACGGGAGGAGTGTTGCCTCATGGCAGTGTAATAGGATGCTAGGGGTGATGGTGCAGGTGCAGCAGTAACCACACAGAGTCCAATAATGCAGTCCAGGGTCTTTTACTGCAGATCTTATCACAGACCCACCAGGAGTACAGGGTAGGAATGGACCTGGGTGTCTGAGGGCATTCGGGTGAGCTCCGCTGGTCAGAGTGAGTGGGTAGGCCTACCTTTCTCTCTCTGCCCTTGCTGACTATCTCCCCCTTTAGTGGTATGATAGCCCACGTCCCTGAGCTTGCCGTGTACTACGCCTGTATGGCTTGCGACTCCGGCCTTAAGTACCTGTTGCTTCTCCGTGCCGTACCAGTCCCTCTGTGTGGCGGAGCCTCCAGGCTTCTTGGCCAAGGGACCTGAAATCCCTTGCGGGTTGGTTATCTGCTGCAGGGCTTGCAACCCTGACAGCCTCGGACCCCAG
This sequence comes from Phyllobates terribilis, assembly GCF_046119375.1. NCBI lineage: Eukaryota > Metazoa > Chordata > Amphibia > Anura > Dendrobatidae > Phyllobates > Phyllobates terribilis. Next base: position 89,500,040 of record NW_027362765.1, on the reverse strand, counting down.
TGTCCGGTTGTGTAGTCTCTCTCTGCCAGGATCGGCTCTCGTCGCCTCTGTCCCTGGCTTTCTGCTCCTCCTTTGCCTCCTGGACTCCTCAGCTGCGGCTGACCTGTCTCCCTCTTCTGGGAACCCTTCTGGATACTTCAGAAGTGGGTCCTGGGCTCCCTAACCCTGCCCTCAGTACCAGTTTTTATAGGGGCAGCCTGCTCCCCCTACTGGCCTGGGACAGGAGGTGCTGCATGCAAATGGTCCATGACCAGAGAACCTTCCTCCTGCTCTCAGACACGACCTTACAAGTTTGTGGCATCCAGGCCTGGGGTGACACACATCCATTTTTTTTTCAAGAAATCAACCTGGATTTTATCTGCTGTTTGGAAATGTTTTGCAAAAATCTGGATCACATGAATTGAATGTGACTTGTCCACATATTTGCTGCAGATTTAGGACCCGATTCATCAAGACATGCGTTGTTCCCGCCGATCTTGATGAGGAGATGGGCTGGAGTCAGACGATACGTCTTCATGAGTCTGGAGTAAGTAACAAGTGACATGGACCTTTGTGAGCTAGACCATAAATCTTAATCCAGTCAAGAACTGGAGTGAGTTTTCTGGCTTACATAATGTCATAATTTGTCGTGAGTTAGATGAGCTGTGGCGTCACACCCCTGCCATGCCCCCATCCCACCTTAGCTCGGCTCAATTTGGGAGAGCTGGGAGAAACTGGCGTGAAAAAGCCAACAATCTCAAAATTTAGTCACAACTCTTAGTTGCTTCTAAATTTTGCAACTTTTCAAAGTGAAAGTGAAAACTTTAATGAATTGGGCCCTTAATTTCAAACCCATCTCTTATAAACTAATTCCCCCAATACAGCAGATTGTAGGTGTTAGAGCTCGTAAAATAAGAGGTTCAACTCATTAAAAAAATTTCAGTTTAAAGTGACATAGACCGCGGTATAGTAAAAAATAAAATGCCAACATGTCAGTAACAGTTTATGGCGTAAACTATGCTTCAAAAATTTGCAACTTGTGTAAAAACTGTAATTTTTTTAAAAAATTCTTGCAATATTCCCACAAAAACTTGGAAGAGTAGACATGGATTACCAAGAAGGGGTATGGCCAACAACTTTCAGACAGATATATTAAAGTTTATGCCTGAAAATGTTGCAAAATTTGCACTTGCTCATAAAAAGTGTAGATTTTATTGTGTAATGTATTCTGTTAATAAATTGGACACAATTTATTCCAATATTCTATTTTTTTTTCAGACTGTCCTCCTGTCTTGATAAAGTTGTCCCAACAACTTTTTACAGTAGAAATGCAGAAGTTTACTGTGCCATACGTCTTGAAGATTGGTGAGGTGCTAACTATCTTCTGCCGATCATCACATCTTCTAAGTGGACTTGTCCTTCTGCTTGCCAAACCATCTCAGAAGACCTCCCTCATTAGGACGGGATCCAAGGGAATTCCATCAGGTCTAAGGAGCCATGAAATCTTACTAGCTGTATTTGCTGGAACAATATATTTCTTCAACTCTGCTGCATGCGGTTTTGTGAAAGGTTAGATTATTGGCCGCCGCCGCGGAGAAGCTAGATCTTTAAACGGCGGCCAGATAGGACATGGGAGGCTTCTTTGGTCTGCTACATGTTCCCGCCAGTGTCTTCACATCACACTTGTAGGGGCAGACCTCGGTAGGTGAGAAGTGATTACATTTCTATGTCTGTTCTGTTCTGAGGTTTTTGGGAGTAGAAACGACCGTCCTGTCCGTGCCAAGGTTTGAGCAGTGGTTACTGGAAGTTACAAGCTACTTTCTCATGAATGTTAATTTCTAGCCCTTTCACTTTCCAACTCCTTTATACCAAGGTGCCAGGATAAATTGAAATATGCCATTTTATTTGACGGAACCTTAATGTTTAAAAACGGGGGGCAGGGGATTGCCGAAACCCACTAAGCCTCAAATCAAACATAAACCAGTTTACGTGCAAGATTGACTTATTGGCACATGACTGAGAAGTTTGTGATAGGATTGACTGGTCTTTCATCTATGTTGTGTATACTTGTGTATACTACTATCTACTTAAAGGGGATGTGCAGCCTCTAAAAAAAATGTTCAAGTGGCAGATAGGGTCTCAAAAGGCATACTGGCATATTCACCAGTTCTGATCTCTACAGATCTAGAGAAGTCAACACCGGTGGTCTATGTTGCAAAAGGAAGTGATGATGTGCTGTTTTTTGACTACCTGACCACTGAGATCTTTGATTGGTTGTAGCAGTCAAATAATTAGAATCAGACATCATCAGATATTCTAATTATCTGGCTGGAACATCCGACAGAAGGAAAGAATGTCATCAGTTCATGCCCAGTGTGGACCAATGGAGTGGCCTACACTGGATCCACAAAGTGCCACATTGAAATTTACCAAGCTTTCAACTCCATCTACAACGATGATTATCTATGGACATTAACTGACTGGGATATATATTTGATTTTTTGGGTCAAATTTTATTAATGCATATAGATGAGATGGCCAAAACCATTGATTAAAGGGGTTATCCAGAACTATTTTTTTTTTACGATGGGCTTAAAAACTAACAGGCAGATATTTGATAACTACTTGACTGTGCTACAAAGAGCTGGCTCACAGCAGTCACCGACCGCTCCTGATTCAGCTGTTTCACGTCAACAGAGCTACACTTTTTCTTCCAGGCTGCTTTGTTGATGCAGCGTGACTAAAGAGGTTATGCTGATTGACAGCTGGCTCCCTGCAGTTAGGCAGTGGGGAGCCGGCTGTCAATCAGCATGACATCGGCAGTCACGTCCTGAGCAGAACAGAAAGGAAGATAAGCCGATGCTCTTTTGATGTGATGCCATCAAAAGCCACTGAATCACAATCAGGATTGGTCTGTGATCCTCTGTACCAGCAAAGATCGGTGCCTGCCACAACAGGGAGGTAGTTAGCAACTACCTGCCTGTTCGTTTTCGGCACATTGTAAAAAAATAGTATTGCTCAATCAGATGAGGCACTTAAAGGGGATTCATTTCAGATCAGTAGATGTCGGACTCTCGGCACCCTTCATTGTCTACCAGGCAGAGCTCCATACTTTTTTGGTTGTACTTTGACATTGGCACTCCTGTCAATCAGTTCATTGAAGGAGTATATCCCAGGGCACAACTACTACTAAAAGTACAAACTGAGGGGATGCAATTGCCGCACCCTTACTTCAATCAGCTGATTAGTGGGAGGGAGAGGAGGTGAGCTGTGACATCACCCACTGTGAATGGTGGATCCCGTGTTATCTACTATATATGGAAGTGTATATATATATGTATATTTATGTGTGTGTGTGTATATATGTATATTAATAAATATAGTGAAACATTTTAAAAATGTTCTCAATTTTTTTTTTTAAAATGCAATTAACCTAAAATCCTGATTTAATCAGCAGATCATTTTCTGATTGCACATCCCCTTTAAGTAATAAAGTATGGACACCCTGTAATGGGTATGTGATCCTGCATTGAAGAAAGACTCCAAAGGACACATTTATAGGCGGTATGGGCCTATAAAACAGGAAAATGATCAAATAGAAGGTTTTATAGCAAGTAGGAAAGGGCAGACTGGGTGGCAAATTCCAATTTCTGCAGCATGGAGGATTTTTATTTGGTTCATTTTGATTTACAACTAAAAAACCTTCTTGTTTTAAGCCATGCGTTGGCAGCCATTCAAAATCATAAAAGCTGTGATATTTTTAATGTGCTTTTTCCCCCTCCATGTTAAAAGCTTCTCAGTTTATTTCAATAATAATAACTTGGTGACAGAAAGTGCTGGGGCAGAACGCTGACAACTGAGCTCATTCTACGCGGACCTGGTGATCGCTTACATTGTGACGACCCAGCTGTCATTTACGTGCCTTCATCCCGGCATCTCAGATTTTCACTCTGAAGGGTTAAAGTGATTCGAGGCTCTATTTGATTTGTGATGCGTCTCCGTGATCATCTGAAATCATTTTCTCTAAATCATTAGCCTGCGAGCCTTTCTGAGGAAGTTCTCCAGACGACTGGCAAGATCCAGAAATTAATGGCATGTTTTATTAGCTGAGAATCATCAGTGGCGAGAGAAAACTGGAAGGGGCATGATTGGAGGAAGGATTCTGGAGAGGCCCCACATCTTAATAATGTTTATTAAGGTGCTTTGCAAAGAGCACAGTGGCCAGTGGCTATGCTGGCACAGGAATATGTCCTTCAAGGAAAACTAACTTTTATTTCTTTCCAGTTCCTGTGCAGTTGGATGCAATCACATCAGGCAAAACTGTGGCACACTGCTCAATTTATGGACATAAGGCTAAGTGCACATTGTTTTGGCATATATTGCAACTGTCCTGAATTTGTCTGAAGTATCCCAGGTTTTTTTTTGCAAACGATCCTAGAAAATTTGACAAATAGCGGCAGAGTTTTTCTCAAAGGGGTTGTCCCACGAACAATTTTAAATCATTTTAATCAATAGATCTTGGAATAATAATAAGTTCCACAATTGGATGTGTTAATTTTTTTTTTCCATGTACTGAGATAATCCTATAAATGTGCCCCTTCTATGTACTGTGTTATTTGCTGTGTCCAACCATGTAGATTTGCACCACTTCATTGTTGACAAATACCACAGGTCCTGGAAAGGAGGGGAAGAATAAGAGAGTATATAGACAACACAGAAGCGGATCAAGCTCCTGCCTGTTTTATAACAGGAACAACTGTTTCTGCCGTGTCTCCTTTCCTCTGAACTCAGCGATGTACAAGCTCAGGGGCCACTGGAGCTCCTACGTCACTGACTTGATTTAATGATGAGCACAGAACTGGGGACACGGCAAAAAAACTTACTCCTGTGATAAAATAGGCAGGGAAATGTGTTAAATGACAGAAAACAGCAGCTGCAAGCACCTGCTGCATGATATGTAGTTGTATACTTCCTCCCCTGTTCAGGAGATGTGGTATATTAAACTATTATTTAACATATACTTTGTTCATGGGACAACTCCTTTAAACCCAGCCCACAAAAGGGTTTCTTCTGTCAAAATATGCGAACTTTAGATGGGGCAAAAGTGCCCCTAAATTACAAAGACAAATGTTAGTAACTAAGAATTGCCGATGGTATACACTCATGAGGTATATGTCCAACAATGGCAACATTCTTAATATATCACTGCCACCAAAGGGACCCGTTAAAAAAAGTGTCTATAGCACAGATTGGGGATCGCAGTGGAGTAAAGAGAGTCTATCGAGCTCTGGTGCAGGATTTGGACCAGGACCCCCATCCTGAATATATACTGCTTTAGAAATGGCTTTATAACCTTTTTCAGACTGATATATCTCAAATACTTTGTTTCTCATTTATTCCTGAATTTCTTTGGATCGCAGCATGATCTCTAGCTTTTAAGGATCTTTTGGTCTACTTCACTTTGTCAGGCAGGTCTTATTGAAGTGATTTTTTTTTATTGAGAACAGGTGTGGCAGTAATCAGGCCTGTATGTGGTTAGGGAAATTGAACCCAGCTTCCCAAAGATGTGATAAACCACAGTTAATTTATGTTTTAAGGGGGAAAGGGGGCAATGACTTTGTCACACAGGGCCCTGTAGGTTTGGATTTATTTTTCCCTTAATAATAAAGACCTTCATTTAAAAACTGCATTTTGTTTTTATTTGTCTTATCTGTGAGATTCTGTGGCATGACCTTAAAAAAGCAGTTCATGGTTGGAAATCCTCCAATGTGGCTGAACTACAACAATTTTTCCAAGATGAGTGGCCAAAATTCCTCCAGAGTGTTGTAAAAGACTCATTGCCAGTTACCCCAAACGCTTGACTGTGGTTGTTGCTGCTAAGGGTGGCCCAACCAGTTATTAGGTTTAGGGGGCAATCATTTTCATACAGGGCACTGTAGGTTTCGATTTTTTTTAGTTAATAATAAAGACCTTCATTTAAAAACTGCATTTTGTGTTTACTTGTGTTATCTTTGTCTAATATTTAAATTAGTCTTGTGATCTGAAACATTTAAGTGTGACAAACATGCCAAAGAATAAGATATCAGGAAGGGGGGCAAACATTTTTTCACACCACTGTATATATATATATATATATATATATATATATATATATATATATATATATATTGTATACATGTACAGTGGATACGGAAAGTATTCAGACCCCTTTAAATGTTTCACTCTTTGTTTCATTGCAGCCATTTGGTAAATTCTAAAAAGTTAATTTTTTTCTTATTAAAGTATACTCTGCACCCCATCTTGACTAAAAAGAAACACAAATGTAGAAATTTTTGCAAATTTATTAAAAAAGAAACACTGAAATATCACATGGTCATAAGTATTCAGACTCTTTGCTCAGTATTGAGTAGAAGCACCATTTTGAGCTAGTATAGCCATGAGTCTTCTTGGGAATGATGCAACAAGTTTTTCACACCTGGATTGGGGGATCCTCTGCCATTCTTCCTTGCAGATCCTCTCCAGTTCCATCAGGTTAGATGTTGAACGTTGATGGACCGCCATTTTTAGGTCTTTGCAGAGATGCTCAGTTGGATTTAGTTTAGGGCTCTGGTTGCTCCAGTCACTAATAGTCACAGAGTCGTTCGGAAGTCACTCCTTTGTTATTTTAGCTGTGTGCTTAGAATCATTGTCTTTTTGGAAGGTGAACCAAGTCTGAGGTCCAGAGCACTCTAGAAGAGGTTTTCATCAAGGATATCTCTGTACTTGGCCACATACATGTTTCCTTTAATTGCAACCAGTCGTCCTGTCCCTGCAGCTATAAAACACCCCCATAGCATGATACTGCCACCACCATGTTTCACTGTTGGGATTGTATTGCGCAGGTGATGAGCAATGTCTGGTTTTCTCCACACATACCGCTTAGAATTATCACCATCATCAGACCAGAGAATCTTATTTCTCATAGTCTGGGAGTCCTTCATGGGTTTTTGAGGAAACTCTATGCGGGCTTTCATTTGTCTTGCACTGAGGAGAGGCTTCCATCAGGCTACTCTGCCATAAAGGCCTGACTGGTGGAGGGCTGCTTCGATAGTTGACTTTGTGGAACTTTCTCCCATCTCCCTACTGCATCTCTGGAGCCGCCCCAAAAGAAGGAGGAGAAACAGACCGCACCCAGCAGCAAAGATGGAAGCAGCAAAGGAGATGTCCTCCGTCGCTGGCCCACCTGCTGCTACCTCCCTCACTATGGAGGGAATCCACCTGACCACAGAGGAGGTCGAGTTCCTCCGTGGTGAAACGCTGGAATTGACCCGGAGAGTCGAAGAGGTCCAGCGACTGGCCGCCGCAGAGTGGAGAGAAGAGGTGTTGCGGAGGATCAAGGACCACAGCCAGAGCTTGTCGCGCCTGTCAAGTGAGGCTCCAGCCCAGGCGGAGGAAGCCCAGGAGGCCCCGTGCAGTCCAAGTGCAGGTAAGGCTAAAACCCCTATCCCGGGCGTGGGACGCACCGAAGCCCTCCAAAGTATCCTGCCGGCACCCCTATCCTCGGGCGCCATCGCATGGGAGCAGCTCCTGGCTCCAGAGGCCGAGGCCCAAGCCACCACCACAGTCGGGGACCTGCTATGCCTCCCGACTCCCGTACCAGAACCTCCTGCGCTTACTTGGGTGAACACCTGCCCCAACCCGGACTGGTCCGTACCAACAGAGGGCCCGCAGCAGCCCCTGTTACAGCCGCTATCTGCGCCCCCGGTCACCTGTCAAGCGGCTGAGGAGTTTGCCTGGGACAACCGGAGGGGTGACCTGATGGGCTACCCCTGGGAGACCCAGGCCGAAGCGCGTAGGCGAGAGGACACTTGCAGAAAAGAGCTCCTCCAGTTCGAGAAGGAGCGGCGTGACAAGAGGGTCCGCTGTGAGCGTCTGAAGGTGTGTGCCAAGGCTGCCAAAACGCAGGCCCGTCAGGCGGAGGCCACCCGTCCAAGCCCCCGGGAAGAAGGCGTTATCGTGCGCTTCCACCAGGTGGCAGGATGGGGCTTCATCCGCAGCCCACAGTTCGGCCGAGACGTGTTCGTCAACCGGTGGGACGTCGAGCCGTGGCTGGAGCAGGGCCACCCTGGCCAGAAACTCTACCCGGGCGATTTGGTATCTTACACCCGCCACCACGGGGAGCGTGGGTGGTATGCCCTGAATGTCCACAGGGTATTTAAGGAGGATACCCCCACCCACCTACCTGCAGAGGACTGGTCAGGCTCCGTCAGGAAAGATGAGCTATTTTCCCGGTGGGGATACCACTTTTGAGCAGCCCCAGGAAATGTATCTCCCCTTTGTTTGAACTGTTATTTGTTTTTTCAAGTTTTTCACCCGGATTTAGTTGAGAGAGACATTTGTCCCTGCGGACGCTAAGCAGTAGACAGACTAACTTTGTATATAGTTTGCACTTATTTAGGTGCTCCCTATTGGTTTTATGCAAAACCACTTCTACCTCAGACCTCAGAAGCAAAACCTGTCTGGAGTGGCTCTACTGGAGGTCAAACTCAGGATCTCCATGCCCTGCAGCCACCCCAGGGCCTACGTTGGGGGTTTTGGACAGGTCCCTCATGCTGCTGAACTGACACTTTCTACCATATTTTCTACTGATCTGTCTACATGAATAATGTCTCTTTGATGTTTTCTATATTTATACTATATATATATATATATATATATATATATATATATATATATATATCATGCAACGTTAAAGTGTCCTAGCCTCCCATAAAGGGAAGATTGTTTCATGTTTACTAAAACTTTTAAAATCTGAATGTCTGTGCCACTCTTTACTCTATTGCAGCCCGCGGACGTGCTGTGTTTCACCAGGGGGAAATGTGGCGCCCCTGAGGGTTCAGTAGTCACAGGGGTACTGCACCTCAGCTCGAGGTGTGGTATCTTCCAGGTAAGGATGAAGCATTTCTCAGGACCCCACTTTACCACTCAACACTACACCACTCCTGTCCTGTAGGGGGCCTAAATGCACCAGGGTGCTGCCCCGGGCTGGGATAGAGGAGATGGGGGAACCAAAGATAGGGGGAACCATGTAGTGGGTGAGGGTGGAGGACACACTTTTAGGAAACACTTATTGATTCATATTTAATCTACGGCCATCTTAAGTTCAAGGTCTTTGATTGAGGGTCTTCTGTCAGGGTCCAGCAAGAGTCTGTAGCTGGCGGAAGATTCGCGATCCTCATACTCTGGCCTTGAGACGAGGAGCGGGTCAGAGTTAACCACTGTCTCTACCCGGTCAGGGTCCTGTTCTAAGAAGGCCTTGGAGGGGAGCAGAGGAGATAGGCTCCACAGGCCAAAGGATCCCAGGGGGATACGGACAGAGCGGAGTCGCCACCTGTATTCCTTACTCTGGCCTAGTCAGAGTGATTCCTGCTGCAAAAGGGGTAACCGGCCCCCGATATCTGACTTTGTCACTTCACGTCTCAGTCAGAGAAGCCCGGAGGCTTAGTGGAGCGGAGTCGCCACCTGTATCTTTTAAACTGCATTTACCCAGTGGGACCCAGCCTTACACCACGTTCATTCCACGCACAGTCAGGAGAAGACTTAGTGGGAGAACTTACCAAGGAGAGGAACACACACCAGAGGGGTCTCGACAGGTGCTCCTGATCTACCTGGGAAGTGCTGGACCCCCTTCCCGGTGGCCGCAGTACGCCGTGTGTGGCAGAGGGAAGCTTTGCGGCTAAAGTTCATCTAACGTGAGTAAAGAACTGGATGACTTCACACACCGCCTCAGCCTGTTATTTCCTGCGCGGCACTGCACCCACCATTCCTTCTCACACTGCCCTGAGGCCTGCTCCGCCTGTGGGGAGCCGTCCCATCTTAGCTGCCCATAACACCAGCCTTAATGGACTGTTGCAGCGCTGGTGTCCATCACCGGAAACCACAGGTGGCGTAATCGAAATACCACTCATCCTTGAAAGCCCAATATTTTTATGTGACGGCCCTGGGCACGGAACGGGTCCAGGCCACGACTGATTCCCTGCAACATCTACACTGACCCGGCTCCGAGTAACCCCATCACTCAGGGAGGGCGAGACATCACATGAGTACTGCAGAAATTCTTTTGTAACCTTGGCCAGATCTGTGCCTTGCCACAATTCTGTCTCTGACCTCCTTGGGCAGTTCCTTTGAACTCATGATTCTCATTTGGTCTGACATGCACTGTGAGCTGTGATGTCTTATATAGACAGGTGTGTGCCTCTCCAAATCAAGTCCTATCAGTTTAATTAAACACAGCTGGACTCCAATGAATGAGTTGAACCATCTCAAGGAGGATCGCAAGGAAATGGACAGAATGTGACTTAAATATGACTGTCTGAGCAAAGGGTCTGAATACTTATGACCATGTGATATTTCAGTTGTTCTTTTTTAATTAATTTGCAAAAATTTCTACAATTCTGTTTTTTCAGTCAGGATGGGGTGCAGAGTGTACTTTAATGAGAAAAAAATGAACTTTTTAGAATTTACCAAATGGCTGCAATGAAACAAAGAGTGAAAAATTTAAAGGGGTCTGAATACTTTCCGTACCCACTGTATATATACTCCATCCATATATATATCTCCATCATCATGGTATACATGTGCCCCATCCTGGTATATATATCCCCCATTGTGGTTTATGTCCCTTATCCTGAGTCCTATCCTGATATATATATCTCATCCTGGTAAATGTCCCCTTTCTGCTGCTGTTCTTTAATGTACAGAAAAAAATAAACAATTATGCTCACCAGAGACGTACACTACCATCCAAAAGTTTGGGGTCACCCAGAAAATTTTGTGTTTTCCATGAAAACTCATACTTTTATTTATCAAATGAGTTGCAAAATAATTAGAAAATATAGTCCAGACATTGACAAGGTTAGAAATAATGATTTTTAATAGAAAGAATAATTTTCTCCTTCAAACTTTGCTTTCGTCAAAGAATGGTCCCTTTGCAGCAATTCCAGCATTGCGGACCTTTGGCATTCTAGCTGTTAATTTGCTGAGGTAATCTTGAGAAATTTCCCCCCATGCTTCCTGAAGCCCCTCCCACAAGTTGGATTGGCTTGATGGGCACTTTTTGTGTACCATACGGTCAAGCTGCTCCCACAACAGCTCAATGGGGTTGAGATCTGGTGACTGCGCTGGCCACTCCATTACAGATAGAATACCAGCTGCCTGCTTCTTCCCTAAATAATGCATAATTTGGAGGTGTGCTTTGGGTCATTGTCCTGTTGTAGGATGAAATTGGCTCCAATCAAGCGCTGTCCACAGGGTATGGCATGGCGTTGCAAAATGGAGTAATAGCCTTCCTTATTCAAAATCCCATTTACTTTGTAGAAATCTCCCACTTTACCAGCACCAAAGCAACCCCAAACCATCACATTACTTCCATGCTTGACAGATGGCGTCTTTTCAGTTGTTCTGCGTCTCACAAATGTTCTTCTGTCTTAAACTTTGATTTGTCTGTCCATAAAACTTTTTTCCAATCTTCCTCTGTCCAATGTCTGTGTTCTTTTGCCCATATTAATCTTTTCCTTTTATTAGCCAGTCTCAGATATGGCTTTTTCTTTGCCACTTTGCCCTGAAGGCCAGCATCCCGGAGTCGCCTCTTCACTGTAGACGTTGACACTGGCGTTTTGCGTGAACTATTTAATGAAGCTGCCAGTTGAGGAGCTGTGAGGCATTGATTTCTCAAACTAGAGACTCTAATGTACTTGTCTTGTTGCTCAGTTGTGCAGCGGGGCCTCCCACTTCTCTTTCTACTCTGGTTAGAGCCTGTTTGTGCTCTCTACTGAAGGGAGTAGTACACACCGTTGTAGGAAATCTTCAGTTTCTTGGCAAGTTCTCGCATGAAATAGCCTTCATTTCTAAGAACAAGAATAGACTGTCAAGTTTCACATGAAAGTTCTCTTTTTCTGGCCATTTTGAGAGTTTCATAGAACAAACAAATGTAATGCTCCAGATTGTCAACTAGCTCAAAGGAAGGTCAATTTTATTGCTTCTCAAATCAGCCAAACCGTTATCAGCTGGGCTAACATACTTGTGCAAGGGTTTTCTAGGGTTTTCTAAACATCCATTAGCTTTCTTACACAGTTAGCAAACACAATGTACCATTAAAGCACTGGAGTGGTGGTTGTTGGAAATGGGCCTTTATACACCTACAGTGCCTACAAGTAGTATTCAACCCCCTGCAGATTTAGCTGGTTGACACATGCGGAATTAACTTGGCATTGTGACATTTGTACTGTAGATCAGCCTGGAAGTGGGAAATGCACTGCAGCAAATTTTTTTTTTTTTTTTTTTTTAAAAACGTTAAAAGTTAATTCAGAGTGTCATTTATTATTCAACCCCTCAAACCACAAGAATTCTGTTTGGTCCCCCTAAAGTATTAAGAAGTAGTTCAGGCACCAAGAATAATGAGCTTCACATGTGTGGATTAAAGATCTCTTTTGCCAGCCTTTTCTGACTATTTAAGACCCTCCCCAAACTTGTGAACAGCACTCAGACATGGTCAACATGGGAAAGACAAAGGAGCATTCCAAGGCCATCAGAGACAAGATCGTGGAGGGTCACAAGGCTGGCAAGGGGTACAAAACCCTTTCCAAGGAGTTGGGCCTACCTGTCTCCACTGTTGGGAGCATCATCCATAAGTGGAAGGCTTATGGAACTACTGTTAGCCTTCCACGGCCTGGACAGCCTTTGAAAGTGTCCTCCCGTGCCGAGGCCAGGCTTGTCCGAAGAGTCAAGGCTAACCCAAGGACAACAAGGAAGGAGCTCCGGGAAGATCTCATGGCAGTGGGGACATTGGTTTCAGTCAATACCATAAGTAACGTACTCCACCGCAATGGTCTCCGTTCCAGGCGAGCCTGTATGGTACCTTTACTTTCAAAGCGTCATGTCAAGGCTCGTCTACAGTTTGCTCATGATCACTTGGAGGACTCTGAGACAGACTGGTTCAAGGTTTTATGGTCTGATGAGACCAAGATCGAGATCTTTGGTGCCAACCACACACGTGACGTTTGGAGACTGGATGGCACTGCATACGACCCCAAGAATACCATCCCTACAGTCAAGCATGGTGGTGGCAGCATCATGCTGTGGGGCTGTTTCTCAGCCAAGGGGCCTGGCTATCTGGTCCGCATCCATGGGAAGATGGATAGCACGGCCTACCTGGAGATTTTGGCCAAGAACCTCCGCTCCTCCATCAAGGATCTTAAGATGGGTCGTAATTTCATCTTCCAACAAGACAACAACCCAAAGCACACAGCCAAGAAAACCAAGGCCTGGTTCAAGAGGGAAAAAGTCAAGGTGTTGGAGTGGCCTAGTCAGTCTCCTGACCTTAACCCAATTGAAAACTTGTGGAAGGAGCTCAAGAATAAAGTCCACATGAGACACCCAAAGAACCTAGATAACTTGGAGAAGATCTGCATGGAGGAGTGGGCCAAGATAACTCCACAGACCTGTGCCGGCCTGATCAGGTCTTATAAAAGACGATTATTAGCTGTAATTGCAAACAAGGGTTATTCCACAAAATATTAAACATAGGGGTTGAATAATAATTGACCCACACTTTTATGTTTAAAATTTAATAAAATTCAACTGAGCAACATAACTTTTTGGTTTGTAAGATTTATGCTTCTGTTCATAAAACCTACTCTCGAATGCAATTTGAAGGCTCTAACTTATTTGCATCTTATCAAACCAGCTAAATCTGCAGGGGGTTGAATACTACTTGTAGGCAATGTATGTAGATATTGCAATAAAAACAAGACATTTGCAGCTAGAATAGTCATTTACCACATTAACAATGTATAGAATGTATTTCTGATTCATTTAATGTTAGCTTCATTGAAAAAAATGTGCTTTTCTTTAAAAAATAATGACATTTCTAAATGACCCAAAACTTTTGAACGGTAGTGTACATAGAAGTCATGGGGCCCCATAGCAGGAGTATAATGCACTCCCCATAGTACTCCATATAGTATAATGCATCTCCATACAGTGGTGGCCAAAAGTATTGTCACCCCTGCAATTCTGTCAGATAATACTCATTTTCTTCCTGAAAATGATTGCAATCACAAATTTTTTGGTATTATTATCTTCATTCAATTTGCTTGCAAGGAAAAAACACAAAAGAGAATGAAGCAAAAATCAAATCACCTCCGCCATGTTTGACTGTAGGGACCGTGTTCCTTTCTTTGAATGCCTCTTTTTTTTCCTGTACACTCTATGTTGATGCTTTTTCCCAAAAAGTTCTACTTTTGTCTCATCTGACCAGAGAACATTCTTCCAAAACGTTTTAGGCTTTCTCAGGTAAGTTTTGGCAAACTCCAGCCTGGCTTTTTTATGTCTCGGGGTAAGAAGTGGGATCTTCCTGGGTATCCTACCATACAGTCCCTTTTCATTCAGACGCCGACGGATAGTACGGGTTGACACTGTTGTACCCTCGGACTGCAGGGCAGGTTGAACTTGTTTGGATGTTAGTCGAGGTTCTTTATCCACCATCAGCACAATCTTGCATTGAAATCTCTCGTCAATTTTTCTTTTCCGTCCACATCTAGGGAGGTTAGCCACAGTGCCATGGGCTTTAAACTTCTTGATGACACTGCGCACGGAAGACACAGGAACATTCAGGTCTTTGGAGATGGACTTGTAGCCTTGAGATTGCTCATGCTTCCTCACAATTTGGTTTCTCAAGTCCTCAGACAGTTCTTTGGTCGTCTTTCTTTTCTCCATGCTCAATGTGGTACACACAAGGACACAGGACAGAGGTTGAGCCAACTTTAATCCATGTTAACTGGCTGCAAGTGTGATTTAGTTATTGCCAACACCTGTTAGGTGCCACAGCTAAGTTACAGGTGCTGTTAATTACACAAATTAGAGAAGCATCACATGATTTTTCAAACAGTGCCAATACTTTTGTCCACCCCCTTTTTTAGGTTTGCCGTGGAATTGTATCCAATTTGGCTTTAGGACAATTCTTTTTGTGTTTTTTCATTGAAGACAAATTAAATGAAGATAATAATACCAAAGAATTTGTGATTGCAATCATTTTCAGGAAGAAACTGAGTATTATCTGACAGAATTGCAGGGGTGCCAATACTTTTGGCCACCACTGTATATAATGCACAGCTCACAGTCCTCCATATTAGTAGAATACAGAGCCCATATTGTTCATATAATATAATACGCAATCCATAGTCCTTCATATAGTATAATGCAGAGCCCTTAGTCCTCTATATAGTATAATGCACAGCCCATTGTCATTCATGTAGTATAACACACAGTCCATAGTCATCCATATTGTATAATACACAGCCCATAGTTCCCCTTATTAGTATAATATACAGCCTATATCCTCCATATAGTATAATGCACAGCCCCTAGTCCTCCATATAGTATAATGCACAGCCCATAGTCATCCATGTAATATAATGTACAGCCAATAGTCCTCCATATAGTGTAATGCACTCTCCATAGTCATCCATATAGTATAGTGCACCTCCATATTAGTGTAATAAACATATAATTTTATACGTATTGCCAGCTATGGTGAGGGTTGGTTTTTCTGCTGGGAAACTGCATCCACACATTGTACCCGATCGCTTACTGGAGGATTGTGCACTTTTGTCTGATCCAGGAAGTGTGCGCGGTCCCTCAGGGCGTAGGAGGTGCTTCTGAAGTGTAGTGTGCTTCAGTGGAGAAGTCAAGATGTGAGGAGATGTAGCAACATGGAGGTCCAGATGAAGAAGATCAGCATGCTCTCTGCAAAGGACAGGCTGCATGAGGCAGGGTATCAGTCCTTAGGGCCACAGAGACTTCCAGGGTCCGTGGTGAAACTAAGAGACTACTTGGTCTTCATATAACGAGCAGCGAAGTGTTTTGCCCAGAAGCTCAGAAGCGCATAGAATCAGGGACACTGCTGCAAGAGAAATTAAGTGTTTTCCCACAGGATTTAAGCGGCCTGCTTGCTAGAAGGGATCACGAATTCAGTACCTGGCTATCTTGGACCTCTAGAGTCCAAGGAGTCTTTGAATAGAGATATAATTAGCAGCAGGAAGGCTACACTACATCACAGCAGAGAAAGTGAACCCTCACCATGCAGGTCCATCCAAAAAATTGTATGTAAGTTGTATGGAATCTTCTGGAACTGTTTGCAGAACTTCAGTAAAAGGTACAAAATGGTTATTACCCTGTTTAACGCCGGTTATTCTCTGCTGCACCATTCCTGCTCTTACTCCCCTGGGAGCCAGCCCTGTTTGGTAAGGCTTAATCATCTGGCAGTGTTCATCACCACCTAACTCCCAGGGGCCTTCATCAGTGCCTGACCATACCAGGCTGAACATCCCAACTGGCGTCACAAACCTTTTTATTATTTTATGATTAACCCCACAATTGACAAAAAGACTGTCACGTGCCCCCAGTCAGGTCTGACCAGCACTCGGACCGTTGTGCACTAGTACTTTGAGCGCAGCGGTCAGGGCGGTACATATGCTGCTACAGAGTCAAT
Source organism: Phyllobates terribilis (assembly GCF_046119375.1). Lineage (NCBI taxonomy): Eukaryota > Metazoa > Chordata > Amphibia > Anura > Dendrobatidae > Phyllobates > Phyllobates terribilis. Next base: position 89,483,533 of record NW_027362765.1, on the reverse strand, counting down.
AATGAGTGGATAAAATGTGATGTGAACATTCAATAATTCTAGTGTGTAGCAATAGAAGTCTCTATTATTTCAGCGGTGCCTGCCTTTATTGCTTTAAAGGGGTTGTCCGGAGCATTAACATTGATGGACTATCCTTAGGATAGGTTATCAGTGTCTGACCAGTGGGGGTGCGACACCTGGCCAATCATCTGTTCTCAAGATCAGGGGCGGCCAGAACAGCTCCATCAATGGAATAGTGAGAGCGGTCAAGTGCTGGACAGCCACCCCCTATTGATTTCAATACATATCGCAACTAACTAGACTCTGTGGCTATATTTTACAGTCCTTGTTAAATTACTTGCCTGGACCCAGGTTTCATGACCTAAATACCCCCATAGGCATAAATGAAGTCAGGAGATCCCCGGTCGGGCGGGGACGAGAGGTGGTGTAACAGGTCCTCTGAAATACAGTTGCTATAAACTCATGTAGATTTAGCTTATAGAGGTTTTCTGATTTCAGAGTGCCCCTCTTTAAAAAACAAATAAAAAAACAGGTCTTCCCAGGTCTGACTATGAGCCTCCAACAGCGCTCCTGGTGTAGACAATACTAACTTCACAATGACATCAGTGCAGCCAATCAGTGAGCTCAGTGGCTTGTGCCGTCAACTCGGGCAGAGTCGCTGAGAACAGACACCAGGAGGAGCAGTGGAGATTTGGAACTGGACCAGGGGAGGGTGAATAAAGTACCATTATTTTTTAAACAAACTACAGCTAGGGGACAGGGGTTTTCCACGATTAGAAAACGCCTTTAAGACACAAGATGGAGCAGCAGCACGTAGCAGGTTTCACAGGGTTTAGGACAGGTTCAGATTTTTTTGTTTTGTTTTGGTTGATTTTGCTGCTTTTAAAAACTTAATAGTCACAGATATCCAAATTTCTACTTTACATAAAATCCCAGAAAACTTTTGTGACCATTAAAAGTCAAATACTGAGCCCTGATTTCAATTAAGACAACAAAAAAAGAAACCCTACGTATTTATAAAGCAGACATTTCCTGATGTGATTCCTAAGTGGCCATTACGAATTCCTCTGCCCTCCCAAACTTAATGTTTTAATTGCCTGATTTGAATAAAATCCAGACACGTATGAAGCTCATTTTTATTTTGTCTCTTTCGGCTTCGCATCCCACACAAAGGCAAAACAAAGGGACAAATCCACCCTCTCCCCATTCTCCTCCGCTCCTTCGCAGGTTTTGTTTCATTTTTAATGTATTGAAATAAATCCTTTGAAAATTAAAAAGGAAATGGTAACAGTGGGGCGAGGAGGGTTGCCCCACCGGTATAGATATAATAGGGGAGGGGGGGATGGAATTTCTCATAGTGGAATCCCTATATATCACAAACTCTTTGAAAATGTTATAATTAAAGAATGAAAATAATTTACGGTAATTCAATATTTTGTATATGTAGAAAAAGAAAGTACCAAATTATTGTATAGATTATTTTTTTTACTTATTTTTTTAAATTTTCTCAGAATGGGACGCAGTTCTATACCATTGTTGCATTCCCTTCATGCTTATGAGGTCCTAGAGGTTGGACTCCCAATTTATTAAAGGGTTGCCCACTAATGGGACAACTCCTTCTTAGTCACTATGTTTCCCCCAAATAAAGTAATAAAAGCTATACTCACTTACTCATGTTGGCACCATCCCAGCAGTGTTGGCACTAGCTTTCTCAGGGCTTGCGTGACATTGTTATATCATACGAACCCTGTGGCCAATCAGCAGCCACTTCACTGTTTCCTCCTTCAGACGTAATTGATATCTGGAGGAAGTGAGAACTGTGGCTGCTCTCTTACTTCCTCCAGAAGAGTACAGTGAGGTGGCCGCTGATTGGCCACAGCGATTGTTTGGTATAACAATGTCAGGCAAGCCCTGGGAAAGCTCTGGTTTCTGCATTTAGTGCAGGTAAGGGTGTGGCCTCCCTTTCTTTGTGCTGGACATAACGTTTATATAGCTTCCCATTTGCTGGGTATCCATTCGGGACCCAGTCATGCTCTGCCTTTATTCACATTGACGTCACTTTGACACATGGTAAGGTTTTAATACTAAAGGTTAGAACCACCCCGATTTGGGTACACCCCTGAGCTGGTGGGATGGCTTTTACACTTTTTTGATCAAAAACAATGTTTTCAATGTACTCTTTATTTATATGCACTATTGTTTTTACTTATTTAATAACTTATCTTAGCAAAATCACTTTATGAGGATTGGAATACCTCTTAAAAAATAACTGGAGTTGTATATATCTGTATTCAATGAATTCTCCCTCGTAGCCGCTAAAACTGTTTCAATTTATGCGCCAGATTATTGAGAATGGTCCCAATGAAATGTATGGGATCAGTTCTGGCAAGGTATCTGCAACATCCTAGAGGGAAAAGGAAAACTAGCAGATAAATGTAAATGAGCTAACAGTATCATAAAAAATGGTAAACAAAAATGTTTTAATAGTGGTTATACTAAAATTTAAATTTTCACCAACATAGCAGGAGAACATAATGGCTGAAGATCTATTTCCCAGGTTTTTTATTTTAGGTGGGCATGCTCTTAAATTTCCAACATCACAACCAGCATATACACTACCATTCAAAAGTTTGGGGTCATTTAGAAATGTTATTATTTTTGAAAGAAAAACACATTTTCTTTCAATGAATCTAACATTACATGAATCAGAAATACATTCTATACATTGTTAATGTGGTAAATGACTATTCTAGCTGCAAATGTCTTGTTTTTATTGCGATATCTACGTAGGTGTATAGAGGCCCATTTCCAACAACCACCACTCCAGTGTTTTAATGGTACATTGTGTTTGCTAACTGTGTAAGAAGGCTAATGGATGTTTAGAAAACCCTAGAAAACCTTTGCACAAGTATGTTAGCCCAGCTGAAAACGGTTTGGCTGATTTGAGAAACTATAAAATTGACCTTCCTTTGAGCTAGTTGACAATCTGGAGCATTACATTTGTTTGTTCTATGAAACTCTCAAAATGGCCAGAAAAAGAGAATTTTCATGTGAAACTCGACAGTCTATTCTTGTTCTTAGAAATGAAGGCTATTCCATGCGAGAAGTGGCCAAGAAACTGAAGATTTCCTACAACGGTGTGTACTACTCCCTTCAGAGGAGAGCACAAACAGGCTCTAACCAGAGTAGAAAGAGAAGTGGGAGGCCCCGCTGCAATGCTGAGCAACAAGACAAGCACATTACAGTCTCTAGTTTGAGAAATCGACGCCTCACAGCTCCTCAACTGGCAGCTTCATTAAATAGTACACACAAAACATCAGTGTCAACATCTACTCTGGGATGCTGGCCTTCAGGGCAAAGCGGCAAAGAAAAAGCCATATCTGAGACTGGCTAATAAAAGGAAAAGATTAATATGGGCAAAAGAAAACAGACATTGGACAGAGGAAGATTGGAAAAAAGTTTGAGGTGTTTGGATCACACAGAAGAACATTTGTGAGACGCAAAACAACTGAAAATATGCTGGAAGAGTGCCTGACGCCATCTGTCAAGCATGGTGGAAGTAATGTGATGGTCTGGGGTTGCTTTGGTGCTGGTAAAGTGGGAGATTTGTACAAAGTAAATGGGCTTTTGAATAAGGAAGGCTATCACTCCATTTTGCAACACCATGCCATACACTGTGGACAGTGCTTGATTGGAGCCAATTTCATCCTACAACAGGACAATGAACCAAAGCACACCTCCAAATTATGCATGAACTATTTAGAGAAGAAGCAGGCAGCTGGTATACTACCTGTAATGGAGTGGCCAGCGCAGTCACCAGATCTCAACCCCATTGAGCTGTTGTGGGAGCAGCAGGACCGTATGGTACGCAAAAAGTGCCCATCAAGCCAATCCAACTTGTGGGAGGGGCTTCACGAAGCATGGGGTGAAATTTCTCAAGATTACCTCAGCAAATTAACAGCTAGAATGCCAAAGGTCTGCAATGCTGTAATTGCTGCAAAGGGAGCATTCTTTGACGAAAGTAAAGTTTGAAGGACAAAATTATTCTCTCAAATAAAAATCATTATTTCTAACCTTGTCAATGTATGGAATATATTTTCTATTCATTTTGCAACTTATTTGATAAATAAAAGTATGAGTTTTCATGAAAAACACAAAATTGTCTGGGTGAACCCAAACTTTTGAACGGTAGTGTATGTTAAGAGTTATGTCAGAACATGGTTTATGTTACTTCATCCTCTTTCCTGTAGATCTGTGCTGGGCTTGTTACAAGCGGTTACATAACATAGGCCTTTCAGACTAGGATCAGTGCCAAGGGCAACACGTTGTGATCATGTGTGCACACCCGCATCTGCTGCACAAAGTACACCGCATCCTTCAAAGCAATGCGCAGCTGTCCCCGAGGACAAGACAGTAGGAGACTGGGGAGGGGATATTAAAGCGGAGGCTCAGAGCCTGGAGCTAGTGATTTGACTTAATCTAGATTAAGAGACGAATGCCACACACACAGTTAGCAATTCCTGACTCCAGGATTAAGATAAGATTCCAACGTGTTAAATTAGGTTTTCATGGCTCACGGTCAGCAGCAATATGACTATACTAGCAGACGTTAAAAGTTGGAGGAGAAGCTTTTTCAAGTTCTGCAGCTAGCAAAGCTGTAAAAAGGATGATAAATGTAAAATTTTTGGGCTACATATATAACATTACATATAGCAAATGACCTTTACTGCACTCTCGCAGTGTTCTAATCTGCCAGTCACTGGTACTTTGCCCATAGATGCTTGGCAGGGCGTACACATTGTCAGATTGAGGGAAAGTTGCATTGGCCAATCAAAGGGACTGGTGGACTAATCACGTGACGGTTTTGGAAGCCGATTGGCGGCGGTGTCCTATAAATTTTTACTGTTTCTTGTACCCTATAATATTTTATTGCACACAACTTAATACAACCCTGCTGGTTCTTAATTACTTCTGAGGCCAAAAGTCAGCCCAAGCCATTATTTTGGTGCTGCCAACCATCTGATGTGTATGTGGGCCTCTCGACTCTTCGCCAACAGGTGATGACAGATGAATTAAGGAGTGGGCGATTTCTGTCAGCAGGTTTCTCCACTGTACCCATTGAAAACACATGAACTATTGGCAGAGAAGGAAGCAGGACAAGCAGGAGGAAAAGCAATCGGGCAACAGCTACCGCATCCGTGTGCTCAGCTTTATAAATTAATGAGCAAGTAAATTCACAAGAAAGTGTTCCAGCAGCCAAATCAGTATTCCTTGGCAGCTAGATGCAATGCCTTCAAGGCACCCCCTACCTGCCTGCATCCTTGGTTTCTCCTTTGAAACAATGTTGTGTGTGTGTAAGGAGATGGACAAATGAGAAGACTCACATAGTTAATGCCTAACTGAGTGTCTGCAAGCCAACACTGCCAACTGCTGATCAAAGATGATAGGAAAAGAAAAAGCAGAGAGAATTACATTAGTAGGAACTGAAGAGTGAAGTGCATATTCCCTGAGGGAAGAGATTGGAGGAGATACCAGGGCAGGTGATAGTTGTGGCGCAGTTAGTTATTATAAAAGACCCAGAAGGACAGTGAATTGGAGGAGTCGGCGCCTGACCATGTAGCAGGGTGGATGTGTGGTGCAGCAAGGTTGGCTTATAGCCACCATTACGAGTGACCAGACCCGAGCAAAGGACTGAAAGACCAGGAACAGAGATAAGAGATTGGGGCTAGAACTGAGTGAGTGAAGTTAGAGCCAAGATAATCTAGCAGATTGTGTTAGAGGGAGATTTGTGAGATCTGCAACATGTGGGGAAGAAGTACGGTATACAGGTGACCAAGGCCGAACTTCAGAGAATGGAGGCCGCCAGCGCAACACGTGCTAGAAGTGACCCACCAAAAAGAGACTTGCAGCCTAATGGTTTATTAGCATACACTTGCGATAGGGTTTGGACAGTGTGTCACTACTACCAGAGTGACCGGGTAATGACGGTGGTGGATAACGATCTGACTGTGACACGTCATAGAACCGATTGACAGCATAGAGATGCTTGTAGCTATTATAAATGTTCAGTGCTTTGTTTAATAGGGTTTAATTGTTATAACTATGAATGCTGCTTCTATCCAAAGAAATAACTTATGTTTAGATTGCAAAACATTTTATTGGTCTCTAATAATCTGCTAACCTTGTTTAATTTTCATCATAATAAATGATGAGCGAGCACTAAAATGCTCAGGTGCTCGTTGCTCGGCTCGAGCAAATGGTAATGCTCAGGTGCTCGACCCGAGTAACAAGCCCAATGTAAGTCAATGGGAAACTCGAGCATATTTCTGGTGATCCCCCGGAGGTCTGGAGGGTGCCTAAAAATTGGTAAAATCGATGGAAACAGTGCTCAAATGACATGGGAACAGCATGGGGAAGACCCCTGGAAGCATCTCTGACTCCCAGATCACTGCTGTGAACAATGTTATCAGAGTATTATGCCACTTCTACGGAATGACAATAAAACATACAGAAACAAAGCAAAAATGCATTTTCCTGGATAAAATGTTAAGAAACATTCTTTCCAGGGTAATGACTTATATATAAGGCAAAATAAATAACTAAAAACAAAAATGCTATTCCACATCTTGGGCTATGTTCACACATAGTAACATAGTAACATAGTAACATAGTTTGTAAAGCCGAATAAAGACTTGCGTCCATCAAGTTTGACCTGTTAGTTCTGTAATTGCTAAAGTTGATCCAGAGGAGGGCAAAAACCCCAAATGATTTGGCCAATCTTCACCTGAGGAAAAATTCCCTCCCGACTCTGAAACCAACAGTCAGAATAAATCCCTGTATCAACCTACTATTTTATTTTATTTTTAAGTATATGCTGAAATCTGCCTGGTATCTAGAAATGCATCTAGTCCCCGCTTGAACTGGTGTAGTGAATCCGACATTACCGTCTCCTCACTCAGTGAATTCCATATTCTCACTGCTCTTACCGTAAAGAACCCCTTCCTATGCTGGTGCTGAAACCTTTTCTCTTCCAGTCTTAGTGAGTGCCCTCTTGTTACCGTAATATCCCTCCTTTTGAACAAATCCCGGGCAAGATCTCTAAACTGTCCCCTAACATATTTGTACACATTTATTATGTCCCCCCTCAACCTTCTCTTTTCCAGGCTGAATAGTCCTAGTTTTGCCAACCTCTCTGGGTATTGCAGTCCCTCCATTCCCTTTATTAATTTTGTTGCCCTCCTTTGTACCTTTTCAAGCTCATTTATATCCTTTCTATATATTGGGGCCCATAACTGAGCACAGTATTCCAAGTGTGGTCTGACCAGTGCTTTGTACAGTGGAAGAACAATGTTCTCATCCTTTGCAGCTATACCTCTTCTGATACATCCCATTACCCTGTTTGCCCTTACAGCAGCGGCCTGACTTTGGGCACTCCAATTTAGTTTGCTATCAATCAAGATGCCCAAGTCCTTCTCCATCTCCGAATTCCCCAATGATTTCCCATTCAGTGAGTACTGGTGACTTCCATTTTTCCTTCCCATATGTATGACCTTACATTTCTCCTCGTTAAACCTCATTTGCCATTTAATGCTCCACCTACCCAGCTTATCCAAATCCCTCTGTAGGTCTGCACTGTCCTCTTTTGTATTAATTGTTTTACATAACTTTGTGTCATCTGCAAATATTGATATTTTACTATTTAACCCGTTGACTATGTCGTTAATAAAGATATTAAATAACATTGGGCCTAGTACAGACCCCTGTGGTACCCCACTAGTGACGCTTACCCAATCTGAGTATATTCCATTTATAACCACCCTCTGCCTTCTATCCTTTAGCCAGTTAGCTACCCACTTGCAGACATTTTCCCCCAGCCCCATCATTCTCATTTTGTATACCAACCTATTATGTGGCACGCTATCGAACGCTTTTGAGAAGTTGAGATACACGACATCCACTGGTTCCCCCTGATCTACTCGAGAGCTAACCTCCTCGTAGAAGTCAATCAGGTTTGTTTGGCAGGAGCGATTCCTCATGAATCCATGTTGGTTCGGGATTAAAAGATTATTAGCATCAAGATGCTCCGTAATTGCCTCTTTAATGAAGCTTTCAAAAATTTTGCCCACAACGGACGTCAGACTCACCGGCCGATAGTTTCCGGCGTCACTTTTCGCTCCCTTTTTGAATATTGGCACTACATTCGCCTGTCGCCAATCAAGTGGCACAGACCCAGTCTCAACAGAGTCCTTAAATATAAGATATAACGGTCTGTCTATCACATTACTTAGTTCCCTTAGTACCCGTGGGTGTATGCCATCAGGTCCTGGTGATTTGTTTATTTTAATGTTACTGAGGCGTTTCTGTACCCCAGCTTGGGTTAGATTTGTCATACTTAGTGGAGGATTAAGCTTGTCACTTCTCATTTCTCCTGTTAGTTTGATTTCCTTTGTGAAAGTTGTCGATAAAAAATTATTTAATAGATTAGCTTTATCCTCATCTTTCTCTATGATTTTGCCTTCCTCACTTTTTATCGGTCCAATATTATCCGATTTAATCCCTTTACTATTTATATACGTAAAGAACAGTTTGGGATTTGATCTACTTTCCCTAGCAATACGTCTCTCTGTTTCCTCCTTCGCTATTTTTATTTGTTTTTTACAGGTTCTCGTTTTTTCCTTGTAACACATTAGTGCTTCCTTACTGTTTTCCTGTTTTAATCTCTTGAATGCCTCTTTTTTGCTATTTAACGCCCCTTTTACGTTCTTGTTCAACCATATTGGTTTCCTCTTATTTCTGGCCCTTTTATTCCCATACGGTATATATCTCTCGCACTGAGTATTCAGAATTCTTTTGAAGGTTTCCCATTTACTATTCGTATTCCTTTGATTAAGTACTTTGTCCCAGTCAATAAGTTGAAGGTTTTCTATCAGCTGATCAAACTTCGCCCTCCTGAAGTTTAATGTTTTTGTTGTTCCCTTATTGATAACCCTACTGAAGGGCATTTTGAAGTCGATAATATTATGGTCGCTATTACCTAGGTGCCCCCCTATCTGTACCTCAGTTATTCTATCAGGCCTATTAGTCAATATTAAGTCCAACACGGTCTTCCCTCTCGTTGGTTCCTGCACTTGTTGGGAGAGATAATTATCCTTAATATTTGTCAAGAACCTTTTTCCTTTCTGAGATCTACAGGTTTCTGTTTCCCAGTCAATATCCGGGTAGTTGAAATCCCCCATTACAATCACTTTATTATGTTTTGCTACTTTGTCTATTTGTCCTAATAGCAGATTCTCATTCTCCTCTGTTATATTTGGTGGCTTATAGCAGACCCCCAGTAATATTTTATTAATATTTTTAGTTCCCTCTATCTCTACCCACATGGACTCGACCCCCTCTTCTCCCTCTCCTATATCTTCCCTTAGTCTGGGTTTTAGACATGACTTTACATATAAGCAGACTCCTCCACCATTCCCCTGTTTCCGGTCCCTTCTAAATAAACTATAATCTAATAAATTTACCGCCCAGTCGTAGCTATCATTTAGCCAAGTCTCTGTTATACCTACGATGTCATTCCTCTCCTCCGATATAAGCGCCTGCAGCTCATCCGCCTTATTGGTCAGGCTTCTTGCGTTGGTCAGCATGCAAGATAAAACTTTGGGGTTATTTAGCATCCTATTCTTCTCTAACGATCTAACTGTACTATCCCCACCCCCCTCTCCACCCTCATTATATTTACTTCTCCCCTTCCCCCTTGCTTGCCTCACATCCCACCTATTTCCTTGGTTTCCCCCCCCCCGTCTCTAGTTTAAAAACTCCTCCAACCTATTAGCCATAGTGTTTTTGATGCGTTTTTGCCATTTTTGCATTTCTTTCAACGGTAAAAAATACATTCACCAGTAAATGTAATTTTAACATTTTACTACCTTATCTGGCCATGTGGTGTGTGAGACATGATCAGACACATCCAGAATGAACACTCATTTCCAGCTGCTAGTACCATCTAGCACCTGTCCCTATTTTAAAAGCAGCTAATAGCGTTACCAATAGGGGAATATAATTTTTTTTTTCAGCACAGAGTATAATCAGAGTTTAATCAGCTCTGAAGAGGTCTTTTTGATACGTTGCACCACCAAACTGTGAAGAAACACAAGCAACCCTTTCTGCTTTCTTCAATTTCTAATTAGATTACCATTAAAAATTATGAATCGGTCAACGAATGCATGGAACAAATCTATCAAGTTATGGATTGTTGTAGGGATGTTTGCGACCAGAATGAACACTCATTTCCAGCAGATAATACCATCTAGCACCTGTCCATATTTTAAAAGCAGCTAACAGCGTTATCAAAAGGGAATAGGTTTTTTTCCCAGCACAGAGTATAATGCAATAATCGCTGACGAGACGCCTTTAAGACGCTATCTTATCTCAGATAAGAGAGGTAATATTGTGCAATAAAAAATACATTTTAACCGGCCCCAAAAAGTCTTTTTTGGACGTGGCAGCAACAAACTGAAGGGACACAAGCAACCCTGCCTGCTTTCATGAATTTGTGAGTAAAGATCACCATTAAAATATATGAATCGGTCAATGAGTGCATGGAAAATATCAATCAAGTAATGCACTGTGGAAGAGATGTATTCAACGACAATGAACAACACTCATCTCCAGCTGATGATACATTGCACCTGTCCCTATTGTAAATGCAGCTAACAGCTTTATCAATAGGGAATAGAATAGATTTTTAATATTTTTTTTGCAGCAGTACGCAGTATAAGGCAATAATACCTGGCAGAATTGTTGTAATACGCTATCCATACTGCGAATTGGCCTTTCCATTATTGAGGAGTGGGTCTCCTATACTGTTATTGCGTATATGTTATAATACCCCCAGTGGCACTAAAAACCATCTCTGACTAAACACTAGTGGCCAGGACCTCCAAGACATAGAGAGACCGTTCATGCTACATGTTCAGCTTGGATACCCAATAGTTGTAAGGCACAGAGGAATCACGGAGGACGCTGGTACAGTCGCCAAGGTAGTCCTTCATCATCTTCCAAAACTTTTCCCTCCTTGTGAGAGTATCCCACTCATCAGGGCCTGGGCTGCACGGGTTACTGCTTTGTCTCAGGGGCTGCATCTGCTGTGTTTCTCCCTCGCCTGTACTCCTTGGTTGTCCAAGAAACTATGACCTCTGCCGCCAGTGTTGTCAGATGGGATTTTTTTTTTATAATTTTTAATAATTCTTCAACAAGGGCCATCTGTTACTGCAACATACAACATAGGAGTGGGTATTAAGACTCACTCTAATACCACTTGAATAGACTTAGTGAAGGGCCTCAATACTTTTTTCCCTTATTAAGAAATGGGTCTTCTATAATGTTATTGCGTATGCAGCAATTTCAAGGGCTGCCAAAAATTAGGACGCTCTACAATACCATTTTGAAGAGATGTAGTGAAGGGCCTCAGTTAAAAAATTATTTTCCATTATTAAGGAGTGGGTCTCCAACACTGTTATTGCATATGCAGCAAGTTCAAGGGCTGCCAAAAATTAGGACACACTCCAATACGAATTTGAAGAGACGTAGTGAAGGGTCTCAGAAAAATTGTATCAAAAATTGTGAAGGAATAGGTCTGCTATACTTCTATTGTGTAGGCCTCAAGTTCAAGGGCTGCCAAAAATTTGGACACTCTCCAATATCAATTTGAGGAGACATAGTGGAGGGCCTCATTAAAAAATGTTCCCATTATAAAGGAATAGGTCTCCTATACTGTTATTGCATATGCAGTGACTGCAAAGGCTGCCAAAAATTAGGATGCATTCCAATACCCCTTTGAAAAGACATAGAGGAGGGCCTCATTAAAAAAAATGTTCCCATTATGAAGGAGTGGGTCTCCTATACTGTTATTGCGTATGCAGTGAGTGGCAAGGCTGCAAAAAATTAGGACACACTCCAATACCCCTTTGAAGAGACGTAGAGGAGGGCCTCATTAAAAAAAATGTTCCCATCATAAAAGAGTGGGTCTCCTATACTGTTTGTTATTGCGTATGCAGTGACTGCAATGGCTGCCAAAAATTAGGACGCATTCCAATACCAATTTGAAGAGACGTAGTGAAGAGCCTCAGAAAAATTGTTTTAAAAATTATTAAGGAGTCGGTCTCCTATACTGCTGTAGTGTAGGCAGCAAGTTCAAGAGCTGTAAAAAATTAGGACACACTCCAATACCAATTTGAAGAGACATAGTGGAGGGCCTCATTTAAAAAAATGTTCCCATTATAAAGGAGTGGGTCTCCTATACTGTTATTGCATATGCAGTGACTGCAAGGGCTGTAAAAAATTAGGACACACTTCAATACCCCTTTGAAGAGACGTAGAGGAGGGCCTCAGTTTAAAATGTATTTTCCATTATTAAGGAGTGGATCTCCTATGCTGTTTTTGCATATGCAGCAAGTTCAAGGGATGCCAAAAATTAGGACGCACTCCAATGCCAATTTGAAGAGACGTAGTGAAGAGCCTCAGAAAAATTGTTTTAAAAATGATTAAGGAGTTGGTCTCCTATACTGCTGTAGTGTAGGCCTCAAGTTCAAGGGCTGCCAAAAATTAGGACACTCTCCAATATCAATTTGAAGAGACATTGTGGAGGGCCTCATTAAAAAATGTTCCCATTATAAAGGAATGGGTCTCCTATACTGTTATTGCATATGCAGTGACGGCAAGGGCTGCCAAAAATTAGGATGCATTCCAATACCCCTTTGAAGAGACATAGAGGAGGGCCTCATTAAAAAAAAATGTTCCCATTATAAAGGAGTGGGTCTCCTATACTGTTACTGCATATGCAGTGACTGCAAGGGCTGCAAAAAATTAGGACACAATCCAATATCCCTTTGAAGAGATATAGAGGGCCTCATTAAAAAAAAATTCCCATTATAAAGGAGTGGGTCTCCTATACTGTTATTTCGCATGCAGTGACTGCAAGGACTGGCAAAAATTAGGATGCACTCCAATACCAATTTGAAGAGACATAGTGAAGGGCCTCAGAATTTTTTTTTTTTAATTATTAAGGAGTGGGTCTCCTATACTGGTTATGCCCATGCATTAAGTGTATGGGCTGCAAAACATTTACCCCTGGGGGGTATACATGAACATACTGTATACATGAACATACTGTATAACATACAGAAAGTTAGCGGTAGGCCTCTAAAAAATGTTCCTATGGGCATTATAAACACCCTTAAAAAAATTATGTGGGTAATGCATGATGGTCATCCTGTTGATATGGTGGTGGAGGATGAGAGGAAGAAGAAGAAGGAGGGTGACATAAAATAGACAAAATCATGAAGCGTATACCCATGTCTGGGTGTGAAGAAGTGCATGGGAATAAACCCCCCAAAAAATAACACTTGAGAAGTCTGGCCCAATCCAGCCCTTGTTCATTTTGATGAGTCAGTCTGTCAATATTTTCAGTTGACAGGCGGATGCCCCTATCAGTTATAATACACCCGGCTGCACTAAAAACCCGATCTGACAAAACGCTAGCGGCAGGACAGGCCAAAGCGTAGAGAGACAGTTCATGCCATGTGTACGCTTGAATATCCAATAGTTATAAGGCACAGAGGAATCACGGAGGACGCTGGTACGGTCGGCAAGGTATTCCTTCAGCATCTTCCAAAACTTTTCCCTCTTTGTCAGAGTACCCCACACATCAGGGCCTGGGCACTGGGGGTAGGGGGGGGGCTGAGAAAACTGTCCCAGACCTTTGACAGTGTCCCCCTGCCTTTTCAGATGGGAATTTTTTTATTAATTCTTCAACAAGGGCCTTCTGGCACTGCAAAATTTTATTAGACTTCTCCGCCATAGGAACTTGAGATAGAAAGTTCTCCTTGTAGTGTGGGTCTAGAAGTGTGACCAACCAGTAATTACTGTCGGCCAAAATGTGTACAACACGAGGGTCACGGGAAAGGCAGCAGAACATAAAGTCAGCCATGCGTGCCAGACTGCCTACAGCCAAGACTTCCCTGTCCTGACCAAGAGGACAACTGTTCATGCTCTCCTCCTCCTCATCCTCCTCCTGATCCTCCTCCTCGTTCTCTCTCTCCTCAGGCTATCCATGCTGAACAGACGGTATGAATGTTGTGTGGGTAGTACCGTTTGTAGCACAGGAAACCAGCTCCTGTTCCTCCTCCTCCTCATTATCACCCAATCCGCATTGCGATGAGATGAGGCTTGGCTGTGTAGCATCACCCTATATAGTTCCTTGCTCCATCTCAATGTGCTCTGCCTGCAATGCCTCCTCTTTAATTGTGAGCAGCATGGATTTCAGTAGACGGAGAAGCAGGATGGTGACGTCATCGCCGCTCACCATCTTGGTGTACTCCTTAAAGTTTTGGAGAACGGCACAGATGTCAAACATCCATGCCCACTCATCAGCTCTTATCTGCAGAGGCTGACCTGAATACCGATAGGCATGTATAAGCTGGTACTCAACAACTGCCCTCTGCTGATCACAAATCCTTCCCAACATATGCAACGTTGCGTTCCAATGCGTGGTGACATCGCACACCAGTCGGTGAGCTGGAAGCTGCAAATGCTGGTGAAGCATGGCGAGGGCGGCAGAAGCTGTAGCTGACTTTCTGAAATGGGCACATGCAGTGTGCTTTCACAAGCACCTCAGGCAGATTTGAGTAGGCTTTGAGAAACCGCTGAACAACTAGGTTGAGATCATAGGCCAGACATAGTACATGTGCGAGGTTGCCAAGCCTCAGAGCCATCACTAGGTTCTGACCATTGTCACACACGACCATGTTTGGCTGTAGGTTCAGCGGTGACTGCCACAAATCTGCCTGCTCTGTTACAGCTTTCAACAACTCTGCAGCGGTGTATGGTTTGTCACCTAAGCATATTAGCTTTAGCACAGCCTGTTGCCGCTTGGCTGAGGCAGTGCTGCAGTGCTTCCAGCTTCCGACTCATGTAGTCATTTCGGAGATGGAGGCTGAAGAGGAGGAGGAGGTGCAGAAGCTGTAGAATGTAGAGGTGACCCTTATTGACCCAGGGCCCGCAATCCTCGGCATTGGGAGGACGTGTTCGGTCCAAGGGTCTGACTGGATTCTGTCTTACACAATATTAACCCAGTGTGCCATCAGTGACATGTGCCATCTCTGGCCACAAGCACTAGATGGACCTTCCCAGTAAATGCATTGGTGAGGGCACGGTTAATGTTCTGGGGGATACATGCTTGTGTAAGGCAGTGTGGCACCCTGCTACCACAGGTACCACAGGACCCAAAAGGGTGCATGGATGGAATTCTCCACAAGAGGCCCTCATTACATAACAGACACCTCCACCCTTCCACCTCATACCACCAGAGGGAGCCCTGTTAGGGATATATATAGAGGAGGGTGGAGTTAGGTAGGCAGAGTGTGCTGGCACTAGAGATCAGTGAAGAGGCAGCACCTGCTGTGCTGCTGTGCTGAGGGCAAGCCAGGGCCTAAAGCACGTGCTGAAGCCTGAGGGCCTAGAGTGTGGCCGGAGGCAAGGAGAGGAGAAAGGAGTTAAGGGGGCAGAGGAGCATCTTAAGCTCTCCCCAGAACGCAAGCCGGACACCGGGTCCACGCCTACAGGGTCCTCTACACCCAGTAGGGATAACCGGCATACCAGGAGGATTACAGACCTCTGGTCAACCTGAAGCTATAATCATTTACAGAACTAGGAACCATGAAGGCCCCAGCGTCCAGGGATAGTGGTTGCCAGAGAAAAGTTCTACTACCAAGCAGACAAGAGAGAGAGCGAAACAGTACAGAAGCTAGGCCTAGTTCCAGGCTGGTCAGGAGCTTCAGAGAGAAAGAAGAAGAAACGGATCAGGAGGCCTATTACCCGCTCACTGGGAGAGTCCAGAAGTGCACCCTTCCTACTAAGTACCCTGGACCATACCTGCCGTTTATACCAGTAAAGGTACTGAAGCGAATCCCCTGGGTGCGTGCCTGTTATTCTCCCCTGACCCACCGGGCCACCTCTAACCTGCATCCCTTCCATCAACCCTGCCCCGGGGGGGTCCGCTCCATCTGTGGGGAGCAGAAACATCCCAGCTGCCATCCCATCACCCCCGGAGGTCTGCATCAGCGCTGGTACCCATTACCAGGAACCACAGGTGGCGTCACGAGACAAAACTGTTATTCATCCCTTCAAGCAGCAACCCCTTTTTAAGAGTGACCCTAGGGTACGGGCCCGGGAGCCGACCGCCGTGACATCCCAAGAAGGTAAAGGCCCGGGTACTGAGTCCCCCATATCCCCCTGGGTGAGTCATCTCTTTCTGGCATCACGAACAGGATTTGAGCCCACCCGTTATCACCGGGTATTGTGCGCCTAAGGACTGTGTTTTGTACTGAATGTGGCGCCCACCCCAGAAGAACGGGCGCCATTATGTGCAAGCCAAAAGACAACAAGAAACCGCCTCCCATCGTGGGCCGGGTTCCAGAATGGCGCCAAAAGTGAGGCCCGCCCCGAGCAACAGTGACCATGTATGTGGATGTGTCTGTCAAGCTGGGGGGGCCGCCCCAAAGTGTGTCCGACAGTAAGTTGCCATGGAACCGCCCCAGAAAGGGGAGAGGAGAGAAGAAACCTGGGAGACAGGGTGTGGTCTCCAAGAGTCCAGACAGACCACACCCGGAGGGCAAGATGGAGAGTCAGGAGCCAGCTCCCATCCGTAGTCTGCAACAGGCGGCAAGGCCTCTTACCTTGGAGGAGGCCATGGCATAGCTATTCCTGGAGGATACTGAATTCCTCCAGGCGGAAATCCAGGAGCTGGGAAGGAGAATGGAGAGGACCCAGCAGGATGCCATCGCCGTCTGGAGAAAGGAGCTGCTGGAGAAGTTGATGATCCGGCAGCAGCCAGCGCTGCATTTCACTAGCAGCGCCCCAGCCCCGGAGGAACCTGAACGGAGCCAGGAGGCAGAGGACGGCACAAGCGCGGCCGCGGGAGCAGGTAAGGAGAGACTCCCTGTCCCGGGCGCTGAGAGTGCTAGCCTGCTCCTGGGCTCCCCGGCGGAACCTCTGATCCCGGGCGCCTGCTCTACCGACCTGCCGCTGGGCTCCCTGGCGGAACCTCCAACACCGGGCGCCTGCTCTGCCGATCTGCTGCACGGTCTTCCAGCGGAATCTCCCGTCCCGGACACCTGCTACGCAGACTGGCTCCCAGACCCCCTGGCGGAAACCCCGTACCCGGGCGCTTGCTCCGCCGACCTGCTCCTGGGCCCCCTACTGGAGCCATCTGCCCCTGCGCCTGAGTGGATCTACGGAGACACTGGCTATGACTGGTCCGCCCGATATGAGGACCAGCAAGGACCCCCGCTAGCACCTGTGCCTGCACTCCCGGTTACCTGCCCAGGAGGAGAAGAGTTCCGGTGGGATAACCGGGGAGGGGACCTCATGGGGTTCCAGTGGGAAACGGAGGCCCAGGCCCTCCAGAGGGAAGAGCACTGTAGGAGGGAGCTCCTGTAGCTGGAGCGGGAACGTCATGACCGACAGGTGCGATGGGAAAAGATGGAGGCCCGGAACATGGCGGCCAAAACCCGGGCCCGCCAAGCCAGAGCTACCACCCCTAGTCCCCGTCTGGAGGGGATTGTCATTAAGTTCAACCTAAATGCGGGGTGGGGCATTGTGAGGGAACCGCATACTGACAGGGATGTGTTTGTAAACCGGCGGGATGTGGAACCCCACCTCCAACAGGGGTATCCCGGTCGGAATCCCGGTGACTACGTCACATTTACCCGGCACAAGGGCGAGCGCGGCTGATATGCCCTGCAAGTATACCGCGTGGTAAAGAAAGGAGACCTGCCCCCATAGCCCCAGGCGGAAGACCCGGTTGGGTCAGCCTGCAAAAATCATGAATTTCCTCCCCGGAGGGAGCACCCCTGTTAAACTGTTTGTGTTGCAGAAACTGTAAATAGTTACCCGTAAGGGTACAGGAAAGTTTACAATTTAAAATTTGTTTCTGTGTGAACTAAAAATGACATATGCCATTAGTTAGCCGGTAAGGGTATAGAGACATTGGGGTAGAGTACGGTGATCTCCCTAAAAACTTTCCATTGTACATAATTGCACTTCTTAAAGTGCCCTCTATTGGTTTTATATATACAAAAATGACATCAGAATCACCTATGCCCTGCAGCCACGCCCAGGGCCTACGTTGGGGGTTTTCGGACGGGTCCCTCAAGCTCAAGTCTGCTAGTTTGCACCTTGTTAAAGAAAATGGACTCCTGGTTGCAGATTATGCTGTAACCTGTTGACAAATGTTTAATATGAAGAACGTTTATGAGAAAAATGTTTTATAAGTGTAAAGAAAAATGCTCTTTAAAGAAGTTTTATACTGTTTTGATAAAAAAAAACGTAACCAGTAACGTTCAAGAAAAAGTGCCTCCCATAAAGGGAAGAAAAGATGTTGTGGTTATCATCTTATATGTGATGCATCTAAAAATTTGTATGTCTGAAATACCCTGTGTTTTACTCTATTCCAGCCTGCGGACGTGCTGTGTTTTCCCAGGGGGGGTGTGGCGCCCCTGAGGGTTCGGTCGCCACAGAGGTACTGCATCTCAGCCAGAGGTGTGGTATCTCACTGTCAGGTAAAGAAGGAGTACATCTCAGGACCCTAACACCTGCATCCAACATATACCCGCAGTGGGGGTAGGGCAAGATTGCTCCTAAGGGAGAGCACAGTCCCGGGTCCCTAGCTGGGGGGGAGGAACTATGTAGTGGGTGTGGGTGGAGGAAGTAGCTTAGGGGAGCACATGAGAGGAAGGTATAAACAGGGAAGCCATCTTAGAGAGCGAGTTCAGTTCAGTCTGAGGAGAGAGAGAGAACAGTCTACAGTGTGAGGAGTGGAGCAGGGCTCTGCAGGAGGCAGAGGGCCTGAGGAGAGGCCCAGGACTGAAGAAAGAGGAGAGGGAGCAGGAAGGGCTCCAGGAATGGAAGAAGGGACCCCAGGGGTACGGGCAGTGCTGGAAGCCACCTGTACGCCCGAATCTACTGGGAGGTGGAGGGGTCAGGCCACACAAAGGGGACCGGTCCCTCAACTAGCAGAGAACTTTATGACT
The DNA here is from genome assembly GCF_046119375.1 of Phyllobates terribilis. Classification (NCBI taxonomy): domain Eukaryota; kingdom Metazoa; phylum Chordata; class Amphibia; order Anura; family Dendrobatidae; genus Phyllobates; species Phyllobates terribilis. The sequence continues at coordinate 89,464,448 of NW_027362765.1, read as the reverse complement.
CAACTAGAAACCGGAGGTTGCAGTATTTCAAGTCCTGCAGTCAACAATCCATATCAGTCTCACCAAGAAGGTAGATATAGAGGACCCAGGGGACGGAACAGACGTTGCCCGACAAGGCCCGCAGGTACCGGATTGGGACACTTGGTGCAGGGAGACGGCCAGAGAGAGGACACAGAAGGGGTCCTGCTAAGTACTCCGGAAATATCTGAGGGTGGACTGAACGCCTCCCTGCGTAAGCGCAGCACGACGAGGGAAGTTACTGTGGTACCTGTAACTTGGACTGCAACAACCGTGAGTAAAGATCCTGAGGACTGCACTTCCTTGTCTCTGTGATTATTGCTGTGCCATCAACAACTGCACTACAACGCCCAGCACAACCTATTACATCTACACTGCCCTGGAGCTAAGCTCTACCTGTGGAGAGCCACACCATCCCTGCTGCAGTAAAATCAGCTCCAGAGGACCTGCTCCGCAGCGGCGGCTCCCTTAGCCGCATACCACAGGTGGCGTCACAAACTTTGTACATATATCCCCTATCAATAACCCCATTTTTATTGACCGCCCTGGGTTACGAACCGGGTCACTGCCACTGTGACATCCCCCAGCATCTACCGGCCCGGCACCGAGTACCCCACGGCCCAGGGGGCGAGTCAGCAGAAATGGCACACCAGTATATATATAGTGGTCACTGGGAACAGAGTACCAAGGGACAGCCGCCGCCATGAGGTTGCGGAAAACTTCCGTTTCCACGAGCCTTAAAAGCAACATTTCCAGTGCAAGCAGTCGAGGAATGTGGTAGTTTAGTATTGTGGACTGTAGGTGGTTGGCTGCATATTTCAGCTGGGGTAGGGACAACTGAATGCTGTGCTGCAACAAGGAGGTGCACATGGTTGCTGATGGTGGTGGTTGCAAGTGTGCAATGACAGGTGCATGATGAGAGGTATCTTCACCTGCACCATGGACAGGAGATTGGCATGCATACACAACAGCGGAACAGGCAGTGGTGTCACCTGCAGACACTCTTTCTGGACCCTGGCGTTCAGCCCAACTAGTCGAGTGCTTTGCTGTCATGTGCCTGAGCATGATGGTGGTGGTCAGGCTGGTAGTTTTGCTGCCACTGCTGATGCTAGCATGGCAGATGTTGCAAATAGCCTTTTTTGGGTTAACTGGACAGTCTTTAAAAAAGAGCCAGACTTTGGAAGACCTAACAGTTGGACTGGTAACTTCCTTCATGTTGGTATTCTGGGGAACAATTACCATCTTTGTGTCTGTGGCCACCCTACTGCTTGTTCCTGTCTGTTGTGGTGCTATGACCCCCCCTCTGTGCTGCTGTCCTCGCTATGCATGTCACCTTCCAAGGTTGGGTCAGTGACTTTATCATCCACCACCTCGTCTTCCACGTATACACCCTGGGCCTCCTCCTGACTTGCTGGCAATTGTTCTAATCATCATCCACCTCTTGCAACAGTAATTGCTTCGTATGACCGTGGCTGCTCAAATATTTGGGCATCTCTATATGCGATCTCATGCCCCGCTTCAAGGGGCTGGGCGAGAGGCCCGAATCTGTAAATCGAAAAGTCAATAGCTCTTCGGAGTGTCCAAGTATGGAATCACTTGTCTCCGGGCACTCGGCATGGTCAGAGGATGGAGAATCAGGGTGAGGAATATGTGGTCCAGACTCATGGCTACTGAGACTGGACTATGTGGAAGACATATCTGCTATCCAACTTGCAACCTTTTCACGCTGGTCTGGCTTCAAGAGTGGTGTTCCGCGGCTCCCTAGAAAGTGGGACAGGAAGGTAGGGTGACATGATCTGTGTGCTTGTTGTGCTCCCTCAGCAGGCACAATTTCAGCTTGCCCAATGCCTTGGCCTCTGCGTACACCATCACCATCACATCCACTTCCCCGTTCCTTGCCACGCACCTTGCCCAATTTAAATGGAGTATAATATTTGTCACGTTCCCAAAAATGTCTGTATTATTACCGCAGTAATATAGGATCACATCTGATGAACACAGTTTTAGGCAGTGGTCTAATAGATATGGTATTAGTCAACGACCAAGTGTGAATAGGTTTGAACACACAACTGGCAGACTTTAAATGGTGTATAATATTTGTCACGTTCCCAAAAATGTCAGGATACCGCAGTAATATAGGATCACGACTGATGATGGACAAGTTTCTCTGCTTCCACAATACAGCAATGCTATTAAAATCAACCAATTCTGGCTGTATGCTCCTAACAAGCAAATGGAGCCGTAAAAATGGTGCATTATATTGCTTTTCAACAAAATAATAAGGATTAAGAGCAAAAAGATTATTAGCCCTCATATGTAGGGCTATGGATATGAGTAACAGCAGCAGAAAGAACGTGCAATGGACCCTATTCTGTTGTAAACACTCTCCACAAACTCTGCCTGCCTAACTCCTGCTATCACCAGGATTAATATTCATTAGAATTAGGCCTTAGAAGGTGTAGATTTCTAATGCTGTGGAATACCTGACTAAAACAACTGCCAATTCTCTCCCTCACTCAGCAGCACCTCTCCTTTCTCTGCCTGTCTGACGGGTAGACTGTGACAAGCATAGGGTCCCGGGTCTTATGTGGCCAGCCAATCACTGTAATGCCACAACCAACATAGCTGCAGCATTACAGTTACTGGCAGGCAATCCCTGCATGTTAATTCGCTGTCTAAACAGCGCCAAAAATGTGGGGAAGGGACTCAAGCTCCCGCTTGAGCATTTCAAAAATACTCGCCGAGCACCGAGCAGCTCGAGCACTGAGATGCTTGGGCGAGTACCGAATAGTGGCGAGCACGCTCGCTCATCACTAATCGTAATCATTAAAATTACTGTTAGAGTAGTAAACAATCTTTGGTTACGTTATTGCTTTGTCCTCATCTTCTGCACTATTATATTCCAAGCACCGGTTTACATGTGCATCCACCGCAACAATGATGTTGCACCAGATTGTCTAATCAAAAGAAGAATCAGGGATGTTGGCAGGTAGGAGGAGGTTTGCAGGGCTCCTGTTCAGTGGCCACAAAATACTGGCCTAGCTGCTGGACAAGGATCTTGAGCATTAATTCACTTACCTCTGAATCTAACCCCTGAGTGTCCACTCTGATTTGACTTTGGACTTGTTGACCGTTTGCACGCCTTTCTGCCTGACTCTAGCTTGAACTGTGACTAAGCTATCAGGGGCATAACTATAGTGGTTAGAGGGTTTGCAGTTGTACCATGACCTGAAGCCTAAGTGGTACAAATGGTTCTGTGGCGCCCCTGAGGGTTCAGTCGCCACAGAGGTACTGCACCTCATCCAGAGGTGTGGTGTCTCCCTTCTCTCAGGTAAGGAGGGAGTGCTGCACGGAACCCCAGACACCTGCATCCAACACTACACTACTCCAGGCCGGCTGGAGGGGCAACATGCAGAGCGCAGCTGCTGAGCACTGACCCTGGCTGGAGTGGGGGGGGACCCAAAGGTAGGGGGAACCAGTAGTGGGTGTGGGTGGAGGAAGTAGTTAGAGGGAGGGAGCACTTTAGTAGGAGTATAAATAGGGAAGCCATCTTAGGGTGGTAGGAGAACAGTAAGGTAAGTTCTAGGGAGCAGTTCAGAAGAACAGCTCGGGACAGTTCAGAAGAACAGTCCGGAAGCAGAGTCTCATTAGGAGATCTGCTCCACAAGTAGGGCCAAGTCAGGAAGCCCCGGAGGGGAGCAGGGAGTAGGCTCCGTTTTGAGAAGGGATCCCAGGGGGTACGGCGAGTGCAGGAAGGCACCTGTACGCCCCGCATCTGCCAGAAGACAGAGGGATCGCAGCCGCTTTCTAGTCCCCTGAGGGTCAAGCAAGTCTGTGTAACTCCAACGGACAGGAGGGACTTCAGAGTACCTGAACAGGACTGAGAGTGGGCAGCGCAGAGCAGGAGTGAGAAAGACCAGTGTGAAGTCGGTCAAAATAGGAACACGAGAAAGTTGGGTTCTGCCAGGTATTTCCAAGCAGCCTGAGGAAGGATTGAACCCCTACCCGGTGAACGCAGCGCACCGTGGGAGGCCTTTACCTGTACAGTGCACCTGTGAAGTGTCTTAAGAACTGTGAGTAAAATCTCGGATGACTGCACTGCACCGCCTCCGTCCATTCTTTCATCGGCGCCATTGTTCCCCCCTGCACTACAACGCCCAGCGCAACCCACGCAACCATCTTACACTGCCTTGAGGCCTGCTCCACCTGTGGGGAGCCGTCCCGTCCATCTTACATCTGCCTCAGAGGACTGTTGCAGCGCTGGTGATCCTCACCAGACACCACAGGTGGCGTCACGAATTTTCTAAAAATAACCCCTTTTTGCACTGACCGCCCTGGGTCACGGACCGGGCCAGCCACCGTGATATTCCCCGCCAACCGGCATCTAGAGGCCCGGTTGCCGAGTGCCCCACGGCCCTGGGGGCGCGTCAGTTCCTTTGGCCAATATAAGAAGTGTGGCACCCCAGGGGTCCGGTTGCCACAGTGGCATTGCCTCCCTCAAAAGAGGTAATGCCATGCCTGGAAGCAAGCAAGGGTCCCCTAGTCAGGGATACTAAACATGCAACACTTTCCTGGCTCCAGACCAGCAAGGGGAGTCCCCTCCCCTTGGCAACTGGGATCTGGGGGCGGGGAAAGTTAGTCTTAGTGTGAGGAGTTGAGTTTAGGACGTGGAGGAGACAAGAGCTAGGGACTGAAGCTGAGGTAGCTCGTCCTAGCTAAAGAAACACAGAGGACCGGACACCGGAGTCCGTGGCTGTGGGGCACGGAAGGTCCAGCAGCAGATACTGTAGGGCAGGAGATTGCAGGTCTCCTGGCCCCATCAGACACCCGGAGGCTCAGCAGCACTGCAGGGTCCAGCACCGCCACAAGGGAGCGACGCACCAGCAAGGCCCGAGCTGCCTGCCATACAGGTGAGCACAGAACGTTACACTCAGGGATGTGGGCTATAGCACAGCTACAAGCAGCAAAGCCAAAGAGTATAGTGAGAAGGGAAGTCCTACAACTTCACCTGGCAAGGAGGACTCTATGTTTGCTTCCAGGCTGACCGGACTCTTACCTCTAGCCAGTACCCCAATCCAGGCTTGCCTAATTGTCATCAGTAAAGACCCTGGGACTGCAGTATACTGACTCTGTGGTTATTACTGCAGTACGACACCCTGCACAACCACCATCATCCACACACTGCCCTGAAGCTAGCTCTTCCTGTGGGGAGTTATACCACCCTTGCTGCAAAACCACCAGCTTCAGAGGACTGTTCCGCAGCGGCGGTCTCCATTGGCCGCATTCCACAGGTGGCGTAGTCGGACATTAACACCTATACCTATAAATTCCCCTTGGGTTGACCGCCCTGGGTCACGGACCGGGTCACCGCCACTGTGACTACAACCCCCAGCATCTACCGGCCCGGCACCGGGTACCCGACGGCCCAGGGGGGCGCGTCAACTTTAAGAAGACCGATTCTATGAAAGATCCGCGAGTTGAGATAAGAAAATTGGAATTCGTCTGTTCGCGTGTATTTTTCTAGGAAATTGGATTCGTGGAGATGTTTTCCTCAACTAATCTATTGTCCCTTATTATGCTCTGGGGTCTGCATCTCACCATTCACCTATATGACCACTCCACTCCTCACTTTCTACCGTCTGGTCCTAGTCGCATCTACTAATCCCGGCCGTTCACGTTTAAAGCCCCAGGCTGCTATTTTGCTGAATCCACATGGAAGCAAATTACAAAAAAATCCTCATTTTGCAAATTTTTGCAAAATTTAAGCAGAATTGAATTCCACTCGAATTTATTTACTCATCTCTATCCTGCTGGAAATTTCATATTTAGGCTCACGAGCTCCTAGTTAGGCTACTGACAGCTATTCCTGACTTTGATTCTTGGTTCTTGTTCTGTCACTATTTTGTAATTCTCTGGGCCTGACTCTGGCTTGGATAGATTATTCCCTTAGCTCATTCCACCAGTCAGGAATGTACAATTTCTGCAGCTGCATCACAGACCCTTCAGCTGGCTGCCAAGAGACTGGTGCCACCTGCTTGTTTGACCTGATTTGCCCAAGCTCTGCAGGCCTTAGAAAGGGCAGGAGGGCCTAGTGCCAATGTATTCTTCCATAAAGCACTCTTTCCAGACTCTAAACTGTGTGATTAGGCAAGTTGCTGGGTATACCATGATGTCACATGAATGCTCTATGCCATAATTATTATAGATGAAGCTTATGCAGCATCACTATGGATGCATCTTTACCCACATTGGAGTGCAGAAAACCGGTAACATTGAAATTATACAAATGCGTCAACTAGAGAAGAGTGAATAAACTCATAGGACCCGGGTACATGTATCAGATCATTATTTCCATGGCCGCTGGATAGGAGCCCTGCAAACGGTTTCCTACCTGCTGACATTCATGACCCTTTTGATTTACCAGCTAATCAAAAGAGGAGCTGTGGATGCCAGCAGGTAAGAAGCAGCAATTAAAAACTGATTTTGAGTACCCAGGTCCAGCAAATTGAATAGCTTATCTCTAGTGTCCACTCATAAGTTTTGGCAAAGTCTCTCCTCCCTGTTGCTACTTAATCGCCACCAATCTAGCATGATTGACAACTCCTCAGTGTCCCTCCCCCTACTGGTGATGAATCTCCACCCACGTAGCTCCTAAATGTCCCTACTTCCAGCTAATGCTAAATATCCTCCCACCTAGTCTGACTGTTCCTCACTGTCCCTCTTCCTTGTTAAAATCTCTCACTGCTCAGTACAAGCTGCAGCTGTCAGTCAGCTTGGGATGGGCAGAGATTGACCAGCTGGCTGGTAGGCTGAGTGATTGGAGACTGAATACATCAAGCACCAGAGCTCTCTCTCAACCTGTAGCTGAATTTATAAAATGTTCATTTTTATTTAAGACCTGGCAATATTTTTCATATTTGCACTTTCAATTTTTTTCCTCTGCTTCTTTTAAGAGGCATCATTTTTTATTTTTTTTTTCCATTAACATTCAGTGTCCCTATGATGACGGCTTGTTTTTTGATGGACGAGTTGTAACTTCAAATTACTATTCATTTTACCATATAATGTGTACTGCAAAAAGTGGAAAAATTACAACTGGTGTGAAATGGTAAAGAAAATGTAATTTCTGCTATTGTTTTTTTTATTTTGTTTTTTTATGGTGTTCAATATGCAGTAAAAATGACCGGGTTAACATGATTTTCCAGGTCAGGGTGATACCAAATTTGTATGTTTTTTATTAAAAAAAATTGATAAAAAAATTCTGAACTTCATAAAAAAAATATTAGTTTGTGTCACCACTTGAGACTTTTTTTTTTATTTTTCTGTTGATGGAGCTGTGTAAGGCTTGTTTTTTGCATATTAAGCTGTACTTTTCATTGATACTATTTTGGGATGGATAAAACTTTTTTGATCGATTTTTATTGCATGTTTTTGGGGGAGAGCGGCGACCGAAAAAGAGCAATTCTGGCATTTCATTTTCTTTTTTCTTTTCGGCATTTACTATACTTTTTAAATAATGTTATAATTTGACAGATTGGACTTTTTCAGATACCAAATATGTTTCTTTTTTTTACATTTTTTAATGTCTTTACTTTTGAATGGGGAAAAGAAAGGTGATTTAAGCTTCTATATTTTTGTTCTATTTTTATTTATATTCTTTTTATTATATTTTTCAGTCAGGGCTTGAGCCTGCCATTGCTTTATCACTCATACTATATACTGTAATACTACTGTAGTGCAGTATATAGTGTAACTGCCTTTCATGTATGATGCCCAGCTCGAGGCTGGGCTTCATAAGAGGATAAAGATGGCAGATAGCGGGTGCGCACGAACAGCAAACAAGCCTTTTAAATACCGCTGTCAGCAATTGACAATGACATATAAATGACAGCAGCAATCTGATCTCGCGCCAGTGTTATAGATGCTGTTATGCTGAGATATATTCTATTAAGGTCATGTTCACATGTTCAGTATTTGGTCAGTATTTTACATCAGTATTTGTAAGCACAGACCTGGAGTGGAACAGTAAGAGGAAAAGTATAATCCACATGATGTTCGTCATCACTTCTGCATTTATCACCCACTTCTGATTTTGGCTTACAAATACTGATGTGAAATACTGACCAAATACTGATAGTGTGAACATGGCTTATAGGAAGCACATATCTCGCTCGCCATCATACACTGTATATATTGGAAACATTATCTGTAGTCATGTATAGGAACGTGGTATGTACATGAAGACTACGTCCAGAAGAAAAACTAGCATGGAAAGGAAATCAGGTCTATTTTTCCCCGTTGCACCATTATTTTCTTGGCTGAATGAGTAGGTACCATAAATATTGTTTTAAAATAAAGCGCGTGCCATAAATAATGCTCCCGTCGGCCAGAAAGCAGGATGTGCTGCAGATTGTGCCGCCCAATTACAATAGTTTTAGACAATGATTAATATGCAGTCATTTCCCCTAACGAGCACTTCCCAGGTAATCATTTACTAATTAGGACACCAATCAGGAGGACTGGACCCGACTGCTAACATTGTTATTGCAATCTAATTGCCAGGCCGTTGCCATAATCTATAAAAGATTATATGAAATGAGCAGTGTAATTAATGGGCCATTATTTTCATGAGGGAGGTCCAGACCAAAACGCTCGGCTTCATTTAATATCACCGATGTGGCATGTCAAGTGCTTGAAAATAAGTCTTCCAAATCCAAGTCAGAAAACAAGTGCAGAAGTCTCTTATTTCAGTGATGGCTTTGTGGTTCATCGATACGAGAACAGTTTTCAACTGAGTTATTCAACTGGTTGTCGTAAAATTCCTTTATGCTACAGATGGTTTGAAATAATTATTTATCCAAAATCGTTAAAATATTATCCCTTTAAGCGGACATCAACCTTTGATCAATATATAGTCTTAAAGCCTAAAACTTAGTTTTTTCATAATACATAGATTAGATTTACATGAAATTTAAAATCGAGATTTTCGGAATCTAACAATTAAGTGATAGCTCAATGTGCTGCTTTGGACAGACGCAACTCAACAATTAGGGGGGTTGTGGATTACTTAAATATTGATGTACAATCCTTAGAATAGGTCATCAATCTCAAATCAGGGAGGGTCTTACACCTGGCACCCCTACTGATCAGCTGTTTGCCTCCTCCATACACTGTGTTGTGGCCGTTTTCAGGCCTTTTTGGCCTCATTCTCTTTATATATCTCAAACGGTTCTACTTCTCATCCGGTATCAGTCCACATGCTCTTGACGACTCGCTTACTCACTCTCACCCCAGGCCTCCGTCTCCTGTAGTGGCGCACTTCTTTACTTGCAGTAGAGTCCCTCATGGGTGTTGATTTATGTCACCTGGCCTTTTTGCTCATCAGCTGTTCAAGTATTTTTACATACAAATTACAAATATAAATTACATTGAACAAACTAACAGAAGGGAGAGGCCCTGCCCTCGTGGGCTTACAGTCTACAGGATAATGGGGAAGAGACTGTAGGTTGGGTGGTTGTGGCACCTCCGGTGGTGGTAAGGTGACAACTCCGGTGGTGGTGAGATGGTAGCAGGGTCATTGCAAGCTGTAAGCTTTCTTGAAGATATGGGTTTTCAAATTCCATATGTGGTGGATAATCGGACTTGTTGGGACACAGAATTCCAGAGATTTTTATCTATTTAATTTGTTCACTTATATAGCTCCATTAATTCCTCAGCTCTTTACAATCATGACCTGTCGAATCAACATGCGGGTGTTCCAAACCTGGCCCAGGGCCAGGCTCTGCTTCCTTCCTTGATGGCTTCCATCCTTTTCTGTGCTGCACGATGGGTTTCATCAGTTTATACAGTACAGACTAAAAGTTTGGACACACCTTCTCATTTAAAGATTTTTCTGTATTTTCATGACTTTGAAAATTGTACATTCACACTGAAGGCATCAAAGCTATGAATTAACACATGTGGAATTATATACTTAACAAAAAAGTGTGAAACAACTGAAAATATGTATTATATTCTAGGTTCTTCAAAGTAGTCACCTTTTGCTTTGATGACTGCTTTGCACACTCTTGGCATTCTCTTGATGAGCTTCAAGAGGTAGTCACCGGAAATGGTTTTCACTTCACAGGTGTGCCCTGTCAGGTTTAATAAGTGGGATTTCTTGCCTTATAAATGGGGTTGGGACCATTAGTTGTGTTGTGCAGAAGTCTGGTGGATACACAGCTGATAGTCCTACTGAATAGACTGTTAGAATTTGTATTATGGCAAGAAAAAAGCTGCTAAGTAAATAAAAACGAGTGGCCATCATTACTTTAAGAAATGAAGGTGAGTCAGTCCGAAAAATTGGGCAAACTTTTAAAGTGTCCCCAAGTGCAGTTGCAAAAACCATCAAGCGCTACAAAGAACCTGGCTCACATGAGGACCGCCCCAGGAAAGGAAGACCAAGAGTCACCTCTGCTTCTGAGGATATGTTTATCCGAGTCACCAGCCTCAGAAATCGCAGGTTAACAGCAGCTCAGATTAGAGACCAGGTCAATGCCACACAGAGTTCTAGCAGCAGACACATCTCTTCAACAACTGTTAAGAGGAGACTTTGTACAGCAGGCCTTCATGGTAAAATAGCTGCTAGGAAACCACAGCTAAGGACAGTCAACAAGCAGAAGAGACTTGTTTGGGCTAAAGAACACAAGGAATGCACATTAGACCAGTGGAAATCTGTGCTTTAGTCTGATGAGTCCAAATTTGAGATCTTTGGTTCCAACCACCGTGTCTTTGTGCGATGCAGAAAAGGTGAACGGATGGACTCTACATGCCTGGCTCCCACCGTGAAGCATGGAGGAGGAGGTGTGATGGTGTGGGGGTGCTTTGCTGGTGACACTGTTGGAAATTTATTCAAAATTGAAGGCGTACTGAACCAGCATGGCTACCACAGCATCTTGCAGCGGCATGCTATTCCATCCGGTTTGCGTTTAGTTGGACCATCATTTATTTTTCAACAGGACAATGACCCCAAACACACCTCCAGGCTGTGTAAGGGCTATTTGACCAAGAAGGAGAGTGATGGGGTGCTACACCAGATCACCTGGCCTCCACAGTCACCAGACCTGAACCCAATCGAGATGGTTTGGGGTGAGCTGGATTGCAGAGTGAAGGCAAAAGGGCCCACAAGTGCTAAGCATCTCTGGGAACTCCTTCAAGATTGTTGGAAGACCATTTCCGGTGACTACCTCTTGAAGCTCATCAAGAGAATGCCAAGAGTGTGCAAAGCAGTCATCAAAGCAAAAAGTGGCTACTTTGAAGAACCAAGAATATAAGACATATTTTCAGTTGTTTCACACTTTTTTGTTAAGTATATAATTCCACATGTGTTAATTTATAGTTTTGATGCCTTCAGTTTGAATGTACAATTTTCATAGTCATGAAATTACAGAAAAATCTTTAAATGAGAAAGTGTGTCCAAACTTTTGGTATATTTAATTATTTTATTAATTTATATAGCACCATTAATTCCACACTGTCCCCATTGGGTCTCACAATCTAGATTCCCTATCAGTACATCTTTGGTGTGTGGGAGGAAACCTGAGAACCTGGAGGAAACCCAGGTGGGATTGAACCCAGGACCCCGGCTCTGCAAAAAAACAGTACTAACCAGAGGTTGGGGGAAACTCGTCAGAAGTCTTAGAAGCGATTGGGTGAGAAACAAACAAGTGTTGAGGAGAGAAGGAGATCTTGGGAGGACAGAAGAGTACATGTGGGAAGATATTGAGAGATTAGTTCAGAGAATTATAAAGAAGACAGATAATGGACGGCTTTGTAAGTCAATGATAGATGTTTGAATTGGTTCTGTTGGGGAATTGGGACCCAATTAAGGGATTTGCAGAAGGGAGTAGCAGAGGAGTAGCAGGGAGAGAGGTGGGTTAGTTGAGTAGCAGAGGTTAAGGATGGACTGGATAGTAGCATTCACGACTTTTTCTCACCTTACTTGTTCTCACGTGTCAAGCTCTCCTTGTCCTTCCTTGTGCCTCTGTCTCCTTCTCAGTGACACACCAAAGGCTGCCCTCTAATCTTCGGCTCTAAGTTGCTCCAGAGGCGTATCGCTCAACTAAGTGGATTTTCTCCTACATTCCTTAAAAGAAGTCCAAGATTCTTCCACCTGGAACAGACTAAATGTGCGATCTTTAAAATACATTTTAGAGGCTATTTAGGATGTGGAGTTCCAACCTGCTGCATGTGGCCTCCACAACTGATCTGGTGTAGTAGAAATCTGAACCACCGGCAGCATGAATCAAACACCACGAGCGTTATTGCAGCCGTGTATGTTTTTCTCTAAATGCGGCTTCTTGATGCCATGCTACCTATGACTGACGTCTTCCTATGTGTGTGTATACGGAGAGAGCTGTCAGTCTAGGGGAAGTTCCCTTTAAATAACCTTACCATACTACTCTATCCAGTCATAATAAACTACACAACTTAACAACCAATTAGGGCCAGGCATTCTTTTACTTTTCACAAGAAATGTACATACCTTGGTGCAACCTGTGCATCCTGCCAGGTGGCCCAAAAAGACCAAGATGTAAGGGGGCCACCTTCCAGTTATGAAACCTCAAACAGCTTCTGCCACAGATACATTATTGGACTGCAAAGAGCCTATGTACTGTTCTTGCACAGGAGTTCTCTTCTATATGTGCCATCCCTTGTTCTCACAATTCCCATACATGACTGCTCCCAAAGACCCACGACAACCCAAAAGAGTGCAATCAACAGCAACATGTTAAACAAGCATACAAAATGCACCATGTTTATCCAAAAATGCACAATCAATGATAAAGTTGTCGTACCTAACATCAAATTTGGGTTTCTTATAAAAACAGAATAATCATTTTACTCCAACCCTTCCCTGGACCAAAAATATAGTCAAACATTTTGACTTTTTAAAAACGAGTGAATTTGTCAGAAAATCTCAGACTGCTCAATCCACTCCGGAAACAGTGAATGAGACCAGAAAATGACAAAAAAATAATAAATGCAGAAGACAATATCAGTTTATATTAAATGGTTGCACAACTATAATGATAAATTCCCCCAAAATGGCCACTTCATCTAATCCAACATTTCTCTGCTGCATGTATGTATAAGAATTCCTATTCATTAGGCAATAATATCCATTCACTGAGGACACATTTTGTACCTTGCCGCCTTGAATCTCATAAATAAGGCTTCTTTTACTGTTAGACTGGGGCTAAGTCTCTCCGGTAAAACAAAACTAAATGCTGTGTTGTGTTTTATTTTCCTTGTATCTACTTTTGCCTTAAAGAAAACTTCCTTTTAAAACTTGAAGACAATCCAAGATAACCTAAATGCGGGGCAGAAGCAATGCAAAAAAAAATACAGCTCCATTTCATTTTGGCATCATTAGATTGAAGTCATTTTTGTAATGCGTCTTAATTAAATTACCCTCCGCATTACCTTGGGTATCGAGTTATTGGCTCATTTTCAGCACTTCGTTTGTGTTGTCCAAATTTCTGGCGCTCTTCTCATTAAAAAGTATAAAAATAATACGGCCGGCTCCAAGAGGCTAAGGCTCGAATCTCCAGTTTTCACCGATACTGGTGCACCCATAAGTAATTATCAGATAGCTTGCTTTATTAAATAACTCGAACACACTCGGTTCCAGACTACACATGTATGGAGAGAAATTGCATCCTTAAAAACTCCACTGTGATACTTTGCAATCATAATGTTATGGGTCACATTGTATAAGCGGGGAAAAGGTTGATTGCAAAGATATGGTGATAAAACATAAAATATGTTACGTTTTGTGTCCACTTCTAATTGACTAGTTAGGTCAGATAATTTATGGTCTACCACCATATGTGACTGACCCTCCAGGTAGGCCGTTCTATTTTCCCTCGGATCTCTGTACAGAAGAAGCAATTGCCCACCTGTCTTTCATTTTTTTGTGAGTGGAATCTGGTGGGTCAAGTATTGTAAATGTTCCTAGGTCACTGCTTGGGGTTAGAAATGTTATTCCTACCTGCCGCCATTGGGAAGTCCATGCCACCAGTTCACCCATGATGGCCATTCTATGCCAGTTGTCAAGACAGTTTGGTTATTATGTCCAGGTAAAAGGAATAAAGCTGTGGTTGACCATCTTATGTTTGAGGGAGGAGTGGAAATGCATATTCTGCGTGGTCTCTGCCGCCATGAAAGTTAAGATACATTAGGCAGACTTAGGTTGATCATATTGATGCTGAGGACAGATGTAGGTTAATGGTTGAACAACCATTGAATGAACGATCATCTGATTTGGTCTTGGTAACCAGCATGGACCTGAAAGGACAATGCAACAAAGCGAGTCATGACGAACATCATGTGGATCAGCGAGGACCAGGGCAGCAAGGCATAAAAGGTAGCAGAAAAAAATTGGGGCAGGTAGCATATTTGAAGCAGAGCCAGGTGTGTAGATACACACTGGAGAATATTTAGTATAGAAAAAGGGTATCTTCCAGCAGGGAAGCAGTTAATCATAGATTGCAGTCTGGTATCTTCCAGTAGGGCAATGGTTAGAAGCAGCATTGGAACAGAAAAGTAAAAGCAGTCTGGTATTCCAGCAGGGTAATGGATGATAGTAGGATTGCAGTGAAGTAAAGGCAAATTAGAGATTCACTTCAAGAGATGCCTTACCTTGAGTGCAGAGGCCAGGTGCGAACATTTGTGAGGAGTTGGTAACTTGCTGAAATGTTGGTGTGGACAACAAATATTTAAATTAGACTGAACTTGGAAATATCTCTGTTTGTAACATGGAATTCACGAAAAGCTGAAGACATGACAGACTCCTGGCTGGAGTTTAGCCAAGGGAAGTAGCAACAAATTCCTGATAAATGTGAGTAAACTGTTGGCAATGTTACATAGTACCCAATCAATCGGCCTCTGTCAATGTTGGACTTAAATGGCATTGGATGTTGATGTCAAAGGAGTTCATATGAATTAATGCAAAGTAAAGTGACATAGAAGAAGGGATCCAGACCAGACACTTGACCAGGATAGGAGGATAACACTGTTACAATAGTTCAAATTAATCATACACTATACGGAGTTTTCATTCAGTTCCATTGCCACAAGTGTATAGAATCAAGCACCAAGCCATGCTGTCTGCCTTTTTTAATATTTGTGACAGAATGGCTTGTTCTGAAAAGCTTACTGTGCTCCATAATTGTACTTTAGTGGGACCCACCAGGGTAACAGATCAGCTTATGGGATTTTTTTCTTTCTAAATATTCCTCCATTACCTATGAGTGATATTATTGCAGAGTGGAAGCATTTAGGAACCACAACAATTTTTCTATGAAGTGGAGACCTCATAAAGTTACAGAATGGGGTCGCCGAGTACTGAGGACTGGAGCAGAGTGCAAAAAAGTAATCAACGCTCTGCTGACTCCATAGCTGCCCAATCCAAACCTCCTCTGGCGTCTCCATATTAATGCCTATGGATTTATAATGGCAGGTCATACATAATATGTGGGTATCCAAGTACTTTTGTCTATATATAGTGTACATGTTTAATGACATCAGGCGAAGGATGAATTATCTCTGTGGGAATATTCGTTCAATGAGAGGTTATTCTTTGACTACAGACTATCAGAAGAAAATTTTGAGCTTAGTCAACTTTTCTCCAGGTGATAACTGTTAGTCATCAGTTGGCTAAAACAAGAGTTATTTCATAAGTTTCACACTATGAACGATCATGAAATTGTCCATTTCTATCAACCTTAGACTAATCAGAGTAGCTTGGTAAAATAAGGCTATGTGCACACGTTCAGTATTTGATTGCAGAAATTTCAGCAAGGTTTCTGCATCTGTAGGTAGCAAAAATGCTGTGGCAAAAACACGTGTTTTGCCGCTATTGGTGTGCTTTTGATCCGTTTTTTGATTCAGTTTTTGATGCATTTTTGTATAGCAATGAATGCTTTTTGGAGCTAAATAAAAATATTTGAAAAAAGAAACATGGGACATCGCTTTAACCAATATATTACCGCTGGACCTGGGGTGAGTATATTGGTTAATTTAAATGATTAAAGTGTTTTATTATCAGTGTGTGTGTGTTTATTTAACTTTTTACTTACAGGTTTAGTGGTGAGGGTGACTGGCTGACACCTTTTCATTACTAAAGTTAGGGTTAGGTGTCAGCGACACTTAAGCCCATTAACCCTAATCCCATTATTCGTAATGCCGCACTTGTTTTGTCAGTACATGCGGATCCACTGCATGTAATGACATTTCAATCGGTTAAAATCTGCAGCGGAGACTAGCGTCTCTGCTACTGAAATTGACATGCTGCGGGTGAGTTTGGGTACGTGTCCATGATCAGGAAATGCTGCAGGTTTTATGCTGTGTATTTATACAGCAACCAGATGTTACAGCATAGTGGATGGGAACATCTGCACTATGCGTGCATCTGAGGTTGTGGATCACCCGCGGACACAGACATGCAGCGCGTCTTTCAGGACCGCAGCATGTCAATTTCTTTTGCAGAGTCGCTAGTCTCTGCAACAGAAATTTGACCATTAGAATGTACTGAATGCGGTAAATCCGCATGGTTTAGTGAACACATGCGGATTTACCTGTGTTCAATAGAATGTATAGTTTTGGATGCAGCAAAAATATACGGAGTCCAAAATGTTACTAGTATGTCTGGATTGTGGGCACATAGTGTAAAATAAAAAAAATGGCGTGCGCTCCCATGTCATTTTCAGAACCAGCATAGGGAAAGCCAACCACTGGGGGCTGATATTACTAGCCGGGGAAGGGGCCATTAGCCAAAGATGTTTCCTGGCTATTATTAACAGTCCACAGCTGTTTGCTTAGCCTTTACTGGCTAGCTTACAGTGGGACCCCAGAAAAAAATTGAGTCAGGGTCCCCCTATAAAATCTAACCAGCAAAGGCTAGGCACAGGGCTGCGGGCTGATATTAATAGCGAAGGAAGGGGCCAGTGGTCACTGGAGTTCAATCAGCGGATGATCAGCTGACGAGCTACGGTGTCCTCACTTACTGCACCAGTCCTGCGTGAGAAAATTCTCCTGCAGTATCTGTGCAGTAAATGAGGTCACCAGAACTCATCAGCTGTTCATCAGCTGATTGAACTCCAGTGACCTCACTCCCAGCAGCCCGGAGCTATAGACTGCCAGGTGCGATCACGCTCTTGTCAGTGTATAGAGTGCTGCCAGGTGATCGGATCGACGTGGGACACTCGGGATTATGGGGAGAAGTGAGTATAAGGTGTTTTTTATTTTAATATTAATTTATTTTAACTTTTTTTTTACACTGAGCACAGACGCCGGCTGTAGAGACTACTTCTCCCCTCAGCAGCGCCTGCTCTCACAATTATCAGAGGGAGCGGCCGTAGGCTGTTGGTAGGAATAGTCTCCCGCGATCAATTCTTTGTGCAGTTTTGTCTCGTTTTTGACTCATTGACTTGAATTGAGTCAGTCAAATATGCAGCAAACATCCGCAGCAAATGCACAAATATTTTTATACCTGCATTTTTGCTGCGGATTTGACTGACTCAATTGAAGTCAATGGGTGAAAAACACTGCAGAAACGGACAAAGAATTGACATTCTGCAGATTTAAACGCAATGACAATCCTGATCATGTGCACAACACTTCAGGATTGTCATTGCATTAACGGCCACAAGGATTCCCTAGTGCTTTTGGCCCATTTCTGAGCAGAAAAAAACACCTAAAAAATGCACCAAAAACGCACAGTGTGCAACAGCCTTAGACATCACAGGAAAGTTGCAGAGCTCTCCTGTAGATTGCTTCCTGCAAAATCAGCAGTGTAGTACAGTAGCAGGCAAGTGGATGACATTTTTTACTCATGGTGCAAATTTTTAAATTCTCAGCAAGTCAATTTCTTTAGCAAATTGGTTGTGGATTTATTGCAGATTTTTCCAAGCGACACAAAAGAGTCAAAAAATGAAAAGAAACACACTAGCAGCATAGTGTTGCACATTCTGCTGTGGATTACATCTTGATCTGCAGCAAAATCTAAAGATTTCAAAACCAATGATTTTTTTTTTCCTTTTTATAGAATACGCATGAAAATCCTACCAGCAGCTCAGCACGAAACCTCAGCAAAATCTGCATAACTTAATGTGGATTTGTTTTGTGGGTTTTCGCACAGGCTTTTTGGGAATTCGCTTTGCCAATTATCCAAAGCAGATTGGACCCCTATAGACGTCACCTGCGATACTGAGCTGAGCCATTCAAACTATATACCAAATAGAATTTCATTTGTGGCTGTTGCATCAAGCAAGCTGCAGATTAGGAATGTGCAGGTTAGAGAGCAATAAAGTGATTAATGGATAAAATGATTGGGGAGCGTCAACCTCCTGGGGGTGGTGGGAGATGGCGGAGAGTCTCAACCATCCATCATCCTCCTGATGTAATGTGCACAAAGCTCTGGAGTGTCCTGCAGGCAGTTACTAGTTAATCTTCCATCATATATCTTACCTAAGTCTATTCCTAACAGTAGGAACATGATCAATGTCATGAAGCTTTGAGCAGATAAATACATATTCTCTGCAATTTGATGTGATGGGGATTCAGCCACATGTAGGGTGCAACCCTTGCTATAGCCATCCTTGGTTATCTTAGATATGCATTCAAGGGTGTATTAAGTCTAGAGATGAACACATCTCTTGAAATTAGTTGAATTTTACCCCAAAATTTGATTTGCACAAATCTCAATACTGGAAAGCTTGTAATTTCTTTGAAAATACACATGGGAGAGAGGAGCGAGAAAAAGAGGATCCCGCTGACCATAAGAGCTTACACTTCACAGGCGAAAAAGGACCCTGCTGATCATAAGTGCTTACACTTTACAGGCGATCAAAAGGACCCCAATGACCATAAGAGCTTACACTCTACAGGAGAGAGAGGACCTCATTGATCATAAGAACTTCCACTTTACAGCGAGAGAGAAGACTCTGCTGACCAAAAAGAGTTTACATTCCAGAGGCGAGAGAGAGAGGACCCTGCTGACTATAAAAGTTATCTATGTGACCAGTTTATTGGTTGGGAAGGATTGGTTTGTTTCAACTTCAGGGCAAATTGGTTTATGTCTAGAGATGAGCAGATGTTTTGAAATTCGAATTTGCCACCTTCGACAAATTTTCCCCTAAAGTATATTCAATCGAATCTCAATACTGAAAAGCTTTGAATTGCTCAGAAAATACACACAGGGGAAAGGAGAGAGCTTATCATAAGAGCTTACACTCTACAGGAGAGAGAGGATCCCACAGACCATAAGAGCTTATGTAGCGCTCCGAGGGCTCGGTTGCTACAGGGGTATTGCACCTCAACCAGAGGTGTGATATTCCACTCCCAGGTAAGGATGTAGTGTGGACCAGGGCTCAGTTAGCTGCATGCACACACACACACTCACCCCATTTCCGGGGGACAGCTCGACGGTGCTTCCAGCTGCGGGCACAACTGACCATGTCCCTGGCTGGAGTGGGGAGGGGGGAAGAGAACCCAGTGGTGTAGGAGCAGAAAGGGGGCGGTTTCTGGAGCATAGGAAGGAGCTCATTGGGTGCAGGTCAACTGAGCTCAGGCACAGAGAAACAGATAAAAGCCATCTTAGTCGAGTAGTGCAGTTCAGTTAAGTTCAGTCAGAGCCGAAGGGAGAGAGAGCTGACAGGGAGCCGCGGCTCAGCCTGAGCTCAGCTCCACGAGGCAGGCCTAGAGAGAAGGCCGGGGCCAGAGAGGAGAAGAAAATAAGGAGAAGGAAGGAAGGAGAAGAGACAGAGGAGTGGAAGGGCTCCAGAAACAAGAAGGCAGAAGGGACCCTAAGAGTGCAGAACGGTCAGCTACCGTTGCATACCCCATTATACCGGGTGGAAGGGTCAGGCTGTGGAAAGGTACCGGATGCCTAAGTTGGTGGAGGCGAATCTACCCTCATCCAAGAACCGGAGGATGTGACCATTTATTGGTGCGACCCCCCGCTAAACCTGCTAGGAAGGCACCATATAGGATAGCGGGAAGTGAAGGCCAACGCTTACCCGACACGGTCCGCGGTAGCTGGACAGAAGTCAGGAAACTGGTGGGGCACGAGAGGCCAGAGAAAGGACAGAAGGGGGTCCTGTGCCATACTCCTGAATTGCCTGGGGGTTGACCGAGCTCCTCACCTGGTGGACGCAGCACGGCTCAGGCAGTCCTTGCTGACAGAAGTGACTTGGATAACAACTGTGAGTATAAGACCCTGGACTGCATCATTGGACTCTGTGTGATTTCTGCTGCGCCTGCACCATCACCCCCAGCATCCACTTACAATGTCCTGAGGCTACACTCTTCCCGTGGGGAGTTATCCTACCCCTGTGCTGCACACCAACACAAGCCTCAGCGGTCTGCCTCGCAGCGGCGGTTATCCCTGACCGCAATCCACAGGTGGCGTAGTCGGACATTTAAAGCACTGATTGATAGACTGCCACAATTTGGTCTGACCACCCTGAGCCACGGGATCGGGTTGCCACTACTACCCCCATCAGCACCGTACACCAGAACGCCCGGTTCCGGGTAACCCACGGCCCAGGGGGCGAGTCAGCTTTGGCGTAGTCGGCAGGATCGTGACCAACCCGCCAGAAACGGGTATTGCGTGCCTGAAAGGAGACTGTTTCACTGTATTGAATGTGGCGCCCGTCTCAGCAGAACGGACGCCATCATGTGCGCGCCAAAAGACCACAAGAAGCCACCGCCCATCGTGGGCCAGGTCCCAGAATGGCGCCAAAGACGGAGCCCACCCCTGACAGCCATGAGTGCTGCTGTAGAGATGTCCATCAAGGTGGGGGGGCTGCCCCTGAGAGTGATTGTCAGCAGATTGCCCCGGGACCACCCCCAACAGGGCCGGAAAGAGAAGAAAACCGAGGGGCAGGGTGTGGTTTGGATCAGTCTCACCAGACCACACCCGGAGATGGAGAGCAGCACCAACTCCAGCACCCTAACGGGTGGCTTGCTGCAGGCCATCTCGGCCCCGTACAGCCTCAAGGATTTGATGGCCCAGCTCCCAGGAGGAGACCCGGAGTTCCTTCGGACGGCGTTGGAGGATTTGGACTGAAGGATGGTCCAGGCGCAGCGAGAAGCTGTAGAAGGGTGGAGAAAGGAGATGGCCCGGCGGATCGTGGCCCCGCAGCATGGGACGCCGCCAGCACCGACCAGCGAGCCAGCCCCTGAGGACGAGGAGTGGAGGCCGGAAGCTGAGAGCAGCGTAGCCCTGGAGGCAGGTAAGGGGGACACCCCCGCCACCAACCCTAGTGCCACCAACCTGCCTCTGGACGTTGTCGCGGAGCCAGACGTTCCGGGCGTCGCTGTGCCTACCCCGCTCCCACCGCCGGCACGCAGGCCCCAAGCCGCGAGTCCCGTCGCTGAGTCAAGCCCCAGGCCGTGCCCCCTGACTTCGGGTGCGATCGGAGGCGGTTCGCACCAGGCCCAGTCGCAAGGCCTGACACCTCCAGGCGCCCCTGAACCACGTGCGCCCCCGGTCCCAAAGCCACCACCCTTAGCGGCCGACCTGTACAGCCAGCTCGCCGGGCCCGACGGGGAGCCGGTCCCTGTGCCGGAGGGATGGGTCCACTCCAGTCGGCGGAAGGACCTGTCCGCAGAGGCCGAGGCCTCGCTTGCTCCGCTCCTGCCCGTACCGCATCCAGTCACCGTTTCTCAGCTGCCGGAGGAAGAGGTCCGGGTAGAATGGGACCAGACCGGGGAGGACCCGATAGGGTTTGCACAGGAGACGCGAGCAGCCGCAGTCCGCAGGCGGGAGATCTGTGAGCAGCTTGCGAGGGAGGAGCGGGCGCGGCGCCAGGAGAGGGAGCAGCTGCAGGCCCGGAGAGCAGAGGAGAACACGCGGACTCGTCGAAACCCCCATGCAGAACGCGGTCCTAAAGTAACTGGGACCGTGGTAAAGTTCCACCAGGAGGAAGGGTGGGGGTTTATTCGGGATCCTACCACAGACACGGACCTCTTTGTGAATAGGAGGGACGTGGAGAGTTATCTGTCTGAGGGTCACCGAGAACAGGATCTGTATCCGGGGGACTTGGTGTCCTACACCCGGCATCGAGGATTACGGGGGTGGTATGCCCTCAATGTCAAGAGGGTGGAGGAGGAACAGTACCAGGAGGATTGCTACCCAGATGACCCGGACGGGTCTGGAGAGTATGGCGAGGAGGAAGAGCGTGCACCAGGAGGACACAGTTATTAAAATGTGAGTGCACTGTAAATAGTTGCCCGTTAGGGTACAGTAGAGAAAGTTCACCCCGGATGGGGACTGTTGCCTGTATGTCGTTTGAATAACCAGCTGAGGACTGGGAGCAGCCAACTTAGTGAACTATCCAGCCGAGGACTGGGAGCGGTCAATTCTGTAAATAGTTGCACTTCCTAAAGTGCCCCCTACTGGTTTTATAAGAGACTACAACAACAACTGACCTCAGAACAAAAACCCGTTAGAGGTGGCCGAAGACGAGGTCCAGCAGCTGGATCGGCTATGCCCTGCAGCCACCCCAGGGCCTTCGTTGAGGGTTTACGAACGGGTCCCTCATGTTTGTGTTTACAAGTTTGCATTTTATAGAAAGATGGACACCTGGTCGCAAAGCACACTGTGACCAGTTAATAAAAGTTTTACATGAAGAATGTTTATAAGAAAGATGTTTTATATGTGACAGATGTGGTTATAAAAGTGAAAAGAGTTTTACAATGTTTTATATATGAGAAGAAAGTCTTATAATATTGCTGAAAGAGAAAATGTGCCAGTAACGTTAAAAGAGAAAAATTGCCTCCCATAAAGGGATGAGTAATAATGGTTTATAATTTTATATATGGATGCATTCTAAAAACTTGCATGTTTTTGAATTGTCTTTTGCTCTGTTCCAGCCCGAGGACGTGCTGTGGTTTACCAGGGGGGAATGTAGCGCCCCGAGGGCTCGGTTGCTACAGGGGTATTGCACCTCAACCAGAGGTGTGATATTCCACTCCCAGGTAAGGATGGAGTGTGGACCAGGGCTCAGTTAGCTGCATGCACACACACACTCACCCCATTTCCGGGGGACAGCTCGACGGTGCTCCCAGCTGCGGGCACAACTGACCTTGTCCCTGGCTGGAGTGGGGAGGGGTGAAGAGAACCCAGTGGTGTAGGAGCAGAAAGGGGGCGGTTTCTGGAGCATAGGAAGGAGCTCATTGGGTGCAGGTCAACTGAGCTCAGGCACAGAGAAACAGATAAAAGGTGGGAGCCATCTTAGTCGAGTAGTGCAGTTCAGTTCAGTTCAGTCAGAGCCGAAGGGAGAGAGAGCTGACAGGGAGCCGCGGCTCAGCCTGAGCTCAGCTCCACGATGCAGGCCTAGAGAGAAGGCCGGGCCAGAGAGAAGAGAAGAAGGAGAAGGAAGGAGAAGAGACAGAGGAGTGGAAGGGCTCCAGAAACAAGAAGGCAGAAGGGACCCTAAGAGTGCAGAGCGGTCAGCTACCGTTGCATACCCCATTATACCGGGTGGAAGGGTCAGGCTGTGGAAAGGTACCGTATCCCTAAGGTGGTGGAGGCGAATCTACCCTCAGCCAAGAACCGGAGGTTGTGACCATTTATTGGTGCGACCCCCCGCTAAACCTGCTAGGAAGGCACCATATAAGATAGCGGGAAGTGAAGGCCAACGCTTACCCGACACGGCCAGCGGTAGCTGGACAGAAGTCAGGACACTGGTGGGGCACGAGAGGCCAGAGAAAGGACAGAAGGGGGTCCTGTGCCATACTCCTGAATTGCCTGGGGGTTGACCGAGCTCCTCACTTGGTGGACGCAGCACGGCTCGGGCAGTCCTTGCTGACAGAAATGACTTGGATAACAACTGTGAGTATAAGACCCTGGACTGCATCATTGGACTCTGTGTGATTTCTGCTGCGCCTGCACCATCACCCCCAGCATCCACTTACAATGCCCTGAGGCTATACTCTTCCCGTGGGGAGTTATCCTACCCCTGTGCTGCACATCAACACAAGCCTCAGCGGACTGCCTCGCAGCGGTGGTTATCCCTGACCGCAATCCACGGGTGGCGTAGTCGGACATTTAAAGCACTGATTGATAGACTGCCACAATTTGGTCTGACCACCCTGAGCCACGGGATCGGGTTGCCACTACTACCCCCATCAGCACCGTACACCAGAAGGCCCGGTTCCGGGTACCCCACGGCCCAGGGGGCGAGTCACTTATACTCTAAAGGAGAGAGACAGGACCTCGCTGACTATAAAAACTTACACTCTACAGGAGAGAGAGAGAGAGGACCCCGCTGACTATAAGAGAATACACTCTAAAGGAGAGAGAGGGAGAACCCACTGACCCTAAGAACTTATATTCTCCATGCGAGAAAAAGAAGACCTCACTGACATTAAGAACTTAAACTCTACAGGAGAGAGAGACCTACCCAGTGACTCCGTAGATGTTTGACGAATCTCCCATATAAACTGTGATCCACTGGCAACTGCTGATCTGTGATGGCCCAAGTACTGGCCACCACTGTACAAGGTATCATAATCTGTAAGATGTCATAGCTGCAGTGTATTATGTGTAGGCCCACACGGCAATGCAAAATGGTGGTAATCTGTTCTCTGATGCTCTCAAAATGTTTGAATCGTGACACTGCAAATTTCAAGAAATTTGAATTCAATCCTCAGTGGATCGATCTGCTCATCTCTAATTAAGTCCAAACCATGAGGCAATACTTGGAATAGACTCAAAGCTATCATGGGCACCTTTAACATCAACGTCATAATTATTTAGGTTTCCACTGGGACCTTTCTTCCTTTCCTTGGTCTCCTAGTCTACTATTTGTTTTCCTCTCCTTTGCTCCATCATCATCCTCAATGATAACTGCACCTCACTTCCAGGTGGAGATAGGTCATCCTAATTTCCCATTGGCAGTTACTATGTTGGCTAACCTAATATTTTTACCTATGTAGGTATTAATAATTATCTAGCACCAACTATAACATGGAAGAGGTATACTGGGTGTCCCCTCCACAAATTCCAAGAATGGATCTCTACAGTGATGGTTAAGCAAGCACTCGCTCTCGGGATCCACTGTAGTTACAGTGGTGGTGACGCACCCCCTGGGCCGTGGAGTACTCGGTAGCCGAGCCAGTCGTTGCTAGGGGAGATGTCACAGTGGCGGTGACCCGGTCCGTGACCAGGGGAGGTCAATAAAAGGGGAATTTGAGAAAGGGGATTATAGTTTTTATATAATGTTCGTGACGCCACCTGTGGTATGCTGCTATATGGGGCCGCCGCTGCGGTGCAGATCCTCTGGAGCCGATGATGACGCAGCAGAGTTGGTTCAGCTTTCCACAGGCAGAGCTTAGCTCCAGGGCAGGAAGTGGTGATTTTATAGATGTTACTGTGCAGTGTAGTGCAGGGGATGGCGCAGTTAATAATCAGTTCACAACTTAATGGCGGTTTCCTCTTATCTTACTTGTTGTGGTTACGCAAACCGGGGCATGGGTACTAGCTGGTAGTAGAGGTCCAGGCGGCCTGGAAGCAAGTTGGGAATCCACCTATCCAGGTGGAGTTATAGGCCTTCCCTTTGCGCTACCTCTTTGGCCCTGCTGCGTATAGCTATGCTGCGGCTCTCGTCCCTGAGTAAAACGTCTTTGTGCTCACCCGTATGGCAGGCAGCTTGGACCTTCCTGGAGTGTCGCTCCCACGTGGCAGTGCTGGGCCCTATGATGCTGCTGAGCCTCCGGGCGTCTGATGGGGCCAGGAGAACTGCAGTCTCCTGCCCTCCGGTTTCTGCTGCTGGGCTTTCGGTGCCCCAGAACCTCGGACTCCGGTGTCCAGTTCTTCTGCGCTTCCCTCTGGGGTGAACTGCCATGCAGCTCCACTCCCTGGGTCTTTCCTCGTCGACCTCCTGACTTCAACTCCTCTCTGCTCTGCTCACACTAACTAACCCCGCCTCCAGATCCCAGTTGTTAAGGGAGGAGCTCCCCTTGCTGGTCTGGAGCCAGGAAAGTGTTGCATGCTAGCAAAACCTGATTAGGGGACCCCTCCTTACTTCCAGGCATGGCATCACCCCCTTGTGAGGGAGGCAATGCCACTGTGGCAACCGGACTCCTGGGGTGCCACAGTGGGACCCCCAGCAATCACAAGTCCTATGGATAGGTCATAATTTATTATCTTGATATCAACCCTTTAATGATGATGCTCACCCATTTGAGCACCTGAGACTGCACCAGGTATAGTGACATCATGTAAGGCAGACTCAGTTCACTCCTGACATAAAATCCCCATCTTCGACTCACCATATGGGACCAATTTGCCATGGAAATCCAATTGCTCCAAGTATAATTATAAAAGTGTAGAAACTTTCAACAGCTTGGGACTGTATATCATACACAAGCCCATTAGGATACCCTATTAGTGCACATGGATACGATAGAGGGGAATCTGTAATTTTCTTGAGGTGGCTACAGCAGGGGAAGTTAATGACTAGCTTAATTTCTTCTCAGGAAAATCTGCTGTTTACCCATGTGTGTGTGATGGTGAGAGTAATTCAAAAAAATACCAGAAACAATTTCATTGAATTTTACTCATTAGGAGGCAACAAGCTTGATGGTTACAGTGTCACTTGAAGAAGTTGCCCTAACTAGTTTCCTGAGGTAATACACCAATTGGCAAGTATTAATCACTCCATTCCTTGTTAGCTTACTGGGCTTCTTACTTCTGCTTGCAATCTTCCTCTGGGCTAGAAGAATCACAACGCACCCTGTAAACTTTATAGGACATGGACTAATGATAAATCCACACTCCCCATATCTCAGTGTGTTAACTATTTTTGTTCTGTATCCATCGGTTTAGGCATCACTACTGCTCCTCAGTGGCATCCTCTGGTAGACTTTTAGACGATTGCTTGCTAAATTGGTACAACCCCTTTAAGTAATCGGAATGATTCAGTTTATGTCAAAATCCCCAAAAATCCAGGGCACTGGATATTCTCCTCCAAAATGTTATCTTCATGATGTCACAGCACAAACAGGATAAAAGAATGTAACGTGTTGACCATTTAGGGCCTTTTTAAGTCATACACAAAAAGGAACACATAAGATAATCTTTTGGAGGAGGACATCAGGTGCCTTGGGCTTTTTGGATTTAGCAGTTTGGCAATATTGTGGAGAGTTGCACCAAGATTCCACAGACCTAGGAGTGGTGCATGGGACCACATCATTTTTACCGATTCAGTTTATTTCAAAAGCAAAATAAACCTTGCACATTGCATGTCATGCCTGTACATTGGTAGCAATTGCTGACGTATAGCATGAAGGCTTTGGGTTCAGTTCCCAACGAAACCAACATCTGCATGGAATTGTTTACATTTTCTTGGGACCCTCTATTAATCCGAAGGAATACCGGTAGTAATCTTCTATAAATGAAAATTGCTCCCGGTCTGTGTGTTTGTATTAGAATTGCTATGAGTAAGGATCTACGTATCCGAAACGCGTAAGCCTCTGTAGGCCTTTATTTACACTATGGACTCATGTTTTTAATTTTTTCAAAATAAAGGCTATTTTTTAAGTCAATTTCACGAGTTGCCGGATAACTACCCTTTCATCACTGCCTAATGTCTCCCAGACGGGGATCTTTACAATCCGAGCACCGTGCCTCATGAGAAAGTGGACCGAGCAGGCTGACCCAGGTGAGCTGAAATATTTTTTCTACTTTACTTGTTTGTATTAGAAGTATTGACTGGAAGCTCAAATGGGTAGGATATTTCTCAACATCAATCCCAGGAATTAAACTGTCCCAGCCCTTGTCCTTCACGGTCGTGATTAACATTGTTTTATATGCGTTTTCCATTTTTGTAGCGCAGCCCATCGGCCGACTGTGACATAAGTGACATGCCACATTATAGCAATACAGAATAAGAAAACACTTCTCTAGAAGACTTCATCTCTGCTACTGCTCATCCCCATGCTGGGTGGGCCCAATTCCTACAATATCTGTTAAAATCTGACATTCACGGGAAACAGAAGGATAATCCTGACTCTGGAACTCCACAAACCAATAGCAGCTGAGTGTTAATCACGGCCTGATCCCTGCAATCCACATAATCACAGACAGCTGCTACTTAATACATAGCGATGAAACCATGCCGGGCCGCCTAACCCAAGCACACACATATTTCATCCTTGCCTTCATCTAGACGTCTACACTTGCCGTTATCTGCTGATAGCTACTTGCTTTACTCTGTTGGCCATGTTTCATGTTCCAGCAACTTAGCCCTCATGTTGTAGTGTCGAGACATTTTTTAGACTTTTTATTCCTTTTTTTCTTTAGCTTCACACTTGAAAACCTTAAAGTGACCTTGGCGTGAAATGTGTTACAATATTTCACTGGTGGAAACCTACAGCGGTGAGAAAAGCTGTTACGGATTTACTGCCTTAAATTAAAAAATCCTATCTCTTTCGCTTGCTTCCTTTCCTAATCCAAGGCCTTTGGCAAGTTATATCTTGCATTGTGACCATCACGTATCAATACCAATACAGAAAGAGAAGGAATATGGTATCGACTCAAGTTCCAACTTTTCATTTTTTTAGGTTCTGGCAGGTAGGAGAATTTTTTTGGAAGGTATTGGTTCTCCCAATGAAGATCATACTTGGGCAGTAAGTTAGGCAAAGATTCCTGGAAAAAGGTATGCAAATGTCTGACCCCTCAGAGCAGTGTGCCCCAACTCCAGTCCTCAAAAGCCACCAACAGGTCATGTTTTCAGGATTTCCTTAGTTTTACACTGGTGATGGAATTCTTGCCTGTCCAAGTGATGCAATTATCATACTGGTAATACTAAGGAAATCCTGAAAACATGATGGTGGCTCTTGAGGACAGGAGTTGGACAACACTGCTTTTATATATGTCTTCGGATAACAACAAAACTACAGACACATATGAAATAGTCATGTTGGCTCTAGGACATAGGGCACGATTCATTAACACTGTCGTTTCGTACGCCAGTCTTCATGATGGAGTAAGATGAGGCAAATTCATTATGAGGCTGAAGTACATTTCTGGCATAAGTTACGCCACTAAATTGGCATAAATTTCTGAAGAATTTGCCAGGGGTGGGCTTCGCTTGTCCCACCTATGTTGCACCAACTCTGGAGAATCTGGCCTGGACTGGTGTGAAAACGACAAAAGTTGCAAATGTTTAGCAAATTTTCAGAGTATTTTACCCCAGAATTCTGGGGAAAAACATTTTGTTGACTTGGCCATTGTCTTTAAGACTTAGTTTTTTCAAGGGTGTCCCCAAAAGTACAACAAATTCATTCGCATTTTGCCACGATTTTTTGGCAAAAGCAGTTAAAGCATTTAGAATTGGTGGGGTACCCGCTGGTGAAACCCCCACTGATCACATGGATGGGATCCTGTGCCTTCCCTTTCAAGGCAGGGTTGGTCACAAATGCACACTGTTGATCCATACATTGGCAGAGATTTTTGAAGGTTTTTCTGAAAGCTGTGGCTGGGCTTCATAGGAAATCAGTAATTTTAGGATATAGCATTACAGGATACAGTTCAAGCAATAATAGCTGGACTAAAAAATAAAGTAAAAGTTAATAAAGAAAAGTTGTAAAAACATTTATAAAAAAATTAACTATTTGACTCACTCTCCTTTTCCCAGTAAAAAAAAAGAAAAGAAATGAAGAAAATAAAAAATAAGAATACATGGTAATTTTTCATCTATAAAAGTTTGATCTGTTAAAATATAAAAAATTATAAACCCATATGATAAATGCTGTAAAGAAAAAAAAATCGAAATTCCAGAATGTCCATTTTTTGGTGGTTGCACCTGCCTTACAAAATGCTACAAAAAGCGATTAAAAAACAATAATGGTATCCATATTGGCATTAATAAAACAAACTACAGCTCAATGCACTGGAAAAAAAAACAAAAAAACCTCATACAGCCCCATTGACGGAAGAATAAAACAGTTTCAGAAAGTGGCCACAGAAAGCCAAAATTATTTGTTTCAAAATTATTTTTTTAGCCTCTAAAATAAAAAAAACCTTATTAGTTTGATATCGCCATAATAGTACTCAACTAAAGAATCATGTTTCTAGGACATCTTTATACACTATGAATGCTGTAAAAATAAAACCCAAAAACAATGACAGAATTGCATTTTTTTTCACCTTTTCACTTCATTTTTCCTGATTTTTATTACATTATAGGGTTAAATGAATGGTGTCTTTCCAAAGCTACAATTTATCCAGCAATAGTAAAGGACTCATACCATTTTATTGATGAAAAAAGTTCTAAGTGCAAAATCTAAAAATTAGAGTTAAAACCAGGAGAGTCATAAAATGTTGATCAGAATCGAAGAGGCACATCACTGAGCTACAGCAGTTTACCCTTTCGTTCTAGGGATCGTTGGGATCTCAGAAGCCACCAATCCAAACTTCTGATATGTCACTATTAGAGATGAGCAAACCCGAACTTTAAAGTTCGGGGTTTGTACCGGACAGTTAGTATCCGGTGCTAAAAACCGAACATGGACTTCTCCGGGAAATCCATTGCAACGTTCTGAGTGACATCCTGAAAGAGACCCCATTCTATTCAATGGGGTTTGAATACATTCCTATACTTGAAACAAACTTTGAAATAAAGTTCGGATCAGGTACCAGAACCCGAACTTCCACGGGTCCGCTCATCCCTAGTCACTATGTCTACGGCAATAGCGATGCTCAGTGATACACACTAATAATTACATTTGTATTGACAATGACGAGTTTTACATGAGTGTACCTACTTTTTTCCCACATTTTTGTCCTGTCCTGCATGCTCCAATCCTAACCAAAAAAAGCCAGCTTTGGCAGATTTTTTTGTAAACTCATCTCTTTTCCAGCCAGAGACACCACAAATTTGCTGGGGCTGTTTCTACAAAATTGGAACAATCCCAGCAAACTTAGGGCAGTCCGCATGAACATATGTGCTTTTTGTTAGTTTTGAGCATACTCCGGCCCTTAGTGAAATAAAAAAAAAAGTGATGGACATTGGACAATCCCTTGAGCAATAAAACTGCTTTTAGCTGCAATCAATTGCCATGTGGCTCTGAAACGTGAGCACAGCCAAAATCCGTCCTGGTCATGTGATGAGCACAAAGACGCATGTCTCGTCATATGAAATTACTGTATTGTATATGGGGCGATTATTACATAACCAGGACAGGTTTTTTTTTTTCCTTTGTAGTAAAGAATCAACATTTGTTTTATTACCAATATGTGATCATCAAATCGGAGCTGCTCACAAATAAGACATCCAGGGTAAAAGCTTTACAAATCGCCAATTTTTGGCCTTGTTAATGCATTAGGTAGAGGGGGGATATGGGGAAAGTG
The DNA here is from genome assembly GCF_046119375.1 of Phyllobates terribilis. Taxonomy (NCBI): domain Eukaryota; kingdom Metazoa; phylum Chordata; class Amphibia; order Anura; family Dendrobatidae; genus Phyllobates; species Phyllobates terribilis. The sequence goes on along the minus strand of NW_027362765.1, from coordinate 89,433,025 downwards.
TTCTTCCTTGTGAACAAAAGAGACAGTTTTTATTTACTGCTCATCCCTTCATCCCTTTGTTTACTTCCCATAAAGCGTACCAGTGCGGACATAGGGAATTCAGGATGTTAAATGAAGCTTGAGCATTGGGTGCAAGCTCTGCAAGTCGAACCTGACAGGCCATTGTTCGGGTTGTGTCTTGGGGGTGGAGGGAGAAGCTAAATGTTTGCATGGGTTTCAGACACTTGTAGCACAGCGATAAATGCATGGCATACATTAACTGGCATTAGAGTTGTGGATTGGGTATATTTGATGCAGATATCTTGACTTAAAGGGAACCTGTCAGCATGTTTTTACATGTAGAAGTAGTGGTATAACTGTATAGGTGCTTGTCCCAAAATAAAAATGCTACCTTTTTTGTAGGGATCTGATGTGCCAGTCATGAGACATTTAATGTAGAAGCCAAACACAAATCAGACAGGAAGTGCATTGAGGGCGTGTCAAAGGAAGAAGCTGCCCGTGAGCGCCCAGTGCACTTCCTGTCTGATTTGTGTGTGGCTTCTACATTAAATGTCTCATGACTGGCACATCAGATCCCTATAAAAAAGGTAGCATTTTTATTTTGGGACAAGCACCTATACAGTTATACCACTACTTTCATATATAAAAAGCCCCATTAAAATCTTCCAAAAACCTCTTTTTTTTTATCGTAAGGGCTCGAAGTCTGTCTGATGTACATTGTAAAAGATGTAACGGTAAAATCTATCAAGCCTTCTCTGTACAAGGAACGTGTCACTCTCATATTGAGGATTGAAGCATGGGTTAATTATAACTTGAAAAGGAATAAGACTTAGCACTTCATCTGCTTTATGACCCCCTGCTGCAAAAAGGTAATTGAAGTGGGTTATCTGATGCAGAGCAGACAAGATGTCTGTACCTGAGGCTGGGAAACGACAAATCTATCATCCCGGAATGTAACTATTCTGGTCTTTTTGTGAACGGCATAGGTCCTACAGTTATGGGACACATATTTTCGGCGTCGTGACGAAGTGGCAAACGTAACGCATTTACTTACATCACTGAGCAGTCACCACATGAGCTCCAAATTCATATTGGAAAGATTTATAACGATATATACAGGTGTTTCTCACAAAATTAGAATATCATCAAAATGTTGATTTATTTCAGTTCTTCAATCCGAAAAGTGAAACTCATATTATATAGAGTCATTACAAACAGAGTGATCTATTTCAAGTGTATATTTCTGTTAATGCTTCGTTCTCCAGCAGGACTTGGCACCTGTCCACACTGCCAAAAAAATTGGGATCCCATAATTTTTGGAACCTAGCCACATCCCATTGATTTGAGGTCATTCAGGGAAAGTATGTGGGGGGTGTGAATTTTATCTGATAAATATAGATTTTGAATTATAATCATTGTCACTCCTGGAAGGCAAAGTTCACTGTGGTTCTGTACCATTTTCCTAAAAAGAGTTCTTCCCTCCACCAAGATCTTCGCCATTTCTATGACATAAGTTTAGTACTTTTCTTTTGTTATCCCTTTTTATTTTATGTGATTGTATATACTGTATTATTTTGTCCTCTTTTGTAATATCTTTTGTACATTTTTATAAACACTGCCAACTTTTCGGAGTAAAAATGTTATAGCTTTGTTCCTCTTGCTCTATGATCTGCCTCCCTGAAGCCATACGCTGCCTGTAATTGGTGTTCAATCAGCCTGTAGAAATGATTGGTGGTGGCAGCTAATTTTTTGGGGTTATTATGGAGCTTGGCAGTGACTGTACCAGAGTATATATATATTCCATGCATTGGAACCGAAGGTGTATATACAGGGTGGGCCATTTATATGGATACACCTAAATTAAATGGGAATGGCCACTATGGTCACCACCCATCTGGAAAAGTTTCCCCCCTCCCATATACTAATGTGCCACAAACAGGAAGTTGATAACACCAACCATTCCCATTTAATTTAGGTGTATCCATATAAATGGCCCACCCTGTACTTATACATTCACTGTGAGCTGCCCAATATCCAGCCTAGTAATGCAAGCAGCCCTGGCATCGTCCATCAATCGCCAGTCAATTGCATAATTACCCTGATGATTGGAGGCATCAGAGTGTTGATCCTATGAAAAATTGGTGACAGCGATGGGATCTTGCTGATTCCCTGGCTGTTGTCCTGAAATAACTTAATTGTGTATGTTCTATTTCTCTAGCCTCCTTGTGTCTAGTGGTCTTTCAGTTACTAGGGTTTGGTAGCACAAGTCCTGGGCGGAGATATAACTAAATGGGCTCATGGGTCCCAAAGAAAAGTCCCTCTTATGCCATTTATAATAGTATTATACTATATGGCAAGGGACATTTTCATTCAGTGCACCTATACTGCACATCCAGATTTTATGAAGCTTCAAAAAGTTGATCTATGGAGGTATCAGTCAAGGTCAAATGTAGTGACAGATTCCATTTAAAGCTACTGAATGTCCAGGGTACTTGTTTTCCTTCTACCACCTTACGGATATACAGGAGAAGACCTGTTTTTTGTCACTTACCTTTGCTCATGACATATTAGCAAAATCCTACAAATTCTGTCTTTGTTGCAATGTCTATGGAGAGAAAACCCACGTGCAGGAATTAACCTTCCAAATGGGATGAAGCCAAACTAACAGGATCACCCTCTTTCAATGGACGACAAGGAATCTTTACGGGCTATCTGTTATGATAGGCTACAAGCACTAAGGAAAGACAGGAGATCTGTCCCTACAATAGAACTAAGCTAGATCCCTACGATGTAACGGGGAACCTGATCCTGCGATCAGACCCGCTAAAGTCCTCAGCTAGTCTGAACGAAGACCTATAGATGTGAGGGAGGGATCCCTACAAGAACTAGGGACTGGGAGAAAGATGGACACCTCCTAGCAGAAATTGTAGCAGTAAAAAGACAAACACACAACATAGAACATAAAGGTCAAAAAGACCTAGCTAAACTGACTGAGAAAGGTTACAAAGCACCTGGCTAGCTTAAGAGTAGAAATTACAATGAAGTCCAGCATGGCCAGAAGGGCGGAGCAGGATAAAATAGGCAAAAAGGTCATGTGACCAGCAAAATAGAAAAAACCTAACAGGAGAGTTCTAACAGTACCCCCTCTTCTAAGAGGATCCTCCAGATCCCCTAGGACCAGGCTTATCAGGAAACATCTTGTGAAACGCTCTGACAAGTCTGGAAGCAGAAACATCATCCGCCCTCACCCATGAGTTATCCTCGGGACTGAAACCCTTCCAAGCGACGAGATACTGCAAACTCCCCCTATACCGTCTAGAATTAAGCTTGCGGGAAATTTCATATTCCCCGTCCTCCACCACCGGAGGAACAGTGGCAGTGGCGTCTCTATCTGATACATCAGCTTTTTTCAATAGAGAAACATGAAACACCGGATTAATCTTCCAGGAGGTAGGAACCTCCAACCTAACAGCAGATTGGTTAACTACCTGAAGCACCTTGAAGGGCCCTACAAACTTGGGACCCAATTTTTTACAAGGAATCCTCAGCCGCAGATTCTTAGAGGACAACCAAACCATGTCACCAACCGTAAACAAAACCTCTTGACGTTTCCTGTCAAAGTACCTCTTAGATTTTTTGTTAGCCTCCTGAAGATTACCACGCACATCCGTCCAAACTCTCTCCAAATCACCGGAAAAACTCTCCTCCTCAGGCACAGCCGATACCAATTTGGAGAATGACCCAAAAGACGGATGTCTCCCAGAACAACAAAAAAAAGGTGAACACCCAGCAGAAGAGGGTGTATGGTTGTTAAGAGCAAATTCAGCAAGCGGCAGAAACTCAGACCACCCCTCTTGATTGTCTGCCACAAAATAACGCAAGAACTGCTCAACATCCTGATTCTTCCTTTCTGTCTGGCCATTAGACTCAGGATGATATCCAGATGAAAACGACAAATGAACTCCCAACCTGTCACAAAAGGCACGCCAAAAACGAGCCACGAACTGAGGTCCCCTATCAGAAACAATGTCAGTGGGAACACCATGGAGTCTGACAATTTCCTTGACAAAGGCCTTAGCGAGTGTCTTAGCGCAGGGCAGTTTGATGAAGGGAACCAAGTGACACATCTTGCTAAAACGGTCCACGAGCACCCAGATGACCGTGAAACCCTCAGAGGAGGGAAGGTCAGAAATAAAGTCCATAGCCAGATGTGTCCAAGGTGCACTAGGAACCTCCAGAGGGCAAAGCAACCCCGCAGCAGGAGTATGAGAAGACTTAGATCTAGCACACACAGTACATTGACTCACCCACTTAATGACTTCCTTCTGCCATCCAGGCCACCAAAAACTGCGACCCACAAGTCTCTTGGTCTCAGAAATTCCTGGATGACCTGCCAACCGATACTCATGACACTCAACAAACAAATCTCTCCTAAAGGTCCTAGGCACAAACAACCTCCCATGGGGAGTGTTAGATGGGGCATTCTCCTGTGCTTTAAGAATCTCATCTTCCAAAACGGAGTCCAATGCAGCAATCACAACACCTTCTTGTAAAATGCTCTCCTCCTCCTCAGCACCGACCATGGGAGAAAAGCTGCGAGACAACGCATCAGCTTTAACATTCTTGGTACCCGGGATGTAAGTAACGGAAAAATTAAACCGCAAAAAAAAAAGTGCCCACCTAGCCTGACGGGCATTCAAGCGCTAGGCAGAATCAAGATAGATCAGATTTTTATGATCAGTGAAAACCTGAATGGGAAATTCAGCACCTTCCAAGAGAGGACGCCAGTGTTAAAATGCGAGTTTTATAGCCAGCAATTCCTGATTACCAATATCGTAATTAAGTTCAGTCTCAGAAAATTTTTTTGAAAAAAAGGCACAGGGATGTACTCCATCCTTGTTTTCCTGAGACAACACCGCACCGAACCCCACAGAAGAAGCATCAACCTCAACCAAAAATGGCTTAGTCACATCAGGCTGCATAAGGATGGGGGCAGAGCTGAACCTCTCCTTTAGAAACACAAACGCTTCAATGGCCTCAGTAGTCCACTGAACCGTATTAGCACCTTTCCTGGTGAGATCGGTCAGTGGTTTAACAATAATAGAAAAATTTTTAATGAATTTTCCGTAATAATTGGCGAAACCCAAAAACCTCTGTATCGATTTCAAATCAATAGGCCTAGGCCATTCCTGCACAGCTTGAACTTTCACCGGGTCCATCTCAAAGCCCTCGCTGGAGATAATGTAGCCCAAAAAACTAATTCTCTGTACAGCGAACTCACATTTCTCCAGCTTAGCAAAAAGCGAACTGTCAATTAATAACTGTAATACCTCACGTACGCTCCGCCAATGAGACTCCAGATCAGGCGAATAAATCAAAATGTCATCCAAATACACAACCACATTTTTGCCGATCAAAGGTCTAAGGATGTCATTAATAAGATTCTGAAAAAATGCTGGTGCATTGGTAAGACCAAAAGGCATAACCAGATTCTCAAAATGACCCACAGGAGTGTTAAAAGCAGTCTTCGATTCATCACCCTCCTTCATGCGCAACAAATTGTATGGCCCTCGGAGATCAATTTTAGAGAACCACTTGGCCCCCACTAACTGGTTAAACAAATCAGGAATCAATGGCAGTGGGTAGGGATTACGTACAGTAATTTTATTAATCTCGCGAAAGTCCAGACAAGGACGTAAACCGCCGTCTTTTTTTTTAACAAAAAAAAATCCAACAGCCACAGGTGACTTAGAGGGTCTGATATGACCGGCGGCCAAGCTCGTCTGTATGTATTCCTCCAAAGCCTTTCTCTCAGGAATAGTAAGATTAAATAAACGACTTTTAGGAAGAGTCGCTCCTGGGACAAATTCAATGGTACAATCATAGTCTCTATGGGGAGGCAAAATTTGCGACTCCTCCTCAGAAAAAACTTTCCAAAAATCCTGAATAGGTACAGGTAATTCCCCTTTATCCACAGCAGCAATGCGCCCGTTACAACACTTGTCATAACACTTAGGGCTCCAGGACTTAATTTCACTAGTAGACCAATCCAGTACAGGATTGTGCAATTTTAACCAGGGTAACCCCAAAATTACTGGAGAAGGCAAATTATTTAATACTACCAAATCCAAATTTTCTTGGTGAATTCCATTAATAGTGAGGGGAAATTCATAAACCTTGTGAGTAACACATTTCAAGGGAGAGCCATCGACAGAAACCACGGCAATAGGGGATGACAAACGTTTGGGTTTTAATTTAAGTTTTTCCAAGAATCCCCCATCAATCACATTCAGAGTAGAAACACAATCCACAAATACCTGAAATTCAATTAATTCTTCCTGAGCTGCAGTAGTAGCAGAAAGAAATACCCCCTTAGTGTTTAAACAGGCTATACGGGCATAACTGACCTTTTTTTTTTTTCTTTGTTCATACGAAGTACACAGTTCTTAATGAAATGGTCAGATTTTCCGCAATAAAAGCACAAACCTTCAGAAAACCTGCGGTCTTTCTCCTGTGAGTGGGGTGACATCGCCCCAATCTCCATCGGCTCTCCAATGTTAGTACAGACCCTCTCAAGACTAGGAGCTGACATGGCAAAGGATTTACTCTCATTAACCCTTGCACGCAGTCTCCTGTCCACCCGTATAGCTAATTACATTGCCTCCTTCAAGTTTCCAGGTGTAGGATAAGCAATAAGCAGATCCTTAACCCTTTCACCTAGCCCAGCAAGAAACAAACTTTTCAGAGCTGAATCGTTCCACCCCACCTGAGCAGACCACCGACAAAAGTGAGTACAATAATTTTCCACATTACCTGATCCCTGTCTCAAAAGTCTCAATTCCGTCTCAGCTGATGAGACACGATCAGGATCATCATACAGCAACCCCAAAGCAGAAAAAAAACTATCCACTGATCTAAAGCACGGATCACTAGGTTGGAGAGAAAAGGCCCATCCCTGAGGTTCTTTGCGCAAAAGTGACATTATGAACCCTATGCGCTGTGATTCATCACCAGAGAATCTGGGTCTCAAACGAAAATACAATAAACAAGCATTTTTAAAGGAAAAAAAATCTTGTTGTTCACCAAAAAATAAATCAGGCAATCGTACCTTTGGCTCCACAAAATGCGCTCCAGAACAGCTACTCACGTGTTGTTGGAGCTCGGCCACCTCCAGAGAGAGTCCCTGCAGGCGTTGAGCCAAATCCTGAGCCGACACCATGATGGAAACTGGAGGTCTTTCCTTAGAGATATTTTTGGGCTGGACTTACTGTTATGATAGGCTACAAGCACTAAGGAAAGACAGGAGATCTGTCCCTACATTAGAACTAAGCTAGATCCCTACGATGTAACGAGGAACCTGATCCTGCGATCAGACCCGCTAAAGTCCTCAGCTAGTCTGAACGAAGACCTATAGATGTGAGGGAGGGATCCCTACAAGAACTAGGGACTGGGAGAAAGATGGACACCTCCTAGCAGAAATTGTAGCAGTAAAAAGACAAACACACAACATAGAACATAAAGGTCAAAAAGACCTAGCTAAACTGACTGAGAAAGGTTACAAAGCACCTGGCTAGCTTAAGAGTAGAAATTACAATGACGTCCTGCATGGCCAGAAGGGCGGAGCAGGATAAAATAGGCAAAAAGGTCATGTGACCAGCAAAATAGAAAAAACCTAACAGGAGAGTTCTAACACTATCTCTGTGCTACTTATGTTGATCTGCTGTAACAGATCTGCTCTGCCTTCTCCTTTGCTATGCTACAATATAGTAATTGGCCTGGGTGTGCAAGAAAGACGAATGAAACTGCACCAAAATGTGCGCTACCTGGATGCATCATGTTAGAGTGGGAGGAAATTACTGCTTTATATATTTCTGTGAAGCTGTCACGCTCGGGTCGAGAGACCCGCCGGCCAGTCCGTCCATTGCAGTCCAATCTTGGTCGGATTTATACTGTCATCTAACCGCGCCCTTATATTGAAGTCTATGATGGTAAAGTTGTGTGATCAAAAATCCAGCAGATCTGGACTTTTTTAATTTCTTATGAATTGCTCCAAATTTTTGAATTCTAGTGAATCCTAAATTTTGAGGATTTAATCTTTGCTTTGCTATCTTGTTCTGAGAGGCCAAAAACTGGTCTCAGCGCCAGAAAGGATGCTCTTGAAGAATTAAAGATCAGCATGAAGAATCGGGAAGCGGAGACAGCATAAGTTTAAGAGGAAGCAGTGATACCCCTGAAGAGCCCTTGCGTGATGTGACATTAGTGAGGAAAGGCTGCCATCTCCTGGCCAGGCGGACTCAGGTGGAACCAATTTGTACCGGAAGAATTGTATGGAAACAACTACTTGTGCTGGACCTGGTCAGGTGACTTGCATGACAGAGTTCCAGGATATAAAAGCCCTGCGCTCCAAACAGCAGGAGGTTTTGGCACAAAGAAGGAGAGGGGAGCAGATGCGGACCAGGAATGGCGCCAAGGCCAATGTGACAGGCCTCAGTGGAAAGTCTATGCCACCAAGGTGCCCGTCACTGCCTGCCAAGGTTCAAAATACACCCAGAAAGACCCAGAGTTCTAACTATGCCGGTCAAGACCAGGACCTGTGTGAAAGGCCAGCTTACTCCTGTGCCCTACGCCAGTCAAGACCCAGAGACCAGACGTTACCCATCAAGAGCCGAGGCCCACTCCTTTCCACCCCAGGCCGAGGAGACATTCATCGTCAGTGAAGCCACAAAGAGACAACGACTAGAGAGGCATGCCTGAAGTTGCAGAGGGACACCGCGAGTGAGCAGGGCCATCACTTCCACCTATAATATATGGTACCTGGGTTGGCCAGGATCAGGACAACAGGTTGGGAGGGGGCTGGTTGGTGTGTTGGAGGCTCAACATGCTTTAATAGACTTCATCAGAAAACTTGCGACCTAGCGGAAAAATCCGGTGACCCCGTTAGGGCCAGAATTACAGGAAGAACTTACATGGTAACTCCCGTGAATGGATGTACCATCTTTCTAAAGAGAAGATTAACATTATGTAGTGAAGAACTAATAGTTTTTGTAATATGGTTTAATTAAAAAGAAAGAATATCACCCACAAAAAGGTTTAAAAACTTCTCAAAAAGCGCTAAAACACATTAGTATAAAACGGCCATTTGGTGACAACTTGTGAGCAATGTCACCATTCATCATTATTACCGCACTAGATGGTGGCCCGATTCTAATGCATCGGGTATTCTAGAATAGGTATGCGGCCGACGGGGCGCAATTAGCAGAGCGGTGTTTAAATTTTGCGCCAAAATCGCTGATTGGTCGCGTTCGGCAACCGCGACCAATCAGCAAAGCGGTGTTTAAATTTGGCGGCAATATTGGTGATTGGTCGCGGGCGGCGGCCGCGACCAATCAGCGAACCGTGTTAGTGAGGACTGGAGAGCGTGTTTAAATTTGGCACCAAAATCGCTGATTAGTCACGACCAATCAGCAGAGCGGTGTTTAAATTTGACGCCAATACTGCTGATTGGTCGAGGCCGCCGGCCGCGACCAATCAGCGACTTTGGGGCCAAATTTAAACCCCGCTCTGCATCGCTCTGCTGATTGGTCGCGGTCGCCGGCCTCGACCAATCAGCAGAGCGTTGTTTAAATTTGGCGCCAATCTGGCTGATTGGTCGCGGATGGCGGCCGCGACCAATCAGCAGAGCGGTGTTTAAATTTGGCGCCAAAATCGCTGATTGGTCACGGGCGGCGGCCGCGACCAATCAGCGAACCGTGTTAGTGAGGAATGGAGAGCGTGTTTAAATTTGGCACCAAAATCGCTGATTAGTCGTGGCCGGCGACCAATCAGCAGAGCGTTGTTTAAATTTGGCGCCAATCTCGCTGATTGTTCGCGGCTGACGGCCGCGACCAATCAGCAGAGTGAGGTTTAAATTTGGCGCCAATACTGCTGATTGGTCGCGGCCGGCGACCGCGACCAATCAGCAGAGTGGGGTTTAAATTTTGCGCCAATACTGCTGATTGATCTCGGCCAGCGACCGCGATCAATCAGCAGAGCGTTGTTTAAATTTGGCGCCAATCTCGCTGATTGGACGCGTCTGGCGTCCGCGACCAATGAGCAGAGCGTTGTTTAAATTTGGCGCCAAGCTCGCTGATTGGTCGCGGCTGGCGTCCGCGACCAATTATCACAGCAGTGTTTAAATGTCGCGGCAAGATCGGTGATTGGTCGCGGCCGCTATTTAAATGTGGCGCCCAAATCGGTGATTGGTCACGGTCAGCGTCCGTGACCAATCAGCACAGCAGTGTTTAAATGTGGCGCTAAGATCTGTGATTGGTCGCGGCCGCTATTTAAATGTGGCGCCCAAATCGGTGATTGGTCGCAGGTAGCGGCCGCGACCAATCAGCAGAGCCGTGTTTAACTTTAGCGCCAAGATCACTGATTGGTCTCGTGCGGAGAGCGCGACCAATCAGCGAATCGTATTGGTGAGGAGCGGGGAGCGGAATCGTATTAGTGAGGAACGGGGAGCGCCGCTGCCTGTGCGGATACTTCCACTCCGAGAAGCCGGGAGATGAGCGACTGCTCGCAGCAGAAGTATCCCGACCCGCAGCGCCGCTCCCCGGTCCTCCCTTCACACCCTAGCCGCTGATGTCCCCACAGTATCCGCATAGTGTTACAAAGGTCCGGACATTTGTGTGAAAAATCGCTGATTGGTCGCGGGCAGCGCCCGCGACCAATCACCGATCTTGGCTCCACATTTAAACACCGCTGTGCTGATTGGTCGCGGCCGATATTTGAATTTGGCGCCCAAATCGGTGATTGGTCGCGGGCAGCGCCAGCGACCAATCAGCGATTTTTAACACAAATGTCCGGACCTTTGTAACACCATGCGGATACTGTGGGGACATCAGCGGCTAGGGTGTGAAGGGAGGACCGGGGAGCAGCGCTGCGAGTCCGGATACTTCTGCTGCGAGCAGTCGCTCATCTCCCGGCTTCTCGGAGTGGAAGTAGCCGCACAGGCAGCGGCGCTTCCCGGTCCTCACTAATACGATTCCGCTCCTTGCTCACCAATACGATTCGCTGATTGGTCGCGCTCTCCGCACGCGACCAATCAGTGATCTTGGCGCTAAAGTTAAACACCGCTGTGCTGATTGGTCGCCGACGCTGTGCGCAACCAATCACCGATTTGGGCGGGACATTTAAATAGCGTCCGCGACCAATCAGTACAGCGGTGTTTAAATGTGGAGCCAAGATCGGTGATTGGTCGCGGCCGATATTTAAATTTGGCGCCGAAATCGGTGATTGGTCGCGGGCAGCGCCAGCGACCAATCAGCGTTTTTTAACACAAATGTCCGGACCTTTGTAACACCATGCAGATACTGTGGGGACATCAGCGGCTAGGGCATGAAGGGAGGACCGGGGAGCGGCGCTGCGGGTCCAATTGGTCGCGGCCGCTATTTAAATGTGCCGCACAAATCGTTGATTGGTCGCGGACTTGGCCCGCGACCAATCACTGATCTTGCGGCCAAAGTTAAACACTACTGTGCTGATTGGTCGCGGACGCTGCCCGCGACCAATCACCGATTTGGGCGCAAAATTTAAATATCGGCCGCGATTAATCACCGATCTTGGCTCCACATTTAAACACCGCTGTGCTGATTGGTCGCGGCCGATATTTAAATTTGGCGCCCAAATAGGTGATTGGTCGCGGGCAGCGCCAGCGACCAATCAGCGATTTTTAACACAAATTTTCGAACCTTTGTAACACCATGCGGATACTGTGGGGACATCAGCGGCTAGGGTGTGAAGGGAGAACCAGGGAGCGGCGCTTCGGGTCGGGATACTTCTGCTGCGAGCGCCCGCTCATGTCCCTGGTTCTTGCAGCGGAAGTATCCGGACAGGCAGCGGCGCTGACATCCAATTGGTCGCGGACGCTATTTAAAATTGCCGCACAAATCGGTGATTGGTCGCTGTCTTGGCCCGCGACCAATGACTGATCTTGGCGCCAAAGTTAAACACTATTGTGCTGATTGGTCGCGGACGCTGACCGCGACCAATCACCGATTTGGGCGCCAAATTTAAATATCGGCCACGACCAATCACCGATTTGGGCGCCAAATTTAAATATCGGCCGCGACCAATCACCGATCTTGGCTCCACATTTAAACACCGCTGTGGTGATTGGTCGCGGCCGATATTTAAATTTGGCGCCCAAATCGGTGATTGGTCGCGGGCAGTGTCGGCGACCAATCAGCACAATAGTGTTTAAGTTTTGCGCTAAGATCAGTGATTGGTCGGGTCCGAAGACCGCGACCAATCATCGAATCGTCTTGGTGAGGACCGGGGAGCGCCGCTGCCTGTGCGGATACTTCCGCTGCGAGAACCCGGGACATAGCGGGCGCTCGCAGCAGAAGTATCCCGACCTGCAGCGCCGCTCCCCGGTCCTCCCTTCCGCATGGAGGTCAGCGACGCTGGCGGTCCATCCGCTGCTACCGGCCGGGAGATGAGCGCCTCGCGCCGCTCATCTCCCGGCTGCATCTCCGTCCTGCAGATGGGTCCGGCGGTCGAGGTCCTTCTGCTGTTGCCGGCCGGGAGATGAGCGCCTCGCGCTGGTCATCTCCCGGCTGCATCGCCGCTCAGCTCCGTCCCGCAGATGAGCCGTTAACGGCCGCCATCTTTTTTTAGAAATCCCCCGGCGCTGATTGGCCGCTGCCGGACCAATGAGCGACGCGGGATTTCCTGGACAGACAGACAGACAGACAGACAGACAGACAGACGGGATAAGACGATTATATATATAGATAGTAACTAATCAGAATGCTTGTCTCATTTCCCATGAGGAGGTCAGGAATTGTTAGCTGAACACTGATTGGTTGCTATGAGCAATACATACACTGAGCCTTGTTCTTTATGGCGCATTGGTCAGTAATGGTGCAAAGCTATGTAATTCTGCCTTTTTTGAGGAAACTTGTCTCCAACTCACGTTTCCTCAGAATTTTATGGTGCTCATCTTTTTACCTCACATTTTGCTATGGTCCCTCACCTGTCACTCAGCTGGATGAAGCCTTCTGATTGGCTAAACCTCTATGTCTCACCAGCAGCTGCACATAGTAACTAATCATGTCACTGCTTTCATTTTTCTTAATGAACTAGTTGCTAAGGGTAACTGCTCTATTTTTCCCTTGCACCAGTTTTGAAAAATTTCCCAAAAATTCCTTTTTTTTCCCTTTTTTATTGATATTTGTCAAATTTATCAGCACAGAATTTTAAACCCTCAAAAATAACAAAAAAAGGAGTTTAATGTTGAATATTTACTTGAGAAACCAAACATTATTATTATTTATTTTTTAGTAAAAGTTATTAGGATTCGAAGGTCGCCGTTAAGTTCATTGGAGCAATGATTCAGATAAAAACCACAACATGTAAATAGAGCTGTATGGGTGAAATTGTAGCAAACCCTCAGGTGTGCAAAAAAATGGGTCTATAAACACGAGAAGGGGCAAATTTATTAACCTCTAACGTACTAATACATCACGTAGAAGATGCAGGTGAATAGAGCATGCTCAGAAGCTAAGCCTGCCCAAAACATAGTGGGAACTGGCAGTGTTATACAGCTGACACCTACCTCTAACAGCAGAGATCAGAGCGAGCTCCGATCACTGCTATTTAGCCTCTATCTATTTCTGACAGTAATATTGATGTCCTTCCATCCTGGTAGCACGTCCACTCAGGCCCCATAGCCCCCCAACAAGTGACATAAACAAGTGGGGACTGAAGGGTTGCCATGGCAGCCTGAGATCTGCTAAAGGTCCTTGTTGATGCCATGTTGGTACTACTGTGAAGCCCAGCCACAGCCTTTACTATGTATGGTAGTAAATAAAACAGTTCACATTCCATTAGGAGAAACAAAAAAATAAAAATGAAGAAAAAATAAAAAAATAAACATACAATTTAAAATTATAATATATAAATATAATAAAGTATAATTGGGGGAGAAAGGTTGAACTTGATGGACCTGGGTCTTTTTTCAGCCTATGTAGCTAACTAATGAACCCCCTTTTCCCTAGTTAAAAATAAAAAAAAAATAAAAAAAAGATCTAATTTAATAAAAAAGGATGTTCAGTATTGAGGTGTGTGTAAAAATCCGATCTATGAAAATTTAATTTTATATTTTCATAGATCAGATTTTTACACACGCCTCAATACTGAACATCCTTATTTTTTAATTTTATTTTTTTTATTTATTTTTTTTAAATCCGATCTATGAAAATATAAAATTAATTACTCTTATTATAAAATCTGTAAAGAGAAAAAAAATGAATTAACAAAATTGTTAAGGTCATTGCACCTACCCCCTAAAAAAATGCAATAAAAAGCGATCAAAACATTTTTTTTAGTATTTTCTTCTGTCCCGAGCCATGTCAACTTGATAATTAGGAAGATGGATTTTGTGCAAGTCTAGATAGGTCCACCAGGTTCTTCATATGTCCCGCAAAGTGGTATCAACGAAAACAGCAGCTGTCCCCCCAAAAAAACAAACCCCCACACAGCTCCATTGATGGAAAAATGAAAAAGAACACAAGCCACATTTTTTTTAATTATAAAGTTCTAAATATTTTTAAGCCGCTAAAATAATAAAAAAAACTTTACAATTTTGATATCGACAAAATCGCACTGATCTGTACAATCACATTAACAGGTCATTTGTACCTCTCAAAGCTAGACAAAAAAAGTATGGCACAATTGTAATTTTTAACCATTTCCCTTCACTTGGAATTTTTTTTTCTCTTTTTTTTTTCATTACATTATTTGGTAATGTGAATGGCATAATTTTAAGGATCCACTTGGTCATGCCCACTTTTCTAAAACATGGCAAATATAAATCATGGCACGGGTGCCATTTTTATGATCTTGAAAGTGGAAATGAACTGAAATGAAAAGCTATGAGATTTCAGAACTCTCAGGCAGGTGCTTGTTTTTTTCACTGATTGAATTTGAGAACTGCAGCATGTCAATTCTTTTAGCGTTTTTTCAGTGTTCTTTCAGCGTTTTTATCTGCTTCAAAATCTACATGAAACACACCTTAAGAACTTACCCTTTTTTGAGGAGTTTTCGGTGCAGAAACTGAGTGGAAACTCTCCAAATCCTCCTCAACAAAATAAAAAACTTTATTAGACTATGTTCCCCAGATGAGCTTTTGGTGAGTTTTTGATATTACAGATTTTCTGTACCATTAAGTAAAATAGGTAACGTGCATTTTTTTCTAGAATACGTAGCGTAAAATACACACCAAAAACTCATTGTTGGCACACAGCCTAATGGTATCAAGCATGAGGCTAATCTTAAAGGAGTTGTCCACTACTTTAAAAATTAATCATAATGGTCCCAGGTTGGCATGAGAAATAAAAATATCTGCACTTGGTATGGTACTCTCCTGCGGTACTCCCTTGCTAGCATCAACATCCGGTGGGGGGCATCAAGTGACTGCTGATCAGTTTCAGTCTTCACTAGCAGTCCTAAGTAACATGATGAAATATCTTCCTTTCTGTTCGGTCAGAATGGGAAGGTGGTCATTTGATGCCCTCCATTATGGCACGACTCGTTAAAGAATCAATAGTGACTTTTAGGCTTGCTACTTCCAATAGGTGGCACTAGATTTCTAGCCCCCTTCCTTTCTGAAGAGGCAATTTGCATATTTAATTTCCCAGAGGAGCATTGCATGGCTTATAAGTCTCCTCACTTTGACATGCCAGGCCTGGCTTGTCACTCTCAACAAGGATAAATGTTACCCCTTAGATCCCAATCGTAAGTGACTCACCCAGGGGAATGGGGATGACTCGGTACCCGGGCCTTTAGCCTGGCCTTAGGATGTTGCGGTGGTCGGCTCCCGGGCCCCTACCCTGGGGTCTCTCCTTAAAAGGGTGGATGGTGGTTTATTTTATTAAAGAGTTCGTGACGCCACCTGTGGCTTCTGGTGAGGATCACCAGCGCTGCGCAGTCCACTGAGGCCGATGATAAGGCAGCTTGATGGTATAGCATCCCACAGGTGGAGCTAGGCCTCAGGGCAGTGTAGGGAAAGGGATGCAGGACAGGCGAGACCCAGCCGGGTCAGAGCAAGAACAGGGACAGACACGATAGTCACTTCAGTACCTTTTACTGATGGAAATTCAGGCACGTCCCGGAGCACTGTAGGGTGAAGGGTGTATATCAGGATCCTCCCAATGAGCGGGTTTTGGGCTTCCTGTTTCTTGCCTCTGCGTAGTAAGTTTCTGACCTGCCTGGAGCTAGACCTAACTTTGTCTCTGTCCTGCGCTGGCTGACCTTGTGGTAGGGCCTTTCCTTGGAGTACACGCACCTTCTCTTTGGGCCTATGTGTCTCCTGGCTCTGTTACGTATCAGCACTTTAGCGATCCTGGGACTTGTAGTTCTCCAGGGCTTCTGGTTATGTCTTACTAGGTCATAGAGATCCCGGTAAACTTCGGACCCGGTGTCCGGTATCTGCTTCGGGGTGAGCCAGTTAAGCTCCTCTGCCCCCTATGTACTAACTCTCCACTTCGCCTTCGGCCTACTCCGACCCTCACTAGGCTACTCACACTAACGGCAGGTTGCCGCGCTTCACTGATCTTATGGTGCCGGCACACCTAAGCTCACTTCTCTGAGCTATACTGAGTCTTGATCTGGATAAGCTCCACTGCAGGATAGCAATTGCAGGAGCTGGAACAGGCTTTTGTCCTCTGAGTTATCTCTTCCCTGACTGTACTGGACTCACTGCTAAACCAGACTCAACTAGACTCAATTGTTTCTGTGTCTCACTCTGCAGGAACTGACTGCTGCCTGGCTCCACCTTCCCTATTTATCTATCCCTAACGGGTCCCTCTGGTGGTCTGAGGTGGAAGGTAGAGATGTGTGAATGGTTATGGGGGCCTCTTGTGGAGGAATCCATCAATACACCCTTCTAGGATCTGTGATACCAAGCACAGCTGGGCGTCACATTCCAGCCTAGTTAAACTCAGCACTCCCGAGCTGAAGTACATTTTTATAAAACAATAACAATAGGAAACATAAGCAATACAAGAACAATCTTCCCTTTATGGGAGGCACGAATCTTAAACGTTACATAACAATAACAAAGCAGTCAAGTCTCCTATGGTGACGTTCCCATACCGGAAGTCCATCTCACAGGGTAGAGTACTTGGTGGTTTTGAGGGACCTGTCCTAAACCCTCTACGTAGGCCCTGGGGTTGCTGCAGGGCATGAAGATCCCGAGCCGGACCTCCATTAGAGCCACTCCAGACAGGTTTTCCTTCTGGGGTCACCTAAAGGGCACTCTAAGGAGTGCAATTATATACAACAGCAGTTTTTGTGCTGCACACAGTCCTCAGCCACGAAGTTCTTTGGTATGCAATAAAGGAATTAATGAGGTTAAGCACAAATTGATAAACATGCATGAAAATACACAATTAATTCAATACATTTCAATTTATTCCTCAATACCCCAGGGGTAACTATCTACACTCTCAGAAATTTTACCATCTACTGCATGTACCTAGCAGGGGGTTTACCTCTCGTGTTACGTGTTGATCTGCGTAGTGCGGTGGTCTGTGGGGTATCATTGTCTGCATTCTCAGTTACTCTACCAGTTCTACGCGTGACCATGTTGTAAAACTGCCTTAACCTCTCTCTTGGGCTGGCAAGTCTACCATTGGCTGGGCCCCCTTGCTCTGCTCCTACCGGGGATACTTCTTGAGCTGGCTCTTCTGCAGCACTTACAGGTTCAACTTGCTGTGGAGGGTTTTCTGGCTGTTCATAGAATTGGAGTACTGGGATGATTACTGCTCCTCCTATCTGAGGCCAATCTGGTGGGAAGTCTCCTAGGTCAGTGTGGATCACTGTTTCTTCAGGTTCTTCCGGGATTGTGAAAGGCACCTCTTCCTGAGGTTTCAGTAAGTCTGGACACAACTTTAGGTGGTACCTGGACACTGTTGTAGACGTTCTTCCTCCATCTCGACTGATTATACATGTCTTCTTGTTGTCAAACCTTGACGGTAACACAGTGTAGGGGTCTTTTTCCCACTGGTCATCAAGTTTGTGATTACGTCTTTTCCTTTTTAAAACTGTCTCACCAGGTGTGAAGGGTTCTGTGGGTGCGTTTTTGTTGTAGTGCATTTCTTGCTTTTCTCTCACCCGAGTAAGACTGTCCTCGACACAGGCTTGTACTCTTCTGTACTGCTCTTGTCTGGTCTTGTCCCAGTACTCAGTGGTCATATCAGCTTCAGGCTCAACAACACCAAGCTCCAGATCCATGGGCAGCTTCCTGGCCTTGCCCGCATGAGATATGCCGGAGTGCAGTTGGTGGAACTTACTGGTATATGATTATACAGATCCACTAGATCAGGTAGTAGGTCTGGCCACTGGTTTCTCTCCTCAAGTGGTATGGTTTTTAGCAGGTCGATGATGATGTTGTTCATCTTTTCGCAGAGACCGTTGGTTTGTGGGTGGTACGGTGTAGTTCTTATCTTTTTACAACCGTACAAATGGCAGAACTCCTTGAACAACTCAGCCTCAAAGGCCGGGCCTTGGTCCGTCAGCACCTGCTCAGGGTATCCATGGGGTCTACAGAAATACGCTTGGAACGTCTTTGCTGCTGTTTCTGCCGTCAGGTCTTTGACGGGGCGACCACCAGGAAACGTGAGTAGTGATCCACCATGGTCAGAGCATAGGAGTACCCTGACCTGCTGTGGGACAGCTTGACATGATCCAGGGCCACGATCTCCAGGGGTCGAGTCGTCTTGATGGGTTGCAGGGGTGCCTTCTGGCTGCTGAAGTCTTTTCTTCTTAGGCCACAGGGTCCACAGTCCCGGCACCCCCTCTCAATGGAGCTGCGCATTCCTACCCAATAGAATCGACACTTCAGCAGGGTCTCTAGCTTTTTCCAGCCAAAGTGCCCCACCTGATCGTGGTAAGCCTCTAATACCATTTGGATGTCTGTCTTCGGGACCACTATCTGCCATACCATCTCATGGGTTCTTGGATTGACGTACCTCCGGCACAGCTTCTCACGGTAGATAAACAGCCGGCTTCTCTCGTTCCACAGCTGCTTTGCTTGGAGAGACGCTTCCTTCTCCAGGGAGGCACCCTCTTGGCTTATCAGTTCCTTGATGCGGCTGACAACCGGGTCGCTGTCCTGGGTCTCCTTCCAGCTGTGGTGAGGCAGGGGGTTTAACGTTTTTCCACGCTGCTTCCTGGAGGCTCGTTGCTCGTGGATCATCCCACTCCGATCAAAGGCAGGTAGCTCTATCTCCTCCAGGTCATCCACTTCTTCCTCTGTGTCTGACTGGTGAGGCATCCTAGACAGGGCATCGGCGTTGGCATTCTTGCGGCCCGCCCTGTATTTAATTGTAAATTGGTAGTTTGACAGCCGAGCCATCCATCATTGTTCCAGTGCCCCCAACTTAGCTGTTTCAAGATGGGTCAAGGGGTTGTTATCAGTAAAGACAGTGAACTTACTGGAGGCCAGATAGTGCTTGAACCTTTCAGTGATGGCCCAGACCAAGGCCAGAAACTCCAACTTGTAGCTGCTATAGTTCTCTGGGTTCCTCTCAGTCGGGCGGAGCTCCCTGCTTGCGTATGCGATCACCTTCTCTTGGCCATTCTGCTTCTGACTTAGGACAGCACCCAGCCCTTTGTTGCTGGCATCTGTATACAGCAGGAATGGTTGGCTGTAGTCAGGGTAGGCTAGGATCTCATCACCCGTCAGGATCTCCTTCATCTCCTGAAACGACTCGGCCTGCTCCTTAACCCAGTGGAATGGGGGATTTCTGCCTTTGGGGGACTGCCCTACCAGGAGGTCTTGCAGAGGAGCTGCTTTCTTAGTATAGTCCTTTACGAACCTTCGGTAGTATCCTACTAGTCCCAAGAACTGACGCACCTCCTTGAGGTTCTTCGGCTCCGGCCACTTCTGGATGGCTGTGACCTTCTCCGGGTCTGGTGCTACCCCTTCTGGACTGACAATGTGCCCCAGGTACTGTACCTTTCTTTTGAGCAGGTGGCACTTTGAGGGCTTCAACTTCATCCCGTACCGGGTCAGTGACTCAAATACCTCTGCCAGGTGTTTCAAGTGGTCCTCGTACGTTCTGGAGTACCCTATTACATCGTCCAGGTAAAGTAACACAGTCTCGAAGTTGCGGTGTCCCAGGCAGCACTCCATCAATCTCTGGAACGTTCCGGGGGCATTGCAGAGTCCAAATGGCATACTGTTGAACTCACAGAGTCCCATCGGGGTGGTGAAAGCCGTCTTCTCCCGATCCTCCTCAGCCACAGCTACTTGCCAGTACCCACTAGTGAGGTCAAGGGTAGAAAAGTAATTTGCAGACTTTAAGGCAGCTAGGGACTCCTCTATGCGTGGTAAAGGGTATGCATCCTTATGTGTAATGTGATTTACTTGACGGTAATCTACACACATTCTCATGCTCCCGTCCTTTTTCCTCACTAGCACTAGGGGAGCTGCCCAGGGACTACAACTATCCCTTATTACTCCCGCCTTCCTCATGTCATGCAGCATTTCTTTTGCCTTCTGGTAGTGAGCTGGTGGTATAGGCCTATAACGTTCTTTGATTGGGGAATGGTCACCTGTGGGGATATGATGTTGAACCCCCTTAATCCTCCCAAAGTCTAGTGGATGTTTACTGAACACCTGCGAGTATTCTTGTACCACCCGGTGTACACCCTGTTTTTGATGGGCAGGAGTGGTGTCTGTCCCAATATGGAGCTGTTGACACCAATCCTCCACCTGGGTTGCAGGGTCATTATCCTCCACTTCGTCTGGTGAAGTTAAGGACTCCGCCTCGTGAATGCAGTTGTTATTGACAGCATGTAACTTGGCAACAGTGGCATAACGTGGCAATCTGACCTCATCTTCCCCAATGTTGAGAAGACGAACGGGCATCCTCCCATTACGTACATCTACCACTCCCCTATCGGTTAAGAGCGTGGGTCTATGCTCGGAGCTAAGGGGTTCTACTACCGCCTGGTAGCGCTGTCCTCTAAGACCTATGGCAGCTCTACACCAGATGAGCATTTCACTCATTGGGGGGATGACAATGGGTATGGGGTCTGTTACCCGCACATTACCGATTTCACCGTCTGTCAACCTCACTTGCTGTTGATACATCAAGACTCGGATCTCCTTCTGCAACGCCCTCCTCTGTCCTGGTTTGGCAGTGTCAGCTATCTGTTGGAGTAAGAACACAACCTCTCCCAAACAGTTACCAACAATGTTAGTGCCAAGTACCATATACGGATTAGTGTCATCAGGATTAGTTTCTACTACAATTAGCCCCTGGTCCTTCAGCTCCACTCTCCCCACCTTCACAGTCACATTCTTAACCCCGATTAGGTTAAGGGGGAGTCCATTTGAAGCATATACAGACAGATTTGGAGCTGGCGGACGTAGGTCGTCCATGGACCAGAACCTCTTGTAGAGGACGTCAGGCATGATGGTTACCTGAGATCCTGTGTCCAGCAGGGCATGCGTCGGGATCCCGTCCAATACAATGGAAAGGAAAGATGTCGGCCCCCGGACCCAGGGTTTTCTCGTTTAAAGGACACTTTTTGGGCGAGGTGTCCGGTCTTGCAGCAGCTGTAGCAGGTTGGGTCCCTCGGTGGACGGCGCTGGTCACTGGTCCTCGGCGAGGGCGGTGTTGGCCTCCTCCTCCTTCGCATCCAGGGGACATCCTCAGGGCTATCAGCTAACAGGATTTTCCCTCCTTCCTCGGGCTCCGTCCGCAGCTGCAGAGCACTCAGCACGGTGGTCAGGGTTTTGCTCAACTGACGTACCTCAGAGCGCAGACTGTCCAGTTCTCTAGGGGACGTTGCTGGAACCTTTGCTTCAGCAGCCACTGGGGACAAGGTAGGTGTAGCAGGCACTGGGGTTGCCCCACCCTGGTAAAGTTGGATGGCATTTGTTTCCAGGGGCTGCAGTCCTTTTATAGCCATGTCCTTAAGGTTGTCAAAGGTGGCATCTGGATGATCCAGGGACCACCAACGCACAGTCCTGCTCTCCTCTGGAGACTTTAGTCCCCGGACAAACTGTTCCTTCAGCATCTTGTTCTCATTCTCAACGCTGGTTGGACTAACCTGGTTCAGAGCCCGCAGGGCCCCTTGAAGACGCCATGCGTAGTCCCGAACATTGTCCTCCGGTTGTTGGGAACAGCTGTAGAACCTCATCCGGAGGTCCGCCTCAGTAAGGTCCTCAAATACAGTCTGTAGTTTTTGAAAGATTGCGGACACTGACTCCTGGTCTGCGGCCGACCATGTTTCCACTTCTCGTTCCGCAGCACCAGTCAGTTGTCCCAATACAACAGCGGCTCTTTGTTTGCCTGTCATAGAGTACATGTCTAAGATACCACTTATCTTCCGTTTGAATCCAGACAGGGTATCTGGTTTGCCGTTGTACTTGGGGAGCCACTTTGCTCCAGGAATGTACGGTAAAGTCATAGGAATGACAGGTGTTACAGGCGCTGCTGACTTCAGCCTGCTCATCATCGGGCGCGGGTTGAACTTCAGGGACGTTGATCGGCGTTCTGCTGCTCGTCGGACATCTCTGCGCCCCCCTAGTTAACCGTGGCCTTCCTTCTAGTTTTTCTTCCGGTAGGCCGCAGCTCCGCAGGTGACGGTTGTCTTCAGTACCTTGCGTCGCTTGCGTCCTACGTCAGCACGTTCAGCGACGTTCCTTACAGGACCTGACTCTTCTTGGTTTGACGTCGAGGGTTGGGGCGTGTCCGAAGCTTCGTGCTCTTTTACAGGTACGCCCCTAATTTTCCCGCGGTTACGCCCTTCTTCTCGCTCGGCGGCCCAACAATGGCGGCAATCTTCACCACAACTTTACGTGCACAGTTCAGAATAAAGGCGCACAGTACCCGGTGGCAACGGGCATAACACTGCGTCGTTGCAGCGGGCACGCGATCCTGTTCGTGACGCCAGTTAGAGATGACTCGCCCAGGGGAATGGGGATGACTCGGTACCCGGGCCTTTAGCCTGGCCTTGGGATGTCGCGGTGGCCGGCTCCCGGGCCCGTACCCTGGGGTCTCTCCTTAAAAGGGTGGGTGGTGGTTTATTTTATTAAAGAGTTCGTGATGCCACCTGTGGCTTCTGGTGAGGATCACCAGCGCTGCGCAGTCCACTGAGGCCGATGATAAGGCAGCTTGATGGTATAGCTCCCCACAGGTGGAGCTAGGCCTCAGGGCAGTGTAGGGAAAGGGATGCAGGACAGGCGAGACCCAGCCGGGTCAGAGCAAGAACAGGGACAGGCACGATAGTCACTTCAGTACCTTTTACTGATGGAAATTCAGGCACGTCCCGGAGCACTGTAGGGTGAAGGGTGTATATCAGGATCCTCCCCAATGAGCGGGTTTTGGGCCTCCTGTTTCTTGCCTCTGCGTAGTATGTTTCTGACCTGCCTGGAGCTAGGACTAACTTTGTCTCTGTCCTGCGCTGGCTGACCTTGTGGTAGGGCCTTTCCTTGGAGCACACGCACCTTCTCTGTGGGCCTATGTGTCTCCTGGCTCTGTTACGTATCAGCACTTTAGCGATCCTGGGACTTGTAGTTCTCCAGGGATTCCGGTTATGTCTTACTAGGTCATAGAGATCCCGGTAAACTTCGAACCCGGTGTCCGGTATCTGCTTCGGGGTGAGCCAGTTAAGCTCCTCTGCCCCCTATGTACTAACTCTCCACTTCGCCTTCAGGCTACTCGGGCCCTCACTAGGCTACTCACACTAATGGCAGCTTGCCGCGCTTCACCGATCTTATGGTGCCGGCACACCTAAGCTCACTTCTCTGAGCTACACTGAGTCTTGATCTGGATAAGCTCCACTGCAGGATAGCAATTGCAGGAGCTGGAACAGGCTTTTGTCCTCTGAGTTATCTCTTCTCAGACTGTACTGGACTCACTGCTAAACCAGACTCACCTAGACTCAATTGTTTCTGCGTCTCACTCTGCAGGAACTGACAGCTGCCTGGCTCCACCTTCCCTATTTATCCATCCCTAACGGGCTCCCTCTGGTGGTCTGAGGTGGAAGGTGGAGATGTGTGAATGGTTATGGGGGCCTCTTGTGGAGGAATCCATCAATACACCCTTCTAGGATCTGTGATACCAAGCACAGCTGGGCGTCACCTAACTAAACCAGATCTCACCCTTTGCACTGACGAGAGGCAAAAACCCAAAACACAGTGTCTGCAAATTGAGATTGTGGTTTGGCTTCTATCCTAAGTCATATTGCAAGGCTCGTTAAAGGATTTCCCATTCCATTACATGGTTTATAAGTCTCCTTACTCTGACATGCCAGGCCTGGCTTGTCACTCTCCACAAGAAGAAATGTTACCCCTTAGATGCCCCCCACTGAATGCTGAAGCAAGGAGACTGTTGGGGAATCCAAAACACAAGAGCGGAGTATAGATTTTTAATATGTCTCCTTGCTAGTCCTCTACACAAGGCAGAAAGTTGAGTGCACAATTTTATGACTTGCAAGTCTTAAATGTATATAAGAACATACATTGTTCCACAAAAAGGAAAACTGTCGACCAAAATGAGAAAAAAATTGTCAAAAACAAACATTTTTTTTCTTAAATAATTGGACCCCGTCATGCCTAAATGATATAAATTACCACACGGTATATAACCCATGTGCCCGGTGTTGGCACATATTAGGCATATTTCAGCGAGGCTTGATTCCCTGCAAACATCAGCTATTTTTTTTCTCTTCTTCCTAAATTGCTGTCGAGCTGCGGTGCTAGATGCCAAGCCTGTTTACAAAGGGCAGCATCAGGACCGTGGGAACGACACCGCACCCAGGGGACAGTTTTATGTTCTGCCGGCCTTGTTAACGGGCAGCCAATGGATAGTGAACAAATAGCGAGCTTCCAATAAACAGGGTGATATCTAAAGATTCAATGCATGACAGAGGGGGGAAAGAATACAAAGCCAACGGCATTAATCTGTTCTCTACAGAGAGAGGAAAACGTAGTTCAATAAATTCATGATATAGCTACATGAAGCAAGACACGACGTCAGTGATATCGTCTGTTCTCGGAGCTGCAGGCTACGGAGCGATGGGTCGAATATTACATACATTGACTATAACACGCAAGGCTCAAAAAAGATAAGGCAGCACTTAAATTATACATTGGATCCCAGTATGAAATCCTTTACTGATATCAATTGTCTAATTCATTTTGAATAAAATGATGAATCAACGTTCAAAGGAAACCAAAACCGTCAACCAACTGAGGGCGGGATTCCAAATCACCCCAAAAAATCAAAGTAAAACATTGAAATCACAGGCTTATCCAATTTTTGTAAATTTTATCATGGCAATTCGTAATGTGCCCCTATGGCGTGTATGGCCCTCAGGTGAAGATTATATACAGTCCCAAAAACCCATATGTGACTCAGTGGTGTGTATGGCCCTCAGGTGATTATATACAGTCCTCACATCCCATATGTGACTCAGTGGTGTGTATGGCCCTCAGGTGATTATATACAGTCCCAACAACCCATATGTGACTCAGTGGTGTGTATGGCCCTCAGGTGATTATATACAGTCTCAACAACCCATATGTGACTCAGTGGTGTGTATGGCCCTCAGGTGATTATATACAGTCCTCACATCTCATATGTGACTCAGTGGTGTGTTTGGCCCTCAGGTGATTATATATAGTCCCAACAACCTATATGTGACTCATTAGTGTGTATGTACTCCACGCTCCTGTATGCACTCGTGAAAACCCATATGTGACTCAGTGGTGTGTATGGCCCCCACGTATCTGTGTACGCTCCTGACAATCCATATGTATTTTAGTGGTGTGTATGGCCCTCAAGTGCCTGTATATACTCCCGAAAACTCATATGTGTCTCAGCAGTGTGTATGGCCCTCATGTGCCTGTATACAGTCCCGACAACCCATATGGGACTTAAGATGTGTGTATGGCCTGTGCATCCCTGTAAGCTCTTCCGACACCCATACGGTATATGACTCTGTAGCGCGTATGACCCCCAGGTGCCTGTATGCTCTTCTGACAACCCATATGTGCCTCAGTAATATTTATGTCCACCTTCACGTGCCTGTATGCACTCCCTACAATGTCTTGGCATGCTCCTGATGTGACGGCAGATAGTGTCCTGGAGGACCTCCCTCCCACCACACCTGGATCAGGACATCAGTCTGTGTCAATAATTGGCAGCACTGTTCTGGGAGACGCAATAAACCTTCTTTTGATGGCACATAAGGATCTGCAGGAGCTGAATGACATGTGCAACCTGAATGGGGTGTAGGTGTCACTTCATGCTACCAGTAGTGACAAGGACACCAGCAAAATGGACAAATTTCGTTTATCAACTTTTTACAAGCAATTTTTTTCTAGCTTCCCGTAGGACAACCAGACTGTAAGTGTTAAGTTTCTCTTCAGCACCTCCAGAGGGCAAAAAAGTCATAATTCAAATCAGTGGCCATCTGTGTAATCCACGGGCTTGTACAGTCCTTCAAGCAGTAACAGTGGTGGCAGACCTTTTTATGTCATATTTAGTAACCCTTCCAAATAGTCAGGGAAGCTTTTCCTAGAGGAAATTGATAAATCCATTATCTCACCATGATGTACATGATGAAAACACGACAGACTCTCTCCAAACTGAAAATGGTCTAGAGATTAGTTTATTGATTGACCTTGAGCAGCCATAGTTTTCTCCTACAGTGACCACTACAGGAAAAATCAAGTATTATATCTGGCTGGGACCAAATTTGCTATTTCTTGGCATCACTCTGCTATGGCTTATGGAAGATCCCGAGTTGGGGATTCTGTCCTTTAAGAAATCCACATGCCCTATACGGAATTTTGAAAAGATTTATTTTTGATGAAATTTCCCCTTTAAATGACTACATTCCGATCTTCTCATACATCTGAACCAATTCCAGAATCTCGTCTTTTGTCTTCAGCAGGTTATGCCTCCCGTTAAGCTTTCTTTGCGACCCTAAGTTTCGTAATTGCATAACAATGGTGGAATATATTTATTCTCGCCGCATCTTGATTACTTCGCTGATGAAGGTTGCGTAACACTTTATTTATTGTTTTCAGGACCTCAGAGAAAAGAATAGATTGTTGCTGCGTTAATTAATTCACAGCTGGGAGGCCAAGGGGTCCATGATTCAGCAAAGAAAGAACTTCCTTCCTTCTGTACGAGAATCTGAGAAAATATCACTAAAGTCTCTTTCCCAATGACCAGTCTCTTTTCTTCTTATTAAAGCTACTATTACAGAGTAATATTACAACACCCTGCTGCCTAAGGAATATTTTATTGTTTAAATTGGATCATTATAGCTAAAGCGGTTGTCTAAGCTTCTTTTTTTATATGGTGTAAAATTAAAAATAATAACATGTACACTGACCTTACGATACCTCACCCTTTCTTTCTTAACGTTGCCCCTAGTGGTGTATCGACCGCGGTCGCGGGTCAGGGGTTGCCGACGACAGCAGAAATTTCAACCGGATGTGCACTCTCGGATGCACATCCAGCTGCAGTGTATTGCGGCACAGAGACCCATCGGGTCCGAGCATGGCAATACACGCTGCCGGCCATTCAGAGGCCAGCAGCTGACGTCAGCATGCATGTGACCGGGGGCGCATGGCAGTGACGTCAAACTCTCCCAACACTTGCTGAAGTCATCTGCCGGCTTCAGAAGAGGATGTCGCGCAGCAGAGGAGTGGAGGGAAGGTGAGTATTTATTTATTTGTTTTAAAATCAGTGGCCATACTACTACATGGAGGACTATGAGGTGCATTATATTTTATGGATGACTATGGACTGTGCATTATACTACATGGATGAATATGGACTGTGCATTATACTACATGAATGATGACTATGGGCTGTGTATTATACTACATGGATGATGACTATGGGCTGTGCATTATACTACATGGATGCTGACTATGGGCTGTGTATTATACTACATGGATGATGACTATGGGCTGTGCATTATACTACATGGATGATGACTATGGGCTGTGCATTATACTACATGGATGATGACTATGGGCTGTGCATTATACTACATGGATGATGACTATGGGCTGTGCATTATACTACATGGATGATGACTATGGGCTGTGTATTATACTACATGGATGATGACTATGGGCTGTGCATTATACTACATGGATGATGACTATGGGCTGTGCATTATACTACATGGATGATGACTATGGGCTGTGCATTATACCACATGGATGATGACTATGGGCTGTGCATAATACTACATGGATGATGACTATGGACTGTGAATTATACTACATGGATGATGACTCTGGGCTATACATTATACTTTTTGAAGAACTATGAGCTTCAATTATACTACATGGATGACTAAGGCTGTGCATTATACTACATGGATGACTATGGGCTGTGCATTATACTACATGGATGACTATGGGCTGTGCATTATACTACATGGATGACTATGGGCTGTGCATTATACTACATGGATGACTATGGGCTGTGCATTATACTACATGGATGTCTATGGGCTGTGCATTATGCTACATGGATAACTATGGACTGTGCATTATGCTACATGGGTGATGACTATGGGCTGTAAATTATTCTACATGGTTGATGACTATGGGCTGTAAATTATACTACATGGATGATGATTATGGGCTGTGCATTATACTGCATGGATGATGATTATGGGCTGTGCATTATACTACATGGATGATGACTATGGGCTGTGCATTATACTACATGGATGATGACTATGGGATGTGCATTATACTTTATGGATGACTACTATGGGCTACGCATTATACTTTATGGAGGACTATGGGCTGTGAATTATATTATAGGGAGGACTTTGGGGAGTTCATTATACTTCTGCTATGGGGCCCCATGACAACCCTTCTGAGTATAATGGTTTATTTTTTTCTATACATTAAAGAACAGCGGCAGGACGAGGGACATATACCAGGACAGGGGATATATATACCAGGATGGGGCCCAAGATAAGAGACATATACAGTGGTGGCCAAAAGTATTGGCACCCCTGCAATTCTGTCAGATAATACTCAGTTTCTTCCTGAAAATGATTGCAATCACAAATTCTTTGGTATTATTATCTTCATTTAATTTGTCTTCAATGAAAAAAACACAGAAAGAATTGTCCTAAAGCCAAATTGGATATAATTCCACACCAAACCTAAAAAAGGGGGTGGACAAAAGTATTGGCACTGTTTGAAAAATCATGTGATGCTTCTCTAATTCATGTAATTAACAGCACCTGTAACTTACCTGTGGCACCTAACAGGTGTTGGCAATAACTAAATCACACTTGCAGCCAGTTAACATGGATTAAAGTTGGCTCAACCTCTATCCTGTGTCCTTGTGTGTACCACATTGAGCATGGAGAAAAGAAAGAAGACCAAGGAACTGTCTGAGGACTTGAGAAACCAAATTGTGAGGAATCATGAGCAATCTCAAGGCTACAAGTCCATCTCCAAAGACCTGAATGTTCCTGTGTCTTCCGTGCGCAGTGTCATCAAGAAGTTTAAAGCCCATGGCACTGTGGCTAACCTCCCTAGATGTGGACAGAAAAGAAAAATTGATGAGAGATTTCAACGCAAGATTGTGCGGATGGTGGATAAAGAACTTCGACTAACATCCAAACAAGTTCAAGCTGCCCTGCAGTCCGAGGGTACAACAGTGTCAACCAGTACTATTCGTCGGCGTCTGAATGAAAAGGGACTGTATGGTAGGATACCCAGGAAGACCCCATTTCTTACTCCAAGACATAAAAAAGCCAGGCTGGAGTTTGCCAAAACTTACCTGAGAAAGCCTAAAACGTTTTGGAAAAATGTTCTCTGGTCAGATGAGACAAAAGTAGAGCTTTTTGGGAAACAGCATCAATATAGAGTGTACAGTAAAAAAAAATAGGCATTCAAAGAAAAGAACACGGTCCCTACAGTCAAACATGGCGGAGGTTCCCTGATGTTTTGGGGTTGCTTTGCTACCTCTGGCACTGGACTGCTTGACCGTGTGCATGGCATTATGAAGTCTGAAGGCTACTAACAAATTTTGCAGCATAATGTAAGGCCCAGTGTGAGAAAGATGGGTCTCCCTCAGAGGTCGTGGGTCTTCCAGCAGGACAATGACCCAAAACACACTTCCAAAAGCACTATAAAATGGTTTGAGAGAAAGCACTGGAGACTTCAAAGGTTGCCAGCAATGAGTCCAGACCTGAATCCCATAGAACACCTGTGGAGAGATCGCAAAATGGCAGTTTGGAGAAGGCACCCTTCAAATATCAGGGACCTGGAGCAGTTTGCCAAAGAAGAATGGTCTACAATTCCAGCAGAGCATTGTAAGAAACTCATTGATGGTTACCGGAAGCGGTTGTTCGCAGTTATTTTGGCTAAAGGTTGTGCAACCAAGTATTAGGCTGAGGGTGCCAATACTTTTGTCTGGCCCATTTTTGGAGTTTTGTGTGAAATGATCAATGATTTGATTTTTGCTTCATTCTCTTTTGTGTTTTTTTCCTTGCAAGCAAATTAAATGAAGATAATAAGACCAAAGAATTTGTGATTGCAATCATTTTCAGGAAGAAACTGAGTGTTATCTGACAGAATTGCAGGGGTGCCAATACTTTTGGCCACCACTGTACCAGGATGGGGGCCATAGACTTTAGCTATGCCACTGCAGGCTGCCCCAGTGTCCCCCAGTCTCTGAGGCTTCCTCTTCCGGTGGTTCTACAAGTAAATCTTATTGTTAACTGTAAAAGTTATACAATTTTCCAGACTATTTTCTGTAATTTGTCCTTAAACACTCTGCTTGCTGTCATTGAACGGGAACCTTTATTGTTTAGTTGCAGAGCATACTAATCTGTCAGGTGAAGGACATGCCGGTGCATGGTTCGTACGTCACTTAACCATCAGTTCCTACTGAATAACGGCAAGTAAAAAAACCCCTGCATCTAATTATAGCACATTTGAAAACTGTATTTTTTAAGTCGATATACCCCTGTAATGTTAAAGGGGTGCTGCCAACTAGCACATTCATTACATTTGATCAATTAGATATGTCATTACTGTGCAATCAAAGGGAGTAATACAACACTTACTGACAGATAAGAGCATAGTTGCCATCATTCCTGGGGAAACATAAGTCCCATCCCCAACCTTATTACTCCCAATAACTATCTCACACCTCATGGGAAGGCCAAGACCCACCCTAGAGCACCCACTTTTGGGCATGGTTTACATAATCCCCACCCCTCTTAATCCAAGAATCCTAAGAAATCTGTGAAAGTAGGAATTATATAAGTGCATGAACAAAGCTGTACTGGCCAAAGCATAATGCCACTTTCAGGCCACTAGACTTCTGTCCCACTACACTCAGTGGAACACCATGTGGCCCCCAAAAAAAGGAAGGAAAGCAGAGAACCAAGGTTCTGGAAAGCCCTGACTTGAATGGAGCGGAGTTCCAACATGAGCATCTCCGCTCCATTTAGGACAGGGCTTTGCAGAGGTCAGTTCCCAAGCTCCATTCTTGGGATCACTGTGGGTCTGACAAATTCTTCACTCAAAATGTTATTCCCAAATTTGAAAGTTATCACCTATCCTCAGGGTTGGTGATAACTTACTGATCATTAGGAGAACGACCACTCTCAACGATCCCAAGAATGGGGTTCTGAAATGCCCTATTGGAGTTTCTCCAGCAGCTCTGTAGGGAATGAATGGAGGGGTGGGTGCACATGCATGGCCCTCATTCCATTCATTGTCTATGGGACAAGGCCCACTCTTGGGATCATTGAGGGTACTGTGATTTTACGAAAACTACTTTAAAGGGTTGATAGTTGGTAGGTGTCCAACTGCTAGGATCCCCACCGGTCCCAAGAATGGGACTTGTCCCATAGACAATGAATAGTGCTTGTGCGCCACCCCTCCATTAATTCTCTACAGAAGAAAGATGAGTGCTATACTCTCTACTATGAGCGGCTATGATTTAGAGCAGTAGTGCCCGAAACGCCTAGGCATAGTGTGTTTATTTTTTCCCTTTTTATGCTTTAATAGTTACTGATAAATAATGTTTTTATAGTCCTTTCCATTGTGGTTGCTGCGTGCCCTCCTGCGTTTTACTTGATCAATTGATCTCTGTCCTTGCACCACACCCTTATTAGATTGCATGATACCTGGGCAGGGTGAGCTGATGTGATAATTTGTTTGCCTTTATCCCCACCGAACCCAAGAATGGGACTTTTCCCACAGACAATGATTGGTGCAGTGGCCATGCCTATGCGCCACCTCTCCATTAATTCTCTGCAGGACTTGAGGACTATACTCTCTGCTATGAGCGTCCACCATCTTAATTTCAATAGGGCATTTCAGAGCTCCAATTTTGTGATCAGTGTTGGTACCAGTGGTCGGACTCCCACCCATCAGCAAATTATCAGCTATCCTGTCAATAGATTTACCTATGATGGCCATTTTCATAGTCCAAGTATGGACCATGATGTCTGAACCAGCTGCTATGTCCACTAGTCCAGCCCAGATATTCGGACTGTGAAGATCGGACGCGTGAAACCGGCCTTACTCATTTTTGCAATCCTCTCTTCCTGTCTCTCTTTTTTGGGAAAGGATAGATGACACAAACCAATTTAATTTAATTTATTTTTTTTGCCAGATGAATGGTACTATTTTATGGCGAGGGGATATATTAATTTCAATGCACTCCTCTTAGAGATAAGTTTACATATAAAACTAATACACAAACAGCCACAATGATCTCCATGTCGTGAAGTCTGTCAACTCGCACTGCGAGGGTTAATCCTTCATAAAAGAACGAAGTTGGCAGGACAATACATGGCATTCAACACGCGCCCAAACTTTTGCTTAACACGGGTAAGGAAGGATGAATGGCAGCAGATGCAATCACTTTGTTTCCAGTTTTGTATAGCTTTCTTGTATTGGAACCGAATGAATAATACGTAGTTTCCAAAAGAGGTCACTGTGCCTTTAAGACAAAAAAAATTATATATATATAGATATATTCTCTCCACTCTTCTTCGGGACACTTCCTGCGTATGAAAGCTGCAGGTGGCAAGATCCTTTGGCGATCATTGTCAGCGAGGATAAAGACGTGCAGGCTTCTACCAATTGTGCGCTCAGCAACACGGAGCGAAAAAATGGCCTTTATAGGACCATAAATTATCCTAAGCGTCCTTTTTCTGGAACTCCGTGAATTGATACATCCGGTTACCCAGACACCGGCTATTATTTGCCGCTCCTCACTGAACTTGGGGGTGAAATGAATTAACCTGTTCTTTATGAGCAGGCGAGAGGGTCCAGTTAAATAGCGCAGAATGGCTGCAGGTGTGAATCAGAGCACAATTGTGCAGTGTCAGCGTCTGAGCGGCCCTCCGTCTACCCTTGTCTGCCTGTCTATATAATATCATGGTCGGGGTAACCCTAATGGGCTGGCAAAACAGAAATTAATGCAAACATTGTATAAAAATCACAATGGTCGGGGTAACCCTGATGGCCAAACAATAATTAATGCAAACATTGTATAAAAATCACAATGGTCGGGGTAACCATGTTGGCCAAACAATAATTAATGCAAACATTGTGTAAAAATCACAAGAACACAAATGTAACTGAATACTAAAATTTATCAAAGGCATATTTGTACTAAGTTTCCCCTAAAAGCACTAACTTACTGCCTAAAAATGTAAAGAATAAATAGATTTTAAGTAATAAAAATAAATTGCAGAATATTCGACATGAAACCCTCAAACCGTAAAATAAAACACAAATGATGTCTTACATGTTTTAACCTTTTCCTGTTGCAGCCAATATTTCATTTTTTTACCATTTTTGACTTTTGATCATTTTTGACTTTTCAGATTTTTTTTTACTGAACAAGTTCTATTTATTAATGTCACCATTTATTTTACCATATAATATAGTAAAATAAAACAGGAAAAAATCCTAGTGAGGCAGAATGGAGAAAAAAACGCAATTTCACCATTTTTGCTTTTTTTTTTTTTTTTTTTTTTTACGCATTCACTGTGCAGTAAAAATTACATCAGGACGATTACGATACCGAATTTCGATATTTTTTTTTATGTTTTACTGTCTGTAAATTAAAACAAAATTTGGTTCATGTCGCCATATTCTGAAACCTTTTTATCATTTTTTTTGGAGAGAATGTGAAATTGCAGGAGGTGTCGTTTTTATCGCCACCATTATGGACTCTATATGGCTTTTTTATTGCTTTTTATTGCATTTTTATTTTGGCAATTCCTCTATTTTGCTGGTATTTATCATGTGGGATAAATAATGTGATACTTTAAAGTTTTGGACTTTTATGAACGAATGACCACTATGGTAGAACGGCTACCCATAGAGGTAGACACAGGAACACTATCTCTTTAAATCTTCCTGCTGGTTTATTAAGAGTATGGCATAAACCACGGCAATGTTAGCAAAGCAAGCACGACCTTCCCGGCCTAAAAGGAAAATAAAAACATAACGTTTGGCATAGTCCTTGTTGCTATGGAAAACTGTCCGCTTCAGGAAAAAACAACCCAAGGTGTTTAGCTTTCCTTCACAGGACAATACAGCTCCAGAACTTGTGCCTCCAGACCCACCCCACACCAAATGCTCTAGAAAGCTGGAAATTTATCCTCTGATCTCCTCCCTCTCTACAGCTGTTCTATCATCCTAGTGTGGCGCCCCTGAGGGTTCGACCGCCACAGTGATGCTGCACTTCTCTAATGGAGTGTAGTGTTCCTCCTCTGAGGTAAGAACAGTGTGATGGTCGGAACCCAACCTTTGCATCCAACACCACATTTCTCCACCAGAGGGGGCTAGTATGCACTAGGTGCTGCCTTCCTGGTTACAGGGAGACTGGGGAACCAAGAGTTAGGGGAACCAGTTAGTGGGTGAGGGTGGAGTACTCACAATTTAGTGACACTGTTAATTTCATATTTAATAAAAAGCCATCTTGGTTCTTGGTCTTTTGTGCTGTCAATTACGGAGTGGTACTGTGATCTCCCACCGTGAACGCGGATCCTGTGTGGGCCTGCATAGGATGGGGACACAGCCCTCGTACCCTGGCCTTGGGACGAGGGGCAGGTTGCAGACGAGGAATGTCTCAACCCGGACAAAGACCATGACCAAGAAGGCCCGGAGCTTAGGAGTGTAGCTCCACAGCAAATGGATCCCGGGGAGGATGCAGATGGAGCTGTGTACGCCACTTGTCCTCACCACCTGATATATTCAGAGGGAGTTCGGCTGCAAGAGGGGTACCGGCCCCCAACACCCGACCTTGCTAGTCCACGTCCTGGTCGGGAAAGCCCGGTAGGCCCTGAGGATCCCACCGGGTATCGGAAGGAGCGGAGCTGCCACCCGTGCCCTTGTTCTGAGAGGAGCTCAGCGTGAGACCCGGCCTATTCACACACACAGACAGGAAAGGATACGGTCTGTAGTTCAGGAACACTCCGGTGTAGGGTCCCGATCGTATGCTGGACTTACTCGGAGGTTGTCGGACCCCACCGTCCCTGGTGACCGCAGGACTCCGCGGGGAGCAGGGAGTCGCCTTCCTTCTGCCATCTCTAATGTGAGTAAAGCCTTGGAAGTTCACCCCTATGGCCTCCGGACTGTTTATTCTGCGCTACACCGCACGACGCGGCACCCGTACTCCTCTACTACTACCCCCTCCATCCTGTCCCTCTGCCCTGAGGCCTTGCTCCGCCTGTGGGGAGTAGTAATAACTTTGGCCGCCATAACACCATGCCTCAGCGGACTGCAGCGGCGCTGGTGGCCTTCACCAGGTGCCACAGGTGGCGTAGTCGTAAATCAGCCACTCAACCCAGATAAGCCCACACCATCCTTTTTAATGTGACGGCCCTGAGCACGGGTCGGGTCTGGGCCACGGCTGCACCCCATCTCTCCATCATAGGACCCGACTCCGAGTCCCCATCTCCCAGGGTAAAGAAAAGGGCTTCCGAGTAGAGGCGTCACACTAGCACTAAACATGGCTGATTAACCCTAGAACGCATGACCATAAAAATCTACACTTTCACATACCTGGGGCCTTTTAGGCCCGTGTGCAAATAATAAATAAATGACCAACTGGAAATGACAAACAACTATATACCTGAGGAATACCTAGAGTTTCAAAATTCTAGTTAAAGAAATCTTGCAGAAAATGGAAAACAATTAACAGGCCTGCGAGGCCCCAGGTATGCGTTCTAGGGTTAACCCCTCTCATGACTTAGTGTGCTGGATGATTTTCTAGGTTTATATTACTGAAGCTAACAACCTCAGTGCTACATATCTCCCCTCCAGTACTTTGCTGGTGACTTTGTCACACCACTTAGATGCTGAAATAGACTGCGGCATCCAAGAAGTGAAACTGCAAACTGCAGTTATAGACTGGTGTCAGCTGTGTAATACAGCAGGCATCCGCCAATTATGTAGACACGCGCCTCCACTATATATGCACCATACACATATGGCAGATGTCTATTACTAAATGAAATTATTTTTTGTTTAATTACTAAATTTAAATTCTAGATTATCTTTTCTTAGAACTCTACATTTCTGTTGTTCCTCAGTTATCCCTCCTGGAAATTTATAAATGGATTAACATCTGGGTTTGTACAATGCCCTAATTGATCTGTGTAAAGGCCCTCCATGTACATTAGGCTAAAGTCGGGCGAACCTGCTGGGGTCGTTTGGGATTCTCCCCTAAAAGATGATGTTGTGGAGAGAAGGATCCGGTCTCTTGGATTTCCTTTCGTCCTTTCAGAAATAAGTCACTGCCAAAGGACTCTGGCAGTGGCTCTCTCATAGACCACAGGAGCCGAATGTTCTTATGAAGGGGGACATCAGGAGAGATAACAATCTAATGTCTATGGGGGCCTTTAGGTCAGTTTCACATTTCACAGCATTCACTGAGTATGGACCACAATCTAAGGTCTCCTGACTCAAAATTTAAAGGGAATCTGTCAGCAGGTTCTTGCTATATAATCTGAGAGCTGCATGATGTGGAGACAAAGACCTTGATTCCAGCAATGTGTTATTTGCTCAGCAGCTTGCTGTAGTTTCCGCACAATCAGTGTTTTATCAGTAGGAGATTGTCACTGCAGGACTAGGTGTCTCATGCCAAGCAGTCCAGCTAATCTGTGTAACCCCGCCCCCACCACTGATTGGCAGCTTGCTGAAAGCGCACACAGTAAGATACCAATCAGGAGTGTGGGGGTGGTTATACAGGGCTCAGCATTCATAGCACTGCTACATCTACAGCAGAAAAAAACATGGATTCTACCAAAACTACAGCAAGAAGCACAGTAAGTGACACATCACTAGAATCAGGGTCTCTACCCCTGCATCATGTTTACTCCATATCAAGAACCTACTGTTCAGATTAGGAACATGACTTATTGAATGGTAATACTCAAATTATCAATAGTTCATGTGTTTCCATGAGGAATGGCAAAACTCTAATTTCTTTAAAAAAAGATGCTCCCAATTTTTTGCTTTTTTGGGTAATCAGCATAATCCCTGTCATTATTCTGTATGACTGAATTATTTTGGCACTGTATTGTACAACCGAAGAGGATGGCAAGGCAATAGTAGCATAAATCAACCAAAGACATTGACTTACAGGGTAGCCACCAATAGGGAGTACCAAAGAGACAGTTTTCTTCTTTGTGGATGATAGCTAATTTGCATAATTAAAGGGAAATGCTCTTCTAAAAAATATATTGGTAACTATCCTCCATACCCCAAGATTTCTTAGAGTTACATTTCTTCTCATATTGTAGCCTGCACATGTGGCTGTGGCATTACTACCGCTGAAGTTATGTAACATCTGGCTGAACCTGGGTCTTGTTTGATTTAGTTTTTGCTTCTGAGGATGACCACCCTGGACGAGAGATTGTCTCTTCACACATGGCCAGCGATATGAGCCGTGTTTATATGTGCTGTCAATGGATCCAGACTAGGAATTCTGACCAAATACCAAGTGATGTCTACAATCTTGTCTTGCATTATTCTGCAGGTTTAGGATCAATCCTCTAAATGTGTTTTTAACGTCAAACTTGTCAACAAACTTAAGAGAAAACACCAGATCTGCAGCAATACAGAGTGCAAGATCCGAGGGGGCAGGTCACTAGTTGCTCGTAGGAGGGACTTTTGTTTCAAGGCTTGTTTTGCCTGCGAGGATCACTACTGGAATAGGCATCTGTTGCCTTCAGAGGGTTAAAAGATGCCCTCCTAATTAAAAGGACATTCAGTATGAGCTCAACCTGCCCAAAGACGTCCTATACACAATAAATAGCCGTAACGCTCAGCTCTTAATTAGATACATCATTACAGGCTACTTGAAAACTACATATATGGACAAGATCAGAAACCTCCTGTGCAGTGTAAATTTAAATAGTTGCTCATGATTTAGATACTGATGACTAAGGATGAGTCGACCCATAGATGTTCGAGTTCTGGTACCTGACCCAAACTTTATTCCAAAGTTTGATATGGATACCCGAACTTGAACCAGAACCTGAACCCCATTGAAAACAATGGAGACCCAAACTTTTGGGTTGTAAAACTCTCTCTCTCTCTTGCTCTGCAATGGACTTCCTCCAGATCTCCGAACATTCCAAAGGACTTCCCGGAGAAGTCCATGTTTGGTGTTTAGCGCTGGGCACTAACTGTCCGGTAAGAACCCCAAACTTTTAAGTTCTGCTTAGCTCATCTCTATTGATGACCTATCTTTTATATTGATGACTTGCTCTTCTAGTCACCTGACCGCTGCAGCCAATTACAGGCAGCAGCAGTGCTGTGACTTCCCACCGGATCAGACACAGCACCTGGACAAAGGTCACATAATACGTCATTTTGGTGCAGATTTGAAAATCTAAAGCAAAATACAGAAATTTCATGAAATTCCAATGACATGTTGTAGATATTTTTTACTTATTAATTTGTCTGTGGTGCTTTTTTTTTTCATTTCAATTATTTATGAAAATTCAGCTGAAAGGGTGAAATCTGCTCCAAATCTGCAAGAAAATCCAGAGCAAA
Source organism: Phyllobates terribilis (assembly GCF_046119375.1). Classification (NCBI taxonomy): domain Eukaryota; kingdom Metazoa; phylum Chordata; class Amphibia; order Anura; family Dendrobatidae; genus Phyllobates; species Phyllobates terribilis. Next base: position 89,393,922 of record NW_027362765.1, on the reverse strand, counting down.
ATCCAAATGCAAAATATGGATTTTACAGCTTATTTTACTGAAAAATCAACAGCAAATATTCAACTTGTGAAGTTACTGTAGCCTCAGGGTAGGTTACCAGAGAATACCTGCGGTGTGGTCTTGAAATGCAATAGTAGAAATCTGTGGCAAATCCGCTGCATTTCCCCATCTCAGTCTGAAATTTCGGAGCTGATGCAGTGATATCTGCAGTCGTAATTACCATAGCTGATATCATTGCCAAGAAGATGCAGGGAAGTCACACATGTCAACCAGGCAAGTGTCACAATGAAAGATCTGGGGAATTACTAAGGTAAGTATAGTGCTTAAAAAAATTCTACAGTTGGAACATACGCAAAAAAAACGATTGTAGTGCACATAAATCCATTATGTGTATGAATTTAGCTTCATAAATAATGTGCAAATTATTATGTGCCCCCATAGTTAGTGAATTTGCCTATATCAGTAAGTGCCCCCATAATCAGTGAGTGCTCCATAATCAGTGAGTACCCCATAATCAGTGTGTACCCCATAATCAGTGTGTGCCCCCTGTAATCAGTGTGTGCCCCCTGTAATCAGTGACTACTCCAAAATCAGTGAGTGTCTGTATAATCAGTAAGTGCCCCATAGTCAGTAAGTGCCACCATAATCAGTGAGTGCCCCATAATCAGTGTGTGCCCCATAATCAGTGTGTGCCCCCTGTAATTAGTGACTACTCCAAAATCAGTGAGTGCCTGTATAATCAGTGAGTGCCCCATAGTCAGTAAGTGCCACCATAATCAGTGAGTGCCCCATAATCAGTGTGTGCCCCCTGTAATTAGTGACTACTTCAAAATCAGTGAGTGCCTGTATAATCAGTGAGTGCCCTCGTATTAAGGAATTGCCACCATCAGTGAGTGCGCCATAATCAGTGAATGCTACCATAATCAGTGAGTGTCCCATAATCAGTGAGTGCCTGCTCCATAATCAATGAGTGCCTGCTCCTTAATCAACGAGTGTGCCAATAATCAGAGTGCCCCTATAATCAATTAGTACCCGTATAATCAGTGCACCACCTTTGGACCAGAGTCCTGACTGAGTGGACATTTGGCGGCATTAGACACATATTTCGGCCAACATTTTATATGCAGTACATACAGTGCATTGTGAAAGTATTTGGTCCCCTTGACCTTTTCTACCTTTTGCTACATTTCTGGCTTCAAACATAAAGATATAAAATTCTAATTTTTTTGGGAAGAATCAACAACAAGTGGGACACAATCGTGAAGTGGAACGAAATTTATTGGATATTTTAACCCCTTAATAACATCTGACGTACTAATACGCGTCTGTGCCCTGGGACTTAAGAGCCAGACCCGTATTAGTACGTCATCGCGATCGCGCGCGCACACAGGCTGTGCGGGCGCGATCGCCGCCGGGTGTCAGCTGATTGTCACAGCTGACACCCGGTACTATGTGCAGGGAGCGGTCCTGCACCGCTCCCAGCACATTAACCCCCGCGATGCTGCGATCGAAGTCGATCGCGGCATTGCGGGGGCAAGGGGAGGTGATCGGCGATACTCACCTCCTCTTCCGGCTTCCAGCACAGTCTGCAAAGGCTTCCCGGGTGTTGCCATGACGACCCGATGTTGTCATGACAACATCCGGGTCACCAGAGAGCAGGAAGATTGCTTGGACATGCGCAGTGCATCTCCAAGCAATCTTCACACTGTGCATTTCTGACAGCCTTCATGGCATAGGGATGGTGCTCCATTCCTGTGCCATGCAGGCGATCAGAAAAAAAAAAGTGAAAGTCCCAGAGTGGGACAAAGTAATAAAGTGTATAAACTGTGTGAAAGTGGAAAAAAAAAAAATGTGCAAAAATATTATAAAAAAATAAAAAAAATAATACACCAAAAATAAAAATATAATGTACCCATCAATAAATATTATTATAAAAAAAATAAAAAAAAAACAATAAAAGTACACATATTTGGTATCGCCGCGTCCGGAAAAACCTGACCTATAAAACTGTCCCACTAGTTAACCCCTTCAGTGAACACGGTAAAAAAAAAAAAAAAAAAAAAAACGAAGCAAAAAACAATGCTTTATCACCATACCGCCAAACAAAAAGTGGAATAACACGCGATCAAAAAGACGCATATAAATAAAAATGATACCGCTGAAAACGACATCTCGTCCCGCAAAAAACAATCTGACATACAGCTCCATCAGCCGAAAAATAAAAAAGTTATAGCTCTCAGAATAAAGCGATACTAAAAAATATTTTTTTCTATAAAATAGCTTTTATTGTGTATAAGCGCCAAAACATAGAAAAATTATACAAATGTGGTACCGCTGTAAACGTACTGACCCGAAGAATAAAGCTACCTCATCAATTTTACCATACGCGGAACAGAATAAAAAAAAAAAATAATAATTCCTGAATTGTTGGTTTTTGTTTATTCTGCCTCCCAAAAATCGGAATAGAAAGCGATCAAAAAATGTCACGTGCCTGAAAATGGCACCAATAACAACGTCAAGTCATCCCGCAAAAAACGAGCCGTCACATGACTGTCTGCCAAAATCTGGAAAAATTATAGCTCTCAAAATATGGCGATGCAAAAACTAGATTTTACAAAAAATGCATCTTTTCGTGTGTGACAGCTGTCAGTCATAAAAACCCCATATGATTCTGGCATTGCTGTAATCACACCGACCCGAAGAATAAAGTCGTCTAATCACTTATACCGCACGAGGAACGGCGTCAAAAATAAACCCTTGGGTTAGGATTGGGCTAGGGTTAGGGCTGGGTTTTGGGCTAGGGTTGTGCTGGGGCTAGGGTTGTGCTGGGGTTAGGGCTGGGGTTGGGATTTTTTTCAAAAGTAAGAAAAAAAGATGACGATATGGCGACTAGTGTTGAGAGCAAGTGCTCGCTACTTGAGTTTGCATCGGGTGCTCTGGTATGCATTGAGTATCGTGGGTATTTGAGTGACATGCTCGAGTCTCTGCCCCATATGCTTCGCGGCCAAAAAACTTTACGGGGATTGCCTGCCATGCACGAGCGATCCCCACATGTTTTTTTTTGGGTGTCTAATAGCCGTGAAACATGCGGAGCAGGAACTCGAGCATGTCACTCGAGCACACGCTGTACATGGTGCATACCTGAGTACCTGATGCAAACTCAAGTAGCGAGCACTTGCGCTCAAGAATAATGACAACTTATTCAATATGATGACCTAATGTAAACAAATTCTGTGCCGTACCTCGGGGTTCAAAATGTTCACTATACACCTTAATAAAATCCTTGAGGGGTATAGTTTCCAAAATGGGGACACTTGTGGGGGAGCTCCACTGTTTAGGCACATCACGGGCTCTCCAAACGCGACATGGTGTCCGCTAACAAATTGAATGGAAAATCGGCTCAAATTGTTAGCGGACGCCATGTTGCGTTTGGAGAGCCCCTGTGTGCCCAAACATTGGAGCTCCCCCACAAGTGACCCCATTTTGGAAACTAGACCCCCCAAGGCACCTATCTAGATGCATAGTGAGCACTTGGAATCCCCAGGTGCTTCACAAATTGATTCGGAAAAATGAAAAAGTGAAAAAAAAAACACTTTTTCATTTTTATGAATCAATTTGTGAAGCACCTGGGGTTCCAAGTGCTCACTATGAATCTAGATAGGTGCCTTGGGGGGTCTAGTTTCCAAAATGGGGTCACTTGTGGGGGAGCTCCAATGTTTGGGCACGCAGGGACTCTCTAAATGCAACATGATATCCGCTAACAAATTGAATGGAAAATCGGCTCAAATTGTTAGCGGACACCACATTGCGTTTGGAGAGCCCCTCTGTGCCCAAACTTTGGAGCTCCCCCACAAGTGACCCCATTTTGGAAACTAGACCCCCCAAGGCACCTTTCTAGATGCATAGTGAGCACTTGGAACCCCCAGGTGCTTCACAAATTGATTCGTAATAATGAAAAAGTGAAAAAAAAAAACACTTTTTCATTTTTATGAATCAATTTGTGAAGCACCTGGGGTTCCAAGTGCTCACTATGAATCTAGATAGGTGCCTTGGGGGGTCTAGTTTCCAAAATGGGGTCACTTGTGGGGGAGCTCCAATGTTTGGGCACACAGGGACTCTCCAAATGCAACATGATATCCGCTAACAAATTGTCGGCTCAAATTGTTAGCGGATATCATGTTGCATTTGGAGAGTCCCTGTGTGCCCAAACATTGGAGCTCCCCCACAAGTGACCCCATTTTGGAAACTAGACCCCCCAAGGCACCTATCTAGATGCATAGTGAGCACTTGGAACCCCAGGTGCTTCACAAATTGATTCATAAAAATGAAAAAGTGTTTTTTTTTTCACTTTTTCATTATTACGAATCAATTTGTGAAGCACCTGGGGGTTCCAAGTGCTCACTATGCATCTAGAAAGGTGCCTTGGGGGGTCTAGTTTCCAAAATGGGGTCACTTGTGGGGGAGTTCCAAAGTTTGGGCACAGAGGGGCTCTCCAAACGCAATGTGGTGTCCGCTAACAATTTGAGCCGATTTTCCATTCAATTTGTTAGCGGATACCATGTTGCATTTAGAGAGTCCCTGTGTGCCCAAACATTGGAGCTCCCCCACAAGTGACCCCATTTTGGAAACTAGACCCCCCAAGGCACCTATCTAGATGCATAGTGAGCACTTGGAACCCCTAGGTGCTTCACAAATTGATTCGTAAAAATGAAAAAGTGGGTTTTTTTTTCACTTTTTCATTTTTACGAATCAATTTGTGAAGCACCTGGGGGTTGCAACTGCTCACTATGCATCTATATAGGTGCCTTGGGGGGTCTAGTTTCCAAAATGGGGTCACTTGTGGGGGAGCTCCAATGTTTGGGCACACAGGGGCTCTCTAAACGCAACATGGTGTCCGCTAATTATTCAAGCAAATTTTACAATCAAAAAGTCAAATGGCTCTCCTTCCCTTCCGAGCCCTACAGTGCGCCCAAACAGTGTTTTTTCCCCAAATATTGGGTATCTGCGTGCCCAGGGGAAATTGCACAACAAATTTTGCGGTCCATTTTTTCTTGTTACCCCTGTGAAAATAAAAAAAATTGGGTCTAAAATAACATTTTTGTGAAAAAAGTTAAATGTTCATTTTTTTCTTCCACATTCAAAAAATTCCTATGAAGCACCTGAAGGGTTAATAAAGTTCTTGAATGTGGTTTTGAGCACCTTGAGGGGTGCAGTTTTTAGAGTGGTGTCACTTTTGGGTATTTTCTGTCATAAAGACCTCTCAAAGTGACTTCAAATATGATGTGGTCCCTAAAAAAATGGTTTTGTAAATTTTGTTGGAAAAATGAGAAATCGCTGGTCAACTTTTAACCCTTATAGCTCCCTAACAAAAAAAAATTTTGGTTCCAAAATTGTGCTGATGTAAAGTAGACATGTGGGAAATGTTATTTATTAACTCTTTTGTGTGACATATCGCTCTGATTTCAGGGCTTAAAAATTCAAATTTTGAAAATTGCAAAATTTTCAAAATTTTCGCCAAATTTCCGTTTTTTTCACAAATAAACGCAAGTGATATTGAAGAAATTTTTCCACAATCATGAAGTACAATATGTCACGAAAAAACATTCTCAGAATCAGGGGGATCCGTTGAAGCGTTCCAGAGTAATTACCTCATAAAGTGACAGTGGTCAGAATTGTAAAAATTGGCCCGGTCATTAACGTGCAAACCACCCGCGGGGCTTAAGGGGTTAAACTTTTTTTAACAAGTTAAAAACTGAAAAGTGGGGCGTGCAATATTATTCGGCCCCTTTACTTTCAGTGCAGCAAACTCACTCCAGAAGTTCAGTGAGGATCTCTGAATGATCCAATGTTGTCCTAAATGACTGGTAATGATCAATAGAATCCACCTGTGTGTAATCTCCGTATAAATGCACCTGCTCTGTGATAGTCTCAGGGTTCTGTTTCAAGTGCAAAGAGCATCATGAAGACCAAGGAACACACCAGGCAGGTCCGAGATACTGTTGTGGCGAAGTTTAAAGCCGGATTTGAATACAAAAAGATTTCCCAAGTTTTAACATCTCAAGGAGCACTGTGCAAGCGATCATATTGAGATGGAAGGAGTATCAGACCACTGCAGATCTACCAAGACCAGGCCGTCCTTCTAAACCAGGGGCCCTCAAACTACGGCCTGCGGGCCACATGCGGCCCGCGGAGGACTTTTATCCGGCCCGTCGGGCTATGAGCGGAGGAGAGGAGAGCGGTGCCATTGCCCGCCCTTTCCCCCGCTTGCTCAGGGCCCCCAGCAGGCGGATACTTACCTCTCCCCGTGCCTCCGCAGATCCGCTGTCTTCCTGCTCTGCGCTTCCTGTGATGTCTCAGGTCAGAGGGTGCGGTGACGTCTTTACACCGCGCCCTCCCGAGTGCTGTCACAAACAGCGCAGAGCAGGACAAAGCCGCCGTGACGCTGGAGTCCGGACCAGAGTAGAGCAGCGGCAGCAAGTGAGAAGTAAGGTGAGTATTGGATTTTTTTTTTTTAATGTATGGAGGCATGGGGCATTATATGGGGGGGTGACATCCTGCAAGGGGTATAATATGGGGGGGGTGACATCCTGCATGGGGCATGATATGGGGGGTGACATCCTGCATGGGGCATTATATAGGGGGGGTGACATGCTGCATGTAGCATTATATGGGGGTGACATGCTGCATGGGGCATTATATGGGGGGTGACATGCTGCATGGGGCATTATATGGGGGGTGACATCCTGCATGGGGTATAATATGGGGGGCATGACATCCTGCATGGGGCATGATATGGGGGGGTGACATCCTGCATGGGGCATAATATTAGGGTGACATGCTGCATGGGGCATTATATGGGGGGGTGACATGCTGCATGGGGCATTATATGGTGGGTAACATGCTGCATGGGGCATTATATGGGGGGTGACATGCTGCATGGGGCATTATATGGGGGGGTGACATGCTGCATGGGGCATTATATGGGGGGGTGACATGCTGCATGGGGCATTATATTGGGGGGGTGACATGCTGCATGTGGCATTATATGGGGGGTGACATGCTGCATGTGGCATTATATGGAGGGGTGACATCCTGCATGTGGCATTATATGGGGGGGTGACATCCTGCATGTGGCATTATATGGGGGGGGTGACATGCTGCATGGGGCATTATATGGGGGGGTGACATGCTGCATGGGGCATTATATGGGGGGGTTACATGCTGCATGGGGCATTATAAAGACAGGGGACTGATATCCTGCATGGGGCATTATATGGGGGGGGGTGACATCCTGCATGGGGTATTATATGGGGGGTGACATCCTGCATGGGGCATTATATGGAGGGTGACATCCTGCATGGGGCATTATATGGGGGGAAAGGGACATCCTGCATGGGGCATAATATGGGTGGGGTGACATGCTGCATGGGGCATAATATGGGGGGGTGACATGCTGCATGGGGCATTATATGGGGGGGTGACATGCTGCATGGGGCATTATATGGGGGGTGACATCCAGCATGGGGCATTATATGGGGGGGTGACATGCTGCATATGGCATTATATGGGGGGTGGCATCCAGCATGGGGCATTATAAGGGGGGAACAGTCTGCATGGGGCATTATAAGGGGGGGAACAGCCTGCATATGGCATTATAAGGGGGAAACAGCCTGCCTATTGGGAACATTTACCTGCCCATTGAGGACCTATGCTGCCTATTGGGGATATTTACCTGCCTATTGGGGACATTTACCTGCCTATTGGGGACATTTACCTGCCTATTGGGGACCTATGCTGCCTGTTGGGTACATTTACCTGCCTATTGGGGACCTATGCTGCCTATTGGGGATATTTACCTGCCTATTGGGGACATTTACCTGCCTATTGGGGACCTATGCTGCCTATTGGGGATATTTACCTGCCTATTGGGGGCATTTACCTGACTATTGGGGATATTTACCTGCCTATTGAGGACCTATGCTGCCTATTGGGGATATTTACCTGCCTATTGAGGACCTATGCTGCCTATTGGGTGCAGTTACCTACCTATTGAGGACCTATGCTGCCTATTGGGGACATTTACCTGCCTATTGAGGACCTATGCTGCCTATTGGGTGCAGTTACCTACCTATTAAAATACCGGTTGATTTAACTTTACTTGTTCTTCATTTTAAATATTGTATTTGTTCCTGTATTGTTTTTTTTTACTACAAAATAAAATATGTGCAGTGTGCATAGGAATTTGTTCATAGTTTTTTTTAAAAACTATATTCCGGCCCTCCAATGGTCTGAGGGACCGTGAACTGGCCCCCTGTTTAAAAAGTTTGAGCACCCCTGCTCTAAACTTTCATCTCGAACAAGGAGAAGACTGATCAAAGACGCAGTCAAAAGTCTCATCATCACTCTGGATGAACTGCAGAGATCTACAGCTGAGGTGGGAGAGTCTGTCCATAGGACAACAATCAGTCGTACACTCCACAAATCTGGCCTTTATGGAAGAGTGGCAAGAAGAAAGCCATTTCTCAAAGATATCCATAAAAAGTCTTGTTTGAAGTTTGCCACAAGCCACCTGGGAGACACACCAAGCATGTGGAATAAGGTGCTCTGGTCAGATGAAGCCAAAATCAAACTTTTTGGCCACAATGCGTAAAAACTTTTTGGCGTAAAAGCAACACAGCTCATCACCCTCAAAACACCATCCCCACTGTCAAACATAGTGGTGGCAGCATCATGGTTTGGGCCTGCTTTTCTTCAGCAGGGACAGGGAAGATGGTTAAAATTGATGGGAAGATGGACTGAGCCAAATACAGGACCATTCTGGAAGAAAACCTGTTGGAGTCTGCAAAAGACCTGAGACTGGGACGGAGATTTATCTTCCAACAAGACAATGATCCCAAACATAAAGCAAAATCTACAATGGAATGGTTCAAAAATAAACGTATCCAGGTGTTAGAATGGCCAAGTCAAAGTCCAGACCTGAATCCAATCGAGAATCTGTGGAAAGAGCTGAAAACTGCTGTTCACAAACGCCCTCCATCCAACCTCAATGAGCTCGAGCTGTTTTGCAAGGAAGAATGGGCAAGAATTTCAGCCTCTCGATGTGAAAAACTGATAGAGACATACCCCTAGCGACTTGCAGCTGTAATCACAGCAAAAGGTGGCGCTACAAAGTATTAACTCAAGGGGGCTGAATAATATTGCACGCCCACTTTTCAGTTTTTAATTTGTTAAAAAAGTTTAAAATATCCAATAAATTTCGTTCCACTTCACAATTGTGTCCCACTTGTTGTTGATTCTTCCCAAAAAAATTAGAATTTTATATCTTTATGTTTGAAGCCAGAAATGTGGCAAAAGGTAGAAAAGTTCAAGAGGTCCAAATACTTTCACAATGCACTGTATGTAATCAGTGGAGTCCCCCAGTCACGTTTTATTAGGATGGATGCATACCCTCATATTTATCATGGACACGGACCATAACAGCATTAAAATGCAATTTTGCCAGTCGGCAGCTGCTCATTAGAGTAATGCAGTAATGTTATTTCTCCCCTTATGTAGCCTTATAAGACCAGGGGTTAATGGCATAAGGCTAAACTCTACTCTGAGCCTCAATATTCAGCCGAGACTGCAGTTAACCCCATTACCCCACGTCACAGGAAGCTGAAATATGGGGGGCTGTTTGTTGATGTCAGGACATGATGGAGCTACTTTATTTGTCCCTTTCTCTATATGTACTGGGTGACAAATGGACGCCTAGACTAAATAATATAATTTCTGCCAAAATTTACAAAGTATCAGATTAAAAGAAAAATGCCACCTATCAATCTATAATACAAAGCCGTCTTCAGAAGCAGATACCGGCTATGGCTGAACACACAGTGATCATCCCCAGGTACTGTAGGATCAGCACATGAAAATGACTGAACTATTCATCTGTGTTACAACAGCTCCCTCCAGTGGAAATTATAAAGAGTGCAGTGTACCTCTTTTTGTAGCTGCATGTAGAAAGTGGCTGCCATGGGTGGGACAGTCAGGGTAGTATTCATAGAAAGAATTGAGCAGATCTTTTCAAATTTGAATTTGCCGGCTTCCTCTAATTTTCCTCTAAAAATTTGAGTCTCAATACTTTTATTCGGCTGTCAATAAATTTGGCACAGTACTGCAAAACCTCTAATTCAGGAGTGGGAATTAATTTTCCTGAGAGGCCACATGAGAGACTGATTGTTGTGGACGGCTGAACAAATAGGCTGAAATTAATTCTGCTCAATATTAATATTAACATATAAATTATAATTTTATATTGATATTAATTGTATCACTTAATATTGAGCAGAATTAAGTATGCTGACATCCCTTATAAACCGTATGAAGACTCACACAGCCCCCTATATAAAGTATGAGCCTCCACACAGCCTCTCTATATACAGTATGAGCCCCTACATAGCCTCCCACATACAATATGAGCCCCAATATAGCCTCCCTATACACAGTATGAGCCCTCAGGCTGATGAAGGCTCTATGAGCAGAAACGTGTTGTGTGATTTTTTTTAAGACCTTCTTCCTCCCCCCCTTTTTGTATATCCATGTCCTTTATAAACCTACGAGTATTAATCCCTGGTAGAATATCCTCCATGCGATTGCACCATCTTTGGAAGATTCAACAATTTTTTAGTTACTCTCTCTTCCACGGGAGTGCCTCCAGAATCCATTTGTCTCAAATAGCCTCTCTATATACAGAATGAATCCTCACCTACCCCTATATACAATATGAGCGTCCACATAGCCTCTCTATATACAGAATGAGCCCTCACCTACCCCTAAATACAGTATGAGCCCACACATAGCCCCCCAACGTACAGTATGAGCCCTCACATAACCCCCTATATACACATCCCATACACGTATTAAAAAAAACTGTGGAACAATTCAATTATTAGGAGGAAAGATAGGAGAGGTGTAAGCAGCAGTGCCACACTCATTTGTACTGCTATATTTCAAATACAATTACACATATTTTTTCTTCATTCTTAATGCACTAGAAAGCAGCAGCAAGACAGTGTCAGCAGGTGACCGGATACAACGCACAGACAGGGACAAGGTGGAAGTAACCAATTAAACTGTGTATTTCTCTAGCATGGCAAGAAATTGCAGTAACTATAGCAATAGTGAATAGTGCAAAACAGAGTAATTACAGCATGAAATATACAATATAAGATATACAATAAATCCTCAGGTTCACTCTAACTATTATAATACTCTCTTGTTATATAATCTTATAACTTTCTTATAGGGGTAATAATCCCAGTACAATGAAAGTCACTGTACTGTTTCTTTCTCTGGCACAGGCCCTAGTGGGGGTCTCCAGTTTTTCCCGCAAGGCCCCAAGTCTTTCTTACAAAGTCTATCAAGGCTCGCTGGGTCTCCTTCGCATCAATCAGCCCCCGTTCTGCTTTCTGTACTATCCCAGGCAAACCCCTGTATGGTATGTCAGTGCTGGAAGCAAACGCCTGGCTTACTTGCACCTCCCGTTCACCAACGCAGGCATCCTGCTTCGAGCAGAGTTTCCCCATGGATCTTCAGTGCTTGACTGACGGATGTCTATCGTACCTGGTGGAATGAAGTCTGGACATTGGCTCTTGACTGGTGTCATCTAGGCTCCGAATCTTGACTGGGGCAGGTCTGGTCTTGGGGACTTGACTGACGAAGTCTGAATTCCGGAACTTGCCTGGCGCCTTGACCGGCGTTGTCTGGGCCCTGGAACTTGTCTGGCGCCTTTTGGATTCTGTTTCCGGGCATCCCACAATCGCTGGTTCAAGCTTCCTGGCACGGCCTGACATTCCGACCTCAACGTCTTCGTCAACACACGTTCTGAACGCCCCTCCCGATTTTGCACGCTGACCTCTTATACCAGGAAACTGCGTCAGCCAGGTCACTTGACCTTGTGTTCCATCTAAATTCGTCATATCTGAAACTCTACCCCTTCTAGTCAGTTCCGCAGGATCCCGTTTGGACAGTAGATGGCAATTGTCATGTACAAATGCTGCACATCTCTGGGTATTCTCATTCTTTATGTGGCACCCTTTTACAACAGCACAATGTTTTTTACAGGAAAAAAAATTCTGAAGCAACACTACTGATTTTTTGCATACTGGATATACATTCTACAGTTGTGGGATCTGTCATTTGGATTTAAACTTTCTTAAGGGCTGTTGCTATGTGCGTCTATAATTTTATCTGTTGTCTGGAGGATCGTGGATTGTGAATACAGACTATACTGTCTGGAGATACGAAATCTGTGAACCAACCAAAAGTTGGAAGACAGTGAGTATCGCCTGGCACAAAAGCAGTGGTACTACCCTCCGGGGAGGGGATATTGTGGACTGAGACAATTGTATTTTGGCCATTTCCCTGGAATTGTTGTAAAACCTTGATGTAAGGAATAAAATATTGTTGCATCGTTAACCTGCCTAGGTGATTATTTACAACCCACAACATCAGATCTTCACAAGTGGTGGCAGCAGGTAGTATCACTTGTCTCTGGACAGTATACCAGGGAAAATTACTGAGTTGTGACTTGGCAGAAGAGATGGCAGACTCCATCTACAAAAGGCTCAAGAAGGAGGAGCTGAGAGCCCTTTGTTCTGAGAGAGAACTCTAATACACTCTTAATACCCTAATACAATGCTTGGATGACTGGGACCGGGAACAACCACAGGAGGAGGTTAGTTCAGAAATGGAGAAGGGCATCTTCGTGGAGAGAAAACAGCCCAGGGCTGTCATCCAGATAGCAGAGGATCGACCAACTGAGTTGAGGTAGATGCTGGACACGCTAGGAGAGCGGGCCACGGAGATAGAGCAGGCAGCAGTGTTAAGCAAATATCTGGGTGTGCATGTAGCAGTACCCCTACCCGCCCCAGCGCAGAGGACAGGGGATAACAGGAGAGAGGGGCCTGCATCTTTAAAGTACTAGAATATACCTGTTATGTTCTGCTACCAAAGCTAAGGAAAGAGAGGAGATCTGTCCCTACTATAAGACTCAGCTGAATCCCTACGATGTAACAGGGAACCTGATCCTGCGATCAGACCTGCTAAAGTCCTAATCTAGTCTGTACGAAGACCTATAGATGTGGGGAGGGAATCCCTACAAGTACTAAGGACTGGGAGGAATATGGGACACCTCCTAACAGAAATAGTAGCAGACAGACGAACAAACAAAATAGATAGAACATAGAGGTCCGTAGACCAAGCAAACTAACAGAGTTAGATACAGAGCACAGGCTAGCTAGAAAGTAGATATACAATGAAGTCCAGCAAAGCCAGAAGGGCGGAGCAGGATTAAATAGGCCAACAAGGTCATGTGACCAGCAAAGGAAAAAAAACCTAACAGCAAGGTTCTAACAGTACCCCCCCTTCTAAGAGGATCCTCCGGATCCCCTAGGACCAGGCTTATCAGGAAATCTGCTGTGAAACGCTCTGATAAGTCTGGACGCGGAAACATCATCTGACCTCACCCAAGAGTTATCCTCGGGTCCGAAACCTTTCCAGGCCACAAGATACTGCAAACTACCTCTATACCGTCTAGAGTCAAGGATGCGAGAAATTTCATATTCCCCGTCCTCCACCACCGGAGGAACAGAGGCAGAGGCGTCACCATCCGACACAACAGCTTTTTTTAACAGAGAGACATGAAAGACCGGATTAATTCTCCAGGAGGTAGGAACCTCCAACCTAACAGCAGATTGGTTGACAACCTGAAGCACCTTAAAGGGCCCTACAAACTTGGGACCCAATTTCTTAGAAGGAATCCTCAACCGCAGATTCCTAGAGGACAACCAAACCATGTCACCAATAGCGAACAAAACCTCCTGTCGTTTCCTATCAAAGTAGTCTTTAGATTTTCTGTTGGCCTCCTGAAGATTACCACGCACATCCGTCCAAACTCTTTCCAAATCACCGGAAAAATTCTCCTCCTCAGGCACGGCAGATCCCAACTTGGAGAACGACCCAAACGACGGATGTCTCCCAGAACAACAAAAAAAAGGCGAACAACCAGCAGAAGAAGATGTATGATTGTTCAGAGCAAATTCGGCAAGTGGCAGAAACTCAGACCACCCCTCTTGATTGTCTGCCACAAAACAACGCAAGAACTGCTCAACATCCTGGTTTTTCCTTTCTGTCTGGCCATTAGATTCAGGATGATATCCGGACGAAAACGACAAATGAATTCCCAACCTGTCACAAAAGGCACGCCAAAAACGAGCCACGAACTGAGGACCCCTATCAGAAACAATGTCAGCAGGAACGCCATGAAGTCTGACAATTTCCTTGACAAAGGCCTTAGCGAGAGTTTTAGCGCAGGGCAGTTTGACGAAGGGAACCAAGTGACACATCTTGCTAAAACGGTCCACGACCACCCAGATGACAGTAAAACCCTCAGAGGGGGGAAGGTCAGTTATAAAGTCCATAGCCAAATGTGTCCAAGGAGCACTGGGGACCTCCAAAGGACAAAGCAACCCCGCAGCAGGAGTATGTGAGGACTTAGATCTAGCACATATAGTACATTGGCGCACCCACTTAATGACTTCCTTCTGCCATCCAGGCCACCAAAAACTGCGACCCACCAGTCTCTTGGTCTCAGAGATTCCGGGATGACCTGCCAACCGAGATTCGTGACACTCAACAAACAAATCTCTCCTAAAGGTCTCAGGCACAAACAACCTCCCATGAGGAGTGTTAGATGGGGCATTCTCCTGAGCTTTACGAATCTCATCTTCCAAAACGGAGTCTAAAGCAGCTATCACAACACCTTCTTGTAAAATGTTTTCCTCTTTCTCAGCACCGACTATGGGAGAAAAACTGCGAGACAAGGCATCCGCCTTAACATTCTTAGTACCAGGGATGTAAGTAACGGAGAAATTAAACCGCGAGAAAAACAGTGCCCACCTAGCCTGACGGGCATTCAGGCGCTTGGCAGCATCAAGATATATCAGATTTTTATGATCCGTAAGAACCTGAACGGGAAATTCCGCACCTTCCAAGAAGTGGCGCCAGTGTTCAAATGCGAGTTTAATAGCCAATAATTCCCGATTACCAATATCGTAATTCAGTTCAGTCTCCGAAATTTTTTTTGAAAAAAAGGCACAGGGATGTAATCCATCCCCGTTATCCTGAGACAATACAGCGCCAACCCCCACAGAGGAAGCATCAACCTCAACCAAAAACGGCCTAGTAACATCAGGCTGCATAAGGATGGGAGCAGAGGTGAACCTCTCCTTGAGATACACAAAAGCTTCAATGGCCTCAGAAGACCACTGAACCGCATCAGCACCTTTCCTGGTGAGATCAGTCAGAGGTTTGACAATACTAGAAAAATTTTTTATGAATTTTCTGTAGTAATTGGCGAAACCCAAAAACCTCTGTGTCGATTTCAAACCAATAGGCCTAGGCCATTCCTGCACAGCCTGAACCTTAACCGGATCCATCTCAAAACCTTTGCTGGAGATAATGTAGCCCAAAAAACTAATTCTCTGTACAGCGAACTCACATTTCTCCAGCTTAGCAAAAAGCGAATTGTCCATTAATAACTGTAATACCTCACGCACGCTCCGCCAATGAGACTCCAGATCTGGCGAATAAATCAAAATGTCATCCAAATACACAACCACATTTTTACCGATCAAAGGTCTAAGGATGTCATTAATCAGATTCTGAAAAAATGCAGGAGCATTAGTAAGACCAAAAGGCATAACCAGATTCTCAAAATGACCCACAGGAGTGTTAAAAGCAGTCTTCCATTCATCACCCTCCTTCATGCGCAACAGATTGTATGCCCCCTTAAGGTCAATTTTAGAGAACCACTTGGCCCCCAATAACTGGTTAAACAGATCAGGAATCAATGGCAGTGGGTAAGGATTGCGTACCGTAATTTTGTTGATCTCACGAAAATCCAGACAAGGACGTAAACCGCCGTCCTTTTTTTTTACAAAAAAAAATCCAACCGCCACAGGAGACTTAGAGGGCCTAATGTGACCGGCGGCCAAACTTGTCTGTATGTATTCCTCCAAAGCCTTCCTCTCAGGAATAGTAAGGTTAAATAAACGACTTTTAGGAAGAGTCGCTCCAGGGACAAATTCAATAGAACAATCATAGTCTCTATGGGGAGGCAAAACCTGCGATTCCTTCTCAGAAAAAACTCTCCAAAAATCCTGAATAGGAACAGGCAATTCTCCCCTATCCAAAGCTGCAATACGCCCGTTACAACACTTGTCATAACATTTATGGCTCCAGGATTTAATTTCACTGGTAGACCAATCCAGTACAGGATTGTGAAATTTTAACCAGGGCAAACCCAATATTACTGGAGAAGGCAAGTTATTCAACACTACCAAATCCAATTTCTCATGGTGAACACCATTAATAGTGAGAGGAAATTCACTGACCTTGAGAGTAATATTCTTCAAAGGGGAACCATCCACAGAAACCACAGCAATGGGGGATGACAAAGGTTCAGGTTTTAAATTGAGTTTTTCCACGAATCCCCCATCAATTACATTCAGTGTAGACCCGCAATCAACAAACACCCGAAATTCCATTAATTTTTCCTGAGCAATCGTGGAAGCAGCTAAAAATATACCCTTGGAATTTAAACAGGCAATACGGGCGTGACTGACCATTTTTTTTTTCTTTCTTCATACGAAGCTCACAGCCTTTAATCAAATGACCAGATTTTCCGCAATAGAAACACAAGCCTTGCGAAAAACGACGGTGTTTTTCTTGAGAGCGAGGTGCCACCGATCCAATCTCCATCGGTTCACCACTGTTAGTACACACATTATCATAACCAGAAACTGACATAGCAGAGGATTTGCTCTCATTAACCCTAGCACGCAGTCTTCTATCCACCCGTATAGCTAATTGCATAGCCTGTTGCAAATCCTCAGGTGTAGGATAAGCAATTAGCAGGTCTTTAACCCTTTCACTGAGCCCAGCAAGAAATAGACTTTTCAGAGCAGAATCGTTCCACCCTGTTTGAGTGGACCAACGACGAAAATGAGTACAATATTTTTCGACATTACCTGATCCTTGTTTTAAACGTCTCAACTCAGTCTCAGCTGATGCGACACGGTCAGGATCATCATATAATAGTCCTAAAGCAGAAAAAAAACTATCCACTGATCTGAAGCATGTATCACTAGGTTGCAAAGAAAAGGCCCACTCCTGAGGCTCTTTGCGCAAAAGTGACATTATGAACCCTACGCGCTGGGATTCATCCCCAGAGGACTTGGGTCTCAAACGAAAATACAATAAGCAAGCATTTTTAAATGAAAAAAATTCTCGATGTTCACCAAAAAATAAATCCGGCAAACATACCTTAGGCTCCAAGAAATATGCTCCAGGACAGTTACTCACGTGCTGACGGAGCTCGGCCACTTCCAGAGAGAGTCCCTGCAGGTGTTTAGCCAAATCCTGAACCGACACCATGATGGAACAAAAAAAAAAAAAAAAAAAAAAAAATCTTTCCTTAGAGAATTTGCAGGCTGGACTTACTGTTATGTTCTGCTACCAAAGCTAAGGAAAGAGAGGAGATCTGTCCCTACTATAAGACTCAGCTGAATCCCTACGATGTAACAGGGAACCTGATCCTGAGATCAGACCTGCTAAAGTCCTAATCTAGTCTGTACGAAGACCTATAGATGTGGGGAGGGAATCCCTACAAGTACTAAGGACTGGGAGGAATATGGGACACCTCCTAACAGAAATAGTAGCAGACAGACGAACAAACAAAATAGATAGAACATAGAGGTCTGTAGACCAAGCAAACTAACAGAGTTAGATACAGAGCACAGGCTAGCTAGAAAGTAGATATACAATGAAGTCCAGCAAAGCCAGAAGGGCGGAGCAGGATTAAATAGGCCAACAAGGTCATGTGACCAGCAAAGGAAAAAAAACCTAACAGCAAGGTTCTAACAATACCGCAGTTCAATGAGGACACCTCAGATATTTATGAATATCTCCGGTTATTTGAGAACCTCTGCCTGCTGCATGAGGTGTCAGTCAGTGACTGGCCCAGATTTTTGGGAATTGGCCTGACCAGAAAAAGAGGAGAAGCTTTTAATAACTTGTCTTCTGGGGATCAGAGATGCTACTCTACCATTCGCAGTGCATTACTAGAGAGGTATGCTGCCACGCCTGAAACCTACCGGAGGAAATTTCGGGAGATTGACAAGCCCGATGCACACACGAGTTTGCCAACACACTACGTACTGCATGCACTCAGTGGATAGAAGAACTGAGGACTTGGGAAGCAGAACATGTCTTGGATATATTCAAGCTGGAATAATTTATGTCAAAGCTCCCAGGTGACTTAAAAGAATGGGTGGCGAATAGAAAAATGCTCAGCCTGGATAAGGCTGCAAGATTGGCTGATGATTGGTCTGCTTATCCACCAGGGTTACGTGGAAATACAGCCCCAGCAAGTTGGGAACAGGAGCTTACAGGCAGGCCAGCGAGAACCATGGACCGGCCAGAGGAGGAACTGCGGGGAGGTTTCGCAAGCCCCCAAGTGCGGCCTGTGTTGGGGTGAGGAGGGCTAAGCTACCATTACTGTGGATGGATGGGACACTTTGCCAGAGAAGAGGAAGAGCCATATGTGGTACATGGAGAAGTGTCCCGGACTAGATGGGACACCTCAGCAACCATGAACAAGCATCTGCAGCCTGTCTGGGTAGAGGGCGTGAGGGTGAAGAGCTCCGTCACATTGATCAAAGAACATTTAGTACTGGACCAATGTATTGTTCCCGGCAGCCGTATGTTAGTCCACGTAGCTGGAGGAGAATCTCTGATCATTTGGAGGGCCCGACTATATTTAGACTGGTGTCACAGTCATGGAATGGTGCATGTAGGAGTAGTGTGGCACCTACCAGTAGATGTGTTGCTGGGAAACACCCTAGGAGCAGGGTTGGTGTGCCACTGGGCCAATGTCTTAACTAGAGATGAGCGTTGTTCTACTCGAACTGTTCGCCAATCTCAAATTCGAGCTGTTTTGGGCGGTGTTCGAGCCGGTCGGCGAACACGAACAATTTGAGAAAAATTCGGCTGTTCGAGGTTATGTTCGATAACTGTTCGTGCACCAAAATCATAACTGGATTTTTTCTCAGTAATGATGAAAATTAATGTTAATACGCAGTTTGAGTGTACAGCGGGGCGGGGGGAGGGGCAGGGGATGGATCTCTGCAGGAACAATGAAGATCTCCATTTTTTTTTCTCTTTCCCGCATTTGCAGTGGGGAGGTGCAATCTGTCAGCCTATCAGCAGCGCACACACGGAGTGAAGTGCTTTTTTTCACACAAGCAAGGGCATGTGTGATTGGCAGTGTATGTCACATGTCCTTGCCCTATAAGACCAAGCCATTTTCCCCGTCGCCACCATTTTCTCACTGCTGCAGCTGCGTGTTAGACGGCACCGCTGTTGCTGTGTGCGCTATACCTTGTTAATTTCAAGCCAATTTTCGCACAAATCTACAGATAGCTTGGGAGTAGGGAATAGTTGTGATTGCAGTCCTTTTAAGGACTAGGTTACAGCATTTCCTACGACTTTTATCAAGCAGGTCTGTGCTCTTAAATAGATAGATTGTGGGAGTAAAGACTAATTGTAATTGGAGTCCTTTTCAGGACTAGGTTACATCAGTTCCTATCAGTTTTTGCCAGGCAGGTCTGTGCCAGTGCTGTGCAAGTTTTTTTCACAGCATTTGGCTGAATCTAGCAAAGCTAATCCTTTTTGGCCTATTGCAGAGTGTGTTAGTCAGTGGAGTAGCCTATCTGTGTTGCAAGATATACCACCTGTGTATAGAATACCAATTTTTTTACTGCACCTAGTGAAGTAAAATCTTTTGGGCATAGCATCATTCTATTAGTCCATCTATACTGACCTCCATCAGGTTGCAAACTGAATATAATTTTTTTCTGCATCTAGCTCTGAAAAAATATTTGGGCTTCTAGCGGTGTGTGGGACTTGGTCTATTAGTCCATCTATACTGACCTCCATCAGGTTGCAAATTAAAAATAATTTTTTTCTGCATCTAGCTCTGAAAAAATATTTGGGCTTCTAGCAGTGTGTGGGACTTGGTCTATTAGTCCATCTATACTGACCTCCATCAGGTTGCAAATTAAAATAATTTTTTTCTGCATCTAGCTCTGAAAAAATATTTGGGCTTCTAGCAGTGTGTGGGACTTGGTCTATTAGTCCATCTATACTGACCTCCATCAGGTTGCAAATTGAATAAAAAAAATTTCTGCATCTAGCTCTGAAAAAATATTTGGGCTTCTAGCGGTGTGTGGGACTTGGTCTATTAGTCCATCTATACTGACCTCCATCAGGTTGCAAATTAAAAATAATTTTTTTCTGCATCTAACCCAGCCAATAGTTTTGGCCTAATACCACAGTTTGGCCACTCAGCTCTGCTCGGTTACCATCCATTGTTTTTTTGTGCAAACAACTCCAGAGTTGTGAATTAGTTAACCACCAAAATGAGTGGAAAAAGGCCTGCTGCTGGTGGAAAGGGGAATAGGCGTGTTGGGAAGGGGAAAAAAGGTTGTGTCCGTGGGGTAGGTGCAGAAGAAAGACCATCTTCCAGCCAAACTAAAATGTCTACTTCTTTTAGCGGACAATGTGATAAGATCCCTTTCTTACGGCCACGCCAATCGCTACAAATTCCAGATGAGGCACAAAAACAGCAGGTGCTTCAACGGATATCAAGTGCTCCTTTAAGTGGGCTCTCCTCCACATCAACTTCAACATCACAAATACTCCAGTCCTCAAAGGTGTCACCCAAATCGCACTTGCTTCCTCACAGCTCCCAAATCTCCAGCTGCCCGTCTGAGTATGAGGTAGAACAGATGGTTGAGTCTGCAGAGCTGTTTACTCATACTATAGCCTGGGAATCAGAGGTCGACTCCAGCGCTTCTGTGAATCCAGACGAGGAAATGATCTGCACTGATGCCCAGAATCTTTATGAGTCGGATCCAGGACCAGACGCAGAAGGTTCTGACCATAATGTAGACCCTCATTCCCAAACTGTAACTCCTGTTGGTGGAGACAATGAGGAAGACGATGATAACACTCAAATACCTGATTGGAGCGACAACTTTAGTTTTTTGTCAGGGCAGGAACAGGTTGGCTCTGAGGACGACGGGTGTGATAACGCACAGGGTGATGATGATGAGGTCGGAGATCCCACTTACTGTCAACCCACAGTCAGCCAAGAGATGAGGTCAGCAGAGGAGGTGGAGGAAGATGCTAGTGACGACGAGGTCAGGTTGCGCCTTCCTGGACAGAGACGTAGTACTGGAAGCACGTCAACAACTGCATCCTCAAACACAACTCTGCCTCTCACCACAAGTCGTGGTGGCTCTTCAGGTCGCATGGGTGCTAAGCCTTGCATAGCCTGGGCATTTTTTCAGATCGATAAAGATGACCCAACTCGTGTTATCTGTAACATTTGTCAGCAAAAGCTAAGTAGAGGCCAAAAAATACATAGTTTGAGTACTTCATGCATGAACCGGCACATGGACATGAAGCATAAGTTGCAGTGGGAAGCTCAGTGTGCTACAATGCGGCCTAGCCGGCCGGGCCAATCACCGTCTGCCATATCTTGTGCATCCGCGGCCTCTTCATCCTCTGTGACTGGGGGGACAGCAGTCACACCTGTTTTGGGGCGCAGACCTGCCACCTCTTTACCCGCAACAGCCAGCGTGATTGGCAGGTCATCATTTTCTTTGGAGGTGGTAACACCAGCTGGTGTTGAGCGCTGTCCGACATCGATAGCACCACCTTTGGATCAAGGCAACCTAACATGTCCGCCTGCATCTTCCTCACAGACCGGCAGTTTGCCGGGGACACCCTTATCAACCCCGTCTAAGCACAATAGCCAGCCCTCGGTCCCTCAGATGTGGACAAGTAAAAGACCATTTCCTCCTAGCCATGAGAAAGCTAAGAGGTTGAATTTCACCATCTGCAAGCTCTTGGCTACAGAAATGCTGCCTTTCCGCCTGGTGGACACAGAGGATTTTCGAGACCTTATGTCCGTCGCAGTGCCCCAGTACCAGATGCCCAGTCGGCACTACTTCTCAAAGAAAGGTGTGCCTGCGCTCCACCAGCATGTCGCACACAACATCACCGCTTCTTTGAGAAACTCTGTGTGTGACAGGGTGCATTTCACCACAGACACTTGGACGAGTAGGCATGGACAGGGGCGTTACATGTCGCTGACTGGGCACTGGGTAACTATGGTGACAGCAGGACAAGGGGCTGCTGTCCAAGTCTTGCCGTCCCCACGAGTTGTGCGTCAATCCTCTATATGTCAAAGTTCCTCCACTGCTTCTGCCTCCTCAACCTCCTCTCGGTCTTCCACCTGCACCCAAAGCCTGTCTGGTCATGCCACAAGCTTTCTAACTGTGCAGAAGGGATCCTGCACACCTCCTTACTATGCTGGCAGTAGGGCTCAACGTCATCAGGCGGTTTTTACATTGAAATGTCTGGGAAATGTGAGTCACACAGCTGAGGAGTTGTGGTCAGCTCTGGAGAACCAATTTCATGAATGGTTGTCTCCACTGGACCTGAAACCAGGGAAGGCCGTGTGCGACAATGCTGCAAACCTGGGTGCGGCCCTTCGCCGGGGCAATGTCACACACGTGCCTTGTATGGCTCACGTGTTGAACCTGGTTGTCCAGCAATTTTTAGCCCACTATCCCAGACTAGATGGCCTTCTGCAGAGGGCACGGTCGCTGTGTGCTCACTTCCGCCGTTCGCATCCCGCAGCTCAGCGACTTACATCTCTACAGAAGTCGTTGGGCCTGCCACTTCACCGGCTAAAATGCGATGTGCCTACCCGGTGGAATTCAACTCTGCACATGTTGCAGCGACTGTGGCAGCACCGACAAGCCCTGGTGCAATACGTTCTGACGTATAGCCTGGGCCAACGAGATTCAGAGGTGGGGCAAATCACGCTGGAGGAGTGGTCTCAGATCAGGAACCTATGCACCCTTCTGCACAGTTTTGAAATGGCGACGAAGATGTTTAGTGCTGACGATGCCATTATCAGCATGACTATTCCGGTGATTTACATGCTGGAGCACATGTTAAACAGAATTCGGAGTCAGGTGGTGGCACAAGAGGAGGTGGAGGAAGTAGAGGAGGAGGAGTTGTATGCGGAAGGGCTAACATCTGCAAGGTCCAGACGGTCGGCAGCACCAAGGCGGCAGGCATGTGAGGGTGGGGGAGATGGTTTTACCAGGGCGCATGGTAGCAGCCAAACTAGTGAGGAAGGTGCAGGAGCCCAGGAAGAAGTGGAGGACGAACTGATGGAAGACTCATCAGATGAGGGAGACCTTGATCACATTTCTGTTGTGCGAGGTTGGGGGGAGAGGACAGAGGAAGGAAGCATGATTGTTACCTCGCCACCAACACAACAGGGACTTGGTGCTCCTGGATGCGCAACACACATGAGTGCCTTCTTGCTGCACTACCTGCAACATGACCCTCGAATTGTGAGAATTAGAAATAATCCTGACTACTGGGTTGCCACACTGTTAGATCCCCGGTACAAAAGTAAATTTGCAGAAATTATTCCTGCCATAGAAAGGGATGCACGCATGCAGGAGTATCAGCAGAGACTGTTGCAGAATCTTACATGTGCTTTTCCACAAAATACCAGTGGTGCACGTAGTGAATCTCACAGTTCCAACTTGCCAACCGTGGGACCGTCAAGTGTTCAGCACTCAAACCGTAACAGAACCACAGTATCTGCTGGTAACATCAATTTTGCGGAATCATTTCACCACTTTTTTAGCCCATCCTTTGCAAGGCCACAGGAGACAAGAAGTCTGACACATAGTCAACGCCTAGAGACGATGGTACAGGAGTATCTCCAAGTAAACATTGAAGCCACGACTGTGTCACTGGACCCTTGCTCTTTTTGGGCTTCCAATCTGGATAAATGGCCGGAGCTAGCCACTTACGCCTTGGAGATCTTGTCATGCCCCGCAGCCAGCGTTCTGTCTGAACGTGTGTTCAGCGCTGCTGGTGGTGTGCTGACAGATAAGCGCACGCGGCTCTCCACTGATAATGTAGACAGACTCACGTTCATAAAGATGAACAAATCATGGATCCGAAACGACTTTTCTACCCCTGTGTCATCCTGGGGAGAGTAAAAGCTTGATGATTGGTTAAAATCACCCTACCAACCGTTTTAAGCTTTCAAATTACTAATCATGTTTATCTGTATCTTGACTGGAAAATAATTTGGGCTTTGTAGCAGTGTGCAGCACTGATCCTATTAGGCCATCTATAATAAGCTTCACCAGATTTAAAATTAAAAATAATTTTTAGCTGCATCTAGCCCGGAAAATAATTTTGGGGCTCCGAGATGCGCAAGACACATAAGTGCCTTCTTGCTGCACTACCTGCAGCATGACCCTCATATTGTCAGAATTCGAAGTAATCATGACTACTGGGTTGCCACACTCTTAGATCCCCCAAACTTTTCGATCAACCTTTTCATTTTAATAAAGACCAAAAAAATGGTCATTTTTGAAATTATAAGCATTAGCAGGTTGTTAGAAACTGAAATCAAACAGTTTTCAACTCAAAACTTTATTCTAGGTGATGTTACATTTTCACATAGGACCCCTTGTTCGAAAGGAGCTTCTGAACTCTCTCGTCCATTGAATTTGTCAGGTTTTGGATGGTTTCTGCTTCAATTGTTTTGCATGAGGACAGAATACCCTCCCAGAGCTGTTGCTTAGATGTGAACTGCCTCCCGCCATCATAGACACTCCTTTTAATGATGCTCCAAAGGTTCTGAATGGGGTAGAGGTCAGGGGAGCATGGGGGTCACACCATAAGTTTGTCCCCTTTTATGCCCATATCAGCCAGAGATGCAGATGTTTTATGTGCAGCATGAGATGGTGCATTATCATGCAGAAAAATGATCTTGCTGTGAAATACACGGTTCTTCTTCTTGAACCATGGCAGGAAGTGCTGTTTGAGAAAATCCACATACATTATGGAGTTCATCTTTAGCGCCTTCAGGGATCCTAAAGGGGCCGACAATCTCTCTCCCCATGATTCCAGCCCAAAACATTACTCCACCTCCTCCTTGTTGGCGCTGTAGCCGTGTTTGCGTGGGGTGTCCATCAACCAGCCATCCTCCACTCCATTCATCTGGACCATCGAGCGCTGCACGGCACTCATCCGTGAACAAAACAGTTTTGAAATCAGTCTTCATGTAATGTTTGGTCCACTGGAGCCGTTTCTGCTTGTGTGAAGTGGATAGAGGAGGTCGACAGGATGGCATATGCACAGCTGCAAACCTCTGAAGGACCCTGCATCTTGTTGTTCGGGGGACGTTGGAGGCACAAGCAGCTTCAAAAACTTGTCTGCTGCTATGACAAGGCTTTTTTGCCGCTGCTGTTTCAACCTGACGTAATTGCCTGTAGGAAAGAGTCCTCAATTTGCCCTTATCAGCACGCACACGTGTGTACTGTGAATCAGCTACATACTTCTTGATTGCCAAGACACTTCATCCTGATCATCGCACAATGTTGATTGTAGTCATGCCTTGACCTAAACACTCCACAATTTGTTGCTTCTCAGCAGCCGACACATCCTTTTTCTTTCCCATTTTGGCAGAAAATGTAGGCTGCTTAATAATGTGAGAGAGCCTTCTTAAGTAGTCTTGCCTTTCATTGGACACACCTGCCAAACTAATTAGCACAGGTGTCTGCAATTTCTTACAGTGATATAAAGAGCCCTGACACACATCACCATCAATGAGTTTAACTGACAAACAAACAAATTCTTCCCTTATCACTCCTAAACACTTTTTGCATAATAATTTGGAACGCGGTGTACATGTGCTTTTCCACAAAACACCAGTGGTTCACGTAGTGAATCTTACAGTTCTAACTTGCCAACCGTGGTCTGTATGGAATTGTTCAATAAAGGGCCCAAAATTAAGATAACATAGATGGGAGAGGTCTCTATGAATAGGAATTCCTAAGTATTTGATACCCTGTGAGGGCCAGGCAAAGGGAAAGTTGGACTGGATGGAATCCTATATGGATTTAGGGAGGGAGACATCGAGGGCCTCAGACTTCGCTGCATTGATTTTAAAATTTTACCATGTAACAAAGTGATCTATTTCAGCCATAACAGCAGGGATGGATATATGTGATTGAGTGATATATACTAGGACATCATCAGCAAATAGAGAGCACTTGTACTCGGTGCCTCCCACCTCAATCCACCTAATATTGGGGTTATGGCGAATTGATGAGAGCAGGTGCTCCGTCACTAGGATGTATAAGAGAGGGGACAGAGGACATCCCTGCCTTGTCCCATTGGTGATTGTGAAAGGTGATGAAAATGTTCTGACGCACCCCCTGGGCCTTGGGACACCCGGAGCCGGACCCTTTTTGGTGGATGCTGGTGGTTGTAGTCTTCGTGGCGGCGATCCGGTTCCGTGGCTCAGGGCGGTCAAACCAGTGGCGGAACTATTTATGTGGTTTTGATGTTTAAATGTCCGACTACGCCACCCGTGGATTGCGGTCAGAGTGAACCGCCGCTACAGGGCAGACCGCTAAGGCTGGTGTTGTGGGTGCAGCAGAGCGTAGCATAACTCCCCACGGGAGGAGTATAGCCTCAGGGCAGTGTATGCGGAGGATGGGGGTGATGGTGCAGGGCAGCAGCAGTAACGACACGGAGTCAGTGATGCAGTTCAGGGCCTTTACTCACAGTTCTTATTATCCAGACCACGTCTGCAGGTAACGGCTGCCCACGTCGTACTGTGCTCACCAGGTGAGGGGCTCAGACAACTCCCAGATAACTTTGGAGCGCTTCACAGGACCCCCTTTGTGTGTCCTTTGTCTGGCCTTTCTTACCAACACTTCTGTCCGGCTGCCTCGGGCCTCCTCTTGGTAAACTTGGCGCCAGTTTCCCTGACCCTATGTGGTGCCTTCCTAGCGGGTGGAGCAAGGGGCTGCGCCACATAAAATGTCAGAGCCTCCGGTTTCTAGCTGAGGGTCGTTTCCTGCCTCCACTAGTTCGGGGACCGGTCTCCCCCTTTGGCCTGACCCCTCCACGCAGGTGGATTCGGGCGTGCGGTGGCGACTCGCCCGTCCGCACCCCTGGGATCCCTTCATTCCTCGTTCCTGGAGCCTTCTCCGCTCCTCTTCCTTCCTTCTCCCTCTTGCAGGCCTGGGCCTCTGTTACTAGGCCCGCCTCCGGAGCAGAGCTCATGCAGAGCCCCTGCTCCCTGCCACTTCTGCTCAGACTTCTCTGCACTGAACTAAGATGGTGCCCACCTTTTATACTCCCTTCTCAATGCACCCAGGAACTGCTTCCTCCCTGCTCCTGCACTGCAGGGTTCCCCTTCCTCAGTGTTCCCTCCCCCCACTCCAGCCAGGGACAGGGACTGTCGTGCCCATCTCAGGGACATATTGGTCGCCCTGCCCCACGGCAATGTGGTGTAATGCATGCAGGTGTCGGGTCCTGATCCACACTCCATCCTTATCTGAGAGTGAGATATCACACCTCTGGGTGAGGTGCAATACATCTGTAGCAACCGAGCCCTCGGTGCTACAGTTCCATTTATCTTCAGCCTAGGTGACGTATTGTGATACAGGGCCGTGATTTTGGCTATAAAAGGGTCCCCTAGACCCCTACCCCAAGCTTTTTAAGAGAATCATATATGGCGTGCCAGGAGACTCTATGGAATGCTTTCTCAGCATCCAACGAGAGTATCTACTTACAAATTTTTAACTGCATCTAGCCCAGGAAATACTTTGTGCCTAGTAGCAGTGTCTGCTAGTCAGCGGATTATCCCGGCTGTTAAGCAAGCTACACCACCTGTAGTTTGGACACTTAATTTTTTCAAAGGAAATGCTTCGGGACCACGGGATACTTAGTGAAGAGCATCAGGAGGCACCCCAAGGCATAGGGGCTGGGACTGGCACTAGGATGCCTTGCGGTGGACAGCCGAGCTCGATCCTTATAAAAGCTTTTTAACTGCAGCAGCTTTAGTGGACGCTACTGGAGCTGGAATTACGCGGCTGCTGGCATGAGACTTGCCCTCCAATAGATCCTTGTAAATGGATTTAAAGTGTATTCATTCAAATTAGAGGGACAATTTAAATTAAAAAGATTAGAGCTGCCTCCACCACAGGGGGGCTCTCTCGACCCACCAGCGGACAGGCACCAGTATTGGGAGAGGGGGGCTGGCCGTCAGGGTTCACCGCGGCTCTGGCACAAACCCGGCGACACGGAGGTGGCACGGGCAGGAGCGGACTGGCCGTGTCGGCTTCTCACTTTTTGGATTTTAGAAGGGCATGACATGCCTATATCTATGTCTCCCCCTCCTTTTACTCCTCCACCTCTTTTATTTTCGCATGACTATACAGTACAGACCAAAAGTTTGGACACACCTTCTGATTTAAAGATTTTTCTATATTTTCATGACTATGAAAATTGTACATTCACACTGAAGGAATCAAAACTATGAATTAACACATGTGGAATTATATACTTAACAAAAAAGTGTGAAACAACTGAAAATATGTCTTATATTCTATGTTCTTCAAAGTAGCCACCTTTTGCTTTGATGACTGCTTTGCACACTCTTGGCATTCTCTTGATGAGCTTCAAGAGGTAGTCATCGGAAATGGTTTTCACTTCACAGGTGTGCCCTGTCAGGTTTAATAAGTGGGATTTCTTGCCTTATAAATGGGGTTGGGACCATCAGTTGTGTTGTGCAGAAGTCTGGTGGATACACAGCTGATAGTCCTACTGAATAGACTGTTAGAATTTGTATTATGGCAAGAAAAAAGCAGCTAAATAAAGAAAGACGAGTGGCCATCATTACTTTAAGAAATGAAGGTCAGTCAGTCTGAAAAATTGGGAGAACTTTGAAAGTGTCCCCAAGTGCAGTTGCAAAATCCATCAAGTGCTACAAAGAAACTGGCTCACATGAGGACCGCCCCAGGAAAGGAAGACCAAGAGTCGCCTCTGCTTCTGAGGATAAGTTTATCCGAGTCACCAGCCTCAGAAATCGCAGGTTAACAGCAGATCAGATTAGAGACCAGATCAATGCCACACAGAGTTCTAGCAGCAGACACATCTCTTCAACAACTGTTAAGAGGAGACTTTGTGTAGCAGGCCTTCATAGTAAAATAGCTGCTAGAAAACCACTGCTAAGGACAGGCAACAAGCAGAAGAGACTTGTTTGGGCTAAAGAACACAAGGAATGGACATTAGACCAGTGGAAATCTGTGCTTTGGTCTGATGAGTCCAAATTTGAGATCTTTGGTTACAACCACCGTGTCTTTGTGCGACGCAGAAAAGGTGAACGGATGGACTCTACATGCCTGGTTCCCACCGTGAAGCTTGGAGGAGGAGGTGTGATGGTGTGGGGGTGCTTTGCTGGTGACACTGTTGGGGATTTATTCAAAATTGAAGGCATACTGAACCAGCATGGCTACCACAGCATCTTGTATCGGCATGCTATTCCATCTGGTTTGTGTTTAGTTGGACCATCATTTATTTTTCAACAGGACAATGACCCCAAATGCACCTCCAGGCTGTGTAAGGGCTATTTGACCAAGGAGGAGAGTGATGGGGCGCTACGCCAGATGACCTGGCCTCCACAGTCACCAGACCTGAACTAAATCGAGATGGTTTGGGGTGAGCTGGACCACAGAGTGAAGGCAAAAGGGCCAACAAGTGCTAAGCATCTCTGGGAACTCCTTCAAGATTGTTGGAAGACCATTTCCGGTGACTACTTCTTGAAGCTCATCAAGAGAATGCCAAGAGTGTGCAAAGCAGTCATCAAAGCAAAAGGTGGCTACTTTGAAGAACCTAGAATATAAGACATATTTTCAGTTGTTTCACACTTTTTTGTTAAGTATATAATTCCACATGTGTTAATTCATAGTTTTGATGCCTTCAGTGTGAATGTACAATTTTCATAGTTATGAAAATACAGAAAAATCTTTAAATGAGAAGGTGTGTCCAAACTTTTGGTCTGTACTGTATGTACTTGTCACTTTTCCATGTGTTAGTTATGTCTTCTGAGCAGTTTGTCAGCTTTTGGACACCTTTGAAGGTGTTTTCTATGTGTTTCTATGTGTTTTTGTTTGCCTGCCATTGGTTTTAACGGTGTTCGAAGGTGTTCGACGAACAGTTCGACGAACAGTTCGGCGAACACACGGGTGTTCGACGAACCGAACCGAACTCGAACACTACGGGGGTGGCTCAACACTAGTCTTAACCCGAAGCCAAGGACCGGTTCACACTGTGTCAGCAGAGAGGGAACAGAGCAATCTCAACAAGCAGACTAACCCCCCGCCTATGGTGAGTAATGCACAAACTGCAATGACTGTTACTGTGATAGATTGTGACCTGGGAGAGGTAAATAACATCAGGGAGGAGGCCCATGGACTTCGGGTCTACATCACCCTTGTTAGTCCAGATATTGTCCCCACAGAACACTATTTACCAGGCTGCCAAGTGACCATCCCCCTAGCTGGGGGTCAGCACTCTGGGGATGGACGTAATGGATGCTAGTTCAGTTTTCGGAAGGTACATGTGGAGTTTCCCAGGACACACTGGGGATCAGGGGGAGGATATGGAGGACCCTGTGGAAGGAACAGACTCTTGTCTCAGCGGGCTGAATACTGAGTCCTCATCTCAGGGCTTCCCATCAATTGGGAAATTGGCAGGATCTGCAAGATCATATGAAAGAAGCTGGAAATGTCTACTATGCTGATGTACACCAGGGTGGAATGGGGATTGTGGAGTTTATTAGCAAGGATGACATAGAATATGCTTTGAGGAAACTGGATGATACAAAGTTTCGTTCTGATAAAGGTGAGATCTCTTACATTTGTGTCCATGCTGAAAAAGTGGGGGAGGAGTGTGAGGAGCTGGCCTTGTTCTAAGACTACTAAACCAATGCACATAGAGCGCAGTCCACCCTATAAGGGATGCAGATTTTTTCCAGCATGGAGCACTGGTTTCGTCAATCCTATTATTGTGTTTTATTAGAGATTTACTTGCTGGGTTTTGTTAATGTTTTGCTTCTTCGGCAGTTTATGTGCACTAATTTCACTTGTAAAGTGATCAGCTTCAGGAATCAATGTTTCCATTCAGTGACAGTAAGCAGGGGAAGACATGCTGGTTGGAACTTATGTATAAATAAGGCCTGACAAGAGATTGCTAAAGTAATATGTAAATTCCATTATTCTCATTAGTATCTCAGGATCCTCAAGCCATTGTTCCAACAGCCTCTAGTCCCATTTTGTGGATGGGGATAGAAAGCCCAACAGAGCCTTCACCACAGGTGGTCTCACATGCAGTCACTGGTGATGGGCTTCTTGCAGCTAAAAGCAAATGTCTAAACGGGAGGGTGTGAACACTTCTGCCCACCCTGAAGGTATATGTTTAGTCAGGGGGTGGGTGGAATGAGATCGAAGGGATAGGATCTAGGTTGAGGTCCTGGAGCCATGGATGGATTATGGCGTTTTGGAGATCAGTTACTGACTGGGCTGGATAAATGTGCTACAGTTGTGGGATCTGTCATTTGGATTTCAACTTTCTTATGGACTGTTGCTACTGGATACCTGTGCTTCTATAATTTTATCTGTCGTTTGGAGGATCATTGTGAATACAGACTATACTGTCTGGAGATACGAAATCTGTGGATCAACCAAGAGTTGGGAGACAGTGATTATCGCCTGGCACAAAGACAGTGGAACTACCGTCCCGGGGAGAGGATCTTGTGGACTGAGACAATTGTATTTTGGCCATTTACCTGGAGTTGTTGTAAAACCTTGAAGTAAGGAATAAAATATTGTTGCATCATTAACCTGCTTAGCTAATTATTTACAACCCACAACCTCAGATCTTCACAGAGATGTTCGGAGAAGCCAGGTTGCGACCCTCTGATCAATTGGCCCCATGGATATGTTTTGGAAAGCCAGGATTCGGCTTCATGGAGATGTTCGGAGAAGCTGGGTTGTAACCCTCTGGTCACCTAGCCACGTACCTCAATGGACTGTCGGCTTCATAAGCTTGTCGTTACCTCCACTCTGTGGGTGCCCGCCAAAAGTAGAGTGCCACTGGTGGGGGTAGTTGGCCCTGGAAGCCCCAAAGTCACAGCTGCTCTAATCCCAGCAAGTCAGCAGAGGGCTGAGACACTGTCATTTTGACAATCTTGGGTATTTTACTAGGACTGTTCTATATGTTATTGTCTGTTGGTGGTTTAATAAATTATTGCCACACTGTTTTACCCTCACCCTGTGTTGTCTGAGTAGTATTCTGCCCATGGGAAAGGAGTGTGGGAGTTCAGTGGGATGAGCCCTTGTCCATGCGGTCTCATGCCAGCGGATGAGAGCACCCATCTCCATATAGCCCAATTAGACAACCATACGTGTCACACCTACTTCATCCTGCTGCCACATTTTGCTTTCTGTACATGTACTGATCTAGCTAGCATTTCTTGTTATGTTATTTTTGAAAATCATTCAATAATCAGGGTTGAAAAGATTTTCAAAAGTTAAACATAGTGTTGTAAAAAATGTATGGTAAAAGAAAAAGTGGAAATAGCAATGGATACGGTAATGTAAAAGGGAAAAACATACCAATTGCTAGTAGCAGCAAAAGCGAGGAGGAAGCAGTGGCAAACATGGAGTATATTGCACATCACTGGTCTCAGTCACAGCATGATGATGTTGCCTCTGCCAGCAAGACTGTCAGTTTGAGTCAATGTTCTGGCACAGTCTGGTCTGTCTGATCACAATTGAATAAAATGGATAATTTTTGGACTGTTTTTTAATTTAAAAAAAATGTCTGTCAGTGCACTGAGCGATGAAATGAACCTTTGATTAGGAGGAGTGAGAGACACTTAGCACAGAGAGAGACCATGCAGACACAGGCAGATCTAGCAAATGTATTTCACTTCAGTGTTGGATTCACAGCTACTGCTGTATAATGTCCTCTGTGCTGCTGCTTCTCACTTTGTGCTCTGTATGGGAGACATAATAGCAGTTAGTCTCCATCCACTATCTCAGAGACAAATGAAAATCAGAGATAAAGTCTGCAAAGGAGAAAACTGGTGAAAAATGCAGGATACAAGTCATATAATGACCAAAAATAGAGTAATTCCTCGATCAAAGAAAAAGGACAGCTTATTCTGAAAGGTCACCTGAAATATCAAGCATGCTAAAATATAACAGGTTCATTAATATTATTTTTTACGGTTTTCCTACTATAAATATTATTATTTATTACTTTGTGTTTGGAAGGATTGTAGGAGAGTAGACAATGCAGGTTTTTTTTTACAGAAACATCAATAACACTCCTATTTATGGGTTGTATCTGCTTCAGCCACATTTTTTTTAACCACCTACAGAAGTTAATAGAAATATTTTTGAACAACGACACATCAGTGTAACGTTTTAATGAAATATTTATCGAAGAAAAAATTTAAAAAAACTATAGGAGTTGACCGATGCACGGTCTACACGTGTCAGACATTTAGTTTCAAAGAGATATATTTAAAACAAACCTGTCATCAGGATTTTGCTAAGTAAACTACAGGCAACTACCTGGGTTGCAGAAATCCATCTTGTGGTTGTTGTTTAACCTGTATTTGCAGTTTTCAGTTAATTAGATTCTTGTGCTCTGGGGCGGGCCTGTGGGCGGGTCTTTTTTTGGTGCTTTGGCCTCATCGTCATCATTCTGGGCTTAAATGACAGGTGACTGAACCTTCAGTGACTTGCTGTCACCCAAGGTGTGGGAAAGACTAAGTGCAACATGAAAGGAAGAGGGGGAGGAAGCCCAAACACTAGGGAAAGGGGAGGTGGAGACCCCTAGGCAGATCTTAGATCACCCTGCCTACCCTACCGTCCTTATATAGGTTCCACACCTATCGCTGAGCAGGAAACTAAGCCCTGGATGTCCCTAGAGCTTGGCCCTAGATAGGGAGGGGGAGGGATGAGCACTAGTAAGGCCCCACTATAAACCAAAGACTACAATATAGACAAACAAAATGGATAAACTTAGCTTGAGCAGACACCAGAGGAGTAACGCCAACTGTCCTCCAAGGGCACTGGAGAAGAAGCTAGCAGACTGCCAGTGCTCCAAGCCTGAACAAAGGTAAGTAGAAGTATCACCGGCGATTCCCTGGAGCAAACTGAGTGTTTGTAGCTCCCAGGAAAGGATGTGTCAATCAACAGCAGAAGGCAGGTCGCCGCTGGGCCCTAAAGGAATAAAAATGAAGACTGCATCTTTAATGCCAGTGACCTTCTACATCCAGATCCAGATAGACTGTCTATTACACCTGACAACACGTGACAGTACCCCCCTTCTATGAGTGGCCTCCGGACACTCAGGACCAGGTTTCTCAGGATAAGAGGCGTGGAATGCACGAACAAACCTAGGGGCATTCAACTCTGATGCTGAAACCCACATACTTTCCTCTGGACCATAACCCTTCCAGTGCACCAAGTATTGTAGGGAACGACGCTGGAGAAAAGAATCTACAATCCTCGAAATATGAAACTCCAAATTACTATCAACCATGATTGGGGGTGGTGGTAGGTGAGAGGACTCAAGAGGTTCTACATATTTCTTGAGCAGAGACCTGTGAAAGACATTGTGGATCTTAAGGACCTGAGGTAGCTCAAGACGAAACTGGGTTAATGACGGAGGTTATTTTATAGGGACCAATAAATGTAGGTCCCAGATTCCAGGGAGGAACCTTCAACTTCATATTCCTGGTAGACACCCACACAAAGTCATTCACACTCAGGTCCGGACCTGGCAAGCGTTTCCTGTCTGCCATACGTTTGTACCTGTCTCCCATGATCTTCAAATTTCTCAGAAGCCCCCCCACACTGAGGAGAGTGAAGAAGCAAAACGTTCCTCCTCAGGAACTCCCGAAGCTCCTCCGCCACTAAAAGTACCAAACTGGGGATGGAAACCGTATGCATCAAAGAAACAGTGACCTGTCGGTAGATTCTGGGCGATGATTATTAATAGCAAATTCTGCCAGCGGTAAGTAAGATGCCCAATCCTCCTGGTTTTCAGAGACAAAACACCTGAAGCAAGTCTCAGGATTGTGGTTAATGCGCTCGGTCTGCCCATTCGACTTAGGATGGAAGACAGAGGAAAAGGACAGTTGCACTCCCAGTCGAGAACAGAACTCTTTCCAGAACTTGGAAACAAACTGGGTCCCCCGATCTGACACCACATCGGAGGGAACCCCGCGAAGCTTCACGATCTCACTTATAAGCACCTGAGCCTGAGTCTTGGCATTCAGAAGTGCCGGTAATGCGACAAAGTGAACAATTTTACTGAACCTAACTATAACCAACAAAACCACAGTTTCGCCTGCAGATACCGGTATGTTAGTAATAAAATCCATGGACAAGTGTGTTCATGGCCTGCTAGGAATAGGTAGCGGAAGAAAGAGTACCAGATGGACGGGTATGCGATACTTTAGAATGACAAATACTACAAGCAGACACGTGTTCAATCACATTCCGATGCAACCCCGGCCACCAAAAACGATGAGAAAGGAGGACCTCAGTTGCCTTACAACCTGGATGACCAGCAAGCACAGAGTTGTGATGTTCCCTAATTACTTTGCGGCACAGATTAGATGGTACAAATAACCTTCCTGAAGGGGAGGAGGCAGGGGCGTCCCCCTGAGCTTCCAGCACCTCACTCTCCAGTTCAGGGTACAATGCCAAAATGACTACCCCCTTCTGCAAAATCGGGGCAGGGTTCTCACGGTCACCACCACCAGGAAAGCTCCGAGACAAAGCATCAGCCTTGACGTTTTTGACCCCTGGATGGAAAGTGACAACAAAATTGAACCTAGTTAAAAACAGGGACCATCTAGCTTGCCTAGGGTTGAGACGTTTAGCCGATTGAAGATATAACAGGTTCTTATGGTCTGTGATAACAGTAATAGGATGGACAGGCCCCTCCAACCAATGTCGCCTTTCTTCGAACTTCAATTTATTCGCCAAAAGTTCCCTATTACCCACGTAATAATTTCTCTCAGCTGAAGATAATTTATTGGGAAATATCAGGTTAACTGAGTATAGGTGCAGTGGCAAAACAGCTCTTGAGGCTGTGTGCCCACGATGCATTTTTTAAGCATTTCCGCAGCGGCAAAAACGCTGCAGAAACGCTTAAAAAACGCATGGTAGAAGGCCTGTCATGTTCCCCTATGATAATCCGCATGTGCTGGGCACATGCTGCGTAAATTTCCGCTGCGGGTCATCATTGCGGAAAAAAACGCAGCACTACCAATTATTTAGCGGAAGTGCTGTGTTTTCGCCGCCATTGACTTGCATTGAAACGCATGGATTACGCATCACTGCATCTGTATATGCGGAATCCAAGCATTTCAATGTGCGGATGGTACCCGGGTCTGGAGGAGAGGAGACTCTCCTCCGGACCCGGGTGCCATAGAACCTGTAAAAAAATGAATAAACTAAAAAATAAATATTATTTTTACCTTCTGATGGCCCCCCGCTGCGCTCGTCCTCCCTTGCCGGCAGATCGCGGTGGACTGAAGGACCTGCGCTGACGTCATAGTCATGTGACGGCAGGTCCTTCAGTGTAGTGTACCGCGAGCTGCCGGCAAGCCAGGACGGAGCGAAGCAAGACTACGGGGGCCATCAGAAGGTAAGTATAGATTTATTTTTTTATTTTTTACCATTCTTTAGGGTCACACTATATAAATCCATGCCGTTTGCATGGATTTATATAGTGTGACCAAGTTGTCAAGCACTTTCCAAGTGATGCTAAAATTGCTTGGAAAGCGCTTGTCAACCCACATGCGGAAATGCATGTGAAGAACGCTTCACATCCGCTTGTCCCTGGCAGGAAAAACGCATGTACAATCCGCATGCGTTTTTTTCTGCCAGGGAGATGCAGAAACGCTCAGGAAAAAAATCCGGAGCATTTCTGCATCGTGGGCACATAGCGTTAGGTAGGAAAAAGCCTGCAGGGGGGCATCCAACTATTTAGAAAGATCAGACCCCTGCCTTGTCATGTCAGTGAGGGGTTTTACAATTACCGAATAATTCTGGATACATTTTCGGTAAAAATGAGTAAAGCCCAGAAAACACTGTAGAGCCTTCAGATTCTCAGGACGGTTGCAATCAAGGACTTTTCCGGATCCATCAGAAAAACAGAAGATGACAACAGGTACCCCAAAAAACTGCACCTCCTGGACGGCGAAAACACACTTTTCTAGTTTGGCATGTAGTTTGTTATCCCTTAATATCTGAAGCACCTGTTTAACATGCCCCGATGTGTCTCAAAATCAGGCGAGTAAATCAAAATATCATCCAGATTGACCACCATAAACCTGCCCACCAAATGATGGAAAATATGATTAATGAAATGTTGGAAGACCGCAGGTGCATTGGTCAAACGGAAAGGCATAACCAGACTCTTGAAATGCCCTTCAGAGGTATTGAACGCTGTTTTCCATTCCCCTCTCTGATTTTAACCAGATTGTAGACTCCCCTTAAATCCAACTTGGAGAACACCTTAGCTCCCACAACCAAGCTGAACAAATCTGGAATCAGAGGAAGAGGGTATGGATCTCGGATGGTAATTTGATTTAATTCCCGGAAATCAAAACAGGGACGTAGACGCCATCTTTTTTCTTCACAAAGAAGAACCCTGCCGCCACAGGCGAAGATGAGGGTCTGATATGTCCCTTCTACAGACTTTCTGCAATGAAATCCTTCCTGGCTTG
The DNA here is from genome assembly GCF_046119375.1 of Phyllobates terribilis. Taxonomy (NCBI): domain Eukaryota; kingdom Metazoa; phylum Chordata; class Amphibia; order Anura; family Dendrobatidae; genus Phyllobates; species Phyllobates terribilis. The sequence continues at coordinate 89,356,091 of NW_027362765.1, read as the reverse complement.
TCTCTCCTGGCCAGACAGATTATACAGTCTGGACTTTCCCGAACGGGTTCACCTTGTCGTGGTGGGAAAGCTTTTATACTATTTTTGATCAAAAACAGTGTTACTAAGAACCCTATTTTATTTATTACTTAAACCAAACTCAAAATTTGTGTTTTTTCTTTGTATTTTTTGCATTCGGTGCAAACTTGGGTGTGGCTTCCCTTCCTAAAGCTGGATAATACATTTAAAAAGCTTCCCTTGGCTGGTGTTCTCAGTTCAGGACCCGGTCCTTTGTCTGCCCTTATTCACACAGTGGTCTACTTTGACACATATTAGGTTTTTAATATTAGACAGTGTAGGATTTTCACAAATGGGTTTACCTTGTCACGGTGGTTAAGCTTTTATACTATTTTTGATCAAAAACAGTGTTACTAAGAATCCTATTTTATTGAAATGCTCTTGCTTTGTATTTATTTACAGCAGGGTTTATGTTCATTTTGCTTCTTTTAGGTTAGTCTGGACTTTGGTAGATTAGCTCCAGGGGTCAGGTTAATAGGACAGTCATATGCACGATGAGGAGGCAAATCCAGACACCCCCTCTCAGAAAAACGTCCTCAAAACAAGAAAAAAATGCAGGTAAGGTCTCTCTAGAGACTGTAGAAAGGGAAATGTTTAAACAGTTCTCATGGCAGTAATCTCCCCTCTGAATGATCTCTCTGGATTGCCAATCCACCAATGGATTATGTTTCACCAACCAGGGTAGACTCAGTACTATTGGAGTGGGAAGACCGTCCAGGACATAGCAAGGGATCTCACAATGAACCGACCCCACCCTCAGTCTTACATTATGTACAATCTGAGTTAGAGCTTTCTGTTCAAGTGGCGCTGAGACGAAGGCAAAGATGGGAATGGGCTTAGCTAAAGTACAGCAAGCAAGACCATGAGTTCTCACAAACTCAGCATCAACCATGCTGACTCCAGCTCCACTGTCAACAAACACACACATTTTCTCAGTCTTGTTCTCTAGCACCACCTCTGCTGTCAGGACAAATCGAGAATTGCAGGTTGATGATAAATGCACCCCTTGATTATCCAACTCCAAACTACCAAGGGTTAATCGGGTTTCCTTTTGCTTAGGAATCAAGGGACAGGCCCCAATATAAGGTCCCTTTTTCCACAAAAAAACACATGTCCTTTTTTTGTGGATCTCAGAGGAAACGTACGATGCAGAGGCACCCACTGTATGGGTTCTTCCACCTCCCCCAGTACTGGTTCGCCCCCAGACTGCTCCCCCGGCAAAGGGGCATTACCCCGAAAAGAGGGCTCTGGAGAAGGTGGTCTCACCTACCCATCCCGAAGGCGTCTATCAACACGTATGGCCAAAGACATGGAAGCCTACAAGGACTCTAGGGTTTCATACACTGCCAAAGCATCTTTCAACCTTTCAGTAAGTCACTGACAAAATTGGCTTCTGAGAGCCGGGTCATTCCGTTTTGTATCAGTTGCCCATCTGCGGAATTCGGAGCTATACATCTCTACTGACCGCTTCCCCAGCTGAAGGCGACGCAGCTTGGACTCAGCCAAGGACATTCGGTCAGGGTCATCATAGATGAGGGCTAGAGCCCCCCCAAAAAACTCCACAAACTGGAGACAAACCAAACCCTTTGGCAAAGAGAAAGCCCAGGATTGAGGATCTCGTGGCAGTAGTGAGATCACAATCCTCACTCACTGTACCTTACCTCCAGAGGAGAAAGGACAAAGTTTAAAATACAGTTTGCAAGCTTCCTGGAACACAAAAAACTTGTCCCTACCACCTGAAAACCTGTCCAGGAGGGCAACCTTGGGTTCAATCTGGACTGGCCTACCTGCAGAGCCCCAGCATTATGGACCTGCAGCCGCTTTTGCTGCTGCTGAACCTCATAGTGGAAGTCAGTCACCTCCAGAGACAACCTAGGCAGCTACTCTGCCAGCTCTGTAACAGAATCCATGATCCAAGGGAGAAAGAAAAAAAAACACACCTGAAAAAAAAACACACACAAATAAAACCATGTGTCAGTTTTTTTTTCTTTTTTATGCACGGCCGGTGATAATGTCATGCAAGGTGTGGGAAAAACTAAGTGCAACACGAAGGGAAGAGGGGGAGGAAGCCCAAACACTAAGGAAAGGGGGAATGGAGAACCCTAGGCAGATATAATATGACCCTGCCTACCCTACTGTTCCTATATATGTTCTACACCTATCGCCGAGCAGGACCCTAAGGCCTGGATGTCCCTAGAGCTTGGCCCTAGATAGGGAGGGGGAGGGGTGAGCTGTGGTCAGGCCCCACTACAAACTAAAGACAACTAGGTAGACAAACAAAGGGGATAAACTTAGCTTGAGCAGACACCAGAGGAGTAACGCCAACTGTCCTCCAAGGGCACTAGAGAAGAAGCTAGCCGACTGTTAGTGCTCCAAGTCTGCAGTATAGAAGTATCACCGGCTATTCCCTGGAGCAAACTGTGTGTTTTTAACTCCCAGGCAAGGGTGTGTCAATCAGCAGCAGGAGGCAGGTTGCCGCTGGGTCCTAAAGAAATAAGGATTAAGAAGGCGTCTGTAATGCCAAGCGCAGTGACCTTCTACAGCCAGATCCAGAGTGATTACACCTGACACATCCGTGACACTTTACTCCTATTTTAAATACTGCGCCTGTGGCACCCTGCTACCCACAGGTACCACAGGACCCAAAAGGGTGCATGGACGGACTTCTCTACAAGAGGCCCTCAGTACACACAGACACCTCCACCTTTCCACCTCATACCACCAGAGGTGGAGGGTGGAGTTAGGTAGGCAGAGTGTGCTGACACTTTAGAGCAGCGAAGAAGCAGCACATGTTAGCTGCTGTACTGAGGGCAAGTTAAGGCCTAAAGCACGTGCTGAAGCTTGAGGACCTGGAGCGTGGCCGGAGGCAAGGAGAGGAGAGAGAAGTGATGGGGGGCAGAGGAGCATCTTAGGCTCACGCCAGAACACAAGCCGGACACCGGGTCCGCGCCTACAGGGTCCTCTATGCCCAGTAGGAATAACCGGTATACCAAGGGGATTCTAGACCCCTGGTCAACCTGAAGCTGCAACCATCCAAAGAACTAGGAACCACGTAGGCCCCAGTGTCCAGGGATAGTGGTAGCCAGAGGAAAGTTCTTACCACCAAGCAGACAGGTGAGAGAGTGAGAAAGAATACAGAAGCTAGGCCTAGATCCAAGCAGGTCAGGAGCTTCAGAGAGAGAGAGAGAAAGAAACAGACAAGGAGGCCTTTTACCTACTCACTGGGGAGAGTCCAGAAGTGCACCCTTCCTACCAAGTACCCTGGACCGTACCTGCTGTCTACACCAGTAAAGGTACTGAAGCGAATCCCCTGTGTGCGTGTCTGTTATTGTCCCCTGACCCGGCTGGGCCACCTCTCACCTGCATCCCTTCCATCAACGCTGACCCGGGGGCCCGCCTGTGGGGAGCAGAAACATCTCAGCTGCCATCCCATCACCCCCCGGAGGTCTGCAGCAGCGCTGGTACCCATTACCAGGAACCACAGGTGGCGTCACGAGACAAAACCGTTTATCATCCCTTCAAGCAACAACTCCTTTTAAGAGTGACCCCAGGGTACGGGCCCGGGAGCCGACCACCGTGACATCCCAAGAAGGTAAAGGCCCGGGTACCGAGTTCCCCATATCCCCCTGGGCGAGTCACGCCTACACATTTAATACTGTCGTCTTCAAAAAAAAAAAGTGGCTCCAACAAAATGGCGCCAGCATGCGCAGTAGCATGTAGCGGCAAGTGATGCTCTCAATCTGTGCAAGCGCCACCCACTGTGTTCCACTGAACATAGCAACGATCATCGAAACACAGTGGGCGGCGCATGCGCAGATCACATGCCAATAGCTGACGTCACTGGGTTCATTTACCTGACACCCGTGTGTCGTCATGACGGCGATGGGCGAGCGTCAATCTTAATAGCGTGGACCGCAGCGCACATGCACCTTATTACTCAGCACCTGTATTTTGGGGTATATATATATGGCAGAACTATAATGAGGTCGCACTTCCCCTTGAGAAAGCACAATGAGAAACGTGCATCAGGGGTGCTTCTGCTGGGCGCATCTAATCCACTCCTATTATGGGTAAGCACTACATGGCATACTGAGCAAATATATAGCACTTTCTGAGCACTGTCACTTTAATCTTACCATTTATATATACTATTTCATTGATTTTTATATGTTCAAATAGGGAACTAATGGTGATGGTGCTCGCTAATATGATTACTGATATGTATTGCATTGGATTGAATTTGTGATGCTTTTTCCTACCAAACATTTTTCTCCTTGTTAGATCTTCATTATATACCCCTATCGGTGATTAATTTTTAATTACTTGATAAATAAAAAGGTGATTTTATCTATCCTTTTGTTTGGTGGTTCCTGTTTACTCCATCTTGGTTCGCTCTTCTGGTTTATAAAGTATAGAGCTACGCCCTCCTTGCCAAGGTAACCGGCCAGGTTGGGACTGCAGAGGTGGCCGATAACCTAGGCAATGAGCAGTAAACTATAGAATTAAAAATACCCTTGATCTTGGGTATGGAAAGTAGTTATAATAGGGGAAAATTGCAAAGTTGTTTGCTTTCACAGGTACTTTGCAATTTAATACCCACTTATAAACTTGTGACAAACCCTTATATAGATTATTTTGAGCCCCCCCCAGCCCCTCAAAAAAATTAAAACTGGCATGCATGCTTTGCACAACATTTATTATGTTCTTTAGACAGTATTTGCTCCTCACTCAGCAAGTAGATGTCATTTAGGAGAAAGGGGGTATAGTCTAGCGGGTAGAGACATGGCTGTAAATGCAACCAAATGCACTAAAATTGTATATTGAAGACATCTTCAAATCAATCCCCCCTGGATTTGGCGTAGATCCTTTACGAGTAGGAATGTGCGGACCAGTGGAAGTTCGGGTTCGTTGGGTTCAAAATTCGGGACTAGAACTGTACCCGAACTTGAACCTGAACCCCATAGAAATCAATGTTGACCCGAACTTTGGAGCTGGAAAATCTCTCTTTCTCTCTCTACTCCTGGATTTCCGAACTGTAAAACGCACTTCCAGGTCTTCCAGGAGAAGTTCGTGTACGGAGTTCAGCACTGGACACTAGTGTCTGGTACGAACCCCAAACTTTACAGTTTGGGTTCACTCATCTCTACTTACAAGCCATGGAAAAATACCTTCATTTCACCTTAATAAGATGTTGTAGATTCCAATAATAGGCCAAATAGGCAGCTATAGGGGGTACTGAGATAATACAAATGGCATATAGTAGGTGGCAGCCTTGCTTTAATCTTATACTGGGGACCAGAGGCTTCACATTTCCCCTTTGGTATGCCTCTCAACTGTCCCAGATCCAGCAGGATTCTCCCAGATTTGAGAAGCTGTCTCTCTGTCTCGGGAGGTTGACATCATGCCACACTTTCAACTGTATTTGCATCTTTAGGACATTTGTGCAATCTGAGGCTCAGTGCAGGAGGAGCAATGGTGTCACTTCATAGTGCTTGCTGAGCCGGAACGCACAAAGCACAGAGCGGAGAACTGCTCCGCTCATTATAGGAGTGGGGCTAGATGAGAAATTTTTAAAATTTGCCGGTAGGGTTGAAAGGACGGGCGCCATACTGTGAGTATGAAGGAAAGAACTGCGAGAAAAGCATGTGTAATGCCCCGAGGGTTCGGTCGCTATAGAGATATTGCACCTCACCCAGAGGTGTGATATCCCACTCCCGGGTAAGGATGGTGTGTGGACCAGGGCTCAGTTAGCTGCATGCATCACACACACCCCATTTTCGGGGGACAGCTCAACAGTGCTCCCATTAGACAGTAATGCAGGCACGACAGACCATGTCCCTGGCTGGAGTGGGGAGGGGGGAGGAAAACTCAGTGATGTAGGAGCAAAAGGGGACGGTTTCTGGGCATAGGTAGGAGCTCATTGGTTGCTTGTCACCTGAGCTCACACATTAGGGAAAGGTATATAAGGTGGGCACCATCTTAGTTCTGTGTTGAGTACAGTGCAGAGAGAGGAGAAGTTCAGCCAGAGAGGGCTGACAGGGAGCTGTGGCTCAGTCTGGGCCCAGCTCCACGAGGCAGGCCTAGGGTGAAGGCCGGAGCCAGAAGGAAGGAACAGAAACAGAAAGGAACAGAAACGGAAAGGAACAGCAAAGAAAGAGAAGTACCCAAAGTATAGAAGGGCCCAGAGACACGAAGGCAGAAGGAACCCTAAGGACCCAGGAGATTGCGGGTGACGGGTTGGCAGAACAGGGTACCGGATCCCAAGTTGGTGGAGGCGACTAATCCTCAGCCAAGGACCGGCGGTCATAATCATTTACTGGTGCGACCCCTCAGTACACCTACTAGGAAGGCACACCACATAGGGTCAGGGAAGTGGACACCCAGTCCTCCCAGGAGAAGACCCGAGGCAGCTGGACAGAGGTAGTGTCACTGGTGGGGCACGGCTGACGAAAGGATAGAAGGGAGTCCTGTGCCACACTCCGGAAATACCTGGGGGTTGGCCGAGCCCCCAGCCTGGTGGACGCAGCACGGCTCGGGCGGTCCTACCTGTGCACAAGTGACCTGGATGAGTACTGTGAGTAAAGAACCTGAACTGCAACACCTTGTCTCTGTGCTTTCTCACCGCGTCAGCACTACTAGTACTGTGATGCCCTGCACCACAACCACCATCATCACTCTACACTGCCCTGAGGCTATACTCCTCCCGTGGGGAGTTGTACTACACTCTGCTGCACCCACAACACCAGCCTCAGCGGTCTGCCCTGCAGCGGCGGTTCATCCTGACCGCAATCCACGGGTGGCGTAGTCGGACATTTAATCATAAAAACCACATAAATAGACTGCCACTGGTTTGACCACCCTGAGCCACGGGACCGGGTCGCCGCCACAGTGACTACAACCCCCAGCATCCACAAAAAGGCCCGGTTCCGGGTTCCCCACGCGACCCAGGGGGCGAGTCACATGTGCGCATCATTCTGTGTCGGTAGACACTGTGGGGGCATTATACTGTCTGGGGGAAGGGTCACTGTGAGGGCATCATACTCTGTGTGGGGTAAATTAATGAAAACCTGTCACGTTGGATAACTTTATTAACCTCTGTGCATGCCCGTATGACTGAAAGCTGGTGGCTCCCAGGAAAAATAAAGTTAATTTTCTCCCAGTACCCACATCCGAGCACCTTTCTACCACTATTAACCTGCAGATTAGCATTATATCTGAAGGTTAATAATGTTATTTGATGTGACAGATTTCCTTTAAAGATATCATAATGTGTGAGGGAATGCTAGGGTGCATCAATGTTTATAATGCACTTGGGAGGCTTCATAATGTTCAAGAAAGGCACTGTGGGGGCATCATGTGTGGCGGCACTGTAGGTATATGATAATGTGTATGAGATACACTACGGGGGTTGAGTGGAAAGGGCAAAATGCTGTGTTGAAAAGGAGCATCTTTTAAAAGGCTTCAGATCAATCTTGAGCCATTGCGACTTGATGGATAAATGCTCTGTAGGAAGATCGTTCTTGTGCAAGCCTAGATAGGTCCATCAGGGTCTTCTCCACTGTTGTCTTGATTGTATCAAGGCATCGGGTTGCTGCTCTTCCTCTTCACCTTGTTCCTGATGTCCTTCCCCAGTGATTGCTCCCTTCCTATGATGTGTCCAAAGTAGGCAAGTCGTAGCTCGCTGATGCTTGCGTCAAGTAACATGTCTGGCTTGATTTGTTCCAAAACTGATTTGTTTGTTCTTCTTGCCATCCATGGTATAGATAACATCCTTCTCCGGCACCACATTTTGAAGGTGCTGATTTTTCTTCTGTCTTGTTTCTTTATCGTTCAGGATACACATCAGTATATTACTACAGAAAAGATCAAACTATGTACGAGCCGTGTCTTCGTCGCCAGTGAAATGTTCCTCAGTTTGAAGACCCTGTCCAGTGACTTCTAGAGATGTCCCTAGAATGCTCCTCTAGTGTCATCATTATCATCATGCTGTGTGTATAAGGGGCACTGTAGTGATATCATACTGTATATAAGGGTCACTGTAGGGACATCATATTGTGTATAAGGACCACTGTAGGGACATCATATTGTGTATAAGGGCCACTGTAGGGACATCATATTGTGTATAAGGACCACTGTAGGGACATCATATTGTGTATAAGGGCCACTGTAGGGACATCATATTGTGTATAAGAGGCACTGAAGTGGCATCATACCGTGTGTATAAGGGGCACTTTAGAGAGGCATCATATTGTGTGTGGTGAGGCATTGTGGGGGCATTATAATGGATGTGGCCATAAAAGAGGTAAGCACCACTATTCTCCTGAATCCGGCGTTGTTTTTCTTTTGTTCTTACGCCCCTCCGTTCCTGAGATAGGGCCCCATCTTCCCAGTATATAAATCTAGTCTTCTTATCTAAAAGGGTGTGGTCTTCATAAAGATGCCCTCAGAACAGAGTTGAGAATTCCACCCCTTTGGCTAACAAGACTAGATTTATATACAGGGAAGAGGAGGTCATATCTCAGGAACGGAGAGGAGCAGGAACAAAAGAAAAACAACGCCGGATTCAGGGAACAGTGGCATTTACACCAGCTTAAAAAAAAACACATATTTCTGGCGACAGGTCTGAAACAAATGACTCCTGGTTTACCAATGTCCTATGTGCTCCTATTATTTCCATTGTCTGCTTTTGGCACTGTCTGTTATGTTTTTTGCACCATGTTTCCCCCCCAAAGCTAAGAAACTAACAGAAACATCTGTACTGATACATAAGAATGTAGGGAAACTTTAAAATTATGTACCATGAAACAGTATGCAAGAAGAGACGTCTCGGTCCTGATTTAATACATTTCAGGGCTCTATTAACCTTCCAAATGAGTTCCCACTTTTTGAAGAAATTGTAGTATTGCAGTCGCACCACAGGATGTCGCCGTCGCCCTATTTATAAAGCAGACGATGGTGAAATCAGCTTCTGGTTGAGTCACTGGATACAGTAACTGCGCTGTTTATGTCCTGGAGGTCTTGGTGGTGTGTCAGCCTTGTGGAATTAAGTGAGATACTAACATTAAAGGGGTTGTCCAGTCTAAGCGCAACGCACGTCATCGCGATTCGGCAGAAAGTTTGTTGTTAGGGTATCTGTACACAAAAGTTTTTTATTAGACCTGACAGTTTTAGGAAAGTCTCCTACCTTGTGCCACTTCCTAGACGATTTTTTGTCCTGAACCGTTTTTGTTAGTATTCTGTTACTGTTTCCGGAAGCGTTTTTTCTTAACATTTTGTAAACGTTTTTGTGCGTGTTTTTATCATGTGAGAACGTGTAACCTTGGAAAACGCTATTTACCTTGCAGATATTTGGTAAATCAATGCTGCTCAACCACCTTAGGAGAAAATGAACTATATTGCTCCCGGGAGCTGCCGGCTTTCAGTCATGGCGGCGTGCACGGAGCATCTACAATCACCACTCACAGCCGCTCACCGATCACCACGGCTGTAAGCATGCCCCGGCACTATGACTGACCGTTCTTGGTGCAGCACATCTGTGCAGAGTTGGCTGTCAATCAATATGCTGGGGCATGCTTATAGCCACAGTTCAGTGACCGGTAATGGTAGCTGCTCCATGTACACCCCCGAGACTGAAAGCTGGAGGCTACAGGTAGGAAGTAAGTTCATTTTCTCCTAGTAGCCACACTTTAACTATGGCGGAAGGACAGGATTGGAATCCTATTAACCTGAAGAGTAACCCAATATCCGCAGGTAAATAGCGTTATTTGAGGTGACAGGTTCCCTTTAAGCAACTAACACTATGTAAAAACGTCTTAGCGGCGTTTTTGTAGCAATCCCATTGACTTTAATTATAAAGTACGGAACGGATTTTTAGAACAAACCCTTAGACTAGACAACCCCTTTAATATCTAAAATCAACTACCACCAGAAACATCAAGTATTATTGTGACACTGATGACCGGTAGATAGCAACTCGTCCAGTTATAGGATCAGCTGGGCAAGTCATAATTGCGTGAAGATAATGCCAAATTTCTCTGGACAGAATCCATCAGTTATAGATGCCTTCTGCAGCACATCGTCTCCATGTGGCATGGAGAAGATAATGTCAAGAAACCACTAAGGCCGTATGCTGTTTTATGAGAGATCTGTTATAGGGGTAATGATAGAAATTAGCAAATTCGGGTCGAATTTTCAGGAATTTGCTGAACCTGGCGAATTCAAACAATTTCCAATTCACTTGCAGGAATTTTCTAAACTGACCGCTGCCGTTTCACACATTGCAGAAGATTACTTTACATTATTAAGGCTCTGTGCACGTTAAAAAGATTGAAAGGGGTTGAATACAGTCCTAGTGGACCTCAGAGTGTTACACATCTTTTCGCGGCAAATGGAGGTTTTGGAGTATTTTTGGTTGGAGGCAAATCAATGTACGACAAATCGAATTTCCTGGAAAATTTGTCCATTTCAAATTTTCAAAGATTTGCTCATTTCTATTCACCGATTTTGTTTAGCTGATACTTATTGTACAGACTGGCATTCATTTTGTCGCTGCCTGGCTAAAGCTTTAGAAGGTGGCTCCCTTGCATTATTATGGGACACTATGGTAAATTAGCATTATAATGGGAAAACTGTGGCTAGCTGTCACCATTATTGGCACTGCGGATAACTGCTTTCTTATGTGGGTATCTGGCATTTGGATGTTGGCATTGTGTATGGGATATTGGTCATCTAAAAAAATGGCAATCTGGTTGTCCAAGCTAAGGTACAGCCCCACTCCGGGGAAAAGATTGTGTCTGGTATTGCAGTATTTGACTGTATGGGGATGAGCTGCAATACCAGAATTATTCATGCACAAGAAGTGGCGCTGTTTCTGGACAATATGCAGATCCCTAATTACTAATTTCAACCTCACAGACTATAACATGTACTAGGGATGAACGTCACTTCACTAGTGTCATCGTTGCTGGTTCAAATAACAGGAAGACATTTAAAAGGTAATCTGGTTGATGGCCAACCAACAGGAATGCTGGTGTATCTGTTCAATCCATCATTACCGGATAGTGACAGTGACACCTTGTTATGGGAAGACATAGAAACAGAACAGCAGTGGAATTTCTAACATTTCCATCTCAGGCCATTACATTATTCATTTAACCCCACATATAATGACATAGTACAAAGACAGGTCCCTTTTATCTGTTCCTAGAGCACATAATTATTGCTGAATGTCAGGAAAATTGGGAATAAATATAATACAAGGAATGTCCCATTACATTACAGTTCAGGTTAGCTCATCGCTAAAGAATATAACAACTATAACATTGCCCCCATGTACAAGAATATAACTACTATAATACTGCCCCCTATGTAAAAGAATATAACTACTATAATACTGCTCCTTATGTACAAGAATATAACTACTATACTACTGCCCCTATGTACAAGAATATAACTACTATACTACTGTCCATATGTACAAGAATATAACTACTATAATACTGCCCCTATGTACAAGGATATACGGTAACTACTATAATACTGCCCTCTATGTACAAAAATATACGGTAACTATTATAATACTGCCCCCTATGTACAAGAATATAACTACTATAATACTGCCTCCTATGTATAAGAATATAACAACTATAATACTTCTCCGATGTACAAGAATATAACTACTATATTACTGTCCCTATGTACAAGAATACAACTACCATAATACTGCCCCCTACGAAAAAGAATATAACTACTATAATACTGCCCCCTATATACAAGAATATAGCTGCTATAATACTGATCCTATGTATAAGAATATAACTACTATAATACTGCCTCTATGTACAGGAATATAACTGCTATAATACTGTCTCCTATGTACAAGAATATAACTACTATAATACCGCCCCAATGTACAAGAATATAACTACTATATTCCTGCCCATATGTACAAGAATATAACTACTATAATACTGCCCCTATGTACAAGAATATAACTACTATAATACTGCTCCTATGTACAAGAATATAACTACTATAATACTGCCCCTATGTACAAGAATATAACTACTATAATACTGTCCCCTATGTACAAGAATATAACTGCTATAATACTGCTCCTATGTACAAGAATATAACTACTATAATACTGCCCCTATGTACAAGAATATAACTACTATAATACTACCCCTATGTATAAGAATATAACTGCTATAATACTGCCCCTATGTACAGGAATATAACTACTATAAAACTGCCCCCTATGTACAAGAAAATAACTACTATAATACTGACATCTATGTGCAAGAATATAACTACTATAATACTGTCCCCTATGTACAAGAATATAACTACTATAATACTGCCCCCTACGTAAAAGAATATAACTACTATAATACTGCCCCCATATACAAGAATATAACTACTATAATACTGATCCTATGTATAAGAATATAACTACTATAATACTGCCTCTATGTACAGTAATATAACTGCTATAATACTGTCTCCTATGTACAAGAATATAACTACTATAATACCGCCCCAATGTACAAGAATATAACTACTATATTCCTGCCCATATGTACAAGAATATAACTACTATAATACTGCCCCTATGTACAAGAATATAACTACTATAATACTGCTCCTATGTACAAGAATATAACTACTATAATACTGCCCCTATGTACAAGAATATAACTACTATAATACTGTCCCCTATGTACAAGAATATAACTGCTATAATACTGCTCCTATGTACAAGAATATAACTACTATAATACTGCCCCTATGTACAAGAATATAACTACTATAATACTACCCCTATGTATAAGAATATAACTGCTATAATACTGCCCCTATGTACAGGAATATAACTACTATAAAACTGCCCCCTATGTACAAGAAAATAACTACTATAATACTGACATCTATGTACAAGAATATAACTACTATAATACTGCCCCCTACGTAAAAGAATATAACTACTATAATACTGCCCCCATATACAAGAATATAACTACTATAATACTGATCCTATGTATAAGAATATAACTACTATAATACTGCTCCTATGTACAGGAATATAACTACTATAAAACTGCCCTCTTTGTACAAGAATATAACTACTGTAATACTGCCCCTATGTACAAGAATATAACTACTATAATACTGCTCCTATGTACAAGAATATAGCTACTATAATACTGTCCCCTGTGTACAAGAATATAACTACTATAATACTGTCCCCTGTGTACAAGAATATAACTACTATAATACTGCCCTCCATTTACAAGAATATAACTACTATAATACTGCTCCTATGTACAAGAATATAACTACTATACTCCTCATCCATCCCGATCTTGTTCATCAGCTTCAGTTTCCTATGCAACAGCTAGTTCCTCCCCTGGTTGTTGCCTCTATTGCCGGACAACCCCTGGCACAGCACATGCGGATTTCCATTGGGGAACATTGCTGCCCTTATACCATGCGTTTTTAATGCGTTTCCGCAGCTTTTCCGCAGCTGCAGAAACGCTGCGGAAACGCATAAAAAACGCATCGTGTGCACACAGCCTTAATTTTGCGGAAACGCGGCATTTTCGCCGCCATTGACTTGCATTAGAACGCGCCAATTCCGCAAGACTGCATTTGTACTTGCGTTATTGGCGCGTTCTAATGTGCGGATGGTACCCGGGTGTGGAGGAGAGGAGAATCTCATCCACACCCAGGTACCATTAAAAAATCTGTAAAAAAAGAATAAAATAAAAAATAAATGTATACTTACCTTCTGTCGGCCCGCGCAGCGCTCCTGCTTGGTTCCCGGCACTTTGCAGTGAGTTGTAGGACCTGCGCTGACGTCAGAGTCATGTGATGGGTCACGTGACGCTGACGTCGGCAGGTCTTTCAATTCAATGTTGCCGGCAAGGGAGAACGGAGTGAGCAGGACACCGGGGGCCATCGGAGGGTAAAATATACATTTATTTTTTATTTTTACCATTCTCTCGGGTCACACTATATAAATCCATGCTGTTTGCATGGATTTATATAGTGTGACCTAGTTGTCAAGCACTTTCCAGGTGGTGCTAAAATCGCCTGGAAAGCGCTTGTCAATCCGCATTCGGAAACGCATGTGGAAACGCATGTGAATCCGCATGTATTCCGCAGGAAATACGCATGTACAATCCGCATGCGTTTTCTGCCAGGGAGATGCAGAAATGATGCAGAAATTTTCTGCTTCATTTCTGCATCGTGTGCACATACCCTAAGAGAATTTAGTCCAGTAGCAAGCCTGCCAAAACTGCCTAAGAACGGAGGGTTGTAAGGGGGGTACTGTCACGGCGGTGATTCGCAGGCCTAACCAATGGTGCTCTGCTCACCATGCATTTTTTCCTAATGTCTAACCGTCCCGCTGAGTCTACTTCATGCAACACTGCTGCACCTGCATGTGGCTTCCATCTAGCCTTAGAGGGCATGGTCTCTGCAGGAATTTAACCCTCCTGTGTCCAGCCGAAATTAGCTTCCCCGGCATATCCCCTGCTAGCAGGGTCAATATCAGGCAGCTCCACCTACCACTCCCTGCCCGAACGTTGGTTTCTAGCTAGTTCGTCACCTAGTGTCTTGTATAGATTCTTCGTTATTGTCCTATCTTGTCTACCTGTCCTGTTTGATCTCTCCGCTCCTGAATCCCAACTATTCCTACTGATCCTGTGGTGCCTGTCCTGACCTCAGTCCGTATGACGTTACTTTGTCTTTGCCCTCCTGTACCGCACCACTGACCCACCCGGGGACTGCCCTGGAGTGATACCTAGCTTAGTCACACCCATCCAGGGTAAGCTCGACCTGTGGCACAGTGGGTCTGTATCAACTAGCGTTATACTGTAGCAACCAGAATATACTGTAACTATTAAAATACTGCCCCCTGTGTACCAGAATATAACTATTTTAATACTGCCCCTATATATAAGAATATAACTGCTATAATAATACTGCACTTATGTACAAGGATATAACTACTATAATATTGCCCCCTATGTACAAGAATATAACTACAATAATATTGCCCTCTATGTACAATAATATAACTACTATAATACTGTCCCCTATGTACAAGAATATAACTACTATAATACTGCCCCCTATGTACAAGAATAGAACTACTATAATATTGCCCTCTATGTACAATAATATAACTACTATAATACTGTCCCCTATGTACAAGAATATAACTACTATAATACTGCCCCATATGTACAAGAATATAACTGCTATAATACTGCCCCCTATGTACAAGAATATAACTACTATAATACTGCCCTCTATGTACAAGAATACAACTACTATAATACTGCCCCTATGTACAAGAATATACCTACTATAATACTGCCCCCTATGTACAAGAATAGAACTACTATAATATTGCCCTCTATGTACAAGAATATAACTACTATAATGCTGCCTCCTATGTACAAGAATATAACTACTATAATACTGCCTCCTATGTACAAGAATATAACTACTACAATGCTGCCTCCTATGTACAAGAATATAACTACTATAATACTGCCACTATGTACAAGAATTTAACTACTATAATACTGCTGCCTATGTACAAGGATATAACTGTTATAATACTGCCTCTACGTACAAGAATATAACTACTATAATACTGCTAATATGTACAAGAATATAACAGCTATAATACTGCTCCTATGTACAAGAATATAGCTACTATAATACTGCTCTTATGTACAAAAATATAACCACTATAATACTGCTCCCTATGTACAAGAATATAACTACTATAATACTGCTCTTATGTACAAGAATATAATTACTATAATACTGCTCCTATGTACAAGAATATAACTACTATAATACTGTCCCCTATGTACAAGAATATAACTACTATAATACTGTCCCCTATGTACAAGAATATAACTACTATAATACTGCCCCCTATGTACAAGAATATAACTACCATAATGATCCAGATCCAAATCTATTAATAACGGTAGATAATACAAGTGTGAACATCTGGCCTTTCTATATTGGGCACATCAATGCTTTATTACAGTGAATTTCTTTTCCATACATATCCTTTATTTCCCTACTCCTTGTTGGAAACTGAAGACATCTTGAGCTCGTTGCCTTTTCTAGTTTATCCTGTAAAGTGGCTCTTGATATGAAATCCTCGGCTGATGTTCAACCACTCCAGTTAATAACAACTGACTGCATTATAGATGAATCTCCTATCAGGCACACACCGAAATCCACTTGATAGCTGTAGATATCGCAATCTACAGGACTTTATATCTAAATGCGCTCAGCCTAAGTGTGAATGCTTAGGAAACACCATCGGGTTATTGAGGTCTATGTAACTTTTGAACCGGGGTGTAACTATTGAGGATATAGAAGTAACAGTTGTACTCTGGCTTCAGGCAATTAATGCCCCTGGCACAAATGAGGCAACCATTACTAAAAATTATGTGGGTTCATTGGGGGTACTTGATACAGATTTTGCTTTGGGAATTCTTATGTAGGTTGAACTACTAGAGTTGAGCACTTCCGTGCTGGACTAGTCCTGGCGCTACGTCATGACGTCACTGTGAGTACTGATGATGAACTTTTGTCCTACCAATCCTTTTGCTCAAGTCTAAAAACTGCTAAAATATTACTTTCAGGTGAGATTCTGGCTCTCATTGAACGTTTTTTCAAGTCAATGCTCCATGGATGGGAAAAAAATATGCAAAGTATAACAGAAAATGTATGATTGTCGGTAAAGAGCTTTTCTGGTCCCTCCTTTTCTTTTCCTTTCTTTTCTGGTCCTTCCTGGAGGGCAGGGGCAGACAAATCATTCTGTCACCCGAACTATGCAGATTGGGGTTCCATCAAAGATCTGGACTCGAGGGGTCTTATCTCATATCAGTATACCAATATTGAAAACAATGGTGGGTCATAGTTGTAGGCCCTGTTACAGTTTTTATTATGGGGCCTTGTACAAGGTCCGTTACTGTTTTTATCCAGAAATAGTGGTATACCTGTCTAGGGGTTGTGTTTGATATTACAGCTCAGATCTATGGAAGTAAATAGGATTGAGCTGCAATTCCACAATCAATCTGTGGACAAGTGTGGCAATGTTTTTGAGTTTTTTTTCTCTAAATCCTCTACAACCTCGGTCAGTGTAAGGGAAGAGTCAGACAGTCATATAACTCGGACAAGGATTACAACGCAATGCTCAAACTGGCCCACCACTCATAGCATGACAGCTGCAGAGAAATACATGCTATCACGCTCTGGTCAAGAGAGCCATCGGCCAGTGCGAGCATTACCTTGCAATCCTCATCCGAATTATACGGCTTTCTGACTCTTCCCTAAGATGTGCAAAATATTAATATTAATCAGTGAAATTTGAACCCTAATGGGCTAAAAATTAGATTTAATACCTGGGGGCCAAATCACGATTATTCAGACCCTTTAGAGGTTTGCACCCTTGCTCATTAGCCCTCCTAAATAAACAATCTCTTCTAAAACTTTTTGTTTGTAAGTTTACAATTTTTTTTTTTTAGAATTTTTGGGAGATTTTTTTCTAGAATTTAGCAATAGAGTGTTGGTCGAAAGGGCTTAAACATGATCGACTTACAGGAACCCAGTCTATTCTATATGACCCTAAGATCGTCAATGTAGATGACAAAGGAGCTTGAAATAGTTCCCAGGAAGAGTCTACATGACTTAATGAAACCTCGTCCACTCGCAAAGCATCTCGCTAACAACAAATAATAAGAGGGGGTCGCGCAGCTTAACCTTCTTCCCCTTAGAAACCTTTGTGCGCTCAACATACATGACACAAGCAACACAAACACAGATACAAAACAATGCAGTGATGCTGTAACTATTGCCCAGAGGCTCGTCTGTCTCCAGCCTTCTACCTTCTCGCTGTGGGACTTGTAGGATATATAAATAGGTTTTATAAGGGCTGTAAACCTTGCCATGCAATATTGGTCCACTGTTATAATCTCCCCTAAGATGCTCACCCCCTAATGGTCACCCCATTAATAAGTATTTACATGTCAGAGATATAATCAGTGGGAGGTTTATTAAAAACAAATTCAATCAATGGGATTGTCCAGTACGTATGGAGGGAACCTACAGTGTTTAAAAGATAAGGATCCTTTTAATATACAGTCATGGCCGAAAGTGTTGGTACCCTTGAAATTGTTCAAGAAAGTAAATTATTTCTCCCAGAAAATTATGGCAATTACACATGTTTTTTTCCTTTGTGTGTATTGGAACAACATAATAAAAACAGAGAAAAAAGGCAAATTGGACATAACTTCAAGCAAAACCCCAAAAATGGGCCAGGCAAAAGCATTGATAATTTTGTTTCAAGCATATGACGCTCATTCAAATTCACCTGTGGCAAGTAACAGGTGTGGGCAAAATGAAAATCACACCTGAAACCAGATACAAAGGGGAGCAGTTGACTCAATCTTTGCATTATGTGTCTGTGTGTGCCACACTAAGCACGGAGAACAGAAAGAGGAGAAGAAAACTGTCTGAGGATTTGAGAACAAATATTGTTGAACAATATCAACAATCTCATCTTCAGAGATCTTGATGTTCCTTTGTTCGCAGTGTGCAACAAAATCAAAAAGTTTAAACCCATGGCACTGTCGCTAATCTCCCTGTACATGGACAGCAGAGAAAAATTAATAAAAGGTTGTGTCATAGAAAATATGAAGATCTCTGAAGCCATACTAGAGAGAGCGCATTCATCCTCCTCCCTTGTCCCCTCTCACACAGATTTCCAGTAAGGAAACAAGAGCTGACAATCTTAACTAGCATGCAGAAGCTCCTTTTAGGACAAAAGACCTCTGCAGTACCAATGAGGATTTCTTTAGAGCGTAGACAAAGAGTTATAGATTGGAGAGGTAATAGAGACAGGAGAAGTCTTTTCAAAGGGTTGGACAACAAAAGGGTACACGTGTTTACACATAGATAGCAAAATGGAGAAGGCTTTGTCCACAGGAAATGCATATTGAATTCAAGTGAGACTGCTGCTTCTTGCAAGGGTAATGCTATACATAACCCGCTTAGACTTGATGTCTCCAAAAGAAAATATTGAATATCGAAGTTTGTATAAATCCGATAGTGATGGGACATACATTTTCAGCATCAGGACGAATCACGGAAGAAGATGCATATTTTCCCATTACAGTAACCCCTGCCTATAAGCCACAAATCAATAGTGGGCAAACCACTGACAACAGCCAGGTTATGTTTGGTCTCCGGGTAAAGGTAAAATTCCAAAAAAAGAGATGGTGGTGATTTTGAACCTCCACGATCATCCCGGACAGGAGTTATCGCATAAATTGGGACTGTCATAAAATCCTGAAGGGCTGAGGACAGCCCGCAACAGTGACCACGTGAGATTATTATGGGGGGTGTGTGGGTGTAACTCAGGTACTGATAAAAGTTCAAGGCAAATTATGATCTGTGTTCAGTGTTGAGGAATATACATGTCAGTGTATGCTTAATCCCATCAACCAGATGTTTTCAATAGGATTGCTTCCATCCGCTAGCTCAATGATCTCTGTGATCGGTGTAGTAAAGTTTCTTTTGTTTTATCTGTTTTATTTTATGTAACTATATATTCTGTATTGTTTTGAAGATTTTATCATTTTGGACTAAATATAAAATACACTGCTCAAAAAAATAAAGGGAACACTCAAACAACACATCCTAGATCTGAATGAATGAAATATTCTCCTTGAATACTTTCTTCTGTACAAAGTTGAATGTGCAGACAACAAAATCACACAAAAATCATCAATGGAAATCAAATTTATTAACCAATGGAGGCCTGGATTTGGAGTCACCCCCAAAATTAAAGTGGAAAAACACACTACAGGCTGATCCAACTTTAATGTAATGTCCTTGAAACAAGTCAAAATGAGGCTCAGTATTGTGTGTGGCCTCCACGTGCCTGTATGACCTCCATACAATGCCTGGGCATGCTCCTGATGAGGTTGCGGATGGTCTCCTGTGGGATCTCCTCCCAGATCTGGACTAAAGCATCCACTAACTCCTGGACAGTCTGTGGTGCAACGTGACGTTGGTGGATGGAGCGAGACATGATGTCCCAGACATGCTCAATCGGATTCAGGTCTGGGGAACGGGCGGGCCAGTCCATAGCTTCAATGCCTTCATCTTGCAGGAACTGCTGACACATGAGGTCTGGCATTGTCCTGCATTAAGAAGAACCCGGGGCCAACCGCACCAGCATATGGTCTCACAAGGGGTCTGAGGATCTCATCTCGGTACCTAATGGCAGTCAGGCTACCTCTGGCGAGCACATGGAGGGATGTGGGGCCCTCCAAAGAAATGCCACCCCACACCATTACTGACCCACCGCCAAACCGGTCATGCTGAAGTATTTTGCAGGCGGCAGATCGCTCTCCATGGTGTCTCCAGACTCTATCATGTCTGTCACATGTGCTCAATATGAACCTGCTTTCATCTGTGAAGAGCACAGGGTGCCAGTGGCGGCTTTGCCAATCCTGGTGTTCTGTGGCAAATGCCAAGCGTCCTGCACGGTGTTGGGCTTTGAGCACAACCCCCATCTGTGGATGTCAGGCCCTCATACCACCCTCATGGAGTCGGTTTCTAACCGTTTGTGCAGACACATGCACATTTGTGGCCTGCTGGAGGTCATTTTACAGGGCTCTGGCAGTGCTCCTCCTGTTCCTCCTTGCACAAAGGTGAAGGTAGCGGTCCTGCTGCTGGGTTGTTGCCCTCCTACGGCCCCCTCCACGTCTCCTGGTGTACTGGCCCGTCTAATGCTACCACGAGTGTGAAAGCACAACCAACATTCAAAAGTGACCAAAACATCAGCCAGAAAGCATTGGTACTGAGATGTGGTCTGTGGTCCCCACTTGCAGAACCACTCCTTTATTGAGTGTGTCTTGATAATTGCCAATAATTTCCATCTATTGTCTATTCCATTTGCACAACAGCATGTGAAATTGATTGTCAATCAGTGTTGCTTCCTAAGTGGACAGTTTGATTTCACAGAAGTTTGATTTACTTGGAGTTATATTCTTTTGTTTAAGTGTTCCCTTTATTTTTTTGAGCAGTGTATAATAATTCTGTTCCTTTTGTTTTGTAACCTGCACCCTGAAGCCATATGCTACCAGAACCAGAACCAGGCCCCCAGTCAACCTGTATAAAACACGACTGGTGATGGCAGTGAGTAGTACTTGGGTTATCATGGAGCTAGCTGTGACCATATCGGGGTTATATACATAAATTCCATGCTTTGGAATCAGAGGTATATATACCATATGCTCACTGTTAGTTCCCCGATAACCGGTCTAATAGTGGAAGCAGATTGCTGCCTTCTCCATTAATCGTCGGTCAATCAAGTATTTGTCCTGATGATAGGGGCAGCAGAGAGCTGTTTGATCCAAACATAAGAGCGGGTGGGTTCAGTAACGACCCCCTTGGCTGCGATCTTTGACAAATTGGTGGCTGCGGTGGAATTTTGCATGATCTCTCTGGTGTTATCCTTGACAGATTGCAACGCAAGATAGTTCAGATGGTGGATAAGCAGCCTCAATCAAGTTCCAAAGAAATTCAAGCTGTCCTGCTGGCCCAAAGTGCATCAGTTGCTGAGCCACCCCCATAGTGTTCGGGTTCGGTTCGGTTCGTCGAACACCGGTGTGTTCGCCGAACTGTCCGTCGAACTGTTCGTCGAACACCATCGAACACCGTTAAAACCAATGGCAGGCAAACAAAAACACATAGAAACACATAGAAAACACCTTCAAAGGTGTCCAAAACCTGACAAACTGCTCAGAAGACACAACTAACACATGGAAAAGTGACAAGTAAATATAGTCATGCGAAAAGAAAGAGGTGGAGGAGTAAAAGGAGGGGGAGACACAGATATAGGCATGTCATGCCCTTCTAAAACCAAAAAAGTGAGAAGCCGACACGGCCAGTCCGTTCCTGCCCGTGCGACCTCCGTGTCGCCGGGTTTGTGCCAGAGCTGCGGTGGACCCTGACGGCCAGCCCCCCTCTCCCAATACTGGTGCCTGTCCGCTGGTGGGTCGAGCTCCCCCCGCAGTGGAGGCAGGTCTAAGCTCTGTAATTTAAATTGTCTCTCTAATTTGAATGAGTACACTTTAAATCCTCTTACAATGATCTATTGGAGGGCAAGTCTGATGCCAGCAGCCGCGGTAATTCCAGCTCCAGTAGCGTCCACTAAAGCTGCTGCAGTTAAAAAGCTTTTATAAGGATCGAGCTTGGCGGTCCATCACAAGGCGTCCTACCGCCAGTCCCAGCCCCTGTGCCTTGGGGTGCCTCCCCCGATGCTCTTCACTGAGTGTCCCAGGGGCCCGGAGCATTTCCTTTGAAAAAATTAAGTGTCCAAACTACAGGTGGTGTAGCTTGCTTAACAGCTGGAATAATCCGCTGACTAGCAGACACTGCTACTAGGCCCAAAGTATTGCCTGGGCTAGATGCAGTTAAAAATTTGTAATTAGATCTACAGGCGGTGGCTACTCCGCTGACTAGCAGACACTGAAGCTTTGGAGCAGACCTCTGATTCCCAGGCTAGAGTATGAGTAAACAGCTCTTCAGACTCAACCATCTGTGTTACCCCAAGCCATAGTGTATGTACTTTCTTACGGTTAAAAGGGGGGGTAGAGACCCGACCCACCTGGAATTGACGATGCCAACGTCATGTAAAACACAGCAAGGGGACTCCAAAAAGAGTCTCCATTTTTTCCAAAAATTGTGGCACAGACACCACTTAAGTGGCATCAATTGTCCCAGAGTTGCTTAAAATGGTTGGTGAGGTGATTTTCCAAAATCCTAAAGCTTTTAGTCTCCCCAAGATGACACAGGTGTGTCCCCGAGATGACACAGGCCGCATTGTAGCACAGTGAGCTTCACACTGCAACTTATGCTTCATATCCATGTGACGGTTCAAGCATAAAGTACTCAAACTATTGTTTTTTTGGCCTTAGCTTTTGGTGACAAATGTTACAGATAACATGAGTTGGGTCATCCTTAGACATCTCAAAAAATGCCCAGGCTATGCAAGGTTTAGAGCCCATGCGACTCTGCTACTAGCAATACTATCAAATGATTGGCTGGGTTAGATGCAGTAAAAAATTCTTATTAGATACACAGGCGGTGCAGCTTGCTTCGCAGCTGGGCTACTACGCCCAAAGTATTGGTAGACTCTATAATAAATAAGGAAGGATTCACTGACTGTGGTGGCCCCTCCGCGGGCCGTGGCGATTGGTCAACCGCTTTCGCTGCCCATTACTCAACGAATTCACAAACATCTCCCGTCGGTTTGGAGTCCCATTAGGCCCAACCAAAAACATAAGCCCCACAACAAAGATATCGTTCTTAGGCATCGAAATCGACACCACAGCAAGGTTGTTCCGCCTCCCATGGGAAAATATACCAAAACATTACACCTGATCTAGGTTTTTTGCGCAGTATGGAAAGTAACACTACAGCAGATGCAAGTATTACTAGGTCTCCTCGTGTTTGCGAGCCGGGTGATGCCAGTCGGAAGGGTTTTTTCTCTTCATTTATCGCCCGCAACAAAAGGGGCATCTAAACAGAGTCATACAATCAGAATCAGCAGGCAGCTACGGGCGGACTTAGAGGTGTGGAAAACCTTCTTATAATCATTCAACGGTCACACGTTATTTATGTCAGCAGAACAGTCCAACATTGAACTAAGATTATTCACCGGGGCGGCAGAATCAGGCGGATATGCTGCGATACTAAATAACCAATGGTGCCGAAGCTTATGTTGGGCAGAACAAGTGCTGACAAAAAAACAGACACTCCTGGAACTGTTTTCAATAGCGGTAGCAATAGAAATATGGGACGCGCGCCTGGCTAACAAAAATATACGCTTCATAACAAAAAACACCAGCCTAGCGCACTTCATTAATAATATGGCATCATTGTCTCTCCCAGTGCTAGGCCTACAACGCCGGCTAGCATTCCTGTGCCTAAAACACAATGTATGGGTCCACGCTAGCCACGATGCTGAGGGGTCTAACGCTGCTGCTAACGCTTTATCACAATTCAATTGGCAGATTTTCACATAGCTCCTCCCCAACGCCCACCCATCGGGCAACAGTTGCCCAGCCTCCCTATGGAATCTAGTGGCGAATAGTTGATGCCATTAGACAGAGCGTCAGTTGCCCCGTCGATGTGGCAAGCAATACCGTAAGGCATGGGAAGAGTGGACACGACTAGTAGCTGGCAGACGGGTTCACAATGTGAACAAGCCAGATTACAAGTCACCATAGAATTTCTCCACCAGCTAATGATGAGGGGCATATCAGGGGCGTCAGCACTGCGGTGGCTGACCGGAGTAGCATTTCACTTCCAACTACTGAATTGGGGAGATGTGACAAAGAGATTCATCATCAGACAATCCATAAAAGGGTGGAAAAGGGGTCAGCCAAGTCAGGAGTGTAGACGTCCCGTCCCGTGTCACTAAAACTGATTTCTCATGTCATATCCCTAACACCATTAACATGACACTCACAATTCGAAGCAACACTACTGTCTACTGCATTTGCGATCGCCTTCTTCGGGGAGCTATGCATAAGCGAATTAGTCCCTCAATCCAAAATTACCACCAGTGGAGGCTTATTACACCAGGACGTAGTCATAGCCAATAATGCAATACGTCTACGCATACTCATATCGAAAATGGTTCCAGCGGGCAGGGGCACTTGAGTACTTATACAACCCACAAACGGTACGCTGAGTTGGGTAACAATAGTAAAAACATATATAACCATCAGATCACAAAGTAATTTCTTCCTATCACACATTGATGGAACGCCATTATCAAGATACCAGTTCCAAGCTATATTTAATAAATGCCTAACATCGGCAGGGAATAACCCCAAAGACTATGGGACACACTCATTCCGCATAGGCGCGGCCATGGAAGCAGCAAGAGCAGGACTGTCAGAAACAGAAGTTCAGAGGATAGGGAGATGGCGATCCACGTGTTTGGCGAGATACATAAGACCGGACTTGTTATCCTAACGTGGTTTGTTTCTTTTACAGGTGACGCTAAGCCAACAGTGTGGGTGATAGGCCACTCGTATATATATTGTGCAGAAAAAAGGGCGAAAGTCCGCCCAGGCGGGAGGAAATTTGAGTTTCATAACACATATTTCAACTGGAGAGGTATTAGAGGCCTGCAATGGCCACAGGTACTAATGGAGGTAATCAAGGTAGGGAGAGAGGCAAGAGGTCCGGTCATCTTAGTTATACAGGCCGGGGGAAACGACATAGGTTATCACAAGAGCGCATAACTAATGGCAATAATTAAACTAGACATTGAGCGCTACAGAGAATTTTTCACAAAAATAACTATAGTATGGTCAGAGATTGTGCCGAGAGGGGTATGGCAAGGTGCCCGGGACATCACGGCCATTGAACGGACAAGGCGGCTAATAAATATTTGGATGGCAAAATTTATAAGAGACAGAGGCGGTGTAGTGATACGACACCGACAACTGGAAGGAGATAAAGCAGGCCTCATACGGCCCGACGGTGTTCACTTAATGGATATTAGACTGGACATATTCCTGTCAGGACTCCAGGACTGAGTGGAACAAGCGTTAAGAGTGATGGATGGGGGTCAGAGTCCTGCATACGAGTACGTAGGATCATCCGTGGCCTGGAAATAGAAAGGACATGTTGGAGAGTTACACTTGTTGGCCAACTTGCCGGTGTGGAGACACAGGGCATGCTGCAACAAGCTAAATTATTTTAGAAATAAAATGCCTTTCTAATGTCATGAGTATAAACAGTTAATAAAGCTGTGACCGATCCTCACCCATCCAGTTGTAAGAGTTACATGATTGTATTGTCAATGAAAGGTGGGCGGTAGGGGGGCTGAACGTCTGGGTTTGGTTGGGGGTCCCCACAGTCTGCCTAGGCTAAATGCAGTTAAAAATTATTATTAGATACACAGACGGTGCAGCTTGCTTCACAGCTGGGCTACTACGCTTATTAGCAGACACTGAAGCTTTGGAGCAGACCTCTGAGTAAACAGCTCTTCAGACTCAACCCTCTGTGTTACCCCAAGCCATAGTGTATGTAGTTTCTTACGGTTAAAAGGGGGGGAAGACCCAACCCATCTGTAATTGACTATGCCAACGTCACGTAAAACACAGCAAGGGGACTCCAAAAAGAGTCTCCATTTTTTTTAAAAATTTGTGGCACAGACACCACTTAAGTGGCATCAATTGCCCCAGAGTTGCTTAAAACGGTTGGTGAGGTGATTTTACCAAATCCTCAAGCTTTTACTCTCCCCAGGATGACACAGGGGTAGAAAAGTCCTTGCGGATCCATGATCTGTTCATCTTTATGAACGTGAGTCTGTCTACATTCTCAGTGGACAGCCGCGTGCACTTATCTTTCAGCACACCACCAGCAGCGCTGAACACACGTTCAGAGAGAACACTGGCTGCGGGGCACGACAAGATCTCCAAGGCGTGAGTGGCGAGCTCAGCCCAATTTTCCAGATTGGAAGCCCAAAATGAGCAAGGGTCCAGTGACACAGTCATGGCTTCGATGTTCACTTGGAGATACTCCTGTACCATCGTCTCTAAGCGTTGACTATGTGTCAGACTTCTTGTCTCCTGTGGCCTTGCAAAGGATGGGCTAAAAAAGTGGTGAAATGATTGCACAAAATTGCTGTTACCAGCAGTTACTGGGTTTCTGTTATGTTTTGAGTGCTGAAGACTCGACAGTCCCATGGTTGGCAAGTTAGAACTGTAAGATTCACTACGTGCACCACTGGTGTTTTGTGGAAAAGCACATGTAAGATTCTGCAACAGTCTCGGCTGATACTCCTGCATGCGTGAATCCCTTTCTATGGCAGGAATTATTTCTGCAAATTTACTTTTGTACCGGGGATCTAAGAGTGTGGCAACCCAGTAGTCAGGATTATTTCGAATTCTGACAATCCGAGGGTCATGTTGCAGGTAGTGCAGCAAGAAGGCACTCATGTGTCTTGCGCATCCAGGAGCACCAAGTCCCTGTTGTGTTGGTGGCGAGGTAAGAATCATGCTTCCTTCCTCTGCCCTCTCCCCCCAACCTCGCACAACAGAAATGTGATCAAGGTCTCCCTCATCTGATGAGTCTTCCATGCCCATCGCCAGTTCGTCCTCCACTTCTTCCTCGGCGCCTGCACCTTCCTCAACAGTTTGGCTGCTACCATGCGCCTTGGTTAATCCCTCTCCCCCACCATCCCATGCCTGCCGCCTTGGTGCTGCCGACCGTCTGGATCTTTCAGATGTTAGCCCTTCAGCATACAACTCCTCCTCTTCTACTTCCTCCACCTCCTCTTGTCCCACCACCTGACTCCGAATTCTGTTTAACGTGTGCTCCAGCATGTAAATCACCGCAATAGTCATGCTGATAATGGTATCATCAGCACTAAACATCTTCGTCGCCATTTCAAAACTGTGCGGAAGCGTGCATAGGTCCCTGATCTGAGATCACTCCTCCAGCATGATTTGCCCCACCTCTGGATCTCGTTGGCCCAGGCTATATGTCACAACGTATTGCACCAGGGCTTGTCGGTGCAGCCACAGTCGCTGCAACATGTGCAGAGTTGAATTCCACTGTGTCGACACATCGCATTTCAGCCAGTGAAGTGGCAGGCCCAACGACTTCTGTAGAGATGTAAGTCGCTGAGCTGCGGGATGCGAACGGCGGAAGTGAGCACACAGCGACCGTGCCCTCTGCAGAAGGCCATCTTGTCCGGGATAGTGGGCTAAAAATTGCTGGACAACCAGGTTCAACACGTGAGCCATACAAGGCACGTGTGTGACATTGCCCCGGCGAAGGGCCGCACCCAGGTTTGCAGCATTGTCGCACACGGCCTTCCCTGGTTGCAGGTCCAGTGGAGACAACCATTCATGAAACTGGTTCTCCAGAGCTGACCACAACTCCTCAGCTGTGTGACTCACATTTCCCAGACATTTCAAAGTAAAAACCGCCTGATGACGTTGAGCCCTGCTGCCAGCATAGTAAGGAGGTGTGCAGGATTCCTTCTGCGCAGTTAGAAAGCGGGTGGCATTACCAGACAGGCTTTGGGTGCAGGTGGAGGACCGAGAGGAGGTTGAGGAGGCAGAAGCAGTGGAGGAACTTCGAGATAAAGAGGATTGACGCACAACTTGTGGGGACGGCAAGACTTGGACAGCAGCCCCTTGTCCTGCTGTCACCATAGTTACCCAGTGCCCAGTCAGCGACATGTAACGCCCCTGTCCATGCCTACTCGTCCAAGTGTCTGTGGTGAAATGCACCCTGTCACACAGAGAGTTTCTCAAAGAAGCGGTCATGTTGTGTGCGACATGCTGGTGGAGCGCAGGTACACCTTTCTTTGAGAAGTAGTGCCGACTGGTCATCTGGTACTAGGGCACTGCGATGAACATAAGGTCTCGAAAATCCTCTGTGTCTACCAGGCGGAAAGGCAGCATTTCTGTAGCCAAGAGCTTGCAGATGGTGAAATTCAACCTCTTAGCTTTCTCATGGCTAGGAGGAAATGGTCTTTTACTTGTCCACATCTGAGGGACCGAGGGCTGGCTGTTGTGCTTAGACGGGGTTGAGTAGGGTGTCCCCGGCAAACTGCCGGTCTGTGAGGAAGATGCAGGCGGGAAAGTTAGGTTGCCTTGATCCAAAGGTGGTGCTCTCAATGTCGGAGAGCGCTCAACACCAGCTGGTGTTTCCACTTCCAAATGAAATGATGATCTGCCAATCACACTGGCTGTTGCGGGTAAAGAGGTGGCAGGTCTGCGTCCAAAAACATGTGTGACTGCTGTCCCCCCAGTCACAGAGGATGAAGACGCTGTGGATGCACAAGATGGGGCAGACGGTGGTTGGCCCGGCCCGCTAGGCCGCATTGTAGCACAGTGAGCTTCCCACTGCAACTTCTGCTTCATATCCATGTGATGGTTCATGCATGAAGTACTCAAACTATGGATTTTTTGGCCTCTACTTAGCTTTTGGTGACAAATTTTACAGATAACACGAGTTGGGTCATCCTTATCGATCTGAAAAAATGCCCAGGCTATGCAAGGCGTAGCACCCATGTGACCTGAAGAGCCACCACGACTTGTGGTCAGAGGCACAGTTGTGTTTGAGGATGCCGTTGCTGACGTGCTTCCAGTACTACGTCTCTGTCCAGGAAGGCGCAACCTAACCTCGTTGTCACTAGCATCCTCCTCCACCTCCTCTGCTGACCTCATTGACTGACTGACTGTGGATTGACAGTAAGTGGGATCTCCATCCTCGTCATCATCACCCTGTGAGTTCTCACACCCGTCGTCCTCAGAGCCAACCTCTTCCTGCCCTGACGGAAAACTCAAGTTGTCGCTCCAATCAGGTATTTGAGTCTCATCATCGTCTTCATCATTGTCTCCACCAACAGGAGTTACAGTTTGGGAAAGAAGGTCTACATTATGCTCAGAACCTTCTTCATCTGGTCCTGGATCCGACTCATAAAGATTCTGGGCATCAGTGCAGATTATTTCCTCGTCTGGATTCACAGAAGCTCTGGAGCAGACCTCTGATTTCCAGGCTATAGTATGAGTAAACAGCTCTGCAGACTCAACCACCTGTGCTACTCCATACTCAGATTGGAAGCTGGAGACTTGGGAGATGTGTGGAAGCAAGTGCGATTGGGGTGACACCTCTGGGGACTGGAGTATTTGTGATGTTGAAGTTGAGGTGGAGGAGAGCCCACTTAAAGGAGCACTTGATATCCGTTGAAGCACCTGCTGTTTTTGTGCCTCATCTGGAATTTGTAGCGATGGGCGTGGCCGTAGGAAAGGGACCCGATCACATTGTCCACTAAAAGAAGTAGACATCTTAGTTTGACTGGAAGATGGTCTTTCTTCTGCAGATGTTACTGTTGCTTTAACACCTACCCCACGGACACAACCTTTTTTTTCCCTTCCCAACACGCCTATTCCCCTTTCCACCAGCAGCAGGCCTTTTGCCACTCATTTTGGTGGTTAACTAATTGACAACTCTGTAGTTGTTTGCACAAAAAACGATGGATGGAAACCGAACAGAGCTAAGTGGCCAAACTGTGGTACTAGCCCAAAAGGATTGGCTGGGTTAGAAGCAGTAAAACAATTTTATTACATACACAGGTGGTGGAGCTTAGTATAGATGGCCTAATAGAATGAGTGCCACACACTGCTACAGGCCCAAAATTATTTTCCGGGCTAGATGCAGCTAAAAATTATTATTAATTTCAAAGCTGGTGGAGCTTAGTATAGATGGCCTAATAGAATGAGTACCACACACTGCTACAGGCCCAAAATTATTTTCCGGGCTAGATTCAGCTAAAAATTATTATTAATTTCAAAGCTGATGGAGCTTGGTATAGAAGGCCTAATACAATGAGTACCACACACTGCTACTATGCCCAAAATTATTTTCCGGGCTAGATGCAGCTAAAAATTATTATTAATTTCAAAGCTGGTGGAGCTTTGTATAGATGGCCTAATACAATGAGTACCACACACTGCTACTATGCCCAAAATTATTTTCCGGGCTTGATACAGCTAAAAATTATTATTAATTTCAAAGCTGGTGGAGCTTGGTATAGATGGCCTAATACAATGAGTACCACACACTGCTACTATGCCCAAAATTATTTTCTGGGCTAGATGCATCTAAAAATTATTATTAATTTCAAAGCTGGTGGAGCTTGGTATAGATGGCCTAATACAATGAGTACCACACACTGCTACTATGCCCAAAAATATTTTCTTGGCTAGATGCAGCTAAAAATTATTATTAACTTCAAAGCTGGTGGAGCTTGCTATAGATGGCCTAATACAATGAGTACCACACACTGCTACTATGCCCAAAATTATTTTCCGGGCTAGATGCAACTAAAAATTATTATTAATTTCAAAGCTGGTGGAGCTTGGTATAGATGGCCTAATACAATGAGTACCACATGCTGCTACTATGCCCAAAATTATTTTCCGGGCTAGATGCAGACAAAAATTATTATTAATTTCAAAGCTGGTGGAGCTTGGTATAGATGGCCTAATACAATGAGTACCACACACTGCTAATATGCCCAAAATTATTTTCTGGGCTAGATGCAGCTAAAAATTATTATTAATTTCAAAGCTGGTGGAGCTTGATATAGATGGCCTAATACAATCAGTACCACACACTGCTACTATGCCCAAAATTATTTTCTGGGCTAGATGCAGCTAAAAATTATTATTAATTTCAAAGTTGGTGGAGCTTGGTATAGATGGCCTAATACAATGAGTACCACACACTGCTTCTATGCCCAAAATTATTTTCTGGGCTAGATGCAGCTAAAAATTATTATTAATTTCAAAGTTGGTGGAGCTTGGTATAGATGGCCTAATACAATGAGTATCACACACTGTTATTATGCCCAAAATTATTTTCCGAGCTAGATGCAGCTAAAAATTATTATTAATTTCAAAGCTGGTGGAGCTTGGTATAGATGGCCTAATACAATGTGTACCACACACTGCTACTATGCCCAAAATTATTTTCTGGGCTAGATGCAGCTAAAAATTATTATTAATTTCAAAGCTGGTGGAGCTTAGTATAGATGGCCTAATAGAATGAGTACCACACACTGCTACAGGCCCAAAATTAATTTCCGGGCTAGATGCAGCTAAAAATTATTATTAATTTGAAAGCTGGTGGAGCTTAGTATAGATGGCCTAATAGATTGAGTACCACACACTGCTACAGGCCCAAAATTATTTTCCGGGCTAGATGCAGCTAAAAATTATTATTAATTTCAAAGCTTGTGGAGCTTGGTATAGATGGCCTAATACAATGAATACCACATACTGGTACTATGCCCAAAATTATTTTCTGGGCTAGATGCAGCTAAAAATTATTATTAATTTCAGAGGTGGTGGAGCTTGGTATAGATGGCGTAATACAATGAGTACCACACACTGCTACTATGCCCAAAATTATTTCCGGGCTAGATGCAGCTAAAAATTATTATTAATTTCACAGCTGGTGGAGCTTGGTATAGATGGCTTAATACAATGAGTTCCACACACTGCTACTATGCCCAAAATTATTTTCCGGGCTAGATGCAGCTAAAAATTATTATTAATTTCAAAGCTGGTGGAGCTTGGTATAGATGGCCTAATACAATGAGTACCACACACTGCTACTATGTCCAAAATTATTTTCCGGGCTAGATGCAGCTAAAAATTATTATTAATTTCAAAGCTGGTGGAGCTTGGTATAGATGGCCTAATACAATGAGTACCACACACTGCTACTATGCACAAAATTATTTTCCGGGCTAGATGCAGCTAAAAATTATTATTAATTTCAAAGCTGGTGGAGCTTGGTATAGATGGCCTAATACAATGAGTACCACACACTGCTACTATGCCCAAAATTATTTTCCGGGCTAGATTCAGATAAAAATTATTATTAATTTCAAAGCTTGTGGAGCTTGGTATAGATGGCCTAATACAATGAGTACCACACACTGCTACTATGCCCAAAATTATTTTCCAGGCTAGATGCAGCTAAAAATTATTATTAATTTCAAAGCTGGTGGAGCTTGGTATAGATGGCCTAATACAATGAGTACGACACTGCACTACTATGCCCAAAATTATTTTACGGGCTAGATGCAGCTAAAAATTATTATTAATTTCAAAGCTGTTGGAGCTTGGTATAGATGGCCTAATACAATGAGTACCACACACTGCTACTATGCCCAAAATTATTTTCCGGGCTAGATGCAGCTAAAAATTATTATTAATTTCAAAGCTGGTGGAGCTTGGTATAGATGGCCTAATACAATGAGTAACACACACTGCTACTATGCCCAAAATTATTTTCCGGGCTAGATTCAGATAAAAATTATTATTAATTTCAAAGCTTGTGGAGCTTGGTATAGATGGCCTAATACAATGAGTACCACACACTGCTACTATGCCCAAAATTATTTTCCAGGCTAGATGCAGCTAAAAATTATTATTAATTTCAAAGCTGGTGGAGCTTGGTATAGATGGCCTAATACAATGAGTACCACACACTGCTACTATCCCCCAAATAATTTTCCGGGCTAGATGCAGCTAAAAATTATTATTAATTTCAAAGCTGGTGGAGCTTGGTATAGATGGCCTAATACAATGAGTACCACACACTGCTACTATGCCCAAAATTATTTTCCGGGCTAGATGCAGCTAAAAATTATTATTAATTTCAAAGCTGGTGGAGCTTAGTATAGATGGCCTAACAGATTGAGTACCACACACTGCTACAGGCCCAAAATTATTATCCGGGCTAGATGCAGCTAAAAATTATTATTAATTTCAAAGCTGGTGGAGCTTCGTATAGATGGCCTAATACAATGAGTACCACACACTGCTACTATGCCCAAAATTATTTTCCGGGCTAGATGCAGCTAAAAATTATTATTAATTTCAAAGCTGGTGGAGCTTGGTATAGATGGCCTAATACAATGAGTAACACACACTGCTACTATGCCCAAAATTATTTTCCCGGCTAGATGCCGCTAAAAATCATTATTAATTTCAAAGCTGGTGGATCTTGGTATTGATGGCCTAATACAATGAGTACCACACACTGCTACTATGCCCAAAATTATTTTCCAGGCTAGATGCAGCTAAAAATTATTATTAATTTCAAAGCTGGTGGAGCTTCGTATAGATGGCCTAATACAATGAGTACCACACACTGCTACTATGCCCAAAATTATTTTCTAGGCTAGATGCAGCTAAAAATTATTATTAATTTCTCAGCTGGTGGAGCTTGGTATAGATGGCCTAATATAATGAGTACCACACACTGCTACTATGCCCAAAATTATTTTCCGGGCTAGATGCAGCTAAAAATTATTTTTAATTTCAAAGCTGGTGGAGCTTGGTATAGATGGCCTAATACAATGAGTACCACACACTGCTACTATGCCAAAAATTATTTTCCGGGCTAGATGCAGCTAAAAATTATTATTAAATTCAAAGCTGGTGGAGCTTAGTATAGATGCCCTAATATAATGAGTACCACACACTGCTACAGGCCCAAAATTATTTTCCGGGCTAGATGCAGCTAAAAATTATTATCAATTTCAAAGCTGGTGGAGCTTAGTATAGATGGCCGAATAGATTGAGTACCACACACTGCTACAGGCCCAAAATTATTTTCCGGGCTAGATGCAGCTAAAAATTATTATTAATTTCAAAGCTGGTGGAACTTGGTATAGATGGCCTAATACAATAAGTACCACATACTGCTACTAGGCCCAAAATTATTTTCCAGGCTAGATGCAGCTAAAAATTATTATTAATTTCAAAGCTGGTGGAGCTTAGTATAGGTGGCCTTATAGAATGAGTACCACACACTGCTACAGGCCCAAAATTATTTTCCGGGCTAGATGCAGCTAAAAATTATTATCAATTTCAAAGCTGGTGGAGCTTAGTATAGATGGCCGAATAGATTGAGTACCACACACTGCTACAGGCCCAAAATTATTTTCCGGGCTAGATGCAGCTAAAAATTATTATTAATTTCAAAGCTGGTGGAACTTGGTATAGATGGCCTAATACAATAAGTACCACATACTGCTACTAGGCCCAAAATTATTTTCCAGGCTAGATGCAGCTAAAAATTATTATTAATTTCAAAGCTGGTGGAGCTTAGTATAGGTGGCCTTATAGAATGAGTACCACACACTGCTACAGGCCCAAAATTATTTTCCGGGCTAGATGCAGCTAAAAATTATTATTAATTTCAAAGCTGGTGGAGCTTAGTATAGATGGCCTAATAGAATGAGTACCACACACTGCTACAGGCCCAAAATTATTTTCCGGGCTAGATGCAGCTAAAAATTATTATTAATTTCAAAGCTGATGGACCTTGGTATAGATGGCATCATACAATGAGTACCACACACTGCTACTATGCCCAAAATTATTTTCTGGGCTAGATGCAGCTAAAAATTCTTATTAATTTCAAAGTTGGTGGAGCTTGGTATAGATGGCCTAATCCAATGAGTTCCACACACTGCTACTATGCCCAAAATTATTTTCCAGGCTAGATGCAGCTAAAAATTATTATTAATTTCAAAGCTGGTGGAGCTTGGTATAGATGGCCTGATACAATGAGTAGCATACACTGCTACTATGCCCAAAATTATTTTCTGGGCTAGATGCAGCTAAAAATTATTATTAATTTCAAAGCTGTTGGAGCTTGGTATAGATGGCCTAATATAATGAGTACCACACACTGCTACTATGCCCAAAATTATTTTCCGGGCTAGATGCAGCTAAAAATTATTATTAATTTCAAAGCTGGTGGAGCTTGGTATTGATGGCCTAATACAATGAGTACCACACACTGCTACTATGCCCAAAATTATTTTCTGGGCTAGATTCAGATAAAAATTATTATTAATTTCAAAGCTGGTGGAGCTTGGTATAGATGGCCTAATACAATGAGTACCACACACTGCTACTATGCCCAAATCTATTTTACAGGCTAGATGCAGCTAAAAAGTATTATTAATTTCAAAGCTGGTGGAGCTTGGTATAGGTGGCCTAATATAATGAGTACCACACACTGCTACTATGCCCAAAATTATTTTCCGGGCTAGATGCAGCTAAAAATTATTATTAATTTCAAAACTGGTGGAACTTGGTATAGATGGCCTAATACAATGAGTACCACACACTGCTACTATGCCCAAAATTATTATCCGGGCTAGATGCAGCTAAAAATTATTATTAATTTCAAAGCTGGTGGAGCTTGGTATAGATGGCCTAATACAATGAGTACCACATACTGCTACTATGCCCAAAATTATTATCCGGGCTAGATGCAGCTAAAAATTATTATTAATTTCAAAGCTGGTGGAGCTTGGTATAGATGGCCTAATACAATGAGTACCACACACTGCTACTATGCCCAAAATTATTTTCCGGGCTAGATGCAGCTAAAATGATTATTAATTTCAAAACTGGTGGAGCTTGGTATAGATGGCCTAGTACAATGAGTACCACACACTGCTACTATGCCCAAAATTATTTTCCGGGCTAGATGTAGCTAAAAATTATTATTAATTTCAAAGCTGTTGGAGCTTGGTATTGATGGCCTAATACAATGAGTACCACACACTGCTACTATGCCAAAAATTATTTTCTGGGCTAGATGCAGCTAAAAATTATTATTAAATTCAAAGCTGGTGGAGCTTAGTATAGATGGCCTAATAGAATGAGTAACACACACTGCTACAGGCCCAAAATTATTTTCCGGGCTAGATGCAGCTAAAAATTATTATTAATTTCAAAGCTGGTGGAGCTTAGTATAGATGGCCGAATAGATTGAGTACCACACACTGCTACAGGCCCAAAATTATTTTCCGGGCTAAATGCAGCTAAAAATTATTATTAATTTCAAAGCTGGTGGAACTTGGTATAGATGGCCTAATACAATGAGTACCACATACTGCTACTATGCCCAAAATTATTTTCCGGGCTAGATGCAGCTAAAAATTATTATTAATTTCAAAGCTGGTGGAACTTAGTATAAGTGGCCTAATAGAATGAGTACCACACACTGCTACAGGCCCAAAATTATTTTCCGGGCTAGATGCAGCTAAAAATTATTATTAATTTCAAAGCTCGTGGAGCTTAGTATAGATGGCCTAATAGAATGAGTACCACACACTGCTACAGGCCCAAAATTATTTTCCGGGCTAGATGCAACTAAAAATTATTATTAATTTCAAAGCTGATGGAGCTTGGTATAGATGGCCTCATACAATGAGTACCACACACTGCTACTATGCCCAAATTTATTTTCCGGGCTAGATGCAGCTAAAAATTATTATTAATTTCAAAGCTGTTGGAGCTTGGTATAGATGGCCTAATGCAATGAGTACCACACACTGTTACTATGCCCAAAATTATTTTCTGGGCTAGATTCAGATAAAAATTATTATTAGTTTCAAAGCTGGTGGAGCTTGGTATAGATGGCCTAATACAATGAGTACCACACACTGCTAATATGCCCAAAATTATTTTCCAGGCTAGATGCAGCTAAAAAGTATTATTAAGTTCAAAGCTGGTGGAGCTTGGTATAGGTGGCCTAATATAATGAGTACCACACACTGCTACTATGCCCAAAATTATTTTCCGGGTAGATGCAGCTAAAAATTATTATTAATTTCAAAGCTGGTGGAGCTTGGTATAGATGGCCTAATACAGTGAGTACCACACACTGCTACTATGCCCAAAATTATTTTCCGGGCTAGATGCAGCTAAAAATGATTATTAATTTCAAAACTGGTGGAGCTTGGTATAGATGGCCTAGTACAATGAGTACCACACACTGCTACTATGCCCAAAATTATTTTCCGGGCTAGATGCAGCTAAAAATTATTATTAATTTCAAAGCTGGTGGAGCTTGGTATAGATGGCCTAATACAATGAGTACTACACACGTCTACTATGCCCAAAATTATTTTCTGGGCTAGATCCAGCTAAAAATTATTATTAATTTCAAAGCTGGTGGAGCTTGGTATTGATGGCCTAATACAATGAGTACCACACACTGCTACTATGCCCAAAAATTTTTTCTGGGCTAGATGCAGCTAAAAATTATTATTAATATCAAAGCTGGTGGAGCTTGGTATAGATGGCTTAATACAATGAGTACCACACACTGCTACTATGCCCAAAATTATTTTCCGGGCTAGATGCAGCTAAAAATTATTATTAATTTCAAAGCTGGTGGAGCTTGGTATAGATGGCCTAATATAATGAGTACCACACACTGCTACTATGCCCAAAATTATTTTCCGGGCTAGATGCAGCTAAAAATTATTATTAATTTCAAAGCTGGTGGAGCTTGGTGTAGATGGCCTAATACAATGAGTACCACACACTGCTACTATGCCCAAAATTATTTTCCGGGCTAGATGCAGCTAAAAATTATTATTAATTTCAAAGCTGATGGAGCATGGTATAGATGGCCTAATACAATGAGTACCACACACTGCTACTATGCCTAAAATTATTTTCCGGGCTAGATGCTGCTAAAAATTATTATTAATTTCAAAGCTGGTGGAGCTTGGTATAGATAGCCTAATACAATGAGTTCCACACACTGCTACAGGCCCAAAATTATTTTCCGGGCTAGATGCAGATAAAAATTAATATTAATTTGAATGCTGGTGGAGCTTAGTATAGATGGCCTAATAGATTGAGTATCACACACTGCTACAGGCCCAAAATTATTTTCCGGACTAGATGCAGCTAAAAATTATTATTAATTTCAAAGCTGGTGGAGCTTGGTATAGATGGCCTAATACAATGAGTACCACACACTGCTACTATGCCCAAAATTATTTTCCGGGCTAGATGCAGCTAAAAATTATTATTAATTTCAAAGCTGGTGGAGCTTAGTATAGATGGCCTAATAGAATGAGTAGCACACACTGCTACAGGCCCAAAATTATTTTCTGGGCTAGATGCAGCTAAAAATTATTATTAATTTCAAAGCTAGTGGAGTTTGGTATAGATGGCCTAATACAATGAGTACTACACACTGCTACTATGCCCAAAATTATTTTCCGGGCTAGATGCAGCTAAAAATTATTATTAATTTCAAAGCTGGTGGAGCTTGGTATAGATGGCCTAATACAATGAGTTCCACACACCGCTACTATGCCCAAAATTATTTTCCGGGCTAGATGCAGCTAAAAATTATTATTAATTTCAAAGCTGGTGGAGATTAGTATAGATGGCCTAATAGATTGAGTACCACACACTGCTACAGGCCCAAAATTATTTTCTGGGCTAGATGCACCTAAAAATTATTATTAATTTCAAAGCTGGTGGAGCTTGGTATAGATGGCCTAATACAATGAGTAACACACACTGCTACTATGCCCAAATGGTTTTACTTGGCTAGGTGCAGTAAAAAATTTGTATTACATACACAAGTGGTGTAGCTTGCAACACAGATAGGCTACTCCACTGACTAACACACACTGTAAGAGGCCCAAAAGGATTTGCTTAGCTATATTTAGGCAAATGCTGTGAAAAACACTTGCACAGCACTAAAACAGACCTGCCTGGCAAAAAGTCCTAGGAAATGCTGTAACCTAGCCCTCAAAAGGGCTGCAATTACAACTAGTCCCTACTCCCAACCTATCTGTCTATTTAAGAGCAAATTCGCTTGCAATGCACACAGTTAGAAAGTATAGCGCCGACAGCAGCAGCAGTGCCGTCTAACACTCAGCTGCAGCAGTGAGAAAATGGTGGTGACGTGGAAAATGGCTGGGTCTTATAGGGCAAGGACATGTGACATACACAGCCAATGACACATGCCCTTGCTTGTGTGAAAAAAAGCACTTCGCTGCGTGTGTGCGCTGCTGATAGGCTGACAGACTGCACCTCCCCACTGTAAATGCGGGAAAGAAAAAAAAAATGGAGATCTTCATTATTTCTGCAGAGATCCATCCCCTGCCCCTTCCCCCGGCCCGCTGTACACTCAAACTGTGTATTAACATTGATTATCAGCATTCATTATCAGCATTACTGTGAAAAAATCCAGTTACGATTTTGGTGCACGAACAGTTATCGAACATAACCTCGAACAGCCGGAAATTTTTCAAATCGTTCGTGTTCGTCAAACGGCTCGAACACCGCCCAAAACAGCTTGAATTTGAGATTGGCGAACAGTTCAAGTCGAACACCGCTCATCTCTACCGTTGACATTTCAATGAAATGAAACGCTATGGCAGGAGACCCAGGAGGACCCCACTGCTGACACAGACATAATAAAGCTAGATACCAGTTTGCCAAAAAATGTTTGTGAGTAAGACAAAATCATTCTGGGAAAGCGTCTTGTGAACAGATGAGACCAAGATAGAGCTTTTTCGCAAAGTACATCATTCTATTGTTTACTGAAAGCAGAATGGGGCCTACAAAGAAAAGAACACAGTAACTACAGTCAAACATGTTGGAAGTTAAAAGATATTTTTGGGTTGTTCGCTGCCTTTGGCATTGGGTGCCTTGACTGTGTGCAAAGCAACATGAAATCTTAAGATTACCAAATGATTTTGGGTAGCAATGTAGTGACTAGTGTCAGAAAGCTGGGTTTGCGTCCTAGGTCATGGGTCTTCCAGCAGGATAATAACCCCAAACATACTTTATGAAGCACCCAGAAATGGATGGAAACAAAGTGCTGGAGAGTTCTAAAGTGGCAGCAATGAGTCCTGATTTAAATCCCTTTGAACACCTGTGGAGAGATTTTAAAATTGCTGTTGGGAGAAGGCACCCTTCAAATATAAGAGACCTGGAGCAGTTTGCAAAAAGTGGAGTGGTCCAAAATTCCAGTTGAGAGGTGTAAGAAGCTTGTTCATGGTTATAGGAAGCGATTGGTTGCAGTTATTTATTCCAAAGGGTGAGCAACCAAATAATAGGTTGAGGGTGCCAACAATTTGGTCCCCCAATTTGGGGGTTTTGTGTGACATGATGTTAAATTTTCCTTTTTCTTGTGTTGTTACAATACACACAGTGTCAAAGATCAAAGCTATGGGGGTCAAGCTGAACCCACCCGCTGTTATGTTTGGATCAAACAGCCCTCGGCTGCCCCCTATTGTCAAGAGAATTACGCAACTAACCGACGACTAAAACAGGAGGCCGCAGGCTATTTCCACTAATAGGATGGTTAATGGAGAACTAACACTGAGCGTATGGTATATACACCTCCGATACCAATGCATGGAATTTGTGTATATACCCCTGGTACGGTCACTGCCAGCTCCGCAATAACAAAAGTAACTATACACTGCCACCACCAATCGTTTATACAGGCCGATTGGACACCTGACAGGTATCGTATGGCTTTCATGAGTGTGGTTTACACACCAAAAGGAACAGAACTATTTAATTTTATATTTAATCCAGAAAGATAGGCAGTGTTTATAAAAAAATATACAAAAGATTTTACAAAAGGGACAAAACAATCCAGCATATACAATTATATAAAATAAACAGGATTAATAAACGAAACTTACTAAACGCTGGTCACAGAGATGGCTTAGAGCTTAGTGAAGGGGAGCACTTCGGTTGGAAAACGTCCGGTGAATGTAGATTATGCCTACACAGATATGTATCTCCCTGCATTGAACACAGATCATAAGTTGCCTTGTCTTTTTATCAGCACCTACGTTACACTCACACACCTCTCCTTGATGACTCATAACAGGGCTGGTCATGGGATATGGTTTCAGTTTGTGAAAATTATGAGATTCTCAACATTCACAATATCTTCACTCCTAACGATCACAGGCATTCAATATCGTTGTCATATTATTATTATTATTGGGATTTTACCTTTTCTTAGATAAGAAACATGGCATGGATGTTGTTATCTATCTGGGACTATTTATTTGGAGCTGATTGGCATGTCTCAAAGTTATGAAAAAATATGCATAGACTTCCCCTATTAGTCCTGAAGTTGAAAATGTATGTCCCATCAATATATGATCAATACTAACCACAATATTCATAAC
This sequence comes from Phyllobates terribilis, assembly GCF_046119375.1. Classification (NCBI taxonomy): domain Eukaryota; kingdom Metazoa; phylum Chordata; class Amphibia; order Anura; family Dendrobatidae; genus Phyllobates; species Phyllobates terribilis. The sequence goes on along the minus strand of NW_027362765.1, from coordinate 89,314,369 downwards.
AGTACATTGGAGACACAAAGTCTGGGGAGGTTCTTTTATCATAGCAGCTTATCCCTGAGAAACGCCTACTTCTCCTATTATTAGGCTGTGTGCCCACAATGCGGCTTTAATGCGTTTCCGTGGCAGCATTTACGCCCCGGAAACGCATTTAAATCGCTTGTTAATAGGTCTCCCATGTTTCCCAATGATAATTCGAATGTGCTGTGCACATGCTGCAGAAATTTCCGCTGCTGATTATCATTGCGGAAAAATCCGCAGCACAACCATTAATTGTGCCGAATTGCAGCGAAACCGCCGCCATTGACTTGCATTGGACTGCATAATATCCGCATGACTACATGTACACATGCGGATATTATGCGATTCAATGTGCAGATGGTACCTGGGTCTGGAGAAGAGGAGACTCTCCTCCAGACCCGAGTACCTTAGTACCTGTAAGTAAAAAAAGAATTAAATTAAAAAATAACCTTATACTCACCTTCCGATGGCCCCCGCTCTGCTCCCGGCGTCGCTGCTGGCTCCGTAGCGGGTACCGGTAATGTAAAAGAACCTTCCATGATGTCAGCGGTCATGTGACAGGTCACGTGACCGCTGACGTCATGAAAGGTCCTTTTACATTACCAGTACCTGCCACGAGCCAGCAGCGACGCCGAGAGAAGACCGAGGCCGCAAGAAAAGGTGAGTATAAGGTAATTTTTTATTTTTTACTTTCTAATTCTTTTTTTTTAACATTATGTTGGTCACACAATATAAATCCATGCCGGTTGCATGGATTTATATTGTGTGACCAACTTTCAAGCACTTTTCCAAGTGATGCTAAAATCGCTTGGAAAAGCGCTTGACAAAAGCATGCGAAATCGCATGCTAAAAACGCTTGACAAACGCTTGTCCCAGGCAGAAAAAACGCATGTAAAATCCGCATGCATTTTTTCTGCCAGAGAGGTGCAGAAACGCTCAGGAAAAATCCGAAGCATTTCTGCATCGTGGGCACATAGCCTTAAACAAACCCCAGACTTCATGTCTATTCCCAGCAAATATACCAGTCTTAAGTACCTGTCCACACCAGGGGGTCCTAGCTTCACTGGGTGTTTTAATGGGTTTTTCTCACCTCCTAGCTACACATAATTTCTTTTACCCCATATGTCAACTGTGTAATTCTACTTCAAATAGGGTTTTAGATTGTAAGCTCTTCCTTCATCTGGAGATTCTATGTCAGGTGGGGTGAATGCCCCCTCACTGGATAGGTCTTTTGGACTTTAATGTTTTCTATGACATAAAGGAAATAAACATTTGTATAACAAAGCATGTGTAATTGCAATATTTTTCTGGGAGAAATACTTCATTTTCTGGAACAATTTCAAGGGTGCCAACACTTTCGACTATGACTGTATGTCTACAGTATCATAGTCACAGAGATGTAACCGAAAAATCCAAATCTGTATCAGGCCTCTCCACCCCTCTTACCATATTTACCAGTGCTTCCAAAACCAGGTAGGAAAGCCTACTTTTGGGCAGGGTTTTTGTAATGCTTGCTGCTTTTCTGCCCAAGTCATTCCTGAATTTTTTCCACAAAATTTGGGACTGTACCAGAAAATTCTGAACTATTCCAGTCCCATTTATAAAATTTTTGTTTTCTTATATGGCAGAGAGGCTTTTAAGTTCCTTGAAATGACTGGATGCAACTGCTACCTCTGTATACAAACAATAAAAGATTATGCATGGGCATAGATGTAGCAAGTGGAAGCTACAGAGGTAAAATTACCTCTGTAAGTACCACCTTATATAGCTATGCCCCTGCATAGGCCTTCGTTGCAAGGGTGCAGAGGTAGCAGTCACTCCCAGGTTTTTGCAGCACAAGAAGGCGCACATGTTAAAGATGGCACATGGTAGGATTTTTCATTGGGTAACTTGTGCCAACTGGGTGCATTTGATACCTCTGCACCCCAGTAGCAAAAGATTATGCATGCACATAGGTGTAGCAGGTGGCAGTTACAGACGTAGCTATGCTATAGCTATGCCCCTGTATAGTCCTTTGTTGCAAGGGCGCAGAATTAGCAGTCAGTCCCAGCTCTTTGCAACGCAAGCAGGCACACATTTTATAGATAGCACCTGGTGAAATTTTACAATGGACTCTAATGTTAATCTAGCCTAAGTATTGCATCTGACCAGATGAGATCCAGCTTGTCTAAACAGTTGTGGCTCTTAACTGTACATCTTACAAACGTCTCTCTCCTAAGGCATCTGACACATGCAAAACTGCTACTTCTGAGTATGTGACTGGACAAGTGTGTTCAAATCGTACTCCCCGTCCCTCTTCTTAGCATGTCCCACATGATAAATCAGACGTTGAGTAAAAGGTCACTTCATAAACACATTCCCTAATCCATCTCCAGACCCTTTTTTAGAGCATCAGCCTTGGCACTTAATCAGTCTTGGAGAGGTCTAGTTACCTCTGATAGGATTTCAGTCTTCTCAGAAAGTGGGTCTGCCAAATTCCACAGAGATCAAGGACCCCTGGAGAACGATTACCACAGCAAGAGGCGTTTATTAATAACTAATCTGCATGATGGCATTCTACCTACTACCGAGCAAAAGACCACCGGCCTGGTCCGGCCTCCACTCTGCAACATACCTCCAGGGCGCACGTGCCTTATGTATATCCCAGGCTCATGTGCACCATGTAGGAATTTGCCACATGAGCTATAGGCCCATTGAGGAGCTGTCATTGGGAACTCCTAACTAAATTCATGAGTGGCATGACTTCAAGGAAACAGGGGGATTATCATATTAACATCTCCGTGAACCATCGATGTTTATCTTGGGAGGTTTGTCCTGCTGGCATTAGACCAACTTAACTTGTGAAAATAATACACAGACAACAAGATGCATTATAGAAGATAATTTACCTGATGAGTCTTGGATGGCTGAATAAAGTAAAATATTTAGATTAGTTCTATAGAATACCAAGCAATGATTACAGATCAGTACAGAAAATAACTCAAGTGAACCTCATGGGTGGAGAGAAGATGACAAAATTCCAACATTCTGTGGACAGGTTCATATATCTTATAAGAAAGGGAGTAGGTCCATATTCCAGGCTGAAACCTAAAGGGCAACTCACATCTAATATGACCACGAACAATAAGAGAATATATCACTCACCAATCAAAGGAAAGCAAGATGCAAATACTATAAAATCCTGAATCTCCACCTCCGAGGAACTTAAAGGAAGAATCAATATTTACTCCCTTTGTAGTAGACCATACTCACCTCCAGGCTTCTTAATTCTTCCTCATTTACAAGCTTATAAAGATTATATCCAGCTATTCTTTACTTACTTCTGTTTCTGGGAAAGTCATATACCATTATGGTTGCTATTTCAGTATCCTCGTGTGTGGTCACCCAGCTTTTCCAGAATAGCAAATCAGCCCAGATAAGTATAAATACATGGATGCAGTGATTGCAGTTTCTAATGCTTGTTTTGGTGCTTTGGTTACCCCAAAGTTTCCCAAGAACTAATAATTAGTATTTTAGAACAAAAGAAGACCTTATATCTACCGGCAATTGTATTTTAATTTCAGTGACCATCCTTTTAAGGCATTGTCTAGCCTAGAAAACTCATTTTTATAGAGCACGAGTAAAAGGGATTGTCCCATTAATAAGATATATTACCTATTAACAGACTAGGTGATAATTGTATGATCTCTTGGGGTGTGACCCCTGGGACCACCATTGATCATGAGAACATATCATCTCAGCAGTCGATCCTACATTTACCTCCAATCCTGTGGAAAAATTATACATTTTGTTTATGGGTCAAGACCTTTAATTGAGAGGCTCTCCTTGAAATCCTTATCTCCTGACCAGAATGGAGAAAAGTTGGAATGAGTCTCTCACTCTCTCTATGGAGAACCTGACCTGTCCTGCATTACACAACCAATTAATGTGTATGTACACAATGTAATGCTTAATTTTCCCTGTGGTGGCGCTGCAGGGAAATTAAACTGTTTCACCTGGTTTTCCTACAATTCACAGCTGATTGCTTTGTGATCGGCTAATTTTCAAGGAACCCTTTTAACGTCTATATTGTCCAAAGCGGAGAACTTCTTTAAATAGTCTTAGAGTCTCGTATCACAAGACAGTCGATATGTCGCTTCACTCCCAGAATTAGGATTCATTGCTCCTTTACGGAGTCTGTTTCTACAAAGATACACAGAAAATGGCATCTACAGGGCTTTAAATAGATTTGTTAACATCTCAGTGGTGAAACCTAGACTTTTCCACTGGGCAAAGGTCGCCTGGTGACCTTATGATGGTGACATCCTCGTAACATTTCCTTATGTTTAGGACACATCTGACAGCTAGTGAAGACTATCAAGCTCATCAGCTGCTTGTAGCTAAAAGAGGGAACAGTCATCAAAAGTTAAGTTTCAATATGTACAATTCTAGGAAAATTCTAAGTTTTGGAATGCTGATAATCTGCACCTGGACTGAAAATCCAAAATCAGATTAACTAGAATAGGACAACTTGTAGTACCATCATTGGGATCAGATCGTTGAGTATCTAACTCCTGGTACAGCGCTATGTATTTTGTAGTGGCTGTACCTGGTACTGCACCTCGCTATGGCTCAATCCCTTTCAAGTCAATGCGACCAAGCCGCAGTATCAAGTAGCAAACACAGCTGATTAGTAGGCATACTGAAAGTCTGAGCCTCAACAATGTGATGTTAAGAGAATAAGACATCAATATCAAAGTCCTAGACAATCCCTAAGAAACACATTCCATAGGATCTGTGAAAGCAGCTTTCCTACAAACTAAAATATCTTGGAAAAGCTTTTAGTTAACTCCTATAAAGGTACTTTTAACTTTTGGAAAAGTGGGCCCCAACCAGTCAGACAGTAGTAAAAAAACACAAAGACATATAGGGCCTGCTTCATGAAGTTTTATTTTTTGCCAGAAAGTCACAATTGTGCAAAAAAAATGTGCGACTTTTGCGATTTTGACACTCCGTCAAAGTTGGCAGGGCTTGGATGGGACAGTGCAAGGCATAGCCTGCCCGATAAATTAATAAAAAGTTGTGGCGTAACTTATGCCAGAAATGTACTGGAGTAACATTATTGGTGGGGCACACAATAGTAATAAGATGCTTGCGCCTCTTAATGAATTAGGCACATCTCACTCCTTCACGGCCATCATTAAACCTGGTGTGCACAATGCCAATCTTAATGGATCGGGCCCAAAGTTCTTAACCCCTCTCAGTCCAGGACCACTGCTTCAGTGTCTGTATTTTAGCTGGAGTGGTGATGTCATGACTACAGTATGCGTCATCGCTGCAGCCAATCATTGAGCTCAACCGTCCTGCCATTATTGACTGTACAAGCCGTCAAGATTAGTGATTAGCTGCAGCGGTGATGCACACTGAAGTCATGGCGCCACCTTTGCCAACAAAAGTGCCACACAAACACAGTATGATACCCCCACAGTGAATTCCTCCACAGTACCCTCCACGCGCACAGTATGATGACCCCACTGTGCCCCAACTCAGCTACCCTGGAAAAGTATGGTGACTCCAACACAGTATGAACTGATCCCCCAACTGTGACCCCCACACAACCTTCCATGCAGTATAATGGGCCTACATACAGTATAATGGCCCACACCTCACCACGCTGTATAATTGCCCTCACTAGCCCTCCAAACAGTATAATGGCCCCCCACACAGCCTTCCATACAATATGATGGACCCCTCAGTCCTCCGTGTAGTATAACACACTCCCCATAGTCCTCCATATAGTATAATGCACTCCCCATAGTCCTCCTTATAGTTAGAGATGAGCGTTGTTCGACTTGAACTGTTCGCCAATCTCAAATTCGAGCTGTTTTGGGCGGTGTTCGAGCTGTTCGGCGAACACGAACGTTTTGAAAAAAATTCGGCTGTTCGAGGTTATGTTCGATAACTGTTCGTGCACCAAAATCATAACTGGATTTTTTCTCAGTAATGATGAAAATTAATGTTAATACGCAGTTTGAGTGTACAGCGGGGCGGGGGGAGGGGCAGGGGATGGATCTCTGCAGGAATAATGAAGATCTCCATTTTTTTTTTCTCTTTCCCGCATTTACAGTGGGGAGGTGCAATCTGTCAGCCTATCAGCAGCGCACACACGGAGCGAAGTGCTTTTTTTCACACAAGCAAGGGCATGTGTCATTGCAGTGTATGTCACATGTCCTTGCCCTATAAGACCCAGCCATTTTCCCCGTCGCCACCATTTTCTCACTGCTGCAGCTGCATGTTAGACGGCACCGCTGTTGCTGTGTGCGCTATACCTTGTTAATTTCAAGCCAATTTTCGCACAAATCTACAGATAGCTTGGGAGTAAGGAATAGTTGTGATTGCAGTCCTTTTAAGGACTAGGTTACAGCATTTCCTACGACTTTTATCAGGCAGGTCTGTGGGAGTAAATACTAATTGTAATTGCAGTCCTTTTCAGGACTAAGTTACATCAGTTCCTATCAGTTTTTGCCAGGCAGGTCTGTGCCAGTGCTGTGCAAGTTTTTTTCACAGCATTTGGCTAAATCTAGCAAAGCTAATCCTTTTTGGCCTATTGCAGAGTGTGTTAGTCAGTGGAGTAGCCTATCTGTGTTGCAAGCTACACCACCTGTGTATAGAATACCAATTTTTTTACTGCACCTAGTGAAGTAAAACCTTTTGGGCATAGCATCATTCTATTAGTCCATCTATACTGACCTCCATAAGGTTGCAAATTGAATATAATTTTTTTCTGCATCTAGCTCTGAAAAAATATTTGGCCTTCTAGCTGTGTGTGGGACTTGTTCTATTAGTCCATCTATACTGACCTCCATCAGGTTGCAAACTGAATATAATTTTTTTCTGCATCTACCTCTGAAAAAATATTTGGGCTTCTAGCTGTGTGTGGGACTTGTTCTATTAGTTCATCTATACTGACCTCCATCAGGTTGCAAATTGAATATAATTTTTTTCTGCATCTAGCGCTGAAAAAATATTTGGCCTTCTAGCAGTGTGTGGGACTTGTTCTATTAGTCCATCTATACTGACCTCCATCAGGTTGCAAATTCAAAATAATTTTTTGTCTGCATCTAGCTCTGAAAAAGTATTTGGCCTTCTAGCAGTGTGTGGAACTTGTTCTATTAGTCCATCTATACTGACCTCCATCAGGTTGCAAATTAAAAATAATTTTTATCTGCATCTAGCTCTGAAAAAATATTTGGCCTTCTAGCAGTGTGTGGGACTTGTTCTATTAGTCCATCTATACTGACCTCCATCAGGTTGCAAATTCAAAATAATTTTTTGTCTGCATCTAGCTCTGAAAAAATATTTGGCCTTCTAGCAGTGTGTGGGACTTGTTCTATTAGTCCATCTATACTGACCTCCATCAGGTTGCAAACTGAATATAATTTTTTTCTGCATCTACCTCTGAAAAAATATTTGGGCTTCTAGCTGTGTGTGGGACTTGTTCTATTAGTCCATCTATACTGACCTCCATCAGGTTGCAAACTGAATATAATTTTTTTCTGCATCTACCTCTGAAAAAATATTTGGGCTTCTAGCTGTGTGTGGGACTTGTTCTATTAGTCCATCTATACTGACCTCCATCAGGTTGCAAATTGAATATAATATTTTTCTGCATCTAGCTCTGAAAAAATATTTGGCCTTCTAGCAGTGTGTGGGACTTGTTCTATTAGTCCATCTATATTGACCGCCATCAGGTTGCAAACTGAATATAATTTTTTTCTGCATCTACCTCTGAAAAAATATTTGGGCTTCTAGCTGTGTGTGGGACTTGTTATATTAGTCCATCTATACTGACCTCCATCAGGTTGCAAATTGAATATAATATTTTTCTGCATCTACCTCTGAAAAAATATTTGGCCTTGTAGCAGTGTGTGGGACTCATTGTATTAGGCCATCTATACCAAGCTCCACCAGCTTTTAAATTAATAATAATTTTTAGCTGCATCTAGCCCTGAAAATAATTTTTCTTCCCAATAGTGGTAGCAATAGAAATATGGGGCGCGCTCCTGGCTTACAAAAATATACGCTTCATAACAAAAAACACCAGCCTAGCGCACTGCATTAATAAGATGGCATCATCGTCTCTCCCAGTGCTAGGCCTACTACACAGGCTAGCATTCCTGTGCCTAAAACACAATGTATGGGTCCGCGCTAGCCACTATGCTGAGGGGTCTAAAGCTGCTGCTAACGCTTTATAATAATTCAATTGGCAGATTTTCACAGAGCTCTTCCACAACGCCCACCCATCGGGCAACAGTTGCCCACCTTCCCTATGGGATCTAGTGGCGAATAGTTGATGCCATTAATCAGAGCGTCAGTTGCCCCGTCGACGTGGCAAGCATACGGTAAGGCATGGGAAGAGTGGACACGACTAGTAGCAGGCAGACGGGTTGACCAATGTGAACAAGCCAGATCTCAAGTCACCATAGAATTTCTCCACCAGCTAATGATGAGGGGCATATCAGGGGCGTCAGCGCAGCGGTGTCTGACCGGAGTAGCATTTCACTTCCAACTACTGAATTGGGGAGATGTGACAAAGATTCATCATCAGACAATCCATAAAAGGGTGGAAAAGGGGTCAGCCAAGTCAGGAGTGTAGACGTCCCGTCCCGTGTCACTAAAACTGATTTCTCACATCATATCCCTAACACCATTAACATGACACTCACAAGTTGAAGCAACACTACTGTCTACTGCATTTGTGATCGCCTTCTTCGGGGCGCTATGCATAAGCGAATTAGTCCCTCAATCCAAAATTACCACCAGTGGAGGCTTATTACACCAGGACGTAGTCATAGCCAATAATGCAATACGTCTACGCATACACAAATCGAAAACGGTTCCAGCGGGCAGGGGCACTTGGGTACTTCTACAACCCACAAACGGTACACTGAGTCGGGTAACAATAGTAAAAACATATCTAACCATCAGATCACAAAGTAATTTCTTCCTATCACACATTGATGGAACGCCATTATCAAGATACCAGTTCCAAGCTATATTTAATAAATGCATAACATCGGCAGGGAACCACCCCAAAGATTACGGGACACACTCATTCCGCATAGGCGCGGCCACGGAAGCAGCAAGAGCAGGACTGTCAGAAACGGAAGTTCAGAGGATAGGGAGATGGCGATCCACGTGTTTGGCAAGATACATAAGACCGGACTTGTTATCCTAACGTGGTTTGTTTCTTTTTCAGGTGACGCTAAGCCAACAGTGTGGGTGATAGGCCACTCGTATATATATTGGGCAGAAAAAAGGGCGAAAGTCCGCCCAGGCGGCAGGAAATTAGAGTTTCATAACACATATTTCAACTGGAGCGGTATTAGAGGCCTGTAATGGCCACAGGTACTAATGGAGGTAATCAAGGTAGGGAGAGAGGCAAGATGTCCGGTCATCTTAGTTATACAGGCCGGGGGAAACAACCTAGGTCATCACAAGAGCGCATAACTAATGGCAATAATGAAACTAGACACTGAGCGCTTCAGAGAGTTTTTCACAAAACTAGCTATAGTATGGTCAGAGATTGTGCCGATAGCGGTATGGCAAGGTGCGCGAGACATCACGGCCATCGAACGGACAAGGCGGGTAATAAATATTCGGATGGCAAAATTTAGAAGAGACAGAGGCGGTGTAGTGGTACGACACCGACAACTGGAAGGAGATAAAGCAGGCCTCATACGGCCCGACGGTGTTCACTTAATGGATATTGGACTGGACATATTCCTGTCAGGACTCCAGGACGGAGTGGAACAAGCGTTAAGAGTGATGGGTGGGGGTCAGAGTCCTGCATACGAGTACGTAGGATCCTCCGTGGCCTGGAAATAGAAAGGACATGTTGGAGAGTTACACTTGTTGACCAAGTTGCTGGAGTAGAGACCCAGGGCATGCTGCAACAAGCTGAATTATTTTAGAAATAAAATGCCTTTCTAATGGAATGAGTATAAAGAGTTAATAAAGCTGTGACCGATCCTCACCCATCCAGTTGTAAGAGTTACATTATTGTATTGTCAAGGAAAGGGGGGCGGTAGGGGGGCTGAGCGTCTGGGTTTGGTTGGGGGTCCCCCCAGTCTGCCTAGGCTAGATGCATTTAAAAATTCTTATTAGATACACAGGCGGTGCAGCTTGCTTCGCAGCTGGGCTACTACGCCCAAAGTATTGCCTAGGCTAGATGCAGTTAAAAATTCTACGCTGACTAGCAGACACTGAAGCTTTGGAGCAGACCTCTGAGTAAACTGCTCTTCAGACTCAACCATCTGTGTTACCCCAAGCCATAGTGTATGTAGTTTCTTACAGTTAAAAGGGGGGGGAGCGACCCAACCCACCTGGAATTGACGATGCCAATGTCACGTAAGACAGAGCAAGGGGACTCCAAAAAGAGTCTCCATTTTTTCCCAAAATTGTGGCACAGACACCACTTAACCCTAGAACGCATACCTGGGGCCTCGCAGTCCCGCCCTGTTAATTGTTTTCTATTCTCTGCAAGATTACTTTAGTTAGAATTTTGAAACTCTAGGTATTCTTCATGTATATAGTTGTTAGTCATTTGAGTTTGAGTTATTCCATGTTATTTGCACACGGGCCTAAAAGGCCCCAGGTATATGAAAGTGTAGATTTTTATGGTCATGCGTTCTAGGGTTAAGTGGCATCAATTGCCCCACAGTTGCTTAAAACGGTTGGTGAGGCGATATTACCAAATCCTCAAGCTTTTAGTCTCCCAAGGATAACACAGGGTTAGAAAAGTCCTTGCGAATCCATGATTTGTTCATCTTTATGAACGTGAGTCTGTCTACATTCTCAGTGGACAGCCGCGTGCGCTTATCTGTCAGCACACCATCAGCAGCGCTGAACACACGTTCAGAGAGAACACTGGCTGCAGGGCATGACAAGATCTCCAAGGCGTGAGTGGCGAGCTCCGGCCATTTTTCCAGATTGGAATACCAAATTGAGCAAGGGTCCAGTGACACAGTCATGGCTTCGATGTTCACTTGGAGATACTCCTGCACCATCCTCTCTAGGCATTGACTATGTGTCAGACTTCTTGTCTCTTGTGGCCTTGCAAAGGATGGTCTAAAAAAGTGGAGAAACGATTCCACAAAATTGCTGTTACCAGCAGATACTGTGTTACTGTTACGGTTTGAGTGATGAAGACTCGACAGTTCCACGGTTGGCAAGTTAGAACTGTGAGATTCACTTCGTGCACCACTGGTGTTTTGTGGAAAAGCACATGTAAGATTCTGCAACAGCGTCTGCAGATACTCCTGCATGCGTCAATCCCTTTTTATGGCAGGAATTATTTCGGCAAATTTTCTTTTGTACCGGGGATCTAAGAGTCTGGCAACCCAGTAGTTGGGATTACTTTGAATTCTGCAATCTGAGAGTCATGTTGCAGGTAGTGCAGCAAGAAGGCACTCATGTGTCTTGCGCATCCAGGAGGACCAAGTCCTTGTTGTGTTGGTAGCGAGGTAAGAATCATGCTTCCTTCCTCTGCCCTCTCCCCCAAACCTCGCACAACAGAAATGTGATCAAGGTCTCCCTCATCTGATGAGTCTTCCATGCCCATCGCCAGTTCATCCTCCACTTCTTCCTCGGCTCCTGCACCTTCCCCAACAGTTTGGCTGCTACCATGCGCCCTGGTTAATCCCTCTCCCCCACCCTCCCATGCCTGCCGCCTTGGTGCTGCCAACGGCCTGGACCTTGGAGATGTTATCCCTTCCGCATACGACTCCTCCTCTACTTCCTCCACCTCCTCTTGTCCCACCACCTGACTCTGAATTCTGTTTAATGTGTGCTCCAGCATGTAAATCACTGGAATAGTCATGCTGATAATGGCATCGTCGTCAGCACTAAACATCTTCGTCGCCATTTCAAAACTGTGCAGAAGGGTGTGTGGCGCCCCTGAGGGTTCAGTCGCCACAGAGTTACTGCATCTCACCCAGAGGTGTGGTATCTCACCCTCAGGTAAGGAAGGCGTATGGCTCGGGACCCTAACACCTGCATCCAACACATACCCGCGAGATTGCTCCTAAGGGAGAGCACTGTCCCAGGTCCCTAGCTGGTGGGAGGGTCCTATGTAGTGGGTGCTTAGGGGAGCACATGACAGGGAGAGTATAAATAGGAAGCCATCTTAGAAAGAGCAAGCCAGTCAGAGGAGGAAAAGTGAAGGGGAGCAGAGGCTCGGCATGAGCTCTGCTCCGGAGGCGGGCCTAGCCTGGGAGGCCCAGGACTGAAGGAGAGAAGAGAGGAGTGGGAGCAGGAAGGCTCCAGGAACCGAAGGGACCCTAGGGCTACGGGCCATGCAGAAGGCCACCCGTACTCCCGCTGCTACCAGGAGGTAGAGGGGTCAGGCCAGATAAGGGGAAGTGGTCCCTCAACTAGAGGAGAAACAGCAAGGCTCAACTAGAAACCGGAGGCTGCAGCATTTCATGTACTGCAGGCAAAAGTCCACACCAGTCTCACTAAGAAGGTAGCCACATAGGACCCAGGGGACAGAACACAACTCGCCCGCCAAGGCCCGAGGATACCGTATAGAAGTGTCACTGGGTGTGAGGTGCAGGGAGAAGGCCAGAGAAAGGACACAGAGAAGGGGGTCCTGCTAAGTACTCCGGAGCTATCTGGGGGTGTACTGAGCCCCTCACTGAGTACGCACAGCACGACGGGTGAGATTGCTCTGGTACCTGTAATCTGGACTGCAACAACTGTGAGTAAAGATCTTGGGACTGCATCACACGGACACTGTGTTCATTACTGACTCCCTGCACTACAACCACCATCATCCACCCACACAGCCCTGAAGCTACACTCTTCCTGTGGTGAGTAATAATACCATTGCTGCAAAACCACCAGCTTCAGAGGACTGTTCCGCAGCGGCAGCCCCTTTGGCCGCACTCCACAGGTGGCGTAGTCGGACATTATAAAATCTATATATACAAATTACCATTGGATTGACCGCCCTGAGTCACGGACCGGGTCACCGCCACAGTGACTACAACCCCCAGCGTCTAACGGCCCGGCTCAGGGTACCCCATGGCCCAGGGGGCGCGTCAACTTCATAGGTCCCTGATCTGAGACCACTCCTGCAGCGTGATTTGCCCCACCTGTGGATCTCGTTGGCCCAGGCTATACGTCAGAACGTATTGCACCAGGGCTTGTCGGTGCTGCCACAGTCGCTGCAACATGTGCAGAGTTGAATTCCACCGTGTCGGCACATTGCATTTCAGCCGGTGAACTGGCAGGCCCAACGACTTCTGTAGAGATGTAAGTCGTTGAGCTGCGGGATGCGAACGGCGGAAGTGAGCACACAGCGACCGTGCCCTCTGCAGAAGGCCATCTAGTCCGGGATAGTGGGCTAAAAATTTATGGACAACCAGGTTCAACACGTGAGCCATACAAGGCACGTGTGTGACATTGCCCTGGCGAAGGGCCGCACCCAGGTTTGCAGCATTGTCGCACACGGCCTTCCCTGGTTGCAGGTCCAGTGGAGACAACCATTCATGAAACTGGGTCTCCAGAGCTGACCACAAGTCCTCAGCTATGTGACTCACATTTCCCAGACATTTCAAAGTAAACACTGATGCCGTTGAGCCCTGCTGCCAGCATAGTAAGGAGGTGTGCAGGATTCCTTCTGCGCAGTTAGAAAGCAGGTGGCATTACCAGACAGGCTTTGGGTGCAGGTGGAGGACCGAGAGGAGGTTGAGGAGGCAGAAGCAGTGGAGGAACTTCGAGATAAAGAGGATTGACGCAAAACTCGTGGGGACGGTAAGACTTGGACAGCAGCCCCTTGTCCTGCTGTCACCATAGTTACCCAGTGCCCAGTCAGCGACATGTAATGCCCCTGTCCATGCCTACTCGTCCAAGTGTCTGTGGTGAAATGCACCCTGTCACACACAGAGTTTCTCAAAGAAGTGGTGATGTTGTGTACGACATGCCGGTGGAGCGCAGGCACACCTTTCTTTGAGAAGTAGTGCCGACTGGGCATCTGGTACTGGGGCACTGCGACGGACATAAGGTCTCGAAAATCCACTGTGTCCTCCAGGCAGAAAGGCAGCATTTCTGTAGCCAACAGCTTGCAGATGGTGAAATTCAACCTCTTAGCTTTCTCATGGCTAGGAGGAAATGGTCTTTTACTTTTCCACATCTGAGGGACCGAGGGCTGGCTGTTGTGCTTTGACGGGGTTGAGTAGGGTGTCCCGGCAAACTGCCGGTCTGTGAGGAAGATGCAGGCGGACATGTTAGGTTGCCTTGATCCAAAGGTGGTGCTCTCGATGTCAGAGAGCGCTCAACACCAGCAGGTGTTTCCACTTCCCAATGAACTGACGACCTGCCAATCACACTGGCTGTTGCAAGTAAAGAGGTGGCAGGTCTGCGTCCAAAAACATGTGTGACTGCTGTCCCCCCAGTCACAGAGGATGAAGAGGCCGCGGATGCACAAGATGGGGCAGACGGTGGTTGGCCCAGCCTGCTAGGCCGCATAGTAGCACAGTGAGCTTCCCACTGCAACTTATGCTTCATATCCATGTGATGGTACATGCATGAAGTACTCAAACTTTGGATTTTTTTGCCTCTACTTAGCTTTTGGTGACAAATATTACAGATAACACGAGTTGGGTCATCCTTATCGATCTGAATAAATGCCCAGGCTATGCAAGGCTTAGAGCCCATGCGACCTGAAGAGCCACTACGACTTGTGGTCAGAGGCAGAGTTGTGGTTGAGGATGCAGTTGTTGACGTGCTTCCAGTACTCCGTCTCTGTCCAGGAAGGCGCAACCTAACCTCGTCGTCAATAGCATCTGTGACGCCCCGCTGCGCTTGGTATCACAGATCCTAGAAGAGTGTATTGATGGAATCCTCCACAAGAGGCCCCCATAAACATTCACACATCTCCACCTTCCACCTCAGACCAGCAGAGGGAGCCCGTTAGGGATATAAATAGGGAAGGTGGAGCTAGGCAGTTCAGTTCCTCTGAAGAGTTCCTGCAGTAGAGAAGCCTAAGAGAGGTCAGTCTGCAGTGGAGCTCAGTCTAGTCTAGAGAACTCAGTTAATAGTTCAGCAGTGGAGCACAAGGCTCCTGCTAGCTAGATTCAGGGAGCCCAGATAGAGCTTAAGGTGTGCCGGCGCCATAAGATCGGTGAAGCGCGGCAAGCTGCAGTTAGTGTGTATAGCCTAGTGAGGGCCCGAGTAGGCCGAAGGCGAGTGGCGAGTTAGTACATAAGGGGCAGCGGAGCTTAACCAGCTCACCCCGAAGCATTTACCGGACACCGGATCCGAGCTTACCGGGATCTCTATGACCCAGTAAGGCATAACCGGAATCCCTGGAGAACTACAAGTCCCAGGATCGCTAAGGTGCTGATACGTAACAGAGCCAGGAGACGCTTAGGCCCCGCATACTGGGAGCGTGAACTCCAAGAGAAGGCCCTACCACAAGGTCAGCCAGCGCAGGACAGAGACAAAGTTAGGCCTAGCTCCACGCAGGTCAGAAACTTACTATGCAGAGGCAAGAAACAGGAGGCCCTACACCCGCTCATTGGGGAGGATCCTGATATGCACCCTTCACCCTACAGTGCTCCGGGATGTGCCTGAATTTCCTCCAGTAAAAGGTACTGAAGTGACTACCGTGTCCGTTCCCGTTCTTGCTCTGACCCAGCTTGGTCTCGACTGTCCTGCATTCCCCCTGCATACGCTGCCCTGAGACCTAGCTCCACCTGTGGGGAGCTATACCATCGAACTGCCTTATCACGGGCCTCAGTGGACTGCTACAGCGCTGGTGCTTCTCACCAGATACCACAGGTGGCGTCACGAACTCTTATAAAATTAACAATTATCCCCCCTTTTAAAGAGTGACCCCAGGGTACGGGCCAGGGAGCCGACCACCGCGACATCCCCAAGGCCAGGCAAAGGCCCGGGTGACCTCATCGACTGGCTGACTGTGGGTTGACAGTAAGTGGGATCTCCAACCTTGTCATCATCACCCTGTGTGTTATCACACCCGTCGTCCTCAAAGCCAACCTCTTCCTGCCCTGACCGAAAAGTCAAGTTGTCGCTCCAATCAGGTATTTGAGTCTCATCATCGTCTTTATCATTGTCTCCACCAACAGGAGTTACAGTTTGGGAACGAGGGTCTACATTATGCTCAGAACCTTCTTCATCTGGTCCTGGATCCTACTTATAAAGATTATGGGCATCAGTGCAGATCATTTCCTCATCTGGATTAACAGAAGCTCTGGAGCAGACCTCCGTTTCCCAGGCTATAGTATGAGTAAACAGCTCTGCAGACTCAACCATCTGTGTTACCCCATACTCAGACGGGCAGCTGGAGACTTGGGAGCTGTGAGGAAGCAAGTGCGATTGGGGTGACACCTCTGAGGACTGGAGTATTTGTGATGTTGAAATTGAGGTGGAGGAGAGCCCACTTGAAGGAGCACTTGATATCCGTTGAAGCACCTGCTGTTTTTGTGCCTCATCTGGAATTTGTAGCGATGGGCGTGTCCGTAACAAAGGGATCGTATCACATGGTCCACGAAAAGAAGTCGACATGTTAGTTTGGCTGGAAGATGGTCTTTCTTCTGCAGATGTTACTCCCCCCCCACCGCGGGGGGGCTCGACCCACCAGCGGACAGGCACCAGTATTGGGAGAGGGGGGCTGGCCGTCAGGGTCCACCGCGGCTCTGGCACAAACCCGGCGACACGGAGGTGGCACGGGCAGGAACGGACTGGCCGTGTCGGCTTCTCACTTTTTGGATTTTAGAAGGGCATGACATGCCTATATCTGTGTCTCCCCCTCCTTTTACTCCTCCACCTCTTTTCTTTTCGCATGACTATATGTACCTGTCACTTTTCCATGTGTTAGTTATGTCTTCTGAGCAGTTTGTCAGCTTTTGGACACCTTTGAAGGTATTTTCTATGTGTTTCTATGTGTTTTTGTTTGCCTGCCATTGGTTTTAACGGTGTTCGAAGGTGTTCGACGAACAGTTCGACAAACAGTTCGGCGAACACAAGGGTGTTCGACGAACCGAACTCGAACACTACGGGGGTGGCTCAACACTACTTATAGTATAATGCAATCCCCATAATCCTCCATATAGTATAATACACTCCCCATAATCCTCCATATAGTATAATGCACTCCCAATAGTCCACCATATAGTAGAATAAATTCCCCATAGACCTCCATATAGTATAATACACTCCCCATAGTCCTCCATATAGTATAATACACTCCCAATAGTCCTCCATCTAGTATAATGTACTCCCATAGTCCTCCATACAGTATAATATACTCCCCATAGACCTCCAAATAATATAATGCACTCCCATTAGTCCTGCATATTGTATAATGACCTCTCCATAGTCCTTTATATAGTATAATGCACTCCCCATAGTCCTTTATACAGTATAATGCACTCCCCTTAGTCCTGCATATTGTATAATGCACTTGTGGCGCCCCTGACGGTTTGGTCGCCACAGGGGTACTGCATCTCTTTAATGAGGTGTGGTATCTCTCCTTCGAGGTAAGGATGGTGCAGCTGTCAGGACCCCACCTCTGCATCCAACACTACACCTTTCCCACCTGAGGGGGGCTTATATGCACCAGGGTGCTGCCCCAGCCGGGATAAGAGGAGATGGGGGGAACCAAAGATAGGGGGAACCAAGTAGTGGGTGAGGGTGGAGGACACACTTTAGGTTACACTTACAAAATTCATATTTAATAAACAGCCATCTTAGGTTCAAGGTCTTTGATTGTGAGCTTCATCACTGAACGTGGCTTTCTGTGTGAACCTGCAGCTGATGGGGACACGGTCCTCGTACTCTGGCCTTGAGTCGAGGAGCGGGCAAGAATTAACGTTTGTCTCTACCCGGTCAAGGTCCCTGCCTAAGAAAGCCTGGAGTGGAGCAGAGGAGACAAGCTCCACAGGCAAAAGGATCCCAGGGGGATGCAGATGGAGCGGCATACGCCACCTGTCCTCACTATTCTGGCCTAGCCAGAGGGACTCCTGCTGCAAAAGGGGTACCGGCCCCCGATATCTGATTTTGTCACTTCAAGTCTTAGTCAGAGAAGCCTGTAGGCTCAGAGGATCCCACCGGGTAACGGACGGAGCGGAGTCGCCACCCGTACCCTTGTTCTGTGCATAGTCCAGAGGGAGACCCGGCCTTAGTACACGCACCACACACGGACAGGAGAGGACCTAGTGGAAAGTCTAGGAACACTCTGGTGAGGGGTCCTGACCAAAGCACCTGAACTACCCGGAGGTTGTCAGACCCCCGGTCCTGGTGGCCGCAGAGTGCCGTGAGGAGCAGGGAGAAGCCTTGCAGCTGCATGCTCTACCGTGAGTAAAACCTGGAAGACTACCCCTATGGCCTCCGGTTCTTCATTCCCGCGCCGCACCGCACCAGAATTCACTACTACTCCCTCCATCCGCGTCTCTGTCCTGAGGCCCTGCTCCGCCTGTGGGGAGTAGCACCATCCAAAGCTGCCACTACATCCCGCCTCAGAGGACTGCCGCAGCGCCGGTGGCGATCACAAGACATCACAGGTGGCGTAGTCGAAATACCACTCAACCCTGAAAGCCCATTACATCTTTTATGTGACCGCCCTGGGCACGGAACGGGTCTAGGCCACGACTGCATCCCCTCAACATCTGACCCGCCTCCGAGTAACCCCACTTCCCAGGGTGAGGGCTGTGAGCGTCACACACTCTCCATAGTCCGCAATATATTATCCATATGGGAGTGATTGTATGCACACCCGTTTTTCTCCCAAAGCCCCAACGCGCATTTCACCCTACTTCCTCAGGAATATGGATTTTCTGGACATAAATGTATATATATCTCTGCACATATGGACCATTTGTCTAGGTGCTAGACTGTGATTGTGACAGTTCCTCTGGTGATACTGTGGGCTAAGGGAATATATACTGGTCTAATTATGACTATTGGATCCCTGGTGATATTTACTATATATCTTTAGGGCATGTAACCCACTATAAATTAAAGTGAGGCAGATATACAAGGTGGTGGTGATCTATGGCTAGGACCAGGGGCGTGCATAGGAATCACGGGGCCCCATAGCAGAAGTTCTAATTGGGCATCACCCCATCACCCAAAAAAAAATTTTTAATAGTTGTCGGGGTCACAGAAGAGAATATCTCACAACTTTCCAGCCTTTACATAGTAATTTTCCTCCTGCTGAAGTCCTAGATTCCTCTTTCATTGCCCCCATAAAGTATGATGGCACCAAAAGTGCCCCTCCAAACACAGTGTGATACCCCCATGGTGAATTCCTCTACATGCACAGTATAATGACCTTACTTTACCCCACTTCAACTCCCAAGGCAAAGTATGGTGACCCCCAACACAATATGATCCCCCAACTGTGACGCCCACACAGCCCTCCATACAGTATAATGGCCCCACAACTCTCCACACTCCACAGAGTATAATGCACTCGCCATGGTCCTCTACACAGTATAAAACACTCGCCATGGTCCTCCACACACACCGGCAGCGCCGGCGGAGCGGGGAGGCAGGAGCAGGAGCGGGGCCCGATGCCGGTACACGGTGCAGGCGGCTGCTATGGGGCCCATAGCAGTCTCATGGCTTGCCGGCATTGGTGGTACGCCACTGGCTAGGACTTTACATCACTAGATATTAGTTTACTAATGATTTTCATGGCATTATTATGTGAATAGTCCCCGCTATATATCACTGCAACTTTTTTTTTTAAATAAATCACATTACAATTATATTATAGGTGTCACAAAGGGAATTATTTCATTACATCATAATTGAGTCTAATATTCCACAGGACACCATAAATTATGTATTCAATAAATCTGTGCATCTGTTTACCAGCTGGTGTGTCTCCCTGATGTGCTCTTGCTGTTTTAAATTTCTATGTGTATGACAGTTTTGTTTTTAGAAAATATCTAAATAAAAAGTGATTTTAATTACTAATTAATTATGATTTTAATTACTAAAATCTAGTGTTGAGCGAGCACTAAAATGCTCGGGTGCTCGAAGCTCGGGCTGAGCTCACCGTGATACTCGGGTGCTCGACCCGAGCAACGAGCCCAATGTTAGTCTATGGGAGACCCGAGCATTTTTGTGGCGGCACCCCCGGCAGTCTGTAGAAAGCCTAAAAAGTGCCCAAAACGATAGTGACAGTGCTCAAAAGACATGGGGACAGCATGGACATCGCCCCAGGAAGCATTTCTGACCCCCAGGTCACTGCTGTCAACAACGTGGTCAGAGGTATTAAGTCACTTTAACGGGCTCACAATAAAACGTTCAAGAACGAAACTGAAACGGTTTTCCCGTGAAATATGTTAAGGAATTTCCTTTCCAGGGTAAAGACTTGTGTATAAGGTAAAATAAATAACCAAAAACAAAAATACTCCTTCACACCTTGGGCTATGTTCACAAGTAGCATTTTTTATGCGTTTTTGCACTTTTGTATTGCTTTCAACGATGACAAATGCATTCACCGGGAAATGTCATTTTAACATTTTACAATCTTATCTGGCCATGTTCTGTGTGACACATGCATACAGTGCTGAAAAGACATGGGAACAGCATGGGGAAGACCACACACGGTCCCCAGCCGCCTGGGGGCTGCCGGGTGTCCATAAACGGTCCCCAGCCGCCCCTATTTCTCCTTGGAACATCCCCCCAGACTTTTCTTAGCCCGGCCTGCTTTAGGGCAGCATTGGACGAGCCCACCAGAGAACCAGACTCCTCCGGTGGGCCCTGGCTTCTCCATCAGGGAAGTTGAGAGTGCCAAGGTGAGGAGCATGATGATGATGATACAAGTTAGCATCTGCTTTGTTTTCTTGGATGCAAGCGTAAGTGTGCAACCTGCCACCCACCCACCCCCAGGCTGCAATACCATACTGCTAGCTTGCTTGCACTTGAAATTGGGCCTTTTAGGCATGTGGAGGTAGACGCCGGCCACCATGTCATGGCTGCGTCGGTGGCCTGGTATCCATACTCAGTCCCCAGCCGCCCGGCGGCCGGGTGTCCACGCTCGGTCCCCAGCCGCCAGGGGGTGGCCGGGTGTCCACGCTCGGTCCCCAGCCGCCCCGCGGCCGGGTGTCCACACACGGTCCTGACGCGCCCACTGGGCCGTGGGGTATTTGGCAGCCGGGCCTCTGGCTTCTGGGGGATATCACGGTGGCTGGCCCGGTCCGTGACCCAGGGTGGTCAGTAAAAAGGGGGGATTAGTTTATAGGGGATTTGGGAAAGTTCGTGACGCCACCTGTGGGATGTGGCTAACGGGGCAACCGCTGCGGAACA
This sequence comes from Phyllobates terribilis, assembly GCF_046119375.1. Classification (NCBI taxonomy): domain Eukaryota; kingdom Metazoa; phylum Chordata; class Amphibia; order Anura; family Dendrobatidae; genus Phyllobates; species Phyllobates terribilis. The sequence goes on along the minus strand of NW_027362765.1, from coordinate 89,293,024 downwards.
GTCCTCTGGAGCTGGTGTTACGGCAGCAGGGATGGTGTGGCTCTCCACAGGTAGAGCTAGCTCCAGGGCAGCGTGGGGTGTAATGGATGGTGGTGCAGGGGAGAGATGGCAGGACGGTCCCGGCGGAAAGACGGACACTCACACAGGGTTAAGCTTCAGTACCTTTACTGGTGATGCTGCAGGCACGGTCCAGGGTACTCCAGGTGAAGGGCACACTTTTGGACTCTCCCCAGTGAGCGGGTATAGGGCCTCCTGATCCGTGGCTTTACTCTCTAAGCTTTTGGCCTACCTGGAGCTAGGCCTAGCTTGGTTAATGTCTCTCTTTGCACCTGCTGACCTGGTGGTAGGGCCTTCTCTTTGGAGATCACTCTCCCTGGATGCCTCCATGACTCCTAGCCCTGGTACTACAATCAGCATTTGGTGAACCTGGGACCTGTAGTTCTCCAGGGGTTCTGGTGGTTCCTACAGGGTATAAATAGTCCCTGTAGGCGCGGACGTGAAGTTCAGTATCTGACTCTGTCTGTCCGATATCAAAGCTTCACGTATACACATGAATAAGTTAATTTGGCAAGGGATAAGCAAATGGTTGGGGTCCTTTGAACCTCACTTCCACAATTGGCGCAACCAACGTGGGGCACCACACGGGTACCACACCAGGGCAGACCGAATGAAGGTGTCCAGCTGTGGATTGTGGATGACTGGATGGGCCTGATCACCCCCCTTACACGGTAAGTCTAGTTAATTACACTGTAATTACAGACTTGCTTGTGTTTCCAGTCGTTCATAGATTAGCAGAGGGCACGAGTCGGTCTGTTGTGGTAATCCTTAAGTGGGGGTAGGTGTGACCCTGCTGGTGTTATCGAAACCCACTCACATTCCAATCCACTGTAACCTTTGCTTATTCTAATTTGTTTGTGTTTGAGATTGACTTAGTTGATGGGCTGTTGTGTATGACTTGTGAACAGAATACTCTCCTGGGTGTGCTCTCACATTGCATCTCCATATACCTCCTGTTCTTGAGAGAACGTAGGGGGGATGATGTGAGAAGGTAAAAAAAAAAAAAAAGTTTTGCAGTTCTGTATCGCTCCCTAGAAAACGTCCTGTTCTTGGAAGATGAATGCACGAGGGTGGAAACAGAAGCTAGGCTGGCCAGCTAGTATCTGCGGTTATGATAAGGAGATTATTCTGTTTCATTGAGTCATACTGACACAAGAATTCACTTTGTCTGGTCCGTCTTTCTGTTTGTACTGTGTCAACATTCGTCAGCCATGCAGAAATTCTTGAGTCTGTTTACAAAAGATGCCAAGGTGTCGAATAACAGCTTTAGCGCTCAGACACTGGTGGCCAACAGGGGAGGAGTTAAGTATATTGCTAGAGTTAAACAGTTAATGGACATTGTAGGAATGAATAAGAGGTGAAGACTTCAGGGGGGGGGGCTGTGGAAAATAGCTTTAAAGGAAAAGAAGGGTAGACTAGAGGATACAGATTTATTATCTGCGGCTATGGCCTGGCGTCGTATAGCAAATGACATAGCAAAAGAGGGATGGGAAGAGGAAGAGAGAACAGATGATAATGATGATGTATATTACATGTATGTTAAGCGCCATGTTTTTAATGTTGCTTTGAAAAGTGTTGAGCCACCACCTTATAATGGCCTCAGGGGGTGGACATGTTCTAGGAGTGATGTGCAAACTTTAGACTCTCGGGACAATGGTTTACATTGTGGAGTTCATAGACCATCCCCCTCCCCACTGACTTTGTAGCCACAGCGCCTTCTCTTGACTGCTCTCGGACAGACACACCACCCAGGTGCCCTCCCACCTTTGTAATGCATGACTCAAAGGAAGTCCCACCCACAGGTACTTCCTGTGGCAGCCATCTTACACCACCCAGAAGGCCTGATAACAATGAGACGACAGACATTCCAAAGCCTAATGCCCAATTAGTTCCTCCACCAGTTTCTATATATCCGGTTGTGACTATGCAAGGACAATATTACACACCACCTCAGCAATCTACCTCAGCATCTTCCCCCACCTCTGACACCAATGTTCCCAGTTCTTACATCACCTGTCCCTCAGTCAGGTGAAGGGGCTCCGTCTGTTGCCCCATCATATCAACATGTGGATAATGGTGGCTTTGTGTCGGGCCCCCCAGAGGACTGGGATCCTATTTTTGAGAAAATGATTACCCAGGGACAGACAGGGGCTGGGGTACTAATCTCTGTGGGTGTAGGGAACATGGTCACTCAGCGGGTGGATGCTATAGTGAATGCTACCAATAGCCACCTGCAGCACAGGGGTGGCTTGGCTAGAGATATTGTCATGGCAGGGGGAGACAGTATTTAAAGGGAAAGTGATAATATTGTACGACGACATGGTCCTTTCCAGCCAGGAATGGTCACAGTTACAGAATCAGGCGATTTACCCTGTAACACTATTATTCATGAAGTGGCGCCCATCTATGACCCTTCCTATCCAGATAATAGTGCCCGGATCTTGCGCCAGACTGTACACGCAGCATTAGACATTGCAAACAAGACTGCTGGCATTAAGACTATAGCACTTCCTTTAATTAGCTCCGGTATCTTTGGAAACCCAGTCAGAGCATGTGCAAGGGATCTAGTACAGACAGTGATAGAAGAGACCTCTAAGCCTTCTTGCCATCTAACCGAGATACGCCTAGTCAGTAAACAGACTGACACTGCAAGGGCAATGAAAGATGCTTGTCAAATACATGTGACTCCCATCACACCAGTACCAATTAAAAATGATGTGGATGAAGAAGAGTTGCTGCCATGCCTACCTAGACCACCATCAAATTTAACCCTTAAGCCTATCACGCCACCACCTGCTCTTGGCAAACCAGAACCTATCATGTATGTAAAATTCACACCGACTCAGGCCATGACACTCTGCAACCAATTGCCAGACCCAGAGAAACAACCCATGCCTTTCTACCGTGCAGTTTTGGCTATTCAGAAGACATACTCAGCTACGTGGCAAGATTTGTTCTCTCTTGTGTCTATTAAAGCAGAAGAAAGCAGTCACTGCCATGTTAACTACAGATGAAGAAGATTATCCCATGATGCCCTAAGAGAAGGTAATCTTATCACCTATAGTCATAACATACCCAGCCAGATGTATGACTCCTTAGAGAAGCTAAAAGAAGCCATCGTATCTGCCCCAGCCTTGGGCATACCTGTTTATACCAAGCCCTTCTACCTGTTTGTACACGAAGTCAAGGGACATGCCTCTGGAGTTCTCGCCCAGAAACATGGAGGCAGCATGAGACCCGTTGCCTACTACTCAGCAAGGCTTGATCCTGTTGCCAGAACCGCCCCCTCATGTCTCAGAGCTGTTCAGGCTGCACACTTGCTTCTTGACAAGACGGCTGATGTGATCCTCTGACATGAGACCTGCGTTATGGCTCCTCACGACCTCAAGGCTATCCTTGCTCAGACACAGCCAAGATTCCTATCTGCGCAAAGACATGTCCGTCTTGAGTGTTCCCTTTTGCTTCCTGAGAACATCACTCTCCACAGATGTACAGTATTCAACCCTGCCACTCTGCTGCCTCTTTCCAGGGGGGATGATGTGGACAATTCTCCTCCCGTTAATCTCAGGCCCCATGATTTTGACCCAGATGGCCCGAATATAGAAGATCTTCTTAAGCATGATTGCATTGAACAGATGATGTCAGAAGCACAACATAATTTGAAGATCCAAGAAGAGCCCCTCCCCAATCCAGACCTCCAGATGTGGACGGATGGCTCTAGGTTTGCTGCTAAAGCAGGAAGATTCCACATGGGCTGCACAGTAGTCACGAGGGACCAACCTGTCTCAATAGGCCCATTGCCCCTGTCCATGTCAGCTCAGGAGGCGGAGCTAGTTGCACTTACAGAGGCTTGCAAGGCATGGGAGGGCAAAAAGATTAATATCTATAAGAATTTGAACTAAGTTCTATTTTTCTGGCCTACACCAGACTCTTTTAAACAGATATATTGGTGTCTGACCAGTCAGGGAGACACTATTACAGCTTTTTTTTTACGACAAAAGGTGCCAAAAACAGGGTAATACAGAGATTTGACCCGTGGAACTGCAAAATCACAGTAATAGTTATGTGGCGTACACCAGACTCTTTTAAACAGATATATTGGTGTCTGACCAGTCAGGGAGACACTATTACAGGTTTTTTTTACGGCAAAAAATGCCAAAAACAGGATAATACATAAATTTGACCCGTGGAACTGCAAAACCACAGTTCTAGTTATCTGGCCTATACCAGACACTTTTAAACAGATATATTGGTGTCTGACCAGTCAGGGAGACACTGTTACAGTTTTTTTAGGGCAAAAAATGACAAAAACAGTATAATACAGAGATTTGACCCGTGGAACTGCAAAACCACAGTTCTCTTTTTCAGGCCTACACCAGACTCTTTTAAACAGATATATTGGTGTCTGACCAGTCAGGGAAACACTATTACAGGTTTTTCTATGGCAAAAAATGCCAAAAACAGGATAATACAGAGATTTGACCCGAGGAACTGCAAAACCACAGTTATAGCTATGTGGCGTACACCAGACTCTTTTAAACAGATATATTGGTGTATGACCAGTCAGGGAGACACTATCACTGTTTTTTTTACGGCAAAAAATGCCAAAAACAGGATAATACAGAGATTTGACCCGTGGAACTGCAAAACCACAGTTCTGTTTTTCTGGCCCACACCAGACTCTTTCAAACAGATATATTGGTGTCTGACCAGTCAGGGAGACACTATTACTGTTATTTTTTACGGCAAAAAATGCCAAAAACAGGATAATACAGAGATTTGACCAGTGGAACTGCAAAACCACAGTTCTATTTTTCTGGCCTACACCAGACTCTTTTAAACAGATATATTAGTGTCTGACTAGTCAGGGAGACACTATTACTGTTTTTTTTTACGGCAAAAAATGCCAAAAACAGGATAATACAGAGATTTGACCCGTGGAACTGCAAAACCACAGTTCTATTTTTCTGGCCTACACCAGACTCTTTTAAACAGATATATTGGTGTCTGACCAGTCAGGGAGACACTATTACTGTTTTTTTATGGCAAAAAATGCCAAAAACAGGATAATACAGAGATTTGACCCGTGGAACTGCAAAACCACAGTTCTATTTTTCTGGCCTACACCAGACTCTTTTAAACAGATATATTGGTGTCTCACCAGTCAGGGAGACACTATAACAGGTTTTTTTTACGGCAAAAATGCCAACAACAGGATAATACAGAGATTTGACCCTTGGAACAGCAAAACCACAGTTCTATTTTTCTGGCCTACAACAGAATCTTTTAAACAGATATATTGATGTCTGACCAGTCAGGGAGACACTATTACTGTTTTTTTTACGGCAAAAATGCCAAAAACAGGATAATACAGAGATTTGACCCGTGGAACTGCAAAATCACAGTAATAGTTATGTGGCCTACAACAGACTCTTTTAAACAGAAATATTGGTGTCTGACCAGTCAGGGAGACACTATTACAGGTTTTTTTTTACGGCAAAAAATGCCAAAAACAGGATAATACAGAGATTTGACCCGTGGAACTGAAAAACCACAGTTCTATTTTTCTGGCCTATACCAGACTCTTTTAAACAGATATATTCCTGTCTGACCAGTCAGGGAGACACTATTACAGTTTTTTTTATGGCAAAAAATGACAAAAACAGGATAATACAGAGTTTAGACCTGTGGAATTGGAAAACCACAGTTCTATTTTTCTGGCCTACACCAGACTCTATTAAATAGATATATCGGTGTCTGACCAGTCAGGGAGACACTATTACTGTTTTTTTTCACGGCAAAAAATGCCAAAAACAAGATAATACAGAGATTTGACCCTTGAAACTACAAAACCACAGTTCTATTTTTCTGGCCTACACCAGACTTTTTTAAACAGATATATTGGTGTCTGACCAGTCAGGGAGACACTATTACAGGTTTTTTTACGGCAAAAATTGCCAAAAACAGTGATAATACAGAGATTTGACCCGTGGAACTGCAAAACCACAGTTATAGTTATGTGGCGTACACCAGTCTCTTTTAAACAGATATATTGATGTCTGACAAGTCAGGGAAACACTATTACAGGTTTTTCTATGGCAAAAAATGCCAAAAACAGGATAATACAGAGATTTGACCCGAGGAACTGCAAAACCACAGTTATAGCTATGTGGCGTACACCAGACTCTTTTAAACAGATATATTGGTGTATGACCAGTCAGGGAGACACTATCACTTTTTTTTCTCACGGCAAAAAATGCCAAAAACAGGATAATACAGAGATTTGACCCGTGGAACTGCAAAACCACAGTTCTATTTTTCTGGCCCACACCAGACTCTTTCAAACAGATATATTGGTATCTGACCAGTCAGGGAGACACTATTACTGTTATTTTTTACGGAAAAAAATGGCAAAAACAGGATAATACAGAGATTTGACCCATGGAACTGCAAAACCACAGTTCTGGCCTACACCAGACTCTTTTAAACAGATATAATGGTTTCTGACCAGTCAGGGAGACGCTATTACAGTTTTTTTTTTACAGCAAAAAATGCCAAAAACAGGATAATACAGAGATTTGACCCGAGGAACTGGAAAACCACAGTTCTATTTTTCTGGCCTACTCCAGACTCTTTTAAACAGATATATTACTGTCTGACCAGTCAGGGAGACACTATTACAGGTTTTTTTTACGGCAAAAAATGCCAAAAACATGATAATACAGAGATTTGACCCGTGGAACTGCAAAACCACAGTTCTATTTTTCTGGCCTACACCAGACTCTTTTAAACAGATATATTAGTGTCTGACTAGTCAGGGAGACACTATTACTTTTTTTTTTTTTACGGCAAAAAAAGGCCAAAAACAGGATAATACAGAGATTTGACCTGTGGAACTGCAAAACCACAGTTCTATTTTTCTGGCCTACACCAGACTCTTTTAAACAGATATATTGGTGTCTGACCAGTCAGGGAGACACTATTACAGGTTTTTTTTTTACGACAAAAAATGCCAAAAACAGGAAAATACAGAGATTTGACCCGTGGAACTGCAAAATCACAGTAATAATTATGTGGCGTACACCAGACTCTTTTAAACAGATATATTGTTGTCTGACCAGTCAGGGAGACACTATTACAGGTTTTTTTTACGGCAAAAAATTCCAAAAACAGGATAATACATACATTTGACCCGTGGACTGCAAAACCACAGTTCTGTTTTTCTGGCCTATACCAGACACTTTTAAACAGATATATTGGTGTCTGACCAGTCAGGGAGACACTATCACTGTTTTTTTACGGCAAAAAATGCCAAAAACAGGATAATACATAGATTTGACCAGTGGAACTGCAAAACCACAGTTCTATTTTTCAGGCCTACACCAGACTCTTTCAAACAGATATATTGGTGTCTGACCAGTCAGGGAGACACTATTTCTGTTATTTTTTACGGCAAAAAATGCGAAAAACAGGATAATACAGAGATTTGACCCATGGAACTGCAAAACCACAGTTCTATATTTCTGGCCAACACCAGACTCTTTTAAACAGATATAATGGTTTCTGACTAGAGATGAGCGGTGTTCGACTAGAACTGTTCGCCAATCTCAAATTCGAGCTGTTTTGGGCGGTGTTCGAGTTGTTCGACGAACCCGAACGATTTGCAAAGAATTCGGCTGTTCGAGGTTATGTTCGATAACTGTTCGTGCACCAAAAGCGTGTCCTGCATGTCTGGTGCTATTTAGAGCACCAATCATGCAGGGATTGTCTGCCACTCACTGTAATGCCACAGCCATGGTGGTTGTGGCATTACAGTGATTGCCCAAATCGATGGGAACAGTGCCAACAGTGAAACATGAAAAGCCGGCAATTCAGCAGCGGCATACACCGGTACCCGACAATTTAGAACCGAAATAATAGAGCTTCACACATAGATTAGATAGATATAAACATGTCAGCCACATATATACGAAGTACAGTGAAAGTGCTGCTTACTGTACTTGTCATTTAGCGTAAAGGATTTATCAAAAAAAATAATAGTGTTTTCATGCACCGTCTCTTTAAAAAAGCCGGCCGGCAATTCAGCAGCGGTACCCGACAATTTAGAATAGAAGGAATAGAGAATCACACATAGATTAGATAGATAGAAACATGTCAGTCACATATATATGAAGTACAGTGACAGTGTTGATTACTGTACTTGTCATTTAGTGTAAAGGATTTATCAAAAAAAATAATAGTGTTTTCATGCACCATCTCTTTAAAAAAGCCGGCCGGCAATTCAGCATCTGTACAAAACAATTTAGAATAGAAGGAATAGAGAATCACACATAGATTAGATAGATAGAAACATGTCAGTCACATATATATGAAGTACAGTGACAGTGTTGCTTACTGTACTTGTCATTTAGTGTAAAGGATTTATTAAAAAAAATAATAGTGTTTTCATGCACCGTCTCTTTAAGAAAGCCGGCAGGCAATTCAGCATCTGTACCCGACAATTTATAACAGACAGAATAGAGCTTCACACATAGATTAGATAGATAGAAACATGTCAGTCACATATATATGAAGTACAGTGATAGTGTTGGTTACTGTACTTGTCATTTAATATTAAAATAAAGGATTTATTATTAAAAAAATTGGTGTGGGGTTCCCCTTAATTTTAGGCTCTAGCGGAGGTTAAGCAGACAGCTGGGGCAGATGTTTGAAGCCTGGGAAGGGGGTAATACCCACGGAGCTTCCCAGGCTACTAATATGAGCCCCCAGCTGAATACATAGCCTTTACTAGCTATTAAAATGGGGGACCCCCCCCAAAAAAATGACGTGGGGTCCCCCCTAATTTAATAGCTAGCAAAGGCTAGGCAGACAGCTGGGGGCTGATATTAATAGCCCGGGAAGGGAGCCATGAATATTGGCCCCCTCCCAGGCTAGAAACACCAGCCGTCAGCCGCCCCAGAAATGGCGCATTCATAGGATGCGCCAATTCTGGCACTTAGCCTCGCTCTTCCACGCTGCCCTGGTGCGGTGGCAGGGGGTAATAGGGCTGGGGTTGATGTCAGCTTATAATGCCAGCTGACATCAAGCCCAGGTTAGTAATGGAGAGGCGTCTATAAGACACCCCCATTACTAACCCCATAGTCAAAGTTAAAAAAAACACAAACACCCAGAATAAAGTCCTTTAATTGAAATAAAGACACAATTCTTTATTGTTCTAAATTAAACCATACTTACCATCACGCCCATTCCAGCTGAAGCCAACGATCTCCTGTAATAAAAATAAAATAATAAAGCAACCTCATCCTTACCTTTCCATGGTTCCCACGACAGCTTCAGCTCTGCTACATCGAGATGACAGGCTGGATCGCAGCAGAACGCTGCCATCCAGCCTGTCATCCCGCAGACACTGAGAAGAGAAGGCTTGCTTGCGCTCCACATTGTCTCTCTGTGACGGCATAAAGATGAGCCGAGGTCATGTCCAATGAACTCAGCTCACCTCATGCACGTCACTTACAGCGTGGGAGAATTCTCACGCTGAAGCGCTGAGTGCAGGAGAATTTTCCCACGCTGTCAGTGAGGTGCATGAGGTGAGCTGAGTTCATTGGACATGAGCTCACCTCATGCACGTCACTGATAGCGTGGGAGAATTCTCCTGCACTCAGCACTTCAGCGTGAGAATTTTCCCACGCTGTCAGTGACGTGCATGAGGTGAGCCGAGTTCATTGGACATGACCTCGGCTCATCTGGATGCCGTCACAGCGAGACACTGAGGAGCGCAAGCATGCCTGCGCTTCTCAGTGTTTGCGGGATGACAGGCTGGATGGCAGCGTTCTGCTGCGGTCCAGCCTGTCATCTCGATGTAGCAGAGCTGAAGCTGTCGTGGGAACCATGGAAAGGTAAGGATGAGGTTGGTTTATTATTTTTCTTTTATTGCAGGAGATCGTTGGCTTCAGCAGGAATGGGCGTGATGGTAAGTATAGTTTAATTTAGAACAATAAAGAATTGTGTGTTTATTTCAATTAAAGGACTTTATTCTGGGTGTTGTGTTTTTTTTAAATACTTTACTAGAAATTCATGGCGGTCATGTCTAATACTGGCGTGACCCCATGAATTTTGGGCTTGGGGCCAGCTGATAATACCAAGCTGGCCCTAACCCCTTTATTACCCAGTGAGCCACCGCACCAGGGCCCTGGATGAGTTGGGTACAGCGCCAGAAGATGGCGCTTCTATGAACGCGCCATTTTCCGGGGTGGCTGCGGACTGCAATTTGCAGCGGGGGTGGCCCAGAAAGCTTGGGCCTCCCTGCGCTGCAGATTCCAGCCCCCAGCTGCCTAGTTGTACCTGGCTGGACACAAAAATAGGGCGAAGCCCCATGTATTTTTTTTTTAATTATTTCATGAAATTCATGAAATAATTAAGAAAAAAAGGCCTTCCCTATATTGTTGTGTCCGGCCAGGTACAAATAGTCAGCTGGTGGTTGGGGGCAGCCCGTTCCTGCCTGCTGTACCTGGCTGGACACAAATATAGTGCGAAGCCCCACTTCAATTTTTTTTAATTATTTCATGAAATTCATGAAATAATTAAGAAAAAAAGGCCTTCCCTATATTGTTGTGTCCGGCCAGGTACAAATAGGCAGCTGGTGGTTGGGGGCAGCCCATTCCTGCCTGCTGTACCTGGCTGGACACAAATATAGTGCGAAGCCCCACTTCAATTTTTTTAAATTATTTCAGGAAATTCATGAAATAATTAAAAAAAAATTGACGTGGGGCTTCGCACTATATTTGTGTCCAGTCAGGTGCAGCAGGCAGGAACGGGCTGCCCCCAACCACCAGCTGCCTATTTGTACCTGGCCGGACACAACAATATAGGGAAGCCCTTTTTTTCTTAATTATTTCATGAAATAATTTAAAGAAAATTGACGTGGGGCTTCGCCCTGTTTTTGTGTCCAGCCAGGTACAACTAGGCAGCTGGGGGCTGGAATCCGCAGCCCAGGGAGGCCCAAGCTTTCTGGGCCACCCCCGCTGCAAATTGCAGTCCGCAGCCACCCCGGAAAATGGCGCGTTCATAGAAGCGCCATCTTCTGGCGCTGTACCCAACTCATCCAGGGCCCTGATGCGGTGGCTCACTGGGTAATAAAGGGGTTAGGGCCAGCTTGGCATTATCAGCTGGCCCTAAGCCCAAAATTCATGGGGTCACGCCAATATTAGACATGACCACCATGAATTTCTAGTAAAGTATTTAAAAAAACCACAAACACCCAGAAAAAAGTCCTTTAATTGAAATAAACACACAATTCTTTATTGTTCTAAATTAAACCATACTTACCGTCACGCCCATTCCAGCTGAAGCCAACGATCTCCTGAAATAAAAGAAAAATAATAAAGCAACATCATCCTTACCTTTCCATGGTTCCCATGACAGCTTCAGCTCTGCTACATCGAGATGACAGGCTGGACCGCAGCAGAACGCTGCCATCCTGCCTGTCATCCCGCAGACACTGAGAAGCGCAGGCTTGCTTGCGCTCCACAGTGTCTCTCTGTGAGGGCATCCAGATGAGCCGAGTTAATGTCCAATGAACTCGGCTCATCTCATGCACGTCACTGACAGCGTGGGAAAATTCTCCTGCACTCAGCGCTTCAGCGTGGGAGAATTCTCACACTGAAGCGCTGAGTGCAGGTGAATTCTCCCACGCTGTCAGTGACGTGCAGGAGGTGAGCTGAGTTCATTGGACATGAGCTCACCTTATGCACGTCACTGACAGCGTGGGAAAATTCTCCTGCACTCAGCGCTTCAGCGTGGGAGAATTCTCACGCTGAAGCGCTGAGTGCAGGAGAATTCTCCCACGCTGTCAGTGACGTGCAGGAGGTGAGCTGAGTTCATTGGACATGAACTCGTCTCATCTTTATGCCGTCACAGCCAGACACTGCAGAGCGCAAGCATGCCTGCGCTTCTCAGTGTCTGCGGGATGACAGGCTGGATGGCAGCGTTCTGCTGCGGTCCAGCCTGTCATCTCGATGTAGCAGAGCTGAAGCTGTCGTGGGAACCATGGAAAGGTAAGGATGATGTTGCTTTATTATTTTTCTTTCATTGCAGGAGATCGTTGGCTTCAGCTGGAATGGGCGTGATGGTAAGTATGGTTTAATTTAGAACAATAAAGGATTGTGTCTTTATTTCAATTAAAGGACTTTATTCTGGGTGTTTGTGTTTTCTTTTAACTTTGACTATGGGGTTAGTAATGGGGGTGTCTTATAGACGCCTCTCCATTACTAACCTGGGCTTGATGTCAGCTGGCATTATAAGCTGACATCAACCCCAGCCCTATTACCCCCTGCCACCGCTACAGGGCAGCGTGGAAGAGCGAGGCTAAGTGCCAGAATTGGCGCATCCTATGAATGCGCCATTTCTGGGGCGGCTGACGGCTGGTGTTTCTAGCCTGGGAGGGGGCCAATATTCATGGCTCCCTTCCTGGGCTATTAATATCAGCCCCCAGCTGTCTGCCTAGCCTTTGCTAGCTATTAAATTAGGGGGGACCCCACGTCATTTTTTTTGGGGGGTCCCCCATTTTAATAGCTAGTAAAGGCTATGTATTCAGCTGGGGGCTCATATTAGTAGCCTGGGAAGCTCCGTGGGTATTACCCCCTTCCCAGGCTTCAAACATCTGCCCCAGCTGTCTGCTTAACCTCCGCTAGAGACTAAAATTAAGGGGAACCCCACGCCAATTTTTTTTAATAATAAATCCATTATTTTAATACTAAATGACAAGTACAGTAACCAACACTATCACTGTACTTCATATATATGTGACTGACATGTTTCTATCTATCTAATCTATGTGTGATGCTCTATTCTGTCTGTTATAAATTGTCGGGTACAGATGCTGAATTGCCGGCCGGCTATCTTAAAGAGACGGTGCATGAAAACACTATTATTTTTTTTAATAAATCCTTTACACTAAATGACAAGTACAGTAAGCAACATTGTCACTGTACTTCATATATATGTGACTGACATGTTTCTATCTATCTAATCTATGTGTGATTCTCTATTCTTTCTGTTATAAATTGTCGGGTACAGATGCTGAATTGCCGGCCGGCTTTTTTAAAGAGACAGTGCATGAAAACACTATTATTTTTTTTAATAAATCCTTTACACTAAATGACAAGTACAGTAAGCAACACTGTCACTGTACTTCATATATATGTGACTGACATGTTTCTATCTATCTAATCTATGTGTGAGGCTCTATTCCTTCTTGTCTAAATTGTTGGGTACTGGTGTATGCCGCTGCTGAATTGCCGGCCGGCTTTTTTAAAGAAAGCGTCTTCTGAGCAGTTTGTCAGCTTTTGGACACCTTTGAAGGTGTTTTCTATGTGTTTCTATGTGTTTTTGTTTGCCTGCCATTGGTTTTAACGGTGTTCGACGGTGTTCTAAGGTGTTCGACGAACAGTTCGACGAACAGTTCCTCGAACATCCCGGTGTTCGACGAACCGAACCGAACCCGAACACTACGGGGGTGGCTCAACACTATTTCTGACCAGTCAGGGAGACGCTATTACAGTTTTTTTTTACAGCAAAAAATGCCAAAAACAGGATATTACAGAGATTTGACCCGTGGAACTGGAAAACCACAGTTCTATATTTCTGGCCTACACCAGACTCTTTTAAACAGATTTAATGATGTCTGACCAGTCAGGGAGACACTATTACAGTTTTTTTTACGGCAAAAAATGCCAAAAACAGGATAATACAGAGATTTCACCCGTGGAACTGCAAAACCACAGTTTTATATTTCTGGCCTACACCAGACTCTTTTAAACAGATATCATGGTGTCTGACTAGTCAGGGAAACACTATTACAGGTTTTTTCTTATGGCAAAAAATGCCAAAAACAGGATAATACAGAGATTTGACCAGTGGAACTGCAAAACCACAGTTCTATTTTTCTGGCCTACACCAGACTCTTTTAAACAGATATTTTAGTGTCTGACCAGTCAGGGAGACACTATTACTGTTCTTTTATGGCAAAAAATGCCACAAACAGGATAATACAGAGATTTGACCATTGGAACTGCAAAACCACAGTTCTATTTTTCTGGCCTACACCAGACTCTTTTAAACAGATATATTGGTGTCTGACCAGTCAGGGAGACACTACTACGTTTTTTTTTATGGCAAAAAATGCCAAAACAGGATAATACAGAGATTTGACCCGTGGAACTGCAAAACCACAGTTCTATTTTTCTGGCCTACACCAGACTCTTTTAATCATATATATTGGTGTCTCACCAGTCAGGGAGACACTATTACAGTATTTTTTTACGGCAAAAATGCCAAAAACAGGATAATACAGAGATTTAACCTGTGGAACTGCAAAACCACAGTTCTATTTTTCTGGCCTACGCCAGACTCTTTTATATAGATATATTGGTGTCTGACCAGTCAGGGAGACACTATTACCGTTTTTTTTAGGGCAAAAAATGACAAAAACAGTATAATACAAAGATTTGACCCGTGGAACTGCAAAAGCACAGTTCTAGTTTTCAGGCCTACACCAGACTCTTTTAAACAGATATATTGGTGTCTGACCAGTCAGGGAAACACTATTACAGTTTTTTTCTATGGCAAAAAATGCCAAAAACAGGATAATACAGAGATTTGACCCGTGGAACTGGAAAACCACAGTTCTATATTTCTGGTCTACACCAGACTCTTTTAAACAGATATAATGCTGTCTGACCAGTCAGGGTGACACTATTACAGTTTTTTTTTATGGCAAAAAATGCCAAAAACAGGATAATACAGAGATTTGACCCGAGGAACTGGAAAACCACAGTTCTATTTTTCTGGCCTACACCAGACTCTTTTAAACAGATATATTAGTGTCTGACCAGTCAGGGAGACACTATTACTGTTTTTTTCATGGCAAAAAATGCAAAAAACAGGATAATACAGAGATTTGACCCGTGTAACCGCAAAACCACAGTTCTATTTTTCTGGCCTACACCAGACTCTTTTAAACATATATATTGGTGTCTCACCAGTCAGGGAGACACTATTACTGTTTTTTTTTACGGCAAAAATGCCAAAAACAGGATAATACAGAGATTTGACCCGTGGAACTGCAAAATCATAGTTCTATTTTTCTGGCATACACCAGACTCTTTTAAACAGATATATTGGTGTCTTACCAGTCAGGGAGACACTATTACATTTTTTTATGGCAAAAAATGCCAAAAACAGGATAATACAGAGATTTGACCCGTGGAACGGCAAAATCACAGTGATAGTTATGTGGCGTACACCAGACTCTTTTAAACAGATATATTGCTGTCTGACCAGTCAGGAAGACACTATTACAGTTTTTTTAGGGCAAAAAATGACAAAAACAGGATAAAACAGAGATTTGACCCGTGGAACTGCAAAACTACAGTTCTATTTTTAAGGCCTACACCAGACTCTTTTAAACAGATATATTGGTGTCTGACCAGTCAGGGAAACACTATTACAGTTTTTTTCTATGGCAAAAAAATGCCAAAAACAGGATAATACAGAGATTTGACCCGTGGAACTGCAAAACCACAGTTCTATTTTCTGGCCTATACCCGACACTTTTAAACAGATATATTGGTGTCTGACCAGTCAGGAAGACACTATTACAGTTTTTTTTATGGCAAAAAATGCCAAAAACAGGATAATACAGAGATTTGACCCGTGGAACTGCAAAACCACAGTTATAGTTCTGTGGCGTAAACCAGACTCTTTTAAACAGATATATTGGTGCCTGACCAGTCAGAGAGACACTATTACAGGTTTTTTTTATGGCAAAAAATGCCAAAAACAGGATAATACAGAGATTTGACCCGTGGAACTGCAAAACTACAGTGCTATATTTCTGGCCTACACCAGACTCTTTTAAACAGATATATCGGTGTCTGACCAGTCAGGGAGACACTATTACAGTTTTTTTCACGGCAAAAAATGCCAAAAACAGGATAATACAGAGATTTGACCCTTGGAACTGCAAAACCATAGTTCTATTTTTCTGGCCTACACCAGACTCTTTTAAACAGATATATTGGTGTCTGACCAGTCAGGGAGACACTATTACAGGGTTTTTTTACGCCAAAAAATGCCAAAAACAGTGATAATACAGAGCTTTGACCCGTGGAACTGCAAAACCACAGTTATAGTTATGTGGCGTACACCAGACTCTTTTAAACAGATATATTGGTGTCTGACAAGTCAGGGAGACATTATTACTGTTTTTTTATGGCAAAAAATGCCAAAAACAGGATAATACAGAGATTTGACCCGTGGAACTGCAAAACCACAGTTCTATTTTTCTGGCCTACACCAGACTCTTTTAAACAGATATATTGGTGTCTGACCAGTCAGGGAGACACTTATCCCTGTTTTTTTCATGGCAAAAAATGACAGAAACAGGATAATACAGAGATTTGACCCGTGGAACTGCAAAACCACAGTTTTATTTTTCTGGCCTACACCAGACTCTTTCAAACAGATATATTGGTGTCTGACCAGTCAGGGAGACACTATTACTGTTTTTTTTTACGGCAAAAAATGCCAAAAACAGGATAATACAGAGATTTCACCCGTGGAACTGCAAAACCACAGTTTTATATTTCTGGCCTACACCAGACTCTTTTAAACAGATATAATGGTGTCTGACTAGTCAGGGAGACACTATTACAGGTTTTTTCTTACGGCAAAAAATGCCAAAAACAGGATAATACAGAGATTTGACCCGTGGAACTGCAAAACCACAGTTTTATTTTTCTGGCCTACACCAGACTCTTTTAGATAGATATATTGGTGTCTGACCAGTCAGGGAGACACTATTACCGTTTTTTTTTAGGGCAAAAAATGACAAAAACAGTATAATACAGAGATTTGACCCGTGGAACTGCAAAAGCACAGTTATAGTTATATGGCGTACCCCAGACTCTTTTAAACAGATATATTGGTGTCTGACAAGTCAGGGAGACACTATTACAGGTTATTTTTACGGTAAAAAATGCCCAAAACAGGATAATACAGAGATTTGACCCGTGGAACTGCAAAATCACAGTATTAATAAAGTGGCGTACACCAGACTCTTTTAAACAGATATATTGGTGTCTGACCAGTCAGGGAGACACTATTACAGGATTTTTTATGGCAAAAAATGACAAAAACAGAATAATACAGAGATTTAACCCATTGAACTGCAAAACCACAGTTGTATTTTTCTGGCCTATACCAGACACTTTTAAACAGATATATTGGTGTCTGACCAGTCAGGGAGACACTGTTACCATTTTTTTTTAGGGCAAAAAATGACAAAAAAAGTATAATACAGAGATTTGACCCGTGGAACTGCAAAAACAAAGTTCTAGTTTTCAGGCCTACACCAGACACTTTTAAACAGATATATTGGTGTCTGACCAGTCAGGGAAACACTATTACAGGTTTTTTCTATGGCAAAAAATGCCAAAAACAGAATAATACAGAGATTTGACTCGTGGACCTGCAAAACCACAGTTATAGTTATATGGCGTACCCCAGACTCTTTTAAACAGATATATTGGTGTCTGACAAGTCAGGGAGACACTATTACAGGTTTTTTTTACGGTAAAAAATGCCCATAATAGGATAATACAGAGATTTGACCCGAGAAACTGCAAAACCACAGTTATAGCTATGTGGCATACACCAGACTCTTTTAAACACATATATTGGTGTCTCACCAGTCATGGAGACACTATCACAGTTTTTTTCACGGCAAAAAATGCCAAAAACGGGATAATACAGAGATTTCACCCATGGAACTGCAAAACCACAGTTTTATATTTCTGGCCTACACCAGACTCTTTTAAACAGATATAATGGTGTCTGACCAGTCAGGGAGACACTATTACAGGTTTTTTCTAATGGCAAAAAATGCCAAAAAAGGATAATACAGAGATTTGACCCGTGGAACTGGAAAACCACAGTTCTATTTTTCTGGCCTACACCAGACTCTTTTAAACAGATATATTAGTGTCTGACCAGTCAGGGAGACACTATTACTGTTTTTTTATGGCAAAAAATGCCAAAAACAGGATAATACAGAGATTTGACCCGTGGAACTGCAAAACCACAGTTCTATTTTTCTGGCCTACACCAGACTCTTTTAAACATATATATTGGTGTCTCACCAGTCAGGGAGACACTATTACTGTTTTTTTTACGGCAAAAATGCCAAAAACAGGATAATACAGAGATTTGACCCCTGGAACTGCAAAATCATAGTTCTATTTTTCTGGCATACACCAGACTCTTTTAAACAGATATATTGGTGTCTGACCAGTCAGGGAGACACTATTACATTTTTTTACGGCAAAAAATGCCAAAAACAGGATAATACAGAGATTTGACCCGTGGTACTGCAAAATCACAGTGATAGTTATGTGGCGTACACCAGACTCTTTTAAACAGATATATTGGTTGTCTGACCAGTCAGGGAGACACTATTACACGTTTTTTTTACGGTAAAAAATGGCAAAAACAGGATAAAACAGAGATTTGACCCGTGGAACTGCAAAACCACAGTTCTATTTTTCTGGCCTATACCAGACACTTTTAAACTGATATATTGCTGTCTGACCAGTCAGGGAGACACTATTACAGTTTTTTAGGGCAAAAAATGACAAAAACAGGATAATACAGAGATTTGACCCGTGGAACTGCAAAACAACAGTTCTATTTTTCAGGCCTACACCAGACTCTTTTAAACAGATATATTGGTGTCTGACCAGTCAGGGAAACACTATTACAGTTTTTTTCTATGGCAAAAAATGCCAAAAACAGGATAATACAGAGATTTGACCCGTGGAACTGCAAAACCACAGTTCTATTTTTCTGGCCTATACAAGACACTTTTAAACAGATATATTGGTGTCTGACCAGTCAGGAAGACACTATTACAGTTTTTTTTATGGCAAAAAATGCCAAAAACACGATAATACAGAGATTTGACCCGTGGAACTGCAAAACCACAGTTATAGTTATGTGGCGTACACCAGACTCTTTTAAACAGATATATTGGTGCCTGACCAGTCAGGGAGACACTATTACAGGTTTTTTTTATGGCAAAAAATGCCAAAAACAGGATAATACAGAAATTTGACCCGTGGAACTGCAAAACCACAGTGCTATTTCTCTGGCCTACACCAGACTCTTTTAAACAGATATAATGGTGTCTGACCAGTCAGGGAGACACTATTACAGGTTTTTTCTTACGGCAAAAAATGCCAAAAACAGGATAATACAGAGATTTGACCCAGGGAACTGCAAAACCACAGTTCTATTTTTCTGGCCTACACCAGACTCTTTTAAACAGATATATTAGTGTCTGACCAGGGAGACACTATTATTGTTTTTTTATGGCAAAAAAATCCACAAACAGGATAATACAGAGATTTGATCCTTGGAACTGCAAAACCACAGTTCTATTTTTCTGGCCTACACCAGACTCTTTTAAACAGATATATTGGTGTCTGACCAGTCAGGGAGACACTACTACGTTTTTTTTTTATGGCAAAAAATGCCAAAACAGGATAATACAGAGATTTGACCCGTGGAACTGCAGAACCACAGTTCTATTTTTCTGGCCTACACCAGACTCTTTTAATCATATATATTGGTGTCTCACCAGTCAGGGAGACACTATTACAGTATTTTTTTACGGCAAAAATGCCAAAAACAGGATAATACAGAGATTTGACCCGTGGATCTGCAAAACCACAGTTCTATTTTTCTGGCCTACACCAGTTTCTTTTATACAGATATATTGGTGTCTGACCAGTCAGGGAGACACTATTACAGTTTTTTTTTACGACAAAAAATTCCAAAAGCAGGATAATACAGAGATTTGACCCGTGGAACTGCAAAATCACAGTTTTAGTAAAGTGGCGTACACCAGACTCTTTTAAACAGACATATTGGTGTCTGACCAGTCAGGGAGACACTATTACAGGTTTTTTTATGGCAAAAATGACAAAAACAGAATAATACAGAGATTTGATCTGTGGAACTGCAAAACCACAGTTCTATTTTTCTGGCCTAAACCAGACACTTTTAAACAGATATATCGGTGTCTGACCAGTCAGGGAGACACTGTTACCTTTTTTTTTAGGGCAAAAAAATGACAAAAACAGTATAATACAGAGATTTGACCCGTGGAACTGCAAATGCACAGTTTTAATTTTCAGGCCTACACCAGAATCTCTTAAACAGATATATTGGTGTCTGTCCAATCAGGGAAACACTATTACAGGTTTTTTCTATGGCAAAAAATGCCAAAAACAGGATAATACAGAGATTTGACCCGTGGAACTGCAAAACCACAGTTATAGTTATATGGCGTACACCAGACTCTTTTAAACAGATATATTGGTGTCTGACAAGTCAGGGAGACACTATTACAGGTTTTTTTTACGGTAAAAAATGCCCAGAACAGGATAATACAGAGATTTGACCCGAGAAACTGCAAAACCACAGTTATAGCTATGTGGCATACACCAGACTCTTTTAAACACATATATTGGTGTCTCACCAGTCATGGAGACACTATCACTGTTTTTTTCTCGGCAAAAAATGCCCAAAACAGGATAATACAGAGATTTGACCCGTGGAACTGCAAAATCACAGTATTAGTAAAGTGGCGTACACCAGACTCTTTTAAACAGATATATTGGTGTCTGACCAGTCAGGGAGACACTATTACAGGTTTTTTTTATGGCAAAAAATGACAAAAACAGAATAATACAGAGACTTGACCCGTGGAACTGCAAAACCACAGTTCTATTTTTCTGGCCTATACCAGACACTTTTAAACAGACATATTGGTGTCTGACCAGTCAGGGAGACACTGTTACCGTTTTTTTTAGGGCAAAAAATGACAAAAACAGTATAATACAGAGATTTGACCCGAGGAACTGCAAAAGCACAGTTCTAGTCTTCAGGCATACACCAGACTCTTTTAAACAGATATATTGGTGTCTGACCAGTCAGGGAAACACTATCACAGGTTTTTTCTATGGCAAAAAAATGCCAAAAACAGGATAATACAGAGATTTGACCCGTCGAACTGCAAAACCACAGTTATAGTTATATGGCGTACACCAGACTCTTTTAAACAGATATATTGGTGTCTGACAAGTCAGGGAGACACTATTACAGGTTTTTTTAACGGTAAAAAATGCCCAAAACAGGATAATACAGAGATTTGACCCGAGAAACTGCAAAACCACAGTTATAGCTATGTGGCATACACCAGACTCTTTTAAACACATATATTGGTGTCTCACCAGTCATGGAGACACTATCACTGTTTTTTTCACGGCAAAAAATGCCAAAAATAGGATAATACAGAGATTTGACCCATGGAACTGCAAAACCACAGTTTTATATTTTTGGCCTACACCAGACTCTTTTAAACAGATATAATGGTGTCTGACCAGTCAGGGAGACACTATTACAGGTTTTTTCTTACGGCAAAAAATGCCAAAAACAGGATAATACAGAGATTTGACCCGTGGAACTGCAAAACCACAGTTCTATTTTTCTAGCCTACACCAGACTCTTTTAAACAGATACATTAGTGTCTGACCAGTCAGGGAGACACTATTACTGTTTTTTTATGGCAAAAAATGCCACAAACAGGATAATACAGAGATTTGACCCTTGGAACTGCGAAACCACAGTTCTATTTTTCTGGCCTACACCAGACTCTTTTAAACAGATATATTGGTGTCTGACCAGTCAGGGAGACACTATTACAGTTTTTTTAGGGCAAGAAATGACAAAAACAGGATAATACAGAGATTTGATCCGTGGAACTGCAAAACAACAGTTCTATTTTTAAGGCTACACCAGACTCTTTTAAACAGATATATTGGTGTTTGACCAGTCAGGGAGACACTATTACAGGTTTTTTCTATGGCAAAAAATGCCAAAAACAGGATAATACAGAGATTTGACCCGTGGAACTGCAAAACCACAGTTCTATTTTTCTGGCCTATACCAGACACTTTTAAACAGATATATTGGTGTCTGACCAGTCAGGAAGACACTATTACAGTTTATTTATGGCAAAAAATGCCAAAAACAGGATAATACAGAGATTTGACCCATGGAACTGCAAAACCACAGTTCTATTTTTCTGATATACACCAGACTCTTTTAAACAGATATATTGGTGTCTGACCAGTCAGGGAGACACTATTACATTTTTTTTACGGCAAAAAATGCCAAAAACAGGATAATACAGATATTTGACCCGTGGAACTGCAAAATCACAGTGATAGTTATGTGGCGTACACCAGACTCTTTTAAACAGATATATTGCTGTCTGACCAGTCAGGGAGACACTATTACAGTTTTTTAGGGCAAAAAATGACAAAAACAGGATAATACAGAGATTTGACCCGTGGAACTGCAAAACAACAGTTCTATTTTTCAGGCCTACACCAGACTCTTTTAAACAGATATATTGGTGTCTGACCAGTCAGGAAGACACTATTACAGTTTTTTTTATGGCAAAAAATGCCAAAAACAGGATAATACAGAGATTTGACCCGTGGAACTGCAAAACCACAGTTATAGTTATGTGGCGTACACCAGACTCTTTTAAACAGATATATTGGTGCCTGACCAGTCAGGGAGACACTATTACAGGTTTTTTTTATGGCAAAAAATGCGAAAAACAGGATAATACAGAGATTTGACCCGTGGAACTGCAAAACCACAGTGCTATTTTTCTGGCCTACACCAGACTCTATTAAACAGATATATCGGTGTCTGACCCGTCAGGGAGACACTATTACAGTTTTTTTTCACGGCAAAAAATGCCAAAAACAGGATAATACAGAGATTTGACCCGTGGAACTGCAAAAGCACAGTTTTAATTTTCAGGCCTACACCAGACTCTCTTAAACAGATATATTGGTGTCTGACCAGTCAGGGAAACACTATTACAGGTTTTTTCTATGGCAAAAAATGCCAAAAACAGGATAATACAGAGATTTGACCCGTGGAACTGCAGAACCACAGTTCTATTTTTCTGGCCTACACCAGACTCTTTTAATCATATATATTGGTGTCTCACCAGTCAGGGAGACACTATTACAGTATTTTTTTACGGCAAAAATGCCAAAAACAGGATAATACAGAGATTTGACCCGTGGATCTGCAAAACCACAGTTCTATTTTTCTGGCCTACACCAGTTTCTTTTATACAGATATATTGGTGTCTGACCAGTCAGGGAGACACTATTACAGTTTTTTTTTACGACAAAAAATTCCAAAAGCAGGATAATACAGAGATTTGACCCGCGGAACTGCAAAATCACAGTTTTAGTAAAGTGGCGTACACCAGACTCTTTTAAACAGACATATTGGTGTCTGACCAGTCAGGGAGACACTATTACAGGTTTTTTTATGGCAAAAATGACAAAAACAGAATAATACAGAGATTTGATCTGTGGAACTGCAAAACCACAGTTCTATTTTTCTGGCCTAAACCAGACACTTTTAAACAGATATATCGGTGTCTGACCAGTCAGGGAGACACTGTTACCTTTTTTTTTAGGGCAAAAAAATGACAAAAACAGTATAATACAGAGATTTGACCCGTGGAACTGCAAATGCACAGTTTTAATTTTCAGGCCTACACCAGAATCTCTTAAACAGATATATTGGTGTCTGTCCAATCAGGGAAACACTATTACAGGTTTTTTCTATGGCAAAAAATGCCAAAAACAGGATAATACAGAGATTTGACCCGTGGAACTGCAAAACCACAGTTATAGTTATATGGCGTACACCAGACTCTTTTAAACAGATATATTGGTGTCTGACAAGTCAGGGAGACACTATTACAGGTTTTTTTTACGGTAAAAAATGCCCAGAACAGGATAATACAGAGATTTGACCCGAGAAACTGCAAAACCACAGTTATAGCTATGTGGCATACACCAGACTCTTTTAAACACATATATTGGTGTCTCACCAGTCATGGAGACACTATCACTGTTTTTTTCTCGGCAAAAAATGCCCAAAACAGGATAATACAGAGATTTGACCCGTGGAACTGCAAAATCACAGTATTAGTAAAGTGGCGTACACCAGACTCTTTTAAACAGATATATTGGTGTCTGACCAGTCAGGGAGACACTATTACAGGTTTTTTTTATGGCAAAAAATGACAAAAACAGAATAATACAGAGACTTGACCCGTGGAACTGCAAAACCACAGTTCTATTTTTCTGGCCTATACCAGACACTTTTAAACAGACATATTGGTGTCTGACCAGTCAGGGAGACACTGTTACCGTTTTTTTTAGGGCAAAAAATGACAAAAACAGTATAATACAGAGATTTGACCCGAGGAACTGCAAAAGCACAGTTCTAGTCTTCAGGCATACACCAGACTCTTTTAAACAGATATATTGGTGTCTGACCAGTCAGGGAAACACTATCACAGGTTTTTTCTATGGCAAAAAAATGCCAAAAACAGGATAATACAGAGATTTGACCCGTCGAACTGCAAAACCACAGTTATAGTTATATGGCGTACACCAGACTCTTTTAAACAGATATATTGGTGTCTGACAAGTCAGGGAGACACTATTACAGGTTTTTTTAACGGTAAAAAATGCCCAAAACAGGATAATACAGAGATTTGACCCGAGAAACTGCAAAACCACAGTTATAGCTATGTGGCATACACCAGACTCTTTTAAACACATATATTGGTGTCTCACCAGTCATGGAGACACTATCACTGTTTTTTTCACGGCAAAAAATGCCAAAAATAGGATAATACAGAGATTTGACCCATGGAACTGCAAAACCACAGTTTTATATTTTTGGCCTACACCAGACTCTTTTAAACAGATATAATGGTGTCTGACCAGTCAGGGAGACACTATTACAGGTTTTTTCTTACGGCAAAAAATGCCAAAAACAGGATAATACAGAGATTTGACCCGTGGAACTGCAAAACCACAGTTCTATTTTTCTAGCCTACACCAGACTCTTTTAAACAGATACATTAGTGTCTGACCAGTCAGGGAGACACTATTACTGTTTTTTTATGGCAAAAAATGCCACAAACAGGATAATACAGAGATTTGACCCTTGGAACTGCGAAACCACAGTTCTATTTTTCTGGCCTACACCAGACTCTTTTAAACAGATATATTGGTGTCTGACCAGTCAGGGAGACACTATTACAGTTTTTTTAGGGCAAGAAATGACAAAAACAGGATAATACAGAGATTTGATCCGTGGAACTGCAAAACAACAGTTCTATTTTTAAGGCTACACCAGACTCTTTTAAACAGATATATTGGTGTTTGACCAGTCAGGGAGACACTATTACAGGTTTTTTCTATGGCAAAAAATGCCAAAAACAGGATAATACAGAGATTTGACCCGTGGAACTGCAAAACCACAGTTCTATTTTTCTGGCCTATACCAGACACTTTTAAACAGATATATTGGTGTCTGACCAGTCAGGAAGACACTATTACAGTTTATTTATGGCAAAAAATGCCAAAAACAGGATAATACAGAGATTTGACCCATGGAACTGCAAAACCACAGTTCTATTTTTCTGATATACACCAGACTCTTTTAAACAGATATATTGGTGTCTGACCAGTCAGGGAGACACTATTACATTTTTTTTACGGCAAAAAATGCCAAAAACAGGATAATACAGATATTTGACCCGTGGAACTGCAAAATCACAGTGATAGTTATGTGGCGTACACCAGACTCTTTTAAACAGATATATTGCTGTCTGACCAGTCAGGGAGACACTATTACAGTTTTTTAGGGCAAAAAATGACAAAAACAGGATAATACAGAGATTTGACCCGTGGAACTGCAAAACAACAGTTCTATTTTTCAGGCCTACACCAGACTCTTTTAAACAGATATATTGGTGTCTGACCAGTCAGGAAGACACTATTACAGTTTTTTTTATGGCAAAAAATGCCAAAAACAGGATAATACAGAGATTTGACCCGTGGAACTGCAAAACCACAGTTATAGTTATGTGGCGTACACCAGACTCTTTTAAACAGATATATTGGTGCCTGACCAGTCAGGGAGACACTATTACAGGTTTTTTTTATGGCAAAAAATGCGAAAAACAGGATAATACAGAGATTTGACCCGTGGAACTGCAAAACCACAGTGCTATTTTTCTGGCCTACACCAGACTCTATTAAACAGATATATCGGTGTCTGACCCGTCAGGGAGACACTATTACAGTTTTTTTTCACGGCAAAAAATGCCAAAAACAGGATAATACAGAGATTTGACCCGTGGAACTGCAAAAGCACAGTTTTAATTTTCAGGCCTACACCAGACTCTCTTAAACAGATATATTGGTGTCTGACCAGTCAGGGAAACACTATTACAGGTTTTTTCTATGGCAAAAAATGCCAAAAACAGGATAATACAGAGATTTGACCCGTGGAACTGTAAAACCACAGTTATAGTTATATGGTGTACACCAGACTCTTTTAAACAGATATATTGGTGTCTGACAAGTCAGGGAGACACTATTACAGGTTTTTTTAACGGTAAAAAATGCCCAAAACAGGATAATACAGAGATTTGACCCGAGAAACTGCAAAACCACAGTTATAGCTATGTGGCATACACCAGACTCTTTTAAACACATATATTGGTGTCTCACCAGTCATGGAGACACTATCACTGTTTTTTTCACGGCAAAAAATGCCAAAAATAGGATAATACAGAGATTTGACCCATGGAACTGCAAAACCACAGTTTTATATTTTTGGCCTACACCAGACTCTTTTAAACAGATATAATGGTGTCTGACCAGTCAGGGAGACACTATTACAGGTTTTTTCTTACGGCAAAAAATGCCAAAAACAGGATAATACAGAGATTTGACCCGTGGAACTGCAAAACCACAGTTCTATTTTTCTAGCCTACACCAGACTCTTTTAAACAGATACATTAGTGTCTGACCAGTCAGGGAGACACTATTACTGTTTTTTTATGGCAAAAAATGCCACAAACAGGATAATACAGAGATTTGACCCTTGGAACTGCGAAACCACAGTTCTATTTTTCTGGCCTACACCAGACTCTTTTAAACAGATATATTGGTGTCTGACCAGTCAGGGAGACACTATTACAGTTTTTTTAGGGCAAGAAATGACAAAAACAGGATAATACAGAGATTTGATCCGTGGAACTGCAAAACAACAGTTCTATTTTTAAGGCTACACCAGACTCTTTTAAACAGATATATTGGTGTTTGACCAGTCAGGGAGACACTATTACAGGTTTTTTCTATGGCAAAAAATGCCAAAAACAGGATAATACAGAGATTTGACCCGTGGAACTGCAAAACCACAGTTCTATTTTTCTGGCCTATACCAGACACTTTTAAACAGATATATTGGTGTCTGACCAGTCAGGAAGACACTATTACAGTTTATTTATGGCAAAAAATGCCAAAAACAGGATAATACAGAGATTTGACCCATGGAACTGCAAAACCACAGTTCTATTTTTCTGATATACACCAGACTCTTTTAAACAGATATATTGGTGTCTGACCAGTCAGGGAGACACTATTACATTTTTTTTACGGCAAAAAATGCCAAAAACAGGATAATACAGATATTTGACCCATGGAACTGCAAAATCACAGTGATAGTTATGTGGCGTACACCAGACTCTTTTAAACAGATATATTGCTGTCTGACCAGTCAGGGAGACACTATTACAGTTTTTTAGGGCAAAAAATGACAAAAACAGGATAATACAGAGATTTGACCCGTGGAACTGCAAAACAACAGTTCTATTTTTCAGGCCTACACCAGACTCTTTTAAACAGATATATTGGTGTCTGACCAGTCAGGAAGACACTATTACAGTTTTTTTTATGGCAAAAAATGCCAAAAACAGGATAATACAGAGATTTGACCCGTGGAACTGCAAAACCACAGTTATAGTTATGTGGCGTACACCAGACTCTTTTAAACAGATATATTGGTGCCTGACCAGTCAGGGAGACACTATTACAGGTTTTTTTTATGGCAAAAAATGCGAAAAACAGGATAATACAGAGATTTGACCCGTGGAACTGCAAAACCACAGTGCTATTTTTCTGGCCTACACCAGACTCTATTAAACAGATATATCGGTGTCTGACCCGTCAGGGAGACACTATTACAGTTTTTTTTCACGGCAAAAAATGCCAAAAACAGGATAATACAGAGATTTGACCCGTGGAACTGCAAAAGCACAGTTTTAATTTTCAGGCCTACACCAGACTCTCTTAATCAGATATATTGGTGTCTGACCAGTCAGGGAAACACTATTACAGGTTTTTTCTATGGCAAAAAATGCCAAAAACAGGATAATACAGAGATTTGACCCGTGGAACTGCAAAACCACAGTTATAGTTATATGGCGTACACCAGACTCTTTTAAACAGATATATTGGTGTCTGACAAGTCAGGGAGACACTATTACAGGTTTTTTTTACGGTAAAAAATGCCCAGAACAGGATAATACAGAGATTTGACCCGAGAAACTGCAAAACCACAGTTATAGCTATGTGGCATACACCAGACTCTTTTAAACACATATATTGGTGTCTCACCAGTCATGGAGACACTATCACTGTTTTTTTCTCGGCAAAAAATGCCCAAAGCAGGATAATACAGAGATTTGACCCGTGGAACTGCAAAATCACAGTATTAGTAAAGTGGCGTACACCAGACTCTTTTAAACAGATATATTGGTGTCTGACCAGTCAGGGAGACACTATTACAGGTTTTTTTTATGGCAAAAAATGACAAAAACAGAATAATACAGAGACTTGACCCGTGGAACTGCAAAACCACAGTTCTATTTTTCTGGCCTATACCAGACACTTTTAAACAGACATATTGGTGTCTGACCAGTCAGGGAGACACTGTTACCGTTTTTTTTAGGGCAAAAAATGACAAAAACAGTATAATACAGAGATTTGACCCGAGGAACTGCAAAAGCACAGTTCTAGTCTTCAGGCATACACCAGACTCTTTTAAACAGATATATTGGTGTCTGACCAGTCAGGGAAACACTATCACAGGTTTTTTCTATGGCAAAAAAATGCCAAAAACAGGATAATACAGAGATTTGACCCGTCGAACTGCAAAACCACAGTTATAGTTATATGGCGTACACCAGACTCTTTTAAACAGATATATTGGTGTCTGACAAGTCAGGGAGACACTATTACAGGTTTTTTTAACGGTAAAAAATGCCCAAAACAGGATAATACAGAGATTTGACCCGAGAAACTGCAAAACCACAGTTATAGCTATGTGGCATACACCAGACTCTTTTAAACACATATATTGGTGTCTCACCAGTCATGGAGACACTATCACTGTTTTTTTCACGGCAAAAAATGCCAAAAATAGGATAATACAGAGATTTGACCCATGGAACTGCAAAACCACAGTTTTATATTTTTGGCCTACACCAGACTCTTTTAAACAGATATAATGGTGTCTGACCAGTCAGGGAGACACTATTACAGGTTTTTTCTTACGGCAAAAAATGCCAAAAACAGGATAATACAGAGATTTGACCCATGGAACTGCAAAACCACAGTTCTATTTTTCTAGCCTACACCAGACTCTTTTAAACAGATACATTAGTGTCTGACCAGTCAGGGAGACACTATTACTGTTTTTTTATGGCAAAAAATGCCACAAACAGGATAATACAGAGATTTGACCCTTGGAACTGCGAAACCACAGTTCTATTTTTCTGGCCAACACCAGACTCTTTTAAACAGATATATTGGTGTCTGACCAGTCAGGGAGACACTATTACAGTTTTTTTAGGGCAAGAAATGACAAAAACAGGATAATACAGAGATTTGATCCGTGGAACTGCAAAACAACAGTTCTATTTTTAAGGCTACACCAGACTCTTTTAAACAGATATATTGGTGTTTGACCAGTCAGGGAGACACTATTACAGGTTTTTTCTATGGCAAAAAATGCCAAAAACAGGATAATACAGAGATTTGACCCGTGGAACTGCAAAACCACAGTTCTATTTTTCTGGCCTATACCAGACACTTTTAAACAGATATATTGGTGTCTGACCAGTCAGGAAGACACTATTACAGTTTATTTATGGCAAAAATGCCAAAAACAGGATAATACAGAGATTTGACCCATGGAACTGCAAAACCACAGTTCTATTTTTCTGATATACACCAGACTCTTTTAAACAGATATATTGGTGTCTGACCAGTCAGGGAGACACTATTACATTTTTTTTACGGCAAAAAATGCCAAAAACAGGATAATACAGATATTTGACCCGTGGAACTGCAAAATCACAGTGATAGTTATGTGGCGTACACCAGACTCTTTTAAACAGATATATTGCTGTCTGACCAGTCAGGAAGACACTATTACAGTTTTTTAGGGCAAAAAATGACAAAAACAGGATAATACAGAGATTTGACCCGTGGAACTGCAAAACAACAGTTCTATTTTTCAGGCCTACACCAGACTCTTTTAAACAGATATATTGGTGTCTGACCAGTCAGGAAGACACTATTACAGTTTTTTTTATGGCAAAAAATGCCAAAAACAGGATAATACAGAGATTTGACCCGTGGAACTGCAAAACCACAGTTATAGTTATGTGGTGTACACCAGACTCTTTTAAACAGATATATTGCTGTCTGACCAGTCAGGAAGACACTATTACAGTTTTTTAGGGCAAAAAATGACAAAAACAGGATAATACAGAGATTTGACCCGTGGAACTGCAAAACAACAGTTCTATTTTTCAGGCCTACACCAGACTCTTTTAAACAGATATATTGGTGTCTGACCAGTCAGGAAGACACTATTACAGTTTTTTTTATGGCAAAAAATGCCAAAAACAGGATAATACAGAGATTTGACCCGTGGAACTGCAAAACCACAGTTATAGTTATTTGGCGTACACCAGACTCTTTTAAACAGATATATTGGTGCCTGACCAGTCAGGGAGACACTATTACAGGTTTTTTTTATGGCAAAAAATGCCCAAAACAGGATAATACAGAGATTTGACCCGTGGAACTGCAAAACCACAGTGCTATTTTTCTGGCCTACACCAGACTCTATTAAACAGATATATCGGTGTCTGACCCGTCAGGGAGACACTATTACAGTTTTTTTTCACGGCAAAATATGCCAAAAACAGGATAATACAGAGATTTGACCCTTGGAACTACAAAACCATAGTTCTGTTTTTCTGGCCTACACCAGACTCTTTTAAACAGATATATTGGTGTCTGACCAGTCAGGGAGACACTATTACAGTTTTTTTAGGGCAAGAAATGACAAAAACAGGATAATACAGAGATTTGATCCGTGGAACTGCAAAACAACAGTTCTATTTTTAAGGCTACACCAGACTCTTTCAAACAGATATATTGGTGTCTGACCAGTCAGGGAGACACAAATACTGTTTTTTTTACGGCAAAAAATGCCAAAAACAGGATAATACAGAGATTTCACCCGTGGAACTGCAAAGCCACAGTTTTATATTTCTGGCCTACACCAGACTCTTTTAAACAGATATAATGGTGTCTGACCAGTCAGGGAGACACTATTACAGGTTTTTTCTTACGACAAAAATGCCAAAAACAGTATAATACAGAGATTTGACCCGTGGAACTGCAAAACCACAGTTCTATTTTTCTGGCCTACACCAGACTCTTTTAAACAGATATATTAGTGTCTGACCAGTCAGGGAGACAGTATTACTGTTTTTTTATGGCAAAAAATGCCACAAACAGGATAATACAGAGATTAGACCCTTGGAACTGCAAAACCACAGTTCTATTTTTCTGGCCTACACCAGACTTTTTTAAACAGATATATTGGTGTCTGACCAGTCAGGGAGACACTACTGCATTTTTTTTTATGGCAAAAAATGCCAAAACAGGATAATACAGAGATTTGACCCATGGAACTGCAAAACCACAGTTCTATTTTTCTGGCCTACACAAGACTCTTTTAATCATATATATTGGTGTCTCACCAGTCAGGGAGACACTATTACAGTATTTTTTTACGGCAAAAATGCCAAAAACAGGATAATACAGAGATTTGACCCGTGGATCTGCAAAACCTCAGTTCTATTTTTCTGGCCTACACCAGATTCTTTTATACAGATATATTGGTGTCTGACCAGTCAGGGAGACACTATTACAGTTTTTTTTTACGACAAAAAATGCCAAAAGCAGGATAATAGAGAGATTTGACCTGTGGAACTGCAAAACCACACTTATAGTTATATGGCGTACACCAGACTCTTTTAAACAGATATATTGGTGTCTGACAAGTCAGGGAGACACTATTACAGGTTTTTTTTACGGTAAAAAATGCCCAAAACAGGATAATACAGAGATTTGACTCGTGGAACTGGAAAATCACAGTAATAGTAAAGTGGCGTACACCAGACTCTTTTAAACAGATATATTGGTGTCTGACCAGTCAGGGAGACACTATTACAAGTTTTTTTTATGGCAAAAAATGACAAAAACAGAATAATACAGAGATTTGACCTGTGGAACTGCAAAACCACAGTTCTATTTTTCTGGCCTATACCAGACATTTTTAAACAGATATATTGGTGTCTGACCAGTCAGGGAGACACTGTTACCGTTTTTTTTAGGGCAAAAAAATGACAAAAACAGTATAATACAGAGATTTGACCCGAGAAACTGCAAAAGGACAGTTCCAGTCTTAAGGCCTACACCAGACTCTTTTAAACAGATATATTGGTGTCCGACCAGTCAGGGAAACACTATTACAGGTTTTTTCTTTGGCAAAAAATGCCAAAAACAGGATAATACAGAGATTTGACCCGTGGAACTGCAAAACCACAGTTATAGTTATATGGCGTACACCAGACTCTTTTAAACAGATATATTGGTGTCTGACAAGTCAGGGAGACACTATTACAGTTTTTTTTTACGGTAAAAAATGCCCAAAACAGGATAATACAGAGATTTGACCAGTGGAACTGGAAAATCACAGTATTAGTAAAGTGGCGTACACCAGACTCTTTTAAACAGATATATTGGTGTCTGACCAGTCAGGGAGACACTATTACAAGTTTTTTTTATGGCAAGAAATGACAAAAACAGAATAATACAGAGATTTGACCTGTGGAACTGCAAAACCACAGTTCTATTTTTCTGGCCTATACCAGACATTTTTAAACAGATATATTGGTGTCTGACCAGTCAGGGAGACACTGTTACCGTTTTTTTTAGGGCAAAAAATGACAAAAACAGTATAATACAGAGATTTGACCCGAGAAACTGCAAAAGCACAGTTCTAGTCTTAAGTAGAGATGAGCGGTGTTCGACTAGAACTGTTCGCCAATCTCAAATTCGAGCTGTTTTGGGCGGTGTTCGAGTTGTTCGACGAACCCGAACGATTTGCAAAAAATTCGGCTGTTCGAGGTTATGTTCGATAACTGTTCGTGCACCAAAAGCGTGTCCTGCATGTCTGGTGCTATTTAGAGCACCAATCATGCAGGGATTGTCTGCCACTCACTGTAATGCCACAGCCATGGTGGTTGTGGCATTACAGTGATTGCCCAAATCGATGGGAACAGTGCCAACAGTGAAACATGAAAAGCCGGCAATTCAGCAGCGGCATACACCGGTACCCGACAATTTAGAACCGAAAGAATAGAGCTTCACACATAGATTAGATAGATATAAACATGTCAGCCACATATATACGAAGTACAGTGAAAGTGCTGCTTACTGTACTTGTCATTTAGCGTAAAGGATTTATCAAAAAAAATAATAGTGTTTTCATGCACCGTCTCTTTAAAAAAGCCGGCCGGCAATTCAGCAGCGGTACCCGACAATTTAGAATAGAAGGAATAGAGAATCACACATAGATTAGATAGATAGAAACATGTCAGTCACATATATATGAAGTACAGTGACAGTGTTGATTACTGTACTTGTCATTTAGTGTAAAGGATTTATCAAAAAAAATAATAGTGTTTTCATGCACCGTCTCTTTAAAAAAGCCGGCCGGCAATTCAGCATCTGTACCCAACAATTTAGAATAGAAGGAATAGAGAATCACACATAGATTAGATAGATAGAAACATGTCAGTCACATATATATGAAGTACAGTGACAGTGTTGCTTACTGTACTTGTCATTTAGTGTAAAGGATTTATTAAAAAAAATAATAGTGTTTTCATGCACCGTCTCTTTAAAAAAGCCGGCTGGCAATTCAGCATATGTACCCAACAATTTAGAATAGAAGGAATAGAGAATCACACATAGATTAGATAGATAGAAACATGTCAGTCACATATATATGAAGTACAGTGACAGTGTTGATTACTGTTCTTGTCATTTAGTGTAAAGGATTTATCAAAAAAAATAATAGTGTTTTCATGCACCGTCTCTTTAAAAAAGCCGGCCGGCAATTCAGCATCTGTACCCGACAATTTATAACAGAAGGAATAGAGAATCACACATAGATTAGATAGATAGAAACATGTCAGTCACATATATATGAAGTACAGTGACAGTGTTGCTTACTGTACTTGTCATTTAGTGTAAAGGATTTATTAAAAAAAATAATAGTGTTTTCATGCACCGTCTCTTTAAGAAAGCCGGCCGGCAATTCAGCATCTGTACCCGACAATTTTTAACAGACAGAATAGAGCTTCACACATAGATTACATAGATAGAAACATGTCAGTCACATATATATGAAGTACAGTGACAGTGTTGGTTACTGTACTTGTCATTTAGTATTAAAATAAAGGATTTATTATTAAAAAAATTGGCGTGGGGTTCCCCTTAATTTTAGGCTCTAGCGGAGGTTAAGCAGACAGCTGGGGCAGATGTTTGAAGCCTGGGAAGGGGGTAATACCCACGGAGCTTCCCAGGCTACTAATATCAGCCCCCAGCTGAATACATAGCCTTTACTAGCTATTAAAATGGGGGACCCCCCCAAAAAAATGACGTGGGGTCCCCCCTAATTTAATAGCTAGCAAAGGCTAGGCAGACAGCTGGGGGCTGATATTAATAGCCCAGGAAGGGTGCCATGAATATTGGCCCCCTCCCAGGCTAGAAACACCAGCCGTCAGCCGCCCCAGAAATGGC
The DNA here is from genome assembly GCF_046119375.1 of Phyllobates terribilis. NCBI lineage: Eukaryota > Metazoa > Chordata > Amphibia > Anura > Dendrobatidae > Phyllobates > Phyllobates terribilis. The sequence continues at coordinate 89,257,703 of NW_027362765.1, read as the reverse complement.
GCATTCATAGGATGCGCCAATTCTGGCACTTAGCCTCGCTCTTCCACGCTGCCCTGGTGCGGTGGCAGGGGGTAATAGGGCTGGGGTTGATGTCAGCTTATAATGCCAGCTGACATCAAGCCCAGGTTAGTAATGGAGAGGCGTCTATAAGACACCCCCATTACTAACCCCATAGTCAAAGTTAAAAAAAACACAAACACCCAGAATAAAGTCCTTTAATTGAAATAAAGACACAATTCTTTATTGTTCTAAATTAAACCATACTTACCATCACGCCCATTCCAGCTGAAGCCAACGATCTCCTGTAATAAAAATAAAATAATAAAGCAACCTCATCCTTACCTTTCCATGGTTCCCACGACAGCTTCAGCTCTGCTACAACGAGATGACAGGCTGGACCGCAGCAGAACGCCGCCATCCAGCCTGTCATCCCGCAGACACTGAGAAGCGCAGGCTTGCTTGCGCTCTGCAGTGTCTGGCTGTGACGGCATAAAGATGAGACGAGTTCATGTCCAATGAACTCGGCGCACCTCATGCACGTCACTTACAGCGTGGGAGAATTCTCACGCTGAAGCGCTGAGTGCAGGAGAATTTTCCCACGCTGTCAGTGAGGTGCATGAGGTGAGCTGAGTTCATTGGACATGAGCTCACCTCATGCACGTCACTGACAGCGTGGGACAATTCTCCTGCACTCAGCACTTCAGCGTGAGAATTTTCCCACGCTGTCAGTGACGTGCATGAGGTGAGCTGAGTTCATTGGACATGAACTCGGCTCATCTGGATGCCGTCACAGCGAGACACTGAGGAGCGCAAGCATGCCTGCTCTTCTCAGTGTCTGCGGCATGACAGGCTGGATGGCAGCGTTCTGCTGCGGTCCAGCCTGTCATCTCGATGTAGCAGAGCTGAAGCTGTCGTGGGAACCATGGAAAGGTAAGGATGAGGTTGGTTTATTATTTTTCTTTTATTGCAGGAGATCGTTGGCTTCAGCTGTAATGGGCGTGATGGTAAGTATAGTTTAATTTAGAACAATAAAGAATTGTGTGTTTATTTCAATTAAAGGACTTTATTCTGGGTGTTGTGTTTTTTTTAAATACTTTACTAGAAATTCATGGCGGTCATGTCTAATACTGGCGTGACCCCATGAATTTTGGGCTTGGGGCCAGCTGATAATACCAAGCTGGCCCTAACCCCTTTATTACCCAGTGAGCCACCGCACCAGGGCCCTGGATGAGTTGGGTACAGCGCCAGAAGATGGCGCTTCTATGAACGCGCCATTTTCCGGGGTGGCTGCGGACTGCAATTTGCAGCGGGGGGGGGGCCAGAAAGCTTGGGCCTCCCTGCGCTGCAGATTCCAGCCCCCAGCTGCCTAGTTGTACCTGGCTGGACACAAAAATAGGGCGAAGCCCCACGTATTTTTTTTTTAATTATTTCATGAAATTCATGAAATAATTAAGAAAAAAAGGCCTTCCCTATATTGTTGTGTCCGGCCAGGTACAAATAGGCAGCTGGTGGTTGGGGGCAGCCCATTCCTGCCTGCTGTACCTGGCTGGACACAAATATAGTGCGAAGCCCCACTTCAATTTTTTTAAATTATTTCAGGAAATTCATGAAATAATTAAAAAAAAATTGACGTGGGGCTTCGCACTATATTTGTGTCCAGTCAGGTGCAGCAGGCAGGAACGGGCTGCCCCCAACCACCAGCTGCCTATTTGTACCTGGCCGGACACAACAATATAGGGAAGCCCTTTTTTTCTTAATTATTTCATGAAATAATTTAAAGAAAATTGACGTGGGGCTTCGCCCTGTTTTTGTGTCCAGCCAGGTACAACTATGCAGCTGGGGGCTGGAATCTGCAGCGCAGGGAGGCCCAAGCTTTCTGGGCCACCCCCGCTGCAAATTGCAGTCCGCAGCCACCCCGGAAAATGGCGCGTTCATAGAAGCGCCATCTTCTGGCGCTGTACCCAACTCATCCAGGGCCCTGATGCGGTGGCTCACTGGGTAATAAAGGGGTTAGGGCCAGCTTGGCATTATCAGCTGGCCCTAAGCCCAAAATTCATGGGGTCACGCCAATATTAGACATGACCACCATGAATTTCTAGTAAAGTATTTAAAAAAAACACAACACCCAGAAAAAAGTCCTTTAATTGAAATAAACACACAATTCTTTATTGTTCTAAATTAAACCATACTTACCATCACACCCATTCCAGCTGAAGCCAACGATCTCCTGAAATAAAAGAAAAATAATAAAGCAACATCATCCTTACCTTTCCGTGGTTCCCATGACAGCTTCAGCTCTGCTACATCGAGATGACAGGCTGGACCGCAGCAGAACGCTGCCATCCAGCCTGTCATCCCGCAGACACTGAGAAGCGCAGGCTTGCTTGCGCTCCACAGTGTCTCTCTGTGAGGGCATCCAGATGAGCCGAGTTAATGTCCAATGAACTCGGCTCACCTCATGCACGTCACTGACAGCGTGGGAAAATTCTCCTGCACTCAGCGCTTCAGCGTGGGAGAATTCTCACGCTGAAGCGCTGAGTGCAGGAGAATTCTCCCACGCTGTCAGTGACGTGCAGGAGGTGAGCTGAGTTCATTGGACATGAGCTCACGTTATGCACGTCACTGACAGCGTGGGAAAATTCTCCTGCACTCAGCGCTTCAGCGTGGGAGAATTCTCACACTGAAGCGCTGAGTGCAGGAGAATTCTCCCACGCTGTCAGTGACGTGCAGGAGGTGAGCTGAGTTCATTGGACATGAGCTCACCTTATGCACGTCACTGACAGCGTGGGAGAATTCTCCTGCACTCAGCGCTTCAGCGTGAGAATTTTCCCACGCTGTCAGTGACGTGCATGAGGTGCGCCGAGTTCATTGGACATGAACTCGTCTCATCTTTATGCCGTCACAGCCAGACACTGCAGAGCGCAAGCAAGCCTGCGCTTCTCAGTGTCTGCGGGATGACAGGCTGGATGGCGGCGTTCTGCTGCGGTCCAGCCTGTCATCTCGATGTAGCAGAGCTGAAGCTGTCGTGGGAACCATGGAAAGGTAAGGATGATGTTGCTTTATTATTTTTCTTTTATTGCAGGAGATCGTTGGCTTCAGCTGGAATGGGCGTGATGGTAAGTATGGTTTAATTTAGAACAATAAAGGATTGTGTCTTTATTTCAATTAAAGGACTTTATTCTGGGTGTTTGTGTTTTCTTTTAACTTTGACTATGGGGTTAGTAATGGGGGTGTCTTATAGACGCCTCTCCATTACTAACCTGGGCTTGATGTCAGCTGGCATTATAAGCTGACATCAACCCCAGCCCTATTACCCCCTGCCACCGCACCAGGGCAGCGTGGAAGAGCGAGGCAAAGTGCCAGAATTGGCGCATCCTCTGAATGCGCCATTTCTGGGGCGGCTGACGGCTGGTGTTTCTAGCCTGGGAGGGGGCCAATATTCATGGCACCCTTCCTGGGCTATTAATATCAGCCCCCAGCTGTCTGCCTAGCCTTTGCTAGCTATTAAATTAGGGGGGACCCCACGTCATTTTTTTGGGGGGGTCCCCCATTTTAATAGCTAGTAAAGGCTATGTATTCAGCTGGGGGCTCATATTAGTAGCCTGGGAAGCTCCGTGGGTATTACCCCCTTCCCAGGCTTCAAACATCTGCCCCAGCTGTCTGCTTAACCTCCGCTAGAGACTAAAATTAAGGGGAACCCCACGCCAATTTTTTTTAATAATAAATCCTTTATTTTAATACTAAATGACAAGTACAGTAACCAACACTATCACTGTACTTCATATATATGTGACTGACATGTTTCTATCTATCTAATCTATGTGTGAAGCTCTATTCTGTCTGTTATAAATTGTCGGGTACAGATGCTGAATTGCCGGCCGGCTTTTTTAAAGAGACGGTGCATGAAAACACTATTACTTTTTTTAATAAATCCTTTACACTAAATGCCAAGTACAGTAAGCAACATTGTCACTGTACTTCATATATATGTGACTGACATGTTTCTATCTATCTAATCTATGTGTGAAGCTCTATTCTGTCTGTTATAAATTGTCGGGTACAGATGCTGAATTGCCGGCCGGCTTTTTTAAAGAGACGGTGCATGAAAACACTATTACTTTTTTTAATAAATCCTTTACACTAAATGACAAGTACAGTAACCAACACTATCACTGTACTTCATATATATGTGACTGACATGTTTCTATCTATCTAATCTCATAGAATCATAGAATCATAGAATGGTTGAGTTGGAAGGGACCTCCTGGGTCATCTGGTCCAACCCCCTGCTCAAAGCAGGATTCACTAGATCATCTCAGACAGATGTCTGTCCAGCCTCTGTTTGAAGACGTCCATTGAAGGGGAACTCACCACCTCTCGTGGCAGCCTGTTCCACTCATTAATCACCCTAACTGTCAAAAAGTTTTTTCTAATATCTAATCTGTGTCTCCTCCCATTTAGTTTCATCCCATTGCTTCTAGTCTTTCCTTGTGCAAATGAGAATAAAGATGATCCTTCTACAATGTGACAGCCCTTGACATATTTGTAGACAGCTATTAAGTCTCCTCTCAGTCTTCTTTTTTGCAAGCTAAACATTCCCAAATCCTGCAACCGTTCCTCATAGGACATGGTTTGCAGACCAGTCACCATTCTGGTCGCTCTTCTCTGAACTTGCTCCAGTTTGTCTATGTCTTTTTTAAAATGTGGTGCCCAAAACTGTACACAGTATTCCAGATGAGGTCTGACCAAAGAGGAGTAAAGACCGATAATGACTTCACGTGATCTAGACTGTATGCTTCTGTTAATACATCCCAGAATTGTATTTGCCTTTTTTGCTGCTGCATCACACTGTTGACTCATGTTTAGTCTATGATCTATTAGTATACCTAAGTCTTTTTCACATGTACTGTTGCTTAGCTCTATTCCTCCCATTCTGTATATGCTTTTTTCATTTTTATTGCCCAGATGTAGTACTTTGCATTTTTCCCTGTTAAAAACCATTCTGTTGGTTGCTGCCCACTGCTCCAGTTTATTTAGGTCTTTTTGAATCCTCTCACTCTCTTCTCTAGTATTAGCTATCCCTCCTAGCTTTGTGTCATCAGCAAATTTAATCAGTTTACCCTCAATTCCTTCATCTAAATCATTGATAAAGATGTTGAACAATACAGGTCCCAGGACGGAGCCCTGTGGTACCCCACTTGAGACATTCATCCAGCTGGATGTGAAGCCATTTACAACCACCCTTTGAGTCCGATCACTAAGCCAGTTATGAATCCACCTAACAGTTGCCTGGTCCATTGCATACTTGGTCATTTTTTCAATAAGGATGGTGTGAGATACTTTGTCAAATGCTTTGCTGAAGTCAAGATATACTATATCTACAGCATTTCCCTGATCCACCCAGTCAGTGATTCTGTCATAGAAGGAAATTAAGTTAGTCTGACATGACTTGTTAGTTACAAACCCATGCTGACTCTGGTTAATCACTTCATTCTTATCCATGTACTTACATACATGTTGTTTAATAATTTGTTCAAAGATCTTTCCTGGTATAGAAGTCAGACTCACCGGCCTATAGTTCCCTGGGTCCACCTTCTTCCCCTTTTTGAAGATAGGAACAACATTTGCTCTTCTCCAGTCTTCTGGGACTTCTCCTGTTCTCCAAGAATTTTCAAAGATTATGGAGAGTGGTTCTAAAATTTCTTCTACGATCTCCTTCAGTACTCTGGGGTGTAATTCATCTGGACCTGGAGACTTGAACTCATTTATGTTAGCTAAATATTCCCTCACAATCTTTCTGTTTACAGATAACTTTGATTCCTCTATTCCTTTAAAAGGACAGTGAAGATCAGTTGATGTTACATTTTCTTTCTGAGAGAAAACAGATGCAAAATAGGAATTAAAAAGTTCGGCCTTCTCAACATCCTCTCTTACCATTTCTCCATTTTCATCCTGTAAAAATCCTATAGCATCTTTGACTTTTCTTTTACTTTTGACATACCCCCAAAATCCTTTTTTATTGCTTTTGACATCTCTTGCAAGCCTTAATTCATTGTCAGCTTTAGCTAACCTGATACGTGCCCTGCAGGATCTGCAGACTGCATTATAATCTTCTTTAGATATGCCTCCCTCTTTCCATTTAATAAACATTTCTTTCTTTCTTTTTAGCATGTGTTTAAGTTCTGTGTTCATCCATCCTGGTTTCCTTAAATGCTTCCCATTCTTCCTACTTTTCGGGATTGTTAACGATTGTGCTTTGAGAATCTCATTTTTAAAAATTTCCCATCCTTCCTGGACATTTTTGTCCTTAAGGACATCCAGCCATTGGATCCCTCCTATTCTCTTTCTGAGTCTCTTAAAATCTGCCTTTCTAAAATCTAACCTTGAAGTTTGAGTCTTCACATGTCTTCCTCCTCTAGTTATCCAAAATTCTATAATAGCATGATCGCTGCCTCCTAGCGTCCCAGCCACCTTTACCTCCTCAACCATTTCCTCCCTGTTTATAAGGATTAGATCCAAAGTAGCAGATCCCCTTGTTTTCTCCCCTACCTTTTGGAAGATAAAGTTGTCAGCAAGAGAGGATAAGAATTTGCTTGACCTGTTAGTTTTACTTGAGAGAGATTCCCAACAAATGTCTGGATAGTTGAAATCTCCCATGACCACTACGTCATATTTTTTGGAGAACTTGGTCATTTGATGCATAAAGAGTTCATCCATATCTTCAGCTTGCCCAGGTGGCCTGTAGTAAATGCCTACAATGGTGTCCTTTCCGTTGTTCTCTCCTTGTATTCTTACCCAAACAGTTTCCACAGAACTCCCAGTCTCTGAAGCTTCAATCTCTGTGCAGATATACGCTTTTCTAACATTCAATGCAACACCTCCTCCTCGTTTATCAAGTCTGTTTCTTGCAAATAAGTTGTATCCTTTTAGCCTTTTATTCCAATCATGTGTATCGTCCCACCAAGTTTCAGTGATTCCAATGACATCATATTCCTTTTCCTGCATTAGTAGTTCCAATTCTCCTTGTTTGTTGCCCATGCTTTGTGCATTTGTATAAAAACATTTTAGTTTGTGATTGGTTTCTCTTCCTCCCATATTTTTATTATTTAAATTGTTTTGTCTTTGTTCTTCCTTTCCACTTCCAGTAGCAGAGATCTCAATAGTATTTGTCAGCTGTATAGCTTTTTCTGGCCTTTTGCTTCCCTTCCCACATTGTTCTAGTTTAAAGCTCTTCTGATGAGTGTAGCAAGGCGACTTCCAAATACATGTTTTCCAGTCTTCGTAAGGTGCACCCCATCTCTAGCAAGTAGTCCATCGTATAGGTAATTCATTCCGTGATCCAGAAATCCAAATCCTTGTTGACGGCACCATCGACGTAGCCAGTTGTTCACCTGTAGAATCTTATTCCACCTCATTGTTCCATGGCCATCCACTGGGAGGATGGATGAGAAGACCACCTGCGCTCCCAATTCTTTCACTTTCTTGCCTAAGTCTTCAAAGTCACTGCAGATGGTTTCCAGGTCCTTTCTTGCGGTGTCATTTGTCCCCACATGTATTAGCAGGAATGGGTAGTGATCTGTAGGTCTGAAGAGTCTTGATATCCTGTCAGACACATCTTTAATTTTTGCTCCTGGAAGACAGCACATTTCTCTTGAGGTTATGTCTGGTCTGCAGATAGCGGCCTCTGTTCCTCTTAACAGGGAATCCTCCATGACCTCCACTCTCCGTTTTTTCTTCACAACATTCTTCTTTCTCCATCCAGGAGGATTCTGAGGGCTTACAAGGTTATTCATTGCTGGCAAAGTCTTATTTTGCTGTATTTCTTCATCGTTCTCCTGCATGAGAGCCTGGTACTGGTTCCTGAGCAGTATGGGTGCTGACTGCCTCTCGATCCTCCTGCTTCTCTGTGTCACATGCTTCCATTCCTCTGTTTCGTCAGGTGCAGTTCGAATTTCTTCTCTTTCTGAATCATGAAGAGATAATTCTGCTCTGTCTAAGAACTCTTCACCTTCCTTAATGATTTTCAAGGTAGTTAACCTCTCTTCTAGATTTCGCAACTTTTCCTCCAACAGGGACACAAGCTTGCATTTCTGGCATGTGAAGTTTGGTTTTTCCACTGGCAAGTCTGTGAACATGTAGCAAGATATGCAGCTCACCAAATGGCTCCTGGATTCTTCCATATTCTTATTGTTAATGTTCTGAAAACAGTGAAAAAAGCTTAAAAAAAAAACTTCAAAATGTGTGAAGCTCTATTCTGTCTGTTATAAATTGTCGGGTACAGATGCTGAATTGCCGGCCGGCTTTTTTAAAGAGACAGTGCATGAAAACACTATTATATTTTTTAATAAATCCTTTACACTAAATGACAAGTACAGTAAGCAACACTGTCACTGTACTTCATATATATGTGACTGACATGTTTCTATCTATCTAATCTATGTGTGAGGCTCTATTCCTTTTTGTCTAAATTGTCGGGTACCGGTGTATGCCGCTGCTGAATTGCCGGCCGGCTTTTTTAAAGAAAGCGTCTTCTGAGCAGTTAGTCAGCTTTTGGACACCTTTGAAGGTGTTTTCTATGTGTTTCTATGTGTTTTTCTTTGCCTGCCATTGGTTTTAACGGTGTTCGACGGTGTTCTAAGGTGTTCGACGAACAGTTCGACGAACAGTTCCTCGAACATCCCGGTGTTCGACGAACCGAACCCGAACACTACGGGGGTGGCTCAACACTAGTCTTAAGGCCTACACCAGACTCTTTTAAACAGATATATTGGTGTCTGACCAGTCAGGGAAACACTATTACAGGTTTTTTCTATGGCAAAAAATGCCAAAAACAGGATAATACAGAGATTTGACCCGTGGAACTGCAAAACCACACTTATAGTTATATGGCGTACACCAGACTCTTTTAAACAGATATATTGGTGTCTGACAAGTCAGGGAGACACTATTACAGGTTTTTTTTACGGTAAAAAATGCCCAAAACAGGATAATACAGAGATTTGACCCGAGAAACTGCAAAACCACAGTTATAGCTAAGTGGCATACACCAGACTCTTTTAAACACATATATTGGTGTCTCACCAGTCATGGAGACACTATCCCTTTTTTTTCACGGCAAAAAATGCCAAAAACAGGATAATACAGAGATTTCACCCGTGGAACTGCAAAACCACAGTTTTATATTTTTGGCCTACACCAGACTCTTTTAAACAGATATAATGGTGTCTGACCAGTCAGGGAGACACTATTACAGGTTTTTTCTTACGGCAAAAAATACCAAAAACAAGATAATACAGAGATTTGACCCGTGGAACTGCAAAACCACAGTTCTATTTTTCTGGCCTACACCAGACTCTTTTAAACAGATATATTAGTGTCTGACCAGTCAGGGAGACACTATTACTGTTTTTTTATGGCAAAAAATGCCACAAACAGGATAATACAGAGATTTGACCCTTGGAACTGCGAAACCACAGTTCTATTTTTCTGGCCTACACCAAACTCTTTTAAACAGATATATTGGTGTCTGACCAGTCAGGGAGACACTATTACAGTTTTTTTAGGGCAAGAAATGACAAAAACAGGATAATACAGAGATTTGATCCGTGGAACTGCAAAACAACAGTTCTATTTTTCAGGCCTACATCAGACTCTTTTAAACAGATATATTGGTGTCTGACCAGTCAGGGAAACACTATTACAGGTTTTTTCTATGGCAAAAAATGCCAAAAACAGGATAATACAGAGATTTGACCCGTGGAACTGCAAAACCACAGTTCTATTTTTCTGGCCTATACCAGACACTTTTAAACAGATATATTGGTGTCTGACCAGTCAGGAAGACACTATTACAGTTTTTTTATGGCAAAAAATGCCAAAAACAGGATAATACAGAGATTTGACCCGTGGAACTGCAAAACCACAGTTATAGTTATGTGGCATACACCAGACTCTTTTAAACAGATATATTGGTGCCTGACCAGTCAGGGAGACACTATTACAGGTTTTTTCTTACGGCAAAAAATACCAAAAACAGGATAATACAGAGATTTGACCCGTGGAACTGCAAAACCACAGTTCTATTTTTCTGGCCTACACCGGACTCTTTTAAACAGATATATTAGTGTCTGACCAGTCAGGGAGACACTATTACTGTTTTTTTATGGCAAAAAATGCCACAAACAGGATAATACAGAGATTTGACCCGTGGAACTGCGAAACCACTGTTCTATTTTTCTGGCCTACACCAGACTCTTTTAAACAGATATATTGGTGTCTGACCAGTCAGTGAGACACTATTACAGTTTTTTTAGGGCAAGAAATGACAAAAACAGGATAATACAGAGATTTGATCCGTGGAACTGCAAAACAACAGTTCTATTTTTCAGGCCTACACCAGACTCTTTTAAACAGATATATTGGTGTCTGACCAGTCAGGGAAACACTATTACAGGTTTTTGGTTTTTTCTATGGCAAAAAATGCCAAAAACAGGATAATACAGAGATTTGACCCGTGGAACTGCAAAACCACAGTTCTATTTTTCTGGCCTATACCAGACACTTTTAAACAGATATATTGGTGTCTGACCAGTCAGGAAGACACTATTACAGTTTTTTTATGGCAAAAAATGCCAAAAACAGGATAATACAGAGATTTGACCCATGGAACTGCAAAACCACAGTTATAGTTATGTGGCGTACACCAGACTCTTTTAAACAGATATATTGGTGCCTGACCAGTCAGGGAGACACTATTACAGTTTTTTTTTATGGCAAAAAATGCCAAAAACAGGATAATACAGAGATTTGACCCATGGAACTGCAAAACCACAGTGCTATTTTTCTGGCCTACACCAGACTCTTTTAACCCCTTAAGCCCCGCGGGTGGTTTGCACGTTAATGACCGGGCCAATTTTTACAATTCTGACCACTGTCACTTTATGAGGTAATTACTCTGGAACGCTTCAACGGATCCCTCTGATTCTGAGAATGTTTTTTCGTGACATATTGTACTTCATGATTTTGGAAAAATTTCTTCGATATCACTTGCGTTTATTTGTGAAAAAAACAGAAATTTGGCGAAAATTTTGAAAATTTTGCAATTTTCAAAATTTGAATTTTTAAGCCCTGAAATCAGAGCGATATGTCATACAAAAGAGTTAATAAATAACATTTCCCACATGTCTACTTTACATCAGCACAATTTTGGAACCAAAATTTTTTTTTTTAGGGAGCTATAAGGGTTAAAGGTTGACCAGCGATTTCTCATTTTTCCAACAAAATTTACAAAACCATTTTTTTAGGGACCACATCTCATTTGAAGTCAGTTTGAGAGGTCTTTTTGACAGAAAATACCCAAAAGTGACACCATTCTAAAAACTGCACCCCTCAAGGTGCTCAAAACCACATTCAAGAACTTTATTAACCCTTCAGGTGCTTCACAGGAATTTTTTGAATGTGGAAGAAAAAAATGAACATTTAACTTTTTTCACAAAAATGTTACTTTAGACCCAATTTTTTTTATTTTCACAGGGGTAACAAGAAAAAATGGACCCCAAAATTTGTTGTGCAATTTCCCCTGGGCACGCAGATACCAAATATTTGGGGAAAAAACACTGTTTGGGCGCACGGCATAGCTCGGAAAGGAAGGAGCGCCATTTGACTTTTTGATTGTAAAATTTGCTTGAATAATTAGCGGACGCCATGTTGTGTTTGGAGAGCCCCTGTGTGCCCAAACTTTGGAGCTCCCCCACAAGTGACCACATTTTGGAAACTAGACCCCCCAAGGCACCTTTATAGATGCATAGTGAGCACTTGGAACACCCAGGTGCTTCACAAATTGATTCGTAAAAATGAAAAAGTGAAAAAAAAAACACTTTTTCATTTTTACGAATCAATTTGTGAAGCACCTAGGGGTTCCAAGTGCTCACTATGCATCTAGATAGGTGCCTTGGGGGGTCTAGTTTCCAAAATGGGGTCACTTGTGGGGGAGCTCCAATGTTTGGACACACAGGGACTCTCTAAATACAACATGGTATCCGCTAACAAATTGAATGGAAAATCGGCTCAAATTGTTAGCGGACACCACATTGCGTTTGGAGAGCCCCTCTGTGCCCAAACTTTGGAGCTCCCCCACAAGTGACCCCATTTTGGAAACTAGACCCCCCAAGGCACCTTTCTAGATGCATAGTGAGCACTTGGAACCCCCAGGTGCTTCACAAATTGATTCGTAAAAATGAAAAAGTGAAAAAAAAAACACTTTTTCATTGTTACGAATCCATTTGTGAAGCACCTAGGGGTTCCAAGTGCTCACTATGCATCTAAATAGGTGCCTTGGGGGGTCTAGTTTCCAAAATGGGGTCACTTGTGGGGGAGCTCCAATGTTTGGGGACACAGGGACTCTCTAAATGCAACATGGTATCCGCTAACAAATTGAATGGAAAATTGGCTCAAATTGTTAGCGGACACCACATTGCGTTTGGAGAGCCCCTCTGTGCCCAAACTTTGGAGCTCCCCCACAAGTGACCCCATTTTAGAAACTAGACCCCCCAAGGCACCTTTATAGATGCATAGTGAGCACTTGGAACCCCCAGGTGCTTCACAAATTGATTCGTAAAAATGAAAAAGTGAAAAAAAAACCACTTTTTCATTTTTATGAATCAATTTGTGAAACACCTGGGGTTCCAAGTGCTCACTATGCATCTAGATAGGTGCCTTGGGGGGTCTAGTTTCCAAAATGGGGTCACTTGTGGGGGAGCTCCAATGTTTGGACACACAGGGACTCTCTAAATACAACATGGTATCCGCTAACAAATTGAATGGAAAATCGGCTCAAATTGTTAGCGGACACCACATTGCGTTTGGAGAGCCCCTCTGTGCCCAAACTTTGGAGCTCCCCCACAAGTGACCCCATTTTGGAAACTAGACCCCCCAAGGCACCTTTCTAGATGCATAGTGAGCACTTGGAACCCCCAGGTGCTTCACAAATTGATTCGTAAAAATGAAAAAGTGAAAAAAAAAACACTTTTTCATTGTTACGAATCCATTTGTGAAGCACCTAGGGGTTCCAAGTGCTCACTATGCATCTAAATAGGTGCCTTGGGGGGTCTAGTTTCCAAAATGGGGTCACTTGTGGGGGAGCTCCAATGTTTGGGGACACAGGGACTCTCTAAATGCAACATGGTATCCGCTAACAAATTGAATGGAAAATTGGCTCAAATTGTTAGCGGACACCACATTGCGTTTGGAGAGCCCCTCTGTGCCCAAACTTTGGAGCTCCCCCACAAGTGACCCCATTTTAGAAACTAGACCCCCCAAGGCACCTTTATAGATGCATAGTGAGCACTTGGAACCCCCAGGTGCTTCACAAATTGATTCGTAAAAATGAAAAAGTGAAAAAAAAACCACTTTTTCATTTTTATGAATCAATTTGTGAAACACCTGGGGTTCTAAGTGCTCACTATGCATCTAGATAGGTGCCTTGGGGGGTCTAGTTTCCAAAATGGGGTCACTTGTGGGGGAGCTCCAATGTTTGGGCACACAGGGACTCTCCAAATGCAACATGATATCCGCTAACAAATTGAGCCAACAATATGTTAGCGGATATCATGTTGCATTTGGAGAGTCCCTCTGTGCCCAAACATTGGAGCTCCCCCACAAGTGACCCCATTTTGGAAACTAGACCCCCCAAGGCACCTATCTAGATTCATAGTGAGCACGTGGAACCCCAGGTGCTTCACAAATTGATTCATAAAAATGAAAAAATGTTTTTTTTTCACTTTTTCATTTTTACGAATCAATTTGTGAAGCACCTGGGGGTTCCAAGTGATCACTATGCATCTAGATAGGTGCCTTGGGGGGTCTAGTTTCCAAAATGGGGTCACTTGTGGGGGAGCTCCAATGTTTGGGCACACAGGGGCTCTCCAAACGCAACATGGCATCCGCTAACAATTTGAGCCGATTTTCCATTCAATTTGTTAGCGGACACCATGTCGCGTTTGGAGAGCCCGTGATGTGCCTAAGCAGTGGAGCTCCCCCACAAGTGTCCCCATTTTGGAAACTATACCCCTCAAGGATTTTATTAAGGTGTATAGTGAACATTTTTAACCCAGAGGTAAGGCACAGAATTTGTTTACATTAGGTCATCATATTGAATAAGTTGTCATTATTCTTGAGCGCAAGTGCTCGCTACTTGAGTTTGCATCGGGTACTCAGGTATGCATCATGTACAGCGCGTGCTCGAGTGACATGCTCGAGTCCCTGCTCCGCATGTTTCACGGTTATTAGACACCCAAAAAAAAACATGCGGGGATCGCTCGTGCATGGCAGGCAATCCCCATAAAGTTTTTTGGCCGTGAAGCATATGGGGCAGAGACTCGAGCATGTCACTCAAATACCCACGATACTCAATGCATACCAGAGCACCCGATGCAAACTCAAGTAGCGAGCACTTGCTCTCAACACTAGTCGCCATATCGTCATCTTTTTTTCTTACTTTTGAAAAAAATCCCAACCCCAGCCCTAACCCTAGCACAACCCTAGCCCCAGCACAACCCTAGCCCCAGCACAACCCTAGCCCCAAACCCAGCCCTAACCCTAGCCCAATCCTAACCCAAGAGTTTATTTTTGACGCCGTTCCTTGTGTGGTATAAGTGATTAGACGACTTTATTCTTCGGGTCGGTGTGATTACAGCAATACCAGAATCATATGGGGTTTTTATGACTGACAGCTGTCACACACTAAAAGACGCATTTTTTGTAAAATCTAGTTTTTGCATCGCCATATTTTGAGAGCTATAATTTTTGCAGATTTTGGCAGACAGTCATGTGACGGCTCGTTTTTTGCGGGATGATTTGACGTTGTTATTGGTGCCATTTTCAGGCACGTGACATTTTTTGATCGCTTTCTATTCCGATTTTTGGGAGGCAGAATAAACAAAAACCAACAATTCAGGAATTGTTTTTTTTTTTTATTTTTATTCTGTTCCGCGTGTGGTAAAATTGATGAGGTAGCTTTATTCTTCGGGTCAGTACGTTTACAGCGGTACCACATTTGTATCATTTTTCTATTTTTTGGCGCTTATACACAATAAAAGCTATTTTATAGAAAAAAATATTTTTTAGCATCGCTTTATTCTGAGAGCTATAACTTTTTATTTTTCGGCTGATGGAGCTGTATGGCAGCTTGTTTTTTGCGGGACGAGATGACGTTTTCAGCGGTATCATTTTTATTTATATGCGTCTTTTTGATCGCGTGTTATTCCACTTTTTGTTTGGCGGTATGGTGATAAAGCATTGTTTTTTGCTTCGTTTTTTTTTTTTTTTTTTCACTGTGTTCACTGAAGGGGTTAACTAGTGGGAAAGTTTTATAGGTCAGGTTGTTCCGGACGCGGCGATACCAAATATGTGTACTTTTATTGTTTTTTTTTTATTTTTTTTATAATAATATTTATTGATGGGTACATTATATTTTTATTTTTGGTGTATTATTTTTTTTATTTTTTTATAATATTTTTGCACATTTTTTTTTTTTTTCCACTTTCACACAGTTTATACACTTTATTACTTTGTCCCACTGTGGGACTTTCACTTTTTTTTTTCTGATCGCCTGCATGGCACAGGAATGAAGCACCATCCCTATGCCATGAAGGCTGTCAGAAGTGCACAGCGGTGCAGGACCGCTCCCTGCACATAGTACCGGGTGTCAGCTGTGACAATCAGCTGACACCCGGTGGCGATCGCGACCGCACAGCCTGTGTGCGCGCGCGATCACCATGACGTACTAATACGGGTCTGGCTCTTAAGTCCCAGGGCACAGACGCGTATTAGTACGTCAGATGTTATTAAGGGGTTAAACACATATATCGGTGTCTGACAAGTCAGGGAGACACTATTACAGGTTTTTTTTACGGTAAAAAATGCCCAAAACAGGATAATACAGAGATTTGACCCGAGAAACTGCAAAACCACAGTTATAGCTATGTGGCATACACCAGACTCTTTTAAACACATATATTGGTGTCTCACCAGTCATGGAGACACTATCACTGTTTTTTTCACGGCAAAAAATGCCAAAAACAGGATAATACAGAGATTTCACCCATGGAACTGCACCAGACTCTTTTAAACAGATATATTGGTGTCTGACCAGTCAGGGAGACACTATTACAGTTTTTTTAGGGCAAGAAATGACAAAAACAGGATAATACAGAGATTTGACCCGTGGAACTGCAAAACCACAGTTCTATTTTTCTGGCCTATACCAGACACTTTTAAACAGATATATTGGTGTCTGACCAGTCAGGAAGACATTATTACAGTTTTTTTATGGCAAAAAATGCAAAAACAGGATAATACAGAGATTTGACCCGTGGAACTGCAAAACCACAGTTATAGCTATGTGGCGTACACCAGACCCTTTTAAACAGATATATTGGTGCCTGACCAGTCAGGGAGACACTATTACAGGTTTTTTTTATGGCAAAAATTGCCAAAAACAGGATAATACAGAGATTTGACCCGTGGAACTGCAAAACCACAGTGCTATTTTTCTGGCCTACACCAGACTCTTTTAAACAGATATATCGTTGTCTGACCAGTCAGGGAGACACTATTACAGTTTTTTTTCACGGCAAAAAATGCCAAAAACAGGATAATACAGAGATTTGACCCTTGGAACTACAAAACCATAGTTCTATTTTTCTGGCCTACACCAGACTCTTTTAAACAGATATATTGGTGTCTGACCAGTCAGGGAGACACTATTACAGGGTTTTTTTACGGCAAAAAATGCCAAAAACAGTGATAATGTAGAGATTTGACCCGTGGAACTGCAAAACCACAGTTATAGTTATGTGGCGTACACCAGACTCTTTTAAACAGATATATTGGTGTCTGACCAGTCATGGAGACACTTATCCCTGTTTTTTTCACGGCAACAAATGCCAAAAACAGGATAATACAGAGATTTGACCCGTGGAACTGCAAAACCACAGTTTTATTTTTCTGGCCTACACCAGACTCTTTCAAACAGATATATTGGTGTCTGATCAGTCAGGGAGACACTAATACTGTTTTTTGATACGGCAAAAAATGCCAAAAACAGGATAATACAGAGATTTCACCCGTGGAACTGCAAAACCACAGTTTTATATTTCTGGCCTACACCAGACTCTTTTAAACAGATATAATGGTGTCTGACCAGTCAGGGAGACACTATTACAGGTTTCTTCTTACGGCAAAAAATGCCAAAAACAGATTTATACAGAGATTTGACCCGTGGAACTGCAAAACCACAGTTCTATTTTTCTGGCCTACACCAGACTCTTTTAAACAGATATATTAGTGTCTGACCAGTCAGGGAGACACTATTACTGTTTTTTTATGGCAAAAAATGCCACAAACAGGATAATACAGAGATTTGACCCTTGGAACTGCAAAATCACAGTTCTATTTTTCTGACCTACACCAGACTCTTTTAAACAGATCTATTGGTGTCTGACCAGTCAGGGAGACACTACTACGGTTTTTTTATGGCAAAAAATGCCAAAACAGGATAATACAGAGATTTGACCCGTGGAACTGCAAAACCACAGTTCTATTTTTCTGGCCTATACCAGACTCTTTTAATCATATATATTGGTGTCTCACCAGTCAGGGAGACACTATTACAGTATTTTTTTACGGCAAAAATGCCAAAAGCAGGATAATACAGAGATTTGACCCGTGGAACTGCAAAACCACAGTTCTATTTTTCTGGCCTACACCAAACTCTTTTATACAGATATATTGGTGTCTGACCAGTCAGGGAGACACTATTACAGTTTTTTTTTACGACAAAAAATGCCAAAAACAGGATAATACAGAGATTTGACCCGTGGAACTGCAAAATCACAGTATTAGTAAAGTGGCGTACACCAGACTCTTTTAAACAGATAAATTGGTGTCTGACCAGTCAGGGAGACACTATTACAGGTTTTTTTTATGGCAAAAAATGACAAAAACAGAATAATACAGAGATTTGACCCGTGGAACTGCAAAACCACAGTTCTATTTTTCTGGCCTAAACCAGACACTTTTAAACAGATATATTGGTGTCTGACCAGTCAGGGAGACACTGTTACCATTTTTTTTAGGGCAAAAAATGACAAAAACAGTATAATACAGAGATTTGACCCGTGGAACTGCAAAAGCACAGTTCTACTTTTCAGGCCTACACCAGACTCTTTTAAACAGATATATTGGTGTCTATCCAGTCAGGGAAACACTATTACAGGTTTTTTCTATTGCAAAAAATGACAAAAACAGTATAATACAGAGATTTGACCCATGGAACTGCAAAAGCACAGTTCTTGTTTTCAGGCCTACACCAGACTCTTTTAAACAGATGTATTGGTGTCTGACCAGTCAGGGAGACACTATTACAGGTTTTTTTTAAGGTAAAAAATGCCCAAAACAGGATAATACAGAGATTTGACCCGAGAAACTGCAAAACCACAGTTATAGCTATGTGGCATACACCAGACTCTTTTAAACACATATATTGGTGTCTCACCAGTCATGGAGACACTATCACTGTTTTTTTCACGGCAAAAAATGCCAAAAACAGGATAATACAGAGATTTCACCCGTGGAACTGCAAAAGCACAGTTTTATATTTCTGGCCTACACCAGACTCTTTTAAACAGATATAATGGTGTCTGACCAGTCAGGGAGACACTATTACAGGTTTTTTCTTACGGCAAAAAATGCCAAAAACAGGATAATACAGAGATTTGACCCGTGGAACTGCAAAACCACAGTTCTATTTTTCTGGCCTACACCAGACTCTTTTAAACAGATATATTAGTGTCTGACCAGTCAGGGAGACACTATTACTGTTTTTTTATGGCAAAAAATGCCACAAACAGGATAATACAGAGATTTGACCCTTGGAACTGCAAAACCACAGTTCTATTTTTCTGGCCTACACCAGACTCTTTTAAACAGATATATTGGTGTCTGACCAGTCAGGGAGACACTACTACGGTTTTTTTTATGGCAAAAAATGCCAAAACAGGATAATACAGAGATTTGACCCGTGGAACTGCAAAACCACAGTTCTATTTTTCTGGCCTACACCAGACTCTTTTAATCATATATATTGGTGTCTCACCAGTCATGGAGACACTATTACAGTATTGTTTTACGGCAAAAATGCCAAAAGCAGGATAATACAGAGATTTGACCCATGGAACTGCAAAATCACAGTATTAGTTATGTGGCGTACACCAGACTCTTTTAAACAGATATATTGGTGTCTGACCAGTCAGGGAGACACTATTACAGGTTTTTTTTATGGCAAAAAATGACAAAAGCAGAATAATACAGAGATTTGACCCGTGGAACTGCAAAACCACAGTTCTATTTTTCTGGCCTATACCAGACACTTTTAAACAGATATATTGGTGTCTGACCAGTCAGGGAGACACTGTTACCATTTTTTTAGGGCAAAAAATGACAAAAACAGTATAATACAGAGATTTGACCCGTGGAACTGAAAAAGCACAGTTCTAGTTTTTAGGCCTACACCAGACACTTTTAACAGATATATTGGTGTCTGACCAGTCAGGGAGACACTATTACTGTTTTTTTTATGACAAAAAATGCCAAAAACAGGATACTACAGAGATTTGACCCGTGGAACTGCAAAACCACAGTTATAGTTATGTCGCGTACACCAAACTCTTTTAAACAGATATATTGGTGTCTGACCAGTCAGGGAGGCACTATTACAGGTTTTTTTAATGGCAAAAAATGCCAAAAACAGGATAATAAAGAGATTTGACCCGTGGAACTGCAAAACCACAGTTATAGTTATGTGGCGTACACCAGACACTTTTAAACAGATATATTGGTGTCTGACCAGTCAGGGAGACACTATTACAGGTTTTTTTCACGGCAAAAAATGCCAAAAACAGGATAATATAGAGATTTGTACCGTGGAACTGCAAAACCACAGTTATAGTTATGTGGCATACACGAGACTCTTTTAAACAGATATATTGGTGTCTGACCAGTCAGGGAGACACTATTACAGGTTTTTTTATGGCAAAAAATGCCAAAAACAGAATAATACAGAGATTTGACCCTTGGAACTGCAAAACCACAGTTCTATTTTTCTGGCCTACACCAGACTCTTTTAAACAGATATATTGGTGTCTGACCAGTCAGGGAGACACTACTACGGTTTTTTTTATGGCAAAAAATGCCAAAACAGGATAATACAGAGATTTGACCCGTGGAACTGCAAAACCACAGTTCTAATTTTCTGGCCTACACCAGACTCTTTTAATCATATATATTGGTGTCTCACCAGTCATGGAGCCACTATTACAGTATTGTTTTACGGCAAAAATGCCAAAAACAGGATAATACAGAGATTTGACCCATGGAACTGCAAAATCACAGTATTAGTTATGTGGCGTACACCAGACTCTTTTAAACAGATATATTGGTGTCTGACCAGTCAGAGAGACACTATTACAGGTTTTTTTTATGGCAAAAAATGACAAAAGCAGAATAATACAGAGATTTGACCCGTGGAACTGCAAAACCACAGTTCTATTTTTCTGGCCTATAGCAGACACTTTTAAACAGATATATTGGTGTCTGACCAGTCAGGGAGACACTGTTACCATTTTTTTTAGGGCAAAAAATGACAAAAACAGTATAATACAGAGATTTGACCCGTGGAACTGAAAAAGCACAGTTCTAGTTTTTAGGCCTACACCAGACACTTTTAACAGATATATTGGTGTCTGACCAGTCAGGGAGACACTATTACTGTTTTTTTTATGACAAAAAATGCCAAAAACAGGATACTACAGAGATTTGACCCGTGGAACTGCAAAACCACAGTTATAGTTATGTGGCGTACACCAAACTCTTTTAAACAGATATATTGGTGTCTGACCAGTCAGGGAGGCACTATTACAGGTTTTTTTAATGGCAAAAAATGCCAAAAACAGGATAATAAAGAGATTTGACCCATGGAACTGCAAAACCACAGTTATAGTTATGTGGCGTACAACAGACACTTTTAAACAGATATATTGGTGTCTGACCAGTCAGGGAGACACTATTATAGGTTTTTTTCACGGCAAAAAATGCCAAAAACAGGATAATATAGAGATTTGTACCGTGGAACTGCAAAACCACAGTTATAGTTATGTGGCATACACCAGACTCTGTTAAACAGATATATTGGTGTCTGACCAGTCAGGGAGACACTATTACAGGTTTTTTTATGGCAAAAAATGCCAAAAACAGAATAATACAGAGATTTGACCTGTGGAACTGCAAAACCACAGTTCTATTTTTCTGGCCTACACCAGACTCTTTTAAACAGATATATTGGTGTCTAACCAGTCAGGAAGACACTATTACTGTTTTTTTTAAGGCAGAAATGCCAAAAACAGGATAATACAGAGATTTGACCCATGGAACAGCAAAACCACAGTTCTATTTTGTTGGCCTACACCAGACTCTTTTAAACAGATATATTGGTGTCTGACCAGTCAGGGAGACACTATTACAGTTTTTTTAGGGCAAGAAATGACAAAAACAGGATAATACAGAGATTTGACCAGTGGAACTGCAAAACCACAGTTCTATTTTTTTGGCCTATACCAGACACTTTTAAACAGATATATTGGTGTCTGACCAGTCAGGGAGACACTATTACAGTTTTTTTAGGGCAAGAAATGACAAAAACAGGATATTACAGAGATTTGACCTGTGGAACTGCAAAACCACAGTTATAGCTATGTGGCGTACACCAGACACTTTTAAACAGATATATTGGTGCCTGACCAGTCAGGGAGACACTATTACAGGTTTTTTTTATGGCAAAAAATGCCAAAAACAGGATAATACAGAGATTTGACCCGTGGAACTGCAAAACCACAGTGCTATTTTTCTGGCCTACACCATACTCTTTTAAACAGATATATCGTTGTCTGACCAGTCAGGGAGACACTATTACAGTTTTTTTTCACGGCAAAAAATGCCAAAAACAGGATAATACAGAGATTTGACCCTTGGAACTACAAAACCATAGTTCTATTTTTCTGGCCTACACCAGACTCTTTTAAACAGATATATTGGTGTCTGACCAGTCAGGGAGACACTATTACAGGGTTTTTTTACGGCAAAAAATGCCAAAAACAGTGATAATGTAGAGATTTGACCCGTGGAACTGCAAAACCACAGTTATAGTTATGTGGCGTACACCAGACTCTTTTAAAGAGATATATTGGTGTCTGACCAGTCATGGAGACACTTATCCCTGTTTTTTTCATGGCAAAAAATGCCAAAAACAGGATAATACAGAGATTTGACCCGTGGAACTGCAAAACCACAGTTTTATTTTTCTGGCCTACACCAGACTCTTTCAAACAGATATATTGGTGTCTGATCAGTCAGGGAGACACTATTACTGTTTTTTGTTACGGCAAAAAATGCCAAAAACAGGATAATACAGAGATTTCACCCGTGGAACTGCAAAACCACAGTTTTATATTTCTGGCCTACACCAGACTCTTTTAAACAGATATAATGGTGTCTGACCAGTCAGGGAGACACTATTACAGGTTTCTTCTTACGGCAAAAAATGCCAAAAACAGATTTATACAGAGATTTGACCCGTGGAACTGCAAAACCACAGTTCTATTTTTCTGGCCTACACCAGACTCTTTTAAACAGATATATTAGTGTCTGACCAGTCAGGGAGACACTATTACTGTTTTTTTATGGCAAAAAATGCCACAAACAGGATAATACAGAGATTTGACCCTTGGAACTGCAAAATCACAGTTCTATTTTTCTGGCCTACACCAGACTCTTTTAAACAGATCTATTGGTGTCTGACCAGTCAGGGAGACACTACTACGGTTTTTTTATGGAAAAAAATGCCAAAACAGGATAATACAGAGATTTGACCCGTGGAACTGCAAAACCACAGTTCTATTTTTCTGGCCTATACCAGACTCTTTTAATCATATATATTGGTGTCTCACCAGTCAGGGAGACACTATTTCAGTATTTTTTTACGGCAAAAATGCCAAAAGCAGGATAATACAGAGATTTGACCCGTGGAACTGCAAAACCACAGTTCTATTTTTCTGGCCTATACCAGACTCTTTTAATCATATATATTGTTGTCTCACCAGTCAGGGAGACACTATTACAGTATTTTTTTACGGCAAAAATGCCAAAAGCAGGATAATACAGAGATTTGACCCGTGGAACTGCAAAACCACAGTTCTATTTTTCTGGCCTACACCAGACTCTTTTATACAGATATATTGGTGTCTGACCAGTCAGGGAGACACTATTACAGTTTTTTTTTACGACAAAAAATGCCAAAAACAGGATAATACAGAGATTTGACCCGTGGAACTGCAAAATCACAGTATTAGTAAAGTGGCATACACCAGACTCTTTTAAACAGATATATTGGTGTCTGACCAGTCAGGGAGACACTATTACAGGTTTTTTTTATGGCAAAAAATGACAAAAACAGAATAATACAGAGATTTGTCCCGTGGAACTGCAAAACCACAGTTCTATTTTTCTGGCCTAAACCAGACACTTTTAAACAGATATATTGGTGTCTGACCAGTCAGGGAGACACTGTTACCTTTTTTTTAGGGCAAAAAATGACAAAAACAGTATAATACAGAGATTTTACCCGTGGAACTGCAAAAGCACAGTTCTACTTTTCAGGCCTACACCAGACTCTTTTAAACAGATATATTGGTGTCTAACCAGTCAGGGAAACACTATTACAGTTTTTTTCTATGGCAAAAAATTCCAAAAACAGGATAATACAGAGATTTGACCCATGGAACTGCAAAACCACAGTTCTATTTTTCTGGCCTACACCAGACTCTTTTAAACAGATATATTGGTGTCTGACCAGTCAGGGAGACACTATTACAGGTTTTTTTTACGGCAAAAAATGCCAAAAACAGGTTATTACAGAGATTTGACCCGTGGAACTGCAAAACCACAGTTATAGTTATGTGGCGTACACCAGACTCTTTTAAACAGGTTTTATTGGTGTCTGACCAGTCAGGGAAACACTATTACAGGTTTTTTTTATGGCAAAAAGTGCCAAAAACAGGATAATACAGAGATTTGAACCGTGGAACTGGAAAACCACACTTATAGTTATGTGGCGCACACCAGACTCTTTTAAACAGATATATTGGTGTCTGACCAGTCGGGGAGACACTAATACAGGTTTTTTTAACGGCAAAAAATGCCAAAAACAGGATTATACAGAGATTTGAACCGTGGAACGGCAAAACCACAGTTCTATTTTTGTGGCCTACACCAGACTCTTTTAAACAGATATATTGGTGTCTGACCAGTCAGGGAGACACTACTACAGTTTTTTTTTAACTCCAAAAAATGCGAAAAACAGGACAACACAGAGATTTGACCCGTGGAACTGCAAAACCACAGTTCTATTTTTCTGGCCTACACCAGACTCTTTTAAACAGATATATTGGTGTCTGACCAGTCAGGGAGACACTATTACAGGGTTTTTTTTACGGCAAAGAATGCCAAAACAGGATAATACAGAGATTTGACCCATGGAACTGCAAAACCACAGTTCTATTTTTCTGGCCAACACCATACTCTTTTAAACAGATATATTGGTGTCTGACCAGTCAGGGAGACACTATTACTGTTTTTTTTTACGGCAAAAAATGCCAAAAACAAGATAATACGGAGATTTGACCCGTGGAACTGCAAAACCACAGTTCTATTTTTCTGGCCTACGCCATACTCTTTTAAACAGATATATTGGTGTCTGAACAGTCACAGATACACTAAATTTTTTTCGGAGGGGTAAAAAATACCAAAAGGTTAATAAGACGGGTATTTGTACAGTCTGACTGAGGAAAAAAAATATACAGGATTTAGATGAAAAAAAATAAATTTTTCCTGGCCCCTGAGAGCGGGGTGATAAGTCTAGCAATTTGACCAACAGGAGCACACAGGACTGTAATGCAGCGTTTGCTGGTATAACCACTGCGTCTCCTATACAGCCTGCCTGCCTGCCTGATATCTGGGATCGATATTAGTCCTAAGAAGGACTGTTTGTTTGATTTGGCAGGCTTTAGAGACCCTACACTACCTATTTCGCACTATATATCTCTCCCTAACTCAGCAGCACTGACCCTACACTGGCTGATCCGGAGTGACTGTGTCCAAGATGGTGGCGCCCGGTTTTAAATACTTGAGGTGACGCTGTGCGGCCAGCCAATCACTGTAATGCCCACAAACAACATGGCTGCGGCATTACAGTGACTGGCTGGCAATATGTCTTATATTCTAGGTTCTTCAAAGTAGCCACCTTTTGCTTTGATGACTGCTTTGCACACTCTTGGCATTCTCTTGATGAGCTTCAAGAGGTAGTCACCGGAAATGGTTTTCACTTCACAGGTGTGCCCTGTCAGGTTTAATAAGTGGGATTTCTTGCCTTATAAATGGGGTTGGGACCATCAGTTGTGTTGTGCAGAAGTCTGGTGGATACACAACTGATAGTCCTACTGAATAGACTGTTAGAATTTGTATTATGGCAAGAAAAAAGCAGCTAAGTAAAGAAAAACGAATGGCTATCATTACTTTAAGAAATGAAGGTCAGTCAGTGCGAAAAATTGGGAAAACTTTGAAAGTGTCCCCAAGTGCAGTTGCAAAAACCATCAAGCGCTACAAAGAAACTGGCTCACATGAGGATCGCACCAGGAAAGGAAGACCAAGAGTCACCGCTGCTTCTGAGGATAAGTTTATCCGAGTCACCAGCCTCAGAAATCACAGGTTAATAGCAGCTCAGATTAGAGACCAGGTCAATGCCACACAGAGTTCTAGCAGCAGAAACATCTCTTCAACAACTGTTAAGAGGAGACTTTGTGCAGCAGGCCTTCATGGTAAAATAGCTGCTAGGAAACCACTGCTAAGGACAGGCAACAAGCAGAAGAGACTTGTTTGTGTGGCACCCCAGGAGTCTGGTTTTCCACAGTAATGTAATGTTATGTCTGAGAGCAGGTGGGAGGTCCTTTGGTCAGGGATCCTGTGCATGCCACACCTCCTGCCCAGTCTTGGGAGGGGAAGAACTTCCCCTGTATAAACCCGGGGCTGAGGCAGGGTAGTCAGACAAGTGGAGTAGAGACAAGAAGCAGCATAGGAAACAGCAGAGTTACAAGGAGTCAGGGGCTGGCAGCCGCAGAGCTCGCCCTGACTAAGAAGACTTCTTTCCGGACCCGGAGTCCGAGGCTGTGGGGACTAACTCCTACCCAGCAGCAGAATCCGTCAGGCAGGGGATTTCAGGTCCTCTGGCCCAGAAGCCCGAAGGCACGGTCACACGCGTGGGACCAGCACCGCCATCGTGGAGCGGAAGCCATTAGAAGGCCCCGAGTCACCGGCCATACGGGTGAGCACCACACGGTACACTCAGGGACGTGGGCTACTTACATCAGCTTCTAGCAAGGTAGCCAGAAGAGTACAGTCAGTTTGGGAGGCCTACAACTACGCCTGGCCAGGGGAGATCCCATCTGCTCAAGGACTGACCAGGCCCCGTTCGCTAGCAAGTACTCCGGGAGGGTCTATCATTGTCACCAGTAAAGACCCTGAACTACACCGTACCGTCTCTGAGTGGTCCCTGCTACCCCCATCATCCACGTCGGCTGCCCTGAGACCATACCCCTCCCGTTGGGGGTTATACTATCACGCTGCATAATCCTACCATCGGCCTCAGCGGTCTGCCCCGCAGCAGCAGCTCCCTGGCTGCACTCAACGGGTGGCGTAGTCATCAACTATTTACTACTAGTAGACTGCCGTCCAGTTTGACTCCCTGGGCACGGACCGGGTCACCGCCACGAGACTACAACCCTCCACGGATCCGGCTCCGGGTAAGCTCCCGCGTGCGCACCGCAGCGCGACACAGGCCCAGGGGCGCGTCAATTTTGGCGTAGTCGGCAGGATCTCGTGCCCGCAACCACCGGGTACTGCGTGCCTGAAAAGCAAAGACTGTTCAAACTTACCAGTGGTGAAGATTCCCGCTATCCGTGGAGGTTTCCCGCCATCCGGCGCCATCTTCTACCTTCTTCCCGCCATCCGCGAAGTTTTCCCGCCATCCGGCGCCATCTTCGACCTTCTTCCCGCCATCCGTGGAGTTTTCCCGCCATTGGACGCCATCTTGAGGACGCCGCGCGGGAAGAAGAGGGGCGTGGACTCCGAAAGCGCGCGAGAACTGAAGCCCCGCCTCACGTCCGGACGTTGCGTAAGGTCCTGGAAGGAGCCCAGCAGACGCCGACGTCACAGGAGCGCGACGGAAGGTCCTCAACCCTGACGATCCACTGCGGAGCCGCGGCCTACGGAAGAGGATCATCGCAAGGTAGGCCACGGTCCACTAGGGGGGAGGAAGATGTCGGATACGGAGGAGAGCTTCACTGCCTCAACCCCCGCCAGCGCTACCGCTGCTGCAGTTATGCCCTTCACCATGCCCTATATCGCGGGAGCAGCTTGGCTACCCCAGTACTCAGGGGAGTCACATACCCTGCATGACTTTAGAGAAAAGCTGGATAGCCTCTTCCAGGTGTACCCCCTCACAGAAGAGCAAAAAGTGAGCATCCTGGTGGCCCAACTAACAGGGGCAGCCAAAAGGGAAGTAAAATCCTGGCCACCTGGGAGGAAGACTGTCGCAGGGATACTAACCCGGCTGAAGGACACCTTTGATACCCGCACCTCAGCCGAGATTAAGCTTAGATTCTACGGGTGCAAGCAGCGAGCGCATGAGAGTATAAGGGACTATGCACTAAACCTACAAGAGGCCCTGAGGGCCATAAAGCAGACCGACCCTGATGGGGTGGGAAACGAGGACAGGCTGTTGACTGAACAATTTATAGAGGGTTTATATTGCAATGCCCACCGAACCCAGTTGCGGGCAATGGCCTTACAGGATCCCCATCTGGACTTTGCACAGTTCAAGGACAGAGCCATCCGGGTGCTCCGAGAACTGGCACCAGGTGGCGTTGTGACCCACAGACGCCCCACTACCACTTACTACCAGGAGGCGGCGCCCTTGTCAGCAGGGCCTGTGGGAGCTGATGCGCAGGCTTTGGACAATGACCCGGCTCCAGACCTACACCATCAGGTCCAAGAGCTAGCTAAGAGCGTTGCTGCGCTAACCCGAACTGTGCAGTCTTTACAGGTTTCCACCCCAGGGAAGATCCAGCTGGCATCCGGACCGGAGGACATCCCGTGGCGTCGACCAAGGAGGACCCCACCGGCCAGAGGAAGACCCAGTGACCGATACAGTGAGGACGGACGACCCATCTGCCGCCGCTGCAATCAACCCGGACATATGGCAAGGTACTGTTCTTTAAACGGGCACAACCTGGGGTAGAGGGCCAACCCCCAGGAAAAAGATCACCAGGCCCATCGAACTGGCGCGACAGATATGTGGGAGGACGTCCAGTCTTGCCTGTGGTACTGGATGGCATTCCCATGAGTGCCCTACTGGACACCGGGTCACAGGTCACCACCATCCCGTACGTGCTCTTCAAGCAGTACTGGAATGACTCGGATATTACCCGCTACCCCGACGACGACTTGAGTATCATCGCCAGCAATGGTCAGCCCGTGCCACAGATCGGATTTAAAGAGGTGACCATCAAAATTGGTAGAGTCGAACTGGCCGCACAGGGACTGATCATTGTAGATATTGATAAACATGAGAGTCACCCAAAAATAACTCTAGGAACTAATGTAATTGAAAATTGTCTTGCAGAGGTGATTTTCCTTTTACAGCAGGTTGCCAAGAATGCCAGCTCCGGCGAGCAGCGGGTGCTCCAGAAAGAGATCCGGGCACTGATGCAACGGCAACAAGTGGAACTCTCCGGCAGTGAGATTGGTAGCGTAAGAATGTGTGACCCTTTTCCTATTGCCATGCCCCCAAAAAGTGAAATGATGATTTGGTGCCGGGCAGCTATTGGTCTGAGAGGTAGAGATTACCAGGCAATGGTAGAACCAGTTTACTCAGACAGTAGGCCCACCATTTTGACAGCACGGGGGGTCGTCAATGTACGCCATGGGAGGGTGCCCGTTCGCATAATAAATATCGGGGAGAGGGAAGTGTACCTGCCCCGGTATGCCACGCTAGCCAAATTATATATCACTAATCAAAATTCTATACAATCTGTGGAACCCTTGCCTCCATCTCACCCGGAGGAAGGTAACGGCTCTAAGAAAGACATGGAGGACTGGTGTCAGCAACTACATCTGGGTACTGACTCCACTCCCTCACATCAGAAACAAGGAGTCTATCGGGTGGTTCAAGAGTATGAGAGAGTGTTTAGTAAACACCCGTTAGACTTCGGGCGAGTCAAGGGGGTAGAACATCGCATCCCCACGGGAGATCATCCTCCCATAAAAGAGAGGTATCGACCCGTACCCCCTGCACATTACCAACACGCCAAGGGGATGCTTAGAGACATGAAGGAGGCTGGGGTAATCCGGGATAGTTGTAGCCCCTGGGCAGCCCCATTAGTTTTAGTCAAAAAGAAAGACAACACCATGAGGATGTGTGTAGATTACCGGAAAATCAACCGTATCACACACAAGGATGCGTACCCCTTACCAAGGATAGAGGACTCATTGGCTGCTTTAAGATCTGCTAACTTCTTCTCTACCTTGGATCTCACTAGCGGGTACTGGCAGGTTCCTGTAGCAGAGGCGGACCGGGAGAAGACCGCATTCACCACCCCGATGGGACTTAGCGAGTTCACCTGCATGCCGTTCGGACTCTGCAACGCACCAGGAACCTTCCAACGCCTAATGGAGTGTTGTCTGGGCCACAGAAACTTCGAGACGGTCCTGTTGTACCTGGACGATGTCATCGTATATTCCAAGACGTATGAGGACCACCTGAAACACCTGGCGGAAGTGTTCGAGGCTCTGGCGAGTTACGGCCTAAAGGTGAAACCCTCCAAGTGTCACCTCCTGAAACCAAAGGTGCAGTACCTGGGACACGTAGTGAGCGCTGACGGAGTGGCTCCCGACCCTGATAAAATCACCGCAATTAAGGAATGGCCAAGCCCCTCCAGCGTAAAAGAAGTGCGGCAGTTCCTCGGGTTGGTAGGCTACTACCGAAGGTTTATTCCCGGTTTCACCAAAAAGGCAGCACCTATGCAGGACCTCCTGATAGGCCAGTCCCGGAAGGCCAAGAACCAGAAGCCGCCCTTCAAATGGGAAGAGCTGGAAGAAGAGTCCTTCCGCCAGCTGAAGATGGCCCTCACGGGGGACGAAATCCTGGCGTACCCGGATTATAGCCAGCCCTTTATCCTCTACACCGACGCCAGTAACATCGGGCTAGGAGCCGTACTGTCCCAGATCCAGCAGGGGAAGGAACGAGTAATCGCCTACGCCAGCCGAAAACTGCGACCCACCGAAAGGAACCCCGAGAATTACAGCTCATTTAAGTTAGAGTTCCTGGCCGTAGTATGGGCAATCACTGAGCGCTTTAAGCATTACCTCGCTTCTTCCCGGTTCACCGTGTACACGGATAACAACCCGCTGACACACCTGGACACGGCAAGACTCGGTGCCCTGGAGCAGAGGTGGATGGCCCATCTGTCCAACTACGAGTTCACAATTAAATACCGGGCAGGACGCTCCAATACCAACGCGGACGCCCTGTCCAGGATGCCCAACCTGCCGGACGGAGGAGAAGATCCGGAGGGACTGGAAGAAGTTGAACTCCCTGCGTTCCACCGTCATGGGACTATTCAGTATTCCCACCGGGTAAGGAGTAAGCAGGCTGCTACGTTGAACCCCTTACCCCACTACAACTGGGCGGAAACGCAAGACAGCGACCCTGCCGTCCGACTGGTGAAGGAGATGCTGACTCGGCCGGAGGCTCGCCTTGAACCAGACGCTCCGGAGGAAGCCAAACAACTATGGGCAGAGAAGAGTCGACTGTTCCTTTACAAAGGGAAGTTGTGCCGCAGAATGGTTAACTCCCGGACGCATGAATTACTCTGGCAAGTAGTGGTGCCACGAAGAGACGCAGCCATGGTGATGGAGGCATACCACGACGGAGCTGGACACTTTGGGTGGAAAAAGCTGGAGTTCCTGCTGCGCGAGCGGTTCCACTGGGTAGGCATGAGGGGAACCATCGAGAAGTGGTGCAGAGATTGTGGCCCGTGCAACCTGAGAAGGAAGGACCGAGCCAGCCAGAAGACTCCCCTGCAGTCCATCGTCACCCGGCAAGCGTTGGAACTGGTAGCCTTGGATCATGTAAAACTGACCCCAAGCAGAAGTGGCTACGTCTACGCGTTAACCATCGTGGATCATTACTCCCGGTTCTTGGTTGTCGTCCCCGTCAAGGACTTAACGGCTCAAACAGCAGCTAGAGCCTTCCAGCAGCACTTCTGCCGTCCACACGGGTACCCGGACCAAGTGCTGACGGACCAGGGACCTGCCTTTGAAGCGGAGGTCTTTCAGGAATTCTGCAATCTGTATGGCTGCCGGAAGATAAGGACGACACCCTACCATCCGCAGACTAATGGACTTTGTGAAAAAATGAACCAGGTGGTAATGGATCTTCTAAAAACGTTGCCCCTGGAAGAACGCAGTCTGTGGCCTGAAAAGTTGCCCGATCTGGTGGACCTATACAACCACATCCCGGTAGGTTCCACCAACTGTACCCCGGCTTACCTAATGAGGGCAAGACCTGGTAAGTTACCTGTTGACCTGGAAATGGGAGTCCTGACCCCCGAGGACACTTCACCAGAAACAGACTGGGACACAGAGAGGCAGCAGCAGTACCGGAGAGTACAGGAGAGCGTGGAGCGAAGTCTCTGTCAGGCTAGGGAAAGACAAGAGAAAACTTACAACCAGTATGCTCCCGCTGTTCCCCTGGTACCCGGAGAGCAGGTCTTGAAGAGGAAGAGACGACTCCACAAGTTGGACGACCAGTGGGAGAAGGACCCGTACACCGTACTGCCCTCAAGCCACGAGAACCCGAAGGTCTGTACCATCAGTAAAGACGGAGGGGAAACCACAGCCATTGTATCCCGGGACCACCTGAAGAAGTGTCCCGAACAACTGAGGAACCCTGAAGAGGAACAAGAAGACCATCGACCCGTGGAAGAAAGGGAAGATATGGTTAGTACCGTGCTCGGGGACTTCCCTCAGTCTTGGACTCAAGTCAATGGTGCAGTTGTGGTACCCGTACTCACCTTCCTCCAACCATCATCCCAAGAACCTACGGAGCAACGGGTAGAGCTGGAAGAACAGCCGGTCCAGGAGGCAGAAGACTCCACACAAGCAGAACAGGAGAATCAACCCTCTGCTTATAGTGAGCCTGCCGTACCCCTAGTGAGACAAAGAGCCGGTAGACAGCTGCCCAGTTTACCCTTGACAGCTCCTACACCCTGTAGTTCAGGGCCAGACAGTCAGCTCCGTAGGTCCACTCGGGCCACTAGAGGCCAGTTACCCGCACGCTGGAGAATTTAAAGTGTATAAATTGTTTTATTTATGTTTTTCTGTGTCTTGTTGCTTGTGTATAATTTTGTGTTTCTAGTTATTTTTAGGAATCCTTGGTGGATTTACCGGGAATCCTTGTACATAGTTGGAGCGTAACCCAGGATGGACTAGAGACTGTTAAGGACTCGGGGTAGGACAGACCCCTACCTGGTTACGTCTCCCTGTGTTGGTGAAATGGACACCTTGCTCTCTTCAGAGACTGCACCCGGTTGCGGACACGCCGTAACCATCTTTATATGTTTTCTTATTGTATTATTAATGTTTTTGCCTTGTTATGTTTTTCTAAATGTGTTTAGTCCCGGAGTACTAAATTTCACTAGGGGGGAATGTGGCACCCCAGGAGTCTGGTTTTCCACAGTAATGTAATGTTATGTCTGAGAGCAGGTGGGAGGTCCTTTGGTCAGGGATCCTGTGCATGCCACACCTCCTGCCCAGTCTTGGGAGGGGAAGAACTTCCCCTGTATAAACACGGGGCTGAGGCAGGGTAGTCAGACAAGTGGAGTAGAGACAAGAAGCAGCATAGGAAACAGCAGAGTTACAAGGAGTCAGGGGCTGGCAGCCGCAGAGCTCGCCCTGACTAAGAAGACTTCTTTCCGGACCCGGAGTCCGAGGCTGTGGGGACTAACTCCTACCCAGCAGCAGAATCCGTCAGGCAGGGGATTTCAGGTCCTCTGGCCCAGAAGCCCGAAGGCACGGTCACACGCGTGGGACCAGCACCGCCATCGTGGAGCGGAAGCCATTAGAAGGCCCCGAGTCACCGGCCATACGGGTGAGCACCACACGGTACACTCAGGGACGTGGGCTACTTACATCAGCTTCTAGCAAGGTAGCCAGAAGAGTACAGTCAGTTTGGGAGGCCTACAACTACGCCTGGCCAGGGGAGATCCCATCTGCTCAAGGACTGACCAGGCCCCGTTCGCTAGCAAGTACTCCGGGAGGGTCTATCATTGTCACCAGTAAAGACCCTGAACTACACCGTACCGTCTCTGAGTGGTCCCTGCTACCCCCATCATCCACGTCGGCTGCCCTGAGACCATACCCCTCCCGTTGGGGGTTATACTATCACGCTGCATAATCCTACCATCGGCCTCAGCGGTCTGCCCCGCAGCAGCAGCTCCCTGGCTGCACTCAACGGGTGGCGTAGTCATCAACTATTTACTACTAGTAGACTGCCGTCCAGTTTGACTCCCTGGGCACGGACCGGGTCACCGCCACGAGACTACAACCCTCCACGGATCCGGCTCCGGGTAAGCTCCCGCGTGCGCACCGCAGCGCGACACAGGCCCAGGGGCGCGTCATTTGGGCTAAAGAGCACAAGGAATGGACCTTAGACCAGTGGAAATCTGTGCTTTGGTCTGATGAGTCCAAATTTGAGATCTTTGATTCCTTTGTGCGACGCAGAAAAGGTGAACGGATGGACTCTACATGCCTGGTTCCCACCGTGAAGCATGGATGAGGAGGTGTGATGGTGTGGGGGTGCTTTGCTGGTGACACTGTTGGGGATTTATTCAAAATTGAAGGCATACTGAACCAGCATGGCTACCACAGCATCTTGCAGCGGCATGCTATTCCATCCGGTTTGCGTTTAGTTGGACCATCATTGATTTTTCAACAGGACAATGACCCCAAACACACTTCCAGGCTGTGTAAGGGCTATTTGACCAAGAAGGAGAGAGATGGGGTGCTACGCCAGATGACCTGGCCTCCACAGTCACCAGACCTGAACCCAATCGAGATGGTTTGGGGTGAGCTGGACCGCAGAGTGAAGGCAAAAGGGTCAACAATTGCGAAGCATCTCTGGGAACTCCTTCAAGATTGTTGGAAGACCATTTCCGGTGACTGCCTCTTGAAGCTCATCAAGAGAATGCCAAGAGTGTGCAAAGCAGTCATCAAAGCAAAAGGTGGCTACTTTGAAGAACCTAGAATATAAGACATATTTTCAGTTGTTTCATACTTTTTTGTTAAGTATATAATTCCACATGTGTTAATTAATAGTTTTGATGCCTTCAGTGTGAATGTACAATTTTCATAGTCATGAAAATACAGAAAAATCTTTAAGTGAGAAGGTGTGTCCAAACTTTTGGTCTGTACTGTACATAGGTCGATTTAAGGAATGTGTATGATAAAATATATAGATGTAGGGACGTCATTGCACCCGCTGCGCTGAGACATCAGAGGGAGAATTATGGAGGAGGAGGGAGTATCATCTGATGCTCCCTATTTCTTCATTACTTTCAACTATATCGGCATCTGGGATGATGATGATGGTGGGTGGCCCCTGTGCTAGACCTGACATCAGGCCCCCCGCCACGGTTCATGGGCCCCATAGCAGCCGCGTGACTTGCCATTATTGGTGGTACGCCATTGCTGGCAAGGTTCAAATTTGTCAAATCAAGCAGATTTTAACTGGAAATTAGATTAGCAGCTAAGTTATTCTCCACAAATTGAATGTTCTCTATTTTGATCTGGGGTATCTCTATCCGAAAGAGCATAATAAACGTGCAAAAAACAACTAATACTCAACTGACCACTTACCTGTCCTGGCACCCATGCTGCATTCTGTACTTGCTGCCCGGTCCTTTATGTAAACTTTGAGTAGAATTCAATTCAATAAATTCGCCCATCTCCAGTGACCTGTAGTTTTTATTGATACCATTTTGTGAGTTACACTTTATTTTGATCGCTTTTTATTGATTTTTTGGGAGTAGATATGGCAACAGAAATTTTTTTTTCTATACTTCATGTATTATATGGGTTTAATATTTTTATATTTTGATACTGCGTATACTTTTTTTTTTAATTCTTACTTCTTTTTGACGGTAAAAGAGTTGTGATTAGTGATGAGCGAGTATATTTTGTTAACCCTTTCGCCGAGTGTGCTCGGGCGAGTATCGAGTATCTTCAGCGTGCTCGGTGTTATGTTTGAATCACTACCGTGTGCATGATTTGCGACTGTTTGACAGCTTTAATACATGTGAGGAATGTGTTAGACGCAGACATTCCTCACATGTATTAAAGCTGTCAAACAGTTGCAAATCATGCACACGGGAGTGATTCAAACATAACACCGAGCAGCTGTAAGTACTTGGTGCTTGCCCGAGCATACTTGGCGAAAGGGTTAAGAAAACATACTCGCTCAGCACTAGTTGTGATTAAACCTATTATGTTTTTTTATATATGTACTGTATATCTTTGACAGCAGCATTTAAGTGGTTAAACAGCAGTGAACGGAGCTTGGTCAGTAGAGGCAGGGGCTGACTGTATAACACAGCTGCCATCTGCCCTGTGTAGAGTGTACTCACCTCCTGAGGCCCCTCCATACACCCACACCCTCTCTATGACATAATTGTACATGATGAAGTTGGAAAGAGTTAATTTAATGTAAATTATTGTATAAATAAATATCCTGCCACTATATAGTCCCCTGCTTTAAATTTGTTGCCTTTTTCAAGTTCTCTGCTCACTGTCGGTGAATAAGAGCATGTGCATGTCCGTAATTTTTCAAGGACCGAGAAGCCCACTGAAAATCGCAGAGACATGTCCAATTTTGTTCCGAGGGACAGATCAAAATCGGCAATGCAAGTCAACGAGTCCCTGAAAAAAATCGGACCGCACTCGGATGTCATCTTGACCTGGTAAATTAACCTGAGGGAAGTGTCAACATGTCAATTTCTCTTGCGGGTACGCTGAGTTTTATGTAAAAATTTTCCCTGAAGAATTGCAAAGAAGTGGAAAATCCACAGGTAAAAAATGCATATGCATTTTTAACTCGTTTCCACTCCGGAAATGCACTAAAAACACATGTAAACCAGATGCGACTTTATTAATACTATATAGTTTGGTTAAAGCCAAATATCAAGAAGTATCAAAAACAAAGCAGCCTAATTTAAAATGTGACATAACAAAAAGAGAGAAAAACCGCAAAGTCAAAAACACATTAAAAAAGCACAATCAACTTAAATAAGTGCAGAAAATCTGTAACATGAAAAACTCCCCAAACCCGCATAGTGGGAATGTAGCCATAGCCATTCTCTTGTACGATAAATCCACTTTCCATGATAGTGTGATTTATCTGACATCCAGCAGTGACATTAGGGACATTGCGCCATCATTCTCTTCTGGACTACAGTACGAGCTCTGTCGTCTAGATAATGGGTTTCATTTGTCTTAAGATTCTCATCACATATTGAAAAGGGAATTTAATAGGCTAAAGAATAAAATTGATCTGAGAATAAAACAATGACATTTCTATGACTGTGCACAAGACACAATTGAGTCGAATTTTCAAGTTAGTGAGACTTTGCTTGAGTTGCAAAAGTGTTAAAGACCAACTAAAATCTGTATAGGTCTCTGATAGATGCTGCGGCTGCAGAGACCAAAGTGGTTAGACATGGTGAGAGTGTTCCCTCCGTTCCTTCTGTGAACCTGACGTTGGGTAGTGATGGCTGCCAGGAGCCTAAAAAGCCACCAGTGTCCACCCTAACAGTATCCCTAGTAGGTCGTGCCAGATGCAGAACCTAAGGCCACGGCCCCACTATCAGTGTTTGGTCAGTATTCGGTCAGTATTTTTTCTCAGGAGTGGGAGCCAAAACCAGGTGAGGAACAATCAGAGAAAAGGTATAATGGAAACAAGTCACCAATTCTGCATTTATCACCCACTCCTGGTTTCGGCTCCTACTCCAAAGAAAAATTACTAACCGAATACTGACCAAATACTGATAGTGGGGCCGTGGCCTAATAGGAAGCATGGCAAGTTTACAGTATAGTGTGTATGTGCAATCAAAAGTAAGGAATAAAAAATAAATACATAAATAAACGTTCAAAAAATGAAAGATTTTATAAAACTAATAAAAGTGACCCCTAAAATGGGTTGGATAATATAGTGACATAAAAAAAGGTGATTTCACTGAGTAAAAGTAGTAAAGTAAAAAACTTATTTAATTTTTTCCACATGATTAATGTCATAAAAAACAAACCGACAAAAAGCAAAATTAAAAAAACAACACTTTTTAATATATCACGTGTCTGAAAATGGTGCCAAAAACAAGTTCCGGCTTTCAAAATGTGGAAATGCTGGAATTAAAAAAATTCTTAAATCATTTAAAAGAAATGTCCGTTTTGGAAAAAACGTAAAAAAAAGTCATAATGCGTGAAACCCAACAAAAAAAAAGAGAAAATAGTCATACTCCATACTCCACGATCCACTTCCACTTCAGTTTCGACAATGTCAACTTCTCAGTCCGTCTCTGCACTTCCGGCTGCGATGATAACATTACAATGCTGCGGGAACTTGCCGGCCACATTGATGACTGATGGCTACAGCAGCTAGTGACTGGCTGCAGTGGTCACGTATCCATGTTGGGATGTCATTGCAGAAAGAAAAAATGGAGATGGGCTTGGGTAATGTAGCACCCCGAGGACTCGGCTGCTACAGGGGTATTGCACCTCGAACCAGAGGTGTGGTATTCCACTCCCGGGTAAGGATGGAGTGTGGAACAGAGCTCAGTTAGCTGCATGCACTACACTCACCCCATTTCCGGGGGACAGAACAACGGTACTCCCACCAGATAGTTGTGCAGGTACGACAGCGTCTGTCCCTGGCTGGAGTGGGGGGGGGGGGGGAGGAACATCCCAGTGGTGTAGGAGCAGACAGGGGAGGGACTCTGGGCATAGGTAGGAGCCCATTGGTTGCATTGTCACCAGGGCTCGGGTGTCAGAGGGAGTATAAAAGGTGGGCACCATCTAGGATCAGGGTCAGTTCAGTCTGAGGAGAAGCTGAGAGAGAGTTCAGCCAGAGAGGGCTGACAGGGAGCTGTGGCTCCGTCTGGGCCCAGCTCCAGAGCTAGGCCTGAAGCAGAGAGGAGAGAAGGAAGAGGAGAAACACAAAGAAAGGCCCAGAGACGCAAGCATAGAGGGAACCCTGAGATCCCACAAGAGAACGAAAACGGGTGAAGGGTTGGCAGAACAGGGTACCGGATCCCAAACTGGTGGAGGTCAATTATCCTTAGCCAGGAACCGGAGGTCGTGGACAAGTTTTGGCGCGACCCCTCGCCACATCCACCAGGAAGGCAAACCACGTATAGGGTCAGGGAAGCCGGGAAAGGTTTCACCACCAGAAGGCCCGAGGGAGCCGGACAAAGGTGGATCCCTGGTGGGGACGGCCAGTAGGAAGGAAGAGAGGGGAGCCCTGGACCACGCTCTGGAATTGCCTGGGAGTTGGCCGAGTCCCTGACCTGGTGAACGCAGCATGACTCGGGTGGTCCTCCTGTGCACAAGCGACCTGATAAAGAACCGTGAGTAAAGCTTTTGAAACTGCACTACCAGACTCCGTGTTTCATCGTCGTACTTGCACCACCAGTACTGGGACATCCGCACCATCACCCCCATCATCAACTCTACAATAGCTGCCCTGAGGCAATACTCCTCCCGTGGGGAGTCACCCCATACTGAGCTGCACAACCAACATCAGCTTCAGCGGTCTGCAGTGCAGCGGCGGTCCTCACTGACCGCAATCCACGGGTGGCGTAGTCGAACATTCTAACATCTACTGCTAAATACTACCACTCAGTTTGACTCCCTGGGCACGGACCGGGTCACCGCCACGAGACTACTACCCCTATCTGATCCGGCTCCGGGTAAGCCCCCGTGCGCGCGATGCCGCACGACACAGCAGGCCCAGGGGCGCGTCAACTTTGGCGTAGTCGGCAGGATTACGTGCCCGCAACCACCGGGTACTGCATGCCTGAAGAAAAGTTCACATTTACCGCAAAAAGGAGTCTCCCGCCAATTCCAGAGGGTTCCCGCCATCGGACGCCATCTGGGGTCGTTTCCCGCCGTTTGCCCGCCATCTGCAGTCTTTGCCCGCCATCTGCGAAGTTTCCCGCCATCGGGAGACGATTCCCGCCATCTGAGACGATTTCCCGCCCTGGCAGAGCGGACGCCATTATGGGCGTGCCAGAGGGTGGCAAAAGACCACCTCCCATCGTGGGCCAGGTCCAAGAATGGCGCCAAAAGCGGAAACCGCCCCCACCAGCAGAGACTGCAATGAAAGAAATGTCCATCAGCGTGAGGGGGCTGCCCCTGGAACTGACTGTCACTAAGTTGCCCCAGGACCACCCTCAATGGGGGCGGATAGGGAACAAAACAGAGAGGATGGGTGCGGCCTGGAGGAGTCTGGACAGATCGCACCCGGAGATGGAGGAAGAGTCGAGCAGCACCGACCCTGTGGTCTGGAACCTGTTGCAGGCTGCCACCCCAGAAGGCCTGGTGGAGATCCTGGCACAGCTCCCCAGAGATCGGGAGCGTGCACAGACCGCGCTGGAGGCCTTGGCCCGGAAGATGGCCCGAGTGCAGCAAGAAGCACTGGCCGAGTGGAGAAGGGAGATGGTCCAGCAGGCTGGAACCCGCCAGCAGAGGACGCCACCCGCAACGTGGAGTATGTCTGCCCCTGAGGATGGTGCAGGAGGGACGAAGGCCGGAGACGACGCCGCGGAGGGAGCCGCAGGGATGGAAGCAGGTAATGGGGACGTCATCACCCCGTGCCCAGTAGCCGTAAGCCTGCCCCAGCTCCCCGTCGCAGAGCCCGAAGACCCACTCACCGTGCCCGTTGCTGCACCGCCACTGCTCCCAACTAGGCCCCAAGCGGCAGGAGCCGCGGCCACGCCCCCTGTTACGCCACGCGCCTCAACCCTGAGCGCGGCAAAGCAGGAAGTACCACCGGCCTGGTCTCAGGGCCGAGTACCCCCGGGCGCCGCCGTCTCCACAGCGCCACCGGCCTGGTCGCAAGGCCTGGTGAATCCGGGCGCCGCTGCCCCTCCAGCGCCCTCTTCCCCAAAGGTGCCATACCTGGATCCAAAGAGGATGCCTCCGGCCTGGACGCAAGGCCAAGTACCTCCGGGCGCCGCTGCCCTCACAGCGCCCTCAACCTCCACAGTGCTGCCCCTGGGCGAAGATCTGCTTGCACAACATACCAGCCCGGACGGGCTGCCCTTCGTGTGGCCACCGGAGTACGTCAACCCCTGACTCCGGAAGGAACGACCCCTGTGCGAGCCTTTGATCCCGGCACCGGCACCTGCCAAAATTGTCCCGCTCCCGTTGGAGGAGGCCCAATTTGCATGGGACCCCACCGGTGAAAACCTCATGGGGTTCACCCAAGAGACCCGGGCGGCCGCAGCCCGGCGTGAGGAATGCTGCCGTCAACAGCTAGAGGTCTTTGGGAGAGAACGGCGGGAGAGGCAGATCCGCGAGGAACAGCTGCAGGTCCAAAGCGCGGAGCAGAAACGCCGGGCCCGACGAAATCCCCGTACGGCCCACAGTCCCCGCGCCACCGGGACCGTAATAAAGTTTCAACTGGAACACGGCTGGGGCTTTATCCGGGACCACCGAATCCCCGGCGACGTCTTTGTCACCCGCAGGGATGTTGAGAGCCACCTGCCGGAGGGACACCGCGGACGTGACCTCTACCCGGGTGATGTGGTCACCTTCACCCGGCATCAGTGTGCCAAAGGACCGTACGCCCTTCACGTACACCGGCTGACTGAGGAGGAGATACAGTATGAGGAAAGCCAAGAGGACCCGGACGTGTCTGAAGACTACCCTCAGGAAGGAGCAGGAGGGCATCGTTACTAATGAACGGTAACTGAAACTGCACATAGTTACCCGTCAGGGTACCTGACATGCTGCTAATTGAAGTGTGGTCCCCGTTGGGACTAGTGTGGAACTGTTTCCTGTGTGCCCCTATCCCTAACCAGGCTGAGGACTGTGAGCAGCCGTTTCCTTATTCCCCACTGGCCGAGGACTGAGAGCGGTCACCCTGTAAATAGTTGCGCTTTCTAAGGCGCCCCCTTCTGGTTTTATAGAAGGACTGCGTTTCTATTTTAGAACTAGAGACTGTTGCACTTTACCTGGTCACAAGTTGCACCGTGACCAGAAGATCAAGAATGTGTTTTATATGAGAATGTTTTATATGAAAAAGTTTTATATTGAAAGTTACATATGCTGCTAACAGAGTTTATAGTATTTTATAAGTGTGAAGAAAGTTTTGTAATGTTTTATGATGTTTGTACCAGTAACATTTAAAAAGAGTAGAGTACCTCCCATAAAGGGATGAGTTTTCAGTTATGTCTTATATGCAAGTGTACACTTTAAAATTTTTGTATGTCTAAATTGTTTTACTCTTTTCCAGCCCGAGGACGTGCTGTGATTTACCAGGGGGGAATGTAGCACCCCGAGGACTCGGCTGCTACAGGGGTATTGCACCTCGAACCAGAGGTGTGGTATTCCACTCCCGGGTAAGGATGGAGTGTGGAACAGAGCTCAGTTAGCTGCATGCACTACACTCACCCCATTTCCGGGGGACAGAACAACGGTACTCCCACTAGATAGTTGTGCAGGTACGACAGCGTCTGTCCCTGGCTGGAGTGGGGGGGGGAGGAACATCCCAGTGGTGTAGGAGCAGACAGGGGAGGGACTCTGGGCATAGGTAGGAGCCCATTGGTTGCATTGTCACCAGGGCTCGGGTGTCAGAGGGAGTATAAAAGGTGGGCACCATCTAGGATCAGGGTCAGTTCAGTCTGAGGAGAAGCTGAGAGAGAGTTCAGCCAGAGAGGGCTGACAGGGAGCTGTGGCTCCGTCTGGGCCCAGCTCCAGAGTTAGGCCTGAAGCAGAGAGGAGAGAAGGAAGAGGAGAAACACAAAGAAAGGCCCAGAGACGCAAGCATAGAGGGAACCCTGAGATCCCACAAGAGAACGAAAACGGGTGAAGGGTTGGCAGAACAGGGTACCGGATCCCAAACTGGTGGAGGTCAATTATCCTTAGCCAGGAACCGGAGGTCGTGGACAAGTTTTGGCGCGACCCCTCGCCACATCCACCAGGAAGGCAAACCACGTATAGGGTCAGTGAAGCCGGGAAAGGTTTCACCACCAGAAGGCCCGAGGGAGCCGGACAAAGGTGGATCCCTGGTGGGGACGGCCAGTAGGAAGGAAGAGAGGGGAGCCCTGGACCACGCTCTGGAATTGCCTGGGAGTTGGCCGAGTCCCTGACCTGGTGAACGCAGCATGACTCGGGTGGTCCTCCTGTGCACAAGCGACCTGATAAAGAACCGTGAGTAAAGCTTTTGAAACTGCACTACCAGACTCCGTGTTTCATCGTCGTACTTGCACCACCAGTACTGGGACATCCGCACCATCACCCCCATCATCAACTCTACAATAGCTGCCCTGAGGCAATACTCCTCCCGTGGGGAGTCACCCCATACTGAGCTGCACAACCAACATCAGCCTCAGCGGTCTGCAGTGCAGTGGCGGTCCTCACTGACCGCAATCCACGGGTGGCGTAGTCGAACATTCTAACATCTACTGCTAAATACTGCCACTCAGTTTGACTCCCTGGGCACGGACCGGGTCACCGCCACGAGACTACTACCCCTATCTGATCCGGCTCCGGGTAAGCCCCCGTGCGCGCGATGCCGCACAACTCAGGCCCAGGGGCGCGTCAACTTTGGAGTTAGGAGCGCGCCCCTGGGCCTGAGTCGTGCGGCATCGCGCGCACGGGGGCTTACCCGGAGCCGGATCAGATAGGGGTAGTAGTCTCGTGGCGGTGACCCGGTCCGTGCCCAGGGAGTCAAACTGAGTGGCGGTATTTAGCAGTAGATGTTAGAATGTTCGACTACGCCACCCGTGGATTCCGGTCATGAGACCGCCGCTGCAGGACAGACCGCCGAGGCTGGTGTTGTTGGGGCAGCTGAGAATGGAACGACTCCCCACGGGAGGAGTATTGCCTCAGGGCAGCTATTGTAGAGTTGATGATGGGGGTGATGGTGCGGATGTCCCAGTACTGGTGGTGCAGGTGCGACGACGAAACACGGAGTCTGGTAGTGCAGTTTCAAAAGCTTTACTCACGGTTCTTTATCAGGTCGCTTGTGCACAGTAAGGACCACCCGAGTCATGCTGCGTCCACCAGGTCAGGGACTCGGCCAACTCCCAGGCAATTCCAGAGCGTGGTCCAGA
This sequence comes from Phyllobates terribilis, assembly GCF_046119375.1. Classification (NCBI taxonomy): domain Eukaryota; kingdom Metazoa; phylum Chordata; class Amphibia; order Anura; family Dendrobatidae; genus Phyllobates; species Phyllobates terribilis. The sequence goes on along the minus strand of NW_027362765.1, from coordinate 89,214,096 downwards.
GCTCCCCTCTCTTCCTTCCTACTGGCCGTCCCCACCAGGGATCCACCTTTGTCCGGCTCCCTCGGGCCTTCTGGTTGTGAAACCTTTCCCGGCTTCACTGACCCTATACGTGGTTTGCCTTCCTGGTGGATGTGGCGAGGGGTCGCGCCAAAACTTGTCCACGACCTCCGGTTCCTGGCTGAGGATAATTGGCCTCCACCAGTTTGGGATCCGGTACCCTGTTCTGCCAACCCTTCACCCGTTTTCGTTCTCTTGTGGGATCTCAGGGTTCCCTCTATGCTTGCATCTCTGGGCCTTTCTTCGTGTTTCTCCTCTTCCTCCTCTCTCCTCTCTGCTTCAGGCTTAGCTCTGGAGCTGGGCCCAGACGGAGCCACAGCTCCCTGTCAGCCCTCTCTGGCTGAACTCTCTCTCAGCTTCTCCTCAGTCTGAACTCACCCTGTTCCTAGATGGTGCCCACCTTTTATACTCCCTCTGACACCCGAGCCCTGGTGACAATGCAACCAATGGGCTCCTACCTATGCCCAGAGTCCCTCCCCTGTCTGCTCCTACACCACTGGGATGTTCCTCCCCCCCCCCACTCCAGCCAGGGACAGACGCTGTCGTACCTGCACAACTATCTGGTGGGAGTACCGTTGTTCTGTCCCCCGGAAATGGGGTGTATGTGGTGCATGCAGCTAACTGAGCTCTGTTCCACACTCCATCCTTACCCGGGAGTGGAATACCACACCTCTGGTTCAAGGTGCAATACCCCTGTAGCAGCCAAGTCCTCGGGGTGCTACATATCCATGTTGGGATGTCATTGCAGAAAGAAAAAATGGAGATGGGCTTGGGTTTGTGTTGGAATGGATGATGGAGGACCTGTGTGGTAAGGGCATTTTGACTTAAAAAAAAAAAAAAGACAGGTCACATAACGCCTCTAAGTACCAAATTGAAGAGCGAGAAAACATAGCAAAACGTGGTAAATGCTTTTTAAAGCAGATGTAAATATACATTTTTTGAAAGGTTGTGTCATTGTCCAGCAGTACCTGTGATGACCGTAGGCGAGGACTCGCAAATGTTCAACCCTTTTGAGGAAAGGAAACTGTAAACTTTCTAAAGTGATTAGGAATGGGGTTGTTACTATAGTTGTTTAGCAATGTGTGTTTCTCCAAAACTAATCTGGAGGAGAGCGAGGACGTGCCAGGAAAGAGACCCTCATATTACATGACACAGAGACCCTCAATTATAGCCTGGAATGCAAATCAATAAGGGCGGATACCAGACTCAAGAGCTGTCAGCACCAGAGACTTCAAGAGAGGCAATGGGGAGAATCTGTTAATACAAGGACACCTACATTATGTAACATGGATGGATAGACAGATAGAATAGCTTGCGAACGTATTCACCCTTCTTGGCTTTTTACCTACTTTGTTACATTACAACCTGCATTAAAATATTTTTGTAATCCAATTTGTATGTGATGCATCAGAACTAAATAGTCTAAGTTGGTGAAGTGAAGTGAGAAAAATATAGGCATAAATAAAATTTATGGGATCAAATAAATAAAGCACCTAGAAATTTCTGCTGCAAGCAATTACCTTCATAAGTCATATGCTTAGTGACCTGGTCTGTCAGTATATACACATCTTTTCTGAAAGGCCACAGAGGCTGCAACATCATTAAGCAAGAGGCACCACTAACCAAAGAACACCATGAAGACCTCCAAACAAGTCAGGGAGAAAGTTGTTGAGAAATACAAGTCAGCATTGTGTTATAAAAATATCTCTGATGATTCCCTGGAGCACCATCAAATCCATTATTATCAAATGAAAAGAACATGGTACCACAACAAACCTGCCAAGAAAGGGCCGCCCACCAATACTCTCAGCCGGGGCAAGGAGGCCATTAATCAGAGAGGCAACTCAGAGAGCAAAAGGTAACCCTGAAGAAGCTGCAGGGTTTCCAAGCAGAGACTGGAGTATCTGTCCATATGACTACAATAAGCTGTACACTCCATAGAGGTGTCCTTTATGGAAGAGCGGGCAGAAAAAAGCCTTTACTTGCACACAAAAATTGTAAGGCTCGTTTTGAGTTTGCCAAAACACATGTGGGAGACTCCCCAAATATATGGAGGAAGGTGCTGTGGTCAGTTGAGACCAAGATTTAACTTTTTGTCCACCAAGGTAAATGCTATGTCTGGCACCAAACCAACACAGCTCATCACCCGAAGAACACCTTCCAACAAGACAATGACTCAAAGCATACCGCTAAAGCAACACTTGAGTGGTTTAAGGGGAAAAGTGGAAATGTTTTGGAATGACCTAGTCAAAGCTCAGACCTTAATCCAATTGAGAATCTGTGGTCAAGACTTGAAGATTGCTGTTCACCATAGGAATCTAACTTGAATGAGCAGGAGCTGGAGCAGTTTTGACTTGAGGAATGGGCAAAAACCCCAGTGGCGAGATGTGGAAAGCTCATAGAGACTTATCCAAAGTGACTTTCAGCTGTAATTGCCACAAAATGAGGCTCTACAAATTACTGACTTTAGGGGGGTGAATAGTTATGCACACTGAAGTTTACAGTTATTTTGTCATATTTGTTGTTTGCTTCACAATAAAAAGAAAAACAAATGTTCACAGTCGTAGGCATATTCTATACATGAACTGATGCAAACCCTCAAAAACAAACAGTGAAATTCCAGGTTGTGAGGTATGTAACAATACTATTCAGTCGGGGAGTGATCCAATGTATAACATAGGTATTTCAGTCCTCATAACCCACGTCAGATCTGCAACCTCCATACATCCATCATGTGTGAGACAAACAGCTCTCAATTTACCCAGTGAAACACACCCAGGGGTGGAGATATGGTGAACAGCCATTCAGCAGCTCATAATCAACCTGTCATGGCCGATTAACCCCTTTTAGTCCTATATGCACTAATGCATTACTTCAAGTTTATCTCCCAACCAACAGCTACCTTACATACCTCCCCCTTTGCCTAAAGTCGTGGTCTTGGCACCTTCAACCACTAGACACGGGATTCTCGAGACGGCATCGGCATTATCATGTAATTCCCGGCTCTATGTTCTACATTGAAGCGGAAATCCTGCAGGGCTAGAAACCAGCAGGTAACAAGAGCATTTTTCCCCTGTTCCTTCCTCCACCTGAGTGGGCTATGGTTTGACACTAATTTAAATTCTCGCCCTAACAGATAGTATTGCAATGTGTTCACCACCCACTTTATGGCTAAGCATTCATTTTCTACAATGGAATAACTTTTCTCACATGCCGACAGTTTCCTACTCAGGTAGAGAACAGGATGCTCCTCTCCGTGTATCTCTTGAGATAGGACCGCTCCTAATCCGACTTCTGAGGCATCCACCTGGAGTACAAATTCCTTCTTAAAGTCAGGGTTAATCAGGGCTGGCTGCTAACACAGAGCCGCTTTCAATTTTGCCCATGACATGGCAAAGTTTGGGATGAACCTCCTGTAGTACCCCTCGATTCCCAGAAAGGCTTTAACTTTCTTCTTTGAGAGTGGTTTTGGCTAGCTCTGAATTGCGTCCACTTTATTGATCTGGGGTTTAATTTCGCCTCTACTTACTACATATCCAAGGTATTTGGCCTCTTCTTTCCCCATGGCACATTTTTTTGGATTTAAAGAGAACCCCACCTTTCTGAGAGCATCAAACACTGTCTGGACATTTCCCAGATGTCTTTCCCAATCCGGGATGAAGAGTATGATATCGTCCAAGTATGCTGCAGGGTAATTCTTGTGGGGTGCAAGGATCCAGTCCATGGCCCTCTGGAAGGTGGCCGGAACTCCCTGCAGTCCGAACGGCATCCGAACATATTGGAAGGAACCGTCGGGTGTAGAGAAAGCCGTCTTCTCCTTGGCTTTTTGTTACATTGAGATTTGCCAATATCCCTTTGTTAGATCCAAAGTGGTTATGTACCTTGCCAGCCCAAGCCTCTCAATCAGCTCATCGATACGTGGAATCGGATATGTGCTGACCTTGGAGACTTTGCTCAGCTTCCAATAATTAATACCGAATCTCCATTCCCCATCTGGTTTCAGAACAAAGACAATTGGGTTAGACCACCTGCCCTTAGATTCCTCAATGACTCGGAGATTCAGCATACGCTTCATTTCCTTGGAGATCTGTTCTCAGCGGGCCTCTGGAATTCGGTAGGGCTTTGAATTCACCCGCACATGGGGTTCCGTCAAAACTTCATGTTCTATGACATCTCTACACCCTGGAAAATCTGAGAACAGGTCCCGGTTCTGCAGCAGCAATTCCCAACATTGCGTTTTTTGGGCCTTCTAGAATAATGGGGCAGGATAGTGGAGGCAGAATCATGGGGCAGGATGGAGGAGGTAGAATCATGGGGCAGGATGGGGGGGGGCAGAATCATGGGGCAGGAAAGAGGGGGCAGAATCATGGGGCAGGATGGAGGGGGCAGAATCATGGGGCAGGATGGAGGGGGAAGAATCATGGGGCAGGATGAAAGGGGCAGAATCATGGGGCAGGATGGCGACATCAGGATTATGGGGCAGGATGGGAGAACATATGGGGCCAGGATGGCAGAACATATGGCTGGGACCAGGAATGAGCCACAAGGGGCTAGGAATGAGCCACAAGGGGGCCATGATGGGGGATATTATTACTGTAGGGGCTAATTAAGGGATATTATTACTGCTGTGATGTATTTTATTTTTGAGGATACTGTTACCAATGGGATGGGGGGTCCTGTTACTATGCAGGGTGGCATTATGTCTCTTTTCTTTATTCATCTGGTGTAGAGTAGAAGTTGGGAAAAAATTGGGCAATGTGCTCTGCAAGCTTTGCTCTAGATAACTGTGTTATTTTCTGCAGAGACAAGCCTGGCTGGAAGAAGTGATAGTGGTCTGTGATGGATGAAGAAGAAAAGCAAAGATGAAAGACTTCAACAAGATACATCATTGGTGAGTCAGTGTGTTATCTATACACTATGTACAGAGCTCCTGTGTATAATGTCACTGGTGATGATCACTGTATTACCTGTACACTATACACTATATACAGAGCTCCTGTGTATAATGAAAGTGGTGATCACTGTATTACCTGTACAATGACACTATATACAGAGCTCCTGCATATAATGTCACTGGTGATCATTGTATTACCTGTACACTGGCACCATACACTGTATACTATGTACAGAGCTCCTGTGTATAATGGCACTTATGGTTATATTAGTATTTTTTTTTTATTACTGATCAGTATTGTAGTATTTGGTGACTATGTGGTAGTAATATGTGATCTGGTCATGGTGTAGCATTTTTTGTTCCTTGTATGTGGTATTATTCGGTCACTATTTGGTGGTAATTGTTACGGGTCCGGGTGGTGGAACCTCTGTGCTGCGGTGCAAGGAGGGACAAGAGGGGCATGAGTAAGTACCTACTCGGCCTGACTAAGGTCGCACGGCGGCTCAATCGACTCCGTGAACCAGGGAGGGACCGAGCAGGGGGACCAGGTGCCACTCTGGGACCGACCTTGTATGAGAGCAGGTGACTCCCACAGGTCAGATGACAGGAACTGACCGGTACAGCGGATGAGCACGGCAGGCAGGCTGACGGGTGGTCCGGGTAGACAAGCAGGCTGATTCGGCTGATAGCCAGACGGGTGCTCCGAGTAGGCAAGCTGGCGGACACAACGTGTAACTGGCAGGTGCTTCCAGGTAAGCAGGCTGGCGGGCACGGCAGGTAACAAGCAGGTGCTTCCAGGTAAGCAGGCGGGCAGTGCCCATAGATAGACTGGCGGACTGGACTGAAGGCAGACTGTCGGGCTGGATAGTAGTTAGACTGGCGGACTGGACTGAAGAACAGACTGACTTGCAGAGGGACCTGAGGGCTGAAGCAACAGTAAGAATCACAGAGCAACAACCTTGCACGGGCACCTCCATATTGGAGGAGGTGCTTTAAATAGGGAAGTCCTCCGGCCATTGGCCGGGGACTTTTTAGGATGGCGCGCGCGGCCCCTTTAAGAGGGTGGGAGCGCGCGCGCGCCCTAAGCACAGTGCCCGGGAAGCTGCGTGCACCAGCAGCAGCAGCAGTAGGGAGGCCGGAAGACGCTGCCTGGCAGAGGGCAGAGACGCCGATGCTACGGTCCCTCCCGCTTTACACCCCCTCTTTTTTAGGACTGCAAGAAATTCTTTAAGAAGAAGAGGATGTTCTCCCTGAGTTCCCAAGCCCTCTCCTCCGGGCCAAACCTCTTCCAATCTACCAGAAAAAAGTTTTTTCCTCTTACCCTTTTGGTGGCCAAAATGTTCTCTACCCCATAAAAGTCCTCAGCGGAGACCGGAGCTAGGGTGGTACCTGGATCGTCAGAAAAAAAATTAAGAACAACTGGTTTGAGGAGAGATACGTGGAAGGAGTTGGGAATCCGTAAGGTGGCCAGGAGTTTTAGCTTGTAAGCCACGGGATTGATTTGGTTGAGAACCTCAAACGGACCGATGAACTGCGGACCCAACTTATAAGATGGTATTTTGAGACGAACATATTTGGAGGAGAGCCAGACCCTTTCTCCCGGATGGAATTGAGGCGGATCCAGACTTCTCTTATCAGCATGTTTCTTCATCCGCTCGCAGGACTGAAGAAGTGTGGATCTAGTGTCTTTCCAAATAGTAGAAAATTTGCTGACCAGAGAATCCGCGGCAGGATTGTCCACTGAAGCGGAGACGGGGAAAACAGAATCCGGGGGTGTTGACCGTAGACCACAAAGAACGGGGATTTGGAAGAAGACTCGCTCTCACGGTTTTTATAGGAGAACTCTGCCCGTGGTAGGAGCTCAACCCAACTTGACCATTGAACTGAGGATGATAAGCAGAGGAGAAATCCAAGGAGACATCCAGCAGCTTACACGTAGCTCTCCAGAAGTGCGAAGTGAACTGGACCCGGCGATCAGACACAATGTGGAGGGGTACGCCGTGGAGACGAAAGATGTGATGGATGATGTCCTTAGTCAGCACAGATGCAGACGGGAGACCAGGCAGAGGGATGAAGTGGGCCATTTTAGAAAAGCGGTCAGCGACCACCCAAATGACAGTACAACCGGCAGAAACTGGAAGATCCATAAAAGTCCATAGCAATGTGTTGCCACGGAGCGGAAGGTGCGGGAAGAGGAAGGAGACAGCCGGCTGGAAGATGCCTGGGAACCTTGTTACGGGCACAGGAGGAAGAAGCCATGACGAAATCCGCAACATCCTTGCATAGGGAAGGCCACCAGTAATGCCGGGCGATGAGCAGGAAAGTCTTCCTCTGGCCAGCATGGCCGGCTAGTTTGGATGAATGGCCCCAGAGAAGAATCTTCTTACGATCTGGAACCGCTACAAAAGTCTTACCGGGTGGAAGACGAGACAGGTCAAAAGGAGCCACAGTCATTACTTTGGAGGGGTCGATGATATGCAGAGGCTCCTCCTCTTGGTTGGAAGACAGGAATGAGCGGGATAGAGCGACAGCTTTAATGTTCTTGTCCGCAGGGCGGTAATGTAGAGTGAAGCAGAATCGGGCAAAGAACAGAGACCACCGGGCCTGATGCGGATTGAGTCTTTGGATGTTTTGTAAATAGGCCAGGTTTTTGTGATCAGTGTAGATGACCACCGGGTGCAGAGCCCCTTCCAGCAGGTAGTGCCACTCCTCCAGTGCCAATTTGATGGCAAGCAGCTCACGATCTCTTATGGAGTAGTTGCGCTCTGACGAGGAGAAGAGCTTGGAGAAGAAGCCGCAGGTTACCATTCTCCCGGACGGGGATTTCTGGGTGAGACCGCTCCTGCTCCGGGGGAGGAAGCATCAACCTCCAGGAAGAACTGCTTGTTGCAATCCAGATGGTGGAGCACAGGGGAGGAGGAGAAAGCTTGTTTTAGGGAGACAAAGGCCTCCTCCGCTTCGGAAGTCCATTCCTTGAGATTTGCTCCCTTACGGGTGAGCGCAGAGATGGGAGCGGTCGGGGAGGAGAAATGAGGGATGAAGCCCAGGAATCGCTGAAACGCCTTCAACCCTTCCGGTCGGGGCCACTTTAAGACGGCAGAAACCTTCTCGGGATCCATCCGAAGACCAGTTTCGGAGATAATATATCCCAGGAACAGAAGGGAAGTCTGCTCGAAGAGACATTTCTCAAATTTTGCGTAGAGGCATTTCTGCCGGAGCCTTAGCAGAACCTGACCAACATCCCGCCGTTGTGTGGGCAGATCCGGAGAGTACACCACCACGCAAAAATACAGGAGATCACGGAAGATGTCTTTAATAGTGTTGAGCCACCCCCGTAGTGTTCGAGTTCGGTTCGGTTCGTCGAACTCCCGTGTGTTCGCCGAACTGTTCGTCGAACTGTTCGTCGAACACCTTCGAACACCGTTAAAACCAATGGCAGGCAAACAAAAACACATAGAAACACATAGAAACATAGGTGTCCAAAAGCTGACAAACTGCTCAGAAGACATAACTAACACATGGAAAAGTGACAAGTACATATAGTCATGCGAAAATAAAAGAGGTGGAGGAGTAAAAGGAGGGGGAGACACAGATATAGGCATGTCATGCCCTTCTAAAATCCAAAAAGTGAGAAGCCGACACGGCCAGTCCGCTCCTGCCCGTGCCACCTCCGTGTCGCCGGGTTTGTGCCAGAGCCGCGGTGAACCCTGACGGCCAGCCCCCTTCTCCCAATACTGGTGCCTGTCCGCTGGTGGGTCGAGCGAGCCCCCCTGTGGTGGAGGCAGCTCTAAGTTTTTTAATTTAAATTGTCTCTCTAATTTGAATGAATACACTTTAAATCCATTTACAAGGATCTATTGGAGGGCAAGTCTCATGCCAGCAGCCGCGGTAATTCCAGCTCCAGTAGCGTCCACTAAAGCTGCTGCAGTTAAAAAGCTTTTATAAGGATCGAGCTCGGCTGTCCACCGCAAGGCATCCTACTGCCAGTCCCAGCCCCTATGCCTTGGGGTGCCTCCTGATGCTCTTCACTAAGTATCCCATGGTCCCGAAGCATTTCCTTTGAAAAAATTAAGTGTCTAAACTACAGGTGGTGCAGCTTGCTTAACAGCCGGGATAATCCGCTGACTAGCAGACACTGCTACTAGGCACAAAGTATTTCCTGGGCTAGATGCAGTTAAAAATTTGTAATTAGATACTCTCGTTGGATGCTGAGAAAGCATTCCATAGAGTCTCCTGGCACGCCATATATGATTCTCTTAAAAAGCTTGGGGTAGGGGTCTAGGGGACCCTTTTATAGCCAAAATCACGGCCCTGTATCGCAATACGTCACCTAGGCTGAAGATAAATGGAACTGTAGCACCCTGAGGGCTCGGTTGCTACAGACGTATTGCACCTCACCCAGAGGTGTGATATCTCACTCTCAGGTAAGGATGGAGTGTGGATCAGGACCCGACACCTGCATGCATTACACCACATTGCCGTGGGGCAGGGCGACCAATATGCCCCTGAGATGGGCACGACAGTCCCTGTCCCTGGCTGGAGTGGGGGGAGGGAACACTGAGGAAGGGGAACCCTGTAGTGCAGGAGCAGGGAGGAAGCAGTTCCTGGGTGCATTGAGAAGGGAGTATAAAAGGTGGGCACCATCTTAGTTCAGTGCAGAGAAGTCTGAGCAGAAGTGGCAGGGAGCAGGGGCTCTGCATGAGCTCTGCTCCGGAGGCGGGCCTAGTAACAGAGGCCCAGGCCTGGAAGAGGGAGAAGGAAGGAAGAGGAGCGGAGAAGGCTCCAGGAACGAGGAATGAAGGGATCCCAGGGGTGCGGACGGGCGAGTCGCCACCGCACGCCCGAATCCACCTGCGTGGAGGGGTCAGGCCAAAGGGGGAGACCGGTCCCCGAACTAGTGGAGGCAGGAAACGACCCTCAGCTAGAAACCGGAGGCTCTGACATTTTATGTGGCGCAGCCCCTCGCTACACCCGCTAGGAAGGCACCACATAGGGTCAGGGAAACTGGCGCCAAGTTTACCAAGAGGAGGCCCGAGGCAGCCGGACAGAAGTGTTGGTAAGAAAGGCCAGACAAAGGACACACAAAGGGGGTCCTGTGAAGCGCTCCAAAGTTATCTGGGAGTTGTCTGAGCCCCTCACCTGGTGAGCACAGTACGACGTGGGCAGCCGTTACCTGCAGACGTGGTCTGGATAATAAGAACTGTGAGTAAAGGCCCTGAACTGCATCACTGACTCCGTGTCGTTACTGCTGCTGCCCTGCACCATCACCCCCATCCTCCGCATACACTGCCCTGAGGCTATACTCCTCCCGTGGGGAGTTATGCTATGCTCTGCTGCACCCACAACACCAGCCTCAGCGGTCTGCCCTGTAGCGGCGGTTCACTCTGACCGCAATCCACGAGTGGCGTAGTCGGACATTTAAACATCAAAACCACATAAATAGTTCCGCCACTGGTTTGACCGCCCTGAGCCACGGAACCGGGTCGCCGCCACGAAGACTACAACCACCAGCATCCACCGAAAAGGGTCCGGCTCCGGGTGTCCCAAGGCCCAGGGGGTGCGTCAGAACATTTTCATCACCTTTCACAATCACCAATGGGACAAGGCAGTGATGTCCTCTGTCCCCTCTCTTATACATCCTAGTGACGGAGCACCTGCTCTCATCAATTCGCCATAACCCCAATATTAGGTGGATTGAGGTGGGAGGCACCGAGTACAAGTGCTCTCTATTTGCTGATGATGTCCTAGTATATATCACTCAATCACATATATCCATCCATGCTGTTATGGCTGAAATAGATCACTTTGTTACATGGTAAAATTTTAAAATCAATGCAGCGAAGTCTGAGGCCCTCGATGTCTCCCTCCCCAAATCCATATAGGATTCCATCCAGTCCAACTTTCCCTTTGCCTGGCCCTCACAGGGTATCAAATACTTAGGAATTCCTATTCATAGAGACCTCTCCCATCTATGTTATCTTAATTTTGGGCCCTTTATTGAACAACTCCATACAGACCACGGTTGGCAAGTTAGAACTGTAAGATTCACTACGTGAACCACTGGTGTTTTGTGGAAAAGCACATGTACACTGCGTTCCAAATTATTATGCAAAAAGTGTTTAGGAGTGATAAGGGAAGAATTTGTTTGTTTGTCAGTTAAACTCATTGATGGTGATGTGTGTCAGGGCTCTTTATATCACTGTAAGCAATTGCAGACACCTGTGCTAATTAGTTTGGCAGGTGTGTCCAATGAAAGGCAAGACTACTTAAGAAGGCTCTCTCACATTATTAAGCAGCCTACATTTTCTGCCAAAATGGGAAAGAAAAAGGATGTGTCGGCTGCTGAGAAGCAACAAATTGTGGAGTGTTTAGGTCAAGGCATGACTACAATCAACATTGTGCGATGATCAGGATGAAGTGTCTTGGCAATCAAGAAGTATGTAGCTGATTCACAGTACACACGTGTGCGTGCTGATAAGGGCAAATTGAGGACTCTTTCCTACAGGCAATTACGTCAGGTTGAAAGAGCAGCGGCAAAAAAGCCTTGTCATAGCAGCAGACAAGTTTTTGAAGCTGCTTGTGCCTCCAACGTCCCCCGAACAACAAGATGCAGGGTCCTTCAGAGGTTTGCAGCTGTGCATGCGCCATCCTGTCGACCTCCTCTATCCACTTCACACAAGCAGAAACGGCTCCAGTGGGCCAAACATTACATGAAGACTGATTTCAAAACTGTTTTGTTCACGGATGAGTGCCGTGCAGCGCTCGATGGTCCAGATGGATGGAGTGGAGGATGGCTGGTTGATGGACACCCCATGCAAACACGGCTGCAGCGCCAACAAGGAGGAGGTGGAGTAATGTTTTGGGCTGGAATCATGGGGAGAGAGATTGTCGGCCCCTTTAGGATCCCTGAAGGCGCTAAAGATGAACTCCATAATGTATGTGGATTTTCTCAAACAGCACTTCCTGCCATGGTTCAAGAAGAAGAACCGTGTATTTCACAGCAAGATCATTTTTCTGCATGATAATGCACCATCTCATGCTGCACATAAAACATCTGCATCTCTGGCTGATATGGGCATAAAAGGGGACAAACTTATGGTGTGACCCCCATGCTCCCCTGACCTCTACCCCATTCAGAACCTTTGGAGCATCATTAAAAGGAGTGTCTATGATGGCGGGAGGCAGTTCACATCTAAGCAACAGCTCTGGGAGGGTATTCTGTCCTCATGCAAAACAATTGAAGCAGAAACCATCCAAAACCTGACAAATTCAATGGACGAGAGAGTTCAGAAGCTCCTTTCGAACAAGGGGTCCTATGTGAAAATGTAACATCACCTAGAATAAAGTTTTGAGTTGAAAACTGTTTGATTTCAGTTTCTAACAACCTGCTAATGCTTATAATTTCAAAAATGACCATTTTTTTGGTCTTTATTAAAATGAAAAGGTTGATCGAAAAGTTTGGGGGATCTAAGAGTGTGGCAACCCAGTAGTCATGATTACTTCGAATTCTGACAATATGAGGGTCATGCTGCAGGTAGTGTAGCAAGAAGGCACTTATGTGCCTTGCGCATCTCGGAGCCCCAAAATTATTTTCCGGGCTAGATGCAGCTAAAAATTATTTTTAATTTTAAATCTGGTGAAGCTTTAGTATAGATGGCCTAATAGGATCAGTGCTGCACACTGCTACAAAGCCCAAATTATTTTCCAGTCAAGATACAGATAAACATGATTAGTAATTTGAAAGCTTAAAACGGTTGGTAGGGTGATTTTAACCAATCATCAAGCTTTTACTCTCCCCAGGATGACACAGGGGTAGAAAAGTCGTTTCGGATCCATGATTTGTTCATCTTTATGAACGTGAGTCTGTCTACATTATCTGTGGAGAGCCGCGTGCGCTTATCTGTCAGCACACCACCAGCAGCGCTGAACACACGTTCAGACAGAACGCTGGCTGCGGGGCATGACAAGATCTCCAAGGCGTAAGTGGCTAGCTCCGGCCATTTATCCAGATTGGAAGCCCAAAAAGAGCAAGGGTCCAGTGACACAGTCGTGGCTTCAATGTTTACTTGGAGATACTCCTGTACCATCGTCTCTAGGCGTTGACTATGTGTCAGACTTCTTGTCTCCTGTGGCCTTGCAAAGGATGGGCTAAAAAAGTGGTGAAATGATTCCGCAAAATTGATGTTACCAGCAGATACTGTGGTTCTGTTACGGTTTGAGTGCTGAACACTTGACGGTCCCACGGTTGGCAAGTTGGAACTGTGAGATTCACTACGTGCATGTCACGGGTGTGTTGCCACGAAGATCGTCACGAGTACACAGCCTGACTTCTCGCAGCTGACTTGTTGGTGCTTTGTGTTTTCTCGGCAGTGAAGGAGTTAATTCTCTCTCTCTCTGGGCTAGCTGAGGTCCAGCCTCGCCCAGCTGCAATCAATGCTTCGTTAGTGAGACTCCTTTATATTCCTGCAGGTCTGTTTGTGAGGTGTCGGTGAAAGCTTTTCATTCAGACTTACAGAGCGGATCGTGGTGTTTGGAGTTGCTGAGATAAGTGTATTTGAAAGTGTTATTTCCCTTTCCTCGCTTTATCATTTATCTCCTTTCCCGTTGGTGTTCCCTCTGTTGTAGTTTTGTTGAAGTTGTATGCAAGGTGGTTTTGGTTTTTCCCTTGTACTGTCTCGTTCGTCTAAATACTGTGTGTGGGCATATTATCGCTGGTTCCCAATTGTTGTGATCGGGGTCCTTCTCAGGACTAGATTACTGTGGTGCAGGGATCCTCAGGAGGTAGGGGTTACGCTGGCGGCCTGGACCTCTGTACCTTTAACAGTACCTTCAGGATGAGGGATTAGTCAGGGCCCCAGCTTAGGGTCAGCTTAGGCCCCCTACCTCCAGTATTCTGTGACAGTGTGACATTTTCACCGACCAACTTAGTTTTTCTCCAGCTACCATGGATCCAGTAGCCGGTCTAGCTCAGCAGTTGCAGAGTTTGTCCATGGGGCTGGCGGACGTTAGGTCCAAGGTTTTGCATCCTCTGGAGCAAGCCGGACCAGAACCTAAAGTAGCTCTCCCTGACAGGTTCACTGGGGGGCGGGACAAGTTTTTTGTTTTCCGGGAGGCATGCAAATTGTACTTTCGGCTGCGGCCTCGGTCATCGGGCAGTGAAGAACAAAGGGTGGGAATTGTCATCTCGCTCCTACAAGGGGACCCACAATCTTGGGCGTTCTCTCTTCCCCCTAGCTCCCCAGTTCTCCAGTCAGTGGATAGGTTTTTCGCTGCTTTGGGACTCGTATATGATGACCCAGATCGGATCTCCCTTGCTGAGTCTAAGTTACGTAGGATTCAGCAGGGAGATCGTCCGGCGGAGGAATTCTGTTCGGAGTTCCGTAGGTGGGCCACGGACACCCAGTGGAATGACCCGGCTCTTAGGAGCCAGTTTTGTCATGGTTTATCCGACAAATTACAGGATGTGTTGGCACAGTATGACTCTCCCGCGTCACTGGAAGCCGCTATGGCCCTTGCTATTCGCGTTGACAGACGGCTTCGGGAGAGGTGCGGGATAACTCTACCCCCTGTAATGTCTCCACCTCTTACAAGGTCCCCTCATATGGTGGTTCCCCTGGTCAGTCCGGAGGAGCCTATGCAATTAGGAGGGACATCATTTCGGGGAAGGGGACCGGTGGTGCGCCATAAGACAGGAAGGTGTTTCCTCTGCGGGAAAAAGGGACATTTTATTGGGGGGTGTCCATCCCGCCCCTTGCTGAGTAAAGAGTCGTCGAAAAAACTGTTGATCCCAGGTTGTGTGGTGGACGGCAATCTGGGAGTAGGTATTTCGTCCCTAGGTTCGTCTCAGTTTCTCGTACCGGCGGAGGTGGTGGTGGGTACGAGAACTGAGAGGATATCTGTTCTTCTGGATAGTGGGGCCGGGGCTAATCTGGTTGATGCTCGGTTTGCCTGGGTTCAAGGTATGCGATTGAGTGAGTTGGCTAAACCCATCCCCATATTCTCGATCGATGCCAGGCCTCTCGGTCAGGGAAGTTTTTTGCAAGCTGTGCATGGTGTAAAACTTCAAGTGGGGGCAATACATAAAGAACTGTTGTCTTGCTACGTGTTGGAGGGTCTTCCCACTCCTATAGTGTTGGGCCTTCCTTGGTTAGCTAAGCATAACCCTGTTATTAATTGGCAAACCAGAGAGATAAGCCAATGGAGTAAATTCTGTAATAAAAACTGCATGAACACGGTCATCGGTGCGGTTACTCCTTGGGTCTTACCTCCATTTCTGGCAGACTTTGAGGATGTATTCTCGGAGAATGGGTGTCAGGAACTACCTCCTCATCGCGAGTATGACTGTTCTGTAAAACTGCTCCCTGAGGCCAAGTTACCTAAAGCTAGGTTGTATAACCTTTCTGGTCCTGAGAGGCAGGCCATGAAGGATTATATTTCTGAAAGTCTGGCTAAGGGGCATATTAGACCTTCATCTTCACCGGTGGCCGCCGGGTTCTTCTTTGTTAAGAAGAAAGATGGAGGCCTACGCCCTTGCCTGGATTTCCGTGAACTTAATCGGATTACGGTCCGAGATCCGTATCCGCTCCCACTTATTCCCGATCTCTTTAATCAGATCGTGGGCGCCAAATGGTTCTCTAAGTTGGATCTCAGGGGGGCGTACAATTTGATTAGGATGAAGGAGGGGGATGAGTGGAAGACGGCTTTTAACACTCCGGAGGGGCATTATGAGAACCTTGTCATGCCATTCGGTCTGACTAATGCCCCGGCGGTGTTTCAACACTTTGTTAATGATATTTTTCGCCACCTGGTGGGACAGTTTGTTGTCATATATCTGGATGATATCTTAATTTACTCGCCGGATCTGGTGTCTCATCAGGAGCACGTTAGACAGGTGTTACAGATCTTGCGGGATAATAAACTGTATGCCAAGTGGGAAAAGTGTGTGTTCGCCGTACAGGAACTCCAGTTTTTAGGCTTCCTGGTTTCTGCGTCCGGTTTTCGTATGGACCCTGGGAAAGTGCGGGCAGTTCTTGAGTGGGATCGGCCGGAGAATCTTAAGGCACTACAACGTTTCCTGGGGTTTGCTAACTATTACCGTAAGTTCATTCGTAATTTCTCGTCCGTGGTTAAGCCTCTCACAGACATGACTAAAAAGGGGACGGATTTTTCTAGGTGGTCTGACAAGGCTTGTCAAGCATTCTCCTCCTTGAAAAAATGTTTTGCCTCGGCACCCATACTCATTCAACCTGATGCGTCTCAGCCATTCTTTGTAGAGGTAGACGCTTCCGAGGTAGGGGTGGGAGCAGTATTGTCACAGGGTTCGTCCCCTGGTAAGTGGCATCCGTGCGCCTTTTTCTCTAAAAAATTGTCGTCCGCTGAGAGGAATTACGATGTCGGCAATAGGGAACTCCTGGCCATTAAGTTAGCTTTTGAGGAGTGGCGCCATTTTTTGGAGGGGGCAGTTCATCCGGTCACCGTCATCACCGATCACAAGAACCTGCTATATCTGGAGTCCGCTAAACGTCTGAATCCCAGACAAGCTAGGTGGTCATTGTTTTTTACCAGGTTTAATTTCGTCGTTACATATCGTCCTGGGTCTAAAAATGTAAAGGCGGATGCCTTATCTCGTAGTTTCCCTGGGGCCGGGAATACGGACGACCCGATTCCTGTTCTTCAGGAGGGGGTGGTGGTTTCGGCAGTATGCTCTGAGCTGGAGGAGGAGATATTGGAGGCTCAGGGGGACGCCCCTGTTGGACCTCCGGGGAGACTGTTCGTTCCAGATCAGTTGCGACAAAAGGTGATCGAGGCACACCATAACTCAGTTTTTGCAGGACACCCGGGGAGTAAAGCAACTGTGGATCTCCTCTCGCGTCGGTTTTGGTGGCCTAACTTACATAAAGAGGTGGTAACTTTTGTCGCGTCCTGTGGGGTTTGTGCGCGCTCTAAGACCTCACATACCCGTCCGTCTGGGGCCCTCTTACCTTTGAAGATCCCGGAGCGTCCTTGGACTCATCTGTCTATGGACTTTATTACGGACCTCCCTCCGTCTTCGGGTAAAACGGTCATACTCGTTGTAGTGGACAGGTTCAGCAAGATGGCACATTTTATCGCTCTTCCGGCTCTCCCTAATGCTAAAACTCTTGCGCAGGTGTTCATTGGGGAGATTGTGAGGCTTCACGGGGTACCCTCCGAGGTGGTGTCTGATCGGGGGTCTCAGTTTGTGTCCAAGTTCTGGAAGGCGTTTTGTGCACGGCGGGGGATGCATTTGTCATTCTCGTCGGCTTTTCATCCTCAGACCAATGGTCAGACGGAACGTATGAACCAGAGCTTGGAGACATATCTTCGGTGTTTTGTGTCAGAGAACCAGGAGGACTGGGCTTCTTTCCTACCTCTGGCAGAGTTTGCTCTCAATAATAGGCGAAGCGAGTCCACTGGTAAGTCCCCGTTTTTTGGGGCATATGGTTTTCACCCCCAGTTTTGTACTTTCAGTAGGGGGGGCTCTTCGGGGGTTCCGGAGGAGGAACGATTTTCCTCATCTCTCGCTTCAGTATGGAGAGGGGTGCTGAAGAATCTGAATACTATGGGGAACCGATACAAACGTATGGCTGATAGGAGGAGAGTGTCTGGTCCGGACCTAAGTGTGAACGATCAGGTATGGTTGTCTACCAGGAATATTAAACTTAAGGTTCCCTCCTGGAAACTGGGTCCCAGGTTCATCGGGCCGTACAGAATCAGTTCTGTTATTAATCCGGTGGCATTCCGTCTTGACCTCCCCCCTACGTTTAAAATTCACAACGTGTTTCACAGATCATTGCTTAAGAGGTATGTGGCGCCGGTGGTACCGTCACCTTTACCTCCCCCTCCTGTGGTTGTCAATGGTAACTTGGAGTTCCAGGTATCGAGGGTCATTGATTCACGCTTTAATCGCCGGTCCCTTCAGTACTTGGTTCATTGGAAGGGGTATGGTCCTGAGGAGAGGATGTGGGTTCCTGCGTCGGATATTAACGCAGACCGATTAGTTCGGGCCTTCCACACGACTCACCCGGATAAACCTGGCCCTGAGGGTCCGGAGGCCCCTCGTAGAAGGGGGGGTACTGTCACGGGTGTGTTGCCACGAAGATCGTCACGAGTACACAGCCTGACTTCTCGCAGCTGACTTGTTGGTGCTTTGTGTTTTCTCGGCAGTGAAGGAGTTAATTCTCTCTCTCTCTGGGCTAGCTGAGGTCCAGCCTCGCCCAGCTGCAATCAATGCTTCGTTAGTGAGACTCCTTTATATTCCTGCAGGTCTGTTTGTGAGGTGTCGGTGAAAGCTTTTCATTCAGACTTACAGAGCGGATCGTGGTGTTTGGAGTTGCTGAGATAAGTGTATTTGAAAGTGTTATTTCCCTTTCCTCGCTTTATCATTTATCTCCTTTCCCGTTGGTGTTCCCTCTGTTGTAGTTTTGTTGAAGTTGTATGCAAGGTGGTTTTGGTTTTTCCCTTGTACTGTCTCGTTCGTCTAAATACTGTGTGTGGGCATATTATCGCTGGTTCCCAATTGTTGTGATCGGGGTCCTTCTCAGGACTAGATTACTGTGGTGCAGGGATCCTCAGGAGGTAGGGGTTACGCTGGCGGCCTGGACCTCTGTACCTTTAACAGTACCTTCAGGATGAGGGATTAGTCAGGGCCCCAGCTTAGGGTCAGCTTAGGCCCCCTACCTCCAGTATTCTGTGACAGTGTGACAGTGCACCACTGGTATTTTGTGGAAAAGCACATGTAAGATTCTGCAACAGTCTCTGCTGATACTCCTGCATGCGTGCATCCCTTTCTATGGCAGAAATAATTTCTGCAAATTTACTTTTGTACCGGGGATCTAACAGTGTGGCAACCCAGTAGTCAGGATTATTTCTAATTCTCACAATTCGAGGGTCATGTTGCAGGTAGTGCAGCAAGAAGGCACTCATGTGTGTTGCGCATCCAGGAGCACCAAGTCCCTGTTGTGTTGGTGGCGAGGTAACAATCATGCTTCCTTCCTCTGTCCTCTCCCCCCAACCTCGCACAACAGAAATGTGATCAAGGTCTCCCTCATCTGATGAGTCTTCCATCAGTTCATCCTCCACTTCTTCCTGGGCTCCTGCACCTTCCTCACTAGTTTGGCTGCTACCATGCGCCCTGGTAAAACCATCTCCCCCACCCTCACATGCCTGCCGCCTTGGTGCTGCCGACCGTCTGGACCTTGCAGATGTTAGCCCTTCCGCATACAACTCCTCCTCCTCTACTTCCTCCACCTCCTCTTGTGCCACCACCTGACTCCGAATTCTGTTTAACATGTGCTCCAGCATGTAAATCACCGGAATAGTCATGCTGATAATGGCATCGTCAGCACTAAACATCTTCGTCGCCATTTCAAAACTGTGCAGAAGGGTGCATAGGTCCCTGATCTGAGACCACTCCTCCAGCGTGATTTGCCCCACCTCTGAATCTCATTGGCCCAGGCTATACGTCAGAACGTATTGCACCAGGGCTTGTCGGTGCTGCCACAGTCGCTGCAACATGTGCAGAGTTGAATTCCATCGGGTAGGCACATCGCATTTTAGCCGGTGAAGTGGCAGGCCCAACGACTTCTGTAGAGATGTAAGTCGCTGAGCTGCGGGATGCGAACGGCGGAAGTGAGCACACAGCGACCGTGCCCTCTGCAGAAGGCCATCTAGTCTGGGATAGTGGGCTAAAAATTGCTGGACAACCAGGTTCAACACGTGAGCCATACAAGGCACGTGTGTGACATTGCCCCGGCGAAGGGCCGCACCCAGGTTTGCAGCATTGTCAAACACGGCCTTCCCTGGTTTCAGGTCCAGTGGAGACAACCATTCATGAAATTGGTTCTCCAGAGCTGACCACAACTCCTCAGCTGTGTGACTCACATTTCCCAGACATTTCAATGTAAAAACCGCCTGATGACGTTGAGCCCTACTGCCAGCATAGTAAGGAGGTGTGCAGGATCCCTTCTGCGCAGTTAGAAAGCTTGTGGCATGACCAGACAGGCTTTGGGTGCAGGTGGAAGACCGAGAGGAGGTTGAGGAGGCAGAAGCAGTGGAGGAACTTTGACATAAAGAGGATTGACGCATAACTCGTGGGGACGGCAAGACTTGGACAGCAGCCCCTTGTCCTGCTGTCACCATAGTTACCCAGTGCCCAGTCAGCGACATGTAACGCCCCTGTCCATGCCTACTCGTCCAAGTGTCTGTGGTGAAATGCACCCTGTCACACACAGAGTTTCTCACAGAAGCGGTGATGTTATGTGCGACATGCTGGTGGAGAAGTAGTGCCGACTGGGCATCTGGTACTGGGGCACTGCGACGGACATAAGGTCTCGAAAATCCTCTGTGTCCACCAGGCGGAAAGGCAGCATTTCTGTAGCCAAGAGCTTGCAGATGGTGAAATTCAACCTCTTAGCTTTCTCATGGCTAGGAGGAAATGGTCTTTTACTTGTCCACATCTGAGGGACCGAGGGCTGGCTATTGTGCTTAGACGGGGTTGATAAGGGTGTCCCCGGCAAACTGCCGGTCTGTGAGGAAGATGCAGGCGGACATGTTAGGTTGCCTTTATCCAAAGGTGGTGCTATCGATGTCGGACTGCGCTCAACACCAGCTGGTGTTACCACCTCCAAAGAAAATGATGACCTGCCAATCACGCTGGCTGTTGCGGGTAAAGAGGTGGCAGGTCTGCGCCCCAAAACAGGTGTGACTGCTGTCCCCCCAGTCACAGAGGATGAAGAGGCCGCGGATGCACAAGATATGGCAGACGGTGGTTGGCCCGGCCGGCTAGGCCGCATTGTAGCACACTGAGCTTCCCACTGCAACTTATGCTTCATGTCCATGTGCCGGTTCATGCATGAAGTACTCAAACTATGTATTTTTTGGCCTCTACTTAGCTTTTGCTGACAAATGTTACAGATAACACGAGTTGGGTCATCTTTATCGATCTGAAAAAATGCCCAGGCTATGCAAGGCTTAGCACCCATGCGACCTGAAGAGCCACCACGACTTGTGGTGAGAGGCAGAGTTGTGTTTGAGGATGCAGTTGTTGACGTGCTTCCAGTACTACGTCTCTGTCCAGGAAGGCGCAACCTGACCTCGTCGTCACTAGCATCTTCCTCCACCTCCTCTGCTGACCTCATCTCTTGGCTGACTGTGGGTTGACAGTAAGTGGGATCTCCGACCTCATCATCATCACCCTGTGCGTTATCACACCCTTCGTCCTCAGAGCCAACCTGTTCCTGCCCTGACAAAAAACTAAAGTTGTCGCTCCAATCAGGTATTTGAGTCTTATCATCGTCTTCCTCATTGTCTCCACCAACAGGAGTTACAGTTTGGGAATGAGGGTCTACATTATGGTCAGAACCTTCTGCGTCTGGTCCTGGATCCGACTCATAAAGATTCTGGGCATCAGTGCAGATCATTTCCTCGTCTGGATTCACAGAAGCGCTGGAGTCGACCTCTGATTCCCAGGCTATAGTATGAGTAAACAGCTCTGCAGACTCAACCATCTGTTCTACCTCATACTCAGACGGGCAGCTGGAGATTTGGGAGCTGTGAGGAAGCAAGTGCGATTTGGGTGACACCTTTGAGGACTGGAGTATTTGTGATGTTGAAGTTGATGTGGAGGAGAGCCCACTTAAAGGAGCACTTGATATCCGTTGAAGCACCTGCTGTTTTTGTGCCTCATCTGGAATTTGTAGCGATTGGCGTGGCCGTAAGAAAGGGATCTTATCACATTGTCCGCTAAAAGAAGTAGACATTTTAGTTTGGCTGGAAGATGGTCTTTCTTCTGCAGATGTTACTGTTGCTTTAACACCTACCCCACGGACACAACCTTTTTTCCCCTTCCCAACACGCCTATTCCCCTTTCCACCAGCAGCAGGCCTTTTTCCACTCATTTTGGTGGTTAACTAATTCACAACTCTGGAGTTGTTTGCACAAAAAAACAATGGATGGTAACCGAGCAGAGCTGAGTGGCCAAACTGTGGTATTAGGCCAAAACTATTGGCTGGGTTAGATGCAGAAAAAAATTATTTTGAATTTGCAACCTGATGGAGGTCAGTATAGATGGATTAATAGAACAAGACCCACACACAGCTAGAAGCCCAATATTTTCTCAGAGGTAGATGCAGGAAAAAAATATATTCAGTTTGCAACCTGATGGAGGTCAGTATAGATGGACTAATACAACAAGTCCCACACACAGCTAGAAGCCCAAATATTTTTTCAGAGGTACTGTAGATGCAGATAAAAATTAGTTTTAATTTGCAACCTGATGGAGGTCAGTATAGATGGACTAATAGAGAAAGTCCGACACACTACTAGAAGGCCAAATATTTTTTCAGAGGTAGATGCAGAAAAAAATATATTCAGTTTGCAACCTGATGGAGGTCAGTATAGATGGATTAATAGAACAAGACCCACACACAGCTAGAAGCCCAATATTTTTTCAGAGGTAGATGCAGAAAAAAATATATTCAGTTTGCAACCTGATGGAGGTCAGTATAGATGGACTAATACAACAAGTCCCACACACAGCTAGAAGCCCAAATATTTTTTCAGAGGTACTGTAGATGCAGATAAAAGTTAGTTTTAATTTGCAACCTGATGGAGGTCAGTATAGATGGACTAATAGAGAAAGTCCGACACACTACTAGAAGGCCAAATATTTTTTCAGAGCTAGATGCAGAAAAAAATTATATTCAGTTTGCAACCTGATGGAGGTCAGTATAGATGGACTAATAGAGAAAGTCCGACACACTACTAGAAGGCCAAATATTTTTTCAGAGCTAGATGCAGAAAAAAATTATATTCAGTTTGCAACCTGATGGAGGTCAGTATAGATGGATTAATAGAACAAGACCCACACACAGCTAGAAGCCCAATATTTTTTCAGAGGTAGATGCAGAAAAAAATATATTCAGTTTGCAACCTGATGGAGGTCAGTATAGATGGACTAATACAACAAGTCCCACACACAGCTAGAAGCCCAATATTTTTTCAGAGGTAGATGCAGAAAAAAATATATTCAGTTTGCAACCTGATGGAGGTCAGTATAGATGGACTAATACAACAAGTCCCACACACAGAGAGAAGCCCAAATATTTTTTCAGAGGTACTGTAGATGCAGATAAAAATTAGTTTTAATTTGCAACCTGATGGAGGTCAGTATAGATGGACTAATAGAGAAAGTCCGACACACTACTAGAAGGCCAAATATTTTTTCAGAGCTAGATGCAGAAAAAAATTATATTCAGTTTGCAACCTGATGGAGGTCAGTATAGATGGATTAATAGAACAAGACCCACACACAGCTAGAAGCCCAATATTTTTTCAGAGGTAGATGCAGAAAAAAATATATTCAGTTTGCAACCTGATGGAGGTCAGTATAGATGGACTAATACAACAAGTCCCACACACAGCTAGAAGCCCAATATTTTTTCAGAGGTAGATGCAGAAAAAAATATATTCAGTTTGCAACCTGATGGAGGTCAGTATAGATGGACTAATACAACAAGTCCCACACACAGCTAGAAGCCCAAATATTTTTTCAGAGGTACTGTAGATGCAGATAAAAATTAGTTTTAATTTGCAACCTGATGGAGGTCAGTATAGATGGACTAATAGAGAAATTCCGACACACTACTAGAAGGCCAAATATTTTTTCAGAGCTAGATGCAGAAAAAAATTATATTCAGTTTGCAACCTGATGGAGGTCAGTATAGATGTATTAATAGAACAAGACCCACACACAGCTAGAAGCCCAATATTTTTTCAGCGGTAGATGCAGAAAAAAATATATTCAGTTTGCAACCTGATGGAGGTCAGTATAGATGGACTAATACAACAAGTCCCACACACAGCTAGAAGCCCAATATTTTTTCAGAGGTAGATGCAGAAAAAAATATATTCAGTTTGCAACCTGATGGAGGTCAGTATAGATGGACTAATACAACAAGTCCCACACACAGCTAGAAGCCCAAATATTTTTTCAGAGGTACTGTAGATGCAGATAAAAATTAGTTTTAATTTGCAACCTGATGGAGGTCAGTATAGATGGACTAATAGAGAAAGTCCGACACACTACTAGAAGGCCAAATATTGTTTCAGAGCTAGATGCAGAAAAAAATTATATTCAGTTTGCAACCTGATGGAGGTCAGTATAGATGGACTAATAGAGAAAGTCCGACACACTACTAGAAGGCCAAATATTTTTTCAGAGCTAGATGCAGAAAAAAATTATATTCAGTTTGCAACCTGATGGAGGTCAGTATAGATGGATTAATAGAACAAGACCCACACACAGCTAGAAGCCCAATATTTTTTCAGAGGTAGATGCAGAAAAAAATATATTCAGTTTGCAACCTGATGGAGGTCAGTATAGATGGACTAATACAACAAGTCCCACACACAGGTAGAAGCCCAAATATTTTTTCAGAGGTACTGTAGATGCAGATAAAAATTAGTTTTAATTTGCAACCTGATGGAGGTCAGTATAGATGGACTAATAGAATGATGCTATGCCCAAAAGATTTTACTTCACTAGGTGCAGTAAAAAAATTGGTATTCTATACACAGGTGGTATATCTTGCAACACAGATAGGCTACTCCACTGACTAACACACTCTGCAATAGGCCAAAAAGGATTAAAAAAAACTTGCACAGCACTGGCACAGACCTGCCTGGCAAAAACTGATAGGAACTGATGTAACCTAGTCCTGAAAAGGACTCCAATTACAATTAGTCTTTACTCCCACAACCTATCTATTTAAGAGCACAGACCTCCCTGATAAAAGTCGTAGGAAATGCTGTAACCTAGTCCTTAAAAGGACTGCAATCACAACTATTCCCTACTCCCAAGCTATCTGTATATTTGTGCGAAAATTGGCTTGAAATTAACAAGGTATAGCGCACACAGCAACAGCGGTGCCGTCTAACACGCAGCTGCAGCAGTGAGAAAATGGTGGCGACGGGGAAAATGGCTTGGTCTTATAGGGCAAGGACATGTGACATACACTGCCAATGACACATGCCCTTGCTTGTGTGAAAAAAAGCACTTCGCTCCGTGTGTGCGCTGCTGATAGGCTGACAGATTGCACCTCCCCACTGCAAATGCGGGAAAGAGAAAAAAAAATGGAGATCTTCATTGTTCCTGCAGAGATCCATCCCCTGCCCCTCCCCCCACCCCGCTGTACACTCAAACTGCGTATTAACATTAATTTTCATCATTACTGAGAAAAAATCCAGTTATGATTTCGGTGCACGAACAGTTATCGAACATAACCTCGAACAGCCGAATTTTTCTCAAATTGTTCGTGTTCGCCGAACGGCTCGAACACCGCCCAAAACAGCTCGAATTTGAGATTGGCGAACAGTTCGAGTAGAACAACGCTCATCTCTAGTCGTTAAACAGCTCCTGGAAGACGGCTGGGGCATTACAGAGACCAAAGGGCATCACGCGATATTCATAGTGACCAGGGCAGGTGTCAGCACCCGGCGCACCCGGGCAAGTGCCGGGGCCCTGAGCAGGCAGGGGGGCCCACTGGCGGTCGCGCACCCCGCTGGGCTATGGGCGGAGGAGAGCGGTGTCAGCGCCCGCCCTTCTCCCCTGCTTGCTCAGGGCCCCGGCAGCCGGATACTTACCTCTCCCCGTGCCTCCTCAGATCCGCTGTCTTCCTGCTCTGCGCTCCCTGTGACATCTCAGGTCAGAGGGTGCGGTGACGTCTTTACACCGCGCCCTCCCCTGAGCCGTCACAGGGAGTGCAGAGCGGGACGACGCCAACGACGATGGAGTCCAGACCTGAGTAGCGGCAGCAGGTGAGGAGGAGTGAGGTGAGTATTTGATTTATTTATTTTTTTAATGTATGGAGGCATGGGGCATAACATGGGGGGGTGACATCCTGCATGGCGCATAATATTGGGGAGTGACATCCTGCATGGGGCATTATATGGGGGGAGATGACATCCTGCATGGGGCATAATATGGGGGGGTGACATCCTGCACGGGGCATTATATGGGGGGTGACATCCTGCATGGGGCATTATATGGGGGTGTGTGACATCCTGCATGGGGCATATTATGGGGGAGTGACATCCTGCATGGGGCATTATATGGGGGGGTGACATCCTGCATGGGGCATTATAAAGAGAGGGGGAGTGACATCCTGCATCGGGCATTATAAAGAGAGGGGGGGTGACATCTTGCATGGGACATTATAAAGAGGGGGGGTACATCCTGCATGGGTCATTATAAAGAGAGGGGGTGAAATCCTGCATGGGGCATTATAAAGAGAGGGGGTGACATCCTGCATGGGGCATTATAAAGAGAGGGGGTGACATCCTGCAGGGGACATTATAAAGAGAGGGGAGTTACATCCTGCATGGGGCATTATAAAGAGAGGGGGTGACATCCTGCATGGGGCATTATAAAGAGGGGGGATGACATCCTGCATGGGGCATTATAAAGAGGGGGGAACAGCCTGCATGGAGCATTATAAGGGGGGGGACAGCCTGTATGGGGCATTATGTGGGGGGTAACAGCCTGCATGGAGCATTATAAGGGGGGAGACAGCCTGTATGGGGCATTATGTGGGGGGTAACAGCCTGCATGGAGCATTATATGGGGGCCAGTATCCTGTATGGAGCATTACAAGGGGACCAGTATCCTGTATGGAGCGTTATATGGGGGCCAGTATCCTGTATGGAGCTTTATAAGGGGACCAGTATCCTGTAAGAAGCGTTATATGGGGGCCAGTATCCTGTATGGAGCTTTATAAGGGGACCAGTATCCTGTATGGAGCATTATATGGGGGCCAGTATTCTGTATGGAGCCTTATTTGGGGGCCAGTATTGCGTATGGAGCCTTATATGGGGGCCAGTATTCCGTATGGAGCCTTATATGGGGGCCAGTATTCCGTATGGAGCCTTATATGGGGGCCAGTATTCCGTATGGAGCCTTATATGGGGGCCAGTATTCCGTATGGAGCCTTATATGGGGGCCAATATTCCGTATAGGGCCTTATATGGGGGCCAGTATTCCGTATGGGGCCTTATATGGGGGCCAGTATTCCGTATGAGGCCTTATATGGGGGCCAGTATTCCATATGGGGCCTTATATGGGGGCCAGTATTCCGTATGGGGCCTTATATGGGGGCCAGTATTCCGTATGGGGCCTTATATGGGGGCCAGTATTCCGTATGGGGCCTTATATGGGGGCCAGTATTCTGTGTGGAGCGATTCGCCGGTTTCTGAGCTATTGTGGAATTTACAATAGATATCGCTCATGTAATGTAAGAAGTGAAATCTTTGCATTGTACTATATATATATATTTCTCTGCGGTATCTGTGCATCATGAATCGTGATATGTATTAAAGGGGCCCACTGAGACTCTTTCGCCTGGGACCCAGAAAAACCTGGAGCCGGCCCTGATAGTGACCGTCCTGGGTGTTGAATGCCGTCTTCCACTCGTCTCCCTGGCGGATCCGGACCAAATTGTACGCCCCACGAAGATCGAGCTTAGTGAAGATCTTCGCGCCTTTAAGGCGGTCGAACAGCTCTGAGATGAGAGGCAGGGGGTACTTATTCTTGATGGTAATCTGGTTAAGACCCCTGTAGTCGATACACGGACGTAGCGAGCCGTCTTTCTTCTTAACGAAGAAGAACCCTGCTCCAGCCGGGGAGGTAGATTTCTGGATGAATCCCCTAGCAAGATTCTCTTCTATGTACTCAGACATGGCCCGGGTCTCAGCCAGCGACAAGCGGTAGATACGCCCGCGGGGAGGTGAAGCACCGGGTACCAGGTAGATTGGGCAATCATATGGCCTATGAGGTGGGAGTGTCTCAGCTTCCTTCTTGTTGAAGACGTCCGCATTGGACCGGTAGGGTGCCGGCAGACAAGGTAGATTAGCCGGAGTAGACGGGGGTCGAGCTGGACGAACCGGAACCAGGCAGGACTTATGGCAATCCTGCCCCCAATGGAGCACCTCACCAGATCACCAATTTAGTACGGGTTCATGTCTCTGTAACCAGGGCAGACCAAGCAAGAGGGGGTGAGAGAGACCCAACAGCACATGAAAGGAGATCCTCTCCGAGTGCAGCATTCCCACCTGAAGGGTTAAAGGCTCTGTGACAAGCAAGATGGTCTCCGGAAGAAGTCTCCCATCCACGGAAGCGACTACCAATGGTTCAGCCAGACGTATGGTAGGAATCTGATACTGCTCCACAAGGGCCTGAGAAATGAGATTCCCAGCGGCTCTGGAATCCAGGTGGGCGGTCTCAAAGAAGCGGGTCTCTCCACTGGAAATAGAAACAGATAGAGTCAAGAACGGAGAGGATTTACTCTTGCCTAGGACGACCTCTCCGAGCCGTCCTAGACACAGGAGTTTCGCGGCTTCACAGGGCAGGAACGGATCAGATGCTTCTTACTGCCACAGTAGAAGCTTCGGCTCGGTGTGTCTCCTAGCGAGACTTGACCATCTTGGTTTGGTCAATTTTCATGGGTTCAGGCGAGCGTGCCCGGGGAATTGCTGGTTGGGAGGCAGGCTTTTGGAATACAGGAGCGAGACGCGGAAATCTTCTCTCCCGGGTAGTCTCCTTAGCTCATTCCAAAAAATGGATGTCAATCCGGGTAGCTAATGACACCAGGTCGTCCAGGGTGGAAGGGATGTCACGACCGGCTAGCTCATCCTTGATCCATCCGGAAAGACCCTCCCAGAAGGTGGACACCAGGACGTCGTTGTTCCAGGCAAGCTCAGATGCGAGGGTACGGAAATGTATGGCATACTGGCCCACGGTGAGACTCCCTTGGCGGAGACGGAGAAGTGAGAAGGCAGTGGTAGTCTTTCTTCCGGGCTCATCGAAGACCTTCCGGAAGGCAGTGAGGAAAGCCAGAAGATCGGACACCAGGGGATCCCCTCTCTCCCACAGAGGGTTTAGCCATGCCAATGCCTCCACGGTGAGGTGAGACATGATGAACGCCACCTTGGCCCGATCGGAGGGAAACTGATGTGCCAGGAGTTCAAAGTGCAGCATGCACTGATTTAGAAAACCCTGACATAAGACGGGGTCACCACCAAAATGTGGAGGCGCAGAGAGCCGGGGGCCAGAGCCGGATGCCATGGCACTAGTAGGCTGAGGCGTCGCCGGAGTGGGTGCCGCTAGGTTAGAGACGGACACAGATGGGGTGGGCAGTGTGTCCAGGCGGGAGCTGACAGACCGCAGGTAGGTCAGGATAGTTTTCTGTTGGGATCTCTGACGAGAAACCTCATGGTACAGGTCAGAGAGCGAATGAGCCTGGGGGCCACCGGGTTCCTGTTATGGGTCCGGGTGGTGGAACCTCTGTGCTGCGGTGCAAGGAGGGACCAGAGGGACATGACTAAGTACCTACTCGGCCTGACCAAGGTTGCACGGCAGCTCAATCGACTCCGTGAACCAGGGAGGGACCGAGCAGGGGGACCAGGTGCCACTCTGAGACTGACCTTGTATGAGGGCAGGTGACTCCCACAGGTCAGATGGCAGGAATTGACCGGTACAGCGGATGAGCACGGCAGGCAGGCTGACGGGTGGTCCAGGTAGACAAGCAGGCTGATTCCGCTGATAGCCAGACGGGTGCTCCAGCAGGCTGGCGGGCACAACGTGTAACTGGCAAGTGCTTTCAGGTAAGCAGGCTGGCGGGCACGGCGGGTAATGGACAGGTGCTTCCAGGTAAGCAGGCGGGCAGAGCCCATAGACAGACTGGCGGACTGGACTCTAGACAGACTGTCGGGCTGGATAGTAGTCAGACTGGCAGACTGGACTGAAGAACGGACTGGCGGACAGGACTAACTTGCAGAGGGACCTGAGAGCTGAAGTAACAGTAAGAATCACAGAGCAACAACCTTGCACGGGCACCTCCATATTGGAGGAGGTGCTTTAAATAGGGAAGTCCTCTGGCCATTGGCCGGGGACTTTTTAGGATGGCGCGCGCGGCCCATTTAAGAGGGAGGGAGCGCGCGCGCGCCCTAAGCACAGTGCCCGGGAAGCTGCGTGCACCAGCAGCAGCAGGGAGGCCGGAAGACGCCGGGCCAGGATCGCGGTGGTAAGGGGGACGGCGTCTCTGCCTGGCAGGGGGCAGAGACGCCGATGCTACAGTAATATGTGGTCTGCTCATGGTGTGACAGTATTTCTCCCTTGTATGTGGTATTATTCAGTCACTATGTGCTGGTAATATGTGGTCTGGTCATGGTGTGATGGTATTTGTCCCTTGTATGTGATATTATTCATCATTTAAAAAAAATATAAATAAATAAAAATATACTGAAATGAGTATTGGATATTTTAACAAATGTTTAATAGGTTAGAGTAGAGTAGGGCCCGGTCAAAGAGTCTATCTTTTCATGGTAGTGGCTTTAAAAATATTTTGGCCAAAATAAAAGCTGATGGCTATGTATGTGATATAGTGTTCAATGGGAACTGTTAATGTGTGATTGGTGAGAACGTGGTGCAGAAGTGGAGTTTTTCTAAAAGTGGGCGGTGGGACTGTGGAAGGTTCGAGGCGTGGAGGCAAAGCTGGGGTGGAGGCAAAGCTGGGGTGGAACCTTGGCAGAGTCTCAAAGGGGCCCGAAAATTTTGCCAGTATGGTGCCCTGAAATTCCTGGTGGCAGCCCTGGGTATCAGCAAGAGAAGATTTCGGAAGTAAGAGGTTAACTGGTAGCTGGGACAGGACTTGCAATATCTTAGGCTTTCCCGGTGACATCTGGGCCAATAGAACGTCCGCATGACCCATTCTTGAGTTCTGTCCCCCCCCGATGGCCACCCAAGACATGTGAATGGGCCACGTCCAACACCCTCCGTCTATAGGATCCTGGTACCAACAATTATTCCACTATCTCTTCCCTCACCTTAGTAACCCAATACAATAAGTCCTCACTCAACATTAAATAGGGAAACCTGGTTTCAGCCTCCAACTCCTATGCCATTTATAACGGTTACCTTATTGAACGCTTCTTTTAGAGTTAGATCCCTATGAAAGGCGAACCCACAATTTTCTCTGATCACCCCGATCTCAGGAATGTCTTCCTCAGAGGATACTACCTCCTCATCTTCCCCCACTAAAAAGAAGGGAAACACATCAGACTCTGGGGTTGGTGAGACTTCTTTAAGGCCAACTCTTTTATCTGAGCATTTTAGGTCTCTGCCCCGAAAGTCCCAAAACAACACAACATCCCGGCCTATGATAATTGGGTGCAATAAATCCTGAACCACGCTGACCTCATGGGAATCAGTACCTCAGGCTGTCTCAATCACCACTCTGGCCACTGGATAGTCTTTAGAATCCCCGTGAATGCAGCGGACGCCCACCTTCTTCCCAGGGATCAATTAGAGAGGGAGTGTGGCTGTCACAAGGCATTCTGGTAACATCCCTGGGAAACCCATGTCTGCATCAGGCTTGGAAGGGAGTGCACGAACCGCTCAAGTACAACTCGCTCCACCATCCGTGCTGGGGTAGAGGACTCCGGCTGTAACCAGTTTTGAACGAGGTGCAGCAGATCAAACATTTGCGAGCGAGGGGGTTTATCATGATGATATGCCCAGTGATGGACCCGTTGTGCTCTGACAGCGCACCCCAAGCGCACCAAAATTTCTGTTTTCAATTTCACATGTTCTCTGGCATCCTGTAAGGCTAAATCATAGTA
Source organism: Phyllobates terribilis (assembly GCF_046119375.1). NCBI lineage: Eukaryota > Metazoa > Chordata > Amphibia > Anura > Dendrobatidae > Phyllobates > Phyllobates terribilis. Next base: position 89,182,454 of record NW_027362765.1, on the reverse strand, counting down.
GGCCTTTTGTGGCTCCTCCTTGAAGTATGACGCCAGGACTTCCACCCACTCCTCTGGTGGGAGTTTCTCCCTATCAGTGACCCTTTCAAAAAACGGTTAAAAAGGCCCCGGGATCATTTTCTGCAAAGCTCTCCTCATCTCCTTCCGGATAGAAAAATGATCAGCTGACCTTGGAGTTGGAGCTGCCGCCATGCCACGAAAAGCCGCTGTGAGCAATTCGATCTGCTGCTGCTGTTGTTGGTGCTGCTGCTGGTGGTGCTGGATCTGTTGCTGGTGCTGCTGCTGGAGCTTTGCATAAACAGCTTATTTGTCTCCTGTTGTGCCAGCTGTTGCAATTGCTGCTGCAGCTGTTGCTGGTGCTGCTGGCACTGGGCTTGCACCAGGTGTTTAATCGGGTCCTCCATGCTGTCTGACATTGCTTTCTGGCTCATAGCTGTCTTCACCCACAACATGCAGCACCTGTCTGTCAGCAAGTAAAACATGAAGTAACAAATCCATACAATAGTGCTGGTTAGCCCTCCTGGCTTAGAGTCTAGCCTCTCAGTCCTTTAGCAAAGGAAAACAATCCAGGAGATGTGCAACCTCCATGCATCCAGCATGTGTGAGACAAACAGCTCTCAATTTACCCAGTGAAACCCACCCCAGGGGGGAGATATGGTGAGCAGTCATTCAGCTGCTCCTAATCAACCTGTCATGGCCGATTAACCCCTTTTAGTCCTATATGCACTAAAGCATTACTTCAAGTTTATCTCCCAACCACTAGGTGTCTAACAGCCACCTTACAGGTAGCAAAACACAAAAAATGCCAAGGTGGGTGAATACTTTCACAAGCTACTTTAGATAGCTAGATAGATATGAGAATAGATAGATAGACAGATAGACACAGAAGTCGCACAACAGCGGCTCACATCCACAGCTGCGCAGCAGCACATGAGCGGCGTTCTCTCCTGTGTTGCGGATAGAAAAATGCCACGTAGAATAACTGTTAGGTGACTCTTTGGTGACACTTTCATGGACCCATCATAAATAAATACATAAAACTATAAATTAATGAATGTTATCAATAACACTTATGAAGTGGGTAGAGTATGTTAAACATTAGACCATCTTGCTAAAAATATAGTGTATCAGACATCTTGGATATCCATGTGACAAACTAACTATAATAACAAGCCACCTGACGCCACCATTAAAGGAGTTGTCTGATGGAAGCAAGCCATCACTTATCCACTGCGTAGGTGATAACTTGTTGGTTGATGGAAGTTTGACCGCTGGGACCTGCTCCAATCGGCAGAATGGGGAACTTTTATAACGTAACGGCAGTGTGCATGCTCAACCACAGCTCCATTCGTTCCCTATGGGGCTGCAAAATGCTTTACTCTGCTTTTTCCAGCAGCCCCATAAAGAATGAATAAATTGGCGGTTGGGCATCTGACCTCCATCTCCTTTCTAACGGGGATAGAAGTGCCCCGTTGAATTTTTTGGAGCAGGTGGAAAAGGAAGAAAGCACAAGAGCCGCTAAGGTTTTCCTAGCAAAGCAGCTTTGGTAAAATCCCGGTGGTCTTCTTCCTGATGGGGTTTCACTGGTTCAAGTCGACCAAAGAGTGAACATGTTATTTATTTTAACTGTATCCTGATTTTCAAACCCTGAAGAGCTTAGAAGAAGCAAGAAAAGGCGGAACATGTGAATAATGTAGCTTTTACATTTCTGTGAACTTTGTTAATTTTTTGCGTTGGTTTTGCGGAGCTTTTTCAGGAGTATTAAAGGTGGAATTTGTCATAATGTGCACATAACTAAAGAAGGAGCATTCCTTGAAGAGGTTTCTTCTAGAAAATATTTAGTTTTGACCTCCTTAATAAAAACTTGGTGTGCACATAGCTTGAAAAGACAAAACCAAATTAGACAAACACTGTCGTACTTAAAAAAACATACAACACCCTGTTGAAATTAAAATGTGCACGAGTCTGGTTTTCACACTAAGGACTTACTGTATAGGAGTTTTCCGGTTGCACTTTACTTGCCTTCCTTCCCCGTGTCAGGTGTTGAGTCTGCACTTTCTTTCTCCCAGTGTCTGTTATTGTCTGCAGCGCTGACATCAAGTTGACTGCTCTACAGCCAATCAGTGAGCTTAGCAGCTTGTTCCATCAACTTGGGCAGAGTCATTGAGCTCACTGATTGGCTGCAGTGCTGTCCATGTGATGTCAACACTGCAGACAATAACAAACACTGGGAGCAAGCAGTGATCGGTCTGTAAACAATGTCCTATGAGGAACGGTTAGAGGATTTGGGAATGTTTAGCTTGCAGAAGAGAAGACTGAGAGGAGACTTAATAGCTGTCTACAAATATCTGAAGGGCTGTCACACTGTAGAGGGATCAGCTTTATTCTCTTTTGCTCAAAGAAAAACTAGAAGCAATGGGATGAAACTGAATGGGAACAGATACAGATTAGATATTAGAAAAAACTGACAGTGAGGGTGATCAATGAGTGGAACAGGCTGCCACGAGAGGTGGTGAGTTCTCCTTCAAAGTAAGTCTTCAAACAGAGGCTGGACAGATATCTGTCTGAGATGGTTTAGTGAATCCTGAATTGAGCAGGGGGTTGGACCAGATGACCCTGGAGGTCCCTTCCAAATCTACCTTTCTATGTTTCTATGACACCGGAGGCAGCAGAAGCAGCAGAGACTCAGCATTGGACCTGGTAAAGGTGTGTAAGGCTCAGTTTCTTTTTAATCAAACTGCAGTCTAGGAAAATATGTTTTTTCAAAACCAGAAACTCCCTTTAAGGCCACATTTAGGCCATCATGTGCTACCATTTTGAGATTTTGGGGATTATGGAGGTATGGAGGATTGCAGCACAGCTCCGGATGAGACGGAGAAAGTAATTTCTCCATCTCCTCCTTTGCCAGCATCAGTGGCAATCACACTGCACTCATGTGATATCTGCACCCATAGGCTTATATGATTAACAATGGACCGAATGCAATCTGATTTTTTCTTGGATTGCATTCGCCCAATTTAATCGCAAGTGGGAGCGAGCCCTTTCTGTTTATTCGGTCTTTAGGGCTGTAAGATCTTAGGAGTCGACCTTTCTCTCTTTTGAGTTCAAGTTCTTTATTTATTACTATATTATGAATAAAATGACTCTTTGTTATGATAACATGGCTTTTCTCTCCTTTTTGGTTTGTAGGTGATATCGCAATATGCGCCTCCAGGAAACTGTGCACCAAATACAACTATGTTTTCTCTGTATATTTCCTTGTTCAATCTTGGAAAATGAGTAATTGTCAGTTTGTTTTCTTCATTCACCTAATAACTCAATAGACACCAAGAATATTATATAATAAGCCACTGGACCACCACTCTTATTATTAGTACCACTGGCCCACCAGGGATGTTACTGCTAAAATATTGGTCAACAGGTAATTGATAGAGATGTCATAAATCAGCAAAAATGGAATCTGGTGAAACCACTGCAGGAATAGCAAGAAAATAAATTACCTGGTCACAGAGGACTTTTTAATATGCATAGCGGGATTTAAAGTGGACTTTTCACCAGGTCAAAAGTAGCCAGGTTTTGCTTTTATTTCATTCCTACTGCTTCCCTGAGTATTTCATGTTTTGTTTTTTTGGAAATCTGACATACGGTTACTTAGATATGGGCCTTTGTATTTACAGCTAATTTTTATGGTCTTTACTAAGGGGGCGTGGCTAACTGTTTTTTATGCATAACAGTCAGAAGACACGCCCCAGAGGATCTTTGAGCCATGCCCCCTTAGTAAAAAAACATAAATATTAGCGTTGAATACAAAGGACCGTATCTCTGGATCTGTATAGCGGATTTACAAAAAAAACGAATGGAATAATCATGGAAGCAGCAGGAATAAAATAAGAGAAACAACTGCCCACTTTTGAGCTGGTGACAGATCCTCTTTAAGAAGCAATATAATTGTATTACACTCTACAGAACACACGATCAAGATTAATCACAGGTTCAAGTCCCGTATGGGGATGCAAAAAATCTGAATCTGACACCCTTTTCCCCCATTGAAATAGATAAGCATATATTTGGCATCGCTGCGTCCGTAAAAGTCAGATTAATCAAAATATAAGATCAATTGACCCGAATGGTAAGCGAAAAAAAAATCTAACTTGTTTTTTTTTTTTTGTTTCAACTCCTCTGCAAAAAACAAGCCCTCACAAAGTTCTACCAACGGAAACATAAAAAACGGGTTACGGAAAATGGTGACACAAAACGATTTTTTTTTATAAATTTCCATTTTATTTACCACTTACATAAAAAAACCTATACACATTTGGTATCTCCATAATCGTATTGACCTGCAGAATCATTACAAGGTCAATTTTGAAGTCCTTAGAGACAATACTCAAAAAACAATGTCGGAATTAGGTTTTTTCACCATCTAACCGCACTTTGTTTTTTTTTCCTGTTTTCCAGTACATTATATAGCAAAGTGAATGGTGTAATGCAAAATGACAATTTGTTCTGCAAAAAAGTAAACCCTCATATGGCTATATAGACAGAAAAAAAAGTTATGGCTCTTAAAAGAGAAGTAAAAAACAAAGTGCAAAAATGAAAAATCACTCAGTCGGGAAAAGGTTAAGACTTCAGCCACAGATGTACAGCTGTACAGAGAGATAATTAGTTTTTCTGTTTGCTAAAATGTATCTCCATGCCAACCCTATAAAAAAGGGTGGAAATTCCTTGCATTTCCAATGGTCTATGCCAAAAACAGTTCACATACTGCGTTGAGCATGCAGCATCACACGAAAGCATCTCCAGGACTGACAGTGTCACGTAAGCTGCCTTATAATACCCAGCACCGGATCTTCCGAAAGGTAACCTTACACCTCGGAGTGAGCAGCAGCTGGAACCATGTCCTCTAGCTGGGCCACACATTTCTGAAAAACATATGCCACACACCAAGATATAAACATAAGGACCCAATAGTAACAGTGATCGGAAGCCTAAGACCCTATATGACCCTTGACTGTTCCCAGATTGCTGCTTGTCGGTAATTCAGATGGCAAATGATGTGACTTCCTCCATCAGATCATTTGAGATTTTATACTGTCTCCAGCATGTCTGAAAATTAACTAAATGGAAAAGACAGCAGCCCTCGTTTATTAACGATTAATTTCAGGCATATCTCTAGGACATGAAAGTTTTCATCTCCAAGTAGGCGGCTGCTCTGATCTTCTATGTGTTTCCCATCAGGGAATGAAGGCCTTTTGTGTTGTGAAGGAGACAATACATAAACGACGGAGGAGTGTGAAGACAGGAAACGCTCGATTCTCCGGAGGCAGGTGACTTTGCAAAGTTGATTAAAAGACCAACGATGTAAAATTAATTTAGGAGTTAAGGACAATCCAGTGATATGTATTAGAGGTGACCAGAACGTTCATTCTTCGCCCTGATACTTTTCCTCGAGTCCTCAATCAGATTTACAAATGCATACAAGAAAAGGCACCTCCTTGGAAAAATGAAAATGGGGAAAATGGGCCTACTCTGTTTTGCAACCGAGAACAGAAAGGTTTGACATTTGCACCCCCCTCCATGCCCGTTCTAGTATCCTTGGGCCAATTCTTCAGAAATTGCTGGCAGTACCGGCTAGCTAGCAAGAGAGCAAGGCTGGGCCCAGTCTCTCCAAGGGCCTTACAGCAAGGTTACTACCTACTTACCAACATTAGAGTGGATGGCATAGGAATGTTTAAGACCAGCCTTTCAGTCCCACCTGGAACACCACACGGCCCACCCACGAGTTACCATAACACAATCAGAGATGCCCATTTTTGCCCAGATCGGACCAAATTAGGCCAGATTACATTTGCAAAATAATGACAGTCACTGTACACTCGGGACAGTTGGTAGCTATGAAATTATTGCCGATCAGCTTTCATTTTTAGGGCTCTGGGAAAGCTAGATACATGGGCTTTAGTAATATAGAAATAGTCCAAATGACTGCTATGGTGCCATGGTAGAGAATGGTGGAGTATTCTCCGGTAGTTTTGTCATCTTCTTGTGGTGGTTACTTAGGGGTGTACTGGTATTAAGCAGCTCTGGAAAAGGCCTTAATTTTTATCTTTGTTGTCTTATTTCATCTATGTGCTACTGGTTGGATTAATGGCGGCCATATTGGTTTTCCCATGAATGTATGCTCTCCTCAGTGGGCCTCACAGTCTTGTTTTACTGAGGGAAGAAACCAAACAATCTAGAAAAAGTATGGATGAACACTGGAAAAGTTTAAAAATTCTATACAAATGGTTAAGTAGAAACCTTGCACTGGGACAAGTCTCATGCTTAGTATTAGATAAACAGGTTTCCATTACCAGTAGGACATCATTTTCCTTTCCTGTACACCCCGTCTTCTGTCCATGTGCCAGCTGGGTAACAGTTCAAAGAATCTCTCTGAACATGATCTATATATTACAGATGCTGTCACGGCAGTAACTCGTGTGCCTCCTCAGCGCCGCCCTACTCACCATGGTCACCTCACGGCGCCTCCTTGCATCAGGTCGGTTCTCTGAGGATAGTTTCCTGCTGCACTTCTTTGCACTGCTACTAAAGCATGGTGGTTCCATCTGGCCTTAGGGATGTGTGACTGGTCTCTGAAGGAATTTAACCCTGTTGTGTCCTGCTCCCCAGCCTACCTATGGGAGCAGGCTCTATTTAAGTAAGCTGCTATCTCCACCCCTAGCTCAAACTTTGTTTCTGCCCTGTTACTCTATGTGCATGCAACTTCCTATACCCAGCTTTCTGTTAACGACCGAGAGTGTTTATCCATTCTGCCTGATCTCTCTGCTCCTAAACTCGGTTACGTTTTCTGATCCTGTGCTGCATGACCCAACCTCAGACCGTCTGACTTTGCCTCTGTCTCGCCCCTCCCCGTACTGAGTACCCATGCCTCAGGACTGCCCTGGAGTGGCACATGGTGACTACCTGCGGCCAAGCCAAATCTCAACCCCAGAGGCTCTAGTGAACACCAGGTAGTCGCTTAGTCATGCCCCTCTAGGATAAGCCCAGCTCAAGGTGCATTGAGCACCAGCGTCACTGTACATTCGAGCCATGGACACAGCTGACACGTCTGGACCCAGAGACTCCAAGATCCCGGTACAAGTGCTGTTCGAAGAAGTTTGTTCTCAGCGCAAGTGTCAGGATCAGTTGATGCAGGCCATCAGTGTGGTGGCAACCCAACTTCAGGGTCTGTCCACCGCTATGTCTGCTGCTAACTTGTCTGGCCAGCCCCCTTTTGGACTGTTAATCTCTATGAGCGACCCTTCTGTTACTCAAGTTTTTAGTGGAATGGCTAGGCACCAGCTTCTACCCCTGTCCCGGTTTGATGGAGTCCCTAAAGAGAGCCGCGGTTTTGTTAGCCAGTGTAAGATGCACTTTACACTCCATGCTCCCGTCTTTCCTGTGGACCAGAGTAAGGTAGCATTTTTGTACTCTTTGCTGTTTGGTCAAGCCCTGGCCTGAGCAAATCCTTTTAAGATGTGTGGTGGTCCGGAGACCCACGATCATGAGAGGTTCCTGGAGATGTTCTGTGCGGTTTTTGATGTTCCCGACCGTACTTCCTATGTTGCCTCATTTCTGCTGAATCTAAGGCAGAGCTCAGATTCCGTAGCCCAGTATGCCTTGCAAATGTGTACCTTGGCAACAAAGCTGGCTTGGAATGAAGAAGCTCTGGTGGCAACCTTCTGGCAGGTCTCTCCAGTCGAATTAAGGATGAACTGGCTGACAGAGACTTACCCTCCTTGGTGGATGTCATGATAGACCTGGCCACCAGGATCGATCTCCGCTTCCATGAACGAGCACTGGAACAAAATTTTGCTTCTCCTTGTGTCAGAGGACCTCCTAGGCTGGTTACGACCTTCCAGGCTCCTTTTGTCTCCGCAAGTGTAACCACTGCCTTCTGAACCAATACAGCTTTAGTGCACTATGCTTTCTGTACAGGAACAATACCGGAGGTACAGGGAGAACGTTTGTATGTATTGTGGAGGGAAACTTTGTTCGCCAGTGCCCTGTGAGACAAGGGAAGCTCCAGCATCTAGGGTTGGCAGGAGAGACGACCCTAGGTGAGAGTGATTGCTCTCCAGGACTAATTTCCAAAGTTACCTTGATTTGGCAGAAGTCCCTCTCTGTCTCTGAGCATCTGGATTCTGGCTCGGCAGGCGACTTCATTTATCTGGATGTTGTCCATCGCCTTCAGCTTCCTACACAACAACTGGATCACCCCCTGGCTGAACCTCTTTGTTTTATTACGCTGCCATTTACGCAGCGGATCGGTGTGCTATATACCAAGAGGATCATCTTCCTCGTGCTTTCCAGATTGGTGAATTCTTTTCTTCTGGGCCTTCCTCGGCTACATCTTCACAAGCCAGTTATTGACTGGTCCCCCGGGCAGGTACTTTACTGGGGATCGCATTTACCTGCCTGGCCAAAGGTTATGCCCAAGACTACTACTGTGCCTTCAAACCTTGCTTCATTGCCCATTCAATATTGTGGCTTTGCGGACATCTGCGAAAAGAAAGCTGAGGTTTTTCCACCCCACAGATCTTATGAATGTGCCGTCGACCTTCTTCCTGGGACCTCTCCATCCCGGGGCGGGTGTATCCCCTATCTCTACGTGTATCCCCTATCTCTACCTGAAACTCGAGCCATGTTGGAATATATCCAGGAGAACTTAGCCAAAGGATTCGTCAGTAAATCCTCTTCTACTTCCAGAGCCGGCTTAGTCTTTGCGACTAAGAAGGATGGTTGTCTACGCTCCTTTATAGACTATCAAGGTCTCAACAAAATCAAGATAAAGAACAAGTCCCATTTTGCTCCGATTTCTGCGCTGTGTGACAGAATAAGTGGAGCTAAGATCTTCTCTAAATTAGATCTCCGAGGGCCTTACAACTTGATTCGTATCCATAAGGGCAACGAATGGAAGACGGCCTCTAATACCTGTGACGGCCACTACGAGTATCTTGTCATGCTCTTTTGGCTGTGTAATGCACCAGCCGTGTTTCAGGAGTTTGTTAATAATATCATCCGGGATCTTTTCTATGTTTTTGTGGTTGTGTATTTGGACTACATCCTGATATTTTCCACTGACCTTCCTTCCCACAGGCAGCACGTCTGTGAAGTTCTGCAGCGTCTCCAGGAGAACAGTTTGCTTGCCAAATTGTCCATATGTGTCTTTGAAAAACACTCCTTGCTTTTCCTCAGCTACATTGTCTCAATCAAGGTCTTGAAATGGATCCAGAGAAGGTCTCTTCAGTTCTATCCTGGCCCTGTCTTCAAGGTCTGCGTGCCATCCAGTGCTTCATGGATTTCCCCAACTTCTACAGACAATTTATCCCACATTTCTCGTCACTGACTGCACCTATCTCCACCTTAACCAAAAAGGAGGAAAATACCAGAGACTGGCCCGAGTTGGCAGTGTCATCCTTTCATCAGTTGAAAGAGGCCTTTGCAAGTGCCCCAGTGCTGCATCACCCTGATCCCAACAAGCAGTTTGTCTTGGAGGTAGATGCCTCATCTGTCGGTGCCGGGGCAGTCCTTCTGCAAAAAACTTCTTTGGGAAGTCTGTCTCTTGTGTTTTTTCTCTCCAAACTTTTGCTGGCTGAGCGAAATTATACTACCAAACTATCAAGATGGCGCTTGAGGAGTGGAGCGATCTATTGGGGGGCGCCAACTCTCCAGTAATAATTTACATGGAACATGAAAATCTGAACTTCCTGCAGTCTAACCAACGGTTGAATCCCCGACAGGTCAGATGAGCACTCTTCTTTGCTCATTTTAACTTTGAATTGCACTTCCGTCCCGCAGAGAAGAATGTTAAGGCAGATGCCCTGCTTCGATCCTTTGATGTGACGGGCCATCACTGACCCGGTCAAATTTATTGAAGCAGCCCCTGTCCTTTTAAAGGACATTCTTCTGGGTAAGACTTTTGTCCCCTCTGCTAGATGGAAGAAAATTCTGTCCTGGGGTCATGAGTCCAAGTTTGCTGGTCATATGGGCATACATAAGTCCACCGAGCTGATTGCTCGCCACTTTTGGTGGCCCTCAATGGTCAAGGATGCCAGAGACTTTGTAACTGCTTGTTCACAAAGCGCCAGAAACCAATCTTTCGGGGATAAGCCTGCTGGTCTCCTTCAGCTTCTGCTGGTTCCTTCTGCTCTCTGGGAACATATCGCTATGGATTTCATCACAGATCTGCCCCTCTCTGAGGGTTGCAACACCATCTGGGTCGTCGTGGATCGGTTTTCTAAGATGGCTCATTTCATACCACTGGCCGGTCTTTCCTCTGCTCCTAAACTCGTCACACAGTTCTTCCGTCTCCACGGTCTTCCTCTCCACATGGTCTCTGATTGTGGAGTCCAGTTCACTTCAAAGTTCTGGAGAGCCTTGTGCAAGCTACTGAATGTCCAGCTTGACTTCTCTTTTGCGTACCATCCTCAGAGCAATGAGCAGGTGGAACGGTTAAACCAGATCCTCAAGGGCTACCTGCACCACTTCATCTCTGTCCATCAGGATGAACTCCCCTGGGCAGAGTTTTCCTGCAATAACCACATTAGCGAGTCTTCTGGAGCATCTCCCTTCTTCTTGGTATATTCCCAGCATCCTCAAGTACCCTCTCCTATAACTATTTCTTCTGGGGTACCAGATGCTGATTCCTCCTATGATGACTTCCTTCAAATCTGGCAGCAAACCCAGTCCTCCATTATTAAGGTCATATTCCTGATGAAGACGCATGCAGACAAAAGGAGAGGTTCGTCAACTCGGTATCACCCTGGAGAAAAGGTCTGGTTATCTTCTCGGAACATTCGGATGAAAGTACCCTTGTACAAATTCATTCCCCATTACCTTGGTCCGTACAAAGTCCTCAAGCAACTTAATCCAGTGTCTTACAAACTTCAGCTACCGCTCAGTCTTCAGATGCCAAACGCCTCCCACGTCTCGCTCTTGAAACCTGTAGTCCTGAATCGGTTCTCCAAGATTCGTTCCCCTGTCCCTACATCCGTCTCTGAAGGTTCTTCCGATGTGTTTGAGGTAAAGGTCATTTTGGACTCTAAAAAGGTCTGGGGAAAGACCTTCTATTTAGTGGATTGGAGGGGATTTGGTCCTCAAGAGAGGTTGTGGTAGTTTACTGGCAACATCAAGGCCCCTGCCATTCTTGAGAGGTTTCTGGGAAAGAAAGGAGGAGGCATAAGGGGTAGGGACTGTCACGGCTGCAACTCATGTGCCTCCTCAGCCCCGCCCTACTCACCATGGTCACTGCACATCGTCTCCTCACATCAGGTCGGTTCTCTGAGGTATGTTTCCTGCTGCACTCCTTTGCACTGATACTAAAGCATGGTGGTTCCATTTGGCCTTACGGGGGCGTGGCCCATCTCTGAAGGAATGTAACCCTGCTGTGTCCTGCAGGGATTTAACTCCTCGGTCTATCCCATGCGAGATGGCTCTATTTAAGAAAGCTCCTATCTCCACCCCTGGCTCAAACTTGGCTTCTGCTCTGTTAGTCTATGTGCATGCAACCTCCTGTATCCAGCTTCCTGTCAATGACCTGGCCTGTTTACCCATCCTGTCTGACCTCTCCACTCCTGAATTCAGTTACATTTTCTGATCCTATGCTGCCTGCCCCGACCTCGGACCGTCTGACTTTGCCTCTGTCTCACCCCTCCCTGTATTCATGCTTCTCACCCTTTGTCTAGCTGCCACAGTCCTGGGGACTGCCCTGGAGGGGCACCTGGCAATTACCTGCAGCCAAGCCTAATCTTACCACCAGAGGCTCTAGTGAACACCAGGTAGTCACTTAGTCATGCCCCTGTAGGGTAAGGCCGGCCCTTGGCGCAGTGGTCCCACACGCACCAGCATTACAGACACTAAGACCAGGAAACACAAAATACTGTTCTGTCCTGGAACGCAACCTGTACAACACTCAGTACTTGTGCCATCCTTTCAAGGTGACCTTTCAAGTTTACTTTTCTCAAAATCCTGCACAACTCTCCTTCCCCATAAATTTTGATTGTCAAACCCATTTGTTAGAAAAGAGAATGAGTGGAACAATCCAAATTGGGCCCAGCCATGGATAATCTTGAAAGGAACTCCAATATTCGCCCTATTTTCTGGTGCAGTTTCATAAGCTCGGGGTGGCATTAGTTTGGAGGGTAACCTCTGTAGTGATGCTTCCCTCTTATGTGATACTATAAGTAAGGCACCAGTCATATAATGTCCAAAAATCCCTGCCCAGCCAATAAACTAGGGAGGAAAGCTGGACCCAGTACAGTTACCTTTCCTTGCAACTTCATCAGGACCACTCATGCCCTGTTTAGCAACAACAGATAGCTAAGGCAGTTCTTGTATAAGGCCACCTGGCTAGAGATGCCAATGAAGCATCTCCCACCTAAACACTGCTTACTTATCAAGTCTCTGAAAACATCTTGGAGACTCCTGGAAAAAGGGGAGATCTCTGGGACTTCTTAAAAAGTTCTGAAAAGTTGGTGACTCGCCCCCAGGGCCGTGGGGTACTCGGCAGACGGGCCTTATGGCTGCTTTTGGGGGAGATCACGGTGGCTGGCCCGGTCCGGGGGGGGGGGATTTGTTGTGACGCCACCTGTGGTGTCTGGTGAGGATCACCAACGCTGCGACAGTCCTCTGAGGCAGTTGTTAGGGCAGCTTGAGATGGAACGGCTCCCCGCAGGTGGAGCAGGCCTCTGGGCAGTGAAAACGATGCAGGTTGCGCTGAGCGTTGTGGTGCAGGGGGAGCGATAGTGCAGCAGAAGTAACGGACAGAGTCAGGGGATTTGCTTCATTATCTTTACTGGTGCTGTTGTTAGGTATGGTCCAGGGTACTCCAGGTGAATGGCGCACTTTTGGACTTCACCCCAGTGAGCGGGTATAGGGCCTCCTGATCCTTGTCTGTCTCTGTGTATGTTCCTGGCCAGCCTGTAACTGAGCCTAAACTATGTGTCCTGCTTTTACTTCACCTGTTGCTCAGAAGTAGGACCTCTGGTTGGTAACCACTTTCCCTGGACGTCGGGGCCTTCGTGGTTCCTGGTCCTGTAGGTGTCTAGCTTCAGGTTTGCCAGGGACTTGTAGTCCTCCTGGGATTCCGGTTATCCCTACTGGGTGTAAAGGGTCCCTGTAGGCTCGGACCCGGTGTCCGGTTTGTATAACGGGGTGAGCTTACTATGCTCCTCTGCCCCCTTAGCTCCACTCTCCTTTTCTCCTCGCCGTCGACCACACTCGGGGCCCTCACTACTCGGCAGCTGGCGTGCTGCGTCTTCACTGCTCTCTGAGCGTCGGCACGCTCTCTGCTCACTCTGAGCTGTGTTCCTCTCTGAATACTCACTAAACTGAAACTAAACTGAGCTGCCCGGCTCCACCCTCCCTTTATATATCCCTAACGGGCTCCCTCTGCTTGTCTGAGGTGGTAGGGTGGAGGTGTGTGAATGTGTGAGGGCCTCTTGTGGAGAAGTCCATCCATGCACCCTTCTGGGTTCTGTGGCACCAATGGGCAGCAGGGCGCCACATTCCCCCCCTAGTAAAACTCAGTGCTCCTGGACTGAAGCATTTTTTTTTCAAAAACAGGTTAACAATAATAATAACAATCACAATAATAACAATATGGTTACAGCAAGTCCCGTAACCTGGTGTCCTTTTCACCGAAAGTGGATGAGTAGCATGAGGGACCCGTCTGAAAACCCTCAACGTTGGCCCTGGGCGTGGCTGCAGGGCATAAGTGATCCAGGTGATGGACCACGTCTTCGGCCACGCCAAACGAGTTTTTGTTCAGTGGTTACTTACAAGGCACTCCAGGGAGTGCAATTATGTACATGAACAGTTTTTGGGCTGCTCACAGTCCTCAGCCACAGAGTCTTTTATATATATATATCCTTACGGGTAACTAAATGCAATGCTAAGTGTCCATGTCACCTAAATTGTCCATTGTAAGGCAAAACACATCAATAAATACATACATGAAAATTTACACAAGAACAACATACCCAGGGGCAACTATTTATGCTATCAGAGTTTTCCTTTCTATTCTCTATATCTGACAGGGGTCTGACCTTGCGTGCTACGTGTTGACCTACGTAGTACTGGGATGCGGGTGATACTGGTGTTTGTACTACCTCCCATTCTGTCAGTTCTAGGTGTGAAGGGGCTACAGGACTGCCTTAACCTCCCTACGGGACTGGCAAGTGTGCTATTGGCTAGGCCTTCATGCTCTGCTCCAGCCGGGGATCCTTCTTCCGGGGATTCTTCCTAAGCAGGCTCTTCTGGGGCATTTACAGGTTCTACTTGCTGTTGAGGGTCATCTGGCTGTTGGTAAAAGTGGATAACAGGTATTATCACTGCTCCTCCTAGTTGGGGCCAATCTGCCGGGAAATCTCCTAATTCAGTATGTATCACTGCTTCTTTAGGCTCCTCCGGTACGATGAGAGGCACTTCTTCCTGGGGCTTTAGCAGACCTGGACACAACTTCAGATGGTCTCTAGATACCGTTGCAGTCGTTCTTCCTCCGTCCTTGGTAATTAAACAGGCCTTCCTGTTATCAAATCTTGAATTTAACACAGTGTAGGGTTCCCTCTCCCACTGGTCATCAAGTTTGTGGTTTCTTCTTTTTCTCTTTAGCACAACTTCGCCAGGTGCTAAGGGTTCTGCTGGCGCACTCTTGTTGTACGGTGCTTCCTGCTTGTCTCTTACCCAATTCAGACTGTCTTCGACACAGGCTTGTACTCTCCTGTACTGTTCCTTTCGCGTCGTGTCCCAGTCCTCAGTGGACATATCTGCTTCTGGTTCTACTACACCAAGCTCCAGGTCCATGGGCAACTTTCCGGTTCTAGCTCGCATGAGATATGCTGGAGTACAATTGGTGGAACTCACAGGTATGTGGTTGTACAGATCTACCAGGTCAGGTAGCTTGTCTGGGCACTGGTTTCTTTCTTCTAGCGGTAAGGTCTCTAACAGGTCGATGATGATGTTATTCATCTTTTCACATAACCCATTGGTTTGGGAGTGGTACAGTGTAGTCCGGATCTTCTTACACCCGTACAGATGGCAGAACTCCTTGAACAATTCAGCTTCAAAGGCAGGGCCTTGATCTGTCAGCACCTGCTCCGGGTATCCATGAGGCCTGCAGAAGTATGCCTGAAACGTCTTCGCCGCAGTTTCTGCCGTCAGATCCTTGACGGGGGCGACCACCAGGAACCGGGAGTAGTGATCCACCATGGTCAGGACATAGGAATATCCTGACCTGCTGGGTGACAGTTTGACATGATCCAGGGACACGATCTCCAAGGGTCGAGTTGTCTTGATGGGTTGCAGGGGTGCCTTCTGGCTGCAGTAGTCTTTTCTTCTGAGGCTACAGGGTCCACAATCCCGGCACCATCTCTCTATGGAACTGCGTATTCCAACCCAATAAAACCGACCTTTCAGCAGGGTTTCTAGCTTCTTCCAGCCAAAGTTCCCCGCTTGATCGTGGTAGGCCTCCAACACCATCTGGATGTCTGTCCTTGGCACTACGATCTGCCATACCATCTCATGGGTCCTCGGGTTGACGTACCTTCGGCACAGCTTCTCTCTATAGATAAACAGCCGGCTTCTCTCATTCCACAGTTGCTTGGCTTGTGGAGACGCGTCCTTCTCCAGGGAGGAACCTTCCTGGGTTATCAGTTCTTTGATACGGCTGACAACCGGGTCGCTGCCCTGGGTCTCCTTCCAGGTGTGGTGAGGCAAAGGGTTTAACGTCTTACCACGATACCTTCTGGAGGTGCGCTGCTCGTGGACCATCCCATTTCTATGGAAGGCAGGTAGCTCAATCTCTTCCAGGTCATCCACTTCTTCTTCAGTGTCCGACTGGTGAGGCATCCTGGACAGGGTATCGGCGTTGGCATTCTTGCGGCCTGCCCGGTACTTAATGGTGAACTGGTAATTTGACAGCCGAGCCATCCATCGTTGTTCCATGGCTCCTAACTTGGCTGTTTCTAGATGAGTCAAGGGGTTATTATCAGTGTAGGCAGTGAACTTACTGGAGGCTAGGTAGTGCTTGAACCGCTCGGTGATGGCCCAGACCAGGGCCAGGAACTCCAACTTGAAGCTGCTATAGTTCTCTGGGTTCCTCTCAGTTGGGCGGAGCTTCCTGCTTCCATAGGCAATCACCTTCTCTCGGCCATTCTGCTTCTGACTTAACACAGCTCCTAATCCCTCGTTGCTGGCATCAGTGTACAGCAGGAACGGTTGGCTGTAGTCAGGGTAGGCTAGGATCTCTTCGCCGGTCAGGATCTCCTTCATCACCTCAAAGGATTCAGCCTGCTCCTTACCCTACTGGAACAGGGAGTTTCTGCCTCTCCCGGACTGTCCTACCAGGAGATCTTGCAAAGGCGCCGCTTTCTTGGTATAATACTTCACAAACCTCCAGTAATACCCAACTAGTCCCAGGAACTGACGTACCTCCTTGAGGCTCTTCGGCTCCGGCCATTTCTGGATGGCAGTGATCTTCTCCGGGTCCGGTGCTATTCCTTCTGGACTGACGATGTGCCCCAGGTACTGTACCTTTCGCTTGAGCAGGTGGCACTTGGAGGGCTTCAGCTTCATCCCATACCGGGACAGCGACTCAAATACCTCTGCTAGGTGCTTCAAATGGTCCTCGTACATTTTGGAGAACACTATCACGTCATCCAGGTATAGCAGCACAGTCTCGCAGTTGCAGTGTCCCAGGCAGCACTCCATCAATCTCTGGAACGTTCTGGGGGCGTTGCAGAGTCCAAACAGCATACTGTTGATCTCTCAGAGTCCCATCGGGGTAGTAAAGGCCGTCTTCTCCCGATCCTCCTCAGCAACAGCTACTTGCCAGTACCCACTAGTGAAATCAAGGGTGGAGAAGTAATTTGCAGACTTCAATGCAGCCAGGGATTCCTCTATACGGGGCAAAGGGTATGCATCCTTGTGTGTTATGCAATTTACCTGTCTGTAATCTACACACATTGTCATGCTTCCGTCCTTTTTCCTGACTAGGACCAGGGGAGCTGCCCAGGGACTACAGCTATCCTTTATTACCCCTGCCCTCTTCATGTTGTGCAACATCTCCTTTGCCTTCTGGTAGTGTGCTGGTGGTATGGGCCTGTAACGTTCTTTGATGGGTGGATGGTCACCTGTGGGTATATAATGTTGTACCCCTTTAATCCTCCCAAAGTCAAGTGGGTGTTTACTGAATACCTGCTCATATTCCTGAACCACCCGGTGTACACCCTGTTTCTGATGGGCAGGAGTGGTGTCTGTCCCAACATGGAGCTGTTGACACCAATCCTCCACCTGGGTTCCCAGGTCATTATCCTCCACTTCGTCTGGTGAGGTTAAGGACTCCGCCGTGTGTATGGAGTTGTTATCTACTGTGTACAGTTTGGCAACAGTGGCGTAGCATGGTAATCTAATCTCGTCCTCCCCATAGTTTAGAAGACGTACGGGCACCCTCCCATTGCGTACATCCACTACCCCTCTGGCGGTCAAGAGTGTAGGTCTGTGCTCTGAGCTAATGGGCTCCACCACCGCCTGGTAGTTCTGTCCCTTGAGACCTATTGCTGCCCTACACCAAATCAGCATTTCACTCATTGGGGGAATCACAATGGGTATTGGGTCTGTCACCCGTACATTACCAATTTCACCACCTGTTAGCTTTACCTGTTGCTGGTACATAAGGGCTCGCATCTCTTTCTGGAGCACCCTCCTCTGCCCTGGTTTGGTTGTGTCAGCCATCTGTTGGAGCAAGAACAACACTTCTCCCAAACAGTTACCAACAATATTTGTGCCAAGTACCATATACAAGTCTGTATCACCAGGATTATTCTCTACTAAAATTAGTCGCTGGTCCTTCAGTTCCACTCTTCCCACCTTTACTGCCACATCCTTAACCCCGACTAGGTTAAGGGGGAGGCCATTAGAGGTATACACGGAAAGGTTTGGAGCTGGCAGGCGAAGTTCGTCTATGGACCAGAACCTTTTGTAGAGGACCTCAGGCATGATGGTTACCTGAGATCCTGTGTCCAGCAGGGCAGGTGTCTCGATGCCGTCCAGCACAATGGACTGGAAAGGTCTTCCTCCCATGAACCGGCGGTACCAGTTTGATGGGCCTGGTTGGTCTACTCCTGGGTGTCGGCCCTCGGCCCCAGGGTTTCCTCGTTTAAAGGGCAGGTCTGCGTGGTGTGGCCTGCTTTATGGCAGCGGTAGCAGATGAAGTCTTCTGGAGGGCGCCGTTGGTCGTTGGTCCTCCCACGGGGTGGCGTTGTCCTCCTCCGGGGTGCCGTTGTCCTCCTACGGGGTGGCGTTGTCCTCCTTCTTCTTCTCATCCAGGGGACATCCTCAGGGCTGTCGGCTAGCAGGATCCTTCCTTCCGGCTCAGGCTCCATCCGTAGCTGCAGGGTGCTCATGACAGTGGCCAGGGTTTTACATAGCTGGCGCACTTCAGAGCGTAGGCTGTCCAGCTCGCTAGGGGGCACTGTTTGCATCCTTGTTTCGGCCGTTAGGGAAGGAGCAGTGGGTGCTGCAGGCACTGGGGTGGCCCCACCCTGGTAACGCTGGATAGCAGTGTCTGTGGTTTCCAGGGACTGCAGGCCCTTTATAGCCATGTCCTTAAGGGTGTCAAAGGTGGCATCTGGATGGTCTAAGGCCCACCACCATACAGTTCTGCTCTCTTCCTGGAACTTCAACCCCCGCATGAATTGTTCCATCAGCATTTTATTTTCCTCATGAATGCTGGCTGGACTAACCTGTTTCAGGGCCCGCAGGGCCTGCTGTAAACACCAGGCATAGTCCCGGATACTGTCCTCAGGTTTCTGGACACACTGGTAGAACCTCATCCGGAGATCTGTCTCAGTGCGGTTTTCAAATGCTGTTTGCAATCTTTTAAAGATGATGGACACTGATTCTTGGTCTGCGGCTGGCCAGGTTTCAACTTCTCGCTCAGCGGCACCAGTCAATTGTACTAACACTACAGCGGCTCTCTGCTTGCTAGTCATAGAATACATATCCAGTATGCCGCATATTTTCCTCTTGAATCCGGACAGTGTGTCTGGCTTACCATTATACTGGGGGAACCACTTCGCTCCAGGGATATACGGCAGGGCCATAGGTATCAACGGAGTTATGACCCCTGCTGGTGGAGCAGCCGCTCCGGCCTGTGCAGCGCTGGGTGCGAGTTGGGCATCAGGAGTGTTAACCGGTGCTCCGGCGGCTTGCTGGTCGTCGGTCATTGTTGCGCCCCCCTAGTGAACCGGAGCCTATCTTCTTCAACAGGTAGGCCGCGTGTGAAGGTCTTCTTTCAGGACCTTGCGTCGCTCGCGTCTGACTCCAGAGCGTCCTCTGGCTCCTTCCAGGACCTGACGCTTCCTGGTACGATGTTAGGGGCGAGGCGTGTCCTAGGCTTCGCGCGCTTCCAGCGGTTACGCCCCTCCTCTTCCGGCGCGGCAGCAGAAAAAATGGCGGATATGGCAGGAAAACCTCAGGAATGGCGGGAAAACTTCACCACAGTAAGGGTTACGGTCTCTTAAGGCGCACAGTACCCTGTGGCAACGGGCACGCAATCCTGTTCGTGACGCCAAGAATCTGACTCGCTCCCAGGGCCGTGGGGTACTCGGCAGCCGGGCCTTATGGCTGCTTTTGGGGGAGATCACGATGGCTTGTCCGGTCCGTGACCCAGGGCGGTCAGTGCAAAAAGGGGATATTTATAGGGGATTTGTCGTGACGCCACCTGTGGTGTCTGGTGAGGATCACCAGCGCTGCGACAGTCTTCTGAGGCAGGTGTTAGGGCAGCTTGAGATGGAACGGCTCCCCACAGGTGGAGCAGACCTCAGGGCAGTGAAAACGATGCAGGTTGCGCTGGCCGTTGTGCAGGGGGAGCGATGGCGCAGCAGAAGTAACGGACAGAGTCAGGGGATTTGCTTCATTACCTTTACTGGTGCTGTTGCTAGGTACAGTCCAGGGTACACCAGGTGAAGAGCGCACTTTTGTACTTCACCCCAGTGAGCGGGTATAGGGCCTCCTGATCCGTGTCTGTTTCTGTGTACGTTCCTGGCCAGCCTGCAACTAGCCTAAACTATGTGTCCTGCTTTTACTTCACCTGTTGCTCAGAAGTAGGACCTTTGGTTGGTAACCACTTTCCCTGGACGTCGGGGCCTTTGTGGTTCCTGGTCCTGTAGGTGTCTAGCTTCAGGTTTGCCAGGGACTTGTAGTCCTCCTGGGATTCCGGTTATCCCTGTTGGGTGTAAAGGGTCCCTGTAGGCTCGGACCCGGTGTCCGGTTTGAATAACGGGGTGAGCTTACTATGCTCCTCTGCCCCCTTAGCTCCACTCTCCTTTTCTCCTTGCCGTCGACCACACTCAGGGACCTCATTACTCGGCAGCTGGCGTGCTGTGTCTTCACTGCTCTCTGAGCGTCGGCACGCTCTCTGCTCACTCTGAGCTGTGTTCCTCTCTGAACACTCACTAAACTGAAACTAAACTGAGCTGCCTGGCTCCACCCTCCCTTTATATATCCCTAACGGGCTCCCTCTGCTGGTCTGAGGTGGTAGGGTGGAGGTGTGTGAATGTGTGAGGGCCTCTTGTGGAGAAGTCCATCCATGCACCCTTCTGGGCTCTGTGGCACCAATGCACAGCAGGGCG
The DNA here is from genome assembly GCF_046119375.1 of Phyllobates terribilis. Lineage (NCBI taxonomy): Eukaryota > Metazoa > Chordata > Amphibia > Anura > Dendrobatidae > Phyllobates > Phyllobates terribilis. The sequence goes on along the minus strand of NW_027362765.1, from coordinate 89,161,785 downwards.
CCACATTGGCAATTCTCATTGTTGCCACAGAAGCCTCCTCTGACCTCCAAAAAAAAACCTCAGCTCTCCCAGCCAAATGTTTCCCACAGTCCAGAAGCACATTCAGGGGGCAGGGACTGTTTTTCTGCCACCTCTCTATTAATCAAGTACCACTTCATGTTTCCTTTGCTGACTAATGTGTCATCATACTGGTATATACTGTACCTTGTTTACCCCTGCTCCACATTCACCTCTTCTAGTGCCCCTAATCCAGTTGCCTCTCACATTATTTTGGCACCATTGCTCATAGGGCCCCTACATTCTTATTGCCCCTGCTTCTGATATTTTACCCCATTAAGAAAGGAGGGTGCACTGTAAAAAGAGGACTGCCTAAAAAATTTCTCAACTTACATGCTGGTTTCTGACTTCTCCCTGAAAGTCATTTACAAAAGTTGGCAAGTATGGTTTACATAAGGAGAAGTCTGCTCTGAGAGCCTTTTACTCTTTAACCTAAGAGAGTCACTACATGGGTACCAAGCTAAATAATCCACAACATGGAAAGTTAGGGGTGAGAAATGTTAGAGATCAATAACCCCCCATAATAGGACTTTGATATTAATAATGGTAGGGACTACCGAAATAATGTGCAAAGAGCAAGAACAAAGAGAACTTTCGGACAAGGTCCCAAATGTATGAAAATATAAATTCTTTATTTGCATAGAAAAAAGGGGAAAACACACATGAATCGCTCAGAAACAATTAAAATCAGGCAAGTGCAGCCGAAACGCGCGTAGGGTAAAGCAGGAAGTAGAGTCTCGTGTCCCTGCTGCAGTCATTGTAAGTATGTAATCTTGCCTCATGGCACAAATGGCTGTGTTTTCCCAATTACTTTATTGATCCATGGGTGAAGCGATTACCTCCTTCTAAGTATTTTTGGAGCTGCTACTTACATCTTTAACCCTATGTAGCACAGATGTACTAATGCATCACCCAGTTATCGTCCCTAGGGACAAGCTTTCATATAGATGAATGAAATGTTTATTTAGAATACTCTAAGCACAAGCCTTATATTGTTAAAAACGTGAATCATTCCTGTTGCCGCTTTATGATGGGTTTCCCCTTTATAATACATGTATAATTGTCATTCAGGGGATATTTGCTTCAATCTGCACCCAATTTGGGTCTTGATTATGCAACCTTGATGATTCATGTGAAAAATTCTCTATATATGATTCATTGATATGGGACTATTGATAATATTGTCTCTACTTCCTAGCTTTTTCATTGATTTTAATTGTTTCTGAGCGATTCATGTGTGTTTTCCCCTTTTTTCTATGCAAATAAAGAATTTATATTTTCATACATTTGGGACCTTGTCCGAAAGTTCTCTTTGTTCTTGCTCTATGGGTACCAAGGTAGTAGTTTCACATAGTACTATAACCTATATGTGACAGTCGGGGAACCCTAATACAGATTTTGCATTAGTGCCTACAGTAGGTTCTTTATATTATGCCCCATGATGGTCCCTTTCCAGTGCAACGCTGCCATTTTTCTCTGTTCCTGTTACCCTGTGTGAACCCATTCAATACAAGAATTTTCTCTTTGAGGATTAGTAAATTGTCAATTGCTTTCTACTGATGTGAGAGCCATCTCCAAGACCATAATAACACAGTATTTAAACAGCCGGCACTACATTATAATAGTTGGCAGCATATATCCATGGTAGGAACTGCCAGGAAAATTGCCCATGACATCAGTGGGGTTGTTTTTTTGCCTCTTGTTTTGCTCACTTGTCTCCGCCCTTTAGGTGTTAATAAGTCCTGTTTACACTCGGCCATGTCTACATTTACACAATGCACCTGCTCTGTCCAACCACTCATTATACTGAAGCTGTCACAATATAGATGACAGGTGGTATTACAGATATTTGCCCTCCAAAGCTGGCAAAGGCGAATGACTGGTACATGTGTTACTTACTAATGTAACCTGCCCTCCCCAGCTCATATTGTTAAAGGGGAATGGTATCGTCAGTGTTGAACGTGACTTTTACTTGGTCAATGCAACTAACTCATTTGATGACATGGGCCTGTGTAATAGTTTCCCATGAATCAGGATACTTGAGGATTATTTTAATTGGACTGGCAACCAATGTCGCAAATCTAAATTCTGAAAAATCTCCAAAAGAGCCCCAAATATCGTTAGTCTTCTGACATATTTAAAGTAAACCTCTTGGGTACCTCTAGGCTCTATAGCCCAGGTGCCAATGCATCCCCTGGACTCACTCTATTTGCCCTTGAATGTCAACCTTCAGTCATCTGGTGTTAATCCATGGAGGTCTTAAAGAGATATCTAAAACATAGGATAACTGTGCCCCAAAAGTATTCAGAGACCAATTGTAGTTTGGCCATTGAGGTCTATAAAGGAAAGACTTTTTCAATTCATATTTGTGACATCTGCTCTTTAGATTTTACACTAAAAGTCTTTTAGGGTGCATTCATAAAATAAATCATGAAAGTGGGACCAAGATGTATGTAATGTGATTCAATTCAGTGGCATCATTGGCTATTCGGCCATTGGAGCTCTATCGAAGAAAGATCTTCATTTCTATGACATCTGGTGTTTGGGTTTTCCCATAAATGTCCGTCAGGGTGAATCCATGAGGTTAATCATGAAAGGTGTAATGTGAGGTGTAATGTGATTGGGTGGCCCCAATGGCCTTCAAGAAGCACCTCCTGAAGAAAGATATTTTAACAATCCATACCCATGGCATCTGATTTTTGTTTTTTCACATAAAAGTCTTTTAATTTGTGGCAAAGAGCCATTGGGGTCAGTCGAAAATAAGTCATAAACTTCAGATCAAGAGGGGGTTCAGAAGATCAGATCTTTCAAGTAGAGGCTCTCATGAAGGACTTTCGTAAGTTCCCATCAATATCAATGAACAGCGGCACCACCACATTAAGGTTTTTGATTAGGACCAGTTCATTATGGACATCAGTGGGATTCCCAGGTGCTAAATCCCAAAATTGACCCATGCATGTCTTTTTTGGGGACAATATAATACTAAAACAACGTAGTATTATATTTATTGACTATTATGGGTGGCACAGTGTAGAGTTGTATCTGGCCATCTACCGGGGCACTGTTGAAAATAGAGTAATTGTTAATTGTCATCCTATATAACAATTAAGCCTAATGGGGTCTATTTTTGCCCTCGTTAACCATTAAACGTAGCCCCGAAAAGCATATAATATCATTACGTTCAACTATATGGTACAAGGCGTCTTCCAGCGAGGAAGACGTTAACAATAATAGCATTCTTATGGGGGCTGTTCTATGGAGGGACAGCAGAAATAAACAAGGAATCTGAAAGGTCAGGCTCTGGATCGGGTTTCTGGGGGCCATTTGTGGAGATGAAAGTTGTATAGGTCTGTCAACACATTGAACTGTCATTGCAATCCTTGTCCTAAATAAGCAGCTTCATCTGTAGGACGGCTGGAAACAGGGATGGTCTAAATGAGGACATCATATGCCAGACCAAAAGGATTGTTTACAATGTATTAATAGCTTCTCCACAAAGGAAATAATATGGTGGGGAGCTCAACACTAGACAACCAAAAATGGAGGCACCAAGTGAATGGATAGCATCTCATATTAAGTATATGTCAATACATTTCCAAATAAAGGAGAGTTCCATCTCAACTGAGCTCTGTATCAACAGCTTTGCTACATGGCCCCTCTGTTTTAGTAGTGGTGGTCCAAGATTTCTGACTCCATAGTCATGTTTATCTGATGTCTCAAAATAGGCGTAACCCACTTTAACCAGGATACCCAAAAATTAAGGTCTGCTTATTCCCCAGAAACAGTGCTACTATAGTCCATAGGCCATTTGTTGTATTGCAGATCATCCCCATTCAACTAAATACTGCAATTCCAGACACCAAAACATGCGCCTTTATGTTTAATTATTTGTCTCTGAAGGATGCTGATCTGGTCTGGGGTCTGAATTTAGCTCACTGTCTAGTCTGTGCTCTGGATTAGGTCTATGTTACTTTTTGGGGTCAGGTTTGGGGTTCAAATTAGTTTCTGGATTTGGTCTTGGGTCTGAATTTATTTTGATGTTTAGTCTGGGGTCTGAATTAATTTTGGGATCTTGTCCAGGGTCCGAATTTATTTTTAGATTTGGTCTTGGGTCCAAAATAATTTTGGGCTCTACTCTTGTGTCTGAATTCAGCTAAAGGTCTAGACTGGTGTCTGGATGGGGGTCTAAATAATTTTTTGGGTCAGAATTTATTTGGGAGTCTGGTTTGGGTCTGAATTTATTTTGATGTTTATTTTGGGGTCTAATTTAATTTTGGCATCTGAGTTTATTTTTAGGTTTAGTCAGGGATATGACTGGCATATGTATAGGGTCTAAATTATTCTTGAAATATGGCTTGGGGTCTGAATGCACTTTGGGGTCTGGTCTCGGTTATAAATTTATTTTGATGTCTATTCAGGGGTCTGCTTTAAATTTGGGGTCTATTCTGGGGTCTGTGTGGTGCCACATCTGAACTAGTTCTGTAGTTTAGATTAACGTCTGTAATCAGTTAAAGGTTTAGTCTGGCATCTAGTTTATTTTTGAGTTCTGGCCTGGGGTCTAAATTTTTTTTAAGGCCTGATCTGGGATCTGAATTTGTTTTGAAGATCTAAACTAAGTTAGAGATCTGCTTTGTGGCTTGACTTAATTTTGGACTGTAGTCAGGATTATAAATTGAGTCTGCATTTATTTTGAGGTATAGACTTAATTTTAATGTTGTGCTGGGTGTCCACAATTATTTTGGAATCTAGTCTGGGATCTGAATTTAGTTAAAGATCTAGTCTGGTGATAAAACAGGGGGCTAAAATATTTTTTTGGCCCTAGTCTTTGGTCTGAATTTATTTTGGTGTCTGGACTTGGGTCTGAATTGATTTTGATGTTTAGTCTTGGGTCTGAATTTAATGTTTAGTCTGGGGTTTGATTTAATTTTGTGATCTTGCCTACATTCTGAATTAATTTATTAGTCTAGTTTGGGACCCCCAATAATTTTGGGGTCCCGTCTAGGGTATAAATTTGTTTTGAAGTCTGAATTAATTTTGAGGTTTAGTCTGGGTAAGGTAATTTTAGGATCTGTGGTGAAAATGATCTTGTCCTCACAGTATTGAGCACATATCGCAGAACAACATCTTTCAGGGGAATATGTGTTTGGCATGGGAGAACATCTCTGGCACACAATACTCTAATGCTGACCAATTTTCAGGCCATGATAGCAATTTTCCATTTTTTGTGCCGTAGAGTTGGTGAATGCCTTGAGGTCCCGCAATCCCAGAGCTGAATAGTGAACGAAGACCACCAGGCTGTCCTGCTACATACATTATGGTCTACTAGAGAGAATTTCTCTGACCAGGCATTTTATGTCATAAAAATATAGCATGTTGTCCTTGAGTCAGGACACAGTTGATTCTTTGAACAGTGGGAAGCTTTCTGTTTCCCAGTAAGTTACCTTCCATTCTTTTGAGGATAATTTCCCCTGTGGTTTATTTATAAAAGCACTGGAACGTATAACAATGGCCACATCAGACCTTCCATTAAGGTAGCGCAGGCTTTTGTGTTGCAATCCAGTCTCCAGCAGCTAGTTATATTTGGCAAGTAGCCATGACCAGACCACAATGGATTCCAGCCCAAACAAACATCATGCTTAGCCCCACTTATGTGGCTAACCTTTCACTCTAATGAGCATTTGCATGCAACCGGGCTACGTACATGTGGCTGCTGCTAGCCACAGAGTCATAAGCTAATCCTATAAGAATGAGAGCTGCACCCAGATGACAAGAGATCACAAATGACTCATGGGCACTTATGATCAGCACAGTGCTATTAAGTTACTAGTGACATTTCCATGCAGAATGTATTATACTGTGCCGTGCGTGGACTTTCAATTAGCCTTCACTTGGTACAGAATAACAATTCTTCCTATTACGCAAAAATCCAAAGTAATGAGTTCCCAACAGCGTACAGCTGCGAGGATTTTACTTTTTAATGAAATATTGTGAATGGCTGAAAATTGTAGAATGATGTGGGCTCAAGTGACTTTTCCAAATCTGATAATGTATGTAAATACATGCTGGAAAGTAATATTTTCTACTATGACGCACATACAGGTAGATCATACAGTTACTATGGGTGCTCACAGATGGGGAGTTTGGCTGTAAACTGCTCTTCTCCTAAATGCTATTCCAAAATATGAATGGGGCTTCAAATAAGTAGATAATATTTAGGCCAAATGTTGCTAACTCCAGTTCTGAGCCCCTAGATATTCTGTATACATTCCTGATGTAATTTTTCCCGCCATCTTGCCTGCACTGAATTGATTTGTAAAGTTTTTTCTTCTGACAGTTGTCGCCATTGATAGGTGTTTTCTTCTGAACGCCGACAGCTGTTCTCTTTCGATAGGTGTTCTCTTCTGACAGTGTTCCCTTTTGATGGCTGTTCTCTTCTGACAGTTGTTCCCTTCTTACAGATTTTCTCTACTGAGAGCTGTTCTTCTTTGCTAAGTGCCCTCTTTCTGACAGCTGTTCCCTTTTAACAGGCATTCTGTTTTGACAACAGTTTTTTTTTTTTTACATGTGTTCTCCTTTGAAAACTGTTCCATTTCTGTTCTGTTCTCTTCCGACAACTGTTTCCTTTTGATGGCATGTTCTTCTAACAGTTTTTTCCTGTTCACCAGGTGTTATTTTCTGACAGCTGTTCCCTTTTGATGACTGTTCTCTTCTGACAGTTGTTCCCTTTTTACAGATGTTCTCTACTGAGAGCTGTTCTTCTTTGCTAAGTGCTCTCTTTCTGACAACTGTTCCGTTTTAACAGACATTCTATTTTGACAACTGTTTTCTTTTCACATGTGTTCTCCTTTAAAAACTGTTCTATTTCTGTTCTGTTCTCTTCTGACAGCTGTTTTCTTTTTGATGACATTTTCTTCTGACAGTTGTTTCTGTTCACCAGGTGTTATTTTCTGACAGCTGTTCCCTTTCGATGGCTGTTCTCTTCTGACACTTGTTCCCTTCTAACAAATCTTCTATACTGAGAGCTGTTCTTTGCTAAGTGCTCTTTTTTTTGACAGTTGTTCCCTTTTACAGCTGTTCTCTACTGATAGCTGTTCTTCTTTGCTAAGTGCTCTCTTTCTGACAGCTGTTCCTTTTTAACAGACATTCTATTTTGACAACTTTTTTCTTTTGACATGTGTTCTTCTTTGAAAACTGTTCCATTTCTGTTATGTTCTGTTCTGACAACTGTTTTCCTTTTGATGGCATTTTCTTCTGACTGCTGTTTCTGTTTACCAGGTGTTATTTTCAGACAGCTGTTCCCTTTTTATAGGTGTTTCCTTATGACATATTTTTCTTTTGATAGTTTTTCCCTCCTGATAACTGTTTCCTTTTAATAGATATTCTCTTTTGATGGCTGTACCTGTTTGGTCATTGGTCTTTTATGCCAGCTGTTCCCTTTTGATAGTTGTTCTCTTCTGACAGATGTTCCTCTTTGCTAAGTGCTCTTTTTATGACAGCTGTTCCCTTTTAATAGACATTCTATTTTGATAACTTTACTTCTGACAGGTGTTTTTCATTGAAAGCTGTTCCCTTTTGATAGGTAATTTCTTTTGACAGTTGTTGCCTTTTGATTGGTGATTTCTTCTGACAGCTGTTCCCTTTTGATAGGTGTTTTCTTCTGACAGTTGTTGCCTTTTGATTGGTGATTTATTCTGACAGCTGTTCCCTTTTGATAGGTGTTTTGCTAGGTGTTCTTTTCTGACTTCTGTTTACTATTCTTTTCTGACAGTTGTTCATCTGTGATAGATGTTTTCATCTGACATGTTTAGATAGATTTTCTTTTCTCCCGACAGCTGTTTTCTTTTATTAGATATTCTATTGTAATAGCAGTACCTTTTACTAGGAGTACCCTTTTGATAGCTTTTCCCTTATTATGAGCGTTCTCTTCGGACACCTGTTTCTGTTTTTTTAGGTGTTCTTTTCTGACCGATGTTCCCTTTTCTTAGGTGTTCTCTTCTGACAGCTGGTCCTATTTGCTAATTGCTCTTTTTCTGACTGCTGGTTTTTTTTTTATAGATCTTCTCTTTTGACAGCTGATTTCTTTTGAGAGGTGTTCACCTTTGACAGCTGTTCCCTATTGACTAACAAGGTCCCTTTGCTTGTCCCATTAGACAATAAAAAAGATCCAAGAGATATTAAACCATCACTGGATCCCTGGCTGCTGACAATGTATTTCTAGCAGTTAATGTAAAACGGCAATGATTATCCATAGATTTCGTATAAAAGAATGTCACCTATGGGATGCATACTTTGTTCCTAGGCATCAGATTTAAGACAGTGGTTGGTGCGGCCTTGAAAATATTTTATTAGGCAGTCTCAATAAATGGAATATCAGCTTTATACTTGAGTTCCCCTTTAATTGTTTCTTGTCTTCATATGTTTGTCAAATATAAGTAGAAAAAACCCATGAGGGACTTTGACTACGGCATTGTCCTTCCTCCTGCATCATTGGCTCTAGGAAGTCTTCCCCAGGATTCAGTGGGAAAGGAATCGAATGTTATGAAAACATCACAACACAACAGGAACTCCCAGGCAAATGCGAGCAGATGGAGAACATCTATAAAGATGTGAAAGGATCAGATAAGAAGTATCATTTCCTATCAGAGAGAAAAATATCTCCTATGTTATTGCATCATCGGACCCATTTATAGGTTACTGTGATTATTTGTCCAAGAGGGAAAAATATATAGATATGAGGTACATGAGAGCAGCGGTGAGCAACCTGTGACTCTTCAGTCGGTGCGCAACTGCAACCTCTTCCACAAGCTATCAAGGTATACTGGGAGTTGTAATTTTACAATATCTGGAGATACACTGTATTATATATGAAAAAACAAAATATTAAAGGGCAATCTCCATTACATCTGAAATAATGGTCATGTTATAGTACACATTACTAATGTAAATGGTGAAGAAACTGGAAAAAAAATTAAGTTTGTTACATAACATTTTTCATCCTGAATTTTACTAAGGAGAAAGCATAGATTTTATTATCTTTTTTTGGTGGGTGGAGTATACTCTTAAACTCTTTGTTGCCATCTGCTGTGTAAAATCACATAATTGATAAGAATATTCTTTGACGATTTTCAAAATCGCAGTATTTTTCTGCTGAAGCCATCAATGATCAGCTATATTGGGAAAGTAAGTGATTAATTTTCCTTCAGTGCCACCATAGGGAAAAATTAAGTATTATGCTGTTCCTATTCTAATTTATGGGTTGTTTGTGTAATACAGGACAGGTCCTTGAGAGATGCCCTAACCGCCTAAGAGTTGACACTTCGCATGTGTAACTCTGGATGGGTAGTGAGATGGGTGCTCCCAATAACAGTAATTAAAGCCACATGGAAACAGTTCGGTTAAAGGGGTTGTTCCCTTTCAATTAATCTTCTACCATAGCTGCAGTTTGTTATTCAAAAAAAAATCGAAGTCTCTGCCACTGCTAACGGTATCTGGCATTGGATGTGGAGCTAACATCTTGTTGACAGCGCAGCAGCCTGTAAGTGTCTCAGAATGGGGTGTCCTGTATGTTCAGGAAAAGCGCTCACTGATTGGCTGCCATGCTAATGGCAGGTGCCCTAGTTAATGACAGACACCGACAGGAGAGTCAGAGACTCACTGGTGAACCCGAAGAAGGGGACTATACCAAACTGCAACCAAGGTAGAAACTTAATTGAAAGGATACAACCCCTTTAACTTTACTTGTAGTTCCAAAACTAAGGCACATTCTTGAACATTACTTTTAGAGCCTTTTACAGTCTTCTTAATTCCATTGATCCTGTCTCTATAGAGAATATTATGAGCACACCTAATGAGGTTGATCTCTAAGACATAGGTCAGGATGAGCAGCATGGACCAAAGGCAATGGCACAGTGGGCAGCACTTGCTGGATGGCAAGTGGAAGAGCGGAGACTAGGACAGAGGAGTAGTAGGCAGGAGAAAGGTAGGCAGACAAGAAGCATGAGAAGGAGAAGACAAAGAGTAAGGAGTGTGGACATAAACAGGAACTATTGATATATAGTCAGTCCAGAACTAGCAGCAATCAAATGATTAATGGCAGTGTTGTGTGCTATCAGCAGACAGATAGTCAATGGCAGAGATGTTGGCAATTAGTAACTAGATGGTTAACAACAAGCAGAAGTGAAGAATGGGTAAACTGGATACTTGCTTGCAGAAAATATTACACAGTGCTGCAGCAATGCTGTAGTGGGAACAGCACCAGTAAAGCAAAGAAAAGTTTGTTATTCTTAAAGCAATAAAATAGTTAGCCACAAGTCAGCAATAAAGAACAGGCAAATGAATACTTACTTGCAGAGATGATTACACACTATTGCAAGAATGTTGTAGTGTGAAAAGCACCAGTAATAGAAGAGAAGAGTTATTTATGCTTGGAACAAATGAATAGTTACAAGTCTGAGTCGGGAATTAATGCAGGTAGGTGATAAACAGGCAGGATAATTATCCAGCTGAGAGAAATAGATGATGACTTGTAGTGATAAGCGAGCACGCTCGTTACTCAAGATTTACAAGCATGCTCAGTTGTTTTCCGTGCATCTTCATCGTGCTCGGGTTTTATGCTCAGGTTTTATGTTTAAATCACTCCGTGCTATGATTTGCAACTGTTTGACAGCTTTAATACATGTGAGGAATGTCTGTTTCTTAGGCATTTCTCACATGTATTAAAGCTGTTAAAATTGTCACAAATCATGAGCACTAAGTGACTATAACATAACACCGAGCACCGCTGAAGATACTCGGCGAGCACCCGAGCATGTTCGCCGAAAGAGTTAACAGAACATACTCGCTCATCACTAAGATGACGCTAACTCCTGAAGTATATGTGGTACTGAATGCAAACCTAACTTAACACTCAGACAACACATCGCTGTCTGAGTTGGTCTTAAACGGCCTTGAGTGGTGAAGTCAAGGGTAGTTGCTGGTTCAAAGCTGTAACCCAGTGCAGACTTACACAAAGAGAACTTGCCACAGGGAAGGGAACCAAGAGCCACTTCCTGAGCCAAGACAGGTGAATAAGAGAGAAAATAACACTTATTAAAAAGTCATAATTAAAACCGCTCACAGTTCCTATGTGATCACTCAAAAAACAAGTATATATTTGGGTTATACTCTCCAAAATTGACCTTATACCCCCCTCATAATAATCATCCACCGATCATATAGCACTGGTAAAAGACATCCACCACATCCAATTGCAGGAAAAGTCCAGATCACTCTGGCGCCAAGATTAAATGCTCTACATCCGGAATCAAGCTTAATGTTTCGGTCACGTGGCTGTGACCCCACTGTGCATGTGAACATCAACCAACATCCTCTTCATTACGTGATAAAGAACATCATAACGTATTCTATTCCTAACAGCTAGTCACGGGTTCGGTCCACACACCCAGATCACGCATGCCTCCTGATCATATATGTATCAGGATAGTAAATATGTCAAATAATTACACACTAAAGATAAGCAAAAGACAAAAAGGGGAAGGGGAGTGAAAGTGGGGGATAACGGGGAACATAAAAATGATAGAAATGCTGGAACTTGTCCACTTTAAAGATTATCATTGCATCTTATACCATTTAACCTTAAATCACATACTCCTCCCTACCTACACAGCTGTAATTTAACCTGAAAAATACATAAAAGTCATCATTAGATAAAAGTCAGTAGAACGTACGGTAATCCACAGTCAAACCATTTGAACTCAAAATCACCAGCCTGCTAATTCAGAGCTTTTTTTTTCTTTGTAACTGTCTTACTCTATCATCTCCCCTTCCCTGAATGAGTCTACGATTAGTGATGAGCGAGCACTAAAATGCTCGGGTACTCGTTACTCGGGTCGAGCAAATCGTAGTGTTTGACCCTAGTAACGAGTGTAATTGAAGCCAATGGGAAACTCAAGAAGTTTTCCGGCAGCCGGAGGTCTGGAGGGTGTCTAAAAATTGGCCAAATCGATGGAAACAGCGCTGAAATGACATGGGAACAGCATGGGGAAGACCCATGGAAGCATCTCTGAATCCCATGTCACTGCTGGGAACAATGTTGTCAGAGTATTATGCCACTTTTACGGACTGACAATAAAACATACAAAACCGAAGAAGAAATGGATTTTACTAGAAAGAATGTTAAGAAGCATTCTTTCCAGGATAATGACTTGTATATAATGCAAAATCAATAACAGAAAAAAAATGCTCCTCCACACCTTGGGCTATGTTCACTCATAGTGTTTTTGCTGCATTTTTGCACGTTCACATTGCTTTCAATGGTGAAAAAAACATTCACCAGTAAATGTAATTTTAACATTACAACCTTATCTGGCCATGTGGTGTGTGAGACATGATTAGTCACATACTATTTAATTTTTGAAGGAGGGACTCAAATTCACGAAGTCTATTTTTACAGGGCCATCAGACGGCCCTCACTATTTGTAGAGGGCCATCAGGCGGCCCTTACTATTGTTAGAAGACCAACAGTCAGCACCAAACTGTGAAGGAACGCAAGTAACCCTGCCTGCTTTGATGAATTTCTGAGTGCAGACTACATTAAAAAGCACAAATGTTAATGAGTTTTTTGAAAAAAGCAATCAAGTTATAGAAAGTGGAAGAGATGACAATGAACACTCATTTCCAGCCTATGATACCTAGCACCTGTCCCTATTCTAAATGCAGCTAACAGCTGTATTAATAGGGAATAGAAAATAATTTTTATTTATTTTTTTTGGTTCCAGCAGCACAGACTATAAGGCAATAATCCCTAACTAGATGCCTGAAATATGCTATCCGTTGTGCGATACCTCACATTACACGAATTGCAGATAATAGAGGAAATATTGTAGAATATGGAATCGATTTCAATCGGCCTCTTAAAAAAAATAATCCATTATTAAGGAGTCAGTCTCCTACACTGGTAATACAAATGCACTAAGTGTAAGGGCTGCCAAAAATTAGGAGGCATTCCAATACACCTTTGAAGAGACATAGTGGAGGGCCCCAGGAATTTTTTTGTACCCATTATTAAGGAGTGAGTCTCCTAGACTGGTAATGCCCATGCACTAAGTGCATAAGCTGAAAAACATATACCCCTGGGCGGAATACATATATATTTTAAAGAATATTAGAAGTAAGCCTCTAAAAATTGTTCATGCAGGCATCATAAATTCCCTTAAAAAAATTAATGGGGGATTGCATGATGGTCACCCTGCTGATATGGTGGTGGAGGATGAAGAGAAGGAGGAGGACGACATAAAAAAAGATGAAATCCTGAAGCACCCCTTCCCACCATGTTTGGGTGGGAAGGGGTGCATGGGAATAGACCAGAAAAAAAAAGGATTTGAGTTTATTTTTCACTGCTGTCATCCAGCAGAGTTGAGAAGTCTGAGCCAATCCAGCCCGGGTTCATTTTGATAAGAGTCAGCCTGCAATCATTTTCAGTTGACAGGCAGATGCACTTATCAGTTATAATACCCCCAACGGCACAAAAACCTGTTCTGACAAAACACTAGTGGCTGGCAGGCCAGGACCTCCAAGGCGTAGAGAGTAGTGATGAGCGAGCAATAAAATGCTCGAGTACTCGTTGCTCAGGTCGAGCAAATTGGAATGCTCAAGTGCTCGGTCCGGGTAACGAGCCCAAAGGGACTAAAAATTGCCCAAATCGATGGGACCAGTACTCCAATGACATGGGAACAGCATGGGGAAGACCCATGGAAGCATTTCTGACTCCCAGGTCAATGCTGTCAACAACGTTGTCAGAGGTATTACGCCACTTTTACAGACTCACAATAAAACATACAAAAACTAAACCAAAATGTATTTCCCTGTTTTTTGATGTGTTTTTGCACTTTTGTATTGCTTTCAATAATGACAAATGCATTCACCGGGAAATGTCATTTTAACATTTTACAATCTTATCTGGCCATTTGGTGTGTGAACCATCATCAGACACATCCTGTTTAATTGATAAAGGAGGGATTGTGAAAGTCACAAACACTATTTTTACAGCCTTACTATTCTTAAAGGGCCAGCAGTCGGCTATGCTTTGTTGTTCCCATTATTGAAGAGTGGGTCTCCTATACTGTTATTGCGTATGCAATGACTGCAAGGGCTGCCAAAAATTTGGACGCAAACCTATACCCCTTTGAAGAGACATAGAGGAGGGTCTCAGGAAAAAAAAATTTCCCATTATAAAGGAGTGGGTCTCATATAGTGGTAATGCCCATGCTGTGACTGCAAGGGCTGCCAAAATTTGGGAAAAACCCCACTAACAACTTAAGCACACATAGAGCTGGGCCACAGTAACGACATGTTCCCATTAGAAAGGAGAGGGTCTGCTATCCAGTTATATGGTATGCTGTGAGTCCAACAGCTGCCAAAGTTTAGGAAAACCCCTACTAACAATTTAAAGACACATGGAGCTGGGCTACAGTAAAGAGTACGAATATTCCCAAAAAGAGTGGTTCTCCCATACTGTTTGCCTATGCATTGAATGCAACGGCTGCCAAAAATTTGGAGGCACTCCAATGCCCCTTGCTAGAGACGTAGAGGTCGGAGGGCCTCCTGAAAACAATGTTCCCATTATTAGGAAGTGGGTCTTCCATAATGTTTGCCTATGCAGTGAATGCAATGGCTGCCAACAATTTGGAGGAACTCCAATGCCCTTTGCAAGAGATATAGGAAATACACTGAATGTACCGGCACATATTAATCCTAGTATTTAGACCCACAATTTGTCAGGTCCATGAATAGTGTTGTGCTGGTTATATGGACCCATGTAGAATGGCAGACCATTCGGAAAATTATATTATACAACAAGAGAACATCCGAATAACAAGTCAAACAGAAACTAGATTAAATCAGCATAAAAAAACTTTATTATGAAGTAGAAGGGTTAGGTGGCACTACATGCACCAGCATGACCGTACCAAGATGCCAAGAAAACAATCATTAGTAATACATATAAATACAAAAATTCATTTGTTCCTCAAATGGGACCAGCAGCAGCAATGGGAAATACATAATGGAATAAAACGAACATAGTTCCATGAAGATTACATATGTAGCAAAAACCTTATCAAATGCTTTAGTGATGACAGATTATAGCCTATACAATTCTCATATAGAACATAAAGAGACAGGAGTATATACTCACTCAAAGGGTGTACACCTCAAATTATGTACGCATATGTGTAATATTAGATAATTACCATAGAAATGTACACCTCCTATAAGAGTCTAAGTGAAAGTCCCTAAGCATTAATAACTAACACATAATCACAATCTGTCATAAATCCAAGAAAAGAGGGGCAAATATTATTTACCAGCATTACCGGTCCAAATAAGCGGGAGGCACCATGTGGTACAGCCATATGAGAATTGTATAGGCTATAATCGACGTACGGTCGGCAAGGTACTCCCTCACTGACACGCCCCCTGGGGCCGTGGGGTACTCGGTAGCCGGGCCGGTCGGTTCTATTGAGGTAGTCACGGCTAGAGATGAGCGGTGTTCGACTAGAACTGTTCGCCAATCTCAAATTCGAGCTGTTTTGGGCGGTGTTCGAGTTGTTCGACGAACCCGAACGATTTGCAAAAAATTCGGCTGTTCGAGGTTATGTTCGATAACTGTTCGTGCACCAAAAGCGTGTCCTGCATGTCTGGCGCTATTTAGAGAACCAATTATGCAGGGATTGTCTGCCACTCACTGTAATGCCACAGCCATGGTGGTTGTGGCATTACAGTGGTTGCCCAAATCGATGGGAACAGTGCTCACAGTGAAACATGAAAAGCCGGCAATTCAGCAGCAGCATACACCGGAACCCGACAATTTAGAACCGAAATAATAGAGCATCACACATAGATTAGATAGATAGAAACATGTCAGTCACATATATATGAAGTACAGTGACAGAGTTGCTTACTGTACTTGTCATTTAGTGTAAAGGATTTATTAAAAAAAATATTAGTGTTTTCATGCACCGTCTCTTTAAAAAAGCCGGCCGGCAATTCAGCATCGGGTCCCGACAATTTATAACAGAAAGAATAGAGCATCACACATAGATTAGATAGATAGAAACATGTCAGTCACATATATAAGAAATACAGTGACAGTGTTGATTACTGTACTTGTCATTTAGTGTTAAAATAAAGGATTTATTAAAGAAAAAATTGGCGTGGGGTTCCCCGTAATTTTAGTCTCTAGCGGAGGTTAAGCAGACGGCTGGGGCAGATGTTTGAAGCCTGGGAATGGGGTAATACCCACGGAGCTTCCCAGGCTACTAATATCAGCCCCCAGCTGAATACCTAGCCTTTATTAGCTATTAAAATGGGGGACCCCTAAAAAAATGACGTGGGGTCTCCCCTATTTTAATAGCTAGCAAAGGCTAGGCAGACAGCTGGGGGCTGATATTAATAGCCCAGGAAGGGTGCCATGAATATTGGCCCCCTCCCAGGCTAGAAATACCATCCGTCAGCCGCCCCAGAAATGGCGCATCCATAGGATGCGCCAATTCTGGCACTTAGCCTTGCTCTTCCCACTGCCCTGTAGCGGTGGCACTGGGGTAATAGGGTTGGGGTTGATGTCAGCTTATAATGCCAGCTGACATCAAGCCCAGGTTAGTAATGGAGAGGCGTCTATAAGACACCCCCATTACTAACCCCATAGTCAAAGTTACAAAAAAACACAAACACCCAGAATAAAGTCCTTTAATTGAAATAAAGACAAAATTCTTTATTGTTCTAAATTAAACCATACCTACCATCACGCCCATTACAGCTGAAGCCAACGATCTCCTGCAATAAAAGTAAAATAATAAAGCAACATCATCCTTACCTTTCCATGGTTCCCACGACAGCTTCAGCTCTGCTACATTCACATGACACGCTGGACCGCAGCAGAACGCTGCCATCCAGCTTGCCATGCCACAGACACCAGGTACCGATGCTGAATTGCCGGCCGGCTGTTTTAATGAGACTGTGCATGAAAACACTAATATTTTTTTTAATAAATCCTTTAACACTAAATGACAAGTACAGTAACCAACACTGTCACTGTACTTCTTATATATGTGACTGACATGTTTCTAGCTATCTAATCTATATGTGATGCTCTATTCCTTCTTGTCTAAATTGTTGGGTACCAGTGTATGCCGCTGCTGGATTGCTGGCCGGCTTTTTTAAAGAGAGTGTCTTCTGAGCAGTTTGTCAGCTTTTGGACACCTTTAAAGGTTGGTTTTAACGGTGTTCGACGGTGTTCTAAGGTGTTAGACAAACAGTTCCTCGAACATCCCGGTGTTCGACGAACCAAACCGAACACTACGGGGTGGCTCAACACTAGTCACGGCGTCAGTGACCCGGTCCGTAGCCCAGAGCGGTCAATAATTAAAGAACAGTCAAATAACGGAATAAAGAAAAGGGGAAATAAAGTTTTTGGGATAATGCTTCGTGACGCCACCCATGGTATACAGCTATGTGTGGCCGCCGCTGCTGTTCAGATCCACTGGGTCTGTTGGTGATGCAGCAGAGATGTTTCAGCTCTCCACGGGTAGAGCTAGGCCCCAGGGCAGTTAAATACGAAATTTTCGATGTTGGTGGTGTAGTGCAAAGCAGGTGATGCAGCAATTAAGTGAAGGACACAGTGGGGTGCAGTCTTCAAGATTTTACTCACAGTTATTAAGATACTCCAGGTTACAACTGCTAGATTATAACCACCCGCCGAGTCCTGTGTCCTCCGGGGAAGTGATCCAGCCAACTCTCAGATAACTTGGGTGCACTTAAACTGGACCCCCTTTTTGTGTACCTTTCCGGGTCGTCTCTCTGTGCTGGTAGCGAGACGTAACATAAACTCAGCCATGCACAGAGACCTAATGTGAATAGCTTTACCGACATACTGCAACGAAATGGAAGGCAGAAATTGCTGATTTTAGAACACTGTTATAGGTTATATGTCCAATAGAGAACGGAGGTTTTAAATATCAGGCCTGTAATGTACTAATACTATTCTACACAGAGACCTAGTGTGAATACCTTGACAAACACACTGCAATGAAATGGAAGGCAGAAATGGCTGATTTTGGAACACTGTTTTAGGTGATATGTCTGACAGAGAAATGCATTCCATTTCCGAAATGACCACATCAGTCGCAAACTTAAAGCACTGCAGCACTGCCTCGGCCAAGCGGCAACAAGCTGTGCTGAAGCTCATATGCTTAGGTGACAAACCGCACAATGCTGAAGAGTTGTGGACAGCTCTGAAAGATCAGGCAGAACTGTTTCTGCACCATTGACCCTAAAACCAGGCATGGTCATGTGTGACAATGGCCGGAACCTGGTGGCGGCTCTGAGGCGAGGCGAGCTCACACACGTACCATGCCTGGCCCATGTGCTTAACCTCATGGTTCAGCAGTTTCTCAAATCCTACCCGGAGCTGCCGGATCTGCTTGTTAAAGTATGCTGCCTGTGCGCCCCTTTTAGAAAGTCACTTACAGCTTCAGCAGCCCTTGCCGTGTTTCAGCAACATTTGCAGCTTCCAGCTCACAGACTGGTATGTGATGTCCCCACACGTTGGAACTCTACACTGCAGATGTTGGGAAGGATTTGTGAGCAGAAGAGGGCAGCTGTTGAGTACCAGCATCAACAAGGCCATCGGTACTCAGTTCAGACTCCACACATAAGACCTCAGGAGTGGACCTTGATGTCAGACATATGTACCATCCTCCAAAACTTTGAGGACTCCACCAAGATGTGAGCAGCGATAATTAGTGTCACCATCCCGCTTCTCTGTCTTCTGAAACGCTCTCTGCTCACAATCAAAGAGGATGCATTGCAGGCGGAGCACGATGAGATGGAGCAAGGAACCATACAGGGTGATAACACACAGCCCAGCCTCATCTCATCCCAACATGGATTGGTGACAATGAGGAAGAGGAGGAGGAAGAACAGGAGCTAGTTTCATGCGCTATAGACAGTACTACCTGCACAACTGTCATACCATCTGTTCAGTGTGGATAGTCTGCCGACAGAGAGGAGGAGGAGGAGAGCATGGTCAGTCGTCCTCTTGGTGAGGACACGGAAATCTTGCCTGTTAGCAGTCTGGTACGCATAGCTGAGTTTGTGTTACGTTACCTTTCCCATGACCCTCGCGTTCTCAAAATTTTGGGTGACAATCATTACTGGTTGGTGACACTTCTAGACGCATGCTACAAGGAGAGCTTTCTATTTCTTATTCCTGAGGTGGATGAGTCTACAAAAATGGGCCAGTACCAGATGGCCCTTGCTGCAGAACTATTAAAAAAATTCCCATCTGAAAACTCTGGCGGCAGAGATCACAGTTTGATGCACAACCAAGGAGTACGGGCAAGAGAGACACAACTCCAATCCAGCAGAGGCAGGGGAACACTGTCAAAGCTCTGAGAGAATTTTCTCAGCCCCTCCCATGGCACAGGCCCTGAGGCACGGGGTACTCTCACAAGGAGTGCAAAGTTTGGGAAGATGCTGAGGGAGTACCTTGCTGACCGTACCAACATGCTTCGTGATTCCTCTGTGCCTTATAATTATTGGATATCCAAGCTGGATATGTAGCACCCTGCTACAACAGGTACCACAGGACCCAAAAGGGTGCATGGACGGACTCCTCCACAAGAGGCCCTCATTACATTACAAACACCTCCACCCTTCCACCTCATACCACCAAAGAGAACCCTGTTAGGGATATATATACGGAGGGTGGAGTTAGGTAGGGAGACAGTGTGCTGGCACTCAGACCAGTGAAGAAGCAGCAATTGAGCTGCTGTGTGCTGAGGGCCCCGAGTGTGGCTGAGGCAAGGAGAGAGGAGAGAGGAGTTGGGGCAGAGGAGCATCTCAGGCTCACCCCAAGATACTAGCCGGACACCGGGTCCGTGCCTACAGGGTTCTCTACACCCAGTAGGGACAACCGGCATACCAGGAGGCTTCCAGACCCCTGGTCATCCTGAAGCTACCATCAAATACAGGACTCGGAACCACGAAGGCCCCGGCGTCCAGGGATAGTGCTTGCCAAGGAAAAGTCCTTCTACCATAGCAACACAACATAGAAGCTAGGCCAAGTTCCAGGCTGGCTAGAAGCTTAAAGACAGGAAGACACGGATCTGGAGACCTTATACCCGCTCACTGGGGAGAGTCCTGGAGTGCACCCTTCCTAGCAAGTACCCTGGACCATACCTGCCGTTACATCCGTAAAGGTACTGAAGCGAACCCCCCTGTGTGCGTGTCTGTCATTCCCCCTGACCCGACCGGGCCATCTCTCACCTGCATCCCTTCTATCAACCCTGCCCCGGGGGCCCTCTTCACCTGTGGGGAGCAGAAATGTGGCGCCCCTGAGGGTTCAGTCGCCACAGAGGTACTGCACCTCACCCAGAGGTGTGGTATCCCCTTCTCTCAGGTAAGGAGGGAGTGCTGCCCGGAACCCCAACACCTGCATCCAACACTACACTGATCCAGGCCGGCTGGAAGGGCAAGATGCATGTGCACAGTACTGAGCCCTGTCATTGGCTGGAGTGGGGGGAACCCAAAGGTAGGAGGAACCAGTAGTGGGTGTGGGTGGAGGAAGCAGTTTAGGGGAGCACCAAAGAAGGAGGTATAAAAAGGGAAGCCATCTTAGGGTGGCAGAACAGTTGAGTAGAGCAGTCAGTGAAGACAGTCTGGGAGCAGAGTCTCCTTAGGAGCTCTGCCCCACAAGTGGGGCCTAGTGCTAGAGGACCAGGAGGGGAGCAGAGGAGGAAGGCTCCGTTTTATTGAAGGGATCCCAGGGGGTACGGCGAGTGCAGGACGGCACCCGTACGCCCCGAATCTGTCAGAAGACAGAGGGATCGTAGGCCGCAAGAAGGGGACCGGCCCCTGGACCAGCCGTGTTACTCCAGGTCTCGGCTGGAAAAACCGGAGGCTTCTGGCTTTTATAGTTCAGTTGCCAAAGCCTCATTCTAATCACCGTGAGGGTCAAGCAGGTCCGGGAACTCCAGTTTGACAGGAGGGACTTCAGAGCACCTGAGCGGGACTGAGAGTGGGGAAGCGCAGGGCAGGAGAGAGAAAACCCAGCGTGAAGTCGGTCTAGAGAGGAACACAAGAAAGCGGGGTTACGTCAGGTGCTCCTAACCTACCTGAGGAAGAGCTGAACCCCCGGTCTGGTGAACGCAGCGCGACGTGGGAGGCTGGCACCGGCGCAGTGTATCAGTGGAACGTACATGAAAACTGTGAGTAAAGACTCGGATGACTGCACCGCACTGCCTCCGTCCATTATTTCAGCTGCGCCATCTTTCCCCCTGCACTACAACGCCCAGCACAACCAACAATATCTACACTGCCCTGGAGCTAGCTCTTCCTGTGGAGAGCCACACCATCCCTGCTGCAGTAACATCAGCTTCAGAGGACTGCTCCGCAGCGGCGGCTCCCTTTAGCCGCATTCCACAGGTGGCGTCACAAACTTTATAAATCCCCTATAAATAGAAAACCCCCTTTTTATTGACCGCTCTGGGTCACGGACCAGGCCAGCCACCGTGATATCCCCCCACCGGCATCCATAGGCCCAGCTGCCGAGTACCCCCACGGCCCAGGAGGCGCGTCAACCTTGGCGTCATGAACAGGATTTCGTGCCCGTTGCAACGAACATGATATCGTGCCTCTTGCCACCGGGTACTGTGCGCCTTAAAGAACTGTGTTATGTTGCTGAATGTGGCGCCCGCCCCAGAAGAACGGGAGCCATTATGTGCGTGATCAAAAGCAACAATATGGAACCTCCCATCGTGGGCCGGGTCCCAGAATGGCGCCAAAAGCACACCCTGCCCCTTGCAACAGTGACTGTCCGCATAGATGTGTCCGTCAAGGCAGGGAGGACGTCACAAGGAGTGACCGACAGCAGGCTGCCATGGGACCGCCCCCGAAAGGGGAGAGGAGGAGTAGAGAAAGAATGGAGACAGGGTGTGGTCTTAACTAGCCTAGACAGACCGCACCCGGTAGCCAGCATGGACGGAAGCAAGGATTCAGCCTCTGCCTCTTGCCTGCAGCAACAAGCGACCCCCCTCACCCTGGAGGGGGAATCCAGTAAATTGTCCCTGGAGGATGCAGAATTCCTCCAAAGTGAGATCCTGGAGCTGAGCCAGCAGGTAGAATGGGCCCAGCAAGCAGCGGTCACCAGGTGGAGGAGCGAGTTGCTGGAGAAATTAGCAGCACGGCGGAGAACAGCACCAGATGCCAGCAGCGGCACCCCAGCCCCAGCGGAGCCAGAGGAGCACCAGGAGGCCGTATACAGCACAGGAGCAGGTAGGAAGAGTTCCCCACTCCCAAGCACTGCAAAAGCCGTCCTGCTCCTGGGCCTCCTACACCAGCACTCCCCGTACCCCGCCATGTACTCCCTGGAGCAGCTGCTTAGCCCGGAACCTCCACCCCCGGGCGATGTTCCTGAGGACCTCCTGCTTGGTTCCCTCCTGGAACCTCCACCCCCGGGTGCTGAGCCCAGGAACCTCCTGCTCAGTTCCCTCCCGGAACCGCCACCACCGGCACCCGAGTGGGTGTACGGCGCGCCGGCTTTAGATTGGTCCGCCCGGTTCGAGGACCAGCGGCCGTGCCCGCTACTCCCGACACCAGCGCCCCAGGTTGCCTGCCCCAGCGGAGAAGAATTTAGTTGGGACAACCGGGGGGGGGGGGGCCTGATGGGGTTCCCACAGGAGACCCAAGCCGAAGCCCTGCAGAGGAAGGAGCGTAGCGCTCGGCGGGCGCATTGTGAGCGGTTGGAGGCCCGGAACAAGGCCGCAAAGGCTCAAGCCCAGCAGGCGGAGTCTGCCCACCCCAGCCCCCGTGAAGAAGAACTCGTGGTAAAGTTCGACTTGAAGGTTGGGTGGGGCTTTATCCGAGATCCCAACTTTGCCAGGGATATTTTTGTGAACAGGCGGGATGTTGAGCCCGAGCTGGAACAGGGCCATCCCAACCGGAACCTGTATCCCGGTGACCGTGTCACTTACACTCGGCACCACGGGGAGCGCGGGTGGTATGCCCTCAGGGTGTACCGTGTGTAACGGGTCTGGGAGGTGGAATCTCAGAGCAACTATACAAAGGGGCAGTCCTTGTAAGGAAGCGGGTGGCTCCCACAGAAGGCGGGCAGGTAGTCACGGCAAGTGACAGGGACAGTCTCTGGGTAGAAGGGCAGGAGGTCACGGCAAGTGACGGGGACAGTCTCTTGACAGGCGGATGGTCACGGCAAGTGACAGCAGGGTAAGAGTCTCTAGACAGGCAGGTGGTCACGGCAAGTGACAGCAGAATAAGAGTCTCTAGACAGGCAGGTGGTCACGGCAAGTGACAGCAGGGAAAGAGTCTCTAGGTAGGCTAGCAGGCAGGTAGCAGGTGAGCGCTCCCAGGTGAGTGAGCAAGAGTCTCTGGACAGGCAGGTGGTCACGGCAAGTGACGGCAGAGCTTCCAGATAGGCTAGCAGGCAGGTAGCAGGTGAGCGCTCCCAGGTTAGCGGGCAAGAGTCTCTGGACAGGCAGGTGGTCACGGCAAGTGACGGCAGAGCCTCCAGGTAGGCTAGCAGGCAGGTAGCAGGTGAGCGCTCCCAGGTGAGCGGGCAGGAGTCTCTGGACAGGCAGGTGGTCACGGCAAGTGACGGCAGAGCCTCCAGATAGGCTAGCAGGCAGGTAGCAGGTGAGCGCTCCCAGGTGAGCGGGCAAGAGTCTCTGGACAGGCAGGTGGTCACGGCAAGTGACGGCAGAGCCTCCAGGTAGGCTAGCAGGCAGGTAGCAGGTGAGCGCTCCCAGGTGAGCGGGCAGGAGTCTCTGGACAGGCAGGTGGTCACGGCAAGTGGCGGCAAAAGCCTCCAGGTAGGCTAGCAGGCAGGTAGCAGGTGAGCGCTCCCAGGTGAGCGGGCGGGCAGATCCATAGACAGACTGACAGGTGTTGGAAGGCAGACTGTCGGACCGCAGGAATGCAAGCACATAGACAGGAATCAGGTAGGTATCAAGCAGAGATCTGGCAGGTAACTGGCAGGTTTCTGGTAACGGGACCTGAGGGCTGAAGCAGAGTTGAAAGGCTTTGCAACAACATTGCTCGGGCACCTCCATTTTGGAGGAGGTGCCTTATATATGGTGAGGTCCTCCGGCCATTGGCCGGGGACTCCTTAGGATGGAGCGCGCCGCCCCTTTAAGAGAGGGGGAGCGCGCGCGCGCCCTAAGCACAGAGGCCGGGAAGCAGCGCGCGCTGCCAGCAGAGCGGGAGGAAGCCGCCGGGCACGGAGTGGAGAGGTGAGGGGAACGGCGTCCCTGCCTAGCAGGAGGCAGGGACGCCGACGCTACACCGTGTGATCGAGGACACCCCCCCACAGGACATGGCTGATGACCTGGCTTGGTCCAGCAAAAACCAAAAGTACCCCAGGTGGGGACCCCACTGCTAAGTGCAATAAGTGGGACTGGACATTATGCATATAGTCACCCGTAAGGGTACAGTAATTTAAAGTTCAAAATAATGTTTTTCTTATAGTGCATGTGTATAATTACCCGTCAGGGTATACAGACTCCAGGCTGAGGACTGTGAACAGCCAAAAACTGATATTGTACATAGTTCTGCACTTCTTAAAGTACTCCCTATTGGTTCTATAAGTGTAACCAAATGACCTCAGAAGAAAAACCCGTTTGGCGTAGCGGAAGACGTGGTCCAGCACCAGGACCACCTATGCCCTGCAGCCATGCCCAGGGCCTACTTTGAGGGTTTGTGGACGAGTCCCTCATGCTGCTACCTTTGCACTCTTTTACCAGTAAAAAGGACACCCTGTTACAGAATGTTATTAAAAAGTGTTTATGATGTTTTGATAACCTGTAACGTTAAAGTGAAGTGCCTCCCATAAAGGGAAGAAATGTTTTATCATCTTATATGAGAATGCATTCTAAAAATTGCATGTCTAATTTATCGTGTTTTGCTCAATTCCAGCCCGCGGACGTGCTGTGTTTTACCAGGGGGGAGTGTGGCACCCCTGAGGCTTCAGACACCACAGAGGTACTGCACCTTCTCTCGGGTAAGAAGGGAGTGCTGCCCAGAACCCCAACACCCACATTCAACACTACACTGCTCCAGACCGGCAGGAAGGGCAAGATGCAATGTGTTTTCCTGCTGAGCCCTGTCCCTGGCTGGAGTGGGGGGAACCCAAAGGTAGGGGGAACCAGTAGTGGGTGTGGGTGGAGGAA
Organism: Phyllobates terribilis; assembly: GCF_046119375.1. Classification (NCBI taxonomy): domain Eukaryota; kingdom Metazoa; phylum Chordata; class Amphibia; order Anura; family Dendrobatidae; genus Phyllobates; species Phyllobates terribilis. The sequence continues at coordinate 89,136,493 of NW_027362765.1, read as the reverse complement.
GCAGTTTAGGGGAACACCATAGAGTGAGGTATAAAAAGGGAAGCCATCTTAGGGTGGCAGATGACTGAGAGGAGTGAGAGAGGACAGTCAGTCAGGGAGCAGAGTCTCTTTAGGAGCTCTGCTCCACAAGTAGGGCCCAGTGCTAGAAGCCCAGGAGGGGAGCAGAGGAGTAGGCTCCGTTGTATTGAAGGGATCCCAGGGAGTACGGCGAGTGCAGGACGGCACCCGTACGCCCCGAATCTGTCAGAAGACAGAGGGATCGTAGGCCGCAAGAAGGGGACCGGCCCCTGGACCAGCCGTGTTACTCCAGGTCTCGGCTGGAAAAACCAGAGACTTCTGGCTTTTATGGTCCAGTTGCCAAAGCCTCATTCTAATCTCCGTGAGGGTCAAGCAGGTCCGGGAACTCCAGTTAGACAGGAGGGACTTCAAAGCACCCGAGCGTGACTAAGAGTGGGGAAGCGCAGGGCAGGAGGGAGAAGAGACCCAGCGTGAAGACGGTCTAGAGAGGAACACAAGAAAGCGGGCTCCGTCAGGTGCTCCTAACCTACCTGAGGAAGAGCTGAACCCCCGGTCTGGTGAACGCAGCGCGACGTGGGAGGCTGACACCCGTACAGTGCACCTGTGGAACTTACATAAGAACTGTGAGTAAAGACTCGGATGACAGCACCGCACCGCCTCAGTCCATTATTTCAGCTGCGCCACCCCCCCCCTGCACTACAACGCCCAGCGCAACCAACAACACCTGCACTGCCCTGGAGCTAGCTCTTCCTGTGGAGAGCCACACCATACCTGCTGCAGCAACATCAGCTTCAGAGGACTGCTCCGCAGAAGACTGCTCCTTTATGTTGACCGCCCTGGGCCACGGACCAGGCCAGCCACCGTGATATCCCCCACCAGCATCCACAGGCCCGGCTGCCGAGTACCCCACGGCTCTGGGGGCACGTCACCGCCATCTAGTGCTCAGGCATTTCATGCTGCCAAATCCTTCCTGCTCTGCACAGCGGTGTCTTGCAGTGCAGAAGTTTATTAGTTTTGTTTCTGGAGTGTTGTTAACTCCCAGCATTGTGCCTTGTTTAGTTACTACTTGTGTGTGCACTTAACACACTAGTTCATTTCTTTCTCTGTGCTTAGCTGAACATTCCTCTGGGACTCAGCTGCTGCAGCTCTTCTGCAGTCCGGTGGACCCCGACGTGTCCTTTAAGTTTTATTTTATTTTATTAAAGGACACGCCAGTGTAACACACTGCCTCGATCAAGCGGCAATAGTCTGTGTTGAAGCTAATATGCTTAGGTGACAAACTGCACAATGCTGAAGAGTTGTGGACAGCTCTGAAAGAGCAGGCAGATCTGTGGCTCACAGCGCTGAAAGTACATCCAGACATGGTCGTGTGTGATAATGGCCGGAACCTGTTGGCGGCTCTGAGGCGAGCTCACACACGAGCCATGCCTGGTCCATGTGCTTAACCTCGTGGTTCAGCAATTTCTCAAATCCTGCTCGGAGCTGCCATATCTGCTTGTTAAAGTACGCCGCCTGTGTGACCATTTAGAAAGTCAGTTACAGCTTCCGCCGCTCTTGCCTTACTTCAGCAGCGTTTGCAGCTTCCGGCTGTTGTTGACTACTAGAGATGAGCGTTGTTCTACTCGAACTGTTCGCCAATCTCAAATTCGAGCTGTTTTGGGCGGTGTTCGAGCCGGTCGGCGAACACGAACAATTTGAGAAAAATTCGGCTGTTCGAGGTTATGTTCGATAACTGTTCGTGCACCAAAATCATAACTGGATTTTTTCTCAGTAATGATGAAAATTAATGTTAATACGCAGTTTGAGTGTACAGCGGGGCGGGGGGAGGGGCAGGGGATGGATCTCTGCAGGAACAATGAAGATCTCCATTTTTTTTCTCTTTCCCGCATTTACAGTGGGGAGGTGCAATCTGTCAGCCTATCAGCAGCGCACACACGGAGCGAAGTGCTTTTTTTCACACAAGCAAGGGCATGTGTCATTGGCAGTGTATGTCACATGTCCTTGCCCTATAAGACCCAGCTATTTACCCCGTCGCCACCATTTTCTCACTGCTGCAGCTGCGTGTTAGACGGCACCGCTGTTGCTGTGTGTGTGACACCCCAGGGGTCTGGTTGCCACAGTGATAGAGATATTACGTCTGAGAGCAGGTGGGAGGTCTCTTGGTCAGGAATCCGATGCATGCCACACCTCCTGCACAGTCCTGGGAGGGGAAGAACTTCCCCTATATAAAACTGGGGCTGAGGCAGGGTTAGTGAGTAGAGAAGAAGTAGAGACAGAGAAAAGAAGCAAATATAGGAACAGAACATCAGGAGCTCTGAGGGTGCAGTGTTACAAGGAGTCAGGGGCTGGCAGCTGCAGAGCTCGCCCTGACTGAGAAGATTTCTTACCGGACCCGGAGTCCGAGGCTGTGGGGACTAACTCCTACCCAGCAGCAGAATCCGTCAGGCAGGGGATTCCAGGTCCTCTGGCCAAGAAACCCGAAGGCACGGTCACACGCATGGGACCAGCACCGCCGTCGTGGAGCGGAAGCTACTAGAAGGCCCCGAGTCACCGGCCATACGGGTGAGCACCACACGGTACACTCAGGGACGTGGGCTACTTATACCCGCCTCTAGCAAGGTAGCCAGAAGAGTACAGTTAGTTTGGGAGGCCTACAACTCCGCCTGGCCAGGGGAGATCCCATCTGCTCAAGGACTGACCAGGCCCCAATCGCTAGCCAGTACTCCGGGAGGGTCTATCTTTGTCACCAGTAAAGACCCTGAACTACACCGTACCGTCTCCGAGTGGTTCCTGCTACCCACATCATCCACGTCGGCTGCCCTGAGGCCATACCCCTCCCATTGGGGGTTATACTATCACGCTGCACAATCCTACCACCGGCCACAGCGGTCTGCCCTGCAGCAGCAGCTCCTTAGCTGTACTCAACGGGTGGCGTAGTCGTCCAACATCTACCGCTGATACATCGCCGCTCAGTTTGACTCCCTGGGCATGGACCGGGTCACCGCCACGAGACTACAACCCTCAACAGATCCGGCTCCGGGTAAGCTCCCGCGTGCGCAACGCAGCGCGACACAGGCCCAGGGGCGCGTCAACTTTTGGCGTAGTCGGCAGGATCTCGTGCCCGCAACCACCGGGTACTGCGTGCCTGAAAAAGACTGTTCAAACTTACCTGTGGTGAAGATTCCCGCCATCCGGCGCCATCTTTAGCCTTCTTCCCGCCTTCCGTGGAGTTTTCCCGCCGTTGGACGCCATCTTGAAGACGTCGCGCAGGAAGAAGAGGGGCGTGGACTCCGAAAGCGCGCGAGAACTGAAGCCCCGCCTCACGTCCGGACGTCGCGTAAGGTCCTGGAAGGAGCCCAGCAGACGCCGACGTCACAGGAGCGCGACGGAAGGTCCTCAACCCTGACGATCTACTGCGGAGCCGCGGCCTACGGAAGAGGATCATCGCAAGGTAGGCCACGGTCCACTAGGGGGGAGGAGGATGTCGGATACGGAGGAGAGCTTCACTGCCTCAACCCCTGCCAGCGCCATCGCTGCTGCAGTCATGCCTTTCACCATGCCCTATATCCCGGGAGCGGCCTGGCTACCCCAGTACTCAGGGGAGTCACATACCCTGCATGACTTTAGAGAAAAGCTGGATAGCCTCTTCCAGGTGTACCCCCTCACAGAAGAGCAAAAAGTGAGCATCCTGGTGGCCCAATTAACTGGGGCAGCCCGAAGGGAGGTAAAGTCCTGGCCACCTGGGGGGAGGACTGTCGCAGGGATACTAACCCGGCTGAGGGACACCTTTGATACCCGCACCTCAGCCGAGATCAAGCTTAGATTCTACGGGTGCAAGCAGCGGGCACATGAGAGTATAAGGGACTATGCCCTGAACCTACAAGAGGCCCTGAGAGCCATTAAGCAGACCGACCCTGACGGCGTGGGAGACGAGGACAGGCTGTTGACTGAACAATTTATAGAGGGTTTATATTGCAATGCCCACCGAACCCAGTTGCGGGCAATGGCCTTACAGGACCCTCATCTGGGATTTGCACAGTTCAAGGACAGAGCCATCCGGGTGCTTCGAGAACCGGCACCAAGTGGCGTTGTGACCCCCAGACGCCCCACTACCACTTACCACCAGGAGGCGGCGCCCTTGTCGGCAGGGCCTGTGGGAGCTGATGCGCAGGCTTTGAACAATGACCCGGCTCCAAACCTGCACCATCAGGTCCAAGAGCTAGCTAAAAGCGTTGCTGCGCTAACCCGAACTGTGCAGTCTTTACAGGTTTCTACTCCAGGGAAGATCCAGCTGGCATCCGGACCGGAGGACATCCCGTGGCGTCGACCAAGGAGGACCCCACCGGCCAGAGGAAGACCCAGCGACCAATACAACGAGGACGGACGACCCATCTGCCGCCGCTGTAATCAACCCGGACATATGGCAAGGTACTGTCCTTTAAACTGGCACAACCTAGGGTAGAGGGCCAACCCCTAGGAAAAAGATCATCAGGCCCATCGAACTGGCGCGACAAATATGTGGGAGGACGTCCAGTCTTGCCTGTGGTACTGGATGGCATTCCTATGAGTGCCCTACTGGACACCGGGTCACAGGTCACCACCATCCCGTACGTGCTCTTCAAGCAGTACTGGAATGACTCGGATATTACCCGCTACCCTGACGACGACTTGAGTATCATCGCCAGCAATGGTCAGCCCGTGCCACAGATCGGATTTAAAGAGGTGACCATTAAAATTGGTAGAGTTGAACTGGCAGCACAGGGACTGATCATTGTAGACATTGACAAACACGAGAGTCACCCAAAGATAACTCTAGGAACTAATGTAATTGAAAATTGTCTTGCAGAGGTGATTTTCCTTTTACAGCAGGTTGCCAAGAACGCCAGCTCGGCGAGCAGCGAGTGCTCCAAAAAGAGATCCGGGCACTGATGCGACGGCAACAGGTGGAACTCTCCGGCGGTGAGATTGGTAGCGTGAGAATGTGTGACCCTTTCCCTATTGCCATGCCCCCAAAAAGTGAAATGATGATTTGGTGCCGGGCAGCTATTGGTCTGAGAGGTAGAGATTACCAGGCAATGGTAGAACCAGTTTACTCAGACAGTAGGCCCACCATCTTGACAGCACGGGGGGTGGTTAATGTACGCCATGGGAGGGTGCCCGTTCGCATAATCAATATCGGGAAGAGGGAAGTGTACCTGCCCCGGTATGCCACGCTAGCCAAATTATATACCATTAACCAAAATGCTATACAATCTGTGGAACCCTTGCCTCCATCTCACCCGGAGGAAGGTAACGGCTCTAAGAAAACAATGGAGGACTGGTGTCAGCAACTACATTTGGGTACTGACTCCACTCCCTCACACCAGAAACAGGGAGTCTATCGGGTGGTTCAAGAGTACGAGAGAGTGTTTAGTAAACACCCGTTAGACTTCGGGCGAGTCAAGGGGGTAGAACACCACATCCCCACGGGAGACCATCCTCCCATAAAAGAGAGGTATCGACCCGTACCCCCTGCACACTACCAACACGCCAAGGGGATGCTTAGAGACATGAAGGAGGCTGGGGTGATCAGGGATAGCTGTAGCCCCTGGGCAGCTCCTCTAGTCTTAGTCAAAAAGAAAGACAACACCATGAGGATGTGTGTAGATTACCGGAAAATCAACCGTATCACACACAAGGATGCGTACCCCTTACCAAGGATAGAGGAGTCTTTGGCTGCTTTAAGATCTGCTAACTTCTTCTCTACCTTGGATCTCACTAGTGGGTACTGGCAGGTTCCTGTAGCAGAGGCGGACCGGGAGAAGACCGCATTCACCACCCCGATGGGACTTAGCGAGTTTACCTGTATGCCGTTCGGACTCTTCAACGCACCAGGAACCTTCCAACGATTAATGGAGTGCTGTCTGGGCCACAGAAACTTTGAGACGGTCCTGTTGTACCTGGACGATGTCATCGTATATTCTAAGACTTATGAGGACCACCTGAAACACCTGGCGGAAGTGTTCGAAGCTCTGGCAAGCTACGGCCTAAAGGTGAAACCCTCCAAGTGTCACCTCCTGAAACCAAAGGTGCAGTACCTGGGACACGTGGTGAGCGCTGACGGAGTGGCTCCCGACCCTGATAAGATCACCGCAATTAAGGAATGGCCAAGTCCCTCCAGTGTAAAGGAAGTGCGGCAGTTCCTCGGGTTGGTAGGCTACTACCGCAGGTTCATCCCCGGTTTCACCAAAAAGGCAGCTCCTATGCAGGACCTCCTGATAGGCCAGTCCCGGAAGGCCAAGAACCAGAAGCCGCCCTTCAGATGGGAGAAGTTGGAAGAAGAGTCCTTCCGCTAGCTGAAGATGGCCCTCACGGGGGATGAAATCCTGGCGTACTCGGATTACAGCCAGCCCTTTATCCTCTACACCGACGCAAGTAACATCGGGCTAGGAGCCGTGCTGTCCCAGATCCAGCAGGGGAAAGAGCGAGTAATCGCTTACGCCAGCCGAAAACTGCGACCCACCGAAAGAAACCCTGAGAATTACAGCTCATTTAAGCTAGAGTTCCTGGCAGTGGTGTGGGCAGTCACCGAACGCTTTAAGCACTAACTCGCTTCTTCCCGGTTCGTCGTGTACACGGATAACAACCCGTTGACACACCTGGACACGGCAAGACTCGGTGCCCTAGAGCAGAGATGGATGGCCCGTCTGTCCAACTACGAGTTCACAATCAAATACCGGGCAGGACGCTCCAATACCAACGCGGACGCCCTGTCCAGGATGCCAAACCTACCGGACGTAGGAGAAGATTCAGAGGGGCTGGAAGAAGTCGAACTCCCCGCGTTCCACCGTCATGGGACTATCCAGTATTCCCATCGGGTAAGGAGTAAGCAAGGCGCTACGCTTAACCCCTTACCTCACTACAACTGGGCAGAAACGCAAGACAGTGACCCTGCCGTCCGGCTGGTGAAGGAGATGCTGACTCGGCCAGAGGCTCGCCTTGACCCAGACGCTCCGGAGGAAGCCAAGCAACTGTGGGCAGAAAAGAGTAGACTGTTCCTTTACAAGGGGAAGTTGTGCCGCAGGATGGTTAACTCCCGGACGCATGAACTAATCTGGCAAGTAGTGGTGCCACGACGAGACGCAGCCATGGTGATGGAGGCATACCACGATGGAGCTGGGCATTTCGGATGGAAGAAGCTGGAGTTCCTGCTGCGCGGGCGGTTCCATTGGGTAGGCATGAGGGGAACCATCGAGAGGTGGTGCAGAGACTGTGGCCCGTGCAACCTGAGGAGGAAGGACCGTGCCAGCCAGAAGACTCCCCTGCAGTCCATCGTCACCCGGCAGCCGTTGGAACTGGTAGCCTTGGATCATGTAAAACTGACCCCAAGCAGAAGTGGCTACGTCTACGCGTTACCCATCGTGGATCATTACTCCCGGTTCTTGGTTGTCGTCCCCGTCAAGGACTTAACGGCTCAAACAGCAGCTAGAGCCTTCCAGCAGCACTTCTGCCGTCCACACGGGTACCCGGACCAAGTGCTGACGGACCAGGGACCTGCCTTTGAAGCGGAGGTCTTCCAGGAATTCTGCAATCTGTATGGCTGCCGGAAGATAAGGACGACACCCTATCATCCGCAAACTAATGGACTTTGTGAGAAAATGAACCAGGTGGTAATGGATCTTCTGAAAACGTTGCCCCTGGAAGAACGCAGTCTGTGGCCTGAGAAGCTGCCCGATCTGGTGGACCTATACAACCACATCCCGGTAGGTTCCACCAACTGTACCCCGGCTTACCTAATGAGGGCGAGACCTGGTAAGTTACCTGTTGACCTGGAAATGGGAGTCCTGACACCCGAGGACACTTCACCAGAAGCAGACTGGGACACAGAGAGGCAGCAGCAGTACCGGAAAGTACAGGAGAGCGTGGAGCGAAGTCTCTGTCAGGCTAGGGAGAGACAAGAGAAAACTTACAACCAGTATGCTCCCGCTGTTCCCCTGGTGCCCGGAGAGCAGGTCTTGAAGAGGAAAAGACGGCTCCACAAGTTGGACGACCAGTGGGAGAAGGACCCGTACACCGTACTGCCCTCAAGCCACGAGAACCCGAAGGTCTGTACCATCAGTAAAGACGGAGGGGAGACCACAGCCATTGTATCCCGGGATCACCTGAAGAAGTGTCCTGAACAGCTACGGAACCCTGAAGAGGAACAAGAAGACCATCGACCCGTAGAGGAAAGGGAAGATATGGTTAGTACTGTGCTCGGAGACTTCCCTCGGTCTTGGACTCAAGTCAATGGTGCAGTTGTGGTACCCGTACTCACCTTCCTCCAACCAGCATCCCAAGCACCTACGGAGCAACAGGTAGAGCTGGAAGAACAGCCGGTCCAGGAGGCAGAAGACCCCACACCAGCAGATCAGGAGGATCAACCCTCTGCTTGCAGTGAGCCTGCCATATCACTAGTGAGCCAAAGGGCCCGTAGACAGCTGCCCAATTTACCCTTGACAGCTCCTACACCCTGCAGTTCAGGGCCAGACAGTCAGCTCCGTAGGTCCACTGGGGCCACTAGAGGCCAGTTACCCGCACGTTGGAGGATTTGAAGTGTATAAATTGTTTTATTTGTGGTTACCTGTTTTTCTTGTTGCTTGTGTATAATTATGTGTTTCTTGTTGTTTATAGGAGTCTTTGGTGGATTTACCGGGAATCCTGTGTACATAGTTGGAGCGTAACCCAGGACGGACTAAAGACTGTTAAGGACTCGGGGCAGGACAGACCCCTACCTGGTTACGTCTCCCTGTTTTGGTGAAATGGACACCTTGCTTTCTTCAAAGACTGCACCCGGTTACGGACATGCCGTGACCACCTTTATGTGTTTCTTTATTGTATTGTTATTGTTATATCTTGTTATGTTTTTCTAAAATATGTTTAGTCCCGGAGTACTAAATTTCACTAGGGGGGAATGTGACACCCCAGGGGTCTGGTTGCCACAGTGATAGAGATATTACGTCTGAGAGCAGGTGGGAGGTCTCTTGGTCAGGAATCCTATGCATGCCACACCTCCTGCACAGTCCTGGGAGGGGAAGAACTTCCCCTATATAAAACTGGGGCTGAGGCAGGGTTAGTGAGTAGAGAAGAAGTAGAGACAGAGAAAAGAAGCAAATATAGGAACAGAACATCAGGAGCTCTGAGGGAGCAGTGTTACAAGGAGTCAGGGGCTGGCAGCTGCAGAGCTCGCCCTGACTGATAAGATTTCTTACCGGACCCGGAGTCCGAGGCTGTGGGGACTAACTCCTACCCAGCAGCAGAATCCGTCAGGCAGGGGATTCCAGGTCCTCTGGCCAAGAAACCCGAAGGCACGGTCACACGCATGGGACCAGCACCGCCGTCGTGGAGCGGAAGCTACTAGAAGGCCCCGAGTCACCGGCCATACGGGTGAGCACCACACGGTACACTCAGGGACGTGGGCTACCTTTACCCGCCTCTAGCAAGGAAGCCAGAAGAGTACAATTAGTTTGGGAGGCCTACAACTCCGCCTGGCCAGGGGAGATCCCATCTGCTCAAGGACTGACCAGGCCCCAATCGCTAGCCAGTACTCCGAGAGGGTCTATCTTTGTCACCAGTAAAGACCCTGAACTACACCGTACCGTCTCCGAGTGGTTCCTGCTACCCCCATCATCCACGTCGGCTGCCCTGAGGCCATACCCCTCCCGTTGGGGGTTATACTATCACGCTGCACAATCCTACCACCGGCCTCAGCGGTCTGCCCTGCAGCAGCAGCTCCTTAGCTGTATTCAACGGGTGGCGTAGTCGTCCAACATCTACCGCTGATACATCGCCGCTCAGTTTGACTCCCTGGGCACGGACCGGGTCACCGCCACGAGACTACAACCCTCAACAGATCCGGCTCCGGGTAAGCTCCCGCGTGTGCAGCGCAGCGCGACACAGGCCCAGGGGCGCGTCATGTGCGCTATACCTTGTTAATTTCAAGCCAATTTTCGCACAAATCTACAGATAGCTTGGGAGTAGGGAATAGTTGTGATTGCAGTCCTTTTAAGGACTAGGTTACAGCATTTCCTACGACTTTTATCAGGCAGGTCTGTGCTCTTAAATAGATAGATTGTGGGAGTAAAGACTAATTGTAATTGGAGTCCTTTTCAGGACTAGGTTACATCAGTTCCTATCAGTTTTTGCCAGGCAGGTCTGTGCCAGTGCTGTGCAAGTTTTTTTCACAGCATTTGGCTGAATCTAGCAAAGCTAATCCTTTTTGGCCTATTGCAGAGTGTGTTAGTCAGTGGAGTAGCCTATCTGTGTTGCAAGATATACCACCTGTGTAAAGAATACCAATTTTTTTACTGCACCTAGTGAAGTAAAATCTTTTGGGCATAGCATCATTCTATTAGTCCATCTATACTGACCTCCATCAGGTTGCAAATTGAATATAATTTTTTTCTGCATCTAGCTCTGAAAAAATATTGGGCTTCTAGCTGTGTGTGGGACTTGTTCTATTAATCCATCTATACAGACCTCCATCAGGTTGCAAACTGAATATATTTTTTTCTGCATCTACCTCTGAAAAAATATTGGGCTTCTAGCTGTGTGTGGGACTTGTTGTATTAGTCCATCTATACTGACCTCCATCAGGTTGCAAACTGAATATATTTTTTTCTGCATCTACCTCTGAAAAAATATTGGGCTTCTAGCTGTGTGTGGGACTTGTTCTATTAATCCATCTATACAGACCTCCATCAGGTTGCAAACTGAATATATTTTTTTCTGCATCTACCTCTGAAAAAATATTGGGCTTCTAGCTGTGTGTGGGACTTGTTCTATTAATCCATCTATACAGACCTCCATCAGGTTGCAAACTGAATATATTTTTTTCTGCATCTACCTCTGAAAAAATATTGGGCTTCTAGCTGTGTGTGGGACTTGTTGTATTAATTCATCTATACTGACCTCCATCAGGTTGCAAACTGAATATATTTTTTTCTGCATCTACCTCTGAAAAAATATTGGGCTTCTAGCTGTGTGTGGGACTTGTTGTATTAGTCCATCTATACAGACCTCCATCAGGATGCAAACTGAATATATTTTTTTCTGCATCTACCTCTGAAAAAATATTGGGCTTCTAGCTGTGTGTGGGACTTGTTGTATTAGTACATCTATACTGACCTCCATCAGGTTGCAAACTGAATATATTTTTTTCTGCATCTACCTCTGAAAAAATATTGGGCTTCTAGCTGTGTGTGGGACTTGTTCTATTAATCCATCTATACAGACCTCCATCAGGTTGCAAACTGAATATATTTTTTTATGCATCTACCTCTGAAAAAGTATTGGGCTTCTAGCTGTGTGTGGGACTTGTTCTATTAATCCATCTATACAGACCTCCATCAGGTTGCAAACTGAATATATTTTTTTCTGCATCTACCTCTGAAAAAATATTGGGCTTCTAGCTGTGTGTGGGACTTGTTGTATTAATCCATCTATACTGACCTCCATCAGGTTGCAAACTGAATATATTTTTTTCTGCATCTACCTCTGAAAAAATATTGGGCTTCTAGCTGTGTGTGGGACTTGTTGTATTAGTCCATCTATACTGACCTCCATCAGGTTGCAAACTGAATATATTTTTTTCTGCATCTACCTCTGAAAAAATATTGGGCTTCTAGCTGTGTGTGGGACTTGTTCTATTAATCCATCTATACAGACCTCCATCAGGTTGCAAACTGAATATATTTTTTTCTGCATCTAGCTCTGAAAAAATATTTGGCTTCTAGCTGTGTGTGGGACTTGTTCTATTAATCCATCTATACAGACCTCCATCAGGTTGCAAACTGAATATATTTTTTTCTGCATCTACCTCTGAAAAAATATTGGGCTTCTAGCTGTGTGTGGGACTTGTTCTATTAATCCATCTATACAGACCTCCATCAGGTTGCAAACTGAATATATTTTTTTCTGCATCTACCTCTGAAAAAATATTGGGCTTCTAGCTGTGTGTGGGACTTGTTCTATTAATCCATCTATACAGACCTCCATCAGGTTGCAAACTGAATATATTTTTTTCTGCATCTACCTCTGAAAAAATATTGGGCTTCTAGCTGTGTGTGGGACTTGTTGTATTAGTCCATCTATACTGACCTCCATCAGGTTGCAAACTGAATATATTTTTTTCTGCATCTACCTCTGAAAAAATATTGGGCTTCTAGCTGTGTGTGGGACTTGTTCTATTAATCCATCTATACAGACCTCCATCAGGTTGCAAATTTAATATAATTTTTTTCTGCATCTAACCCAGCCAATAGTTTTGGCCTAATACCACAGTTTGGCCACTCAGCTCTGCTCGGTTCCCATCCATTGTTCTTTTGTGCAAACAACTCCAGAGTTGTGAATTAGTTAACCACCAAAATGAGTGGAAAAAGGCCTGCTGCTGGTGGAAAGGGAATAGGCGTGTTGGGAAGGGGAAAAAAGGTTGTGTCCGTGGGGTAGGTGTTAAAGCAACATTAACATCTGCAGAAGAAAGACCATCTTCCAGCCAAACTAAAATGTCTACTTCTTTTAGCGGACAATGTGATAAGATCCCTTTCTTACGGCCACGCCAATCGCTACAAATTCCAGATGAGGCACAAAAACAGCAGGTGCTTCAACGGATATCAAGTGCTCCTTTAAGTGGGCTCTCCTCCACATCAACTTCAACATCACAAATACTCCAGTTCTCAAAGGTGTCACCCCAATCGCACTTGCTTCCTCACAGCTCCCAAATCTCCAGCTGCCCGTCTGAGTATGAGGTAGAACAGATGGTTGAGTCTGCAGAGCTGTTTACTCATACTATAGCCTGGGAATCAGAGGTCGACTCCAGTGCTTCTGTGAATCCAGACGAGGAAATGATCTGCACTGATGCCCAGAATCTTTATGAGTCGGATCCAGGACCAGACGCAGAAGGTTCTGACCATAATGTAGACCCTCATTCCCAAACTGTAACTCCTGTTGGTGGAGACAATGAGGAAGACGATGATAAGACTCAAATACCTGATTGGAGCGACAACTTTAGTTTTTTGTCAGGGCAGGAACAGGTTGGCTCTGAGGACGACGGGTGTGATAACGCACAGGGTGATGATGATGAGGTTGGAGATCCCACTTACTGTCAACCCACAGTCAGCCAAGAGATGAGGTCAGCAGAGGAGGTGGAGGAAGATGCTAGTGACGACGAGGTCAGGTTGCGCCTTCCTGGACAGAGACGTAGTACTGGAAGCACGTCAACAACTGCATCCTCAAACACAACTCTGCCTCTCACCACAAGTCGTGGTGGCTCTTCAGGTCGCATGGTTGCTAAGCCTTGCATAGCCTGGGCATTTTTTCAGATCGATAAAGATGACCCAACTCGTGTTATCTGTAACATTTGTCAGCAAAAGCTAAGTAGAGGCCAAAAAATACATAGTTTGAGTACTTCATGCATGAACCGGCACATGGACATGAAGCATAAGTTGCAGTGGGAAGCTCAGTGTGCTACAATGCGGCCTAGCCGGCCGGGCCAACCACCGTCTGCCATATCTTGTGCATCCGCGGCCTCTTCATCCTCTGTGACTGGGGGGACAGCAGTCACACCTGTTTTGGGGCGCAGACCTGCCACCTCTTTACCTGCAACAGCCAGCGTGATTGGCAGGTCATCATTTTCTTTGGAGGTGGTAACACCAGCTGGTGTTGAGCGCTGTCCGACATCGATAGCACCACCTTTGGATCAAGGCAACCTAACATGTCCGCCTGCATCTTCCTCACAGACCGGCAGTTTGCCGGGGACACCCTTATCAACCCCGTCTAAGCACAATAACCAGCCCTCGGTCCCTCAGATGTGGACAAGTAAAAGACCATTTCCTCCTAGCCATGAGAAAGCTAAGAGGTTGAATTTCACCATCTGCAAGCTCTTGGCTACAGAAATGCTGCCTTTCCGCCTGGTGGACACAGAGGATTTTCGAGACCTTATGTCCGTCGCAGTGCCCCAGTACCAGATGCCCAGTCGGCACTACTTCTCAAAGAAAGGTGTGCCTGCGCTCCACCAGCATGTCGCACACAACATCACCGCTTCTTTGAGAAACTCTGTGTGTGACAGGGTGCATTTCACCACAGACACTTGGACGAGTAGGCATGGACAGGGGCGTTACATGTCGCTGACTGGGCACTGGGTAACTATGGTGACAGCAGGACAAGGGGCTGCTGTCCAAGTCTTGCCGTCCCCACGAGTTGTGCGTCAATCCTCTTTATGTCAAAGTTCCTCCACTGCTTCTGCCTCCTCAACCTCCTCTCGGTCTTCCACCTGCACCCAAAGCCTGTCTGGTCATGCCACAAGCTTTCTAACTGCGCAGAAGGGATCCTGCACACCTCCTTACTATGCTGGCAGTAGGGCTCAACGTCATCAGGCGGTTTTTACATTGAAATGTCTGGGAAATGTGAGTCACACAGCTGAGGAGTTGTGGTCAGCTCTGGAGAACCAATTTCATGAATGGTTGTCTCCACTGGACCTGAAACCAGGGAAGGCCGTGTGCGACAATGCTGCAAACCTGGGTGCGGCCCTTCGCCGGGGCAATGTCACACACGTGCCTTGTATGGCTCACGTGTTGAACCTGGTTGTCCAGCAATTTTTAGCCCACTATCCCAGACTAGATGACCTTCTGCAGAGGGCACGGTCGCTGTGTGCTCACTTCCGCCGTTCGCATCCCGCAGCTCAGCAACTTACATCTCTACAGAAGTCGTTGGGCCTGCCACTTCACCAGCTAAAATGCGATGTGCCTACCCGGTGGAATTCAACTCTGCACATATTGCAGCGACTGTGGCAGCACCGACAAGCCCTGGTGCAATACGTTTTGACGTATAGCCTGGGCCAACGAGATTCAGAGGTGGGGCAAATCACGCTGGAGGAGTGGTCTCAGATCAGGGACCTATGCACCCTTCTGCACAGTTTTGAAATGGCGACGAAGATGTTTAGTGCTGACGATGCCATTATCAGCATGACTATTCCGGTGATTTACATGCTGGAGCACATGTTAAACAGAATTCGGAGTCAGGTGGTGGCACAAGAGGAGGTGGAGGAAGTAGAGGAGGAGGAGTTGTATGCGGAAGGGCTAACATCTGCAAGGTCCAGACGGTCGGCAGCACCAAGGCGGCAGGCATGTGAGGGTGGGGGAGATGGTTTTACCAGGGCGCATGGTAGCAGCCAAACTAGTGAGGAAGGTGCAGGAGCCCAGGAAGAAGTGGAGGACGAACTGATGGAAGACTCATCAGATGAGGGAGACCTTGATCACATTTCTGTTGTGCGAGTTTGGGGGGAGAGGACAGAGGAAGGAAGCATGATTGCTACCTCGCCACCAACACAACAGGGACTTGGTGCTCCTGGATGCGCAACACACATGAGTGCCTTCTTGCTGCACTACCTGCAACATGACCCTCGAATTGTGAGAATTAGAAATAATCCTGACTACTGGGTTGCCACACTGTTAGATCCCCGGTACAAAAGTAAATTTGCAGAAATTATTCCTGCCATAGAAAGGGATGCACGCATGCAGGAGTATCAGCAGAGACTGTTGCAGAATCTTACATGTGCTTTTCCACAAAATACCAGTGGTGCACGTAGTGAATCTCACAGTTCCAACTTGCCAACCGTGGGACCGTCAAGTGTTCAGCACTCAAACCGTAACAGAACCACAGTATCTGCTGGTAACATCAATTTTGCGGAATCATTTCACCACTTTTTTAGCCCATCCTTTGCAAGGCCACAGGAGACAAGAAGTCTGACACATAGTCAACGCCTAGAGACGATGGTACAGGAGTATCTCCAAGTAAACATTGAAGCCACGACTGTGTCACTGGACCCTTGCTCTTTTTGGGCTTCCAATCTGGATAAATGGCCAGAGCTAGCCACTTACGCCTTGGAGATCTTGTCATGCCCCGCAGCCAGCGTTCTGTCTGAACGTGTGTTCAGCGCTGCTGGTGGTGTGCTGACAGATAAGCGCACGCGGCTCTCCACTGATAATGTAGACAGACTCACGTTCATAAAGATGAACAAATCATGGATCCGAAACGACTTTTCTACCCCTGTGTCATCCTGGGGAGAGTAAAAGCTTGATGATTGGTTAAAATCACCCTACCAACCGTTTTAAGCTTTCAAATTACTAATCATGTTTATCTGTATCTTGGCTGGAAAATAATTTGGGCTTTGTAGCAGTGTGCAGCACTGATCCTATTAGGCCATCTATACTAAAGCTTCACCAGATTTAAAATTAATAATAATTTTTAGCTGCATCTAGCCCGGAAAATAATTTTGGGGCTCCGAGATGCGCAAGACACATAAGTGCCTTCTTGCTGCACTACCTGCAGCATGACCCTCATATTGTCAGAATTCGAAGTAATCATTAGTGTTGAGCCACCCCCATAGTGTTCGGGTTCGGTTCGGTTCGTCGAACACCGGGATGTTCGAGGAACTGTTCGTCGAACTGTTCGTCGAACACCTTAGAACACCGTCGAACACCGTTAAAACCAATGGCAGGCAAACAAAAACACATAGAAACACATAGAAAACACCTTCAAAGGTGTCCAAAAGCTGACAAACTGCTCAGAAGACGCTTTCTTTAAAAAAGCCGGCCGGCAATTCAGCAGCGGCATACACCGGTACCCGACAATTTAGACAAGAAGGAATAGAGCCTCACACATAGATTAGATAGATAGAAACATGTCAGTCACATATATATGAAGTACAGTGACAGTGTTGCTTACTGTACTTGTCATTTAGTGTAAAGGATTTATTAAAAAATATAATAGTGTTTTCATGCACTGTCTCTTTAAAAAAGCCGGTCGGCAATTCAGCATCTGTACCCGACAATTTATAACAGACAGAATAGAGCTTCACACATAGATTAGATAGATAGAAACATGTCAGTCACATATATATGAAGTACAGTGACAGTGTTGCTTACTGTACTTGTCATTTAGTGTAAAGGATTTATTAAAAAAAAAAATAGTGTTTTCATGCACTGTCTCTTTAAAAAAGCCGGCCGGCAATTCAGCATCTGTACCCGACAATTTATAACAGACAGAATAGAGCTTCACACATAGATTAGATAGATAGAAACATGTCAGTCACATATATATGAAGTACAGTGATAGTGTTGGTTACTGTACTTGTCATTTAGTATTAAAATAAAGGATTTATTATTAAAAAAAATTGGCGTGGGGTTCCCCTTAATTTTAGTCTCTAGCGGAGGTTAATCAGACAGCTGGGGCAGATGTTTGAAGCCTGGGAAGGGGGTAATACCCACGGAGCTTCCCAGGCTACTAATATCAGCCCCCAGCTGAATACATAGCCTTTACTAGCTATTAAAATGGGGGACCCAAAAAAAAAAATGACGTGGGGTCCCCCCTAATTTAATAGCTAGCAAAGGCTAGGCAGACAGCTGGGGCTGATATTAATAGCCCAGGAAGGGTTCCATGAATATTGGCCCCCTCCCAGGCTAGAAACACCAGCCGTCAGCCGCCCCAGAAATGGCGCATTCATAGAATGCGCCAATTCTGGCACTTAGCCTCGCTCTTCCACGCTGCCCTGTAGCGGTGGCAGGGGGTAATAGGGCTGGGGTTGATGTCAGCTTATAATGCCAGCTGACATCAAGCCCAGGTTAGTAATGGAGAGGCGTCTATAAGACACCCCCATTACTAACCCCATAGTCAAAGTTAAAAGAAAACACAAACACCCAGAATAAAGTCCTTTAATTGAAATAAAGACACAATCCTTTATTGTTCTAAATTAAACCATACTTACCATCACGCCCATTCCAGCTGAAGCCAACGATCTCCTGCAATAAAAGAAAAATAATAAAGCAACATCATCCTTACCTTTCCATGGTTCCCACGACAGCTTCAGCTCTGCTACATCGAGATGACAGGCTGGACCGCAGCAGAACGCCGCCATCCAGCCTGTCATCCCGCAGACACTGAGAAGCGCAGGCATGCTTGCGTTCTGCAGTGTCTGGCTGTGACGGCATAAAGATGAGACGAGTTCATGTCCAATGAACTCAGCTCACCTCCTGCACTTCACTGACAGCGTGGGAGAATTCTCCTGCACTCAGCGCTTCAGTGTGAGAATTCTCCCACGCTGAAGCGCTGAGTGCAGGAGAATTTTCCCACGCTGTCAGTGACGTGCATGAGGTGAGCCGAGTTCATTGGACATTAACTCGGCTCATCTGGATGCCCTCACAGAGAGACACTGTGGAGCGCAAGCATGCCTGCGCTTCTCAGTGTCTGCGGGATGACAGGCTGGATGGCAGCGTTCTGCTGCGGTCCAGCCTGTCATCTCGATGTAGCAGAGCTGAAGCTGTCATGCGAACCATGGAAAGGTAAGGATGATGTTGCTTTATTATTTTTCTTTTATTTCAGGAGATCGCTGGCTTCAGCTTGAATGGGCGTGACGGTAAGTATGGTTTAATTTAGAACAATAAAGAATTGTGTGTTTATTTCAATTAAAGGACTTTTTTCTGGGTGTTGTGTTTTTTTTAAATACTTTACTAGAAATTCATGGTGGTCATGTCTAATATTGACGTGACCCCATGAATTTTGGGCTTAGGGCCAGCTGATAATGCCAAGCTGGCCCTAACCCCTTTATTACCCAGTGAGCCACCGCATCAGGGCCCTGGATGAGTTGGGTACAGCGCCAGAAGATGGCGCTTCTATGAACGCGCCATTTTCCGGGGTGGCTGCGGACTGCAATTTGCAGCGGGGGTGGCCCAGAAAGCTTGGGCCTCCCTGCGCTGCGGATTCCAGCCCCCAGCTGCCTAGTTGTACCTGGCTGGACACAAAAACAGGGCAAAGCCCCACGTCAATTTTCTTTAAATTATTTCATTAAATAATTAAGAAAAAAAGGGCTTCCCTATATTGTTGTGTCCGGCCAGGTACAAATAGGCAGCTGGAGGTTGGGGGCAGCCCGTTCCTGCCTGCTGCACCTGACTGGACACAAATATAGTGCGAAGCCCCACGTCAATTTTTTTTAAATTATTTCATGAATTTCTTGAAATAATTTAAAAAAATTGAAGTGGGGTTTCGCACTATATTTGTGTCCAGCCAGGTACAGCAGGCAGGAACGGGCTGCCCCCAACCACCAGCTGCCTATTTGTACCTGGCCGGACACAACAATATAGGGAAGGCCTTTTTTTCTTAATTATTTCATGAATTTCATGAAATAATTAAAAAAAATTGAAATGGGGCTTCGCACTATATTTGTGTCCAGCCAGGTACAGCAGGCAGGAACGGGCTGCCCCCAACCACCAGCTGACTATTTGTACCTGGCCGGACACAACAATATAGGGAAGGCATTTTTTTCTTAATTATTTCATGAATTTCATGAAATAATTAAAAAAAAAATATGTGGGGCTTCGCCCTATTTTTGTGTCCAGCCAGGTACAACTATGCAGATGGGGGATGGAATCTGCAGCGCAGGGAGGCCCAAGCTTTCTGGGCCCCCCCCGCTGCAAATTTCAGTCCGCAGCCACCCCGGAAAATGGCGCGTTCATAGAAGCGCCATCTTCTGGCGCTGTACCCAACTCATCCAGGGCCCTGGTGCGGTGGCTCACTGGGTAATAAAGGGGTTAGGGCCAGCTTGGTATTATCAGCTGTCCCCAAGCCCAAAATTCATGGGGTCACGCCAGTATTAGACATGACCGCCATGAATTTCTAGTAAAGTATTTAAAAAAAACACAACACCCAGAATAAAGTCCTTTAATTGAAATAAACACACAATTCTTTATTGTTCTAAATTAAACTATACTTACCATCACGCCCATTCCAGCTGAAGCCAACGATCTCCTGCAATAAAAGAAAAATAATAAACCAACCTCATCCTTACCTTTCCATGGTTCCCACAACAGCTTCAGCTCTGTTACATCGAGATGACAGGCTGGACCGCAGCAGAACGCCGCCATCCAGCCTGTCATGCCGCAGACACTGAGAAGAGCAGGCATGCTTGCGCTCCTCAGTGTCTCGCTGTGACGGCATCCAGATGAGCCGAGGTCATGTCCAATGAACTCAGCTCACCTCATGCACGTCACTGACAGCGTGGGAAAATTCTCACGCTGAAGTGCTGAGTGCAGGAGAATTCTCCCACGCTGTCAGTGACGTGCATGAGGTGAGCTCATGTCCAATGAACTCAGCTCACCTCATGCACCTCACTGACAGCGTGGGAAAATTCTCCTGCACTCAGCGCTTCAGCGTGAGAATTCTCCCACGCTGTAAGTGACGTGCATGAGGTGAGCCGAGTTCATTGGACATGACCTCGGCTCATCTTTATGCCGTCACAGAGAGACATTGTGGAGCGCAAGCAAGCCTGCTCTTCTCAGTGTCTGCGGGATGACAGGCTGGATGGCGGCGTTCTGCTGCGGTCCAGCCTGTCATCTCGATGTAGCAGAGCTGAAGCTGTCGTGGGAACCATGGAAAGGTAAGGATGATGTTGCTTTATTATTTTATTTTTATTACAGGAGATCGTTGGCTTCAGCTGGAATGGGCGTGATGGTAAGTATGGTTTAATTTAGAACAATAAAGAATTGTGTCTTTATTTCAATTAAAGGACTTTATTCTGGGTGTTTGTGTTTTTTTTAACTTTGACTATGGGGTTAGTAATGGGGGTGTCTTATAGACGCCTCTCCATTACTAACCTGGGCTTGATGTCAGCTGGCATTATAAGCTGACATCAACCCCAGCCCTATTACCCCCTGCCACCGCACCAGGGCAGCGTGGAAGAGCGAGGCTAAGTGCCAGAATTGGCGCATCCTATGAATGCGCCATTTCTGGGGCGGCTGACGGCTGGTGTTTCTAGCCTGGGAGGGGGCCAATATTCATGGCTCCCTTCCTGGGCTATTAATATCAGCCCCCAGCTGTCTGCCTAGCCTTTGCTAGCTATTAAATTAGGGGGGACCCCACGTCATTTTTTTGGGGGGGTCCCCCATTTTAATAGCTAGTAAAGGCTAGGTATTCAGCTGGGGGCTGATATTAGTAGTCTGGGAAGCTCCGTGGGTATTACCCCCTTCCCAGGCTTCAAACATCTGCCCCAGCTGTCTGCTTAACCTCCGCTAGAGCCTAAAATTAAGGGGAACCCCACGCCAATTTTTTTAATAATAAATCATTTATTTTAATACTAAATGACAAGTACAGTAACCAACACTGTCACTGTACTTCATATATATGTGACTGACATGTTTCTATCTATCTAATCTATGTGTGAAGCTCTATTCTGTCTGTTATAAATTGTCGGGTACAGATGCTGAATTGCCGGCCGGCTTTCTTAAAGAGACGGTGCATGAAAACACTATTATTTTTTTTAATAAATCCTTTACACTAAATGACAAGTACAGTAATCAACACTGTCACTGTACTTCATATATATGTGACTGACATGTTTCTATCTATCTAATCTATGTGTGATTCTCTATTCCTTCTATTCTAAATTGTCGGGTACAGATGCCGAATTGCCGGCCGGCTTTTTTAAAGAGACGGTGCATGAAAACACTATTATTTTTTTTGATAAATCCTTTACGCTAAATGACAAGTACAGTAAGCAGCACTTTCACTGTACTTCGTATATATGTGGCTGACATGTTTATATCTATCTAATCTATGTGTGAAGCTCTATTCTTTCGGTTCTAAATTGTCGGGTACCGGTGTATGCCGCTGCTGAATTGCCGGCTTTTCATGTTTCACTGTGAGCCCTGTTCCCATCGATTTGGGCAATCACTGTAATGCCACAACCACCATGGCTGTGGCATTACAGTGAGTGGCAGACAATCCCTGCATGATTGGTGCTCTAAATAGCGCCAGACATGCAGGACACGCTTTTGGTGCACGAACAGTTATCGAACATAACCTCGAACAGCCGAATTTTTTGCAAATCGTTCGGGTTCGTCGAACAACTCGAACACCGCCCAAAACAGCTCGAATTTGAGATTGGCGAACAGTTCTAGTCGAACACC
Source organism: Phyllobates terribilis (assembly GCF_046119375.1). NCBI lineage: Eukaryota > Metazoa > Chordata > Amphibia > Anura > Dendrobatidae > Phyllobates > Phyllobates terribilis. The sequence goes on along the minus strand of NW_027362765.1, from coordinate 89,114,504 downwards.
GCTCATCTCTAGTAATCATGACTACTGGGATGCCACACTCTTAGATCCCCCAAACTTTTCGATCAACCTTTTCATTTTAATAAAGACCAAAAAAATGGTCATTTTTGAAATTATAAGCATTAGCAGGTTGTTAGAAACTGAAATCAAACAGTTTTCAACTCAAAACTTTATTCTAGGTGATGTTACATTTTCACATAGGACCCCTTGTTCGAAAGGAGCTTCTGAACTCTCTCGTCCATTGAATTTGTCAGGTTTTGGATGGTTTCTGCTTCAATTGTTTTGCATGAGGACAGAATACCCTCCCAGAGCTGTTGCTTAGATGTGAACTGCCTCCTGCCATCATAGACACTCCTTTTAATGATGCTCCAAAGGTTCTGAATGGGGTAGAGGTCAGGGGAGCATGGGGGTCACACAATAAGTTTGTCCCCTTTTATGCCCATATCAGCCAGAGATGCAGATGTTTTATGTGCAGCATGAGATGGTGCATTATCATGCAGAAAAATGATCTTGCTGTGAAATACACGGTTCTTCTTCTTGAACCATGGCAGGAAGTGCTGTTTGAGAAAATCCACATACATTATGGAGTTCATCTTTAGCGCCTTCAGGGATCCTAAAGGGGCCGACAATCTCTCTCCCCATGATTCCAGCCCAAAACATTACTCCACCTCCTCCTTGTTGGCGCTGTAGCCGTGTTTGCGTGGGGTGTCCATCAACCAGCCATCCTCCACTCCATCCATCTGGACCATCGAGCGCTGCACGGCACTCATCCGTGAACAAAACAGTTTTGAAATCAGTCTTCATGTAATGTTTGGCCCACTGGAGCCGTTTCTGCTTGTGTGAAGTGGATAGAGGAGGTCGACAGGATGGCGTATGCACAGCTGCAAACCTCTGAAGGACCCTGCATCTTCTTGTTCGGGGGACGTTGGAGGCACAAGCAGCTTCAAAAACTTGTCTGCTGCTATGACAAGGCTTTTTTGCCGCTGCTCTTTCAACCTGACGTAATTGCCTGTAGGAAAGAGTCCTCAATTTGCCCTTATCAGCACGCACACGTGTGTACTGTGAATCAGCTACATACTTCTTGATTGCCAAGACACTTCATCCTGATCATCGCACAATGTTGATTGTAGTCATGCCTTGACCTAAACACTCCACAATTTGTTGCTTTTCTTTCCCATTTTGGCAGAAAATGTAGGCTGCTTAATAATGTGAGACAGCCTTCTTAAGTAGTCTTGCCTTTCATTGGACACACCTGCCAAACTAATTAGCACAGGTGTCTGCAATTGCTTACAGTGATATAAAGAGCCCTGACACACATCACCATCAATGAGTTTAACTGACAAACAAACAAATTCTTCCCTTATCACTCCTAAACACTTTTTGCATAATAATTTGGAACGCAGTGTACATGTGCTTTTCCACAAAACACCAGTGGTTCACGTAGTGAATCTTACAGTTCTAACTTGCCAACCGTGGTCTGTATGGAGTTGTTCAATAAAGGGCCCAAAATTAAGATAACATAGATGGGAGAGGTCTCTATGAATAGGAATTCCTAAGTATTTGATACCCTGTGAGGGCCAGGCAAAGGGAAAGTTGGACTGGATGGAATCCTATATAGATTTGGGGAGGGAGACATCGAGGGCCTCACACTTCGCTGCATTGATTTTAAAATTTGACCATGTAACAAAGTGATCTATTTCAGCCATAACAGCATGGATGGATATATGTGATTGAGTGATATATACTAGGACATCATCAGCAAATAGAGAGCACTTGTACTCGGTGCCTCCCACCTCAATCCACCTAATATTGGGGTTATGGCGAATTGATGAGAGCAGGTGCTCCGTCACTAGGATGTATAAGAGAGGGGACAGAGGACATCCCTGCCTTGTCCCATTGGTGATTGTGAAAGGTGATGAAAATGTTCTGATGCACCCCCTGGGCCTTGGGACACCCGGAGCCGGACTCTTTTTGGTGGATGCTGGTGGTTGTAGTCTTCGTGGCGGCGACCCGGTTCCGTGGCTCAGGGTGGTCAAACCAGTGGCGGAACTATTTATGTGGTTTTGATGTTTAAATGTCCGACTACGCCACCCGTGGATTGCGGTCAGAGTGAACCGCCGCTGCAGGGCAGACCGCTGAGGCTGGTGTTGTGGGTGCAGCAGAGCGTAGCATAACTCCCCACGGGAGGAGTATAGCCTCAGGGCAGTGTATGCGGAGGATGGGGGTGATGGTGCACGGCAGCAGCAGTAACGACACGGAGTCAGTAATGCAGTCCAGGGCCTTTACTCACAGTTCTTATTATCCAGACCACGTCTGCAGGTAACGGCTGCCCACGTCGTACTGTGCTCACCAGGTGAGGGGCTCAGACAACTCCCAGATAACTTTGGAGTGCTTCACAGGACCCCCTTTGTGTGTCCTTTGTCTGGCCTTTCTTACCAACCCTTCTGTCCGGCTGCCTCGGGCCTCCTCTTGGTAAACTTGGCGCCAGTTTCCCTGACCCTATGTGGTGCCTTCCTAGCGGGTATAGCGAGGGGCTGCGCCACATAAAATGTCACAGCCTCCGGTTTCTAGCTGAGGGTCGTTTCCTGCCTCCACTAGTTTCGTGGACCGGTCTCCCCCTTTGGCCTGACCCCTCCACGCAGGTGGATTCGGGCGTGCGGTGGCGACTCGCCCGTCCGCACCCCTGGGATCCCTTCATTCCTCGTTCCTGGAGCCTTCTCCGCTCCTCTTCCTTCCTTCTCCCTCTTCCAGGCCTGGGCCTCTGTTACTAGGCCCGCCTCCGGAGCAGAGCTCATGCAGAGCCCCTGCTCCCTGCCACTTCTGCTCAGACTTCTCTGCACTGAACTAAGATGGTGCCCACCTTTTATACTCCCTTCTCAATGCACCCAGGAACTGCTTCCTCCCTGCTCCTGCACTACAGGGTTCCCCTTCCTCAGTGTTCCCTCCCCCCACTCCAGCCAGGGACAGGGACTGTCGTGCCCATCTCAGAGGCATATTGGTCGCCCTGCCCCACGGCAATGTGGTGTAATGCATGCAGGTGTCGGGTCCTGATCCACACTCCATCCTTACCTGAGAGTGAGATATCACACCTCTGGGTGAGGTGCAATACCTCTGTAGCAACCGAGCCCTCAGGGTGCTACAGTTCCATTTATCTTCAGCCTAGGTGACGTATTGTGATACAGGGCCGTGATTTTGGCTATAAAAGGGTCCCCTAGACCCCTACCCCAAGCTTTTTAAGAGAATCATATATGGCGTGCCAGGAGACTCTATGGAATGCTTTCTCAGCATCCAGCGAGAGTATCTAATTACTAATTTTTAACTGCATCTAGCCCAGGAAATACTTTGTGCCTAGTAGCAGTGTCTGCTAGTCAGCGGATTATCCCGGCTGTTAAGCAAGCTACACCACCTGTAGTTTAGACACTTAATTTTTTCAAAGGAAATGCTTCGGGACCATGGGATACTCAGTGAAGAGCATCAGGAGGCACCCCAAGGCATAGGGGCTGGGACTGGCAGTAGGATGCCTTGCGGTGGACAGCCGAGCTCGATCCTTATAAAAGCTTTTTAACTGCAGCAGCTTTAGTGGACGCTACTGGAGCTGGAATTACGCGGCTGCTGGCATGAGACTTGCCCTCCAATAGATCCTTGTAAATGGATTTAAAGTGTATTCATTCAAATTAGAGAGACAATTTAAATTAAAAAGCTTAGAGCTGCCTCCACCACAGGGGGGCTCGCTCGACCCACCAGCGGACAGGCACCAGTATTGGGAGAGGGGGGCTGGCCATCAGGGTTCACCGCGGCTCTGGCACAAACCCGGCGACACGGAGGTGGCACGGGCAGGAGCGGACTGGCCGTGTCGGCTTCTCACTTTTTGGATTTTAGAAGGGCATGACATGCCTATATCTGTGTCTCCCCCTCCTTTTACTCCTCCACCTCTTTTATTTTCGCATGACTATATGTACTTGTCACTTTTCCATGTGTTAGTTATGTCTTCTGAGCAGTTTGTCAGCTTTTGGACACCTTTGAAGGTGTTTTCTATGTGTTTCTATGTGTTTTTGTTTGCCTGCCATTGGTTCTAACGGTGTTCGAAGGTGTTCGACGAACAGTTCGACGAACAGTTCGGCGAACACACGGGTGTTCGACGAACCGAACCGAACTCGAACACTACGGGGGTGGCTCAACACTATTGACTACCAGCATCAACAAGGCAGTCGATATTCAGTTCAGACTCCACACATAAGACCTCAGGAGTGGACATGGATGTCAGACATATGCACCATCCTCCAAAACTTTGAAGACTCCACCAAGATGGTGAGCGGCGATGACGCCATAATTAGCGTCACCGTCCCGCTTCTCTGTGTTCTGAAACGCTCTCTGCTCACGATTAAAGAGGATGCATTGCAGGCGGAGCACGATGAGATGGAGCAAAGAACCATACAGGGTGACTCCACACAGCCCAGCCTCATCTCATCCCAACGTGGATTGGGTGACAATGAGGAAGAGGAAGAGGAGGAGGAGGAAAAACAGGAGCTAGTTTCATGTGCTAGAGACTGTACTACCTGCACAACTGTCATACCGTCTGTTCAGCGTGGATGGCCTGAGGACACAGAAGAGGAGGAGAGCATGGTCACTCGTCCTCTTGGTGGGGACACGGAAGTCTTGCCTGTTAGCAGTCTGCACGCATGGCTGAGTTTATGTTACGCTGCCTTTCCCATGACCTTTCCGTTTATGGGAAGAGGTCATAGGCAGAGGCCATAGTTCGTTGGACAACCAAGGACTACAGGCGAGAGAGACACAACTCCAGTCCAGCAGAGGCAGGGGAACAATGTCAAAATTCTGGGAGAATTTTCTCAGCCCCTCCCATCGCACAAGCCCTGAGCCGCGGAGTACTCTCACAAGGAGTGCAAAGTTTGGGAAGATGCTGAGGGAGTACCTTGCCGACCGTACAAACATCCTCTGTGATTCCTCTGTGCCTTATAATTATTGGGTATCCAAGCTGGCTCTCTATGCCTTGGAAGTCCTGGCCTGCCCTGCTGCCAGCGTTTTATCAGAGTGGGTTTATAGTGGTGGAATTATAACTGATAAGCGCATCCGCCTGTCAACTGAAAATGCTGACAGGCTGACTATTATAAAAATGAACAAGGGCTGTATTGGGCCAGACTTCTCAACACCACCGAATGATAGCAGCTTAACATAAACTAAAATCCAGTGTCTTTTTTTGGGAGGTATATTCCCATGCACCTTTTCACACCCACACATGGGTATACGCTTCCTGATTGTGGCTATTTGCTCTTGTCCTCCTCCTTCTCATCCTCATCCTCCACCACCATATCACCAGGGTGACCGTGGTCCGTGATGCAACATACACATAATTTTTTTAAAGGGTGTTTATGATGCCCGTAAAAAAAATTTTTTATACAGTATGTTCATGTACACCCCCCAGGGGTAAAAGTTTGTCAGCCCATACACTTAGTGCATGGGCATTACAAGTATAGGAGACCCGCTCCTTTCTAATGGGAACATTTTTTTATGAGGCCCTCTAAGTCTCTTCCAAGGGGCATTGGAGTGCCTACCAATTTTTGGCAGCCCTTGCATTCACTGCATAGGCCAACACTATGGGAGACCCTCTCCTTTCTAATAGGAATTTATCGTTACTGTGGCCCTCCTCTATGTGTCTTTAAATTCTTAGTGGAATTTTTCCTAAATTTGGTCAGCCGTTGGACTGACTGCATACCCTATAACTGTATAGCAGACTCTCTCCTTTCTAATGAGAATTTGTCATTACTGTGGCCCTGCTCTATGTGTCTTTAAATTCTTAGTGGAGTTTTTCCTAAATTTGGTCAGCCGTTGGACTCACTGCATACCCTATAACTGTATAGCAGACTCTCTCCTTTCTAATGGGAACATGTCGTACTCATTACTGTGACCCTGCTCTATGCGTCTTTAAATTCTTAGAGGGGTTTTTCCTAAATTTGGTCACCCATTGGACTCACTGCATACCCTATAACTGTGTAGCAGACACTCTCCTTTCTAATGGGAACATGTTGTACTTGTTACTGTAGCCCTGCTCTGTGTCTTTAAATTCTTAGTGGGGTTTTTCCTAAATTTGGTCAGCCATTGGACTCACTGCATACCCTATAACTGTATAGCAGACTCTCTCCTTTCCAATTGGAACATGTCGTACTCGTTACTATGGCCCTTCTGTATGTGCCTTCAAATTCTTTGTGGGGTTTTTCCCAAATTTTGGCAGCCCTTGCAGTCACAGCATGGGCATTACCACTATAGGAGACCCGATCCTTTATAATGGGAACATGTGTCCGAATTCTTGGCAGCCCTTGCAGTCACTGCATACCCAATAACAGCATAGGAGACCCACTTGTTAATAATGGGAACAACAAAGCATAGCCGGCTGATGGCTCTCTAACAATAGCGAGGACCGACTGCTGGCCTTTTAAGAATAGTAAGGGCCGCCTGATGGCCCTATAATAATAGGCTTTGTGACTTTCAGAGTCCCTCCATCATAAATGAAACAGGATGTGTCTGATGATGTGTCACACACGACATTGCCAGATAAGGTTGTAAAATGTTAAAATTACATTTCCCGGTGAATGCATTTGTCTTAAAATTAACGTAAAAAAAAAACCAATAGGATATTTCTTTAGTATAAAAAACAGAGTCGCCAATGTAACCTCAATGTAAACACATTGTTCAGCTCCTTCACCTCCTCCTCCATCTCCGAAATGACCACATCAGTCACAAGCTGAAAGCACTGCAGCACTGTCTTGGCCAAGCGGCAACAGGCTGTGCTGAAGATAACATGCTTAGGTGACAAACCCCCCAGCACTGCAGAGTTGTTGAAAGCTGTTACACAGCAGCCTGATCTGTGGCTGAACATACAGCCAGGCATGGTCATGTGTGACAATGGGCGGAACCTGGTGACGGAGAAATGACAGCCAGAGTAGATACGGTTTCCCTCTATGCCAGTCCTTTCACCGAGCTAAACAATATGGCTGTGGTGAAATAAAACTCCCACTGAGAAGCTGTTTCAGATTGAAAAACATTGGACCCACCAGAGGATTTGATTCTGAGGGCTCACCTTTCTCCCCTACTCAAGAGCCCCATAGCAGCTGCAAAGTTAGCGCTATCATGAACTCTCCTGATGTTGAAGCCAGGGCACACCAGAGGATTCTCTGGTGGGACCGTCCAACCCTGCCGAGAATCAGTCCTGGCTAAGAAAAGTGTGTGGGAAGGTTCAAAGTCCCAAAGTCAGGCCGCTGCTGTAAGGGCAAACAGGGTAATGGGATGTATCAGAAGAGGTATAGCTGCAAAGGATGAGAACATTGTTCTTCCACTGTACAAAGCACTGGTCAGACCACACTTGGAATACTGTGCTCTGTTATGGGCCCCAATATATAGAAAGGATATAAATGAGCTTGAAAAGGTACAAAGGAGGGCAACAAAATTAATAAAGGGAATGGAGGGACTGCAATACCCAGAGAGGTTGGCAAAACTAGGACTATTCAGCCTGGAAAAGAGAAGGTTGAGGGGGGACATAATAAATGTGTACAAATATGTTAGGGGACAGTATAGAGATCTTGCCCGGGATTTGTTCAAAAGGAGGGATATTACGGTAACAAGAGGGCACTCACTAAGACTGGAAGAGAAAAGGTTTCAGCACCAGCATAGGAAGGGGTTCTTTACGGTAAGAGCAGTGAGAATATGGAATTCACTGAGTGAGGAGACGGTAATGTCGGATTCACTACACCAGTTCAAGCGGGGACTGGATGCATTTCTAGATACCAGGCAGATTTCAGCATATACTTAAAAATAAAATAAAATAGTAGGTTGATACAGGGATTTATTCTGACTGCTGGTTTCAGAGTCGGGAGGGAATTTTTCCTCAGGTGAAGATTGGCCAAATCATTTGGGGTTTTTGCCCTCCTCTGGATCAACTTTAGCAATTACAGAACTAACAGGTCGAACTTGATGGACGCAAGTCTTTATTCGGCTTTACAAACTATGTTACTATGTTCCCGGACACTCTATGGCTGCTTTTTAACTGAGGTGGAAACCCACGCAAACACAGGGAGAACATACAAAATCCTTGCAGATGTTGTCCTTGCTGGGATTTGAACCCAGGATCCCAGCGCTGCAAGGCTTCAGTGCTAACCAATGATTCAATGTGCTGCCGTTCACCCTCTAATATCTAACAGGCTGGAGAAACTTGCACCTACTGCCAGTCTATCTTCAGCTCCTTTGTGAGAAACTAATGTATTTGGGAAGCCACTCAGTCTACCAAATAAAATTCCTGAGAAGGAAATTAGGGATGGCTTCGCTACTGGTACTGGGGGCAGTGCTAATACCATGGCGTCGTACCATAGTTTACTGGAAATATTCCAGGCTGGTAGGAGGCAAGCAGATTCCCACAGAAAAGTACCAGCAGTAATGTTCAAGGACCTGCGCTTGTAGAAGGCGGAGACAACACAGGGAGAAATAGTGGCGGCTGGGTACCGAGTATGGACACGAGGCATGAGGCATGAGGTTATAAAAAGCTTTCTGCTCTACGAGCCCAAAAGGCCACATTTCAAGTGCAAGCAGCTTTAGAGGTCTTCCTGAGAGAAATGACAGCTGGAGTAGATATGGTTACCCAAGTCCTTTCACCAAGCTAAAGAATATGGCTGTGGTGAAATAAAACTCAACAAAAAAAGCTGTGGACTGGCTCCGTACCATCCCTGGCCCCATTCACTTGACACGTGTTTGTGGGTAGGCGGTCCTTCCCAGTAAGTGCACTGGGGAGGGCACGGGTAATGTTGTGGGACCCGTGCTTGTGAAAGGCGGAGACGACACCGGGACAAACAGTGGCGACTGGGGACCGAGTATGGATACCCGGCCACCGCAGGCATGAGGTTGTGAAAAGCTTCCACCTCCACGCGCCTAAAAGGCCACATTTCAAGTGCAAGCAGCTGCCCAGAAATCTGGCAGTTTAGTATTGCGGCCTGTGGGTGGGTGGCTGGCTGCATATTTGCGCTTGCATTCCAAGGAATGGGGTAAGGACAACTGAAAGCTGCACTGGGACAAGGATATGGACGGTGATTGTTGCAAGTCTGCAACGACAGGTGCATGGCGGGAGGCATCTTCGCATGTGCCAAGAATTACTTATGATGGGCACACTTTTAGGCAGTGACCTGGGAGTCAGAGATGCTTCCAGGGCTCTACCCCATGCTGTTCCCATGAATATTCAGCACTGTATGCATGTGTCTGATGATGTGTCACACACCACATGGCCAGATAAGGTTGTAAAATGTTAAAATGACATTTCCTGGTGTATGCATTTGTCTAGATTGAAAGTAATGCAAAAGTGCAAAAACGCATCAAAAACGCTACGTGTGAACATAGCCCAAGGTGTGGAGGAGTATTTTTGGTTTTGGTTATTTATTTTGCCTTATACACAAGTCATTACCCTGGAAAGGATGTTCCTTAACATATTTCCCAGGAAAATCCATTTTAGATTTGTTTTTGTATGTTTTATTGTGAGTCCGTAAAAGTGGTGTAATACCTCTGACAACGTTGTTGACAGCAGTGAACTGGGAGTCGGAAATGCTTCCATGGGTCTTCCCCATGCTTTTCCCATGTCATTTGAGCACTGCTCCCATTGATTTGGGCAATTTTTAGGCCCTCTGCAGACCTCCGGGGGGAGCTGCCTGAAAAATGCTAGAGTTTCCCATAGACTTACATTGGGCTTGTTGCTCGGGTCGAGCACCCGAGTATTCCAATTTGCTCGACCCGAGCAACTAGTACCCAAGCATTTTAGTGCTCGCTCATCACTAGTGGCATGAACTGTCTCTCTACGCCTTGAAGGTCCTGGCCTACCCTGCAACTAGCGTTTTGTCAGAGCGAGTTTTTAGTGCCGCCGGTGGAATTATAACCGATAGGTGCATCCGCCTGTCAACTGATAATGCTGACAGGCTGACTCTTATAAAAATGAACAAGGGTTGGATTGGGCCAGAATTCTCAACACCACCGAATGATAGCAGCGTAACATAAACTCAAATACAGTGTCTTTTTTTGGGAAGTTTAACTCTATTCCCATGCACCTCTGTCTTCACACGCAGACATATATATACGTTTCCTGATTTTGTCTATGGCATGGACCCGTGGAAGCGTGATAGACACGCGAAACGGCCATCGTCCGCAAAAGGTGCTGCTTCCCTGAATTTTTAAAGGAAATGGAATAAAAGAAGATTTTATTACATCGGTGTGCCACCTCGCTTTCTTCATGTATGAATTGTGACTTACTTTGTTTCTGGAGGGAGTTGCACCCGATGGTAAGATTGATTGCTCCAGCTGATGAGGTCGAGCTTCTGGAGTCTCTGCACAAGGACTGAGTCGCTGCAGTGCTGGTTGCCTGTGCATTTATATCTACGTATCTTGCAAGGGACATTGGAGTTCCTCCAAATTTTTGGCAGCCGTTGCTTCACTGCATAAGCAAACAGTTTGGGAGATCCACTTCCTAATAATGGGAACATTGTTTTCAGAAGGCCCTCTGACCTCTATGTCTCTTGTAAGGGTCATTGGAGTTCCTCCAAATTTTTTGCAGCCATTGCTTCACTGCATAGGCAAACAGTATCGGAGACCCACTTTCTAATAATGGGAACATTAGGGTTTTTCCTAAATTTTGGCAGCCGTTGGACTCACTGCATACCCTGTAACTAAATAGCAGACCCTCTCCTTTCTAATGGGAACATGTCGTTACTGTGGCCCAGCTCTATGTGTCTTTAAATTATTAGTAGGGTTTTTCCTACATTTTGGCAGGCGTTGGACTCACTGCATACCCTATAACTGAATAGCAGACCCTCTCCTTTCTAATGGGAACATGTCGTTACTGTGGCCCAGCTCTATGTGCCTTTAAATTGTTATTGGGGTTTTTCCTAAATTTGGCAGCCGTTGGACTCACTGCATACCCTATAACTGTATAACAGACCCCCTCCTTTCTAATGGGAAGATGACGCTACTGTCGTCCTGCTCTATATGTCTTTAAATTGTTAGTGGGGTTTTTCCTAATTTTTGGCAGCTGTTAGACTCACTGTATACCCTATAACTGAATAGCAGACACTTTCCTTTCTAATGGGAACATGTCGTTACTGTGGCCCAGCTCTATGTGTCTTTAAATTGTTATTGTGGGTTTTCCTACATTTTGGCAGCCGTTGCACTCACTGCTTACCCTATAACTGAATAGCAGACCCTCTCCTTTCTAATGGAAACATGTCGCACTCGTTACTGTGGCCGAGCTTTATGTGCCTTTAAATTCTTTGTGGGGTTTTTCCTAAATTTTGGCAGCCGTTGGACTCACTGCATACCCTATAACTGTATAGCAGACTCTCTCATTTCTAATCGAAACATGTCGCTACTGTGGCCCAGCAATGTGTGTCTTTAAATTGTTAGTGGGGTTTTTCCTAAATTTTGGCAGCTGTTGGACTCACTGCATACCCTATAACTGAATAGCAGACCCTCTCTTTTCTAATGGGAACATGTCATTACTGTGGCCCAGCTCTATGTGTCTTTAAATTGTTAGTAGGGTTTTTCCTACATTTTGGCAGCCGTTGCACTCACTGCATACCCTATAACTGAATAGGAGATCCTCTCCTTTCTAATGGGAACATGTCGTCCTCGTTACTTTGGCTCAGCTCTATGTGCCTTTAAATTGTTAGTGTTTTTTTTCCCAAATTTTGGCAGCCCTTGCAGTCACAGCATGGGCATTACAACTATAGGAGACACGCTCCTTTATAATGGGAACATTTTTTTTCCTGAGACCCTCCTCTATGTCTCTTCAAAGGGGTATTGGGTTGCGTCCAAATTTTTGGCAGCCCTTGCAGTCACTGCATACACAATAACAGTATAGGAGACCCACTCGTTAATAATGGGAACAACAAAGCATAGCCGGCTGATGGCTCTCTAACAATAGCGAGGGCCGACTGCTGGCCCTTTAAGAATAGTAAGGGCCGTCTGATGTCCCTATAAAAATAGGCTTTATGACTTTCAGAGTCCCTCCATAAATGAAATAGGATGTGTCTGATGATGTGTCACACACTACATGGCCAGATAAGGTTGTAAAATGTTAAAATGACATTTCCTGGTGAATGCATTTGTCTTGGTTGAAAGCAATGCAAAAGTGCAAAAACGCATCAAAAATGCTACGTGTGAACATGGCCCATGGTGTGGAGGAGTATTTTTGGTTTTGTATATTTATTTTGCCTTATATACAAGTCATTACCCTGGAAAGGATGTTCCTTAACATATTTCCCAGGAAAATCCATTTTGGTTTAGTTTTTGTATGCTTTATTGTGAGCCCGTAAAAGTGGCGTAATACCTCTGACAACGTTGTTGACAGCAGTGACCTGGGAGTCAGAAATGCTTCCAGGGGTCTTCCCCATGCTGTCCCCATGTCATTTGAGCATTGGTCCCATCGATTTGGGCAATTTTTAGGCCCTCTGAAGATCGCCAGAGGGAGCCGCCGGAAAAATGCTCGAGTTTCCCATAGACTTACATTGGGCTCATTACTCGAACCGAACACTTGAGCATTCTAATTTGCGCGACTCGAACAATGAGTACCCAAGCATTTTACTGCTCGCTCATCACTAGTATCCACCCATTAGTATTGGCTATTTGGAAGAGACCAAAAGCACTCAAGTGCCGACTAGACAAGTTTAAATTCTCTCAATAGAAGAGAATTAAGAGAAGCCGGCTTTGTCTAGTAGGCATCTGACAGCAAGCATGCAAATCCCTGTTTTCCCTGCTGTAGATGTAGAATGCTGAGCCGGGTATAATCCCACCCACACTAGGTGTCATGTGTACAGCAGTCTGGCTAATATGTGTAACCCCGCACCCACACTCCTGATTGGCAGCTTCCTGTGTACACTGCAAGCAAGCTGCCAATCACTGGTGGGTGCGGGGTTACACATATTAGCCAGACTGCTGTACACATGACACCTAGTCTTGCTGTGATAGTCTTCGGTTCATAAACACTGATTGTATTGCGCATGAGTGCCACAGATCCTAGAGGGTTGCATGGACGGATTCCTCCACAAGAGGCCCTCACAGCATACACACACCTTCACCTTCCACCTCAGACCACCAGAGGGAGCCCGGATAGGGATATAAAAAGGGAAGGTGGAGCTAGGCAGTTCAGTCTTGAGTAAGTCTGAAGTCTGTAAGGAGTCCATCTACAGTCTAAGTCTAAAGTCTGCTGCAGCCAGAGAGGTTGGCAGTCCAGCCCAGACTCAAGGAGCTCAGGTTAGTGAGCCCAAGGCGTGCCTATGCCATAAGAGCGGTGAAGAGTAGCGAGGCCTACTACCAGTGTGAAGCCTAGCGAGGGCCCCGAGCGCGGCTGAAGGCAAGTGGAGTAAGCGAGCTACATAGGGGGCAGAGGAGCTTAACCAGCTCACCCCACAACCATATACCGGACACCGGGTCCGTGTCAGCAAGGATCTCTAGGACCTGCAGAAACAACCGGAATCCCTGGCAAACTACATGTCCCAGGAACACCAAAAGCTGACTGTCATACCAGGGTCAGGAGTCACTGAGGCCCAAGAGGCCAGGGAGTGTGATCTCCAACAGAAGGCCCTACCACCAGGTCAGCAGGTGCAAGACAGAGATCAAGTTAGGCCTAGCTCCAGGCAGGTCATAAACTTAACAGGAAAAGGCAAGAAACAGGAGGCCCCACACCCGCTCACTGGGGAGAGTCCTGAAATGCACCCTTCACCCTACAGTGCCCTGGATCGTGCCTGAAACACCACTAGTAAAGGTACTGAAGTGAACTGCCGCGTGTGTGCCTATTCTTCCTCTGACCCGGCTGGGTCCCATCTGTCCTGCATCCTTTCTCCTACGCTGCCCTGAGGCCCCGCTCCACCTGTGGGGAGCAGAACCAACTAAGCTGCCCAACCACCGGCCTCAGAGGACTGTAGCAGCGCTGGTGATCCTCACCAGACACCACAGGTGGCGTCACAAACTTTTCCCTATCCCATACTCCTTTCCCCCATTATTTCTTCCTTTTAAAGAGTGACCCCAGGGTACGGCCTCGGGAGCCGGCCACCGCAGCATCCCCCAAAACCAACAACAAGGCCCGGGCGTCGAGTCGCCCCCATCCCCTGGGCGCGTCATGAGCAAGTGACACATCCCTGTAATGAGGCTCTCTGTCTCTACATTGTGCTGCTCTAAGATTAAATAGCAAAATCCTGCTGACAGATCCCCTTTAAAGGATTATTGCACTTGTGGGTGATTTCCCAAAGAAAAAATTATCCCCTATCCATGGAGTAGACAGCTGGGATCCGCTCCTTAATGATACCAGGAACAGGGCTGTGGAATCCTGAAAAATGGGCTCGACAGCCCCATCTTGAATGGAACAGAGATGTGCGAGCTCGGCCTCTCCATTTATTGTCTATGGGACTGCCACCAAGAGCTTCTTTGTAAAAAAAAAAGCTGACAAAGAACTTTTTCAGACATGAGTGATGTTCTCATATGAAAAAATAGGTCTGCGTTTCATCAGAGTTTCATCAAAGTTTGGTCAAAGTAAGTTTTTACCATAGGAGTTTGGTCAGAGTTTCATCTGTTTCTCAAACTTCTCATATCAAACAATCCATGAAAAAGAGGTGACATCCGTGTGTTGTCCGATTTTTTTCACGGACCCATAGTCCTGCAGTGGCAAAATTCGGATACACATGAAAAACCTGGACAGAATTTGTTTGAGAAAAACAGATGTGAGTGTAAGGAGACAAAACCCTGCGGAACTAATACAGAGAACAGAAGTTGCAGAGGGGACGAGGTTAGCCAGTGCTCCAGGTCGGGTGACGTCAGAGAAGCTAGCCCAGGATATAAAAAGCAAGAGCGCCAAAAGCAAGAGAGACTTGGTGCCAAGATGAGAGACAGTGAAGGCAGCGGCAGTTCCCAGAGCCATCATCGCAGTCGGCAGTTGTGTGCATTCGCAGAACCAGACATCAACGGTCAAGCCCCAAAGACCCGAACAACGCCGGTCAAGGTTCCAAGCCCAGACGTCGACGGTCAAGCCCTGAAGACCCGAACAATGCCAAGGTTCTCTATCTGAGTGACATCAGTCCACAGCTCAGGTGGTAGTGCCGGCGGCACGGTTCTTGGACGCATGTGTCAGCGGTAGGGGGTCGCAGATGTTGTGAAGACACCGGGCAAGCGATCCGTGTTCGGGTCAGTGATCAGAGAAGACGCATGAAACGGGCCGTTACCTCCGACAGGGACATACGGTACCAGGCGTGGGCAGAGGGAAGGCCAAGAGTCAGACGGGGACCATCAGATGCCAGAGCGGCGCAGCAAGAGTTGACAAACATTCTCAGGGAGACATGTCTGTGCTTTATAACAGGGCCAGAGAACTGCCGGGGCTTCCAGAGACTGCTCTCCGATAAGTATAATAATTGATAATTTCCCCTTTCCCCCAGGGATAATATCGGACTATAAGCCCCTGAACTCAAACACATTTGTTACATTATTTATACAATGATACATAAAAAATGTAAAAATATTAAAAAACAGGAGATTATCCTCCAAAACTAAATAAAGTAGCTGTATAAATACAAATCCACAACATGTTCTCATAAGATAACTATAAAAGAATTGATATTTAAACCAATTTTGTTCAAAGTGGATCCAATCCTACTGCAATTTTTTTTTTCACATTAATACCGCTGACCTCCAACCCAGATAATCCAGTGGCTCTGCGTTTCGCCATTTCTAACCCCCTTCATTGGGTAAGACCCATCTGAAAGACCAGTGCCGAGCCCTTTTCATTACCCCTTGGAGGAAGCAACAGTGAAACGCGCGTCAGGGGTACTTCCTGCATAGCTAATTATGCTGAATACGCCTTATTGATGTTTGGGGTTGTATATGTGCTTGATTTTGAAGCCAGATTTTTTTCATAGACCTTAACACATGGTGCATAGCAGTAGGACTGTGTTCACTGATAATAATATCTATGCACAAGATGGTCCATGATCCACTATATAAAATATATATATATATATATATATATATATATATACATTTCTTGTATGTAATATAAAAGCCTGTTTGTTCCATCTGATGGAAAATAGCAATTCATGATATCCATTGAATGTATTAATGTGAAAAAAAATAGCTGTAGGATTGGATCCACTTTGAACAAAATTGGTTTAAATATCAATTCTTTTATATTTATCTTATGAGAACAAGTTGTGGATTTGTTTTTATACAGCTACTTTATTTAGTTTTGAAGGTTACCATTTACTTTTAAAAAGGATACAGAAAAGGATTGGTGTGTGGTTTCTGCTTCTGCTTCTGCTTTTTTAATATTTTTAAAATTTTTTATGTATCATTGTATAAATAATAAAGATTGAATATATTTGTATCACTGATGTAGCGCTCCTATTATTGTAGGATTTGTGTTTCAGAGTTAGGAGAGCCAATTATTATCTGGTCACTAATAGGAACATTTGTTACTGTGCGTCGAACGATATTTCATTCTGCTGTGTGAATTACTGTTTGCGATATTGAGAATTCATATTAATCTGTTAAGTCAAAGAAATAGACTGTTGTTGCGCCTGTGTCTCCGCTGTTGCATTCTGGTCACCTGCTTACATGTGAATGAGCCCTAAGAGCGCATAATGAATAGTCTCATAAGGTACATGCCCATCAGTGAGTACATTCTGGATGCACACAGTAGCATTCGTCTGCCCAAAGGTCCCATTGCAAAAAAACATTATTCATACAATATATTGAGCGCAGACTTTGCTAATCTTCCCTATACAATTATATAAGCAATATGCAGATGCAAACTAGATTAAATAGTCTTTTTGCCTTCATTTGGTGAACTGGGACCTATGGGAATGTTAAAGTATATTCCAAGAACTTTCCTGGAGTATGTACTGTACAAATGCAGCATTAACAACTTACCCCCACACGTTTTTTAAAAAAAAAGGCAAATTTTCTTCAGGCATTGATCAGGTATGTATTAAATCTATTATTACAGTCATGGGAGTGAAAGGTTGTCAGTAGGGAAGCTGGGAATTCCCTGTAATGACGGCACACTGAAAAATGGAACATGCAGAATCAGTTAAGAGAAAGCTGCGGTACTTAGAAGACGTGGGAGCTCGCATTTTAAGAGCAGCTTGTTAATCTTAAACGTTCTCTTCTTACAACCGGGCTGATTTCTCAGAATTCGCTAGCTGAACTATTAACTCAGCAGCGACAATTTGTAAAACGAATCTTGTAAATGCAGGTGCCTGGGAGGTAGTGGATTTACTAATGGATCGGTGCAGTCACAGTTCTTTATCAGTGGAGATATGAAGTGATACATATTTCACTCGTTAAGTCTGTTTTCACCTTTAATACATTGCAGTTAATTAAATAACAAATATTTTATACTATATTAATTCTTTTTTTTTTCTCCATCCCTTTGCTGTCAGATGGTCTCAAACTTAACTGTTTGCAGGGCAGGACCAATTTTCAGTATGTTGTAGCTTCCACTTGCGTGCCTACCCGACCCTTTCCAAATCATAAAAACTGTATATAAGCCAATAAAAATAAGAAAACAGCAAAAAAAAAAAATACTGCAATACTGTGGAACAAT
Source organism: Phyllobates terribilis (assembly GCF_046119375.1). Taxonomy (NCBI): domain Eukaryota; kingdom Metazoa; phylum Chordata; class Amphibia; order Anura; family Dendrobatidae; genus Phyllobates; species Phyllobates terribilis. Next base: position 89,096,884 of record NW_027362765.1, on the reverse strand, counting down.
AAACACTGCATAATGGACATATTTATTATGTACATACAATGCACAAAAGAACGATGCCATGCAATCCTCTAACTGAAAGTACAATAGTGCCTAAATAGTAGTCGTGTAAAGTGCTCATATAATACTGCTATGCAGTAGCCAAATAACAGCGCTATATAATACATGAATTAAGAGTACCATTCAGTGCCTAAAAACAGTCTATTTCAGATTCTAAATAATACTGCCATGCAATGCTCAAATAACAGCACTATAAAATACCCCAATTAAAAGTACCATAGATTGCCTAGATAACAGTGCCTAATTAATACTTACATACTATACGCAAAGAACAGCCCAATACAATACTCTAATAAAGACAGTGCCTAAATAACAGTCATGTAAAGTGCCCAAATAATACTGTTATACAACACCTCAATAACAGAGCCATATAATACTCAGATAGAAAACATACTGTCCATTGCCTAAATAACAGTTCCACACATGGTCCAAATAATACAGCCATACGATGTCCAAAAATCATGTCGATACAATACTTAAAATTAAAAGTAAACGTACCACCTGGTACTTAACCCCTTTCTGATGTAATCAATAATAGTACATCTCACCGCCCTGGACCTATTGGACCAGGTACGTACTATTCCGTGGCGATCACCGCCAGGTGTCAGATGATTCTCACAGCTGACACCTGTTGCTATGTGCCAGGAGTGGTGCCGCACCACTTCTGGCATAATAACCCCTGAAATGCTGCGATCAAACTCGATCGCAGGATTCCAGGAGCAAGGGGAGGTAAGCGTGGCTTACTTACCTTGTCTCCTGCATCCCGCGCTGTCTGTGCTGGGTCCCGGTAGTTGCCATGGTGACCCGATGTCACGACATCCGGGTCACCAGGCATCAGGAACTTACTTTGATCATGCGCAGTGCATGATCAATGTAACTTCTGCATGCAAGCTGAAAGCCTGTATAGCATAGAGATGCTGCTGCTGCATCTCTATGCTATACAAGCGATCAGCCTGCAAAAAGTGAAAGTCCCATAGTAGACTGTCAGAAAGTGAAAAAAAAATGTAAAACTATTAAAAAAAGTGAAAAAATAATCCCCCTCAAAAATATATACTGTACCCATAAAGAAATATTATTATGAAAAAAAAGAAAACAATAAAAGTACACAGATTTGGTATCCTTGCGTTGTGAACCTATAAAACTGTCCCACTAGTTAACCCGTTAAGTGAACATGGTAAAAAATAAAAAGCAAAGCAAAAAACAATGTTTTATCATCATACCGCCAAATAAAAAATGGAATAAAACGCGATCAAAAAGACGAATGTAAATAAAAATGGTACCGCTGAAAACGTCTTGTCCCACAACAAGCCGCCATACAGCTCCATCAGGCAAAAAATAAAAAAGTTATAGCTCTCAGAATAAAGCGATACAAAAAAAATATTTTTTCTATAAAATAGTTTTTATTGTGTAAAAGCGCCAAAACATAAAAAAAATATAAATTTGGTACCTCTGTAAACGTACTGACCCAAAGAATAAAGCTGCCTTATTAATTTTACCACACACGGAACAGCATTAAAAAAAAAAAAAACAATTCCTGAATTGTTTGTTTTTGTTTATTCTGCCTCCAAAAAATCGGAATAGAAAGCGATCAAAAAATGTCATGTGCCCGAAAATGGTACCAATAAAAACGTCAACTTGTTCCGCAAAAATCAAGCTATCACATGACTCTGTCGGCCGAAATATGGAAAAATTATAGCTCTCAAAATATGGCGACGCAAAAACTAGTCTTTGCAAAAATAAAGTTTTTTTTAGTGTCACAGCTGTCAATCATATGAATCTGGTATCGCTATAATCGCACCGACCCGAAGAATAAAGTCGCCTAATCACTTATACAATGATAAAAATAAACTCCCAGGTTATGGTTGCGCTAGGGTTTAGGTTGTGCTATGGTTAGAGTTAGGGTTGTGCTAGGGTTAGGGTTGTTCTAGGGTTAGGGTTGTGCTAGGGTTGGGGTTAGGGTTGTGTTGGGGTTGGGATTTTTTCAAAAGAAAACAAAAAAAATGATGACGATATGGCGACTAGTGTTGAGCGGAAGTGCTCGCTACTTGAGTTTGCATCGGGTGCTCGGGTATGTACCGAGCATCGCGGGTGCTTGAGTGACATGCTATACAGCCAAAAAACCTCGCAGGGATTGCATGCCATGCACAAGCGATCCCCGCATGTTTTTTTTTAGGTGTCTAATAACCGTGAAAGATGCGGGGCGGGAACTCTAGCATCCGTGATACATGGTGCATACCCGAGTACCCAATGCAAACTGAAGTATCGAGCACTTGCACTCAAGACTAATGACAACTTATTCAATATGATGACCTAATGTCATCAAATTTTGTGTTGTACCTCTTTCTTCAAAGTGTTCACTATACTGCTTGATAAAATACTTGAGAGGTCACTTGTGGGGGGTTTCCACTGTTTAGGCGCATCAGGGGCTCTCCTTGAGGGGTCACTTGAGGGTAGTTTCCACTGTTTAGGTGCATCAGGGGCTCTCCAAATGCGACATGGCATCCGCTCTCGAATCCAACCAATTTTCCTTTCAAAAAGTCACACAGTGCTCCTTCCCTTCTGAGCCCTGCCGAGTGCCCAAACAGTGCATTTTACTCACATATGGGGTATCTGAATACTCAAGAGAAAATGCACGACAGTTTTTGGGGTCTATCTTCTCCTCTTACCCTTGTGAAAATAAAAAATTTGGGGTTAAAAGATCATTTTTGTGGAAAAAGTTTGATTTTTTTATTTTCATGGCCCTACGTTATAAACTTCTGTGAAGCACTTGGGGGTTCAAGGTGCTCACCACACATCTAGAAAAGTTCCTTGAGGGGTCTAGTTTCCAAAATTGGGTCAGTTGTGGGCAGTTTCCACTGTTTAGGCACATCAGGGGCTCCCAAAACGCGACTTGGCGTCCGCTAATTATTCAAGCAAATTTTACATTCAAAAAGTCAAATGGCGCTCCTTCCCTTTCGAGCCCTTCCGTGTGCCCAAACAGTGTTTTTTTGCCCACATATGGGGTATCTGCATGCTCAGGAGAAATTGCACAACAAATTTTTGGGTCCATTTTTCCTGTTACCGTTGCGAAAATAAAAAACTTTGGGTCTATGGTAACATTTTTATGAAAAAAAAATAAATGTTAATTTTTTTCTTCCACATTTCAAAAATTCCTGTAAAGCACCTGAAGGGTTAATAAAGCTCTTGAATGTGGTTTTGAGCACCTTGAGGGGTGCCGTTTTTAGAATTGTGTCACTTTTAGGTATTTTCTGTCATAAAGGTCCCTCAAAGTGACTTCAAATATGATGTGGTCCCTAAAAAAATGGTTTTGTAAATTTTGTTGTAAAACTGAGAAATCGCTGGTCAACTTTTAACCCTTATAACTTCCTAACAAAAGAAAATTTGGGTTCCAAAATTGTGCTGATGTAAAGTGGACATGTGGGAAATGTTATTTATTATCTATTTTGTGTGAAATATCTCTCCGATTTATGGTATGAAAATTAAACGTTTGAAAATTGTAAAATTTTCGAAATTTTCACCAAATTTCCGATTTTTTCACAAATAAACACAAGTCATATTAAAGAAATTTTACCACTGTCATGAAGTACAATATGTCATTAAAAAACAATCTCAGAATCAGTGGGATCCGTTGAAGCGTTCCAGAGTTATTACCTCATAAAGTGACAGTGGTCAGAATTGTAAAAATTGGCCCGGTCATTAACATGCAAACCACCCTTGTAGGTAAAGGGGTTAAAAACACTATAGTTTGCAAATAATAGCCATACAATACCCAAATAACAATATAAAATACTTAAATGAAAAGTGCCTTGTAGTGAGAAATAATAAAAGTTGCATACAGTCCCCTAATTAGCATCCAATTAATCTGAATCCATAGTTTTGCTCACTCTCTGTCTTGTGCTATTTTTGTTGTTCCGCTATGTACATTGTGATTAAATACATGCAAAATAATTTATGTTTAAAAATACCTCCTAACTTTTGAAGACTTTTAAAATTGCATCACGTACACAGAAATAATGTCCCTACTGAAGTCCCTTAGCATTCTCACCCACTTCGAATGATACCCCAACAGGGAACCTCTCCACACAATTTGCCCCCACAAGCAAAGTATGATGTTCACACAGTCACCCCAGCAAAGTATGATGTTCCCACATAGGCCCCAACAAAGTTTGATTCTGCCACAGTACCCCCATCACAGTATGATGCTCACACAGTAGCCTTAAGAAAGTATGATGTCCCCAAAAGTGCCTTAACACAATATAATGCCTCCACAGTGCCCCCACACAATGTTTGATGCCCCCACACAATGTTTGATGCCCCCATAGTTTCCCCCCACAAACTATAATGCCTCACAGTGCCAACCACAATCACTGACTAGCAAAATAAAATAAAAAATACTCTCCTAGCTCCATTCACCTGAGGCACCGGTCTACTTTGTGCTGTGTGTAGACCGAAGCACCGCTCAGCAGGCACGATCTAGCGATGTCATCATGCCTGCTGTGCTAAGATTCAGACTCACAGGATGAATGGTGAGCAGGCAGCTGATGCTCCTGTGCAAGGGCGTAACTCCAGCTCTGGAGACTAAGGGGCCCAAAAATTCTCTTTAGCGTATATGAAAAGACCGATAATATTAAAGTCTTGCAATTATTGGGGGTCCCATTGGAGCTTTTGCATTGGGGCCTATGATTTTCAAATTATTCCAGTTCTCCTGTGGATTAGAGATTGTAAAAATTGACATGCCAGGCGGGAGGGAGTGGCTGAGCCTCCTCATCTCGGGGGAACCCTAGCGGCCACATAGTCTGGCACTATTAGAGGTACACCACTGCTCATATAACACTTTAGGAAAGTTGAAAAGGGAATATAAAGCAAATGAAACTAAGCAAGTAGAACAATAATTCCGCAATACAGTGCGCAAATAATAAGTCTATACGGTCCCAAAGACAATAGAACACTGTACATGCTAATCCTTCACTGCAGAGTAGATGACAAATAAATTTGGACAAATGAAACTAGGCAAACATACAACAGCTATATAGTACACAATAACTATACAGTGCACAAATAAGAATTCTATACGGGTCCCAAAGGCAATGCCATACCGTGCTAAATACTGCACACTCATCTTTCACTAGAGTGAAGATGAAAACTAAATATGGATAAATTAAACTATGCAAACATTTAAATAACACCACTATACAGTACACAAATAATTACCCTATACACTGCACAAAACAATAGCATACAATATATTATAAATCCAACGTCATGAATGATACCACCAAAGGTTGTCGTAAAAACACACACTATGCAGAGAAAAAATGTCCACATACCCATAAAAATGCTGCCATACAATGCTAAAGTAACAGCACCGCCATAATATATATATATACACACACAACTTTCCTAGCTGTACAACTGCTTACGGACTGATAGCATATAGACAATTTAAGGAATTTAGTAAATAAATTCTCTCATAGCGGACCTTACAAAGATGCAGAGGGTTGTCCTCATACAAGACGTTTTTCCAGGACCTGTACCAAACGTCTCTGCACGTCTATCTGGCAGCAGATGCAACCAATCTCATTCACACCCTGCTCTGGGAAGAGGCGTAGGTCAGATTGGGAGTTAAAGGCTAGAGTCCTTCCAATTAAAACACATTAATATAGTTTATAAACCAAGGAAATATAACCCCAAAGTCAACTCAGTAACCGAGAAGAATGAATTATTTCCATTTATCGACTTCCTAAAATTCCCTTTGACTCCATCGCAGCCAGCAGCTGTGATTTGTGACCTCTCACGGATTGCGGTATGCTTTGTTAGTACGGAAAAGAGGCTTGGGATAGATATGGCTGATAAAGTAAAATGGAGCAACAATTTCAGAATTATTTTATTCTTTAAAAGAAAAACTCAAAATGCTGTTCCCATTAAAGGGGTTTTCTGATACTTTAATGTTAGAATATCAAGTGATTGAAGGTGCCGCGGCACAGCGCCGCAACTTGTGTGCTGCTGGGAATCGTACCACAAGCTTTGATAGATGATTGCTGGGGCCAACACTGGACTTTTAATGATTGATCATTAAATATTAAAGTCATGGAAAGAGACTGTGAGCAGAAAGTGTCAAATATTAAGGACAATATAATCTACAATGTCCCTTTTTCACACAGGAATACACTACTGTACATGAAGCAAAATATTGGGCCCCATGTCTTACTCAAAAGAATTCAGATTTCTCATTTTGTCCCATTGCCATAACATCTGGCCCCATTGCCTCTCAGTATATAACATCCAGCCCCTCACCCCCGGCATATACCATCTGATACCATTACCGTGGGTGTAAAACATCCAGCCCCACTGCTCTGATTGTATAACATCTGCCCCTGGTATTTATCATCCGGACCCTCGCCCCCAGTGTATAATATCCAAGCTTGGACTGGCCCATTGGAGAGCAGGATAATTCCCAGGTAGGCCCCTGTAAAGGAGTGGTAATAAGCAGTGCTAATACACTTGATTTAATATTTACAGATAAATTAATCATCAATCAGCAATAGCGGGCCCTTAGATTCTATATAACTGGTGGGCCCTTGCCAGCCCAGTCCGACACTGATAACATCTGATACCATTTCCCTCTGTGTATAACATCCAGCCCCAATGCTCTCATTGTATAACATCTGGCTCCATTGCCCCCCATACTTATTATCCTTACTGTGGCCCCATGTGTATAACATCCTCCTCTTGCCTCGAGCATGTAACATCTGGCACAATTGTCCCCAGTGGATAACATCTGGCCCCATTTCCCCCAGTGTATAACATGCAGCCCCATTGCACCTGATGTATAACATCCAGTTCCTCACCCCCTGGCGTGTATAACATCCAGCCTCATTGCCTTCGATGTATAACCTGTGAGTGATATTATTGAGAAGTGGAAGGAACCGCAGCAACTCAGCCACAGAGTGGAGACCACATAACGTCAGAGAGCGGGGTCACCAAGTGCTGAGGATCAGAGGACAGAAAAGTCACCAACACTCTGCTGACTCCATAACTGCAATGTCCAGACCTCCTCTGGTATAACATCAGCCAAAATACTGAACCCCCACCAGGAGCTTCATGGCCGCGCAGCTTCATGCAGCCATACATCACCAAGAACAATGCCGAGGGTCGGATGGAGTGGTGTAAAGCTTCCACCACTAGACTCTGGAGGAAACGTGGTCTGTGCTATGACGGATCACACTTCTCTATCTGGCATATAATGGAGAGTAGCAGGTCAATAATATATATCATAATAATTATGCTGGAGCAGGGGCAGAGAGAACTTTTCCTGCAGTGATCACACTGAGAAATGTTACCTCAATTAAGAAAAATGTCTTTGCATTTGGTTGAAAAAACACTGCATACACTACAACTTAGGGGATGTTTTCTGTGTCTTGAAGACCGCTAGACTAGAAATGGTCTCAACATCAGGGGTTGTCTCAACATCAATAAAAGTCAAAACAAACAACTTTGCAATTTTAATCTTATAAAAAATCCTCTCTGTTTCGAACAAATGACTGATTTTTAATTTTATTGTTTAATGCTCATTGCCTAAGTTATCGGCCACCCCTGCAGTCTATCAGCATGGCTGAGCATTCCCTTCTCAATAATGCTTTGTAAGTGACGCGCCCCCTGGGCCGTGGGGTACCCGGTACCGGGCCGGTAAATGCTGGGGGATGATGTCACAGTGGCGGTGACCCGGTCCGTGACCCAGGGCGGTCATTCAATAGGGAATTATTTACAGGGGAACTATGTACAATGTTCGTGACGCCACCTGTGGTATGCAGCTAAGGGAGCTGCCGCTGTGGAGCAGGTCCTCTGGAGAAGTGTAGATGTAATAGGTTGTGCTGGGCGTTGTAGTGCAGGGTTTGATGGCACAGCAATAATCACAGAGGCAATGAAGTGCAGTCCTCTGGGTCTTTACTCACGGTTGTTGCAGTCCAAGTTACAGGTACCACAGTAACTTCCCTCATCGTGCTGCGCTTACTCAGGGAGGGGTTCAGTCCACCCTCAGATATCTCCGGAGTACTTAGCAGGACCCCCTTCTGCGTCCTTTCTCTGGCCGTCTCCCTGCACCTCATACCAGGTGTACCAATCCAGTACCTGTGGGCCTTGTCGGGCGACGTCTGTTCCGTCCCCTGGCTCCTCTATAGCTACAGTGGTGGCCAAAAGTATTGGCACCCCTGCAATTCTGTCAGATAATACTCAGTTTCTTCCTGAAAATGATTGCAATCACAAATTCTTTGGTATTATCTTCATTTAATTTGCTTGCAAGGAAAAAACACAAAAGAGAATGAAATCATTGATCATTTCACGCAAAACTCCAAAAATGGGCCAGACAAAAGTATTGGCACCCTCAGCCTAATACTTGGTTGCACAACCTTTAGCCAAAATAACTGCGAACAACCGCTTCCGGTAACCATCAATGAGTTTCTTACAATGCTCTGCTGGAATTGTAGACCATTCTTCTTTGGCAAACTGCTCCAGGTCCCTGATATTTGAAGGGTGCCTTCTCCAAACTGCCATTTTGAGATCTCTCCACAGGTGTTCTATGGGATTCAGGTCTGGACTCATTGCTGGCCACCTTAGAAGTCTCCAGTGCTTTCTCTCAAACCATTTTATAGTGCTTTTGGAAATGTGTTTTGGGTCATTGTCCTGCTGGAAGACTCATGACCTCTGAGGGAGACCCAGCTTTCTCACGCTGGGCCCTACATTATGCTGCAAAATTTGTTGGTAGTCTTCAGACTTTATAATGCCATGCACACGGTCAAGCAGTCCAGTGCTAGAGGCAGCAAAGCAACCCCAAAACATCAGGGAACCTCCGCCATGTTTGACTGTAGGGACCGTCTTCTTTTTTTTGAATGCCTCTTTTTTTTTCCTGTACAATCTATGTTGATGCTTTTTGCCAAAAAGCTCTACTTTTGTCTCATCTGACCAGAGAACATTCTTCCAAAACGTTTTAGGCTTTCTCAGGTAAGTTTTGGCAAACTCCAGCCTGGCTTTTTTATGTCTCAGGGTAAGAAGTGGGGTCTTCCTGGGTATCCTACCATACAGTCCCTTTTCATTCAGACGCCGACGGATAGTATGGGTTGACACTGTTGTATCCTCGGACTGCAGGACAGCTTGAACTTGTTTGGATGCTAGTCGAGGTTCTTTATCCACCATCCGCACAATCTTGCGTTCTTGATGACACTGCGCACGGAAGACACAGGAACATTCAGGTCTTTAGAGATGGATTATTAAGCCTTGAGATTGCTAATGCTTCCTCACAATTTGGTTTCTCAAGTCCTCAGACAGTTCTTTGGTCTTCTTTCTTTTCTCCATGCTCAATGTGGTACACACAAGGACACAGGACAGAGGTTGAGTCAACTTTAATCCATGTTAACTGGCTGCAAGTGTGATTTAGTTATTGCCAACACCTGTTAGGTGCCACAGGTAAGTTACAGGTGCTGTTAATTACACGAATTAGAGAAGCATCACATGATTTTTCAAACAGTGCCAATACTTTTGTCCATCCCCTTTTTTAGGTTTGGTATGGAATTGTATCCAATTTGGCTTTAGGACAATTCTTTTTGTGTTTTTTCATTGAAGACAAATTGAATGAAGATAATAATACCAAAGAATTTGTGATTGCAATCATTTTCAGGAAGAAACTGAGTATTATCTGACAGAATTGCAGGGGTGCCAATACTTTTGGCCACCACTGTACCTTCTTGGTGAGACTGATTTGGACTGTTGGCTGCAGGACTTGAAATACTGCAACCTCCGGTTTCTAGTTGAGACATAAAGTGCTATGCTAGTTGAGGGACCGGTCCCCTTTGTGTGGCCTGACCCCTCCTGGTAGATTCGGGCGTACGGGTGGCCTATCGCATTGCCCGTACCCCTGGGCTCCCTTCTTCCATTCCTGGAGCCTTTCCTCTCCCTCTCCTCTTTCTTCAGTCCTGGGCCTCTCCTCAGGCCCTCTGCCTGAGCAGAGCTCCTGCAGAGCCCTGCTCCACTCCTATCGCTGTAGACTGTTCTCTCTCTCTCCTCAGACTGGCTGGCTGGCTTGTCTTTCTAAGATGGCTTCCCTTTTTATACCTTCCTCTCATGTTCTCCCCTAAGCTACTTTCTCCACCCACACCCACTACATCGTTCCTGCCCCCCCAGCTAGGGACCCGGGACTGTGCTCTCCCTTAGGAGCAATCTTGCCCTACACCCACTGCGGGTATGTGTTGGATGCAGGTGTTAGGGTCCTGAGCTGTACTCCTTCCTTACCTGAGAGTGAGATACCACACCTCTGGGTGAGATGTAGTACCTCTGTGGCGACCGAACCTTCAGGGGCGCCACACACCCCCCTGATAAAACGTCCGCGGGCTGGAACAGAGTTAAAACAGGGTATATTACAGACATGCAAATTTTTAGATGCATCACATATAAGATCATAAACACAACATCTTTTCTTCCCTTTATGGGAGGCACTTTTTCTTGAACGTTACTGGTTACGTTTTTATCAAAACATTATGAGACTTTTTAAATAACATTTTTCTTCACTTATAAAACATTTTTCATATTAAACATTCTTCAACAGGTTACAGCACAGTCTGTAACTGGGTGTGCATTTTCTTTATTAAGGTGCAAACCAGCAACCATGAGCATAAGGAACCCATCCAAAAACCCTCAACGTAGGCCCTGGGCTTGGCTGCAGGGCTTGGATGATCCAGGTGTTGGACCACCTCTTCGGCCATGCCAAACGGGTTTTTGTTCTGAGGTCATTTGTTGTTACATAAAACCAATAAAGGGCACTTTAAGAAGTGCAATTATACTGTATACAATGGAAAGTTTTTTAGGGAGATCACCATCCTCTACCCCAATGTCTCTATACCCTTACCGGATAATCAAATAAACACACACATAAATCTGTCAAACTTGCATTATCTCTGCCATACCTTTCCAGGGAACTATATACAAGCAGCTTTTAGAGCAAACAGTTCAGCAGTGAGGTTCCCTCCGGGGAGGAAATTCCTGATTTTTGCAGGCTGACCCAGCTGGGTCTTCAGCCTGGGGCTGCGGGGGCAGGTCTCCTTTCTTTACCACGTGGTATACTTGCAGGGCATACCAGCCGCGCTCGCCCTTCTGATGGATAAATGTGGATAGAGGTTTCGGCCGGGATGCCCCTGTTGGAGGTGGGGTTCCACATCCCGCCGGTTCACAAACACATCTCTGTCGGTGTGTGGTTCCCTCACAAAGCCCCACCCCGCGTTTAGGTCGAACTTAACGACGATCCCCTCCAGAAGGGGACTAGGGGTGGTAGCTCTGGCTTGGCGGGCCTGAGTTCTGGCCGCCATGTTCCGGGCCTCCATCTTTTCCCACCGCACCTGTCGATCATGACGTTCCCGCTCCAGCTGCAGGAGCTCCCTCCTGCAGTGCTCTTCCCTCCGGGGGCCTGGGCCTACGTTTCCCATGGGAACCCCATGAGGTCTCCTCCCCGGTTATCCCACCGGAACTCTTCTCCTCCTGGGCAGGTAACTGGGGGTGAAGGCACAGGTGCGAGCGGGGGTCCTTGCTGGTCCTCATATCTGGCGGACCAGGCATAGCCAGTGTCTCCGTAGATCCACTCAGGCATGGGGGCAGGTGGCTCCGGTAGGGGGCCCAGGAGCAGGTCGGAGGAGAAAGCTTACGGGTATGGGGTTTCCGCCAGGGGTTTGGGAGCCAGTCTGCATAGCAGGTGCCCAGGACGGGAGATTCCGCCGGAAGACCAGGCAGCGGATCGGCAGAGCAGGCGCCCGGTGTTGGAGGTTCCGCCGGGGAGCCCAGGGGCAGGTCGGTGGAGCAGGCGCCCGGGATTGGAGGTTCCGCCGGGGAGCCCATGAGCAGGGTTGCACTCTCAGCGCCCGGGACAGGGAGTCTCTCCTTACCTGCTCCCGCGGCCGCGCTTGTGCCGTCCTCTGCCTCCTGGCTCTGTTCAGGTTCCTCCGGGGCTAGGGTGCTGCTGGTGGAGTGCAGCGCTGGTTGCTGCCAGATCATCAGCTTCTCTAGCAGCTCCTTTCTCCAGCCGGCGATGGTGTCCTGCTGGGCCCTCTCCATTCTCCAGCCCAGCTCCTGGATTTCCGCCTGGAGGAATTCAGTATCCTCCAGGGATAGCTCTGCCATGGCCTACTCCAAGGTAAGAGGCCTTGCTGTCGGTTTCAGACCACGGATGGGAGCTGGCTCTTGACTCTCCATCTTGCCCTCCGGGTGCGGTCTGTCTAGACTCTTGGAGATCACACTCTGTCTCCCAGGTTTCTTCTCTCCTCTCCCCTTTCGGGGGCGGTTCCATGGCAACTTGTTGTCGGACACACTTTGGGGCGGCCCCCCAGCTTGACAGACACATCCACATACATGGTCACTGTTGCTCGGGGCGGGCCTCGCTTTTGGCGCCATTCTGGAACCCGGCCCACGATTGGAGGCGGTTTCTTGTTGTCTTTTGGCTTGCACATAATGGCGCCCATTCTTCTGGGGCGGGCGCCACATTCAGTAGAAAACACAGTCTTTAGGCGCACAATACCCTGTGATAACGGGTGGGCTCATATCCTGTTCGTGACGCCAAGCATGACGCGCCCCCTGGGCAGTGGGGTACCCGGTGCCAGGCCGGTAAATGCTGGGGGGTGATGTCACAGAGGCAGTGACCTGGTCCGTGACTCAGGGCGGTCATTCAATAGGGAATTATTTACAGGGGAATTATGTACAATGTTTGTGACGCCACCTGTGGTATGCAGCTAAGGGAGCCACCGCTGTGGAGCAGGTCCTCTGGAGCTGATGTTACTGCAGCAGGGATGATATGGCTCTCCACAGGTAGAACTTAGCTCCAGGGCAGTGTAGATGTAATAGGTTGTGCTGGGCATTGTAGTGCAGGGTTTGATGGCGCAGAAATAATCACAGAGGCAATGAAAAGCAGTCCTCAGGGTCTTTACTCACGGTTGTTGCAGTCCAAGTTACAGGTACCACAGTAACTTCCCTCGTCGTGCTGTGCTTACTCAGGGAGGTGTTCAGTCCACCCTCAGGTATCTCCGGAGTACTTAGCAGGACCCACTTCTGTGTCCTTTCTCTGGCCGTCTCCGTGCACCTCATACCAAGTGTCCCAATCCAGTACCTGCGGGCCTTGTCGGGTGACGTCTGTTCCATCCCCTGGGTCCTCTATAGCTACCTTCTTGGTGAGACTGATATGAACTGTTGGCTGTAGGACCTGAAATACTGCAGCCTCCGGTTTCTAGTTGAGACATAAAGTGCTCTGCTAGTTGAAGAACCGGTCCCCTTTGTATGGCCTGACCCCTCCACCTCCTGGTAGATTCGGGAGTACGGGTGGCCTCTCGCACTGCCCGTACCCCTGGGGTCCCTTCTTCCATTCCTGGAGCCTTTCCTGCTCCCTCTGCTCTTTCTTCAGTCCTGGGCCTCTCCTCGGGCCCTCTGCCTGAGCAGAGCTCCTGCAGAGCCCTGCTCCATTCCTCTCACTGTAGACTGTTCTCTCTCTCTCCTCAGACTGACTGGCTGGCTTGTCTTTCTAAGATGGCTTCCTTTTTTATACCTTCCTCTCATGTGCTCCCCTAAGCTACTTCATCCACCCACACCCACTACATAGTCCCCAGCTAGGGACCCGGGACTGTGCTCTCCCTTAGGAGCAATCTCGCCCTAACCCCACTGCGGGTATGTGTTGGATGCAGGTGTTAGGGTCCTGAGCTGTACTCCTTCCTTACCTGAGAGTGAGATACCACACCTCTGGGTGAGATGCAGTACCTCTGAGGCGACCGAACCCTCAGGGGCGCCACATAAGCATTGATCTAAAGTTTGCTGAAGCGTGCAATCCAGCCAGCTTTAGCATCCCAACGCTCCTCCAATGCCGTTTGTAGCATAGGAGAGTGCACAGTTCAGACCACCAGAATGGAGCGCTTCACCCAAGCACACAGGAAGTCAGGAGACGGGAGTGTTGCACTCCCAAAGATGTAACATGAGAACAACTCTTCAAAGGGGAAAACCCCGGGATCCGACTGCTGAAGTTTGTTTTAAAAAAAATAAACTGTTCTTTACTCATCCTCCCTGGGTCCAACACTGAATCTCTCATGCTGCCCCTAGTTTCTGTTATTGTCTGCAGCGCTGATGTCACGTTAGCAAAGCTCACTGATTGCCTGCAGCGCTGTTGACATTAACAGGCCCTGGGAGCAGAGGACACTCAGAGCTGGACCGGGAGAAGGTGATTAAAGGATAGTTTATTTTGTACTATCGCACCAACAAAAAGCCTCCATAAAATAGCCGGTGTCACACGACATCAAAAGTTATAGAATTTTTGCATAGATCAATATAAAAGAGTGAAAGTTAAAGGGGCATATAGAGCGTCGGGACTCTTCAGTTCAATAAAGAGGCCTAAAAATCCCTCTACACCATAAGAAGATTCACCTGGCCTGTGGAACATCCTGTTATAAATTTTGCAATTAAGCCTTTTAAAAATGGAGTTATAATCATACAGATCAAATACTGGGGGCATTGGATCACTGCTTTCACCATTTGCTGTGAAAAGGTAATTGAAGCAGGTTATCTGATGAAGAGCAGACATGGAGCGTGTATATGGAGTAATTAACAAGTGGCTGACCGTTGTTGGAAGGCAAACTGTAACTGTGTACATATTCATTACTAAAGGTGCTAATCAATGCATGGTGAGCATACCTGCCCTAAGGTAGATGGTATGGATCCATATCAGAGACCTCAAATGGCAATGGAAGTACAATATTTTCCATGCCATATCTAAAAAATCCGAGTTTGACACAATCCATGGATATATCTATGATTAGGAAACATATTGGCATCTGTGGGTAAAATCGCAAAAGTGTTGGTAGCCACAGAAGCGCAATATCTTCCTGAATTATTAATATATCATATTAATGTATGGAATGTATGAAGGATGGTCATTTCTCTATGAGGCTCCTGGGGTAAAATATGACCACAGCATAAATTAGGCCTAAAACTGGATTAGAGTTTAATCTAATCAGTCTTCCCCCTTTTACCTCAGCTGAGAAATGAGTGGGGGTCTGGTAGACCCCTTATAACATCTCATCTACCGAATATCAGTGTCAGACCCCAGGAGAAGCAACGAGTATTCCAGATTAGTCTATATTTCTTGCGGAATTTTCCTCCACCAGAAGCTCTCACAGATCGAATTCGTAAGAAGTATTTGTATTTTATCCCTTTTATTTTATACTGTTTTGCTTCCATGTCTATGTCTTTTAGTGATTTCACCTTTTGTAAAAAATGTTCAGCACTATACTCTTTTTGTATATTAAATCAAAAGTTGTGTAAATTTGTCCCTCGTTGCTCTAACGCACCCATGATCTCGATCAGAGATAAAATAGATTGGTGGTGTTACCTTGAAGCCAGAGTGCAAGTAGTGAACCATTCAGGAGCTTACGAAAGCTGGGTGTGCATGTGTACCAGTGTGTTGCCAATGTAGTCATCTCAGTGGCAGCGTAAAGTGTGGCGTGGATATGGGGATCATCTGTAGGGTATGTTTACCTCATTGCTGGCCTATTGCGATACGTGAGTGGACAAGTGAGTGGAAAGCGAAGTCCCCCATTATGGTCAAATTGTAGGCAAATGTGTCACGAGTGGTGTTTGTGACAAATTGGTAGCAGCGGTAGTGGTGTTCTTGACAAAGCCCTACAGTCTCTACTTAATGTAGGACTGTGGCCCAGATAATGTTATTTACTAGCCCATATATCCAATATATTGCATCATCTATACATAAAAATAATACAAACACATAAAAATAAATACAACTGTCAGAGCATGGTGAGGTGTCACGGATCTGCGGATGTATTCCTAGTGCCATTATCTTCCGCATCGTACTGGAAATTATTATTTATACCATTCAAGATTTCCCAGAAGGTAGCAAGTGCTAATGGTTTAGCATACAATGAGCGCGAATGGAAACTGGAGGATCTATATATAGTAATAGGAACTGGGGAGGAGAGGGAAGAACAATGGCTCCATTCATAGAATACACGAGGACGATTAGGGAACTACTAATAATGAGACTCTTGTAGTCATCTGAAGATATCTGACAAGTGAACAGGATGTGGCATTATTAATATAAGGGGCAGGTGCTAGAGGAGGCACTTCCATCTTCAGGCAAAAAATACAAACTGGGATTCATGCAAAGACTAAACCAGTCTAAATCCAGAGAGTTGGTCAGGACTGTGGCCCCGTAAGCTCCTCTACAGTTCATTTCCCAGTAAGCCACTAAATCAGGACAGAATGTTGCCAAACTTGTCAACCCAATCTCATGGCAAGCCATGAAGGCTAATTCTTTGCTCCATAGTCTGACAACACTCAGAGGTATAACTTGGATTTTCTGAGACTCGATGCAAGATCTGTAACTGGATCTTCAGCTAAATATACCAGGTATTTTATTAAAAAGGCTTTGGGACACCTTAGACACCAGGGCCCAAAGCGTGACCTGTGTATCCGCCACAGTTATGCTTATGCTAACCCAATGATAAATTGTGACATCCATACTGGTGCCTGTCCCCTCTGTTTCAGTTTCTGTTATTCCACCATTGTTTTAGACTATGCTATGCTAGTTTTGTGTGATTCTGAGACCAATGGTATTATCTTGGCCAGGAGCTTGAGGGTCTACTTTTATCTTCTATTCCTGCTGTTAACCCTGAGTGAGGATGCTGGCTTTTTAGGATCCTATCTGCCTGTTCCTCTTTGCCAGTTATTAAGTTCAGTTAGATCTGGTCACATCCCTGTTCTATTGCTCCTGTAGTAATATTTTATTTATCCTGTTTTCTGACCTCGACTTGTATTTTCTTTCGATTTTATCTCAAACTTGACATCTACATAATAACACTATGTGATGACCTTTTGCAGCCAGCAGCCTACTCTGGGGTACCAACCCAGGGGTCCCTGTGTAAGTCCTGATCCATGTACAGGGGCTAAAGGTTGAAGGCCAGGGTAATTCCTTGAATTTGGTGGACGGAGTGTCTGGCACTGAATCTGTCCATGGAAGCCTTATTTACAGCTGCTAAGCTGCCGTTAAAAGAGCCATTTCGACTTAAATCTTATAAGGAGAACTCTTATCGGAATAGAGAAAGGGCCTAGCTGAGAACTTGTTCTCTTCTTCACAGACTCCATAGCAGTTATAATGGTTGTTATCTTCATATGTACAACCCTGAATTTAGACCAACACAATAATATAAAGGTAGACCTGAAAAGTTGGGGAGCACTATGAGGTTCAGAGTTATCAGTAGTGTCAGGGTGTGCTCAATACATATAGTTAGGGCCAGTTGGAGTTTATAGATCTTATTGTTTATTTTTGGTGGACACTTGGAATTTAAGGGTTAAAGTTAGTGTTATCCTTGATCCTAAACATAATAAGCCATGGATCTGGGGGTTTATACCATATATTTGCTGGGTTCATGTAGAAAGGAGTAAGAGAGGACTAATTACATTTTTAGTTAAAAGAAATGAATGGAAATGCCATAAATAGCAAGGCCATTTTGAAGGTCCCATGGAATAATGATTTTGTGTGTTAGGTGTTGGCCTTTTGCAGGATTTGAAATGGGCTCAGAGCCATCTGTGGATTTTGTGGTCTCCCATTCTGGTCCAGCCATGGCTGATGCTGCTCAGCATCATCATCAGTCCCAACACCTAGCTGGTGCACGATATGTACAAGGTGTCTCTTGGCTCTTTGTTACTAGCAACATGAAGCATAGGTTGCGGAGGGAGACAGGGCTGCTACAGCCTAAGTCCAGGATTCACTGCACTGAGCATGCCCGTGACATGGCGGACTGTGATTGGTAGTTTTGGAGTCAGCTGATCCGGTGACCTGGCACCGCATGATCGGTCGCGGGTGACGTCACCAATAGCGTGACGGTGGGCATGGCTTAATCTTTAAATAACCCGCCCACACACATGGCAGCGAGCTCTGATCATTGAGCAGTGATGGTGTTGTTGTGTGGACGCTTGGTCGTTTGGGCTCCACGTGTGCTTTAGCTTCTGTCAGGCAGGTTTAGCTGGGGATAGGCAGCCTTAGATGGAGGGAGGCAGGTAGCTTCGTCTGACAGATTGGCTCCGACAAATGGGTCGCTATACACCCCGAGCAGTCTACAGATGCCGTATTCCCGGCACCGCCTGTAAGCCACGTGGAGAGATACTCCTCAGTCCGGTAGCACGCCGGCTGGGAGCACGTATACGCCGGCGTGTATCACACACGCATCCTAGCGCCTGCTGTGTAGTCCCTATGCTGTAAACAGGGCTACAGATACATTATTTATCGCACATCTCTCATGCAGTTAACGAAGATATTGCGAATCCCTATTCCCGTTCCGGTGTGCAGTAACAAGGAAGGGATTGTTATTTCAGTTGGTTGTTTTACCTTCTTACCCGGAAGGTGTTCGGCCACAGTCCTCCAGGCTGCATCGCGGACCCCGGGTTCGGTTGCTTTCCATTATTTAATAAAGTTGTCTGCAACCGTCGCCTTAACAGGGTGGATCCATTTTTGAAAAGCCACCCAACATAAGTACTTGTGACATGCAGAAGTAGTGCTGTTGCTTCAAAAGCATCCAGCAACTAGAGGGGTTAATACGGCAACAGGGAGTGTTTTAGCAGAGCCCCAGGGGGATTGTGGTGAACTTGTTATTGTAGTCTGGCTGAAGCCGAAGAGAAAGGTGGTGTGTTATCTGGATCTGACAGAAGGCAACTGAACAGAATTCAGATCAGGAGAGAAACTAAACACAGGTCAGATAAACTCCCTGAACTAACAGTGCAGAGTATTATCGGGCAGGAAGATAAGGACTGCAATGAATTGTGTCACAAGGATCATCTCCCTTATCAAACCCTCCCCTCCTCCATCTCCATGCAGGATAAAGAATGCTGTCTACTATTGTGTCCTTGTGAAGGAAAAGCCTGTGGTTGTGTATGCATAGAAGTGTGCTGCTAAGAGATCTAATATATGCTGAATTATGCTACTGAAGAGACTGTAATACTGTGCCTTGTGAAGAAACTACTGTATTGTTACTGGAGCCGGTTGCTCAAGAAACTCAGACTGTACTGTAATGAAGATTGTTGCTGTATTATCCCTGAATTGCACTGGCCGTGCTTCAGAGTAAATTCCACTGTTAAACTGTTGAAAAAGACTCTTGTCAGATGTGTCTGGTCAGCAATTGAATTTATCGTGTGTGTGTGAGAGAAGCTGCAGCCTATGGTCGCCCTGATTAACGGTTCGCCCAGGATTCCAAAGAATTCATGAAACCCGTTTCGCCATATCTGAACCTAGCGGCATGCGTGTAACATACTTATACTAGCCAAGAGTCCCAAATTTGCCAGGACTGTCCTCAATCTTTAGGAACAACAGTGGCAAATTAGGGCATGTCCTCGGCCAAAAAGGGGCTGGAATAAAGTGAGCATTACTGCCTGGGTTCTGGGATGTAAGACGTTTTCTCTTTGTTAGTAAGTATGGAACTATCCAGGCTCTTGTAATGAGGTGGCCTTGGAGTCATGAAAATTGTCCTCAGATTAAATACTTCTTCTTAAATGAATTGACCACTACTTTTATATTGACAACTTGTTCTTAGGAGAGGTCATCAATATCAGATGTAACAGCTAATTTGTGGAAGTCCAGGGTGACTGACCCCCACCAATTCGATCCTAGGTGATTGATGTCAAAGTAGAGAACAACCCCCTAGATGTTTATAATCTGAAGACTGTTACGCCCAACGTTGGCGCAAGTGGATTTGTGCGGCTACCAGGTATTCACTGGAGCTCCTGATGGTAGAGACAGACTGGGCTGCAGGTATCTGCCAGGTACCACTCCTAGGCAGATCCCGGTACTGCAGCAGGTAACCCCAGCAGTCAGGTTGGCAGACACAGACTCGGGCTTAGACTACTAAGTTCAGGTTCATGGCAGAACAGTTATTGACATGGACACTAAGATGGGTACTTCAGAGATATGTTGTTGTTAGAACCCTCCTGTTAGTCTTTTTTCTATTTTGTTGGTCACATGACTTTCTGCCTATATATTCCAGCTCCGCCCTTCTGGCCTCGCGGGACTTCAGTGTTTCATTTACTCTTAAGCTAGCCAGGTGCCTTGTACCTAACTCTGTAGTTTGCTTGATCCTTGGACCACTAGTACTTTAGTACTTTTTGTTTGTTTGTCTTTGCTCTGCTACAATTTCTGCTAGGAGGTGTCCATCTATTTCCCAGTCCTTAGTTCTTGTAGGGACCCCTCCCTTAAATCTATAGGTCTGCGTTCAGACTAGCCGAGGACTTAGGCGGGTCTGTTCACAAGGAACAGGTCCCCCGCTGCATTGTAGGGAATCAGCTTAGTCCTATTGTAGGGACAGTTTTCCTTTCTTTCCTTAGTGCTTGTAGCAGTTCATAACAGTAAGTCCAGCCCAAAACTAAAATAAAACACTCTAAGGAAAGAAATCCAGGTATCAGCATGGTGTCGGTTCAGGACTTGGCTCATCGCCTATAGGGACTGTCTTTGGAGGTGGCCAAGCTCCAGCAACACGTGAGTAGCTATCCTGGAGCGCATTTTGTGGAACCGAAGGTAGGACTGCCAGATTTTTTTTATGGTAAACAGCAAGATTTTTTTTCCTTTTGTTTATTATATTTTCATTTAAGACCCAGATCCTCTGGGAATGAATCACAGCGCATTGGGTTTATAATGTCACTTTTGCGCAAAGAACCACAGGGATGGGCCTTTTCTCTCCAAACTAATGATCCGTGTTTTAGATCAGTGGAAGATTTTTTTCTGCTATGGGGTTGTTGTATGACGATCCTGATCGAGTCTCATCTGCTGAAACTGAATTAAGACGTTTGAAGCAGGGATCAGGTGATGTGGAAAATTATTGTACATACTTCAGAAGATGGTCGGCTGAAGTGGAATGGAATGACTTGGCATTAAAATGTCTGTTTCTTTCTGGTCTAGGTGAAAGGGTTAAGGATCTGCTGATTGCCTTCCCAACACCTGGAACCTTGCAGGAGGCAATGCAATTAGCTATACGTGTGGACAGGAGACTGCGTGCTAGGATTAATGAAGAGAAATCTACTGCAATGGCAGCTCCTAGTTTTCAGAGGGTCTGCTCGGAAGGTGGAGAACCGATGGAGATTGGGGCGATGTCACCCCATTCTCAGGAAAAAGACCGCAGGTTTGCTAAGGGATTATGTTTTTATTGCGGTAAATCTAACCACTTTATTAAGAACTGTGTGCTTCGTTTGAACAAATTAAAAAAAAAGGTCAGTTACGCCCGTATAGCTTGTTTAAACTCAAAGGGAGTATTTCTTTCTGGGAGCACCTCATTTCAGGAGGAGTTGATTGAATTTCGGGTATTTGTGGATTGTGGTTCTAAACTCAATGTGATTGATAAGGGATTTTTGGAAAAATTTAAATTAGAATCCAAACCTTTGTCATCTTCTATTTCTGTGGTTGCTGTTGATGGCTCTCCTTTGAAATGTATAACTCACAAGGTTTTTGAATTTCCCCTCACCATTAATGGTATTCACCAAGAGAATTTGGATTGGGCGGTATTAAATAATTTGCCTTCTCCAGTGGTTTTGGGGTTACCTTGGTTAAAATTGCACAATCCTGTACTGGACTGGTCTACCCATGAAATTAAGTCTTGGAGTCCTAAGTGTCATGATAAATGTTGTAACGGTCGCATTGCTGCTGTGGAAAAATGGGAATTACCTGTACCTATTCAGGATTTTTGGAAGGTTTTTTCTGAGGAGGAGTCGCAAGTTTTGCCTCCTCATAGGGACTATGATTGCACCATTGAGTTTGTCCCTGGAGCTACCCTTCCCAAGAGTCGCTTATTTAATCTGACTATCCCTGAGAGAAAGGCCTTGGAGGAATACATACAGACAAGCTTGGCCGCCGGTCACATTAGACCTTCTAAGTCTCCTGTGGCTGTTGGATTTTTTTTTGTAAAAAAAAAGGACGGCGGTTTACGTCCATGTCTGGACTTTCGCAAAATTAATAAAATTACCGTACGCAATTCCTACCCACTGCCATTAATTCCTGACTTGTTCAACCAGTTAGTGGGCGCCAAGTGGTTCTCTAAAATTGATATCCGGGGGGCATACAATTTGTTACGAATGAAGGAAGGTGATGAATGGAAAACTGCTTTTAACACTCCGGTGGGTCATTTTGAGAATCTGGTTATGCCTTTTGGTCTTACCAATGCACCAGCGTTTTTTCAGAACCTTATTAATGACATCCTAAGACCGTTGATCGGTAAGAATGTGGTGGTGTATTTGGATGACAGTTTGATTTATTCGCCGGATCTGGAGTCTCATTGGCAGAGCATACGTGGGGTATTGGAGTTGTTAAGTGACAATTCACTTTTTGCTAAGCTGGAGAAATGTGAGTTCGCTGTGCAGAGAATTAGTTTTTTGGGCTACATTATCTCCAGCGAGGGCTTTGAGATAGACCCGGTGAAGGTTCAGGCGGTGCAGGAATGGCCTAGGCCTATTGGTTTGAAATCGATACAGAGATTTTTGGGTTTCGCCAATTATTACAGAAAATTCATTAAGAATTTTTCTATAATTGTTAAGCCGCTGACCGATCTCAAAAGGAAAGGTGCGAATACGGTTCAGTGGACTACGGAGGCCATTGAAGCTTTTGTGTTTCTCAAGGAGAGGTTCAGTTCTGCCCCCATCCTTATGCAGCCTGATGAGACCAAGCCTTTTTGGTCGAGGTTGATGCTTCTTCGGTGGGGGTCGGTGCTGTTTTGTCTCAGGAAAACAAGGATGAAGTACATCCCTGTGCTTTTTTAAAAAAAAAAAATTCTGAGACCGAACTTAATTACGATGTTGGTAATCGGGAATTGCTGGCTATTAAACTCGCATTTGAACATTGGCGTCATTTCTTGGAAGGTGCTAAATTTCCCATTCAGGTTTTCACTGATCATAAGAATCTGATCTATCTTGATGCTGCCAAGCGCTTGAATGCCCGTCAGGCTAGGTGGGCACTTTTTTTTCCGTGGTTTAATTTTTCTGTTACTTACATCCCGGATACCAAGAATGTAAAAGCTGATGCTTTATCTCGCAGCTTTTCTCCCATGGTTGGTACCGAGGAGGAGGAGAGCATTTTACAGGAAGGTGTTGTGATAGCAGCATTGGACTCCGTTTTGGAAGATGGGATTCTGAAAGCCCAGGAGGATGCCCCATCTAACACTCCCCATGGGAGGTTGTTTGTGCCTAGGAACTTTAGGAGAGATTTGTTTGTGGAGTGTCATGAGTCTCGGTTGGCAGGTCATCCAGGAATTTCTGAGACTAAGAGACTTGTAGGTCGCAGTTTTTTGTGGCCTGGGTGGCAGAAGGAAGTCATTAAGTGGGTGCGTCAATGTACTGTGTGTGCTAGATCTAAGTCTTCACATGCTCCTTCTGCGGGGTTGCTTTGCCCTCTGGAGGTTCCTAGTGCACCTTGGACGCATCTTGCTATGGATTTTATTACTGACCTACCTGCCTCTGAGGGTTTCACTGTCATCTGGGTGGTCGTGGACCGTTTTAGCAAGATGTGTCACTTGGTTCCTTTCATCAAACTGCCCTGCGCTAAGACACTCGCCAAAGCTTTCGTTAAGGAAATTCTCAGACTCCATGGCGTTCCTACCAACATTGTTTCTGATAGGGGACCTCAGTTCATGGCTCGTTTTTGGCGTGCCTTTGGTGACAGGTTGGGAGTTCATTTGTCATTTTCATCTGGATATCATCCTGAGTCTAATGGACAGACAGAAAGAAAGAACCAGGATGTTGAACAGTTTTTGCGTTGTTTTGTGGCAGACAATCAAGAGGGGTGCTCTGAGTTTCTGCCACTTGCTGAATTTGCTATTAACAACCATACATCCTCTTCTGCTGGGTGTTCTCCTTTTTTTTGTTGTACTGGGAGACATCCGTCGTTCGGGTCATTCTCCAAATTGGTATCGGCTGTGCCGGAGGAGGAGAATTTTTCCGGTGATTTGGAGAGAGTTTGGACTGATGTACTGTACGTTGTAACCTTCAAGAGGCTAACAAAAAATCTAAGAGGTACTTTGACAGGAAACGTCAAGAGGTTTGGTTTACGGTTGGTGACATGGTTTGGTTGTCCTCTAAGAATCTGCGGTTGAGGATTCCTTCTATGAAATTGGGCCCGAAATTTGCAGGGCCGTTTAAGGTACTTCAAGTAGTTAACCAATCTGCTGTTAGGTTGAAGGTTCCTACCTCCTGGAAGATTAATCCGGTGTTTCATGTTTCCTTATTGAAAAAAGCTGATGTTTCGGATAGGGACGCCACTGTCTCTGTTCCTCCGGTGGTGGAAGATGGTGAATATGAAATTTCTCGCATTCTTAATTCTAGATGGCATAGAGGGAGATTGCAGTATCTCGTCGCTTGGAAAGGTTTCGGTCCCGAGGATAACTCCTGGGTAAAGGCGGATGATGTCTCTGCTCCTAGACTTGTCGGAGCGTTTCACAGGAGGTTTCCTGATAGACCTGGGCCTGGAGGATCCGGAGTATCCTCATAGAAGAGGGGGTACTGTTAGAACCCTCCTGTTAGTCTTTTTTCTATTTTGTTGGTCACATGACTTTCTGTCTATATAATCCAGCTCCGCCCTTCTGGCCTTGCTGGACTTCAGTGTTTCATTTACTCTTAAGCTAGCCAGGTGCCTTGTACCTAACTCTGTAGTTTGCTTGATCCTTGGACCACTAGTACTTTAGTACTTTTTGTTTGTTTGTCTTTGCTCTGCTACAATTTCTGCTAGGAGGTGTCCATCTATTTCCCAGTCCTTAGTTCTTGTAGGGACCCCTCCCTTATATCTATAGGTCGGCGTTCAGACTAGCCGAGGACTTAGGCGGGTCTGTTCACAAGGAACAGGTCCCCCGCTGCATCGTAGGGAATCAGCTTAGTCCTATTGTAGGGACAGTTTTCCTTTCTTTCCTTAGTGCTTGTAGCAGTTCATAACAGTTGTAGCAGTCCGGATACACTGGATACTTGAAAAGAGAAACGTTCAGACTCTCAGGTCTCGTATACTGATTCTCGGGATGGCTGCACACAAACCGGGGGGATCATGTACAGGTACTGGCCGCACTGGAACAGGGGACTTCGGATACAAGACTGGCCACACCAGGACCAGGGGACAAAATTCAGCCACTGGTTGTGCCAGGACCTTGGGGCTTCGGGAACAGGACTCGCCACACCAGGACCAGGGGACAATGTTCGGACACGGGCCGTATCGGGACCAGGAGACTTAAGGAACAGGACTGGCCGCACCAGGACGAGAGGACAATGATCAGGCACTGGCTGCATCAGGACTAGGGGACTTCGGAAACAGGACTGGCCATACCAAGACAAGGGAACAATGTTCAGGCACTGGCCGCACACGGACCAGGGATTTGGGTTCAGGACCTGGCCACACCGGGACCAGGGATTCGAGTTCGGGACAATGGCCGCACCGGGACCAGGGATACGGATTAAGTGCACTGGCCACACCGGGACGACGGGACCTCAGAACTGCACTGGTAGAAAACCATACTACCTGATGACTAAACTCGTTGCTTGGTGACTCCCTAAGGGGTAAGGAGTCTTAGGGAGCAGGGAGCAGCGATTGGACTCTCTGCATAGAAGTTGAAGGGTGACACCTCTTCACAGACTTCCAAGACTTCTCTTCAAGACCACAACTTCTTCTGTCTACTAGAAGAAAAGTGACACGTCTCACCATCTTCATGACTAGGATGCTTTTCTCAATCAAGTCATCCACAGCATAGGACAAAGAGGGCATGCTACCTGAAGCAGGGCATTAGGAAGTCTCTGTCCATTCATTGAGATCAGCTACCTCTTCAGAGGATTGAAGGACCAACTGGAGTTCCTCCGCCCTGTTGGTGGATTGCAGAGACTTGGAAGATGCCAGCACCTTGACGTTCTCTTTATCAGACCTACTAGAGACTGAAGATACCTGCTTTGGACCCATCTTCAGCCTGGTCTCCAAGACGACACATCCAGGAGGTGGGGAGGTTCCTGGGGGAAGATTATTGGTTCAATCGTCAGGACTGTGTGGAAACATCGCCTCCACTTCCCTTCCTTCGGAGTCACCAGCACACAGCGAGTCGACGACTAGCAGACCTGATGGAGAAAAAGGCGACAGTGCTGACTGACCAGGACGTATGGGGACCAGACACCTCTTGTGACTCGGCTGTCCCTAACGAAATACCACGCTGGGACTCCAGACCAGAACGGGCACTAGAGATGTCGGCTCTGGACGACCTATGGGCATACCAGGCAGCACGTGGAAGGCGATCTTCTCTATGTATAATGCTCCAATCTAGAGCTCAAGTTGTTCAGACATGACTTGACTGTTTCGGAGTAGGGCTCATCCTTCACTTGATAACACCCTCTCCGGATTCTGGAGATGTTGGATGGGAATCAGACACCGACTCTTCATGGCTTGCAGCACAAACTTTCCAGCCAAACCAAAGCGCCCACTTGCCACTGATACAGTCACAGTCATCTGTGGAGAGGGAATACTCCCGTCAATGGCAGCCTCTCCCACTGGCCCAAGGTTTTAGAGTTTTTTAAACTTCACTGGACAAAGACCGTCAGGATATTCCACACAACCACAGAGATACTGCAATCTCATCTCACAACAGTGTGCCGTCTTCTGCTCAGCCTGCCAAACATGGTCGACCTTTATGGATTCTGCACAGGTATCTGGCTCAACAGGCTGGGGAATGGGTGGTCTTTGAAAGGACAGGGCCAGATGTGATGGCTTCCTCACACGCGTCACCTGTCTGGTCTGCTTCTGGAAGTTGGGAAGGGAAGTTTTTGCAGAATATTATGGGTTCAGCCTGCAGTTATGAGATGATAAGAGACCCTTTTTCCCATAGGGGGTTGAGCCATGCCAGGATGTCTCCTGCAAGGTAGGACATCAGGAATCCCACCTTGGCCGATCGGAGGAAAACTGCTGACCAAAAACTTCATAGTGCCGCATGCACTGCTCTAGGAACCCATGGCACTGCTTCAGATCCCCATAGTACCAAGGCAGATCATACAGGACAGGTGCCTCTCCATAGACATAAATTTCGGGTTGCATAAGTACAGCCGTAGGTACTGCAACTCCAGAGGCATAAGTTTTGGGTTGCATAAGTACAGTCATAGGAACTGCAACTTGGTACTGCAACTGATGTCAGGGCTTGCAGATGGTACAAAACTTATTCCTGGCTTTCTCACTGATAGGTCAGCTGATGACACATCTCCGAGCACAGAGAGGACTGGGGATAAGTGGAGCCTGTAGCCAAACTGTTACACTTAACAGGGTCGTAAGTGGATTTGTGGATACACTGTGCCACAAGGCCACATCTGCCTAGGTAGGGGCGTGGCTAAGAGACTACCAGGTGTTCATTGGAGCTCCTGATAATGAAGACAGACTGGACTGCTGGTAGCTGCCAGGTACCACTCCTAGACAGATTCCGGTGCTGCAGCAGCTGACCCCAGGGATCGGGTTGGCAGACACAGACTAATGTTCAGACTAATAGAATCAGGTTCACGGCAAAATGGTTACTGAAACCGAGAGTCAGATGGGTACTTTAGAGATAGGTTGTAGCAGTCCGGACACACGGGATATTTGGATAGGAAAAAAATCAGACTCTCAGGTCTCATATACTGATTCTGGGGATGGCCGCACATGGACCGGGGGGGATGATGTTCAGGTACTGGCCGCACTGGGACCAGGGGACTTTGAGAACAGGACTGGCCGCACCAGGATCAGGAGACAATGTTCAGGCACCGGATGAACCAGGACCAGGGGACTTTGGGAACAGGACTGGCTGCACCAGGAGCAGGGGACAATGTTCAGGCCTTGACCACACACGGACCAGGGATTCGAGTTCAGGACCTGGCCACACCGGGGCCAGGGATTCTGGATTAGGTCTCTGACTGCATCGGGACCAGAGATATGGGTTCAGGACCCTGGCTGCACGGGACCAAGGGACCTCACAACTGCACTGGTAGAACACCACACTACCTAATGACTAAACTCATTGCTTGGCGACTCCCTGAGGGGGGGCAGTCTTTCATACAAGATGCCTCTCAGCTATTAACTGGGAGCCATCTTGCAGGTGCACCATTATACTAAATGCCCCTCAGCTACAAGCTGAGGGCATTTACTATATTCGCACTACCCCTTCAAGAGCAGAAGAGCGCACGCGCACACTAGGCGTGCCGCTGGTATCTGCGGTACACCTTACAGCAGAGGGAAGAAAGCACACCGGGGACCATGCTGCGGGGCCGGGGCAGTGAGTAAGCCGGCCTCCCTGCATAGAGGGAGAATGGGACACCATGCAGGGGCGCCAGCCATAGACAGACAATCTTCTTTCCAAGGCCATTTCATTATGAGAATCCAGATAGTAGTGCCATACGTACCAACATGCCCATTCAGGGGCCGACATATCATTGGTGCAGGCTGTGCTGCCGCACAGGGGCCCAAATTGTAAGGGGGGACATTTCGACCTCCAAAGCAAGTGGAATTGTGCATTATGATGAGCAATTGAACTGCAAAGGGCCCATATTTTGCTCCTCTGTATTTGTTCGCCAGTGTGTCCATTGGTAAAAGAAGAGCTTTTAGGCCCCTCACACCTGTCACCTTAACCCCTACCTATTTTCAGCCATGTCTGAATTGTGCATGTTTATGTGTGAAACACAAAACAAATCACAAAATAACCATAGCTGCCAAAACGATTTTCAGATTTTATATAACAATAGAGTCATACTTAAGGGATAAGTCCTATTGGGAATTTTCACGTCGGCTGTTGCCCTTTAAATACATGGAAGGACATGACATAGGAGCAGTGGTGTGTATTTTTCGTCTGTCCACACTTAATTTATGGCTGATTTATTTTTTTAGTTACACCAGGGAGCCAACAACTTAGTTATGCCATTCACTGACACACGTCATCCTCTCTAGTTTCACATTATGAAGCACCAGATATTTCTTTCCTCTTCCAGGATATTCAAAGCAAACGTACTCAGTTCCCAGCGTTAGTCTGCAGGGGAGAAGAAAAGATAAAGATAAAGGAAATCATAAAATAAGACGTGAACTTAGCCTTATACAGAGTAACATTTGATATCCCAGTCACATCCATATTGTTCCTTCCACTATCTGTCTACAGATTCCTGCTGGACTTCCCTTTCCTCAAATCATGACACAGCGCATGTCACTGGCATCGCTAGCATTGTCACATGAGTGAACAAGTCACTGCCTCCCACAAAATCAACACACTTTTATTCTGAAACCTTTTGCTGCATGCCTTGGTCTTGTTGTAACAGTGCCTTGTCCAATTCAAATCTTCTTCAATAACTAAACCACATGAGTCATCAGGTCAGTTTCCCAAAAAAATCAACACACACCTCTTCTGCTGGCTCAATGTTGTCAATTGACATCTATATCATAGCATGTTGCACACTGAAATCTTCTTGTTTTGCGAAGCTTTGATTGTGACTGTCTCCTACAATATCAATACGCTCTTAAAATGCTTTGCCTTGCTCTTTCTATTGCATCTCATTCTGACTTCATTCTCCCTTTCATGTTATAACACTGCCTTTTTTTATCCAATAAAACCTTGCATCAATAATCAAACCACATGAGAGATAAGGTCAGTTTCCCAACAAAATCAACACACTCCTCTTCAGCTGCAATTTTAAAATATGACTGGCTACAGTGTGCTCTATGCAATGACTCTTCATTTCTTGACAACATTGACGTATTACACACTAGTTTTTATTATTTACAGTATCCTCCCACACATCGATCACAACCTAATCATTATATGGTAAAAATAAGAAAGTCATATCCCGAAGAAGACACCGCAAATATTAACTCTTCACACTTGTGAATCCAAGAGGTGCTTGAGTCACAGTCACTTAAGAGGATATGTAGGAAGTGAAGCTGCCGCTCTGTAATAATAGAGAGTATTGTATTTTTTATTAATATTTTATCTATACCTTATCTATAAAATAGCTTCTAATTAATTTCTAGTATTTTCTAGAACATACGGGCGCTGCCATTTATTTCTCTTACGGAAGACGTTATAATAAAGCTACCATTTCGATGACTCGGAGGTGAAATTCATAACACTCAGAGGAAGCTTTATATAAAATATGACCATGACCCCAATGTAATAGATTTTACCTTCCAAATTAGGGAAGAAACCGATGGACTATTTCTATTTTTACCAGGGTTATAGGCATTTATCCAGTGATCCGTTCTCTTTCCGTAGCCAAGGGCTTGTAAATAAGTCCATGTCTACGCCTAGAGTCCAGTGAGAAATTCCTGTAAGTCTTCACAGATCTTTATGAGGATTCTTCTTTAGAGTCCTATCTACAGAGAAGGATCCTTGTAACATGCAAAGGGTTGAGGACGAACTGATTCAGCTCTGAATAAAAATATAAGAATTAATTAATTGTGACCATGGGTCCTATAAACAAGTTGTCGTTCTTAATGGCCACCATCAACAATGTGTGGTGGACAAAATTTTGATGGGAAAAATAGTGATGTTATTTTGTAATATTACTTATGTCAAATCTGCCAATTTGAAACAGAGGCTTATGTAGAGAGAACGTAAAGTGAACATGTCAGTTTCCCAGACTAAATCATGGGCAAGGATGTTTGGAAATTTAGGGAACACTCATAGTAATGAATAGAGAGAACTGTGCATAGGGTGCCCAATGAGGAACTTTATTCTCCAGATAGATTCAGAGATTCCAGGCTCCATTTTTGGAATATTCTATGGTGATTCATGTATTTTCTGGTTTCGGAAGGAAAATCCTGTGGGGAAACCATACGTCCCAGAGAAAGGACATCGTGTAGTTGGTGAATGGCACAGCACAGCAACTAGAGTAGCAGTGGTAGTAACAGAGAGTCTTTTGAGAGGGACAAGAAGCTGCAGACTGGAGACCGTGACTGGGATAGCCTCCTGGTCCACAATCGCAAAGTGATTCCTCTATTTTTCCCTGAAGAACAGAGGTTGGACAGAATCAGAGAAGAGCAATCAAACCAAGAAAAGTAAGCTACCACAGAAGGAGAATGCACCACTAAGAGGGCACCCGGTGTACCAAAGACACAACAGTAAAATTAAATAGACTGTACTGTTTGACCACACATTTTTTCCAGTATATTGCCATTCACCGTTCCAATAATCATGTTTACCCAGGCGAATGCAATGTTTTGAACTAAAAACAACCTAAAAAGTGATGTAGTAAGCCATAATAATGGACATTATTACAAAAAAAATCAATCTATCAGTTAGTAAGAAAGTCCTAGGTCGAGGTCACTTTAATTAACTTTTATTCACTCCACACTCCTAATTCCTTCCACACAAAGGCTGAAAATGTCCAGTCCATCATCTCTCGGGGCCTCAAGCACATGGCGTGCACCTCATGATTCCATTTAATAGCTTCCTGAATAAAATGAAAACTCCTGACTTCATAAAATATTTATAGTCCTTCATGTCAAGTGTTTCCTGGTCCCAATGTTGACCTTTTCCTCTTATTTTAGGACTAAAAGACTCGTTCTCCACTATTTGTATCCTCTCTGTAGAGGCTAATTAATTTTTACTTCTCTAGTAATGGAATATTTTTTGCAGGCTATGTATAATAACATTGTTCACTTGGTGGTATGGTAACTCAAGGTCGATGGTAACCAATCCATCAACCACCAATTTACTCCCAAAAAAGGCACAGGAGAAAAAAGTTGTTGCGTTCCCTAGGCTAGCACAACCATAGAACATCCTAATAATACAGCCAGAGAGTACCAAAAATAATACTGTCAAACAGTGCCAAAATGACATTGCCATAAATTTTCCAAGTAACTCATATTATGCCTTAAAAATAAGATGGGACATAGGATAATAACGTCATGCTAGCTATCAACTACTATAGTTATCCCCAAACTTTAGCTATCATTGGGGTGGAAATAGAAATAGGGATTTTTCTTAAATCAACCAAAATCCTGTAAATAATCTCAACCCTTTCACCCAACCCTTTAAGGATGAACTGTAAAGCCCCACTCTGCTAAATGTTTTTATTTGCCTGTTTGATAGGGATGATGTGCGTATGTGTAATGATGGTTCTATCATGGTCGCTGTTGTCTGCCGTTTTCAGCGGCGCTTCAGCGTTACATACACTTCTGACCTATGGAATCACACAGAAGTTGCTATGTGGAGCAGAGGTCACTTTTTAAGTTTTCAAGTCTATGAGTGCCAGACTTACACTGAGAAAGTGACCTCAGCTCCAAACAGTGAACCCGCCGGTTACAAGTACAGTAATGTGGCATCCGACGAGACCGGAGCTCCGCGGAAAACAGCAGAAAACAGCAAATCATGAGTTTATTACTATCATTATTACACATAAACACATGTTTACAAACAGGCAAATAAAAAAAATCACCGGAATTGACCATATAAGATAATATAAATATATATAATATAATATATCATATACATATAATAATATAATAATAATATAATAATAATAATATAATAATATAATAATAATATAATATAATAATATAACAACATTTCCATTTTCCTGTAAGACCCAACAATATGTTATATTGACCCCTTTAGAGTCCATCCTTGAAAGGTTATCTTATCCCCATCTTCAGTGTTTGTAAAAACAAGCACTTTTGCAATTTATTGTTGTTAAAGTTTTTAGTCTTTCTTGAGATATCAACACTTTTCCTTAGTTTCTTTCATTTACATCTTGTTGCTTAGGAGACCAACCATCACAGCTGTCTAGCAGAGGTGGCCAAACATAGTTACATAGTTTATAAGGCCGAAAAAAGACAAGCGTCCATCCAGTTCAGCCTATTTCTTGTGCACTGCAGCTATTCCGCAGCGTTGATCCAGGGGAAGGCAAAAAAAAAAACATGCGGTATAGGCCAATTTACATCACTGAGGAAAAATTCACTTCCCGACACCAATCAGGCAGTCAGATTAAATCCCTGGATTAATTAACTATCACTAAGCATAATATGTAATTTTATTGTTCTCAAGAAAGGCGTCCAGGCCTCTCTTGAACTCATTAAGTGAGTTGGACATCACCACTTCCTCTCCCAGAGAGTTCCAGAGTCTCACGGCTCTGACCGTAAAGAATCCCCTTCTATGCTGGTGCAGGAACCTCCTTTCCTCCAGACGCATAGTGTGCCCACTTGTCTTTATCACCATCCTTGGTATAAATAGGTCATGGGAGAGATCTCTGTACTGCCCCCTGATGTATTTATACATGTTTATGAGGTCTCCCCTAAGCCTTCTCTTTTCCAACGTAAATAGGCCTAATTTTGACAACCTCTCTGGGTATTCTAGTCCCTCCATTCCCTTTATTACCTTAGTCGCCCTCCTTTGTACCCTCTCTCGCTCCAATATGTCTTTCCTGAGCACCGGAGCCCAGAACTGTGCACAATATTCTAAGTGCGGCCTTACCAGCGCTTTATACAGAGGAAGAACAATGTTCTCATCATATGCCCCTATTCCTCTTCTGATGCATGCCATGACTCTATTTGCCTTCGCAGCTGCTGCCTGACACTGGGCACTCCAATTTAATTTGCTATTAACCAAGACGCCCAGGTCCTTCTCCAAGTCAGATTTCCCCAACGGTTTCCCATTTAATATGAATGGGTGACTGCTGTTTTTCTTTCCCATGTGCATGACCTTACATTTATCGGCATTGAACCCCATTTGCCATTTTTTGGCCCAATTCCCCAATTTATCTAAATCCTCCTGTAGCTGTGCCCTATCCTCATCTGTATTAACTACTTTATAAAGTTTAGTATCATCTGCAAATATTGCTATTTTACTATGCAACGCTTCCACTAGATCATTAATAAATATATTAAATAATATAGGGCCCAAGACAGACCCTTGAGGCACCCCGCTAGTAACCCTGACACACCCTGAGCTTACTCCATTGATAACCACCCTCTGCTTTCTATCACTCAGCCAGCTATTTACCCACTTTCACACATTATCCCCCAGACCAAGCATTCTCATTTTATATACCAACCTTTTGTGTGGCACGGTATCAAACGCTTTGGAGAAGTCAAGGTATACAACATCCACTGACTCTCCCCGGTCCAGCTGTGAGCTCACCTCCTCATAGAAGGCGATCAGGTTTGTTTGGCAGGAGCGATCCCTCATGAATCCATGTTGATATGGAGTTAGACAGTTATTATCATTAAGATATTCTACAAGAAATCCTTCAAACAATTTACCCACAACAGACGTTAAGCTTACTGGTCTATAGTTCCCAGGGTCACTTTTAGACCCCTTTTTGAATATTGGTACCACATTTGCTTGGCGCCAGTCTAGTGGGACAGTCCCTGTCCATAAAGAGTGCTTGAATATAAGATACAGCGGTCTGTCTATCACATTACTTAATTCTTTTAGTACTCGGGGGTGTATGCCATCTGGGCCTGGTGACTTATCTATTTTGATATTATTTAGGCGTTTCTGAACTTCCTCCTGGGTTAGGTGGGTGATATTTAGCGGAGGGTTTACTTTATCACTCTGCATTTCCTCCGATAAATTGTTTTCTTTTGTGAAAACAGTGGAGAAGAAGCTATTGAGTAGGTTTGCTTTACCCTCATCGCCCTCTATGATTTTACCCAGGTTATTTTTCAATGGGCCAACTCCATCAGTTTTAATCCTTTTACTGTTTATATAGTTAAAGAACAGTTTGGGATTCGTTTTACTTTCCTTGGCAATTAGTCTCTCTGTCTCCTCTTTTGCTATTAACATGGACAGTGCTTACAAGGTCTTTTATTTTGAGCTTGTTAACACTGCTTTGAAGGTTGCCTGAATCGATGGAGCGGGCTGTATGTTCCTAATACTCACCTGGTTCCATGATGCCGTGCTTAAAAGATAGACAGCGGCGCTGGTTGATCTCTTAATAGTTTCTCAAGAATGGCTACATTTTTTTTAATAAACTGTAGATTGCAAAAGTTCTTCTTTTTACAATCAATATCTGCCGATATTGTGAAGATGGGCATACCCTTTAAGAATCCTTCCATCCTAATGATATATGGCATTAGTTTTGCTTGCTGCAAACCATATTACACTGCGCAATCCATATTGTGCCAATTTTCTGTAGCAAGAAAAAAAAAATGAAATGTAATTTTCTTTCTAAGAAGAAAGGATTTATTTTTATTTAGCTGATAGAGAAGGATTACTGATAAATCCTGACAAATCCTCAACCACACCACCATGCACTGCGTCACTGATATATTACACTAAAGGCGGCAGGAGAAAAAAAGATTTTCTAACACACATTGTGCGGTCATTAAAATGCAGTGTAACATCTCTATACACCTGCACTGGTAGCTCTTCTGGTGCCTGGCCATAGCCAATATGCTATTGAGGTGATGACTTCTGGAACCCTACGAAGGAGAAAAAAGTCCGGAAATTAGTTTCGGGAAGATTCGCTCGAATCGTCAAGCAGCTGGAATTGAAAGAGTCCCCAATTGCCTTCAAACTGTATTTATTGTGCTCTGACCATTGCAAAGAAACTCCCCAAATATCATCACAAATTTGCCATAATCCAATATTTACATACAGGAAATGTGAATTTTATTAGTTATGGATTGATTTGCTCATTTCTACATGTATACTTTGGATCCTTGGGTCCTGTGATAACATAGCAGTCCCAGTCAACGGTGTCGCTTTAGGTGTAGAGCTAGAAGTCGTAACGTCCAGATGCTGGTACCTAGGGACCTAAAGGCTCCTCTTCTCCAGAGGAGGGTAGCAGCAGAAAAACATGGAATCCAGGAGTTTCAGAGCTGGTTAATACTCCATATTGAGACGAAGGATAGCCAGATATCACAGAGGTGTACTGGGGGAAAGACTACCAGACATGGACCAGGTGCTGAGTAGTGTTGAGCGAATTTGTTCGCCGAATGTTCGAAAGTTTCAAATTCGGCACGAATATGGCACATTCGGATTCGTGATCGCAAAGGCGATTTTCTTAAAATCGGAAAAGTTAGACGAATTTGCGCAGGACCGCGAATACAGGACGACAACGGCGTTTTGAACAGTTTTGTTAGCATAGTGCAAGTGTATGATGAGCGGTGACATGTGCCAGGTGAGTGTGGGGGCTGTGGAGAGCTTAGAACAGGTCAGATCAGCGGCACATTGTTTTTTTTTTCTGTGGGCGGTAACTTTAACTGAGGAAAGCGCGGCCAGCCAATCATAGTGCAGAAAGCATCTACACTGTCCAGACATAAGGGCTTCTGCAATTGGCTGCAGAAATCACATGTCCTCTCAATATAAAAAGCGGCCATGTTCCCTCAGCGCCATTATATCCATGTCACTGCTGGAGACAGACGCAGCTCAGTGTTCTCCTGTGTAATGAGAGATATTAGCTAGATAGATGGGCGCTTGTGTGGTAGTCAGACAGTGTAGATAATTCCTGGCCTGTGTACCTCTGCAACCGCTGGTGCAGCACATTTTTGGTGTTCTTGTGCAAGTACTGAGATTCTGATAGAAACAGAGGGCCCATGCCATACAATAGTGCTGTGCACCACTGGTATAGAGCTCCATGTCTCAGTATACCTTGAATCTTTTTTTGCACTTGCTAATGTGATCAAGCAAGTGCAGTGCACCTTTTCATTTAGTGGGGTTGAAATTGTGCTCTGCACAGTCTGCAGAGCTTCTTATTGCAGAGCACAAAATCTGTTTGTTTTTTTGTTGCTACTGTGATATTGAAAGCTGTGTGCACTAAAGTTTTTTTTAGTGTCAGATACTATTTTAGTGGAGTTGAACTTCAGGTGGTTTCAGAGTAAAAAAATACATTTTTTCTCTCGCTACGCCCAGTCCAAAAAATATTTTTTCCTGTGCCAAAAGTCATACAGTGCTATGAACCAGCTACTACGTCAGTGGCGGTCAAATTCACCTTGTACGCACAGTCAAACCTATATATATTTTTGGTTGGCAGGCAGAGTCCACCAAAGGTTTATTACTGTGGCAAAGTTGATCCAGTCTACTAAAAGGCAGATCCTATTTTAGTGGTGTTGAACTTGTCCTGGTTTCACAGTATAAAAACTTCTCTTACTACTTCCAGTCCAAAAAATATTTTTTCATGTGCCAAAAGTCATACATTGCTATAAGCCAGCTACTACGTCAGTGGCGGTCACAGTCAGCTGGACACAGAGCTTATGCAGAGTAACTCAAAATTATTTTTTGCTCTGAGTAAAATGATGCAACTGGCTAGATCTGATTTTGACATCTCAGTTTGAAATTGTTTGAAGAATATCTCGTAGGTTTTATCGGCCTCATGCACACTAACAAATTTATTTTGTCTGTTAGTAACGTTATACTGCAGGCCATATCTTACCTTGTCATTTAGTGTCGCTGAAATTCAGGTGTGAGCTGAGCTATTGCACAGGAAAAAATATATTTTTCTTTAGTTAATTGCATGCTCCTACCACTGTATCTGACCAACATGAGTGGGAAAAAGAGAAGGCGTGGTGGAAGGGGGAATAGGCTTGGTGTTCAAGGTATACAAGAGGTACGTGTTAATGTTAGTGAAAGCATTAGTGAACCACTACAAACAGGTTCCATTTAAAGACAACTGACAACTTCTGTTAGTGGACGGCCTACTGCACTCCCTTCCTTTGGCAGCCGCACAGCGATACGCCTTGGTGATAAGGCC
This sequence comes from Phyllobates terribilis, assembly GCF_046119375.1. Taxonomy (NCBI): domain Eukaryota; kingdom Metazoa; phylum Chordata; class Amphibia; order Anura; family Dendrobatidae; genus Phyllobates; species Phyllobates terribilis. The sequence goes on along the minus strand of NW_027362765.1, from coordinate 89,059,126 downwards.
CAGAAAGAGCAGGTGCTCCAGTGGATGGCAAGCACTACTTCCAGTGCCCTCTCCTCTTCTTCCTCCACCTCAACATCACACGCAGTACAATCCACAGAGGTAGCACCCCAATTACCCATGTGACGCGCCCAGGGGATGGGGATGACTACTCGGCGCCCGGGCCCTGCCGTTGGTTTTGGGGGATGTCGCGGTGGCCGGCACCCGGGCCCGTACCCTGAGGTTACTCTTAAAAGCAAGGAATAGGGGAAAGGTGTATGGGAAAGGGGAAATTGTTCGTGACGCCATCCGTGGTGTCTGGTGAGGATTACCAGCGCTGCGGCAGTCCTCTGAGGCCGGTGTTCAGGCAGCTTAGTTGGTACGTCTCCCCACAGGTGGAGCGGGGCCTCAAGGCAGCGTAGGAGAAGGGATGCAGGACAGAGGGGACCCAGCCGGGTCAGTGGAAGGGTAGAAGAATAGGCACGCACACCGGAGTTCACTTCAGTACCTTTACTGGTGGTGTTTCAGGCATGATCCAGGGCACTGTAGGGTGAAGGGTGCATATCAGGACTCTCCCCAGTGATCGGGTGTGGGGCCTCCTGTTTTTTGCCTCTTCCTGATAAGTTTATGACCTGCCTGGAGCTAGGCCTAACTTGGTCTCTGTCTTGCACCTGCTGACCTGGTGGTAGGGCCTTCTGTTGGAGATCACACTCCCCGGTCTCTTGGGCCTCTGTGACTCCTGACCCTGGTATAACAGTCAGCTTTTGGTGTTCCTGGGACATATAGTTCGCCAGGGGTTCCGGTTGTTTCTGCTGGGCGTAGAGATCCCTGCAAACACGGACCCGGTGTCTGGTAAATGGTCTTGGGGTGAGCTGGCTAAGCTCCTCTGCCCCCTATGTAGCTTGCTTACTCCACTTGCCTTCAGCCACGCTCGGGGCCCTCGCTAGGCTTCACACGGGCAGTAGGCCTTGCTACTCTTCACCGCTCTTTTGGTGTCGGCACGCCCTAGGCTCACTAACTGAGCTCACTGAGTCTTTACTGACCTGACAACTTCTCTGGCTGCAGCAGACTGACTGACTGCCTAGCTCCACCGTCCCTTTTTATATCCCTAACGGGCTCCCTCTCGTGGTCTGAGGTGGAAGGTGGAGGTGTGTCAATGCAACGAGGGCCTCTTGTGGAGGAATGCGCAGCAGGGCGCCACATTCCCCCCTAGCAAAGCTCAGTATTCCCAGACTGAAGTAATTTTTATAACAACAATAATTCTTCCCTTTATGGGAGGCACTTTGCTTAAATGTTACATATAAAACATTATAAACAATAAATAGATATGTACAATTCAATAAGCAACCCCAGAATTCAAGTCTCTTCCGGTGAGGTTCCCTAACAGGGTGTCCATCTCACAGGTTAAAGTACTTGGTAGCTTGAGGGACCTGTCCAAAGCAAACCCTCCACGTAGGCCCTGGGGTGGCTGCAGGGCATGGCGATCCCGAGTTGGACCTCCACTTGTGCCACACCAAACAGGTTTTTGTTCTGAGGTCACCTAAAGGGGCACTCCAGGGAGTGCAATTATTTACAGCACACAGTTTTTGGGCTGCACACAGTCCTCAGCCACAAAGTTCTTTATGTACCCTTACGGGTAACTAGAGGCAACCAGAAAAGTGCCCATTTCACTTAGATTGTCCATTATAAGGCAAAACACAAGTTAAGGAATTCATACATGAAAATACACAATATAATGCCCCTGGGGCAACTATTTACACTGTTAGAGTTTCCTTCTTTACTCTCTGTATCTGACAGGGGTCTGACCTCGTGTGCTACGTGTCGATCTACGTGGTACTGGTAAGCGTGAGGCACTAATATTTGTACTACCTCCCATTCTGTCAGTTCTAGGTGTGGAGGAACTGCAAGGCTGCCTTAACCTCTCCACGGGACTGGCAAGTGTACCATTGGCTGGGCCTTCTTGCTCTGCTCCAACCGGGGATCTTTCTTCCAGGGATTCTTCTTGAGCAGGCTCTTCTGAAGCTCTTACAGGTTCTACTTGCTGTGGAGGGTCTTCTGGCTGTTGAAAGAAGTGGATCACAGGTATTATTACTGCTCCTCCTAGTTGAGGCCAATCTGCCGGGAAATCTCCTAAGTCAGTATGCAGTACTGCTTCTTTAGGCTCCTCCGGTACGGTGAGAGGCACTTCTTCTTGGGGCTTTAGCAGGTCTGGACACAACTTCAGATGGTCTCTAGATACCGTTGCAGTCATTATTCCTCTGTCTTTGCTAATCAAACAGGTCTTTCTGTTATCAAATCTTGAATTTAACACAGTGTAGGGTTCTCTCTCCCACTGGTCATCAAGTTTGTGGTTTCTCCATTTCCTCTTTAACACCACTTCTCTTGGTGTGAAGGGTTCTGCGGGCGCACTTTTATTGTAGTGGGCTTCCTGCTTGTCCCTTACCCGAGTGAAACTGTCTTCGACACAGGCCTGTACTCTTCTGTACTGCTCCTGTCTGGTCGTGTCCCAGTCCTCAGTGGACATATCTGCTTCTGGTTCTACTACACCAAGCTCCAGGTCCATGGGCAACTTCCCGGGTCTTGCTCACATGAGATATGCTGGAGTGCAATTGGTGGAACTCACAGGTATGTAGTTGTACAGATCTACCAGGTCAGGTAGTAGGTCTGGCCACTGATTTCTCTCCTCTAGTGGTAAGGTCTTCAGCAGGTCGATGACGATGTTATTCATCTTTTCACAGAGACCGTTGGTTTGGGTGTGGTATGGTGCAGTCCGGATCTTTTTACACCTGTACAGATGGCAGAGCTCCTTGAACAATTCGGCTTCAAAGGCTGAGCCTTGATCTGTCAGCACCTGCTCCGGGTATCCATGGGGCCTGCAGAAGTACGCCTGAAACGTCTTCGCCGCAGTTTCTGCCATCAGATCCTTGACGGGGGCGACCACCAGGAACCGGGAATAGTGATCCACCATGGTCAGGGCATAGGAATATCCTGACCTGCTGGGTGACAGCTTGACATGATCCAGGGCCACGATCTCCAAGGGACGAGTCGTCTTGATGGGTTGCAGGGGTGCCTTCTGGCTGCTGTAGTTTTTTCTTCTGAGGCTACAGGGTCCACAATTCCAGCACCACCTCTCAATGGAACTGCGCATTCTTACCCAGTAAAACCGACACTTCAGCATGGTTTCTAGCTTCTTCTAGCCAAAGTGCCCCGCCTGATCGTGGTAGGCTTCCAACACCATCTGGATGTCTGTCTTGGGCACCACTATCTGCCATACCATCTCATGGGTTTTAGGGTTGACGTCCCTCCGGCACAGTTTCTCTCTATAGATGAACAGCCGGCTCTTCCCATTCCACAGCTGCTTGGCTTGTAGAGACGCGTTCTTCTCCAGGGAGGAACCTTCCTGGGTTATCAGCTCTTTGATACGGCTGACAACCGGGTCACTGTCCTGGGTCTCCTTCCAGCTGTGCTGAGGCAGGGGGTTTAACGTCTTACCGCGATGCCTCCTGGAGGCTCGTTGCTCGTGGACCACTCCATTACGGTGGAAGGCAGGTAGCTCAATCTCCTCCAAGTCATCCACTTCTTCTTCAGTGTCCGACTGGTGAGACATCCTAGACAGGGCATCGGCGTTAGCGTTCTTGCGGCCTGCCCGGTACTTAATAGTGAATTGGTAATTTGACAGCCGAGCCATCCATCGTTGTTCCATGGCTCCTAGCTTGGCTGTTTCCAGATGCGTCAAGGGGTTATTATCAGTGAGGCAGTGAAATTACTGGAGGCTAGGTAGTGCTTGAACCGCTCGGTGATGGCCCAGACCAGGGCCAGGAACTCCAACATGAAGCTGCTATAGTTCTCTGGGTTCCTCTCGGTCGGGCGGAGCTTCCTGCTTGCATAGGCGATCACCTTCTCTCGGCCATCCTGCTTCTGACTCAGTACAGCTCCTAATCCTTCGTTGCTGGCATCAGTGTACAGCAGGAACGGTTGGCTGTAGTCAGGGTAGGCTAGGATCTCTTCGCCCGTCAGGATCCCCTTCATCTCCTCGAAGGATTCAGCTTGCTCCTTACCCCACTGGAACGGGGGCGTTTCTGCCTCTCCCGGACTGTCCTACTAGGAGATCTTGCAAAGGCACCGCTTTCTTGGTATAGTCCTTCACAAACCTCCGGTAATACCCGACTAGTCCCAGGAACTGACGTACCTCCTTGAGGCTCTTCGGCTCCGGCCATTTCTGAATGGCAGCGACCTTCTCCGGGTCTGATGCTACTCCCTCTGGACTAACGATGTGCCCCAGGTACTGTACCTTTCGCTTGAGCAGGTGGCACTTTGAGGGCTTCAGCTTCATCCCATACCGGGACAGCGACTCAAATACCTCCGCCAGGTGTTTCAAGTGGTCCTCATACGTTTTGGAGTACACTATCACGTCGTCCAGGTACAGTAGTACAGTCTCGAAGTTGCGGTGTCCCAGGCAGCACTTCATCAATCTCTGGAATGTTCCGGGGGCGTTGCAGAGTCCAAACGGCATACTATTGAACTCGCAGAGTCCCATCAGGGTGGTGAAAGCCGTCTTCTCCTGATCCTCCTCAGCAACAGCTACTTGCCAGTACCCACTAGTGAGGTCAAGGGTGGAGAAGTAATTTGCAGACTTTAAGGCAGCCAGGGATTCCTCTATACGTGGTAAAGGGTATGCATCTTTATGTGTAATGCAATTTACTTGTCTGTAATCAACACACATTCTCATGCTTCCGCCCTTTTTCCTGACTAGAACTAGGGGGCTTCCCAGGGACTACAACTATCCCTTACTACCCCTGCCTTCTTCATGTCGTGCAACATCTCCTTCGCCTTCTGGTAGTGAGCTGGTGGTATAGGCCTGTAACGTTCTTTGATGGGTGGATGGTCACCTGTGGGGATATGGTGCTGAACCCTCTTAATCCTCCCAAAGTCAAGTGGGTGTTTACTGAATACCTGCTCGTATTCCTGAACCACCCGGTGTACACCCTGCTTCTGATGGGCAGGAGTGGTGTCTGTACCAACATGGAGCTGTTGACACCAATCCTCCACCTGGGTGGCCGGGTCATTATCCTCCACTTTATCTGGTGAGGTTAAGGACTCCGCCGTGTATATGGATTTGTTATTTACTGTTTGGCAACAGTGGCGTAGCGTGGTAATCTAACCTCGTCCTCCCCATAGTTTAGGAGGCGTACGGGCACCCTCCCGTTGCGTACATCCACTACCCCTCTGGCAATCAAGAGTGTAGGTCTATGTTCCGAGCTAAGGGGCTCTACTACTGCCTGGTAGCTCCGTCCTTTGAGACCTATTGCTGCTCTACACCAAATCAGCATTTCACTCATCGGGGGAATCACAATGGGTACCGGGTCTGTCACCCGTACATTACCAATTTCACCGCCTGTTAGCTTTACCTGTTGCTGGTACATAAGGGCTCGGATCTCTTTCTGGAGCGCCCTTCTCTGCCCTGGTCTGGCAGTGTCAGCTATCTGTTGGAGCAAGAACAACACTTCTCCCAAACAGTTACTAACAATATTTGTGCCAAGTACCATATACAAGTCTGTATCATCAGGATTATTCTCTACTACAATTAGTCCCTGGTCCTTCACTCTTCCCACCTTTACTGCCACATCCTTAACCCCGACTAGGTTAAGGGGGAGGCCGTTTGAGGCGTACACGGAAAGATTTGGATCTGGTGGGTGAAGTTCGTCTATGGACCAGAACCTTTTGTAGAGGACATAAGGCATAATGGTTAGTTACCTGAGATCCTGTGTCCAGCAGAGCGGGTGTCGCGATGCCGTCCAGCACGATGAACAGGAAAGGTCTTCTTCCCACGAACCTGCGGTACCAGTTTGATGGGCCTGAGGGGTCTACTCCTGGGTGTCGGCCCTCGGCCCCAGGGTTTGCTCGTTTAAAGGACAGCTCCGGATGACGTGACCGGTCTTGTGTCAGCGGTGGCAGACAGCGTCCTTCGGCGGGTGGCGTTGGTCGCTGGTGCTCCCAGGGGGTGGCGTTGTCCTCCTCCTCCTTCTCATCCAGGGGACATCCTCAGGGCTGTAGGCTAGCAAGATCCTTCCTTCTGCCTCGGGCTCCGTCCGCAGCTGCAGGGCACTCAGTACAGTGGTCAGGGTTTTGCTCAACTGATGCACTTCAGAGCGCAGGCTGTCCAGCTCACTAGGGGACGTTGCTGGAACCTTGGCTTCAGCAGCCACTGGGGAAAAGGTGGACGCTGCGGGCACTGGGGTGGCCCCACCCTGGTAACATTGGATAGCATTTGTTTCCAGGGGCTGCAGTCCTTTTATAGCCATGTCCTTAAGGGTGTCAAATGTGGCATCTGGATGATCCAGGAACCGCCAACGCACAGTCCTGCTCTCCTCTTGAGACCTCAGTCCCCGGATAAACTGTTCCTTCAGCATTTTATTTTCATTATCGATGCTGGTTGGACTAACCTGTTTCAGAGCTCGCAAGGGCCCCTTGTAAACGCCAGGCATAGTCCTGAACACTGTCCTCCGGTTGCTGAGAGCAGTTGCAGAACCTCATCCGGAGGTCTGTCTCAGTACAATTCTCAAAGACAGTCTGTAACTTTTTAAAGATTGCGGACACTGACTCCTGGTCTGCGGCCGACCAGGTTTCTACTTCTCGCTCCGCAGCACCAGTCAATTGTCCCAATACAACAGCGGCTCTTTGCTTGCCTGTCATAGAGTACATGTCCAGTATACCGCATATTTTCCTTTTGAATCCAGACAGGGTATCTGGTTTGCCGCTGAACTGGGGGAGCCACTTTGCTCCACGGATGTACGGTAGGGCCATGGGTATGACAGGGGTTACAAGCCCTGCTGGTGGAGCGGCTGCTTCAGCCCGCTCGGTGCCGAGCACGGGTTGAACATCAGAGCGGTTAACTGGTACTCCGGCGTTGTGCTGTTCTTCGGACATTCTGGCGCCCCCCTAGCGAACCGTGGCCTACCTTCTTTTCTTTTCTTCCGGTAGGCCGCAGCTCCGCAGGTGACGGGCTTCTTCAGGACCTTGCGTCGCTTGCGTCCTACGTCAGAGCGCTCACCGGGGCTTGTTCCAGGACCTGGCGCTTCCTGGTTTGACGTCGAGGCGTGGAGCGTGTCCGGGGCTTTGCGCGCTTCAGCAGCTACGCCTCTCAGTTTCCCGCGGTTACGCTCTTCTTCCCGCTCGGAGGCACAACAATGGCGGCGATCTTCGCCACAGTTAAATACACAGTTCTGATTAAAGGCGCACAGTACCCGGTGGCAACGGGCACAACACCCCATCGTTGCAGCGGGCTTGGAATCCTGTTCGTCACGCCAGGTAGAGATGACGCGCCCAGGGGATGGGGATGACTGCTCGGCGCCCGGGCCTTGCCGTTGGTTTTGGGGGATGTCGCGGTGGCCGGCTCCCGGGCCCGTACCCTGGGGTTACTCTTAAAAGCAAGGAATGGGGGAAAGGTGTATGGGAAAGGGGAAATTGTTCGTGACGCCACCCGTGGTGTCTGGTGAGGATCACCAGCGCTGCGGCAATCCTCTGAGGCCGGTGTTCAGGCAACTTAGTTGGTGCGTCTCCCCACAGGTGGAGCGGGGCCTCAGTGCAGCGTAGGAGAAGGGATGCAGGACAGAGGGGACCCAGCCGGGTCAGTGGAATGGTAGAAGAATAGGCACGCACACCGGAGTTCACTTCAGTACCTTTACTGGTGGTGTTTCAGGCACGATCCAGGGCACTATAGGGTGAAGGGTGCATATCAGGACTCTCCCCAGTGAGCGGCTGTGGGGCCTCCTGTTTCTTGCCTTTTCCTGATAAGTTTATGACCTGCCTGGAGCTAGGCCTAACTTGGTCTCTGTCTTGCACCTGCTGACCTGGTAGTAGGGCCTTCTGTTGGAGATCACAGTCCCCGGTCTCTTGGGCCTCTGTGACTCCTGACCCTGGTATAACAGTCAGCTTTTGGTGTTCCTGGGACATATAGTTCGCCAGGGGTTCCGGTTGTTTCTGCTGGGCGTAGAGATCCCTGCAGATGTGGACCCGGTGTCCGGTAAATGGTTTTGGGGTGAGCTGGCTAAGCTCATCTGCCCCCTATGTAGCTTGCTTACTCCACTTGCCTTCGGCCACGCTCGGGGCCCTCGCTAGGCTTCACATGGGCAGTAGGCCTCCCTACTCTTCACCGCTCTTTTGGTGTCGGCACGCCCTAGGCTCACTAACTGAGCTCACTGAGTCTGTACTGACCTGACAACTTCTCTGGCTGCAGCAGACTGACTGACTGCCTAGCTCCACCGTCCCTTTTTATATCCCTAACAGGCTCCCTCTGGTGGTCTGATGTGGAAGGTGGAGGTGTGTGAAGGCTACGAGGGCCTCTTGTGGAGGAATCCATCCATGCACTCCTCTGGGATCTGTGGCACCAATGGGCAGCAGGGCGACACACATGCTTCACCCCACATCACAACTGGCCAACTGCCCAACTGACTGTAGCGAACCACAGATGGGTGAGTATGTAGAACTCTTCACCCATTCTACACCATGGGCATAAGTAGTGTACTCCAAACAGTCACAGTGTAAAGGGGAAGAAAGCATCTGCACCGAAGCCCAAATTTTTTTTAGCTTGGATTTGGGGCAGGATGAAGTAGGGTCCAAGCAGGTTCCTGACCCTCGTCACCAGACGTTAACTGCAGGGGAGGGAGGTGATCCTGATGAGACTCAGATACCTGAGGCTTATGCAGACTGTACTGTGCTGTCAGGGCGACAAGAGGAGAGGGGTCACTCTGAGGGCGAGGAATGGGATAACACATTGGATGATGACGAGGTTGAAGATCCTACTTGGTGTGAACCCAGAGTCACGCAGCCGAGTAGCTCATCTGAGGAGGTGGAAGAGGAAGACGAGTAGGTTACATTTCGCCCTATGGTACAGACACAGAGTGATGCAAGCACGAGGAGCACTGCATCCTTAGCCACAACCGTGGCTGTGGCCAGCAGCGGTCACGGGTCTACAGCTCGCAGGGGCAGCAAGGGTTGCTTAGCATGGGCCTTTTTTGTCACTGCAAAGGATAAGCCAACTCACGTTATCTACAAACTTTATGATAAAAAACTCAGTAGAGGGAAAAACTGAAATAATTTGACTACTACATGCATGAACGCTCACATGCTCAAACAACATTCTTTACACTGGGAATCTTACCGCTCTGAAATGCGGACCTGCGCACCTCAACAACCATCAGCGGCCCATCAAACACATAAGCTGCTTCTTCCTCCTCCTCTGTTACCGTGCCAAGTATTGTCATGCAGGTCTCCCGTTGCAGAAACTCCGGTTCTTTACCCGCTCCAGTAGGCTGAGTGACAGCCCATCAGCTATAACGGAAGCCGACACTCCAGCTGTGTTTCTTTCACCGAGCACACCGCATGTTTCTCAATCCACCGTAATATCTGCACCTCACTCACGCTCCACCAGTTTTTCCGGTTCACCATACTTCACCCTCTCTCAGCACCTTTGCCAGCCCTCGGTCCCGCAGTTGTGGTCATGTAAAAAATTGTTTCATCCTACGCATGACAAAGCTAAGAGGTTGAACTCCACCATCTCCAATCTGCTGGCCACGGAAATGCTGCCTTTCCACCTGGTAGATACAGACGGTTTCCGAAAACTGATGGCCATCGCAGTCTCTCAGTACCAGTTGCCTAGTCGCCATTACTCCTCTAAGAAAGCTGTGCCTGCGCTACACCAGCATGTCGCAGACAGCATCACCCATTCTTTGTCTAAATCTATGTGTGCCAGGGTGCATTTCACCACAGACACCTGGATGAGTAAGAATGGCCAAGGGTGTTACATCTCACTGACTGGACACTGGGTGACTCTGATGGCTGTGGGGGCAAGCGGGGAAGGGGCTGCTCCACAAATCTCCAAGGCTTGAAGAAGAAACCTCTGTATTTCCAACTTCCTCCGCTGCTTCTGTGTCCTCCACCTCTTCTCGGGCCTCCATCTGCGCACTCAACCTCTGCCTTAACGAGACACGCGTTCCAAGGGTGCGGAGCGAATACACACCACCTCCGTACTGCGCAGTCAGGGCTCACCGTAATCAGGCAGTCTTCAAATTAATATGCCTTGGAGATTGCAGTCATACAGGTGAAGAGTTGTGGGCAGCTCTCCAGGCTCAGTTTGAGCAATAGCTGTCTCCACTGAACCTTGAGCCAGGGAAGGCCGTGTGCGATTACGGTGCGAACCTGTTAGTGGCCCTAAGCCGAGTCAAGCTCACACACGTGCCTTGCAAGGCACACGTCCTCAACCTGGTGATACAGTGATTTCTCTGCCACTATCCTGGCCTGGATGAGTTGCTTCACAAAGTACGGAAGCTGTGTGCTCGCACCCCTCATGTCATTGACTTGCATCGATACAGAGGTCTTTGTCCGTGCCAGTTAACAGGTTGATCTGCGATGTGCCGACATGGTGGAATTCCACTCTGCACATGTTGCAGCGACTGTGCCAGCAGCAACGAGCTCTGACTCAGTATGTCATGACGTACAGCTTGGGGCAATGCAGTACGGACTTGGGGCATATCACGTTTGCGGAGTGGGAACAGATTAAGGACCTCTGCACCCTTCTGCACGGTTTTGAAATGGCTACTAAACTGGTTAGCGCTGACGATGCCGTCATCAGCATCACTATTCCGGTCACATACATGCTGGAGCAAACTTTGAATAACCTGCGGCAGGAGGTGGTGGCCCCAGAAGAAGAGGAGGATGCGGAAGGGATACCAATGTTTCAAATTTCCAGACTGTCGTCACACAGGCGGATGCCAAGTGATGGTGGATTACAGCGATCGAGGGGGTTTGGTGACATCAGGCAAAATGTTAGTGAAGGTGCAAGAGCCGAGGAAATAAGGGATGGAGGAAGAGGTGATGGGCGAGCAGCTGTCAGAGTATGAAGAGGATAATCATCCCCCCTCGTTTGAACATGGTTGGCAGGAGGGGACGGAGCAAACAAGCATCAGTGTTACGCAGCCCACAATACAGCCTGGTTTGGACCTCCTGGAAGAGCCCCACATATGAGTGACTTCTTGATGCACATATCTGCAATATGATCCCTGTATAGCTAGGATTCAAAATAATGCTGACTACTGGGTTGCCACTCTGTTAGGTCCACGTTACAAGAGTCAATTTTGCCAGTTGCTTCCCACCCTGGAAAGGGACCCGCTTATGTTGGAGTATCAAAACAAGCTTTTAAGCAACCTAAATAGAGGTTTTCCACAAGATAACAGTGAGGCACAAAGTGTACATCGCAGCTGTAGTCTTTCAACCTCCGGCACGTCAGTTCATCAATGCCAAAACATTAGCAGCAGCAGCAGAGTAAGTGTCAGAAGCAATTTCTGGGAGTCCTTTCACACATGTTTTGCACCAGCTCATGCACCAGCACAACAGAGTACAAGTCTGACACATGGTGAACGACTGGAGAGGATGGGGGAGGAGTATCTAGAGCTGAATGTGAATACCATTGTAACATACCTGGCGGCGTCCTTGCATAGTGGTCCATCTCCCACTGTGCAAGAGCACGCACTTGATCTCCTGTCCAGAATGTCTCTCTGGCTTCCCTCCATGCTGTCTGTTTGTGTCTGTTTCTGCTGCTTAAGGGCGGCGCCCGATCACTTCCTGCTTTTTGTACCTGCTGTGGGTCACACCCCTTGTGCGTCCTCAGCCTATTGCTGTCTGTCACCTGGTATATAGCTCAGCTGCTCCCATCTATCCCTGCCTGAGCATAGTGTTTTATTCGGTGTGTGCATGCACTCTGAAGGTGCCAGGTCCCGTTCTTTGTCTCCTGCCTTGCGGTATCAGTTCCCGTGTCTGATCTGAGTCCTGTCTATGTCTCCTGCCTTGCGGTATCAGTTCCCGTGTCTGAACTGAGTCCTGTCTTTGTCTCCTGCCTTGCAGTATCAGTTCCCGTGTCTGAACTGAGTCCTGTCTATGTCTCCTGCCTTGCGGTATCAGTTCCCGTGTCTGAACTGAGTCCTGTCTGTGTACTCTTGCCTGCTGCCTCTCCTGGAGGCTGTATTTCCAGGCCTGTCTGAACACGCTCCTAGCCTGTTCCTCCCGCCTTCTAGGGGCCGATTACCTAGACCCGCTCCTGTATCTTTTCTGTCCTGTCTGAACACGCTCCTAGCCTGTTCCTCCCGCCTTCTAGGGGCCGATTACCTAGACCCGCTCCTGTATCTTGTCTGTCCTGTCTGAACACGCTCCTTGCCTGTTCGTCCCGCCTCTCTGGGGGCCGTATTCCCAGACCCGCTCCTGTATCCCGCTGCAGTGTCGGTCTCCTCCGCACACTCAGTTCCAGTCTGAACTCTCTCCTATCCTTTACCTGTTTTGCCTCTATGTCCGTTCCCTTCCTTTTTCTGCAGAGTCTGAACTCGTACCTAACTCCTGCTTGTTGTCTCTGTACTCCCGTTTGTGAGTTTCTGGTCCACTCGCTACTTCACTGCAAGTACCCTGTGGGTATCTGGCTCTGCCTTTCTCTTCCTGTCTGTTCCGTGTGAACAGAGCCCTGTCCCCCCTGCTCTGCTTTGTTTGCCGCTCTGCGGTTTCCGCTCTGCTCCTGCCTACTTAGCTGCTCTGCGGTTTCCGCTCTGCTCCTGCCTTGTTTACCGCTCTGCGGTTTCCGCTCTGCTCCTGCCTTGTTTACCGCTCTGCGGTTTCCGCTCTGCTCCTGCCTTGTTTACCGCTCTGCGGTTTCCGCTCTGCTCCTGCTTAGCTTGCCGCTCTTGCGGTTTCTGCCCTGCTCTTGCCTTGCTTGCCACTCCTGCGGTTTCTGCTCTGCTCCTGCCTTGTTTGCCGCTCTGCGGTTTCCGCTCTACCCCTGCCTTGTTTGCCGCTCTGCGGTTTCCGCTCTGCTCCTGCCTACTTAGCCGCTCTGCGGTTTCCGCTCTGCTCCTGCCTTGTTTACCGCTCTGCGGTTTCCGCTCTGCTCCTGCCTTGTTTACCGCTCTGCGGTTTCCGCTCTGCTCCTGCCTTGTTTACCGCTCTGCGGTTTCCACTCTGCTCTTGCCTTGCTTGCCGCTCCTGCGGTTTCTGCTCTGCATCTGCTCGCTGCTCCGGCAGTCCTGTCCTGCTCTGCTTCTGCTCGCTGCTCCGGCAGTCCCGTCCTGCTCTGCATCTGCTCGCTGCTCCGGCAGTCCTGTCCTGCTCTGCTTGCGCTCGCTGCTCCGGCAGTCCCGTCCTGCTCTGCTCTTGCCCACCGCTTCGGGCATTCCCTCTCTGCTGTGTTTGGCTACCGCATCTGCGGTTCTGTTTCTGTGACCCAGTCTGTACTGGGTCTTGTCCTCTCTGTGCTCCAGCCCGTCCTTTCGGCCAGTACCTCCCCGCCTGCATACTCGCCTGTATCCACCCGTCTGCATACCTGCCGTGTTCGCTTATATCCACCAGTCTGTGCCAGCCTAACCTGCCTGTTCCAGTAATCCCTGTGTGGGTCAACCCCCGTGTCCGGAGTTTGACCTGGAGTAGCACCTGGTCCCTCTGCCCGGTTTCTCCTTGGTGCACTGGCGTCGTATGCCGTCGTGCCACCTTGGTCGGATCGGCCAGATACTTAGTCACGCCCCTCCAGGCACTCTCCGGTTCATGGTCCAGTGGAACCACTACTCCCGCACACGCCAGTCAGTCCGGGCGTGTGCATAACAGCATGCTCAGGCCATGGTTCCCGTTGAGCCCCACGGCCTTCGCTCTCTGAGACGTTTTCTAGTGAATACATGCATTAAAAATAAATAGATAAATTTTTTTTTCCCTTAGCTGAGTTCCAGGCGAATTACGCACCGTCCAGATGGATCTATCAGCTCTCGTTCCTGCGGATCCGCCACGTTACTATGGGGATCCAAGACAGTGTCGTGCATTTGTGGAGCAATGCATGCTACACTTTAAGGCCTACCCTCTCTATTTTCCTTCCGATTGGGCTAAAGTGGCCTTTATGATTGACTACCTAGCGGGTGATGCCTTGAAATGGGTCACCCCCCTATGGGAAGCATGGGATCCTGTCGTCCTTGACCTGCAGGCCTTCCTGGTGGCCTTTCGTATGGTCTTCGAGGACCCTAACCCTGAAGCCCCTGCTGAAGCTTCATCTCCCTGTATCCCGGAGAAGCCCCAACGGGTAATGTGCGTGGGTAGTGCACCAGTTCTCCTGCCCGAAGAGACTTCTGCCCATCCAGACTCCACACAGGAGAACTTCCTGCACCCGGCATCAGATGCTTCACCCACTTTAACCGGTGTGCATGTCCAAGGATGCTCCAAATCTGTGGTTACCTCAGAGTCTGTGCACCTCTACTACCTGGTAGAGGACCCCCTGTTGCCTCCTGAATCCTCCGGGATACCACTCGATGACAAATGGAGAGAGACTTCTCTACACCCGGTACTCGATACTTTGTCCGCTTCGTCCTGTGAGCCTGACAATGGGTACCCCAAAGTGGTAGTTACCCCCGAGTCTCTACACCCCTCCGACCAGGCGGAGGACCTCCAGTTGTCTCCTGAACCCTTCGGGGTGCTACCTGGTAGCGAAAGGACAGAGACTCTCCTATACTCTGTACCTGATACCTAGCTCGCTTAGTCCAGTGAGTCCAACCTAGTGTACTCCGAAGCAGAGGTTAACCATGAGTCTCTACACCCCTCTGACCAGGCGGAGGACCTCCAGTTGTCTCCAGAACCCTTCGGGGTGCCACCTGGTGGTGAATGGACAGAGACTTTCCTATATCCTGGATCTGATACCTCGCTTGCTTCGTCCAGTGAGTCCGACCTAGTGTACTCTGAAGCAGAGGTTACCCGTGAGTCTCTACACCCCTCTGACCAGGCGGAGGACCGCCAGTTGTCTCCAGAATCCTTCGGGGTGCCACCTGGTGGTGAATGGACAGAGACTTTCCTATACTCGGTACCCGATACCTCGCCTGCTTCGTCCAGTGAGTCCGACCTTGTGTACTCTGAAGCAGATGTTTTCTCTGAGCCTCTGCACTCTTCTGACCCGGCGGAGGGCCTCCAGTTGTTTCCTGAATCCTCCGGGGTACCACCAGATAACAAAGAGACAGTGACTTTTCCTCATCCTGTACCTGATAACCCGTCTATTTCTTCCTGTGAGCTTGACAAGATGTACCTCGAAGCAGAGATTACCCCCAAGTATCTGTCCCCCTCCAACCCGGTGGAGGACTTCCAGTTGTCTCCTGTACCCTCTGGGATGCCACCTGAAAGTATGTGGAGTGAGACTTCCTTGTGTGCTGTTCCTGGTACTCCACCCATTCCGTCTGTTGCTAAGGGTGGCTGGATGGGAGGTAGCATCCTAGCTACCCAGAGGAGACCAGTTTTTCCAGTGGACAGTGGAAGTGATCTCTTCGAAGGGAAGAATTGGCCCTCAAATTCCCTGCGGGAGATTCTGGCAGGCCTGAAGAAGAGGGGGCGTAAGGGGGGGGGTACTGTAACATACCTGGTGGCGTCCTTGCATAGTGGTCCATCTGCCACTGTGCAAGAGCGCGCACTTGATCTCCTGTCCAGAATGTCTCTCTGGCTTCCCTCCATGCTGTCTGTTTGTGTCTGTTTCTGCTGCTTAAGGGCGGCGCCCGATCACTTCCTGCTTTTTGTACCTGCTGTGGGTCACACCCCTTGTGCGTCCTCAGCCTATTGCTGTCTGTCACCTGGTATATAGCTCAGCTGCTCCCATCTATCCCTGCCTGAGCATAGTGTTTTATTCGGTGTGTGCATGCACTCTGAAGGTGCCAGGTCCCGTTCTTTGTCTCCTGCCTTGCGGTATCAGTTCCCGTGTCTGAACTGAGTCCTGTCTATGTCTCCTGCCTTGCGGTATCAGTTCCCGTGTCTGAACTGAGTCCTGTCTATGTCTCCTGCCTTGCGGTATCAGTTCCCGTGTCTGAACTGAGTCCTGTCTGTGTACTCTTGCCTGCTGCCTCTCCTGGAGGCTGTATTTCCAGGCCTGTCTGAACACGCTCCTAGCCTGTTCCTCCCGCCTTCTAGGGGCCGATTACCTAGACCCGCTCCTGTATCTTGTCTGTCCTGTCTGAACACGCTCCTAGCCTGTTCCTCCCGCCTTCTAGGGGCCGATTACCTAGACCCGCTCCTGTATCTTGTCTGTGCTGTCTGAACACGCTCCTTGCCTGTTCGTCCCGCCTCTCTGGGGGCCGTATTCCCAGACCCGCTCCTGTATCCCGCTGCAGTGTCGGTCTCCTCCGTACACTCAGTTCCAGTCTGAACTGTCTCCTATCCTTTACCTGTTTTGCCTCTATGTCCGTTCCCTTCCTTTTTCTGCAGAGTCTGAACTCGTACCTAACTCCTGCTTGTTGTCTCTGTACTCCCGTTTGTGAGTTTGTGGTCCACTCGCTACTTCACTGCAAGTACCCTGTGGGTATCTGGCTCTGCCTTTCTCTTCCTGTCTGTTCCGTGTGAACAGAGCCCTGTCCCCCCTGCTCTGCTTTGTTTGCCGCTCTGCGGTTTCCGCTCTGCTCCTGCCTACTTAGCCGCTCTGCGGTTTCCGCTCTGCTCCTGCCTTGTTTACCGCTCTGCGGTTTCCGCTCTGCTCCTGCCTTGTTTACCGCTCTGCGGTTTCCGCTCTGCTCCTGCCTTGTTTACCGCTCTGCGGTTTCCGCTCTGCTCCTGCCTTGTTTACCGCTCTGCGGTTTCCGCTCTGCTCCTGCTTAGCTTGCCGCTCTTGCGGTTTCTGCCCTGCTCTTGCCTTGCTTGCCGCTCCTGCGGTTTCTGCTCTGCTCCTGCCTTGTTTGCCGCTCTGCGGTTTCCGCTCTGCTCCTGCCTTGTTTGCCGCTCTGCGGTTTCCGCTCTGCTCCTGCCTACTTAGCTGCTCTGCGGTTTCCGCTCTGCTCCTGCCTTGTTTACCGCTCTGCGGTTTCCGCTCTGCTCCTGCCTTGTTTACCGCTCTGCGGTTTCCGCTCTGCTCCTGCCTTGTTTACCGCTCTACGGTTTCCGCTCTGCTCCTGCTTAGCTTGCCGCTCTTGCGGTTTCCACTCTGCTCTTGCCTTGCTTGCCGCTCCTGCGGTTTCTGCTCTGCATCTGCTCGCTGCTCCGGCAGTCCTGTCCTGCTCTGCATCTGCTCGCTGCTCCGGCAGTCCGGTCCTGCTCTGCTTGCGCTCGCTGCTCCGGCAGTCCCGTCCTGATCTGCTCTTGCCCACCGTTTCGGGCATTCCCTCTCTGCTGTGTTTGGCTACCGCATCTGCGGTTCTGTTTCTGTGACCCAGTCTGTACTGGGTCTTGTCCTCTCTGTGCTCCAGCCTGTCCTTTCGGCCAGTACCTCCCCGCCTGCATACTCGCCTGTATCCACCCGTCTGCATACCTGCCGTGTTCGCTTATATCCACCAGTCTGTGCCAGCCTAACCTGCCTGTTCCAGTAATCCCTGTGTGGGTCAACCCCCGTGTCCGGAGTTTGACCTGGAGTAGCACCTGGTCCCTCTGCCCGGTTTCTCCTTGGTGCACTGGCGTCGTATGCCGTCGTGCCACCTTGGTCGGATCGGCCAGATACTTAGTCACGCCACTCCAGGCACTCTCCGGTTCATGGTCCAGTGGAACCACTACTCCCGCACACGCCAGTCAGTCCGGGCGTGTGCATAACAACCATCATGGAGGATTTTGACCCTTTTACATTTTGGTCTTCAAAAATGGATCAATGGCCTCAGTTTGCCTCTCACACCTTGGAAGTTTTATCATGCCCGGCAGCCAGCGTTCTCTCTGAGCATGTCTTCAGCGCTGCTGGTAGTGTCTTGATGGATAAGTGCACCCGGCTGTCACCTGAAAGTGTAGACCACCTAACTTTCATCAAGATGAACAAGTCATGGATCTCCAAGGACTTTTGCACCCCAATTGCAGACTGTACAGAGTAGGCAATGTTGTCGTTTTGAGTGTGCTGAATTGATCTCTTGAAATTGCAGTCTGTGATATGGCTTCTGTGCCTGCTCCTGCAGCTGCTTCTGCAGGTTTTAGGTACTAATTTTGGGAAATGTGGAGAATCCTGATTGTGTCTCCATCCATTGGGTTGGTTGTAGTGGGACAGGTTTGGGTCTGCGTTAAACTACTTGTAGTGTGATGACATTGATGCCACTTCTGTGGTATTAGGCCCTCGTTTAGGGTAATGTGAGCACTCCTTGTTGGTAGTGATGGGCAGGCACTAAAATGCTCGGGTGCTCGATGCTCGGGTCGAGCACATTGGAATACTCGGGTGCTCGACCCGAGCAACAAGCCCAATGTAAGTCTATGGGAAACTCAAGCATTTTTCAGGCGGCTCCACCCGGCGGTCTGCAGAGAGCCTAAAAATTGCCCAAATCGATGGAAACAGTGCTCAAATGACATGAGAACAGCATGGGGAAGACTCCTGGAAGTACTTCTGACTCCCAGGTCACTTCTGTCAACAAAGTTGTCAGAGGTATTACGCCACTTTTACGGACTCACAATAAAACATACAAAAACTAAACCAAAATGGATTTTCCTGGGAAATATGTTAAGGAAAATCCTTTCCAGGGTAATGACTTGTATATAAGGCAAAATAAATAAACCAAAAACAAAAATACTCTTCCACACCTTGGGCAATGTTCACACTTAGCGTTTTTAATGTGTTTTTGCACTTTTGCATTGCTATCAACCGTGACAAATGCATTCACCAGGAAATGTTATTTTAAAATTTTACAACCTTATCTGGCCATGTGGTGTGTGAAATATCATCAGACACATCGTGTTTCATTTATGAAGGAGGGACACTGAAAGTCACAAAGCTTATTTTTATAGGGCCATCAGGCGGCCTTTACTATTCTTAAAGGGCCAGCAGTCGGCCATCACTATTCTTAGAGAGCCATCAGCCGGCTATATTTTATTGTTCCCATTATTAAAGAGTGGGTCTCCAATACTGTTATTGCGTATGCAGTGAGTGGCAGGGCTGCCCAAAATTTTGACGCACCCCAATACCACTTTGAAAATTTGGACGAACCCCAATACCGCTTTGAAGAGATTTAGAGGAGGGCCTCCAGAATACTGTTGAGCCACCACCATAGTATTCGGGTTCGGTTCGA
This sequence comes from Phyllobates terribilis, assembly GCF_046119375.1. NCBI lineage: Eukaryota > Metazoa > Chordata > Amphibia > Anura > Dendrobatidae > Phyllobates > Phyllobates terribilis. Next base: position 89,040,143 of record NW_027362765.1, on the reverse strand, counting down.
TTCATCGAACACCGGTATGTTCGTGGAACTGTTTGTCGAACACCTTAGAACACCGTCGAACACCGTTAAAACCAATGGCAGGCAAACAAAAACACATAGAAACACATAGAAAACACATAGAAAACACCTTCAAAGGTGTCCAAAAGCTTACAAACTGCTCAGAAGACACTCTCTTTAAAAAAAGCCGGCCGGCAATTCAGCAGCGGCATACACCGGTACCCAACAATTTAGAATAGAAAGAATAGAGCATCACACATAGATTAGATAGATAGAAATCATGTCAGTCACATATATAAGAAGTACAGTGACAGTGTTGCTTACTGTACTTGTCATTTAGTGTTAAAGGATTTATTAAAAAAATAAAAGTGTTTTCATGCACCGTCTCTTTAAAAAAGCCGGCCGGCAATTCAGCATCTGTAGCCGACAATTTAGAATAGAAAGAATAGAGCATCACACAGAGATTAGATAGATAGAAACATGTCAGTCACATATATATGAAGTACAGTGATAGTGTTGATTACTGTACTTGTCATTTAGTGTTAAAATAAAGGATTTATTAAAAAAAAAATTGGCGTGGGGTTCCTCGTAATTTTAGTCTCTTGCGGAGGTTAAGCAGACGGCTGGGGCATATGTTTGAAGCCTGGGAAGGGAGTAATACCCACAGAGCTTCCCAGGCTACTAATATCAGCCCCCAGCTGAATACCTAGCCTTTACTAGCTATTAAAATGGGGGCCCCCAAAAAAATGACGTGGGGTCCCCCCTATTTTAAAAGCTAGCAAAGGCTAGGCAGACTGCTGGGGGCGATATTAAAAGCCCAGGAAGGGTGCCATGAATATTGGCCCCCTCCCAGGCTAGAAACACCAGCCGTCAGCAGCCCCAGAAATGGCGCATCCATAGGATGTGCCAATTCTGGCACTTAGCCTCGCTCTTCTCACTGCCCTGTAGCGGTGGCAGTGGGGTAATAGGGCTGGGGTTGATGTCAGCTTATAATGCCAGCTGACATCAAGCCCAGGTTAGTAATGGAGAGACGTCTATAAGACACCCCCACTACTAACCCCATAGTCAAAGTAAAAAAAAAACAACCAGAATAAAGTCCTTTAATTTAAATAAACACACAATTCTTTATTGTTCTAAATTAAACCATACTTACCATCACGCCCATTCCAGCTGAAGCCAATGTCTTCTGCAATAAAAGTAAAATAATAAACCAACATCATCCTTACCTTTCCATGGTTCCCACGACGGCTCCAGCTCTGCTACATTCACATGACAGGCTGGATCGCAGCCGAAAGCAGCCATCCAGCTTGCCATGCTGCAGACACTGAGAAGCGCAGGCATGTTTCTGCTCTGAAGTGTCTGGCTGTGACGGCATAAAGATGAGCCGAGTTTATGTCCAATGAACTCGGCTCACCTCATGCACGTTACTGACAGCGTGGGAAAATTCTCCTGCGCTTGTAGTGAGCGTGAGAGAATTCTCCTGCTGAAGCACTGAGCGCAGGAGAATTTTCCCACGCTGTCAGTGACGTGCATGAGGTGAGCTCATGTCCAACGAACTCAGCTCACCTCATGCATGTCACTGACAGCGTGGGAGAATTATCCTGCGCTCAGCGCTTCTTCAGGAGAATTCTCCCACGCTGGGATGGCATTGAGATAACAGGTTAGATCGCAGCTGAACGCTGCCATCCAGCTTGTCATCCTTCAGAGACACTGCAGAGCGCAAGCATGCCTGCGCTCTGCAGTGCCTATGAAGAATAGCATGCTGGATGGCAGCGCTCAGCTGCGATCCAGCCTGTCATCTCAATGCCATCCCAGCATGGGAGAATTCTCCTGCTCAAGCGTTGAGCTCAGGAGAATTTTCCCACTCTGTCAGTGACGTGCATGAGGTGAGCTGAGTTCATTAGACATGAACTCGGCTCATCTGGATGCCGTCACAGCCAGACACTGAGGAGGGCAAGCATGCCTGCGCTTCTCAGTGTCTGCGGCATGGCAAGCTGGAACGCAGCTTTTCGGCTTTATTCTGGGTGTTTGTGTTTTTTTTCTAACTTTGACTATGGGGTTAGTAATGGGGGTGTCTTATAGACGCCTCTCCATTACTAACCTGGGCTTGATGTCAGCTGGCATTATAAGCTGACATCAACCCTAGCCCTATTACCCCACTGCCACCGCTACAGGGCAGTGGGAAGAGCGAGGCTAAGTGCCAGAATTGGCGCATCCTATGGAAGCGCCATTTCTGGGGCGGCTGACCGCTGGTGTTTTTAGCCTGGGAGGGGGCCAATATTCATGGCACCCTTCCTGGGCTATTAACCCCTTAAGCCCCGCGGGTGGTTTGCACGTTAATGACCGGGCCAATTTTTACAATTCTGACCACTGTCACTTTATGAGGTAATTACTCTGGAACGCTTCAAGGGATCCCCCTGATTCTGAGATTGTTTTTTCGTGACATATTGTACTTCATGATTGTGGAAAAATTTCTTCGATATCACTTGCGTTTATTTGTGAAAAAAATGGAAATTTGGCGAAAATTTTGAAAATTTTGCAATTTTCAAAATTTGAATTTTTAAGCCCTGAAATCAGAGCGATATGTCACACAAAAGAGTTAAAAAATAACATTTCCCACATGTCTACTTTACATCAGCACAATTTTGGAACCAAAATTTTTTTTTGTTAGGGAGCTATAAGGGTTAAAAGTTGACGAGCGATTTCTCATTTTTCCAACAAAATTTACAAAACCATTTTTTTAGGGACCACATCACATTTGAAGTCACTTTGAGAGGTCTTTATGACAGAAAATACCCAAAAGTGACATCATTCTAAAAACTGCACGCCTCATGGTGCTCAAAACCACATTCAAGAACTTTATTAACCCTTCAGGTGCTTCACAGGAATTTTTTGAATGTGGAAGAAAAAAATGAACATTTAACTTTTTTCACAAAAATGTTACTTTAGACCCAATTTTTTTTATTTTCACAGGGGTAACAAGAAAAAATGGACCCCAAAATTTGTTGTGCAATTTCCCCTGGGCACGCAGATACCCAATATTTGGGGAAAAAATACTGTTTGGGCGCACGGCAGGGCTTGGAAGGGAAGGAGCGCCATTTGACTTTTTGATTGTAAAATTTGCTTGAATAATTAGCGGATGCCATGTTGTGTTTGGAGAGCCCATGTGTGCCCAAACTTTGGAGCTCCCCCACAAGTGACCCCATTTTGGAAACTAGACCCCCCAAGGCACCTTTATAGATGCATAGTGAGCACTTGGAACCCCCAGGTGCTTCACAAATTGATTCGTAACAATGAAAAAGTGAAAAAAAAAACACTTTTTCATTTGTATGAATCAATTTGTGAAGCACCTGAGGGTTCCAAGTGCTCACTATGCATCTAGATAGGTGCCTTGGGTGGTCTAGTTTCCAAAATGGGGTCACTTGTGGGGGAGCTCCAATATTTGGGCACACAGCGGCTCTCTAAATGCAACATGGTGTCCGCTAACAAATTTAACGCAAAATTGTCTCAAATTGTTAGCGACACCATGTTGCGTTTGGAGAGCTGCTGTGTGCCCAAACATTGGAGCTCCCCCACAAGTGACCCCATTTTGGAAACTAGACCCCCCAAGGCACCTATCTAGATGCATAGTGAGCACTTGGAGCCCCCAGGTGCTTCACAAATTGATTCGTAATAATGAAAAAGTGAAAAAAAAAAACACTTTTTGATTTTTATGAATCAATTTGTGAAGCACCTGGGGTTCCAAGTGCTCACTATGCATCTATATAGGTGCCTTGGGGGGTCTAGTTTCCAAAATGGGGTCACTTGTGGGGGAGCTCCAAAGTTTGGGCACACAGGGACTCTCCAAATGCAACATGATATCCGCTAACAATTTGAGCCGACAATTTGTTAGCGGATATCATGTTGCATTTGGAGAGTCCCTGTGTGCCCAAACATTGGAGCTCCCCCACAAGTGACCCCATTTTGGAAACTAGACCCCCCAAGGCACCTATCTAGATTCATAGTGAGCACTTGGAACCCCAGGTGCTTCACAAATTGATTCATAAAAATGAAAAAGTGTTTTTTTTTTCACTTTTTCATTTTTACGAATCAATTTGTGAAGCACCTGGGGGTTCCAAGTGCTCACTATGCATCTAGAAAGGTGCCTTGGGGGGTCTAGTTTCCAAAATGGGGTCACTTGTGGGGGAGCTCCAAAGTTTGGGCACAGAGGGGCTCTCCAAACGCAATGTGGTGTCCGCTAACAATTTGAGCCGATTTTCCATTCAATTTGTTAGCGGATACCATGTTGCATTTAGAGAGTCCCTGTGTGCCCAAACATTGGAGCTCCCCCACAAGTGACCCCATTTTGGAAACTAGACCCCCCAAGGCACCTATCTAGATGCATAGTGAGCACTTGGAACCCCAGGTGCTTCACAAATTGATTCATAAAAATGAAAAAGTGTTTTATTTTCACTTTTTCATTTTTACGAATCAATTTGTGAAGCACCTGGGGGTTCTAAGTGCTCACTATGCATCTAGATAGGTGCCTTGGGGGGTCTAGTTTCCAAAATGGGGTCACTTGTGGGGGAGCTCCAATGTTTGGGCACACAGGGGCTCTCCAAACGCAACATGGCGTCCGCTAACAATTTGAGCCGATTTTCCATTCAATTTGTTAGCGGACACCATGTCGCGTTTGGAGAGCCCGTGATGTGCCTAAACAGTGGAGCTCCCCCACAAGTGTCCCCATTTTGGAAACTATACCCCTCAAGGATTTTATTAAGGTGTATAGTGAACATTTTGAACCCAGAGGTACGGCACATTATTTGTTTACATTAGGTCATCATATTGAATAAGTTGTCATTATTCTTGAGCGCAAGTGCTCGCTACTTGAGTTTGCATCGGGTACTCAGGTATGCACCATGTACAGCGTGTGCTCGAGTGACATGCTCGAGTCCCTGCTCCGCATGTTTCACGGTTATTAGAAACCAAAAAAAAAACATGCGAGGATCGCTCGTGCATGGCAGGCAATCCCCGTAAAGTTTTTTGGCCGCGAAGCATATGGGGCAGAGACTCGAGCATGTCACTCAAATACCCACGATACTCAATGCATACCAGAGCACCCGATGCAAACTCAAGTAGCGAGCACTTGCTCTCAACACTAGTCGCCATATCGTCATCTTTTTTTCTTACTTTTGAAAAAAATCCCAACCCCAGCCCTAACCCTAGCACAACCCTAGCCCCAGCACAACCCTAGCCCCAGCACAACCCTAGCCCCAAACCCAGCCCTAACCCTAGCCCAATCCTAACCCAAGAGTTTATTTTTGACGCCGTTCCTTGTGCGGTATAAGTGATTAGACGACTTTATTCTGCGGGTCGGTGTGATTACAGCAATGCCAGAATCATATGGGGTTTTTATGACTGACAGCTGTCACACACTAAAAGACGCATTTTTTGTAAAATCTAGTTTTTGCATCGCCATATTTTGAGAGCTATAATTTTTCCAGATTTTGGCAGACAGTCATGTGACGGCTCGTTTTTTGCGGGATGACTTGACGTTGTTATTGGTGCCATTTTCAGGCACGTGACATTTTTTGATCGCTTTCTATTCCGATTTTTGGGAGGCAGAATAAACAAAAACCAACAATTCAGGAATTGTTTTTTTTTTTTTTTTAATTCTGTTCCGCGTGTGGTAAAATTGATGAGGCAGCTTTACTCTTCGGGTCAGTATGTTTACAGCGGTACCACATTTGTATCATTTTTCTATGTTTTGGCGCTTATACACAATAAAAGCTATTTTATAGAAAAAAATATTTTTTAGTATCGCTTTATTCTGAGAGCTATAACTTTTTTATTTTTCGGCTGATGGAGCTATATGGCGGCTTGTTTTTTGCGGGACGAGATGACGTTTTCAGCGGTATCATTATTATTTATATGCATCTTTTTGATCGCGTGTTATTCCACTTTTTGTTTGGTGGTATGGTGATAAAGCATTGTTTTTTGCTTGTTTTTTTTTTTGTTTTTTTTACCGTGTTCACTGAAGGGGTTAACTAGTGGGACAGTTTTATAGGTCAGGTTGTTCCGGACGCGGCGATACCAAATATGTGTACTTTTATTGTTTTTTTTTTATTTTTTTTATAATAATATTTATTGATGGGTACATTATATTTTTATTTTTGGTGTATTATTTTTTTTATTTTTTTATAATATTTTTGCACATTTTTTTTTTTTTTTTTCCACTTTCACACAGTTTATCCACTTTATTACTTTGTCCCACTCTGGGACTTTCACTTTTTTTTTCTGATCGCCTGCATGGCATAGGAATGGAGCACCATCCCTATGCCATGAAGGCTGTCAGAAGTGCACAGTGTGAAGATTGCTTGGAGATGCACTGCGCATGTCCAAGCAATCTTCCTGCTCTCTGGTGACCCGGATGTTGTCATGACGACATCGGGTCGTCATGGCAACACCCGGGAAGCCTTTGCAGACTGCGCTGGAAGCCGGAAGAGGAGGTGAGTATCGCCGATCACCTCCCCTTGCCCCCGCAATGCCGCGATCGACTTCGATCGACTTCGATCGCAGCATTGCGGGGGTTAATGTGCTGGGAGCGGTGCGTGACCGCTCCCTGCACATAGTACCGGGTGTCAGCTGTGACAATCAGCTGACACCCGGCGGCGATCGCGCCCGCACAGCCTGTGTGCGCGCGCGATCGCGATGACGTACTAATACGGGTCTGGCTCTTAAGTCCCAGGGCACAGACGCGTATTAGTACGTCAGATGTTATTAAGGGGTTAATATCAGCCCCCAGCTGTCTGCCTAGCCTTTGCTAGCTATTAAAATAGGGGGGACTCAACGTCATTTTTTTTTGGGTCCCCTATTTCAATAGCTGGTAAAGGCTAGGTATTCAGCTGGGGGCTGATATTAGTAGCCTGGGAAGATCCGTGGGTATTACCCCCTACCCAGGCTTCAAACATATGCCCCAGCCGTCTGCTTAACCTCCACTAGAGACTAAAATTATGAGGAACCCCACGTCAATTTTTTTTTATAATAAATCCTTTATTTTAACACTAAATGACAAGTACAGTAATCAACACTATCGCTGAACTTCTTATATATGTGACTGACATGTTTCTATCTATCTAATCTATGTGTGATGCTCTATTCTTTCTGTTCTAAATTGTCAGGTACCGGTGTATGCCGCTGATGAATTGCCGGCTTTTCATGTTTCACTGTGAGCACTGTTCCCATCGATTTGGGCAACCACTGTAATGCCACAACCACCATGGCTGTGGCATTACAGTGAGTGGCAGACAATCCCTGCATGATTGGTCCTCTAAATAGCGCGAGACATGCAAGACACGCTTTTGGTGCACGAACAGTTATCGAATATAACCTCGTACAGCCGAATTTTTTGCAAATCGTTCGCGTTCCTCGAACTATGCTAACACCGCCCAAATAAGCTCGAATTTGAGATTGGTGAACAGTTCTGGTTGAACACCGCTCATCTCTACTCCAGAAAACAATCTGCCCATAATTAGGAAGGATTGTGTTTGCCTATGCAGTGAATGCAAGGGTTGCCAAAAATTTGGAGGCACTACAATGCCCCTTGGAAGAGACGTGGAGGTCAGAGGGCCTCCTGGAAACAATGTTCCCATTATTAGGAAGTGGGTCTCCCATTGTGTTTGCCTATGTAGTGAATGCAAGGGTTGCCAAAAATTTGGAGGCACTCCAATGCCCCTTGGAAGAGACGTGGAGGAGGGCCTCATAAAAAATGTTCCCATTAGAAAGGAGCGGTTCTCCTATACTTGTCATGCCCATGTACTAAGTGTATGGGCTGACAAACATTTACCCCTGGGGGGTATACATGAACATACTGTATAAAACATTTTTTTTACGGGCATCATAAACACCCTTTGTGTTGCATCACGGACCACGATCACCCTGGTGATATGGTGGTGGAGGATGGGGATGAGGAGGACAAGAGCAAATAGCCAAAATCAGGAAGCGTATGTAATGCACATGCCTGGACAGACTGGTGTGAGCGTGGCTAGTGATCCCACTGGACCATGAACCGAGGAGTGCCTGGAGGGGCATGACTAAGTATCAACTCGGTCCGACCAAGGTCGCACGGCGGCTCAGTCGACTCCGTGAACCAGGGAGGAACCGAGCAGAGGGACCAGGTGCCACTCCAGGTCAGACCCCGGTCACAGCTGTTGACCCACACCGGGGAATGCAGGAACAAGCAGGTTAGGCTGGCATACTGACAGGTGGGTACTGGCAGGCACGGCTGGTATGCAGACAGGTGGGTACTGGAAGGCACGGCTGATATGCAGACCGGTGGGTACTGGCAGGCATGGCTAGTATACAGACAGGTGGGTACTGGCAGATAGGAGCGCAGGCAGGAAAGGGACCAGTACAGAGTGGGATACAGGAACAGAGCCGCAGATGCGGTAGACAAGCAGAGCAGAGAAAACCCGCAGGTGCGGTAGACAAGCAAAGCAGGGCAAAACCCGCAGGTGCGGTAGACAAGCAGAGCAGAGCAAAACCCGCAGGTGCGGTAGACAAGCAGAGCAGAGCAAAACCCGCAGGTGCAGTATACAAGCAAAGCAGAGCAAAACCCACAGGTGCTGTAGACAAGCAGAGCAGAGCAAAATCCGCAGGTGCGGTAGACAAGCAGAGCAGAGCAAAACCCGCAGGTGCGGTAGACAAGCAGAGCAGAGCAAAACCCGCAGATGCGGTAGACAAGCAGAGCAGAGCAAAACCCGCAGATGTGGTAAACAAGCAGAGCAGAGCAAAACCCGCAGGTGCGGTAGACAAGCAGAGCAGAGCAAATACACACAAAGTACTTACAATGAAGTAGCATGTGGACACTAAACTCACAAACAGAAGTACAGAGACAACGAGTTGGAGTTAGATGCAGGTTCAGACACTGCAGGAAAAGGGAAGATACGAACATAGAGAAAAACAAGTCACGGACTAGGACACTATTCAGACAAGAACTGAACCAGGAACAAGATACAGGAACGAGCCTGGGAACTCAGCCCCCAGGGTGGCGGAAACAGACTAAAAGTCACAGATACGGGCAACGGGCCTGGGTATACAGCCCCCAGGGTGGCAGAACAGACTAGAAGTCACATATATAGGTAACAGGCCTGGGTACTCAGCCCCCGGGGTGGCGGAAACAAACAAGATACAGGACAGGACCTGGCTACTCAGTTGCACAGAACACACTGAAATAAAGTGTTGCTCAGGCCCATCCTACTGGGTGGAGGGGGTTTATGTATCCAGTGACTCACAACAATAGGCTGGGGACACATTAGGAGTGCGCACACAGTAACTATAAGAATCAGGCAGTAACCGTGCTACCTCCCTAAGCAATCAGACAAGAGACAAGCACACAGCAGGTACTGGAGCAAAGTGTGCAGCCTGGACTGATAGGTAAAATGGCAGTCTTGCATGGTGGGAGGTGGTAAGCCATGCCAACACGCCGCCAGGGATGTTACAGCATATACCCATGTGTGGGTGTGAAGAGGTGCATAGGAATACACTTCTCAAAAAAAGACACTGGATTTGAGTTTATGCTATGCTGCTATCATTTGGTGACATTGAGAAGTCTGGCCCAATCCAGCCCTTGTTCATTTTTATAAGAGTCAGCCTGTCAGCATTTTCAGTTGACAGGCGGATGCGCATATCAGTTATAATTCCACCAGCAGCACTAAAAACCCGCTCTGATAAATCACTGGCGGCAGGGCAGCCAGGACTTCCAAGGCACAGAGAACCAGATCATTCCACGTATCCAGCTTGGATACCCAATAATTATAAGGCACACAGGAATCACGGAGGATGTTGGTACGGTCGGCAAGGTACTCCCTCAGCTTCTTCCCAAACTTTGCACTCCTTGTGAGAGTACCCCGCGCCTCAGGGTCTGTGCGAAGGGAGGGGCTGAGAAAATTCTCCCAGAACTTTGACAGTGTTCCCCTGCCTCTGCTGGATTGAAGTTGTGTCTCTCTCGCCTGTACTCCTTGGTTGTCCAACGAACTGTGACCTCTGCCGCCAGCGTTTTCAGATGGGAATTTTTTTAATAGTTCCGCAACAAGGGCCTTCTGGTACTGTCCCAATTTTGTAGACCTGTCCGCCTCAGGAAAAAAAGATATAAAGCTCTCCTTGTAGCGTGGGTCTAGAAGTGTCACCAATCAGTAATGACTGTCACCCAAAATTTTGAGAACGTGAGGGTCATGGGAAAGGCAGCGTAACATAAACTCAGCCATGCGTGCCAGACTGCTAACAGGCAAGACTTTTGTATCCTCACCAAGAGGATGACTAACCATGCTCTCCTCCTCCTCCTCTGGACATCCAATCTGAACAGACGGTATGATAGTTGCGCAGGTAATACCATCTATAGCACATGAAACTAGCTCCTGTTCTTCCTCCTCCTCCTCCTCTTCCTCATTGTCACCCAATCCACGTTGGGATGAGATGAGGCTGGGCTGTGTGTTATCACCCTGTATGGTTCCTTGCTCCATCTCATCGTGCTCCGCCTGCAATGCATCCTCTTTGATAGTGAGCAGACAACATTTCAGAAGACAGAGAGGCGGAATAGTGACCCTAATTATGGCATCATCGCCACTCACCATCTTGGTGGAGTCCTCAAAGTTTTGGAGGATGGTACATATGTCTAACATCCATGTCCACTCCTGAGGTCTTATGTGTGGAGTCTGAACTGAATACTGACGGCCTTGTTGATGCTGGCACTCAACAACTGCCCTCTTCTGCTCACAAATCCTTCCCAACATCTGCACTGGAGAGTTCCAACGCATGGGGACATCATACACCAGTCTGTGAGCCGAAAGCTGCAAACGCTGCTGAAACACAGCAAGGGCGACGGAAGCTGTAGGTGACCTTCTAAAATGGGCACACAGGCGGCGTACTTTAACAAGCAGATCCGGCAGCTCCAGGTAGGATTTGAGAAACTGCTGAACCATGAGGTTAAGCACATGGGCCAGGCATGGTACGTGTGTGAGCTCGCCTTGCCTCAGAGCCGCCACCGGGTTCTGGCCATTGTCACACATGACCATGCCTGGCTGTAGGTTCAGCGGTGTGAGCCACAAATCTGCCTGCTCTTTCAGAGTTGTCCACAACTCTTCAGCATTGTGCGATTTGTCACCTAAGCATATTAGCTTCGGCACAGCCTGTTTCCGCTTGGCCGAGGCAGTGCTGCAGTGCTTACAGCTTGTGACTGATGTGGTCATTTTGGAGACGGAGGCTGAAGATGAGGAGGAGGATGAGGAGGATGAGGTGCAGGAGCTGTAGACTGTGGGGGCAATCCTGATTGACCTAGGGCCCGCAATCCTTGGCATCGGGAGGATGTGTTCCGTCCCAAGGTGCAACTGTGTCCCGGCTTCCACTATGTTAACCCAGTGTGCCGTCAACGAGCTGTACCGTCCCTGCATTTGTCCTCGTGTCCATGGTTAGGTGGACTTTCCCGGTAACTGCGTTGTTGAGGGCACAGCTAATGTTTTGGGACACGTGCTTGTGTAATGCGGGGACGGCACACCGGGAGCAATAGTGGTGGCTGGGGACCGAGTACCGAGGGACGGCCACCACCATCAGTTTGTGGAATGCTTCTGTCTCCACGAGCCTAAAAGGCAACATTTCGAGCGCAAGCAGTCCTGAAATGTGGGAATTTAGTAGTGTGGCCTGTGGGGCGTTGGCTGCGTATTTGCGCTTGCCTTCCAAGGACTGGGGTATGGAGTACTGAACGCTGCGCTGGGACAAGGACATGGACGTGATTCCTGATGCTGCTACTTGAGAGTATGCAACAACAGGTGCAGGGCAGGAGGCATCTTCACATGCACCATGGACAGGGGATTGGCTTGCATGCACAACAGAGGATGAAACAATGGTGCCACCAACAGACACTGTTCCTGGACCCTGGGGTTCGGCCCACAAAGTCGGGTGCTTTGCTGCCATGTGCCTGATCATGCTGAAGGTGGTCAGGCTGCTGCCACCCCTGCTGATGCTGGCCTGGCAGGTGGTGCAAATGGCCTTTTTGAGGTTATTGGCAGAGTCTTTAAAAAACAACCAGACTCGGGAAGACCTAACAGTTGTACTGGCAACTTCTTTCGTGTTGGTGTTACGGGGAATGGTTGCCTGCCTTCTGTCTACGGCCACCACACTGTTTCTTCCTGCCTGTTGGGGTGCTCTGCCTCCCTCCCCCTGTGTGCTGCTGTCCTCACTCTGCATGTCCTCCTGCCAGGTTGGGTCAGTTACTATATCATCCACCACCTCATCTTCCGCTTCTGCCCCCTGGACCTCCTCCTGACTTTCTGGCAATTGTCTCATCATCGTCCACCTCTTGTGACACTTTCCCACCGTCGCCTTCGTGTGACCGTGGCTGCTAAAATATTTGGGCATCGCTACATGCGATCTCCTCTTGCCCCGCTTCAAGTAGACCGGGCGAGAGGCCCGAATCTAAAAATGGAAAAGTGAACAGCTCTTCAGAGTATCCAAGTGTGGGATCAGTTGTCTCCGGGCACTCGGCATGGTGGAAGGAAGGAGGATCAGGGTGAGGAATATGCAGTCCAGACTCACGGCTACTGAGACTTGACAGTGTGGAAGACAGCGTGGTGGTGGTGGTGGTGGCTAAGTGACTGGAAGCATTAGCCGCTATCCAACCAACAACTTTTTGACACTGCTCTGAGTTCAATAGTGGTGTGCTGCGGTCCCCTAAGAATTGGGACAGGAAGGTTGGGGAGAAGATGTGGGTGTTTGTTGTGGCACAATTTCAGCTTGGCCTCGGCCTCTGCATGTACCATCACCATCGTGTCCAGTTCTCCATCCCTTGCCATGCGCCTAGCCCATTTTCAATGGAGGACAATATCTTCCACGCTCACTACAAATGGCTGAATTTGGAGCGAAGTTATATGTAATCCGTGTGATGGAGAAACCACAGTTTTAAATACCTGGTCTGTAGGTAACTATTTTGAATAGCAAACCGGTGTCGAAAACTTTGCTTACACACTGAAAAAAATTAGAATGCAAGCCAGAAATGGCAGAATTTTCAGAAAACGTATATGTCATCCATGTGAAGGACAAACCACAGTTTTAAATACCTGGCCTGTAGGTAACTATTTTGAACAGCAAACCGGTGTCAAAAACTTTACTGACACACTGAAAAAAAATTTGAATGGAGGCCAAAAATGGCAGTATTTTCAGCGCAATTATATGTGATCCGTGTGACGGAGAAACCACAATTTTAAATACCTGGCCTGTAGGGAACTATTTTGAACAGCAAACCGGTGTTAAAAACGTTGCTGACACACTGAAAAAAAATTTGAATGGAGGCCAAAAATGGCAGTATTTGCAGTGCAATTATATGTGATCCATGTGACGGACAAACCACAGTTTAAAATAGCTGGATTTTCAGCGCTGTAATATGTAAAAGACCTGACTGTATTCCGCAGTGCCAACAAGCAAATGTTGCAGAAAAACGGTGTTCTCAGGATTGCTTTTTAAGCAAATAATGAGGATTAAGATCCAAAAAAATTATTCCTGGCCCCTTAGACCTGTTCCTTTGTTTAGAAATGTCTAACAGCAGCAGAAGGCAGAACTGGAATGGAGCCTCTTGTGCTATATGCACTGCAGTCTGCTATATACACTGCCTGCCTATATACACTGCCTGCCTGATATCTCTGCAGATGGGTTAGTCCTCAGAAGGACTGTTTGTTGCGATGGATATGTGTAATGTACTTGTTTTCTTCCTACACTACCTAATACACAACCAAATCTCTCCCAAGCTCAGCAGCACCTCTCCCTACACTGCCTGATTGCGGAGTAGACTGATGAGCACAGCGGCGCCGGGTCTGATATAGACCTGATGACGCTGTGCGGCCAGCCAATCACTATAATGCCACAACCAACCAACCAAAGAGTGCCAAACATGCAGAGAGGGGACCCGAGCATCCGCCCGAGCATCTCACAAGTACTCGGCGAGCTCCGAGCATCTCGAGTACTGACATGCTCGGGCGAGTACCAAGTACTTGCGAGTATGCTCGCTCATCACTACTGGTTAGTAGTGATGAGTGAGTAGGTTTTGTTAATCCTTTTGCCGAGTATGCTCGGGCGAGCACCGAGTAGTTACAGCTGCTCGGTTATATGTTTGAATCACTGCCGTGTGCATGATTTGCGACTGTTTGACAGCTTTAATACATGTGAGGAATGTGTAAGAAATAGACATTCCTTACATGTATTAAAGCTGTCAAACTGTCACAAATCATGCACACGGGAGTGATTCAAACATATCACCAAGTAGCTGCAACTACTCGGTGCTCGCCTGAGCATACTCGGCGAAAGGGTTACCAAAACATACTCTCTCATCACTACTGGTTAGGTCTCCATCTCCTGGGTTGGCTGTATTGGAAGAGGTGTGGGTCTTATTTACACTATTTCTACTGTAGTGAAATTGATTAGACATTGCTAGTGTCTGACACTTACTTTTTGAAATGTGGAGAATCCTGATTGGGTCTCCATCTATTGGGTTGACTGTAGTGGAACCTTCCTGTTCTGCAGTCTAAGTTGTCTAAGGTTGCGTACCAGTCCTTGCTGCACTCTTGATACAGACTCTGCCTGCTGCACTCCTGATACAGACTCTGCCTGCTGCACTCTGATACAGACTCTGCCTGCTGCACTCTGATACAGACTCTGCCTGCTGCACTCCTGATACAGACTCCGCCTGCTGCTCTCTGATACAGACTCTGCCTGCTGCACTCCTGATACAGACTCTGCTTGCTGCACTCTGATACAGTCTCTGCCTGCTTCACTCTGATACAGACTCTGTCTGCTGAACTCTGATGCAGACTCTGCCTGCTGCACTCTTGATACAGTCTCTGCCTGCTGCACTCTGATACAGACTCTGCCTGCTGCACTCTGATACAGACTCTGCCTGCGGCACTCTGATACAGACTCTGCCTGCTGCACTCCTGATACAGACTCTGCCTGCTGCACTCTGATACAGACTCTGCCTGCTGCACTCTGATATGACACGCCCAGGGGATGGGGATGACTCAGTGCCCAGGCCTTTGCCTGGTTTGGGGATGTCGCGGTGGTCGGCTCCCAGGCCCGTACCCTGGGGTCACTCTTAAAAAAGGGGATTGGAACTTGGATAGAAATAAAAAAGTAAATAGTTTGTGACGCCACCTGTGGTACCTGGTAAGGATTACCAGCACTGCTGCAGACCTCCGGGGGGGTGATGGGATGGCAGCTGGGATGTTTCTGCTCCCCACAGGCGGAGCGGGCCCCCGGGGCAGTGTGGAGTTTGATGGTGGGTGGTGATGCTGGGGCTTGTAGTGCGGGGAGAGAGATGGCGCAGCTGAAATGATTGACGGAGGCAGTGCAGTGCAGTCATCTGAGCTTTACTCACAGTTCTTGTGCAAGGTTCTCAGGGTACACTGTATGGGTGTCCGCCTTCGCGTCGCACTGCGTCTACCAGACCAGGGGTTCAGCTCTTCCTCAGATGTGTCAGGAGCGCTTGACGGAACCCCGCTTTCTTTATATTCCTAACTAGACTGACTTCTCGGGCTGGGTCTTCTCCCTCCTGCCCTGTGCTTCCCACACACGGTCCCGATCGGGTGCTCTGAAGTCCCTTCTGGGCAACCTGGAGTTCCCGGACCTACTTGACCCTCACTGTGGCGACTGCACCATGGAAGTGCAGAAGCCTCCGGTTTTTCCAGCCGAGACCTGGAGTAACACGTTTGGGCCAGGGACCGGTCCCTTCTTGTGGCCTGATCCCTCTGACACCTGGCAGATTCGGGGCGTACGGGTGCCGTCCTGCACTCACCGTACCCCCTGGGATCCTTTCAGTAGAACGGAGCCTTTATCCTCTGCTCCCCTCCTGGGCCTCTATCACTAGGCCCCACTTGTGGAGCAGAGCTCCTAACGAGACTCTGCTCCCTAACTGACTGTCTTCACTAACTCCTCTTACTGACCTAACCGGCCACCCTCAGATGGCCTCCCTTTATATACCTCCTATGATGGTGCTCCCCTACTCTACTTCCTCCACCTACACCCACTACTGGTTCCCCCTACCTTTGGTTCCCCCCACTCCAGCCAGGGACAGGGCTCAGCATGAAACACAGTGCTTCTTGCCCTTCCAGCCGGCCTGGAGCAGTGTAGTGTTGAATGCGGGTGTTGGGGTTCCGGGCAGCACTCCCTCCTTACCTGAGAGAAGGAGATACCACACCTCTGGGTGAGGTGCAGTACCTCTGTGGCGACTGAACCCTCAGGGGCACCACAGATACAGACTCTGCCTGCTGCACTCTGATGCAGACTCTGCCTGCTGTGCTATCTAGTCTGTCCAGCTGCTGTGCGTCCGTTGGTCTGTCCTGGAGTGGCACCTGGCGTTCATGAGCCAAGTCTAACCTCACCATTAGTGGCTCTAGTGAACAGTCCAGTGCTAGCTTAGTCACTCCCCTCCAGGCTCTCCGGGTCCGTGGCACAGTGGTTCCACAATCCACGTCCGTGATAGTGCGCCCTCGCAGGCAGGGTCCTCTCTCCTGTTGTACCAGTCGGTGACCTCTTTTGACATGTAAAGTGCAACTGAATAAATGTGACTCGCCCCCTGGGCCGTGGGGTACTCGGATCCGGGCAATAGGAGAACGATGGGGGTAGTAGTGGCGACCCGGTCTGTGGCTCAGGGTGGTCAGACCAGTGGTAGTCCCTTTATAAGTTTTAAGTGATGTCCAACTACGCCACCCGTGGATTGCGGTTATTAGGAACCGCCGCTGCAAGGCAGACCGCTGGTGCTGATGATGTATGCAGCTGGGATAGTGTGACTCCCTACGGGAAGAGTGCGGCCCCAGGGCAGTATAATGGAAGATGGGGGTGATGGTGTAGGGCGTCCCAGTACCGTTAGTGCTGGAGGAGCAAGGAGCACGCAGACAACAGATTGCAGTCCAGGGTCTTTACTAGAACAGGTGAACTGACCCACAAACAGTCCCGGCTAGGAGGGGACCTGGATGTCTGAGAGCAATTGGGAAATTGGCCCTGGTCAGGGTGAGGGTGTAGGCCTACCGTGCTCTCTGCGCTCCTTCTGGCTATCTCCTCCTGATAGGGTAACAGCCCACGGTCTGAGCTCACCGTGTATTCTCGCCTGTATGGCCTGCAACGTGGGTCCCTTTCTACTCCCGGCCTGGTACGGCTTTGCTGGTCCCTTCTGTTGTGGCAGAGCCTCCGGGCTTCTCAGGCCAAGGAAAATACAGTCCCCTGCGGACTGGTTATCTGCTGCAGGACGTGGAATCCTCACAGCCTCAGACACCAAAGTCTGGTAAAATGGAGTTCTTTGTCTGCCAAGACAGGCTCACTTCGCCTCTTGTCTCTGGCTTGTGGCTCTTCTACTGCCATACTTCCTCTGAGGGTGCAATACAACTGTCCCTCTCTGCTCTGGGACTCGTCTCAGTCCAGAGACAGGTCGTCCAGCTCTCCCTAACCCTGCCCCCAGTTCCAGCTTTTATAGGGGCAGCCTGCTCCCCCTACTGGCCTGAGACAGGAGGTATTGCATGCTAATGTTCCCCTGACCAGAGAACCTCCCCCTTGCTCTCAGACACAGCTTTATTATATTTGTGGCATCCAGGCGAGGGTGACACAAATGTCACTGTCACAGTAAAAATAATTATAGTACTTGTACTCTGGGTCAATTGATGGAACTTCCTTGGTGTCTACACCTAATTTGATGTGTTTTGGCAGCTTTTGGTTCAGTTTCTAGGTGTTCTCTATGCATTTTTTTGGTCCCCCCATTGACTCCTATGGAATTCGGAAATATTCGACAAACATTCGGCGAATAAATTCGACGAATAAATTCGGCGAATATCAATTTGTTTGGCGAACTTTTCCGAACCGAACATTGAAATGTTCGCTCATGCCTAGTGCTGAGTGCTGCAGAAGGAGGCTTCACTTTGCCTTGATAATTTAGATTCAGGACTAGGGCATATTGGCCGCAGGAGAATTAGAACGGGTTCACATTGCATATGGATGAGAAGGTTATGATGATGAACCTTGAGATGGACCCAAATAGAAAAGGGCAATAGTTGGGTGGAAGGCTAGAAGGGCATATGCCTTAAGTACTAAGTGACAAGGGAGTATCCTCCAACTTTGCCTTGGCCAAAGTACCTTAATATGGGGCAAGGTCTTCAGCCTGAACTATTGCCTTGTGTGAAGATAATTCAAGCAACGGCGCTGCTTCCAGGTTGCATGCCCTCTTGGATTGTACACGCTGGGATTTATAGATGACACGACTCTGATTTTTATGAAAAAATGTTCAATGTCGTGAAACGTTTCCATAATCAATCAGACACGATTTCCTCTTATTTCTTCATTATGTTTTCGTTGTTTGTTGAGGAGTAGTGTTGAGCCACCCCCGTAGTGTTCGAGTTCGGTTCGGTTCGTCGAACTGTTCGTCGAACACCTTCGAACACCGTTAAAACCAATGGCAGGCAAACAAAAACACATAGAAACACATAGAAAACACCTTTAAAGGTGTCCAAAAGCTGACAAACTGCTCAGAAGACATAACTAACACATGGAAAAGTGACAAGTACATATAGTCATGCGAAAATAAAAGAGGTGGAGGAGTAAAAGGAGGGGGAGACACAGATATAGGCATGTCATGCCCTTCTAAAATCCAAAAAGTGAGAAGCCGACACGGCCAGTCCGTTCCTGCCCGTGCCACCTCCGTGTCGCCGGGTTTGTGCCAGAGCCGCGGTGGACCCTGACGGCCAGCCCCCCTCTCCTAATACTGGTGCCTGTCCGCTGGTGGGTCGAGCCCCCCGCGGTGGGGGGGGAGTAACATCTGCAGAAGAAAGACCATCTTCCAGCCAAACTAACATGTCGACTTCTTTTCGTGGACAATGTGATACGATCCCTTTGTTACGGACACGCCCATCGCTACAAATTCCAGATGAGGCACAAAAACAGCAGGTGCTTCAGCGGATTTCAAGTGCTCCTTCAAGTGGGCTCTCCTCCACCTCAACTTCAACATCACAAATACTCCAGTCCTCAGAGGTGTCACCCCAATCGCACTTGCTTCCTCACAGCTCCCAAGTCTCCAGCTGCCCGTCTGAGTATGGGGTAACACAGATGGTTGAGTCTGCACAGCTGTTTACTCATACTATAGCCTGGGAAACGGAGGTCTGCCCCAGAGCTTCTGTTAATCCAGACGAGGAAATGATCTGCACTGATGCCCAGAATCTTTATAAGTCGGATCCAGGACCAGATGAAGAAGGTTCTGAGCATAATGTAAACCCTCGTTCCCAAACTGTAACTCCTGTTGGTGGAGACAATGATGAAGACGATGATGAGACTCAAATACCTGATTGGAGCGACAACTTGACTTTTCGCTCAGGGCAGGAAGAGGTTGGCTTTGAGGACGACGGGTGTGATAACACACAGGGTGATGATGACAAGGTTGGAGATCCCACTTACTGTCAACCCATAGTCAGCCAGTCGATGAGGTCACCCGGGCCTTTGCCTGGCCTTTGGGATGTCGCGGTGGTCGGCTCCCTGGCCCGTACCCTGGGGTCACTCTTTAAAAGGGTGGATAATTGTTAATTTTATAAGAGTTTGTGACACCACCTGTGGTATCTGGTGAGAAGCACCAGCGCTGCAGCAGTCCACTGAGGCCCGTGATAAGGCAGCTCGATGGTATAGCTCCCCACAGGTGGAGCTAGGTCTCAGGGCAGCGTATGCAGGGGGAATGCAGGACAGGCGAGACCCAGCTGGGTCAGAGCAAGAACGGAAACGGACACGGTAGTCACTTCAGTACCTTTTACTGGAGGAAATTCAGGCACATCCTGGAGCACTGTAGGGTGAAGGGTGCATATCAGGATCCTACCCAATGAGCGGGTGTAGGGCCTCCTGTTTCTTGCCTCTGCACAGTAAGTTTCTGACCTGCCTGGAGCTAGGCCTAACTTTGTCTCTGTCCTGCGCTGGCTGACCTTGTGGTAGGGCCTTCTCTTGAAGTTCACGCTCCCAGTATGCGGGGCCTAAGCGTCTCCTGGCTCTGTTACGTATCAGCACCTTAGCGATCCTGGGACTTGTAGTTCTCCAGGGATTCCGGTTATGCCTTACTGGGTCATAGAGATCCCGGTAAGCTCGGATCCGGTGTCCGGTAAATGCTTCGGGGTGAGCTGGTTAAGCTCCTCTGCCCCTTATGTACTAACTCGCCACTCGCCTTCGGCCTACTCGGGCCCTCAATAGGCTATACACACTAACGGCAGCTTGCCGCGCTTCACCGATCTTATGACGCTGGCACACCTTAAGCTCTATCTGGGCTCCCTGAATCTAGCTAGCAGGAGCCTTGTGCTCCACTGCTGAACTATTAACTGAGTTCTCTAGACTAGACTGAGCTCCACTGCAGACTGACCTCTCTTAGGCTTCTCTACTGCAGCAACTCTTCAGAGGAACTGAACTGCCTAGCTCCACCTTCCCTATTTATATCCCTAACGGGCTCCCTCTGCTGGTCTGAGGTGGAAGGTGGAGATGTGTGAATGTTTATGGGGGCCTCTTGGAGGATTCCATCAATACACTCTTCTAGGATCTGTGATACCAAGCGCAGCGGGGCCTCACAGATGCTATTGACGACGAGGTTAGGTTGCGCCTTCCTGGACAGAGACGGAGTACTGGAAGCACGTCAACAACTGCATCCTCAACCACAACTCCGCCTCTGACTGCAAGTCGTAGTGGCTCTTCAGGTCGCATGGGCTCTAAGCCTTGCATAGCCTGGGCATTTATTCAGATCGATAAGGATGACCCAGCTCGTGTTATCTGTAATATTTGTCACCAAAAGCTAAGTAGAGGCCAAAAAATCCATAGTTTGAGTACTTCATGCATGTACCGTCACATGGATATGAAGCATAAGTTGCAGTGGGAAGCTCACTGTGCTACAATGCGGCCTAGCAGGCTGGGCCAACCACCGTCTGCCCCATCTTGTGCATCCGCGGCCTCTTCATCCTCTGTGACTGGGGGGACAGCAGTCACACATGTTTTTGGACGCAGACCTGCCACCTCTTTACCTGCAACAGCCAGTGTGATTGGCAGGTCGTCAGTTCATTGGGAAGTGGAAACACCTGCTGGTGTTGAGAGCTCTCTGACATCGAGAGCACCACCTTTGGATCAAGGCAACCTAACATGTCCGCCTGCATCTTCCTCACAGACCGGCAGTTTGCCAGGGACACCCTACTCAACCCCGTCAAAGCACAACAGCCAGCCCTCGGTCCCTCAGATGTGGACAAGTAAAAGACCATTTCCTCCTAGCCATGAGAAAGCTAAGAGGTTGAATTTCACCATCTGCAAGCTGTTGGCTACAGAAATGCTGCCTTTCCGCCTGGAGGACACAGTGGATTTTTGAGACCTTATGTCCGTCGCAGTGCCCCAGTACCAGATGCCCAGTCGGCACTACTTCTCAAAGAAAGGTGTGCCTGCGCTCCACCAGCATGTTGCACACAACATCACCGCTTCTTTGAGAAACTCTGTGTGTGACAGGGTGCATTTCACCACAGACACTTGGACGAGTAGGCATGGACAGGGGCGTTACATGTCGCTGACAGGGCACTGGGTAACTATGGTGACAGCAGGACAAGGGGCTGCTGTCCAAGTCTTGCCGTCCCCGCGAGTTGTACGTCAATCCTCTTTATCTAGAAGTTCCTCCACTGCTTCTGCCTCCTCAACCTCCTCTCGGTCCTCCACCTGCACCCAAAGCCTGTCTGGTAATGCAACCTGCTTTCTAACTGCGCACCTCCTTACTATGCTGGCAGCAGGGCTCAACGGCATCAGTGTTTACTTTGAAATGTCTGGGAAATGTGAGTCACACAGCTGAGGACTTGTGGTCAGCTCTGGAGACCCAGTTTCATGAATGGTTGTCTCCACTGGACCTGCAACCAGGGAAGGCCGTGTGCGACAATGCTGCAAACCTGGGTGAGGCCCTTCGCCGGGGCAATGTTACACACGTGCCTTGTATGGCTCACGTGTTGAACCTGGTTGTCCATAAATTTTTAGCCCACTATCCCGGACTAGATGGCCTTCTGCAGAGGGCACGGTCGCTGTGTGCTCACTTCCGCCGTTCGCATCCCGCAGCTCAACGACTTACATCTCTACAGAAGTCGTTGGGCCTGCCAGTTCACCGGCTGAAATGCGATGTGCCGACACGGTGGAATTCAACTCTGCACATGTTGCAGCGACTGTGGCAGCACCGACAAGCCCTGGTGCAATAGTTTCTGACATATAGCCTGGGCCAACGAGATCCAGAGGTGGGGCAAATCACACAGCAGGAGTGGTCTCAGATCAGGGACCTATGAAGTTGACGCGCCCCCTGGGCCGTGGGGTACCCGGAGCCGGGCCGGTAGACGCTGGGGGTTGTAGTCACTGTGGCGGTGACCCGGTCCGTGACCCAGGGCGGTCAATCCAACGGTAATTTGTATATATGGATTTTATAATGTCCGACTACGCCACCTGTGGAGTGCGGCCAAAGGGGCCGCCGCTGCGGAACAGTCCTCTGAAGCTGGTGGTTTTGCTGCAATGGTATTATTACTCACCACAGGAAGAGTGTAGCTTCAGGGCAGTGTGGGTGGATGATGGTGGTTGTAGTGCAGGGAGTCAGTAATGAACACAGAGTCCGTGTGATGCAGTCCCAAGATCTTTACTCACAGTTGTTGCAGTCCAGATTACAGGTACCAGAGCTATCTCACCCGTCGTGCTGTGCGTACTCAGTGAGGGGCTCAGTCCACCCCCAGATAGCTCCGGAGTACTTAGCAGGACCCCCTTCTGTGTGTCCTTTCTCTGGCCTTCTCCCTGCACCTCACACCCAGTGACACTTCTATCCGGTATCCTCGGGCCTTGGCGGGCGACTTGTGTTCCGTCCCCTGGGTCCTATGTGGCTACCTTCTTAGTGAGACTGGTGTGGACTTTTGCCTGCAGTACATGAAATGCTGCAGCCTCCGGTTTCTAGTTGAGCCTTGCTGTTTCTCCTCTAGTTGAGGGACCGGTTCCCCTTATCTGGCCTGACCCCTCTACCTCCTGGTAGCAGCGGGAGTACAGGTGGCCTTCTGCACGGCCCGTAGCCCTAGGGTCCCTTCGGTTCCTGGAGCCTTCCTGCTCCCACTCCTCTCTTCTCTCCTTCAGTCCTGGGCCTCCCAGGCTAGGCCCGCCTCCGGAGCAGAGCTCATGCCGAGCCTCTGCTCCTGTCACTTTTCCTCCTCTGACTGGCTTGCTCTTTCTAAGATGGCTTCCTATTTATACTCTCCCTGTCATGTGCTCCCCTAAGCTGCTCCCCTAAGCACCCACTACATAGGATCCTCCCACCAGCTAGGGACCTGGGACTGTGCTCTCCCTTAGGAGCAATCTCGCCCTAACCCCACTGCGGGTATGTGTTGGATGCAGGTGTTAGGGTCCCGAGCCATACGCCTTCCTTACCTGAGGGTGAGATACCACACCTCTGGGTGAGATGCAGTAACTCTGTGGTGACTGCACCCTCAGGGGCGCCACACACCTTTCTGCACAGTTTTGAAATGGCGACGAAGATGTTTAGTGCTGACGACGATGCCATTATCAGCATAACTATTCCGGTGATTTACATGCTGGAGCACACATTAAACAAAATTCAGAGTCAGGTGGTCGGACAAGAGGAGGTGGAGGAAGTAGAGGAGGAGTCGTATGCGGAAGGGATAACATCTCCAAGGTCCAGACGGTTGGCAGCACCAAGGAGGCAGGCATGGGAGGGTGGGGGAGAGGGATTAAACAGGGCGCATGGTAGCAGCCAAACTGTTGAGGAAGGTACAGGAGCCGAGGAAGAAGTGGAGGATGAGCTGGCGATGGGCATGGAAGACTCATCAGATGAGGGAGACCTTGATCACATTTCTGTTGTGCGAGGTTGGGGGGAGAGGGCAGAGGAAAGAAGCATGATTCTTACCTCGCTACCAACACAACAAGGACTTGGTCCTCCTGGATGCGCAAGACACATGAGTGCCTTCTTGCTGCACTACCTGCAACATGACCCTCAGATTGCAGAATTCGAAGTAATCTCGACTACTGGCTTGCCACACTCTTAGATCCCCGGTACAAAAGTAAATTTGCCGAAATAATTCCTGCCATAAAAAGGGATTGACGCATGCAGGAGTATCTGCAGACGCTGTTGCAGAATCTTACATGTGCTTTTCCACAAAACACCAGTGGTGCACGAAGTGAATCTCACAGTTCTAACTTGCCAACCGCGGGACTGTCGAGTCTTCATCACTCAAACCGTAACAGTAACACAGTATCTGCTGGTAACAGCAATTTTGTGAAATCGTTTCACCACTTTTTTAGACCATCCTTTGCAAGGCCACAGGAGACAAGAAGTCTGACACATAGTCAATGCCTAGAGAGGATGGTGCAGGAGTATCTCCAAGTGAACATCGAAGCCATGACTGTGTCACTGGACCCTTGCTCATTTTGGTATTCCAATCTGGAAAAATGGCCGGAGCTCGCCACTCACGCCTTGGAGATCTTGTCATGCCCTGCAGCCAGTGTTCTCTCTGAACGTGTGTTCAGCGCTGCTGATGGTGTGCTGACAGATAAGCGCACGCGGCTGTCCACTGAGAATGTAGACAGACTCACGTTCATAAAGATGAACAAATCATGGATTCGCAAGGACTTTTCTAATCCTGTGTTATCCTTGGGAGACTAAAAGCTTGAGGATTTGGTAATATCACCTCACCAACCGTTTTAAGCAACTGTGGGGCAATTGATGCCACTTAACCCTAGAACGCATGACCATAAAAATCTACACTTTCATATACCTGGGGCCTTTTAGGCCCATGTGCAAATAACATTGAATAACTCAAACTCAAATGACAAACAACTATATACATGAAGAATACCTAGAGTTTCAAAATTCTAACTAAAGTAATCTTGCAGAAAATAGAAAACAATTAACAGGGCGGGACTGCGAGGCCCCAGGTATGCGTTCCAGGGTTAAGTGGTGTCTGTGCCACAATTTTGGGAAAAAATGGAAACTCTTTTTGGAGTCCCCTTGCTGTGTCTTACGTGACGTTGGCATCGTCAATTCCAGGTGGGTTGGGTCGCTCCCCCCCCCTTTTAACTGTAAGAAACTACATACACTATGGCTTGGGGTAACACAGATGATTGAGTCTGAAGAGCTGTTTACTCAGAGGTCTGCTCCAAATCTTCAGTGTCTGCTAGTCAGCGTAGAATTTTTAACTGCATCTAGCCTAGGCAATACTTTGGGCTGCGAAGCAAGCTGCACCGCCTGTGTATCTAATAAGAATTTTTAAATGCATCTAGCCTAGGCAGACTGTGGGGACCCCCAACCAAACCCAGACGCTCAGCCCCCCTACCGCCCCCCTTTCCTTGACAATACAATAATGTAACTCTTACAACTGGATGGGTGAGGATCGGTCACAGCTTTATTAACTCTTTATACTCATTCCATTAGAAAGACATTTTATTTCTAAAATAATTCAGCTTGTTGCAGCATGCCCTGGGTCTCCACTCCGGCAACTTGGCCAACAAGTGTAACTCTCCAACATGTCCTTTCTATTTCCAGGCCACGGAGGATCCTGCGTACTCGTATGCAGGACTCTGACCCCCACCCATCACTCTTAACACTTGTTCCACTCCGTCCTGGAGTCCTGACAGGAATATGTCCAGTCCAATATCCATTAAGTGAACACCGTCGGGCCGTATGAGGCCTGCTTTATCTCCTTCCAGTTGTCGGTGTCGTACCACTACACCGCCTCTGTCTCTTCTAAATTTTGCCATCCGAATATTTATTACCCGCCTTGTCCGTTCGATGGCCGTGATGTCTCGCGCACCTTGCCATACCGCTATCGGCACAATCTCTGACCATACTATAGCTAGTTTTGTGAAAAATTCTCTGAAGCGCTCAGTGTCTAGTTTCATTATTGCCATTAGTTATGCGCTCTTGTGATGACCTAGGTTGTTTCCCCCGGCCTGTATAACTAAGATGACCAGACATCTTGCCTCTCTCCCTACCTTGATTACCTCCATTAGTACCTGTGGCCATAGCAGGCCTCTAATACCTCTCCAGTTGAAATATGTGTTATGAAACTCTAATTTCCTCCCGCCTGGGCGGATTTTCGCCCTTTAATCTGCCCAATATATATACGAGTGGCCTATCACCCACACTGTTGGCTTAGCGTCACCTGTAAAAGAAACAAACCACGTTAGGATAACAAGTCCGGTCTTATGTATCTTGCCAAACACGTGGATCACCATCTCTCTATCCTCTGAACTTCCGTTTCTGACAGTCCTGCTCTTGCTGCTTCTGTGGCCGCGCCTATGCGGAATGAGTGTGTCCCGTAATCTTTGGGGTGGTTCCCTGCCGATGTTATGCATTTATTAAATATAGCTTGGAACTGGTATCTTGCTAATGGCGTCCCATCAATGTGTGATAGGAACAAATTACTTTGTGATCTGATGGTTAGATATGGTTTTACTATTGTTACCCGACTCAGTGTACCATTTGTGGGTTGTAGAAGTACCCAAGTGCCCCTGCCCGCTGGAACCATTTTCGATTTGTGTATGCGTAGACGTATTGCATTATTGGCTATGACTACGTCCTGGTGTAATAAGCCTCAACTGGTGCTAATTTTGGATTAAGGGACTAATTCGCTTATGCATAGCGCCCCGAAGAAGGCGATCACAAATGCAGTAGACAGTAGTGTTGCTTCAAATTGTGAGTGTCATGTTAATGGTGTTAGGGATATGATGTGAGAAATCAGTTTTAGTGACACGGGACGGGACGTCTACACTCCTGACTTGGCTGACCCCTTTTCCACCCTTTTATGGATTGTCTGATGATGAATCTTTGTCACATCTCCCCAATTCAGTAGTTGGAAGTGAAATGCTACTCCGGTCAGACACCCCTGCGCTGACGCCCCTGATATGCCCCTCATCATTAGCTGGTGGAGAAATTCTATGGTGACTTGTGATCTGGCTTGTTCACATTGGTCAACCCTTCTGCCTGCTACTAGTCGTGTCCACTCTTCCCATGACTTACCGTATGCTTGCCACGTCGACGGGGCAACTGACGCTCTGATTAATGGCATCAACTATTCGCCACTAGATCCCATAGGGAAGGTGGGCAACTGTTGTCCCGATGGGTGGGCCTTGTGGAAGAGCTCTGTGAAAATCTGCCAATTGAATTGTTATAAAGCGTTAGCAGCAGCTTTAGACCCCTCAGCATAGTGGCTAGCGCGGACCCATACATTGTGTTTTAGGCACAGGAATGCTAGCCTGGGTAGTAGGCCTAGCACTGGGAGAGACGATGATGCCATCTTATTAATGCAGTGCGCTAAGCTGGTGTTTTTTGTTATGAAGCGTATATTTTTGTAAGCCAGGAGCGCGCCCCATATTTCTATTGCTACCACTATTGGGAAGAAAAATTATTTTCAGGGCTAGATGCAGCGAAAAATTATTATTAATTGAAAAGCTGGTGGAGCTTGGTATAGATGGCCTAATACAATGAGACCCACACACTGCTAGAAGGCCAAATATTTTTTCAGAGGTAGATGCAGAAAAAAATTATATTCAGTTTGCAACCTTATGGAGGTCAGTATAGATGGACTAATAGAACAAGTCCCACACACAGCTAGAAGGCCAAATATTTTTTCAGAGGTAGATGCAGACAAAAAATTATTTTGAATTTGCAACCTTATGGAGGTCAGTATAGATGGACTAATAGAACAAGTCCCACACACAGCTAGAAGCCCAAATATTTTTTCAGAGGTAGATGCAGAAAAAAATTATATTCAGTTTGCAACCTTATGGAGGTCAGTATAGATGGACTAATAGAACAAGTCCCACACACAGCTAGAAGGCCAAATATTTTTTCAGAGGTAGATGCAGACAAAAAATTATTTTGAATTTGCAACCTTATGGAGGTCAGTATAGATGGACTAATAGAACAAGTCCCACACACAGCTAGAAGCCCAAATATTTTTTCAGAGGTAGATGCAGAAAAAAATTATATTCAGTTTGCAACCTTATGGAGGTCAGTATAGATGGACTAATAGAACAAGCCCCACACACAGCTAGAAGCCCAATATTTTTTCAGAGGTAGATGCAAAAAAATATATATTCAGTTTGCAACCTGATGGAGGTCTGTATAGATGGACTAATACAACAAGTCCCACACACAGCTAGAAGCCCAATATTTTTTCAGAGCTAGATGCAGAAAAAAATTATATTCAATTTGCAACCTGATGGAGGTCAGTATAGATGGACTAATAGAATGATGCTATGCCCAAAAGATTTTACTTCACTAGGTGCAGTAAAAAAATTGGTATTCTATACACAGGTGGTATATCTTGCAACACAGATAGGCAACTCCACTGACTAACACACTCTGCAATAGGCCAAAAAGGATTAGCTTTGCTAGATTCAGCCAAATGCTGTGAAAAAAACTTGCACAGCACTGGCACAGACCTGCCTGGCAAAAACTGATAGGAACTGATGTAACCTAGTCCTGAAAAGGACTCCAATTACAATTAGTCTTTACTCCCACAATCTATCTATTTAAGAGCACAGACCTGCCTGATAAAAGTCGTAGGAAATGCTGTAACCTAGTCCTTAAAAGGACTGCAATCACAACTATTCCCTACTCCCAAGCTATCTGTAGATTTGTGCGAAAATTGGCTTGAAATTAACAAGGTATAGCGCACACAGCAACAGCGGTGCCGTCTAACACGCAGCTGCAGCAGTGAGAAAATGGTGGCGACGGGGAAAATGGCTTGGTCTTATAGGGCAAGGACATGTGACATACACTGCCAATGACACATGCCCTTGCTTGTGTGAAAAAAAGCACTTCGCTCCGTGTGTGCGCTGCTGATAGGCTGACAGATTGCACCTCCCCACTGCAAATGCGGGAAAGAGAAAAAAAAATGGAGATCTTCATTGTTCCTGCAGAGATCCATCCCCTGCCCCTCCCCCCACCCCGCTGTACACTCAAACTGCGTATTAACATTAATTTTCATCATTACTGAGAAAAAATCCAGTTATGATTTTGGTGCACGAACAGTTATCGAACATAACCTCGAACAGCCGAATTTTTATCAAATTGTTCGTGTTCGCCGAACGGCTCGAACACCGCCCAAAACAGCTCGAATTTGAGATTGGCGAACAGTTCGAGTAGAACAACGCTCATCTCTATTGAGGAGTTTAATATGATATTTTGCTGTAATACAATAGTGTGATTTGTATTTGTGTGTTTAAGAGGGCTGAAATAGAATTACTTATCGGAAGTTTAGTTTTCCCTTAGAGGTTGATTTGGTTCTTTCCCCAAAGTTCCATTTGCACATTACAATGAACTTACTGGTATGGGTTCAAAATACTGTGAATACTCTTCAAGGGCTCATTAGACCTTTCTTTGCCAGCTATGGCTAGAATCCTTTTTTTGGTTAATACTTGTCAATTTTCCTACTTAAAGCTGACCTGTGGTGGTGATTCCAATGACTACTCTTTGACTGGCATCTTGTGCCACATACCTATGCTGCCTGACATGGCATGGTCCCCTGTTGACTGTACGATACTCTGACCAATGTTATCGACCTTGGATAGTCTGACTGTCTCCTTATGTGCTTATACATCACTAGTAGCTTTCTGCACTGACTTTTGTGTGGCGCCCCTGAGGGTTCGGTCGCCACAAGGGGGGATACTGCAGCCTGTCAGCAGGTATAGTGTCTCCTCACCCAGGTAAGGAAGGTGCACTGGTCAGGACCCTGAATCTACATTCAACACTACACACTCCTGACCTACGGGAGGCAAGTATGCACCATAGTGCTGCCTCAGCAGGATCACGAGTGGAGGGAACCAAAAGTTAGGGGAACCATGTAGTGGGTGAAGGGTAGAACACACTTTTAGTTTACACACATAGTTTCATATATATTAGCCAGCCATCTTAAGCACAAGGTTCTTGATTCTTAGTTCTTGGAGTGTGATCTTGACAGCTGGCAGCGGCCATGTGTTGGACCCTGCCGCATGTTGAAGATGCACGGTCCTCGTGCTCTGACCTTGACACAAAGAGCGGGTACGAGTTAACAGAGTCTCTACCCCGGTCAAGTTCCCTTGCCTAAGAAGGTCGGGAGCTATAGTGTAGCTCCATAGCAAAAGGATCCCAGGAGGATGCAGATGCAGCGGTATACGCCACCTGTCCTCGCTATACTGGCCCAGCCAGAGGGGTACCGGCCCCCGATATCTGACTTTGTCACTTCACGTCTCTGTCAGAGAAGCCCGGTAGGCTACAGTGGATCCCGTCGGGTGACAGGCGGAACGGAATTGCCGCCTTACCCTATTTCTGTGCATAGTCCAGAGGGAGACCCAGCCTTTGCACGCACACGTACAGGAGAGGACTGTTAGGAACACTCTGAGGGTCCTGATCCAGGCACCTGAAGCACCTGGGTGCGCTGAGCCCTCATCCCTGGTGGCCGCAGTGATCCGTGAGGCGCAGGGAGAAGCCTTGCGGCTGAGCTAAAAGAACTGTGAGTAAAAACCCTGGAAGACTATCCCTATGGCCTCTGGACTCTTTATTACACACTGTACCACACTGCACCTAGGTGACCAGGACTACTCTCTCCATCCTCCTGTCCCATCTGCCCTGAGGCACAGCTCCGCCTGTGGGGAGTTATAACATCTCCTGCTGCCACTACATCCAGCCTCAGAGGACTGCTAGTGACGCGCCCCCTGGGCCAGTGTTGTTGGGGATACCCGGAGCCGGATCAGATGGGGGTTGTAGTCTCCGAGTGGCTGTGACCCGGTCCGTGCCCAGGGTGTCAAGCTCAGTGTGTGGCAGTCCTTATGATGTTTCTAGATGTTCTTTTGTGTCGACTACGCCACCCGTTGAATTGCGGTCAATACGGCCGCCGCTGCAGCAGGGTCCGCTGAGGCTGGTGATGTATGTGCAGCTCAGGTAGTATAACCCCCAACGGGAGGGGTATAGCCTCAAGGGGTCAGTTGCAGAGGATGGGGGTTGTGGTGGTGCAGCGGGGATGGAAATGAGACTCAGAGTCGGGCTGTGCAGTTCAGGGTTTGTTTACTTACTGCAGTTGTTCTGGTCACTCCGGCCTTAAGTGACCACCCGAGCCGTGCTGCGTCCACCAGGTCCTGGACTCGGCCAACCCCCAGGTGATTCTGGAGCGTGGTCCTGAGCTCCCTTTCTGTCCTGTCCTCTTCTCTGGCCTTCCCCACCAGGGATCCACCTATGTCCGGCTCCCTCGGGCCTCTTGGTGGTAAACCCTTGTCTCTGGGTTCCCTGACCCTATTCCTGGTCTGCCTTCCGGGTGGATTTAGTGGGTGATCGTGGCAGATCGGTCCTGCCCACGACCTCCGGTTCCTGGCTAAGGTGTGCTGTAGCCTCTGCCAGCTTGGGATCCGGTACCCTGTTGCCAACTCTTCACCCTCTGGTCTAATTTGGGCTCTTGGAGTTCCTTCTTTCTCCCCCTCTGGGTCTTTCTTTCTCCTCTCTCTCTCTGGGCCTTGGAGCTGCTCTTCTCCTCTGCTCTCTTCCTCTGCTTTGCTCTGACAAAAGACTGACAGACTGACCCTGATCTAAGATGGTTCCCACCTTATATACTCCCTCTATGTGTGAGCTCAGGTGACCAGCACCCAATGAGCTCCTAACTTTACCCAGACTGCTCCCCCTATCTGCCCCTACACTACTGTGATGTTCCACCCCCCTCCCACTCCAGCCAGGAACAGACTCTGTCGTACCTGCACATTTCTCTAGTGGGAGTACCATCGGTCTGTTCCTCGGAAATGGGATGTGTGTAGTGCATGCAGCTAACTGAGCTCAGTTCCACACTCCATCCTTACCCGGGAGTGGAATATCACACCTCTGGGTTGAGGTGCAATACCCCTGTAGCAGCCGAATCCTCAGGGTGCTACACTAGCAGCGCTGGTGGCGCATCACCAGACACCACAGGTGGCGTAGTCGTTAATACCACTCAAGCCTGAATGCCCTAACATCATTTTTAATGTGACGGCCCTGGGCACGGGACGGGTCCGGTCCACGACTGCATCCCCCTAACATCTGACCCGGTTCCGAGTACCCCCCACCATCTTTTCCCAGGGCAGGGCTGAGAGCGTCACATTTGCTCTTCCAAACTGTTCCACCTGCAGTTTGTTGACTGGTTGGGTGAAATTAGGGCAACAATTGGCTTATTGGAAAGGTGGCATCTTATGATAGCCATATCAACATCCTTTGTCTCTCCCGTAGGACCTAATCTACTAGTTATCTATGGAGGGTTATAGACAATCTACAAAATCAATAAACATGGAAAATGAGATCTTGTCATAAAGCAGTAACGTCACCTCGATGAGATTTCTTTTCTCTTTTTTTGTTTGCGATTTTCTTATAATCCTATCCTAAGATATTCTATTTGATCATGGAAACCAGAAGTATAAATCTACAGTAAGAAATGGAAAAACTATGATAGATTCACTAATTCTCGTTCAGTTCTCAAGAAGATATGAAGAAAATAGCTTTTAAAATTATTGCAAAATGTTCCCAGGTTTTTGAGAGCAGCCATATACGCAAACTAACATCTAGTGACTCAAGAAGAGTAATATTAAGTATGCCCTCATGAGAGCACATGACCCTGGGAGAATATGGCAGAAATTGAGTTTTATTGCTTTTTGAGCACAGAGAGATCTTGCGGAGCCCAATTTGTCATAAAAGAGGTCCAGACAGGCCTTTTAAAGGGGTTCTCGACATTTAGTGAGGTGGATTCCTGATTTTTTTCTTGGATGCTAAAAAAAAACAAAATCAGATAGTATTCACCCTCCTCCGCTCCAGTGCCGACTTTCTGCCACTGATCGAGTCATGCTACCAGCTCACATCACTACTGCAGCCAATCACCAAGTGCAGCTTTTCATGCCATCTACATCAGGGGAGGGTGAGTACTATCTGATTTTGGTATTTTACATTACATTACTTTCCTAAAAGTGGATAACCTCTTTATGTCTAATAATCATACTTTCCAACTTATAGAGCTTGTCATCCAAAAAAGTTGATGGAAATTTGTAACCATAGCCACATCTCTTCAAGAGTTCACCTCTTCCATTCTTTGTTGCTTTCCCCCTTATTCTACAACTCCCAGAATGTGTAACTGTATGTCTGGGCACAAGAAACCTTCTGGAATTGCTTGAGTCATTTAATGGGTTGAATGAAATTTTTAGCCAGTCCCTGCTGCCTCAATCCTCTCATCGTCATGTCTTTGCCACTACTATGCACAAGAAACCTTTCAGAATAAATGGAGTCATTCTGTATGCATGGCAGAAATTTTAAACTAGAGCTGTTACCTTTTTGTAGGCCACACTTGCCTACCTTTGCACACCTCGCTACCCTCCTCCCTGAATGTGCAATTGGGGCACAATAAAATGTCTAGTATAACTGGGCTGTGACAGATTTCTTTTGTGCAGTTTAGTCTGAGTTCGGGAGATCTGCCATCTTTTCCAAGAGTCCAGAAGGTCTTTCCTTTATCCAGGAGCCTCCAAGATGCTCCAGCAGAGTTGGCAAATGGCAAGTATCCTGATAATTCAGACCCACTTTTGGATTGTCACAAGTAAAGTTGGTGCAAATTGATCTGCACGAACTGGTCCATCGGCCACGTCAGTAAGCTGTGATTAGTGGACAGGAGCATGAAAACGCCCTCTTACCTGACACCATCGACTCTTCTTTTGATTAGTTGGCCTGGCTTGACGTCATCATGAGGCACATGTGATGTCGTTCAAAGCTGATTAACCAATAGAAGAGTTGCGGTTGCCGTCAGGTAAGAGACTGTTCTCAAGGCTCCTGTTGTGACTTATGGACTGAGTCAAGTAAATCAATTTGCTCCAACTCTAGTCACAAGCCACCCAAGGTGTAAAATTATCCATAAGATTGCCAATCACAAGTTATCACGTACTGATCCCAAGAATGGGGCACATAACCCAAGATCAGGCACCTATCATGTGACATTAATGTAGGGATATAAGAGATTTACTATATTTGGCTTTATTGCAGGTGATACTAAATATGATACATTATAAATCAGTGTTAGTGATTGCTCATAAACCCCTAGGCCCCATCAGAAAGCCG
This sequence comes from Phyllobates terribilis, assembly GCF_046119375.1. Classification (NCBI taxonomy): domain Eukaryota; kingdom Metazoa; phylum Chordata; class Amphibia; order Anura; family Dendrobatidae; genus Phyllobates; species Phyllobates terribilis. The sequence goes on along the minus strand of NW_027362765.1, from coordinate 89,006,032 downwards.
TAATACTCGTTATTGTAGCCTGCGGGGATGTGTCAGGTTCAGTTCCCATTTCCCGTATCCTGTGCTTTTGTCTGGTCCTGTCATTAAGTTAAGAACAGTCAGATCTTCCCATTATTTCTGCTTATTTTGGCTATCCTGACATCGATATGCATTTTTTACCATTCATCATGTAAAGGATACCATAACGGGTTTTGCAGGTGTCATGTTTTCTTCTCTCTCATTAATGACAGGTCCAAAAATAAGACTGATCTTATTCACCTGTTATTAGCAAATGTAAAAGGGGCTTTTTTTAATTCAGAGCCTAAATTACCCCAATAGCAAGGGGCATAAACCCTGTATAGCAGTAACTTATTATGATGTCTCAATACTTGCCAACTTTAGAGGCATTTTTGCATGACCCAAGTGTTTGGTCACACACACGCAACATGCCATCAAATACATTATTCATAGCAATGCTCCTTTACTTCCACTTTGGGGCCCCCTTTACGCAACATTACCCAACCCCTAAATGTGACAGTGGATGCCGGGCCTTCCTGATGCCAACACAAGAACTCATTGGTTTCCTGGAGGGTTCTAGTAGATTTTGGTTGCACACAAGAGATTTGCCAACTGTTCAGGGAATCCATGGTGTCTCCCTTTTTTCCGGGAGAGGTCGAAAAGAAATCTCCATTATCCAGGCCTGCTGTAAAATTCTTCTCGTTGCTTGGTATGAACCTACACAATGATACATTCTGTGGTATTATTCAAGCTTTGTATTACAGCACTGAATTTTGGGCACTATATGGCACTATATTACAGACCATACTTTTCTAACTCTCCCAAAATGTCCACGACACTGTTGAAAAAAGGAAAGACCTCTGGGACTCCTGGACGAAATGGAAAATCAACTGTGGGCTACAAAAGCCCTTTAAAATTACTCTCAATGTTCCATGGGTCATATATTCATTGGGCGGGAAACGGGTGTGGAGAGGGGCGTGAAGAGATATGGCATGTAAAAGGGGGATGAGGATACTCTGCTTCTTGCTTCTCCCTAAAGGCCACTAAAGTTGGCACTTTATGATACTGGGCATAGAAGAGGATCGTTACTTGCAACTGTCCACTAGCATTATGGACTCACCACACACAGTATTATGTCAGTATTTTGTCATTAGGTCTTTATCCAGCCTTGCTGTTTGACATACGCACCAAAATTATGATGGTAGAACACATGATGGAGTCATGTTGGCTTTTGCATATGGCATACATCCATGAAGGGTATTACCTTGGTGGCTCACATGGAGGGAGGATCTCCCAAAAAGCTGGGTTTAACAAGGAGAAGAGACCTACCTACGCTGTAGCTTTGGCAGATATGAGAGGGCTTACACAACTGTCTTAGTGAACTAGAGATAAGTGAAGGTTATTATAATCCAATGTATTATGGGTAAATTTCCAACAAGGCTTTGGTTCCAGCCAACTAGGCACATTTATTGGAACTTCATAGTTTGGTTGATGCCCTGTCTGTTGACATTCTCATTTACATTATTTAAGGATGTGTTTGGATGTTTTTTAATGTGTGAAGTGCAGACACTAAAGCCCTACCTGCGAGCAGAGAGGTGAACTGTGGTGTCCTCTTAGGCCGGCCATCAATCATTGCTGTGAGTGTAGAGTTCCCTTCCAAGCCTCTTTACCATAAAATTTAACCACACCAAGAATCTATACCAATAGACCACAACCATCAAGCATCTATGGTAGTAGACTGTAAACAGAGAGCATCTATGCCAATAGACTGTAACTTTCCGATAACTGTGCCAATGGACTATAACCACCAAGCTTCTGTACCTATAGACCAAAATCATCAAGCATCTGTGCTAATAAATGGTAACTGCCAAGCATTTATGGCAATATACTGTAAATACCAGGCATGTGTGCCAATAGACTGTAACAACCAAGCGTCTGAATCACTAGACTGTAATCATTAAGCATCTGTGCCAACAGACTCTAACCATGGCGCATCTATGGGAATAAAGATTCTAACCCACAAGTGTTGATGCCAATAGATTGTTACCAACAAGCATCTATGCCAATAGATCATAACCACAAAGCATCTGTGTCAATAGACTGTAACCACTAAGCATCTGTGCCAATAGATTGTAACCACCAAGCATCTGTTCTAATAGACTGTAACCACCAAGCATTTGTGTGAAAAGATCGCTTTTGTGTGAATATAATAATAATAATCTTTATTTTTATATAGCGTCAACATATTTGGCAGTGCTTCACATACATTATCATTGCTGTCCCTATTGGGGCTCGCAATCTAGATTCCCTATCATTATGTCTTTGGAGTGTGGGAGGAAACTGGAGAACCCAGAGGAGACCCACACAAACACGGGGAGAACATACAAACTCCTTGCAGATGTTGTCCTTGGTGGGATTTGAACCCAGGACCCCAGCGCTGCAAGCCACCGTGCTGCCTGGTGCATGCCTAAAACCATCCCTCTTAGTGCCGGCCCTATGTTTATCCTGATAAAGGTGCACTGGGTAGATTAGGGTTGACTGCAAAAACTAGTGTCTTTTTGGTATGTGTGTACTGAAACATAGTACACGATAATAGGATTATACCACAACGCAGGCGACACGAGCAGTCCATACTGACCACTGCCTTATGTCTCTAGATTAGGGGCTTCTTGCACCCTAGCTCTATAATAGCACTCGGTGTGTAGCACCCTGAGGACTCGGCTGCTACAGGGGTATTACACCTCAAGCCAGAGGTGTGGTATTCCACTCCCGGGTAAGGATGGAGTGTGGAACTGAGCTCAGATAGCTGCATACACTACATACATCCCATTTCCGGGGGACAGATCGACGGTACTCCCACCAATATATGTGCAGGTACGATAGTGTCTGTCCCTGGCTGGAGTGGGAGGGGGGTGGAACATCCCAGTAGTGTAGGGGCAGATAGGGGGAGCAGTCTGGGTAATGCTAGGAGCTCATTGGGTGCTGGTCACCTGAGCTCACACATAGAGGGAGTATATAAGGTGGGCACCATCTTAGATCAGGGTCAGTCTTTTGTAGAGTGAGTCTGTCAGAGTCCAGTCAGAGGAGCAGAGCAGAGAAGCTCAGCCAGAAGGGCTGACAGGGAGTTGTGGTTCCGGCTGGGCCCAGCTCCAAGGCCAAGTCTGAGAGAGAGAGAGGAGTCAGAAGGACCCAGAGAGAAGAAGAAGGAACCCCAAGACCCCAGAATACAAACAGCAGGGTGAAGGGTTGGCACCCAGGGTACCGGATCACAAGCTGGCAGAGAGAAAAGCACACCTTAGCCAGGAACCGGAGGTCGTGGGCAGGATCTGCCACGACCCTCACTAAATCCACTAGGGGGGCATACCAAGTATAGGGTCAGGGAACCCAGAAGAGGTGCACCCACCAAGAGACCCGAGGGAGCCGGACATAAGTGGATCCCTAGTGAGAACGGCCAGAAGAGAGGGAAAGTCAGAAAGGGAGCTCAGGACCACGCTCCAGAATTACTTGGGGGTTGGCCGAGTCCAGGACCTGGTGGACGCAGCATGGCTCGGGTGGTCGCTTCAGGCCAGAGTGACCATAAGAACACCCGTAAGTAAAAACCCCTGAACTGCACAGCCCGACTCTGAGTCTTCTTGCTGATTCATCCTGCACCTTCACAACCACCATCCTCTACATCTGACCCCCTGAGGCTATACCCCTCCCGTTGGGGGTTATACTATCACAGCTGCACACACACCACCAGCCTCAGCGGACCCTTCTGCAGCGGCGGCCTTTTGACCGCAAATCAACGGGTGGCGTAGTCGACACTAAAGGACATTTAACAACATCTGTAAAGACTGCCACACACTGAGTTTGACACCCTGGGCACGGACCGGGTCACCGCCACTCGGAGACTACAACCCCCATCTGATCCGGTTCCGGGTATTCCCAAACAGCACTGGCCCAGGGGGCGCGTTAACTTTGGCGTAGTCGGCAGGATTTCGTGCCCACAACCACCGGGTACTGCGTGCCTGAAGAGAAGTTCAAATTTACCTTAAGAAGAAGTCTCCCGCCGGTTCCAGAGGGTCCCCGCCATGGGACGCCATCACGGATCGTTTTCCGCCGGTTGCCCGCCATCTGCAGCTTTTTCCCGCCATCCACGGAGTTTCCCGCCACTGGGAGACGATTCCCGCCATTTCCAGAAGATTTCCCGCCTTGGAAGAGCGGACGCCATTATGGGCGTGCCAGAGGGTGGCAAGAGGTCACCTCCCATCGTGGGCCAGGTCAAGGAATGGCGCCAAAAGCGGAAACCGCCCCCACCAACAGAGACTGTGATGCTGGAGATGTCCATCAGCGTGAGAGAACTGCCCCTGGAACTGACAATCACAAAGTTGCCCCGGGACCACCTTCAATGTGGGCGGAGACAGAACAAAACGGAGAAGATGGGTGCAGCCTGGAGGAGTCTGGAGAGAGCGCACCCGGAGACAAGAAGTCTGGAGAGGACTCCGGAGAAGTCGTACCCGGAGATGGAAGGAGAGGCAGGCAGCACCGACCCAGTGGTCAGGAGCCTGTTGCAAGCGACAATCCCAGAAGGCCTGGTGGAGATCCTGGCACAGCTCCCCCGAGACCGGGAGCATGCACAGACCGCACTGGAGGGCTTGGCTCAGAGGATGGCCCGAGTGCAGCGGGACGTCCTGGCCGCATGGAGCAGAGAGATGGCCCAGCAGGCAAGAACCCGCCAGCGAAGCACGCCACCCGAGACGAGGAGACAGACCGCCTCTGAGGATGGTGCAGGAGGAGTGAAGGCCGGAGACGGCGCCGAGGAGGGAGCTGAACAGATGGAGGCAGGTAAAGGGGACGTCCCTACCCCGAGCCGAGAAACCGCGTGCCTGCCCCAGCTCCCCGTCGCAGAGCCCGAAATTCCCCTTGCCGTGCCCGTTGCCGCACCGCTACCGCTCCAGACTAGGCCCCAAGCAGGAGCCGCGACCACGCCCCCTGTGACGTCACGCGCCTCAACCCTGAGCGCGGCCAAGCAGGAGACGCCACCGGCCTGGTCGCAAGGCCGAGTACCCCCGGGCGCCGCAGTACCAACAGCGCCCTCTACCTCTACTGAGCCACCGGCCTGGTCGCTGGGCCAAGTAACCCCGGGCGCCGCCGTCTTCACGGTGCCCTTTACGTTCAGGGTACTCCAGGCCTGGTCGCAAGGCCTGGCGAACCCGGGCGCCGCTTCCACCACCGTGCCCTCAACATCTAGAGAGCCGCACCTGGGTGAAGACTTGTTTGCCCAGCACACGTGCCCGGATGGGCAGCCCTTTGTGTGGCCACCGGAGTTCCACCATCCCCGACTCCGGAAAGAAAGACCCCTAGATGAGCCCCTGATTCCGGTTCCGAAGCCCGTTAAGATCACCCCACTCTCGTTGGAGGAAGCGCAGTTTGTGTGGGACCCCACCGGAGGAGACCTCATGGGATTCACCCAAGAGACTCGGGCAGCCGCAGCTGAGCGTGCGGAGTGCTGCCGGCAGCAGTTAGAGGTCTTCGACCGGGAGCGAAGAGAGAGGCGGGTCCGTGAGCAGCGGCTGCAGGAACAAAGCGCAGGGCAGAAGAGCCGGACCAGGAGGAACCCCCGTGCAGCCCACGGTCCCCGTGCCACTGGGACTGTAATTAAATTCCAACTGCAGCACGGTTGGGGTTTCATCAGGGATCATCACACCCCCGGCGACGTCTTTGTCACCCGCAGAGACGTGGAGTCCCATCTGCCGGAGGGACACAGAGGTCGTGACCTATATGTAGGGGACGAGGTCACGTTCACCCGGCACAAGTGTGCCAAAGGACCCTACGCCCTCCATGTACACCGGCTGACGGAGGAGGAGCTACGGTGTGAAGAGGAGCAAGAGGACCCGGACGGGTCTGAAGGAGGAGCAGGAGTACGCCGTCATTAAAGTACGGTAAAGAGACTGTACATAGTTACCCGTCAGGGTATATGCCATGCTGCTAACTTAAAATAAGGTCCCCGTTGGGACAAGTGTGAACTGTTCCAGTGTGTCCCATCTCCCCACAGGCTGAGGACTGTGAGCAGCCATCCCCTTTCCCCACTGGCCGAGGACTGAGAGCGGCCATATCCCCTTGTATATAGTTGCGCTTTCTAAGGCGCCCCCTTCCGGTTTTATAGGAAACTGTTGTTTTTCTACAAGAGACTGTTGCACTTTACCCAGGCACAAGTTGCACCGTGGCCGGAGGAACAAAAATGTTTATATGAAAAAGTTTTATGCTGATAATATATGATGTTTTATATGTTTATGTTTTATGAAAAAAAAAAAATGTATGTTTGTGGATGTTTTTATTTTCTTACAGCCCGAGGACGTGCTGTGATTTACCAGGGGGGGATGTAGCACCCTGAGGACTCGGCTGCTACAGGGGTATTACACCTCAAGCCAGAGGTGTGGTATTCCACTCCCGGGTAAGGATGGAGTGTGGAACTGAGCTCAGATAGCTGCATACACTACATACATCCCATTTCCGGGGGACAGATTGACGGTACTCCCACCAATATATGTGCAGGTACGATAGTGTCTGTCCCTGGCTGGAGTGGGAGGGGGGTGGAACATCCCAGTAGTGTAGGGGCAGATAGGGGGAGCAGTCTGGGTAATGCTAGGAGCTCATTGGGTGCTGGTCACCTGAGCTCACACATAGAGGGAGTATATAAGGTGGGCACCATCTTAGATCAGGGTCAGTCTTTTGTAGAGTGAGTCTGTCAGAGTCCAGTCAGAGGAGCAGAGCAGAGAAGCTCAGCCAGAAGGGCTGACAGGGAGTTCTGGTTCCGGCTGGGCCCAGCTCCAAGGCCAAGTCTGAGAGAGAGAGAGGAGTCAGAAGGACCCAGAGAGAAGAAGAAGGAACTCCAAGACCCCAGAATACAAACAGCAGGGTGAAGGGTTGGCACCCAGGGTACCGGATCCCAAGCTGGCAGAGAGAAAAGCACACCTTAGCCAGGAACCGGAGGTCGTGGGCAGGATCTGCCACGACCCTCACTAAATCCACTAGGGGGGCATACCAAGTATAGGGTCAGGGAACCCAGAAGAGGTGCACCCACCAAGAGACCCGAGGGAGCCGGACATAAGTGGATCCCTAGTGAGAACGGCCAGAAGAGAGGGAAAGTCAGAAAGGGAGCTCAGGACCACGCTCCAGAATTACTTGGGGGTTGGCCGAGTCCAGGACCTGGTGGACGCAGCACGGCTCGGGTGGTCGCTTCAGGCCAGAGTGACCATAAGAACACCCGTAAGTAAAAACCCCTGAACTGCACAGCCCGACTCTGAGTCTTCTTGCTGATTCATCCTGCACCTTCACAACCACCATCCTCTACATCTGACCCCCTGAGGCTATACCCCTCCCGTTGGGGGTTATACTATCACAGCTGCACACACACCACCAACCTCAGCGGACCCTTCTGCAGCGGCGGCCTTTTGACCGCAAATCAACGGGTGGCGTAGTCGACACTAAAGGACATTTAACAACATCTGTAAAGACTGCCACACACTGAGTTTGACACCCTGGGCACGGACCGGGTCGCCGCCACTCGGAGACTACAACCCCCATCTGATCCGGTTCCGGGTATTCCCAAACAGCACTGGCCCAGGGGGCGCGTTAGGTGCAGCTCTTACTATTTCTCCGGTTCACTTTAAAGTTTGCAACGAAACAGTAAAATCATATGTCCCCTTCATTTCACCTTTGCATCCTCTTTATCCAGTTTTGACACTGAATGGAAGCCCAGCTGCGGCTACTGATCCAAACCATTTTTTCCTCTTTTACTTGTAATTTCAGCTGTAAGCTCATCAGTAACCCGTCCCTTAATCTGGACAGGAACAAATGGAGACCGGGCCAAATGACGCACACTTTTAAGCCGCTTGCTGCCTGAATTAGATAGTCTATCTGTTGATTAGATTTCCCCCTGACCTCTCCTTAAACAAAAATATACACTGTATTAGAACAATTTATGACCAAAACTGCATTTTTTAAACCCAAACATCTGTCGCTGGAAAGCGGAGAGGAGCAGCACAAAACATAGACACATATGACCTTGACAGAAGCGCCGTGCGGCCGGAGTAGAAAAGGGATTTTATTACTAGAAATCACAAATTTTGATTCACCTGAAATAAAAAGATAGATAAATAGATAGATAGAAAAAAAAGAATAAAACAGCACTCTGTAAACTCTCTGATGTGAATAGAATATATGAAATTTATATATATAAAACGAATGTACTTAACGGACAAATTGGCCAATTCATAAGAGCCCACTAGCCATGACAAGGTGAACCTTTCTGTGATGGGACCCTGAACCTAATAATTATCAAACATGCCTCTCCCGGGCTAAAAACTTATAAATTCAAAGGACAGGTGGGATTCAGCACTAATTAAAAACAGCCTTAGGCTGATGGAAGGAGGAGAAGCTCAGGCAAATATGGAGACAGTCACGACCTCTAATAGTATACTACAAAAAACGAAAAGAAAGAAAGTAAGGTTCGCCTTGTCATGGCTGGTGGTGGTGGACTCTCATAAACTGGCCAATTTGTGAGCTGAATACTTTCATATTATAGCTATATTCCATATAGCAGTAATTCAGTCCAGATTTCACATATTCAACGTTTGGATAGATAGATAGATAGATAGATAGATAGATAGATAGATAGATAGATAGATAGATAGATAGATAGATAGATAGAAACATAGATATGAGGATAGATAGATATGAGGATAGATAGATAGATTGATAGATAGAAACATAGATATGAGGATAGATAGATAGAAACATAGATAGATAGATAGATAGATAGATAGATAGATAGATAGATAGATAGATAGATAGATAGATACAGTGGTGGCCAAAAGTATTGGCACCCCTGCAATTCTGTCAGATAATACTCAGTTTCTTCCTGAAAATTATTGCAATCACAAATTCTTTGGTATTATTGTCTTCATTTAATTTGTCTTCAATGAAAAAACACAAAAAGAATTGTCCTAAAGCCAAATTGGATATAATTCCACACCAAACCTAAAAAAGGGGGTGGACAAAAGTATTGGCACCCTTTGAAAAATCATGTGATGCTTCTCTAATTCATGTAATTAACAGCACCTGTAACTTACCTGTGGCACCTAACAGGTGTTGGCAATAACTAAATCACACTTGCAGCCAGTTAACATGGATTAAAGTTGACTCAACCTCTGTCCTGTGTCCTTGTGTGTACCACATTGAGCATGGAGAAAAGAAAGAAGACCAAAGAACTGTCTGAGGACTTGAGAAACCAAATTGTGAGGAAGCATGAGCAATGTCAAGGCTACAAGTCCATCTCCAAAGACCTGAATGTTCCTGTGTCTTCTGTGCGCAGTGTCATCAAGAAGTTTAAAGCCCATGGCACTGTGGCTAACCTCCCTAGATGTGGACGGAAAAGAAAAATTGACGAGAGATTTCAACGCAAGATTTTGCGGATGGTGGATAAAGAACCTCGACTAACATCCAAACAAGTTCAAGCTGCCTGCAGTCCGAGGGTACAACGGTGTCAACCCGTACTATCCTTCGGCGTCTGAATGAAAAGGGACTGTATGGTAGGATACCCAGGAAGACCCCACTTCTTACCCCGAGACATAAAAAAGCCAGGCTGGAGTTTGCCAAAACTTACTTGAGAAAGCCTAAAACGTTTTGGAAGAATGTTCTCTGGTCAGATGAGACAAAAGTAGAGCTTTTTGGGAAAAAGCATCAACATACGAGAGTGTACAGGAAAAAAAAAGAGCCATTCAAAGAAAAGAACACGGTCCCTACAGTCAAACATGGCGGAGGTTCCCTGATGTTTTGGGGTTGCTTTGCTGCCTCTGGCACTGGACTGCTTGACCGTGTGCATGGCATTATGAAGTCTGAAGACTGCCAACAAATTTTGCAGCATAATGTAGGGCCCAGTGTGAGAAAGCTGGGTCTCCCTCAGAGGTCATGGGTCTTCCAGCAGGACAATGACCCAAAACACACTTCCAAAAGCACTATAAAATGGTTTTAGAGAAAGCACTGGAGACTTCTAAGGTGGCCAGCAATGAGTCCAGACCTGAATCCCATAGAACACCTGTGGAGAGATCTCAAAATGGCAGTTTGGAGAAGGCACCCTTCAAATATCAGGGACCTGGAGCAGTTTGCCAAAGAAGAATGGTCTACAATTCCAGCAGAGCATTGTAAGAAACTCATTGATGGTTACCGGAAGTGGTTGTTTGCAGTTATTTTGGCTAAAGGTTGTGCAACCAAGTATTAGGCTGAGGATGCCAATACTTTTTGTCTGGCCCATTTTTGGAGTTTTGTGTGAAATGATCAATGATTTGATTTTTGCTTCATTCTCTTTTGTGTTTTTTCCTTGCAAGCAAATTAAATGAAGATAATAATACCAAAGAATTTGTGATTGCAAACATTTTCAGGAAGAAACTGAGTATTATCTGACAGAATTGCAGGGGTGCCAATACACTGTAGATATGGGAAAGATAGATAGATAGATAGATAGATAGATAGATAGATAGATAGATAGATAGATAGATATGGGATAGATAGATAGATAGATAGATATGCAATAGAAAGATAGATAGATAGATAGATAGATAGATAGATATGAGGATAGATAGATAGATAGATAGAAACATAGATATGAGGATAGATAGATAGATAGATAGATAGATAGATAGATAGATAGATAGATAGATAGACAGATATGGGATAGATAGATAGATAGATAGATATGGGATAGATAGATAGATAGATAGATAGATAGATAGATATGGGATAGATAGATAGATAGATAGATAGATAGATATGGAGAAGATATGGGATAGATAGATAGATAGATAGATAAATAGATAGATAGATAGATAGATAGATAGATAGATAGGAGATAGACATGGGATAGATATGGGATAGATAGATATGGGGTAGATATTGGATAGATAGATAGATAGATAGATATGGGATAGATAGATAGATCGATAGATAAAAACATAGATATGAGGATAGATAGATGAGATAGATAGAAACAGATATGAGTGTGACACCCCAGGGGTCTGGTTGCCACAGTGATAGAGATGTTATGTCTGAGAGCAGGTGGGAGGTCCTTTGGTCAGGGATCCTGTGCATGCCACACCTCCTGCCCAGTCTTGGGAGGGGAAGAACTTCCCCTATATAAACCCGGGGCTGAAGCAGGGTTAGCAGTCAAGGAGAGTAGAGACAAGAAACAGCAGAAGCAATACTACTACGAGTCAGGGGCTGGCAGCTGCAGAGCTCGCCCTGACTGAGAAGCTTTCTTACCGGACCCGGCGTCCGAGGCTGTGGGGACTAACTCTTACCCAGCAGCAGAAGCCGACCGGCAGGGGATTTCAGGTCCTCAGGCCCAGAAACCCGAAGGCACAGTCACACGTGTGGGACCAGCACCGCCATCGTGGAGCGGAAGCCATTAGAAGGCCCCGAGTCACCGGCCATACGGGTGAGCACCACACGGTACACTCAGGGACGTGGGCTACTTATATCCGCTTCTAGCAAGGTAGCCAGAAGAGTACAGTCAGTTTGGGAGGCCTACAACTCCGCCTGGCCAGGGGAGATCCCATCTGCTCAAGGACTGACCAGGCCCCGTTCACTAGCAAGTACTCCGGGAGGGTCTATCGTTGTTACCAGTAAAGACCCTGAATTACACCGCACCGTCTCTGAGTGGTTCCTGCTACCCCCATCATCCACATCTGCTGCCCTGAGGCCATACCCCTCCTGTTGGGGGTTATACCATCTACGCTGCACCATCCATCCACCGGCCTCAGCGGACTGTCCTGCAGCGGCAGCTCCATAGCTGCATTCAACGGGTGGCGTAGTCGTCCTGCATCTACCGCTGTTACATCGCCGCTCAGTTTGACTCCCTGGGCACGGACCGGGTCACCGCCACGAGACTACAACCCTCAAGAGATCCGGCTCCGGGTAAGCTCCCGCGTGCGCAACGCAGCGCGACACAGGCCCTGGGGCGCGTCAACTTTGGCGTAGTCGGCAGGATTTCGTGCCCGCAACCACCTGGTACTGCGTGCCTGAAAAAGAGACTTTTCAAACTTACCTGTGGTGAAGATTCCCGCCATCCGGCGCCATCTTCAGCCTTCTTCCCGCCATCGGTGAAGTTTCCCGCCATCCGGCGCCATCTTCTGCCTTCTTCCCGCCATCCGTGGAGTTTTCCCGCCATTGGACGCCATCTTGAGGACGCCGCGCGGGAAGAAGAGGGGCGTGGACTCCGAAAGCGCGCGAGAACTGAAGCCCCGCCTCACGTCCGGACGTTGCGTAATTTCCTGGAAGGAGCCCAGCAGACGCCGACGTCACAGGAGCGCGACGGAAGGTCCTCAACCCTGACGATCCACTGCGGAGCCGCGGCCTACGGAAGAGGATCATCGCAAGGTAGGCCACGGTCCACTAGGGGGGAGGAAGATGTCGGATACGGAGGAGAGCTTCACTGCCTCAACCCCCGCCAGCGCTACCGCTGCTGCAGTTATGCCCTTCACCATGCCCTATATCCCGGGAGCAGCTTGGCTACCCCAGTACTCAGGGGAGTCACATACCCTGCATGACTTTAGAGAAAAGCTGGATAGCCTCTTCCAGGTGTACCCCCTCACAGAAGAGCAAAAAGTGAGCATCCTGGTGGCCCAACTAACCGGGGCAGCCAAAAGGGAAGTAAAATCCTGGCCACCTGGGAGGAAGACTGTCGCAGGGATACTAACCCGGCTGAAGGACACCTTTGATACCCGCACCTCAGCCGAGATTAAGCTTAGATTCTACGGGTGCAAGCAGCGAGCGCATGAGAGTATAAGGGACTATGCACTAAACCTACAAGAGGCCCTGAGGGCCATTAAGCAGACCGACCCTGATGGAGTGGGAAATGAGGACAGGCTGTTGACTGAACAGTTTATAGAGGGACTGTATTGTAATACCCACCGAACCCAGTTGCGGGCAATGGCCTTACAGGATCCCCATCTGGGCTTTGCACAGTTCAAGGACAGAGCCATCCGGGTGCTCCGAGAACCGGCACCGGGTGGCGTTGTGACCCACAAGCGCCCTGCTATCACTTACCACCAGGAGGCGGCGCCCTTGTCGGCAGGGCCTGTGGGAGCTGATGCGCAGGCTTTGGACAATGACCCGGCTCCAGACCTACACCATCAGGTCCAAGAGCTAGCTAAGAGCGTTGCTGCGCTAACCCGAACTGTGCAGTCTTTACAGGCTTCCACCCCAGGGAAGATCCAGCTGGCATCCGGACCGGAGGACATCCCGTGGCGTCGACCAAGGAGGACCCCACCGGCCAGAGGAAGACCCAGTGACCGATACAGCGAGGACGGACGACCCATCTGCCGCCGCTGCAATCAACCTGGACATATGGCAAGGTACTGTTCTTTAAACGGGCACAACCTGGGGTAGAGGGCCAACCCCCAGGAAAAAGATCACCAGGCCCATCGAACTGGCGCGACAGATATGTGGGAGGACGTCCAGTCTTGCCTGTGGTACTGGATGGCATTCCCATGAGTGCCCTACTGGACACCGGGTCACAGGTCACCACCATCCCGTACGTGCTCTTTAAGCAGTACTGGAATGACTCGGATATTACCCGCTACCCTGACGACGACTTGAGTATCATCGCCAGCAATGGCCAGCCCGTGCCACAGATCGGATTTAAAGAGGTGACCATCAAAATCGGTAGAGTAGAGCTGGCAGCACAGGGACTGATCATTGTAGATATTGACAAACATGAGAGTCACCCAAAAATAACTCTAGGAACTAATGTAATTGAAAATTGTCTTGCAGAGGTGATTTTCCTTTTACAGCAGGTTGCCAAGAACGCCAGCTCCGGCGAGCAGCGGGTGCTCCAGAAAGAGATCCGGGCACTGATGCGACGGCAACAGGTGGAACTCTCCGGCGTTGAGATTGGTAGCGTAAGAATGTGTGACCCTTTTCCTATTGCCATGCCCCCAAAAAGTGAAATGATGATTTGGTGCCGGGCAGCTATTGGTCTGAGAGGTAGAGATTACCAGGCAATGGTAGAACCAGTTTACTCGGACAGTAGGCCCACCATTTTGACAGCACGGGGGGTGGTTGATGTACGCCATGGGAGGGTGCCCGTTCGCATAATAAATATCGGGGAGAGGGAAGTGTACCTGCCCCGGTATACCACGCTAGCCAAATTATATGCCATTAACCAAAATTCTATACAATCTGTGGAACCCTTGCCTCCATCTCACCCGGAGGAAGGTAACGGCTCTAAGAAAAACATGGAGGACTGGTGTCAGCAACTACATCTGGGTACTGACTCCACTCCCGCCCACCAGAAACAAGGAGTCTATCGGGTGGTTCAGGAGTACGAGAGAGTGTTCAGTAAACACCCGTTAGACTTCGGGCGAGTCAAGGGGGTAGAACACCACATCCCCACGGGAGACCATCCTCCTATAAAAGAGAGGTATCGACCCGTACCCCCTGCCCACTACCAACACGCCAAGGGGATGCTTAGAGACATGAAGGAGGCTGGGGTGATCAGGGATAGCTGTAGCCCCTGGGCAGCTCCACTAGTCTTAGTCCGAAAGAAAGACAACACCATGAGGATGTGTGTAGATTACCGGAAAATCAATCGTATCACACACAAGGATGCGTACCCCTTACCAAGGATAGAGGAGTCATTGGCTGCTTTAAGATCTGCTAACTTCTTCTCTACCTTGGATCTCACTAGCGGGTACTGGTAGGTTCCTGTAGCAGAGGCGGACCGGGAGAAGACCGCATTCACCACCCCGATGGGACTTAGCGAGTTCACCTGCATGCCGTTCGGACTCTGCAACGCACCGGGAACCTTCCAACGACTAATGGAGTGTTGTCTGGGCCACAGAAACTTCGAGACGGTCCTGTTGTACCTGGACGATGTCATCGTATATTCCAAGACGTATGAGGACCACCTGAAACACCTGGCGGAAGTGTTCGAAGCTCTGGCAAGTTAAGGCCTAAAGGTGAAACCCTCCAAGTGTCACCTCCTGAAACCAAAGGTGCAGTACCTGGGACACGTGGTGAGCGCTGACGGAGTGGCTCCCGACCCTGATAAGATCACCGCAATTAAGGAATGGCCAAGCCCCTCCAGCGTAAAAGAAGTGCGGCAGTTCCTCGGGTTGGTAGGCTACTACCGAAGGTTTATTCCCGGTTTCACCAAAAAGGCAGCACCTATGCAGGACCTCCTGATAGGCCAGTCCCGGAAGGCCAAGAACCAGAAGCCGCCCTTCAAATGGGAGGAGCTGGAAGAAGAGTCCTTCCGCCAGCTGAAGATGGCCCTCACGGGGGACGAAATCCTGGCGTACCCGGATTATAGCCAGCCCTTTATCCTCTACACCGACGCCAGTAACATCGGGCTAGGAGCCGTACTGTCCCAGATCCAGCAGGGGAAGGAACGAGTAATCGCCTACGCCAGCCGAAAACTGCGACCCACCGAAAGGAACCCCGAGAATTACAGCTCATTTAAGCTAGAGTTCCTGGCCGTAGTATGGGCAGTCACCGAGCGCTTTAAGCATTACCTCGCTTCTTCCCGGTTCACCGTGTACACGGATAACAACCCGTTGACACACCTGGACACGGCAAGACTCGGTGCCCTGGAGCAGAGGTGGATGGCCCGTCTGTCCAACTACGAGTTCACAATCAAATACCGGGCAGGACGCTCCAATACCAACGCGGACGCCCTGTCCAGGATGCCCAACCTGCCGGACGGAGGAGAAGATCCGGAGGGACTGGAAGAAGTTGAACTCCCTGCGTTCCACCGTCATGGGACTATCCAGTATTCCCACCGGGTAAGGAGTAAGCAGGCTGCTACGTTGAACCCCTTACCCCACTACAACTGGGCGGAAACGCAAGACAGCGACCCTGCCGTCCGACTGGTGAAGGAGATGCTGACTCGGCCGGAGGCTCGCCTTGAACCAGACGCTCCGGAGGAAGCCAAACAACTATGGGCAGAGAAGAGTCGACTGTTCCTTTACAAAGGGAAGTTGTGCCGCAGAATGGTTAACTCCCGGACGCATGAATTACTCTGGCAAGTAGTGGTGCCACGAAGAGACGCAGCCATGGTGATGGAGGCATACCACGACGGAGCTGGACACTTCGGGTGGAAGAAGCTGGAGTTCCTGCTGCGCGAGCGGTTCCACTGGGTAGGCATGAGGGGAACCATCGAGAAGTGGTGCAGAGACTGTGGCCCGTGCAACCTGAGAAGGAAGGACCGTGCCAGCCAGAAGACTCCCCTGCAGTCCATCGTCACCCGGCAACCGTTGGAACTGGTAGCCTTGGATCATGTAAAACTGACCCCAAGCAGAAGTGGCTACGTCTACGCGTTAACCATCGTGGATCATTACTCCCGGTTTCTGGTTGTCGTCCCCGTCAAGGACTTAACGGCTCAAACAGCAGCTAGAGCCTTCCAGCAGCACTTTTGCCGTCCACACGGGTACCCGGACCAAGTGCTGACGGACCAGGGACCTGCCTTTGAAGCGGAGGTCTTCCAGGAATTCTGCAATCTGTATGGCTGCCGGAAGATAAGGACGACACCCTACCATCCGCAAACTAATGGACTTTGTGAGAAAATGAACCAGGTGGTAATGGATCTTCTAAAAACGTTGCCCCTGGAAGAACGCAGTCTGTGGCCTGAGAAGTTGCCCGATCTGGTGGACCTATACAACCACATCCCGGTAGGTTCCACCAACTGTACCCCGGCTTACCTAATGAGGGCAAGACCTGGTAAGTTACCTGTTGACCTGGAAATGGGAGTCCTGACACCCGAGGACACTTCGCCAGAAACAGACTGGGACACAGAGAGGCAGCAGCAGTACCGGAGAGTACAGGAGAGCGTGGAGCGAAGTCTCTGTCAGGCTAGGGAAAGACAAGAGAAAACTTACAACCAGTATGCTCCCGCTGTTCCCCTGGTACCCGGAGAGCAGGTCTTGAAGAGGAAGAGACGGCTCCACAAGTTGGACGACCAGTGGGAGAAGGACCCGTACACCGTACTGCCCTCAAGCCACGAGAACCCGAAGGTTTGTACCATCAGTAAAGACGGAGGGGAAACCACAGCCATTGTATCCCGGGACCACCTGAAGAAGTGTCCCGAACAACTGAGGAACCCTGAAGAGGAACAAGAAGACCATCGACCCGTAGAGGAAAGGGAAGATATGGTTAGTACTGTGCTCGGGGACTTCCCTCGGTCTTGGACTCAAGTCAATGGTGCAGTTGTGGTACCCGTACTCACCTTCCTCCAACCAGCATCCCAAGCACCTACGGAGCAACAGGTAGAGCTGGAAGAACAGCCGGTCCAGGAGGCAGAAGACTCCACACAAGCAGAACAGGAGGATCAACCCTCTGCTTATAGTGAGCCTGCCGTACCCCTAGTGAGACAAAGAGCCGGTAGACAGCTGCCCAGTTTACCCTTGACAGCTCCTACACCCTGTAGTTCAGGGCCAGACAGTCAGCTCCGTAGGTCCACTAGGGCCACTAGAGGCCAGTTACCCGCACGCTGGAGGATTTGAAGTGTATAAATGGTTTTATTTATGTTTATCTGTGTATTGTTGCTTGTGTATAATTTTGTGTTTCCAGTTATTTTTAGGAATCCTTGGTGGATTTACCGGGAATCCTTGTACATAGTTGGAGCGTAACCCAGGACGGACTAAAGACTGTTAAGGACTCGGGGTAGGACAAACCCCTACCTGGTTACGTCTCCCTGTTTTGGTGAAATGGACACCTTGCTTTTCTTCAAAGACTGCACCCGGTTACGGACATGCCGTAACCAACTTTATATGTTTTTCTTATTGTATTATTATTGTTTTTATCTTGTTATGTTTTTCTAAAATATGTTTAGTCCCGGAGTACTAAATTTCACTAGGGGGGAATGTGACACCCCAGGGGTCTGGTTGCCACAGTGATAGAGATGTTATGTCTGAGAGCAGGTGGGAGGTCCTTTGGTCAGGGATCCTGTGCATGCCACACCTCCTGCCCAGTCTTGGGAGGGGAAGAACTTCCCCTATATAAACCCGGGGCTGAAGCAGGGTTAGCAGTCAAGGAGAGTAGAGACAAGAAACAGCAGAAGCAATACTACTACGAGTCAGGGGCTGGCAGCTGCAGAGCTCGCCCTGACTGAGAAGCTTTCTTACCGGACCCGGCGTCCGAGGCTGTGGGGACTAACTCTTACCCAGCAGCAGAAGCCGACCGGCAGGGGATTTCAGGTCCTCAGGCCCAGAAACCCGAAGGCACGGTCACACGTGTGGGACCAGCACCGCCATCGTGGAGCGGAAGCCATTAGAAGGCCCCGAGTCACCGGCCATACGGGTGAGCACCACACGGTACACTCAGGGACGTGGGCTACTTATATCCGCTTCTAGCAAGGTAGCCAGAAGAGTACAGTCAGTTTGGGAGGCCTACAACTCCGCCTGGCCAGGGGAGATCCCATCTGCTCAAGGACTAACCAGGCCCCGTTCACTAGCAAGTACTCCGGGAGGGTCTATCGTTGTTACCAGTAAAGACCCTGAATTACACCGCACCGTCTCTGAGTGGTTCCTGCTACCCCCATCATCCACATCTGCTGCCCTGAGGCCATACCCCTCCCGTTGGGGGTTATACCATCTACGCTGCACCATCCATCCAGCCTCAGCGGACTGTCCTGCAGCGGCAGCTCCATAGCTGCATTCAATGGGTGGCGTAGTCGTCCTGCATCTACCGCTGTTACATCGCCGCTCAGTTTGACTCCCTGGGCACGGACCGGGTCACCGCCACGAGACTACAACCCTCAAGAGATCCGGCTCCGGGTAAGCTCCCGCGTGCGCAACGCAGCGCGACACAGGCCCAGGGGCGCGTCATGAGTATAGATAGATAGATAGATATGGGATAGATAGATAGATAGATAGATATGTGGATAGATAGATAGATAGATAGATAGCTATGGGATAGATAGATAGATAGATAGATATGGGATAGATAGATAGATAGATAGATATGAGGATAGATAGATATGGGATAGATAGATAGAGAGAGATAGATAGATATGAGGATAGATAGATAGATAGATAGATATATAAAAACATAGATTTGAGGATAGATAGATATAAGAGATAGATAGAAACAGATATGAGGATAGATAGATAGATAGATAGATAGATAGATAGAAATGAGGATAGATATAGATAGATAGATAGATATGAGGATAGATAGATAGATAGATAGATAGAAAGATAGATAGATAGATAGATATGAGGATAGATAGATAGATAGATAGATAGATAGATATGAGGATAGATAGATAGATAGATAGATAGATAGATAGATATGAGGATAGATAGATAGATAGATAGATATGAGGATAGATAGATAGATAGATAGATAGATAGATAGATAGATATGGGATAGATAGATAGATAGATAGATATGCAATAGAAAGATAGATAGATAGATAGATAGATAGATAGATAGATAGATATGAGGATAGATAGATAGATAGATAGATAGATAGATAGATAGAAACATAGATATGAGGATAGATAGATAGATAGATAGATAGACAGATATGGGATAGATAGATAGATAGATATGGGATAGATAGATAAATATGGGATAGATAGATAGATAGATAGATAGATATGGAGTAGATATGGGATAGATAGATAGATAGATAGATAAATAGATAGATAGATAGATAGATAGATAGATAGGAGATAGACATGGGATAGATATGGGATAGATAGATATGGGGTAGATATTGGATAGATAGATAGATAGATAGATAAATAGATAGATATGGGATAGATAGATAGATCGATAGATAAAAACATAGATATGAGGATAGATAGATGAGATAGATAGATAGAAACAGATATGAGTATAGATAGATAGATAGAAACATAGATATGTGGATAGATAGATTGATAGATAGATAGATAGATAGATAGCTATGGGATAGATAGATAGATAGATAGATATGGGATAGATAGATAGATAGATATGAGGATAGATAGATATAGGATAGATAGATAGAGAGAGATAGATAGATATGAGGATAGATAGATAGATAGATAGATAGATAGATAGATAGATTAAAACATAGATATGAGGATAGATAGATATAAGATAGATAGATAGAAACAGATATGAGGATAGATAGATAGATAGATAGATAAATAGATAGATAGAAATGAGGATAGATATAGATAGAGAGATAGATATGAGGATAGATAGATAGATAGATATGAGGATAGATAGATAGATAGATAGATAGATATGAGGATAGATAGATAGATAGATATGAGGATAGATAGATAGATAGATAGATAGATAGAAATGAGGATAGATTTATAGATAAATAGATAGATAGATAGATATGAGGATAGATAGATAGATAGATAGATATGAGGATAGATAGATAGATAGATATGAGGATAGATAGATAGATAGATAGATAGATATGAGGATAGATAGATAGATATGAGGATAGATAGATAGATAGATAAATAGATAGATAGATAGATAGATAGATATGAGGATAGATAGATAGATAGAAACATAGATATGAGGATAGATAGATAGATAGATAGATATGAGGATAGATAGATAGATATGAGGATAGATAGATAGATAGATAGATAGATAGATATGAGGATAGATAGATAAATAGATAGATAGATAGATATGAGGATAGATAGATAAATAGATATGAGGATAGATAGAAACATAGATATGAGGATAGATAGATAGATAGATATGAGGATAGATAGATAGATAGATATATAGATAGATATGGGATAGATAGATAGATAGATAGATATGGGATAGATAGATAGATAGATAGAAAGATAGATAGATAGATAGATAGATATGAGGATAGATAGATAAATAGATAGATAGATATGAGGATAGATAGATAAATAGATATGAGGATAGATAGAAACATAGATATGAGGATAAATAGATAGATAGATAGATAGATAGATAGATATGAGGATAGATAGATAGATAGATAGATAGATAGATAGATAGATAGATATGGGATAGATATGTGGCACCCCAGGGGTCTGGTTTCCACAGTAACAGCAGTGTTATGTCTGAGAGCAGGTGGGAGGTCTCTTGGTCAGGAATCCTATGCATGCCACACCTCCTGCCCAGTCCTGGGAGGGGAAGGACTTCCCCTATATAAACCTGGGGCTGAGGCAGGGTTAGGGAGAAGAGTAGAGAGAAGAAGAGAAGCAGTAATAGGAAAGAAAGATCAGGAGCTCTGTGGGAGTCGTGCTAAGAGGAGATCAGGGCTGGAAGCTGTAGAGCTCGCCCTGATTGAAGATTTCTTACCGGACCCGGAGTCCGAGGCTGTGGGGACTAACTCCTACCCAGCAGCAGAAACCGACCGGCAGGGGATTTCAGGTCCTCTGGCCCAGAAACCCGAAGGCTCGGTCACACGTGTGGGACCAGCACCGCCGTCGTGGAGCGGAAGCTACTAGAAGGCCCCGAGTCACCGGCCATACGGGTGAGCACCACACGGTACACTCAGGGACGTGGGCTACTTTTACCCGCCTCTAGCAAGGTAGCCAGAAGAGTACAATTAGTTGGGGAGGCCTACAACTCCGCCTGGCCAAGGGGGATCCCATCTGCTCAAGGACTGACCAGGCCCCGACTGCTAGCCAGTACTCCGGGAGGGTCTATCTTTGTCACCAGTAAAGACCCTGAACTACACCGTATCGTCTCTGAGTGATTCCTGCTACCCCCATCATCCACGTCAGCTGCCCTGAGGCCATACCCCTCCCGTTGGGGGTTATACCATCCATGCTGCACCATCCTCCCACCGGCCTCAGCGGTTTGCCCTGCAGTGGCAGCTCCATAGCTGCATTCAACGGGTGGCGTAGTCGTCCTACATCTACTGCTAATATACCGCCACTTAGTCTGACTCCCTGGGCACGGACCGGGTCACCGCCACGAGACTACTACCCCTATCAGATCCGGCTCCGGGTAGTCCCTGCGTGCGCAACGCTACATCACATAGGCCCAGGGCGCGTCAACTTTTGGCGTAGTCGGCAGGATCTCGTGCCCGCAACCACCGGGTACTGCGTGCCTGAAAAAGACTGTTCAAACTTACCAGTGGTGAAGATTACCGCCATCCGGCGCCATCTTCTACCTTCTTCCCGCCATCCGCGAAGTTTTCCCGCCATCCGGCGCCATCTTCTGCCTTCTTCCCGCCATCCGTGGAGTTTTCCCGCCGTTGGACGCCATCTTGAAGACGCCGCGCGGGAAGAAGAGGGGCGTGGACTCTGAAAGCGCGCGAGAACTGAAGCCCCGCCTCACGTCCGGACGTTGCGTAAGGTCCTGGAAGGAGCCCAGCAGACGCCGACGTCACAGGAGCGCGACGGAAGGTCCTCAACCCTGACGATCCACTGCGGAGCCGCGGCCTACGGAAGAGGATCATCGCAAGGTAGGCCACGGTCCACTAGGGGGGAGGAAGATGTCGGATACGGAGGAGAGCTTCACTGCCTCAACCCCCGCCAGCGCCACCGCTGCTGCAGTCATGCCTTTCACCATGCCCTATATCCCGGGAGCGGCCTGGCTACCCCAGTACTCAGGGGAGTCACATACTCTGCATGACTTTAGAGAAAAGCTGGATAGCCTCTTCCAGGTGTACCCCCTCACAGAAGAGCAAAAAGTGAGCATCCTGGTGGCCCAATTAACTGGGGCAGCCCAAAGGGAGGTAAAGTCCTGGCCACCTGGGGGAAGGACTGTCGCAGGGATACTAACCCGGCTGAAGGATACCTTTGATACCCGCACCTCAGCCGAGATCAAGCTTAGATTCTACGGGTGCAAGCAGCGAGCACAAGAGAGTATAAGGGACTATGCACTAAACCTACAAAAGGCCCTGAGAGCCATTAAGCAGACCGACCCTGACGGCGTGGGAGACGAGGACCGGCTGTTGACTGAACAATTTATAGAGGGTTTATATTGCAATGCCCACCGAACCCAGTTGCGGGCAATGGCCTTACAGGACCCTCATCTGGGATTTGCACAGTTCAAGGACAGAGCCATCCGGGTGCTCCGAGAACCGGCACCAGGTGGCGTTGTGACCCACAGACGCCCCACTACCACTTACCACCAAGAGGCGGCGCCCTTGTCGGCAGGGCCTGTGGGAGCTGATGCGCAGGCTTTGAACAATGACCCGGCTCCCGACCTGCACCATCAGGTCCAAGAGCTAGCTAAAAGCGTTGCTGCGCTAACCCGAACTGTGCAGTCTTTACAGGTTTCTACTCCAGTTAAGATCCAGCTGGCATCCGGACCGGAGGACATCCCGTGGCGCCGACCAAGGAGGACCCCACCGGCCAGAGGAAGACCCAGCGACCGATACAACGAGGACGGACAACCTATCTGCCGCCGCTGCAATCAACCCGGACATATGGCAAGGTACTGTCCTTTAAACTGGCACAACCTAGGGTAGAGGGCCAACCCCTAGGAAAAAGATCATCAGGCCCATCAAACTGGCGTGACAAATATGTGGGAGGACGTCCAGTCTTGCCTGTGGTACTGGATGGCATTCCTATGAGTGCCCTACTGGACACTGGGTCACAGGTCACCACCATCCCGTACGTGCTCTTCAAGCAGTACTGGAATGACTCGGATATAACCCGCTACCCTGACGACGACTTGAGTATCATCGCCAGCAATGGTCAGCCCGTGCCACAGATCGGATTTAAAGAGGTGACCATTAAAATCGGTAGAGTCGAGCTGGCAGCCCAGGGACTGATCATTGTGGACATTGATAAGCGCGAGAGTCACCCTAAGATAACTCTAGGAACTAATGTAATTGAAAATTGTCTTGCAGAGGTGATTTTTATTTTACAGCAGGTTGCCAAGAACGCCAGCTCCGGCCAGCAGCGAGTGCTCCAAAAAGAGATCCGGGCACTGATGCGACGGCAACAGGTGGAACTCTCCGGCGGTGAGATTGGTAGCGTGAGAATGTGTGACCCTTTCCCTATTGCCATGCCCCCAAAAAGTGAAATGATGATTTGGTGCCGGGCGGCTATTGGTCTGAGAGGTAGAGATTACCAGGCAATGGTAGAACCAGTTTACTCAGACAGTAGGCCCACCATTTTGACAGCACGGGGGGTGGTCAATGTACGCCATGGGAGGGTGCCCGTTCGCATAATAAATATCGGGAAGAGGGAAGTGTACCTGCCCCGGTATGCCACGCTAGCCAAATTGTATACCATCAATCAGAATTCTATACAGTCCGTAGAACCCTTGCCTCCATCTTCTCCGGAGGAAGGTAACGGCTCTAAACAACAAATGGAGGATTGGTGTCAGCAACTACATTTGGGTACTGACTCCACTCCCTCTCACCAGAAACAGGGAGTCTACCGGGTGGTTCAAGAGTACGAGAGAGTGTTTAGTAAACACCCGTTAGACTTCGGGCGAGTCAAGGGGGTAGAACATCACATCCCCACGGGAGACCATCCTCCCATAAAAGAGAGGTATCGACCCGTACCCCCTGCACACTACCAACACGCCAAGGGGATGCTTAGAGACATGAAGGAGGCTGGGTTAATCAGGGAAAGCTGTAGCCCCTGGGCAGCTCCACTAGTCTTGGTCAAAAAGAAAGACAACACCATGAGAATGTGTGTAGATTACCGGAAAATAAACCGTATCACACACAAAGATGCGTACCCCTTACCAAGAATAGAGGAGTCTTTGGCTGCTTTAAAATCTGCTAACTTCTTCTCCACCTTGGATCTCACTAGCGGGTACTGGCAGGTTCCTGTAGCAGAGGCGGATCGGGAAAAGACCGCATTCACCACCCTGATGGGACTTAGTGAGTTTACCTGCATGCCGTTTGGACTCTGCAACGCACCAGGAACCTTCCAGCGATTGATGGAGTGCTGTCTGGGACACCGGAACTTTGAGACGGTCCTGTTATACCTGGACGATGTCATCGTCTACTCCAAAACCTACGAGGACCACCTGAAGCACCTGGCGGAAGTGTTTGAAGCTCTGGCAAGTTACGGCCTAAAGGTGAAACCCTCCAAGTGTCACCTCCTGAAGCCAAAGGTGCAGTACCTGGGACACGTGGTGAGTGCTGACGGAGTGGCTCCCGACCCTGATAAGATCCCCGCAATTAAGGAATGGCCAAGCCCCTCCAGTGTAAAGGAAGTGAGGCAGTTCCTCGGGTTGGTAGGCTACTACCGAAGGTTCATACCCGGTTTCACCAAAAAGGCAGCTCCTATGCAGGACCTCCTGATAGGCCAGTCCAGGAAGGCCAAGAACCAGAAGCCGCCCTTCAGATGGGAGAAGTTGGAAGAAGAGTCCTTCCGCCAGCTGAAGATGGCCCTCACGGGGGATGAAATCCTGGCGTACCCTGATTATAGCCAACCCTTTATCCTCTACACCGACGCCAGTAACATCGGGCTAGGAGCCGTACTATCCCAGATCCAGCAGGGGAAAGAACGGGTAATTGCTTACGCCAGCCGAAAACTGCGACCCACCGAAAGAAATCCTGAGAATTACAGCTCATTTAAGCTAGAGTTCCTGGCAGTGGTGTGGGCAGTCACCGAACGCTTTAAGCACTACCTCGCTTCTTCCCGGTTCACCGTGTACACGGATAACAACCCGTTGACACACCTGGACACTGCAAGACTCGGTGCCCTAGAGCAGAGATGGATGGCCCGCTTGTCCAACTATGAGTTTACAATCAAATACCGGGCAGGACGCTCCAATACCAACGCGGACGCCCTGTCCAGGATACCAAACCTACCGGACGAGGGTGAGGATTCAGAAGATTTGGAAGAGGTCGAACTCCCTGCGTTCCACCGTCATGGGACTATCCAGTATTCCCACCGTGTAAGGGGTAAGCAAGCCGCTACGTTCAACCCCTTACCTCACTACAACTGGGCGGAAACGCAAGACAGTGACCCTGCCGTCCGGCTGGTGAAGGAGATGCTGACTCAGCCAGAAGCTCGCCTTGACCCAGACGCTCCGGAGGAGGCCAAGCAACTGTGGGCAGAGAAGAGTCGACTGTTCCTTTACAAGGGGAAGTTGTGCCGCAGAATGGTTAACTCCCGGACGCATGAACTGATCTGGCAAGTAGTGGTGCCAAGAAGGGACGCAGCTATGGTGATGGAGGCATACCACGACGGGGCTGGGCACTTCGGATGGAAGAAGCTGGAGTTCCTGCTGCGCGGGCGGTTCCATTGGGTAGGCATGAGAGGAACCATCGAGAGGTGGTGCAGAGACTGTGGCCCATGCAACCTAAGAAGGAAGGACCGTGCCAGCCAGAAGACCCCCCTTCAGTCCATCGTCACCCGGCAGCCGTTGGAACTGGTAGCCTTGGATCATGTAAAACTGACCCCAAGCAGAAGTGGCTACGTCTACGCATTAACCATCGTGGATCACTACTCCCGGTTCTTGGTTGTCGTCCCCGTCAAGGACTTAACGGCTCAAACAGCAGCTAGAGCCTTCCAGCAGCACTTCTGCCGTCCACACGGCTACCCAGAGCAGGTGCTGACGGATCAGGGACCTGCCTTTGAAGCGGAGGTCTTCCAAGAGTTCTGTACTCTGTATGGCTGCCGGAAGATCAGGACGACACCCTATCATCCGCAAACTAATGGACTTTGTGAGAAAATGAACCAGGTGGTGATAGATCTTCTAAAAACATTGCCCCTGGAAGAACGCAGTCGGTGGCCTGAGAAGCTGCCCGACCTGGTGGACCTATACAACTACATCCCTGTAGGTTCCACCAACTGTACCCCGGCTTACCTAATGAGGGCAAGACCCGGTAAGCTACCTGTTGACCTGGAGATGGGAGTCCTGACTAGAGATGAGCGTTGTTCTACTCGAACTGTTCGCCAATCTCAAATTCGAGCTGTTTTGGGCGGTGTTCGAGCCGGTCGGCGAACACGAACAATTTGAGAAAAATTCGGCTGTTCGAGGTTATGTTCGATAACTGTTCGTGCACCAAAATCATAACTGGATTTTTTCTCAGTAATGATGAAAATTAATGTTAATACGCAGTTTGAGTGTACAGCGGGGCGGGGGGAGGGGCAGGGGATGGATCTCTGCAGGAACAATGAAGATCTCCATTTTTTTTTCTCTTTCCCGCATTTGCAGTGGGGAGGTGCAATCTGTCAGCCTATCAGCAGCGCACACACGGAGCGAAGTGCTTTTTTTCACACAAGCAAGGGCATGTGTGATTGGCAGTGTATGTCACATGTCCTTGCCCTATAAGACCAAGCCATTTTCCCCGTCGCCACCATTTTCTCACTGCTGCAGCTGCGTGTTAGACGGCACCGCTGTTGCTGTGTGCGCTATACCTTGTTAATTTCAAGCCAATTTTCGCACAAATATACAGATAGCTTGGGAGTAGGGAATAGTTGTGATTGCAGTCCTTTTAAGGACTAGGTTACAGCATTTCCTACGACTTTTATCAGGCAGGTCTGTGCTCTTAAATAGATAGATTGTGGGAGTAAAGACTAATTGTAATTGGAGTCCTTTTCAGGACTAGGTTACATCAGTTCCTATCAGTTTTTGCCAGGCAGGTCTGTGCCAGTGCTGTGCAAGTTTTTTTCACAGCATTTGGCTGAATCTAGCAAAGCTAATCCTTTTTGGCCTATTGCAGAGTGTGTTAGTCAGTGGAGTAGCCTATCTGTGTTGCAAGATATACCACCTGTGTATAGAATACCAATTTTTTTACTGCACCTAGTGAAGTAAAATCTTTTGGGCATAGCATCATTCTATTAGTCCATCTATACTGACCTCCATCAGGTTGCAAACTGAATATAATTTTTTTCTGCATCTAGCTCTGAAAAAATATTTGGGCTTCTAGCAGTGTGTGGGACTTGGTCTATTAGTCCATCTATACTGACCTCCATCAGGTTGCAAATTAAAAATAATTTTTTTCTGCATCTAGCTCTGAAAAAATATTTGGGCTTCTAGCAGTGTGTGGGACTTGGTCTATTAGTCCATCTATACTGACCTCCATCAGGTTGCAAATTAAAAATAATTTTTTTCTCCATCTAGCTCTGAAAAAATATTTGGGCTTCTAGCAGTGTGTGGGACTTGGTCTATTAGTCCATCTATACTGACCTCCATCTGGTTGCAAATTGAATAAAAAAAATTTCTGCATCTAGCTCTGAAAAAATATTTGGGCTTCTAGCGGTGTGTGGGACTTGGTCTATTAGTCCATCTATACTGACCTCCATCAGGTTGCAAATTAAAAATAATTTTTTTCTGCATCTAGCTCTGAAAAAATATTTGGGCTTCTAGCAGTGTGTGGGACTTGGTCTATTAGTCCATCTATACTGACCTCCATCAGGTTGCAAATTAAAAATAATTTTTTTCTTCATTTAGCTCTGAAAAAATATTTGGGCTTCTAGCAGTGTGTGGGACTTGTTCTATTAGTCCTTCTATACTGACGTCCAGCAGGTTGCAAATTGAATATAATTTTTTTCTGCATCTAGCTCTGAAAAAATATTTGGGCTTCTAGCGGTGTGTGGGACTTGGTCTATTAGTCCATCTATACTGACCTCCATCAGGTTGCAAATTAAAAATAATTTTTTTCTGCATCTAGCTCTGAAAAAATATTTGGGCTTCTAGCAGTGTGTGGGACTTGGTCTATTAGTCCATCTATACTGACCTCCATCAGGTTGCAAATTAAAAATAATTTTTTTCTGCATCTAGCTCTGAAAAAATATTTGGGCTTCTAGCAGTGTGTGGGACTTGGTCTATTAGTCCATCTATACTGACCTCCATCAGGTTGCAAATTAAAAATAATTTTTTTCTTCATTTAGCTCTGAAAAAATATTTGGGCTTCTAGCAGTGTGTGGGACTTGTTCTATTAGTCCTTCTATACTGACCTCCAGCAGGTTGCAAATTGAATATAATTTTTTTCTGCATCTAGCTCTGAAAAAATATTTGGGCTTCTAGCGGTGTGTGGGACTTGGTCTATTAGTCCATCTATACTGACCTCCATCAGGTTGCAAATTAAAAATAATTTTTTTCTGCATCTAGCTCTGAAAAAATATTTGGGCTTCTAGCGGTGTGTGGGACTTGGTCTATTAGTCCATCTATACTGACCTCCATCAGGTTGCAAATTAAAAATAATTTTTTTCTGCATCTAGCTCTGAAAAAATATTTGGGCTTCTAGCAGTGTGTGGGACTTGGTCTATTAGTCCATCTATACTGACCTCCATCAGGTTGCAAATTGAATAAAAAAAAGTTCTGCATCTAGCTCTGAAAAAATATTTGGGCTTCTAGCGGTGTGTGGGACTTGGTCTATTAGTCCATCTATACTGACCTCCATCAGGTTGCAAATTAAAAATAATTTTTTTCTGCATCTAACCCAGCCAATAGTTTTGGCCTAATACCACAGTTTGGCCACTCAGCTCTGCTCGGTTACCATCCATTGTTTTTTTGTGCAAACAACTCCAGAGTTGTGAATTAGTTAACCACCAAAATGAGTGGAAAAAGGCCTGCTGCTGGTGGAAAGGGGAATAGGCGTGTTGGGAAGGGGAAAAAAGGTTGTGTCCGTGGGGTAGGTGCAGAAGAAAGACCATCTTCCAGCCAAACTAAAATGTCTACTTCTTTTAGCGGACAATGTGATAAGATCCCTTTCTTATGGCCACGCCAATCGCTACAAATTCCAGATGAGGCACAAAAACAGCAGGTGCTTCAACGGATATCAAGTGCTCCTTTAAGTGGGCTCTCCTCCACATCAACTTCAACATCACAAATACTCCAGTCCTCAAAGGTGTCACCCAAATCGCACTTGCTTCCTCACAGCTCCCAAATCTCCAGCTGCCCGTCAGAGTATGAGGTAGAACAGATGGTTGAGTCTGCAGAGCTGTTTACTCATACTATAGCCTGGGAATCAGAGGTCGACTCCAGCGCTTCTGTGAATCCAGACGAGGAAATGATCTGCACTGATGCCCAGAATCTTTATGAGTCGGATCCAGGACCAGACGCAGAAGGTTCTGACCATAATGTAGACCCTCATTCCCAAACTGTAACTCCTGTTGGTGGAGACAATGAGGAAGACGATGATAAGACTCAAATACCTGATTGGAGCGACAACTTTAGTTTTTTGTCAGGGCAGGAACAGGTTGGCTCTGAGGACGACGGGTGTGATAACGCACAGGGTGATGATGATGAGGTCGGAGATCCCACTTACTGTCAACCCACAGTCAGCCAAGAGATGAGGTCAGCAGAGGAGGTGGAGGAAGATGCTAGTGACGACGAGGTCAGGTTGCGCCTTCCTGGACAGAGACGTAGTACTGGAAGCACGTCAACAACTGCATCCTCAAACACAACTCTGCCTCTCACCACAAGTCGTGGTGGCTCTTCAGGTCGCATGGGTGCTAAGCCTTGCATAGCCTGGGCATTTTTTCAGATCGATAAAGATGACCCAACTCGTGTTATCTGTAACATTTGTCAGCAAAAGCTAAGTAGAGGCCAAAAAATACATAGTTGAGTACTTCATGCATGAACCGGCACATGGACATGAAGCATAAGTTGCAGTGGGAAGCTCAGTGTGCTACAATGCGGTCTAGCCGGCCGGGCCAACCACCGTCTGCCATATCTTGTGCATCCGCGGCCTCTTCATCCTCTGTGACTGGGGGGACAGCAGTCACACCTGTTTTGGGGCGCAGACCTGCCACCTCTTTACCCGCAACAGCCAGCGTGATTGGCAGGTCATCATTTTCTTTGGAGGTGGTAACACCAGCTGGTCTTGAGCGCTGTCCGACATCGATAGCACCACCTTTGGATCAAGGCAACCTAACATGTCCGCCTGCATCTTCCTCACAGACCGGCAGTTTGCCGGGGACACCCTTATCAACCCCGTCTAAGCACAATAGCCAGCCCTCGGTCCCTCAGATGTGGACAAGTAAAAGACCATTTCCTCCTAGCCATGAGAAAGCTAAGAGGTTGAATTTCACCATCTGCAAGCTCTTGGCTACAGAAATGCTGCCTTTCCGCCTGGTGGACACAGAGGATTTTCGAGACCTTATGTCCGTCGCAGTGCCCCAGTACCAGATGCCCAGTCGGCACTACTTCTCAAAGAAAGGTGTGCCTGCGCTCCACCAGCATGTCGCACACAACATCACCGCTTCTTTGAGAAACTCTGTGTGTGACAGGGTGCATTTCACCACAGACACTTGGACGAGTAGGCATGGACAGGGGCGTTACATGTCGCTGACTGGGCACTGGGTAACTATGGTGACAGCAGGACAAGGGGCTGCTGTCCAAGTCTTGCCGTCCCCACGAGTTGTGCGTCAATCCTCTTTATGTCATTTTTCCTCCACTGCTTCTGCCTCCTCAACCTCCTCTCGGTCTTCCACCTGCACCCAAAGCCTGTCTGGTCATGCCACAAGCTTTCTAACTGCGCAGAAGGGATCCTGCACACCTCCTTACTATGCTGGCAGTAGGGCTCAACGTCATCAGGCGGTTTTTACATTGAAATGTCTGGGAAATGTGAGTCACACAGCTGAGGAGTTGTGGTCAGCTCTGGAGAACCAATTTCATGAATGGTTGTCTCCACTGGACCTGAAACCAGGGAAGGCCGTGTGCGACAATGCTGCAAACCTGGGTGCGGCCCTTCGCCGGGGCAATGTCACACACGTGCCTTGTATGGCTCACGTGTTGAAGCTGGTTGTCCAGCAAATCCCAGACTAGATGGCCTTCTGCAGAGGGCACGGTCGCTGTGTGCTCACTTCCGCCGTTCGCATCCCGCAGCTCAGCGACTTACATCTCTACAGAAGTCGTTGGGCCTGCCACTTCACCGGCTAAAATGCGATGTGCCTACCCGGTGGAATTCAACTCTGCACATGTTGCAGCGACTGTGGCAGCACCGACAAGCCCTGGTGCAATACGTTCTGACGTATAGCCTGGGCCAACGAGATTCAGAGGTGGGGCAAATCACGCTGGAGGAGTGGTCTCAGATCAGGGACCTATGCACCCTTCTGCACAGTTTTGAAATGGCGACGAAGATGTTTAGTGCTGACGATGCCATTATCAGCATGACTATTCCGGAGATTTACATGCTGGAGCACATGTTAAACAGAATTCGGAGTCAGGTGGTGGCACAAGAGGAGGTGGAGGAAGTAGAGGAGGAGGAGTTGTATGCGGAAGGGCTAACATCTGCAAGGTCCAGACGGTCGGCAGCACCAAGGCGGCAGGCATGTGAGGGTGGGGGAGATGGTTTTACCAGGGCGCATGGTAGCAGCCAAACTAGTGAGGAAGGTGCAGGAGCCCAGGAAGAAGTGGAGGACGAACTGATGGAAGACTCATCAGATGAGGGAGACCTTGATCACATTTCTGTTGTGCGAGGTTGGGGGGAGAGGACAGAGGAAGGAAGCATGATTGTTACCTCGCCACCAACACAACAGGGACTTGGTGCTCCTGGATGCGCAACACACATGAGTGCCTTCTTGCTGCACTACCTGCAACATGACCCTCGAATTGTGAGAATTAGAAATAATCCTGACTACTGGGTTGCCACACTGTTAGATCCCCGGTACAAAAGTAAATTTGCAGAAATTATTCCTGCCATAGAAAGGGATGCACGCATGCAGGAGTATCAGCAGATACTGTTGCAGAATCTTACATGTGCTTTTCCACAAAATACCAGTGGTGCACGTAGTGAATCTCACAGTTCCAACTTGCCAACCGTGGGACCGTCAAGTGTTCAGCACTCAAACCGTAACAGAACCACAGTATCTGCTGGTAACATCAATTTTGTGGAATCATTTCACCACTTTTTTAGCTCATCCTTTGCAAGGCCACAGGAGACAAGAAGTCTGACACATAGTCAACGCCTAGAGACGATGGTACAGGAGTATCTCCAAGTAAACATTGAAGCCACGACTGTGTCACTGGACCCTTGCTCTTTTTGGGCTTCCAATCTGGATAAATGGCCGGAGCTAGCCACTTACGCCTTGGAGATCTTGTCATGCCACGCAGCCAGCGTTCTGTCTGAACGTGTGTTCAGCGCTGCTGGTGGTGTGCTGACAGATAAGCGCACGCGGCTCTCCACTGATAATGTAGACAGACTCACGTTCATAAAGATGAACAAATCATGGATCCGAAACGACTTTTCTACCCCTGTGTCATCCTGGGGAGAGTAAAAGCTTGATGATTGGTTAAAATCACCCTACCAACCGTTTTAAGCTTTCAAATTACTAATCATGTTTATCTGTATCTTGACTGGAAAATAATTTGGGCTTTGTAGCAGTGTGCATCACTGATCCTATTAGGCCATCTATACTAAAGCTTCACCAGACTTAAAATTAAAAATAATTTTTAGCTGCATCTAGCCCGGAAAATAATTTTGGGGCTCCGAGATGCGCAAGGCACATAAGTGCCTTCTTGCTGCACTACCTGCAGCATGACCCTCATATTGTCAGAATTCGAAGTAATCATGACTACTGGGTTGCCACACTCTTAGATCCCCCAAACTTTTCGATCAACCTTTTCATTTTAATAAAGACCAAAAAAATGGTCATTTTTGAAATTATAAGCATTAGCAGGTTGTTAGAAACTGAAATCAAACAGTTTTCAACTCAAAACTTTATTCTAGGTGATGTTACATTTTCACATAGGACCCCTTGTTCGAAAGGAGCTTCTGAACTCTCTCGTCCATTGAATTTGTCAGGTTTTGGATGGTTTCTGCTTCAATTGTTTTGCATGAGGACAGAATACCCTCCCAGAGCTGTTGCTTAGATGTGAACTGCCTCCCGCCATCATAGACACTCCTTTTAATGATGCTCCAAAGGTTCTGAATGGGGTAGAGGTCAGGGGAGCATGGGGGTCACACCATAAGTTTGTCCCCTTTTATGCCCATATCAGCCAGAGATGCAGATGTTTTATGTGCAGCATGAGATGGTGCATTATCATGCAGAAAAATGATCTTGCTGTGAAATACACGGTTCTTCTTCTTGAACCATGGCAGGAAGTGCTGTTTGAGAAAATCCACATACATTATGGAGTTCATCTTTAGCGCCTTCAGGGATCCTAAAGGGGCCGACAATCTCTCTCCCCATGATTCCAGCCCAAAACATTACTCCACCTCCTCCTTGTTGGCGCTGTAGCCGTGTTTGCGTGGGGTGTCCATCAACCAGCCATCCTCCACTCCATCCATCTGGACCATCGAGCGCTGCACGGCACTCATCCGTGAACAAAACAGTTTTGAAATCAGTCTTCATGTAATGTTTGGCCCACTGGAGCCGTTTCTGCTTGTGTGAAGTGGATAGAGGAGGTCGACAGGATGGCGTATGCACAGCTGCAAACCTCTGAAGGACCCTGCATCTTGTTGTTCGGGGGACGTTGGAGGCACAAGCAGCTTCAAAAACTTGTCTGCTGCTATGACAAGGCTTTTTTGCCGCTGCTCTTTCAACCTGACGTAATTGCCTGTAGGAAAGAGTCCTCAATTTGCCCTTATCAGCACGCACACGTGTGTACTGTGAATCAGCTACATACTTCTTGATTGCCAAGACACTTCATCCTGATCATCGCACAATGTTGATTGTAGTCATGCCTTGACCTAAACACTCCACAATTTGTTGCTTCTCAGCAGCCGACACATCCTTTTTCTTTCCCATTTTGGCAGAAAATGTAGGCTGCTGAATAATGTGAGAGAGCCTTCTTAAGTAGTCTTGCCTTTCATTGGACACACCTGACAAACTAATTAGCACTGGTGTCTGCAATTGCTTACAGTGATATAAAGAGCCCTGACACACATCACCATCAATGAGTTTAACTGACAAACAAACAAATTCTTCCCTTATCACTCCTAAACACTTTTTGCATAATAATTTGGAACACAGTGTACATGTGCTTTTCCACAAAACACCAGTGGTTCACGTAGTGAATCTTACAGTTCTAACTTGCCAACCGTGGTCTGTATGGAGTTGTTCAATAAAGGGCCCAAAATTAAGATAACATAGATGGGAGAGGTCTCTATGAATAGGAATTCCTAAGTATTTGATACCCTGTGAGGGCCAGGCAAAGGGAAAGTTGGACTGGATGGAATCCTATATGGATTTGGGGAGGGAGACATCGAGGGCCTCAGACTTCGCTGCATTGATTTTAAAATTTGACCATGTAACAAAGTGATCTATTTCAGCCATAACAGCATGGATGGATATATGTGATTGAGTGATATATACTAGGACATCATCAGCAAATAGAGAGCACTTGTACTCGGTGCCTCCCACCTCAATCCACCTAATATTGGGGTTATGGCGAATTGATGAGAGCAGGTGCTCCGTCACTAGGATGTATAAGAGAGGGGACAGAGAACATCCCTGCCTTGTCCCATTGGTGATTGTGAAAGGTGATGAAAATGTTCTGACGCGCCCCCTGGGCCTTGGGACACCCGGAGCCGGACCCTTTTTGGTGGATGCTGGTGGTTGTAGTCTTCGTGGCGGCGATCCGGTTCCGTGGCTCAGGGCGGTCAAACCAGTGGCGGAACTATTTATGTGGTTTTGATGTTTAAATGTCCGACTACGCCACCCGTGGATTGCGGTCAGAGTGAACCGCCGCTACAGGGCAGACCGCTAAGGCTGGTGTTGTGGGTGCAGCAGAGCGTAGCATAACTCCCCACGGGAGGAGTATAGCCTCAGGGCAGTGTATGCGGAGGATGGGGGTGATGGTGCAGGGCAGCAGCAGTAACGACACGGAGTCAGTGATGCAGTTCAGGGCCTTTACTCACAGTTCTTATTATCCAGACCACGTCTGCAGGTAACGGCTGCCCACGTCGTACTGTGCTCACCAGGTGAGGGGCTCAGACAACTCCCAGATAACTTTGGAGCGCTTCACAGGACCCCCTTTGTGTGTCCTTTGTCTGGCCTTTCTTACCAACACTTCTGTCCGGCTGCCTCGGGCCTCCTCTTGGTAAACTTGGCGCCAGTTTCCCTGACCCTATGTGGTGCCTTCCTAGCGGGTGGAGCAAGGGGCTGCGCCACATAAAATGTCAGAGCCTCCGGTTTCTAGCTGAGGGTCGTTTCCTGCCTCCACTAGTTCGGGGACCGGTCTCCCCCTTTGGCCTGACCCCTCCACGCAGGTGGATTCGGGCGTGCGGTGGCGACTCGCCCGTCCGCACCCCTGGGATCCCTTCATTCCTCGTTCCTGGAGCCTTCTCCGCTCCTCTTCCTTCCTTCTCCCTCTTGCAGGCCTGGGCCTCTGTTATTAGGCCCGCCTCCGGAGCAGAGCTCATGCAGAGCCCCTGCTCCCTGCCACTTCTGCTCAGACTTCTCTGCACTGAACTAAGATGGTGCCCACCTTTTATACTCCCTTCTCAATGCACCCAGGAACTGCTTCCTCCCTGCTCCTGCACTGCAGGGTTCCCCTTCCTCAGTGTTCCCTCCCCCCACTCCAGCCAGGGACAGGGACTGTCGTGCCCATCTCAGGGGCATATTGGTCGCCCTGCCCCACGGCAATGTGGTGTAATGCATGCAGGTGTCGGGTCCTGATCCACACTCCATCCTTATCTGAGAGTGAGATATCACACCTCTGGGTGAGGTGCAATACGTCTGTAGCAACCGAGCCCTCGGTGCTACAGTTCCATTTATCTTCAGCCTAGGTGACGTATTGTGATACAGGGCCGTGATTTTGGCTATAAAAGGGTCCCCTAGACCCCTACCCCAAGCTTTTTAAGAGAATCATATATGGCGTGCCAGGAGACTCTATGGAATGCTTTCTCAGCATCCAACGAGAGTATCTACTTACAAATTTTTAACTGCATCTAGCCCAGGAAATACTTTGTGCCTAGTAGCAGTGTCTGCTAGTCAGCGGATTATCCCGGCTGTTAAGCAAGCTACACCACCTGTAGTTTGGACACTTAATTTTTTCAAAGGAAATGCTTCGGGACCACGGGATACTTAGTGAAGAGCATCAGGAGGCACCCCAAGGCATAGGGGCTGGGACTGGCACTAGGATGCCTTGCGGTGGACAGCCGAGCTCGATCCTTATAAAAGCTTTTTAACTGCAGCAGCTTTAGTGGACGCTACTGGAGCTGGAATTACGCGGCTGCTGGCATGAGACTTGCCCTCCAATAGATCCTTGTAAATGGATTTAAAGTGTATTCATTCAAATTAGAGGGACAATTTAAATTAAAAAGCTTAGAGCTGCCTCCACCACAGGGGGGCTCTCTCGACCCACCAGCGGACAGGCACCAGTATTGGGAGAGGGGGGCTGGCCGTCAGGGTTCACCGCGGCTCTGGCACAAACCCGGCGACACGGAGGTGGCACGGGCAGGAGCGGACTGTTAGTTGTGTCTTCTGAGCAGTTTGTCAGCTTTTGGACACCTTTGAAGGTGTTTTCTATGTGTTTCTATGTGTTTTTGTTTGCCTGCCATTGGTTTTAACGGTGTTCGAAGGTGTTCGACGAACAGTTCGACGAACAGTTCGGCGAATACACGGGTGTTCGACGAACCGAACCGAACTCGAACACTACGGGGGTGGCTCAACACTAGTCCTGACACCCGAGGACACTTCACCGGAAGCAGACTGGGACACAGAGAGGCAGCAGCAGTACCGGAAAGTACAGGAGAGCGTGGAGCGAAGTCTCTGTCTAGCTAGGGAAAGACAAGAGAAAACTTACAACCAGTATGCTCCCGCTGTTCCCTTGGTACCCGGAGAGCAGGTCTTGAAGAGGAAAAGACGGCTCCACAAGTTGGACGACCAGTGGGAGAAGGACCCGTACATCGTACTGCCCTCAAGCCACGACAACCCGAAGGTCTGTACCATCAGTAAAGACGGAGGGGAAACCACAACCATTGTATCCCGGGATCACCTGAAGAGGTGTCCCGAACAGCTACGGAATCCTGAAGAGGAACAAAAAGACCCTCGACCCGTAGAGGAAAGGGAAGATGTGGTTAGTACTGTGCTCGGAGACTTCCCTCGGTCCTGGACTCAAGTCAGTGGTGCAGTTGTGGTACCCGTCCTCACGTTCCTCCAACCAGCATCCCAAGTACTCACGGAGCAACCGGTAGAGCTGGAAGAACAGCCGGTCCAGGAGGCAGAAGACTCCACACAAGCAGATCAGGAGGATCAACCCTCTGCTTATAGTGAGCCTGCCATACCCCTAGTGAGCCAAAGAGCCTGTAGACAGCTGCCCAGTTTACCCTTGACAGCTCCTACACCCTGTAGTTCAGGGCCAGACAGTCAGCTCCGTAGGTCCACTAGGGCCACTAAAGGCCAGTTACCCGCACGTTGGAGAATTTGAAGTGTTTAAATTGTTTTATTTGTGGTCACCTGTCTGTTACTTGTAAATAATTATGTGTTTCTAGTTATTTTTAGGAGTCCTTAGTGGATTTACCGGGAATCCTTGTACAATTGGTTGGAGCGTAACTTAGGAATGGACTAAAACTGTTAAGGACTCGGGGCAGGACAGACCCCTACCTGGTTACGTCTCCCTGTTTTGGTGAAATGGACACCTTGCTTTGCTTCAAAAACTGCACCCGGTTGCGGACACGCCGTGACCATTCTAATATGTTTTTTTTTTCTATTGTACCGTTTCTGTTTGTATTGGTTATGTTTTTCTAAAATATGTTTAGTCCCGGAGTACTAAATTTCACTAGGGGGGAATGTGGCACCCCAGGGGTCTGGTTTCCACAGTAACAGCAGTGTTATGTCTGAGAGCAGGTGGGAGGTCTCTTGGTCGGGAATCCTATGCATGCCACACCTCCTGCCCAGTCCTGGGAGGGGAAGGACTTCCCCTATATAAACCTAGGGCTGAGGCAGGGTTAGGGAGAAGAGTAGAGAGAAGAAGAGAAGCAGTGATAGGAAAGAAAGATCAGGAGCTCTGTGGGAGTCGTGCTAAGAGGAGATCAGGGCTGGAAGCTGTAGAGCTCGCCCTGATTGAAGATTTCTTACCGGACCCGGAGTCCGAGGCTGTGGGGACTAACTCCTACCCAGCAGCAGAAACCGACCGGCAGGGGATTTCAGGTCCTCTGGCCCAGAAACCCGAAGGCTCGGTCACACGTGTGGGACCAGCACCGCCGTCGTGGAGCGGAAGCTACTAGAAGGCCCCGAGTCACCGGCCATACGGGTGAGCACCACACGGTACACTCAGGGACGTGGGCTACCTTTACCCGCCTCTAGCAAGGTAGCCAGAAGAGTACAATTAGTTGGGGAGGCCTACAACTCCGCCTGGCCAAGGGGGATCCCATCTGCTCAAGGACTGACCAGGCCCCGACCGCTAGCCAGTACTCCGGGAGGGTCTATCTTTGTCACCAGTAAAGACCCTGAACTACACCGTATCGTCTCTGAGTGATTCCTGCTACCCCCATCATCCACGTCGGCTGCCCTGAGGCCATACCCCTCCCGTTGGGGGTTATACCATCCACGCTGCACCATCCTCCCACCGGCCTCAGCGGTTTGCCCTGCAGCGGCAGCTCCATAGCTGCATTCAACGGGTGGCGTAGTCGTCCTACATCTACTGCTAATATACCGCCACTTAGTCTGACTCCCTGGGCACGGACCGGGTCACCGCCACGAGACTACTACCCCTATCAGATCCGGCTCCGGGTAGTCCCTGCGTGCGCAACGCTACATCACATAGGCCCAGGGCGCGTCAGATAGATAGATAGAAAGATAGATAGATAGATAGATATGAGGATAGATAGATAGATAGATAGATATGAGGATAGATAGATAAATAGATAGATAGATATGAGGATAGATAGATAAATAGATATGAGGATAGATAGAAACATAGATATGAGGATAAATAGATAGATAGATAGATAGATAGATATGAGGATAGATAGATAGATAGATAGATATGGCATAGATAGATATATAGATAGATAGATAGATAGATAGAAATATAGATAGATAGATAGATATGAGGATAGATAGATAGAAACATAGATATGAGGATAGATAGATAGATAGATAGATAGATAGATAGATAGATAGATAGATAGATAGATATGACGCGCCCCCCTGGGCCAGTGCTGTAGGGGATACCCGGAGCCGGATCTCGATGGGGGTAGTAGTCCTTGTGGCGGTGACCCGGTCCGTGCCCAGGGTGTCAAACTAAGTGGCAGTCTATGGCAGTAGATGTTTAACTTGATTGTCGACTACGCCACCCGTTGAGTGCGGCTTTGAAGCCGCCGCTGCAGAGCAGTCCACTGAGGCCGGTGGTATATGTGCAGCAGTGATGGTATAACCCCCAACGGGAGGGGTATGGCCTCAGGGCAGCAGGTGTAGATGATG
This sequence comes from Phyllobates terribilis, assembly GCF_046119375.1. Classification (NCBI taxonomy): domain Eukaryota; kingdom Metazoa; phylum Chordata; class Amphibia; order Anura; family Dendrobatidae; genus Phyllobates; species Phyllobates terribilis. The sequence continues at coordinate 88,965,803 of NW_027362765.1, read as the reverse complement.
GGGGTTGTGATGATGCAGAAAGAAGATTCAGAGTCAGGAGATGCAGTTCAGGGTTTTTACTTACTGGTGTTCTTTTGGTCACTCTGGCCTTGAGTGACCACCCGAGCCGTGCTGCGTCCACCAGGTCCTGGACTCGGCCAACCCCCAGGCAATTTCGGAGCGTGGTCCTGAGCTCCTTTCTGACTCTCCCTTCCTCTGGCCGTTCCCACCAGGGATCCACTTTTGGCCGGCTCCCTCGGGTCTCTTGGTGGTCAAGCCTCCTCTGGGCTCCCTGACCCTATACTCGGTGTGCCTTTCTAGTGGATTTGGTGAGGGTCGTGGCAGATCCTGACCATGACCTCCGGTTCCTGGCTAAGGTTCGTTTTGGGCCTCCGCCAGCTTGGGATCCGGTACCCTTGTCCGCCAACCCTTCACCCTTCTGTCCTTATTCTGGGATCTTGGGGTTCCTTCTTGTTTCCTCTCTGGGTCCTTCTCACTCCTCTCTCTCTCTCTGCAGGTTCTGCTCTGGAGCTGGGCCCAGCCGGAGCCACAGCTCCCTGTCAGCCCTCCTGGCTGAGCTCCTCTGCTCTGCTCCTCAGGCTAAATTCTCACTGACTGACCCTGTTCTAAGATGGTGCCCACCTTATATACTCCCTCTATGTGTGAGCTCAGGTGACCAGCACCCAATGAGCTCCTATCTTTACCCAGACTACTCCCCCTATCTGCCCCTACACTACTGGGATGTTCCACCCCCCTCCCACTCCAGCCAGGGACAGACGCTGTCGTACCTGCACATAAACTGGTGGGAGTACCGTTGATCTGTCCCCCGGAAATGGGATGTATGTAGTGCATGCAGCCTACTAGCTCAGTTCCACACTCCATCCTTACCCGGGAGTGGAATACCACACCTCTGGCTTGAGGTGTAATACCCCTGTAGCAGCCGAATCCTCAGGGTGCTACATTCCCCCCTGGTAAATCACAGCACGTCCTCGGGCTGTAAAAGAATAAAAACATCCACAAACATACAAATTTTCTTTCAAAAACATCATAAACATATAAAACACTATATATATATCATCAGCATAAAACTTTTCATATAAAACTTTTCATAGTAAACATTCTTGTTCCTCCGGCCACGGTGCAACTTGTGACCGGGTAAAGTGCAACAGTCTCTGGTAGAAAAAACAGTTTCCTATAAAACCGGTAGGGGGCGCCTTAGAAAGCGCAACTATATACAAGGGGAGGTATGGCCGCTCTCAGTCCTCGGCCAGTGGGGAAAAAGGGATGGCTGCTCACAGTCCTCAGCCTGTGGGGAGATGGGACACACTGTAACAGTTCACTGGTCCCAACGGGGACTATATTTTAACTAGCAGCAGTACTTATAACAGTTCTCATACCGTACTCTAATAACGGCGCCCTCCTAATGCTTCCTCCCTGTATTCTTCAGACCCGTCCGGGTCCTCTTGAGTGAACCCGATGAGGTCTCCTTCAGTGGGGTCCCACGCAAACTGCGCTTCCTCCAACGAGAGTGGGGTGATCTTGGCGGGCGCCGGATCCGGGATCAGGGGCTCATCCAGGGGTCTTTCCTTCCGGAGTCGAGGATGGTAGTACTCCGGTGGCCACTCACAGGGCTGCCCATCCGGGCAAGTGTGCTGGGCAAACAAGTCTTCACCCAGGTGCGGCACTGTAGAGGTTGAGGGCGCGGTGGAGGTAGCGGCGCCCGGGTTCACCAGGCCTTGCGACCAGGCCTGGGGCACCCTGAAGGTGAAGGGCACCGTGAAGACGGCGGCGCCTGGGTGTACTTGACTTTGCGACCAGGCCGGTGGCTCGGTAGAGGGCGCTGTTGGTACTGCGGCGCCCGGGGGTACTCGGCCCTGCGACCAGGCCGGTGGCGTCTCCTGCTTGGCCGCGCTCGGAGTAGAGGCGCGTGACGTCACATGGGGCGTGGTCGCGGCTCCTGCTTGAGGCCTAGTCTGGAGCGGTGGCGGTGCGGCAACGGGCACGATCGGTGGGATTTCGGGCTCTGCGACGGGGAGCGGGAGTAGGCTTACGGTGACTGGGCTTGGGGTAGTGACGTCCCCTTTACTTGCCTCCGTCTCTTCAGCTCCCTCTGCGGCGTCGCCTCCGGCCTCCGTCCCTTCTGCATCCTCTTCAGGGGCAGGCGTGCTCCTCGTTGCGGGTGGTGTGCTCCGCTGGCGGGTTCCAGCCTGCTGGGCCATCTCCCTGCTCCATTCCATCAGCGTTTCTCGCTGCACCTGGGCCATCCTCCGTGCGAGGCCCTCCAGCGCGGTCTGTGCACGCTCCCGGTCTCGGGGGAGCTGTGCCAGGATCTCCACCAGGTCTTGTGGGGTGGTGGCTTGCAACAGGCTCCTGACCACAGGGTCGGTGCTGCCTGACTCTCCCTCCATCTCCGGGTACGGCTTCTCCAGACTCCTCCAGGCTGCTCCCATCTTCTCTCTTTTGTTCTGTCTACGCCCACTTTGAGGGCGGTCCTGGGGCAACTTGGTGATTGTCAGTTCCAGGGGCAGACCCCCCACGCTGATGGACATCTCTAACATCACAGTCTCTGCTGGTGGGGGCGGTTTCCGCTTTTGGCGCCATTCCTTGACCTGGCCCACGATGGGAGGTGGCCTCTTGCCACCCTCCGGCACGCCCATAATGGCGTCCGCTCTGCCAGGGCGGGAAATCTTCTGAAATGGCGGGAATCGTCTCCCAGTGGCGGGAAACTTCGTGGATGGCGGGAATCTTCACCGATGGCGGGAAAACTTCACGGATGGTAAGTTTTAAAAGTCTCTTTTTCAGGCACGCAGTACCCGGTGGTTGCGGGCACGAAATCCTGCCGACTACGCCAAAAGTTGACGCGCCCCCTGGGCCAGTGCTGTAGGGGATACCCGGAGCCGGATCTCGATGGGGGTAGTAGTCCTTGTGGCGGTGACCCGGTCCGTGCCCAGGGTGTCAAACTAAGTGGCAGTCTATGGCAGTAGATGTTTAACTTGATTGTCGACTACGCCACCCGTTGAGTGCGGCTTTGAAGCCACCGCTGCAGAGCAGTCCACTGAGGCCGGTGGTATATGTGCAGCAGTGATGGTATAACCCCCAACGGGAGGGGTATGGCCTCAGGGCAGCAGGTGTAGATGATGGGGGTTGTGATGATGAAGAAAGAAGATTCAGAGTCAGGAGATGCAGTTCAGGGTTTTTACTTACTGGTGTTCTTTTGGTCACTCTGGCCTTGAGTGACCACCCGAGCCGTGCTGCGTCCACCAGGTCCTGGACTCGGCCAACCCCCAGGCAATTCCGGAGCGTGGTCCTGAGCTCCTTTCTGACTCTCCCTTCCTCTGGCCGTTCCCACCAGGGATCCACTTTTGGCCGGCTCCCTCGGGTCTCTTGGTGGTCAAGCCTCCTCTGGGCTCCCTGACCCTATACTCGGTGTGCCTTTCTAGTGGATTTGGTGAGGGTCGTGGCAGATCCTGACCACGACCTCCGGTTCCTGGCTAAGGTTCGTTTTGGGCCTCCGCCAGCTTGGGATCCGGTACCCTTGTCCGCCAACCCTTCACCCTTCTGTCCTTATTCTGGGATCTTGGGGTTCCTTCTTGTTTCCTCTCTGGGTCCTTCTCACTCCTCTCTCTCTCTCTGCAGGTTCTGCTCTGGAGCTGGGCCCAGCCGGAGCCACAGCTCCCTGTCAGCCCTCCTGGCTGAGCTCCTCTGCTCTGCTCCTCAGGCTAAATTCTCCCTGACTGACCCTGTTCTAAGATGGTGCCCACCTTATATACTCCCTCTATGTGTGAGCTCAGGTGACCAGCACCCAATGAGCTCCTATCTTTACCCAGACTACTCCCCCTATCTGCCCCTACACTACTGGGATGTTCCACCTTCCTCCCACTCCAGCCAGGGACAGACGCTGTCGTACCTGCACATAAACTGGTGGGAGTACCGTTGATCTGTCCCCCGGAAATGGGATGTATGTAGTGCATGCAGCCTACTAGCTCAGTTCCACACCTCTGGCTTGAGGTGTAATACCCCTGTAGCAGCCGAATCCTCAGGGTGCTACAGATAGATAGATAGATACACAGATATGGGATAGATAGATAGATATGGGATAGATAGATAGATAGATAGATAGATATATGGATAGATATGGGATAGATAGATAGAGGGATAGATAGATAGATAGATAGATAGATAGATAGATATGGGTAGATAGATAGATAGATAGATAGATAGATACACAGATATGGGATAGATAGATAGATAGATAGATAGATAGATAGATAGATAGATAGATATGGGATAGATAGATAGATAGATAGATAGATATGGGATAGATAGATAGATAGATAGATGGATAGATATGGGATAGATAGATAGAGGGATAGATAGATAGATAGATAGATAGATAGATAGATAGATAGATAGTGTCTGTAAAGCGCTGTGGAATTAATGGGGCTATATAAGTGAGTGAAATTAATAAATAAATAATATCTAATGAAGGATTTCCAGAATCTGTTATCCGCATTCTGTTCTGCTCTTCATGATGTAAGTGGAATTCACAAGACGGAGGTGACTATGTGGAGGAGAGGACCAGGCACTGAATACAGGGCATTTATCATGTAACTGCAGTTTAAAGAAACTTTTGACATGTTATAGAACCATCTTTGGGGTTCAGGGTGCTAAAGACTGCTAAAACAAAGGAAAAAAACACCCCTCTCCTCCGAGACCGAAGATGGGCTTAATTGGAAGCTATGTCATGCTTTATAAGATAAATGGTATGAAGATAGGGGATATAGCTTTTATATAGGGGGCATATGGGATATGAACACCCTTTATATGTAGAAAATAAGACTTTTTAATACTTCTACAACCCCTTTTCTTCTAGATACTGCCTTGCTATAGCTTATACTGAACTTCTGTCCTATGCCTGGAGTCCTGAGTGGGGTGAGAGTCTCCGTCGTAGTTCCCGGCACACTAAGAGTGCCTTTGTCATGGAAAAATTACTTTAGCTGTAATTTCCTGAAGAAATCTTCCATGCTACTAAAAAGTTCTTTTATCCCAAGGTTCAATGGGGCATAATGTCAACCCTGAGGGCAGCACATGAAGTCGGCTCCTGCTCAGTAGTGAGATATATATATATATATATATATAGCTCTGATTCTTTCTCAAACTCTCCAACATTCCAAATGAAAATAAAATAGGATGCTGGAAAACACAACGCCGAGCCTCCCTGTCCACCTGGAAAAACATCCCAAATTATTTTTTCTTGAAATTTTTGTACAATCTTTAGCTTAACTGTGTACATACATGCAATCCCTAAATAACAATGCCATCTAATCCGAACTGGCACACAATTCTAACATAAAAGTACAAGAAAGTCCTCAAAAGTGCCATATTATCCTCACATAATTATGCCATAGAGTCCTCAAAAAGTGTCATACAATCCTTATTTCACAGAACCATACAGTCCTCAAAAATTGTCATACAATCCACATATAACACTACCATACAGTCCTCAAAAATGTTCCATGTAATCATAACAATACCATACATATAACAGTACCATACAGTCCTCAAAAAGTGCCATACGATCCTCTCATAATACCATATAGTCCTCAAATAGTACAATACAATCCTCATATAACAGTATCATAGAGTCCTCAAAAAGTGTCATACAATCCCTATTTAACAGAACCATACAGTCCTCAAATGATTCCATACTATCCTAAAATAACAGTACCATACTATACTCAAATGATTCCACACTATCCTCAAATAACAGTGCCATACTATACTCAAACTATTCCACACTATCCTCAAATAACAGTGCCATACTATACTCAAATGATTCCACACTATCCTCAAATAACAGTGCCATACTATACTGAAAATTATTCCACACTATCCTCAAATAACAGTGCCATACTATACTCAAATTATTCCACACTATCCTCAAATAACAGTGCCATACTATACTCAAATGATTCCACACTATCCTCAAATAACTGTGCCATACTATAGTCAAATCATTCCACACTATCCTCAAATAACAGTACCATACAGCCCTCAGTGCCAGCAGTCTTCAAATAACAGTACCATACTGTGCTCAAATTATGCCATACAATCCTTACATGACAGCACCATACACTAGTTTTCACAGAGCCGTACAATTCTCAAGTAACAGTCCCATGAAGTCTTCAAACGCCATACAATCTTCAATTAGTACCATAAAGTCCTGAATGTGACCATGCAATCCACACAAATAACAGTACCATACAGTACTGGCTGAAAATGGGCCAAATGAGTATCCGTAAGAACTCTCTTTCCTGATAATGGATCAATAAACATCTTTTATATGCAACCTAAAAGACAATTGATGGTGCCATCGCATCTTCCCATGTAAACAGTATGTTCTGCTAAGAATATGCAAACTATTTGAGGATATGCAAACTATATGAGGACAGAATGATCTTGTTAACAACTATTTCCATGCAGTTTTTTGTGGGGGCCATTATACTGTTTCAAGGGCTTTGTGGGGGACCATTATACTGTTCCAAGGGCTGTGTGGGGGCCATTATACTGTTTAGAGGGCCACTGTTTGGGGACTATTATAATGTGTGCGGACCTTTATCATTTTGGAAGGTTGTGGGGTCCATAATACTGTATGGAGGGCCACTGTAATGTTTGGAGGGCCATCATACTGTATAGAGGTCTGGATAGGGGCCATCATACTGTATGTGGGGGAATCTGGTGGCCATTATACTGTGTTGGGTCACTGTGGGGGTACCATACTTTGCAGGGGGTGGTTCTGTAGGGTCATCATATTGTACATGTGGAGGGTACGGTGGAGGAATTCACTGTGGGGGTATCTTACTATGTTTGGGGGCATTTTTCTGGCATCATACTTTATGGTGGCTATAAAAGGGGTATCTAAGTGCGTGTGAACACTAAGGGGCATCAATAGGGGCAAAATTACTTTGCAGGGGCTGAAAAGTTGTGAGATATGCTCAGGAATGGTTTTCAGGTTCTGAATTAATTAATGATGTTTCCATTGAGTGGTGGCAAGCAGAGATGTTGAAAATTATGAAGAACTGAAACCCAAAGGCTCAAATTTAGTATGATTCACATTTTTTTCATCAAAGGAAAGTGAAAGTTAGGAGACAAAAACTGGACGCTGTGTAATAAATATGGCACATTTGAGGTTGTTAAAGGGTCAGAAAATAAAGAATTGTTGTTAGATTTAAACCAAATTGTTCTGGCTTTCCTATTAATATAACTCCCTTAAAGGGGATTATCCAGGCTTAGGAAAATATGTCTGCTTTCTTCAAGAAACAGTGCCACACTTGTCCACAGGTTGTGTGCGGTACTGCACCTCAGCCTCATTCATTTCAATGGAGTTCACCTGCAATACTAGAACCAACCCATAGATGGCAGTGGCACTTTATATTTTTCTAGGATACCACGCCTACTCTGAAAAGGTCACCCACTTTTCTCTGCACCTTTCAGTCTTTAGTCATGCTTTGTAATGTTTCTTAGGGTGGTTTATGTTCAAAACTGGTGTAAAATGTATAGTAAATGTGTGCCAAAGTATATTACAAAATCACAGGACTTTATAGAATATAAAAGTGGAAACCCCCTTTAAGAAGGGATGATGGGCATCTTCACTAGTCTTCCGTGGTGTAGAGGAGACGTCCTTCTCGACACGTAAACAATTACCGTCACGTCTTCACCATGAAATGTTTAAGTGGTCTATACATCTTTTTTGCCCCCCCACTCCATGTTGCTATGGCAACAAAACAAAAACAGTAAAGGGATCTCCAGCAAACCTACAGGAATGGCATGAGCTGAATCCTTGTAATTTGCTCCGTAAATGGTCTGACCCACGTGACCCCATGTGACATCTGCGGATGTATCTTTCAAGACAGGCATCAGCATCAAGTTGCTACCGTCCATTAATAGACCCCACAACATGCGTATGGTGAGGGTGTAAATCCTCCTTCTAATAGGAAATAAGCCATCTGCAAAATCTTGTATTAATGGGGTGTCTGTGCGTCTTTTATAAATAAAGTTTTATTAAGTGCCACAGCTTTCTATTATACAATGGTCAGATGTATAAAATTCTAGCAACCAATCACAGTGCAGTTTTTATTTTTTAAGAGCAGAATTTGGAATGTAAGTGTAGCACCCTGAGGACTCGGCTGCTACAGGGGTATTACACCTCAAGCCAGAGGTGTGGTATTCCACTCCCGGGTAAGGATGGAGTGTGCAACTGAGCTCAGATAGCTGCATGCACTACACACATCCCATTTCCGGGGGACAGAACGACGGTACTCCCACCAATATATGTGCAGGTACGATAGTGTCTGTCCCTGGCTGGAGTGGGAGGGGGGTGGAACATCCCAGTAGTGTAGGGGCAGATAGGGGGAGCAGTCTGGGTAATGCTAGGAGCTCATTGGGTGCTGGTCACCTGAGCTCACACATAGAGGGAGTATATAAGGTGGGCACCATCTTAGGACAGGGTCTTTTGTAGAGTGAGTCAGTCTGTCAGAGTTTAGCCTGAGGAGCAGAGCAGAGAAGCTCAGCCAGAAGGGCTGACAGGGAGTTGTGGTTCCGGCTGGGCCCAGCTCCAAAGCCAAGTCTGAGAGAGAGAGAGAGGAGTCAGAAGGACCCAGAGAGAAGAAGAAGGAACCCCAAGACCCCAGAATACAAACAGCAGGGTGAAGGGTTGGCACCCAGGGTACCGGATCCCAAGCTGGTGGAGGCCACTAATCCTCAGCCAGAGACCGGAGGTCGTGGGCAGGATCTGCCACGACCCTCACTAAATCCACTAGGAAGGCATACCAAGTATAGGGTCAGGGAACCCAGAAGAGGTGTACCCACCAAGAGACCCGAGGGAGCCGGACATAAGTGGATCCCTGGTGAGAACGGCCAGAAGAGAGGGAAAGTCAGACAGGAGCTCAGGACCACGCTCCAGAATTGCTTGGGGGTTGGCCGAGTCCAGGACCTGGTGGACGCAGCACGGCTCGGGTGGTCGCTTCAGGCCAGAGTGACCATAAGAACACCCGTAAGTAAAAACCCCTGAACTGCACAGCCCGACTCTGAGTCTTCTTGCTTGATCATCCTGCACCTTCACAACCACCATCCTCTACATCTGACCCCCTGAGGCTATACCCCTCCCGTTGGGGGTTATACTACCACAGCTGCACACATACCACCAGCCTCAGCGGACCCTTCTGCAGCGGCGGCCTTTTGACCGCAAATCAACGGGTGGCGTAGTCGACACTAAGAACATTTAACAACATCTGTAAAGACTGCCACACACTGAGTTTGACACCCTGGGCACGGACCGGGTCGCCGCCACTCGGAGACTACAACCCCCATCTGATCCGGCTCCGGGTAATCCCCAAACAGCACTGGCCCAGGGGGCGCGTCAATTTTGGCGTAGTCGGCAGGATTTCATGCCCGCAACCACCGGGTACTGCGTGCCTGAAGAAAAGTTCCAAATTTACCTCAAGAAGAAGTCTCCCGCCGGTTCCAGAGGGTCCCCGCCATGGGACGCCATCACGGATCGTTTCCCGCCGGTTGCCCGCCATCTGCAGCTTTTTCCCGCCATCCACGGAGTTTCCCGCCACTGGGAGACGATTCCCGCCATTTCCAGAAGATTTACCGCCTTGGAAGAGCGGACGCCATTATGGGCGTGCCAGAGGGTGGCAAGAGGTCACCTCCCATCGTGGGCCAGGTCAAGGAATGGCGCCAAAAGCGGAAACCGCCCCCACCAACGGAGACTGTGATGCTGGAGATGTCCATCAGCGTGAGAGAACTGCCCCTGGAACTGACAATCACAAAGTTGCCCCGGGACCACCTTCAATGTGGGCGGAGACAGAACAAAAGAGAGAAGATGGGTGCAGCCTGGAGGAGTCTGGAGAGAGCGCACCCGGAGACAAGAAGTCTGGAGAGGACTCCGGAGAAGCCGTACCCGGAGATGGAGGGAGAGGCAGGCAGCACCGACCCAGTGGTCAGGAGCCTGTTGCAAGCGACAACCCCAGAAGGCCTGGTGGAGATCCTGGCACAGCTCCCCCGAGACCGGGAGCGTGCACAGACCGCACTGGAGGGCTTGGCTCAGAGGATGGCCCGAGTGCAGCGAGACGTACTGGCCGCATGGAGCAGAGAGATGGCCCAGCAGGCTGGAACCCGCCAGCGAAGCACGCCACCCGAGACGAGGAGACAGACCGCCTCTGAGGATGGTGCAGGAGGAGTGAAGGCCGGAGACGGCGCCGAAGAGGGAGCTGAACAGATGGAGGCAGGTAAAGGGGACGTCACTACCCCGAGCCGAGAAACCGCGTGCCTGCCCCAGCTCCCCGTCGCAGAGCCCGAAATTCCCCCTGCCGTGCCCGTCGCTGCATCGTCACCGCTCCAGACAAGGCCTCAAGCAGAAGCCGCGGCCGCGACCCCTGTGACGTCACGCGCCTCAACCCTGAGCGCGGCAAAGCAGGAAACACCACCGGCCTGGTCGCAAGGTCTAGTACCAACAGCGCCCTCTACCTCCACTGAGCCACCGGCCTGGTCGCTGGGCCAAGTAACCCCGGGCGCCGCCGTCTTCACGGTGCCCTTTACGTTCAGGGTACCCCAGGCCTGGTCGCAAGGCCTGGCGAACCCGGGCGCCGCCACCACCACCGCGCCCTCAGCATCCACAGTGCCACACCTGGGTGAAAACCTATTTGCCCAGCATACGTGCCCGGATGGGCAGCCCTTTATATGGCCACCGGAGTACTACCAACTGGAACTCCAAAAAGCAAGGCCCCTGTGCGAGCCCCTGATTCCGGCTCCGAAGCCCGTTAAGAGGACCCCGCTCCCGCTGGAAGAAGCGCAGTTCGAGTGGGACCCCACCGGAGGAGACCTCATGGGGTTCACTCAGGAAACTCGGGCAGCCGCAGCGGAGCGTGCGGAGTGCTGCCGCCAGCAGTTGGCAGTCTTCGAGCAAGAACGGAGAGAGAGGCGGGTCCGTGAGCAGCGGCTGCAGGAACAGAGCGCAGGGCAGAAGAGCAGGACCAGGAGAGACCCCCGTGCAGCTCATGGTCCCCGTACCACCGGGACTGTGATTAAGTTTCAATTGCAGCACGGGTGGGGCTTCATAAGAGATCACCACACCCCCGGCGACGTCTTCGTGACCAGAAGAGACGTGGAGTCCCATCTGCCGGAGGGACACAGAGGTCGTGACCTATATGTAGGGGACGAGGTTACGTTCACCCGGCACAAGTGTGCCAAAGGACCCTACGCCCTCCATGTACACCGGCTGACGGAGGAGGAGCTACGGTGTGAAGAGGAGCAAGAGGATCCGGACGGGTCTGAAGGAGGAGCAGGAGTACGCCGTCATTAAAGTACGGTAAAGAGACTGTACATAGTTACCCGTCAGGGTATAAGAACTGTTACTGCTGCTAGTTAAAATATAGTCCCCGTTGGGACCAGAAAATTGAACTGAAACCCGTGTGTCCCTATTCCCACTGACCGAGGACTGAGAGCGGTCATTCCTTTCCTGATATCTGGCCGAGGACTGAGAGCGGCCATACCTCCCCTTGTATATAGTTGCGCTTTCTAAGGCGCCCCCTACCGGTTTTATAGGAAACTGTTGTTTTTTTTACTACAAGAGACTGTTGCACTTTACCCGGTCACAAGTTGCACCGTGGCCGGAGGAACAAGAAAGTTTACAAGAATGTTTATATGAAAAAGTTTTATGCTGATAATGTTTATAATGTTTTATATGTTTATGATGTTTTTAAAAAAAAATTGTATGTTTATGGATGTTTATTCTCTTACAGCCCGAGGACGTGCTGTGATTTACCAGGGGGGAATGTAGCACCCTGAGGACTCGGCTGCTACAGGGGTGTTACACCTCAAGCCAGAGGTGTGGTATTCCACTCCCGGGTAAGGATGGAGTGTGGAACTGAGCTCAGATAGCTGCATACACTACATACATCCCATTTCCGGGGGACAGATCGACGGTACTCCCACCAATATATGTGCAGGTACGATAGTGTCTGTCCCTGGCTGGAGTGGGAGGGGGGTGGAACATCCCAGTAGTGTAGGGGCAGATAGGGGGAGCAGTCTGGGTAATGCTAGGAGCTCATTGGGTGCTGGTCACCTGAGCTCACACATAGAGGGAGTATATAAGGTGGGCACCATCTTAGGACAGGGTCTTTTGTAGAGTGAGTCAGTCTGTCAGAGTTTAGCCTGAGGAGCAGAGCAGAGAAGCTCAGCCAGAAGGGCTGACAGGGAGTTGTGGTTCCGGCTGGGCCCAGCTCCAAGGCCAAGTCTGAGAGAGAGAGAGAGGAGTCAGAAGGACCCAGAGAGAAGAAGAAGGAACCCCAAGACCCCAGAATACAAACAGCAGGGTGAAGGGTTGGCACCCAGGGTACCGGATCCCAAGCTGGTGGAGGCCACTAATCCTCAGCCAGAGACCGGAGGTCATGGGCAGGATCTGCCACGACCCTCACTAAATCCACTAGGAAGGCATACCAAGTATAGGGTCAGGGAACCCAGAAGAGGTGTACCCACCAAGAGACCCGAGGGAGCCGGACATAAGTGGATCCCTGGTGAGAACGGCCAGAAGAGAGGGAAAGTCAGACAGGAGCTCAGGACCACGCTCCAGAATTGCTTGGGGGTTGGCCGAGTCCAGGACCTGGTGGACGCAGCACGGCTCGGGTGGTCGCTTCAGGCCAGAGTGACCATAAGAACACCCGTAAGTAAAAACCCCTGAACTGCACAGCCCGACTCTGAGTCTTCTTGCTTGATCATCCTGCACCTTCACAACCACCATCCTCTACATCTGACCCCCTGAGGCTATACCCCTCCCGTTGGGGGTTATACCACCACAGCTGCACACATACCACCAGCCTCAGCGGACCCTTCTGCAGCGGCGGCCTTTTGACCGCAAATCAACGGGTGGCGTAGTCGACACTAAGAACATTTAACAACATCTGTAAAGACTGCCACACACTGAGTTTGACACCCTGGGCACGGACCGGGTCGCCGCCACTCGGAGACTACAACCCCCATCTGATCCGGCTCCGGGTAATCCCCAAACAGCACTGACCCAGGGGGCGCGTCATAAGCTGTGCTGTGATTGGTTGCTGTGGGCAGCAAATATGTTTTTTCATCCATTTTTCCCAATGAGTTTTAACTGTATGAATTAAGAAATTTCACAGTATAAAACATCAACATTTTAGAAAAAAATCATTTATGTGATTATATCTAATTTTTACTGGTGTTATGCAATGCCCTGCTCAGATATTTTTGCTCCTACTCGTCATATAGAGTGCCAAATAAAAATTGATGAACTCATAGCAAATCCAATTCTTTATAAATTTCAAGAAAAATTTTAATTAGCTAGTGTCTGTATTTTTTGTGAATCTAATGGCGCGAATTCCAGTAATATGGCAGTCAGCCGGCCTACATTTTGCTAAGTTTTGAGGTCCGATAAGGGGTTAAAAAAAATCCTATACTCACCGTCAATGAGGTCTATTGGGCACTCTCAGTGTCCACTGCGTGATAGGTTTGGCTCAAAACCAACACACTTGTAAAAGGTGCTCCAAATATTGCCACATCCACTATGAATAGGACCTGGCAATGAGGCATCTGCTCCCTCATGATGTCACACATCTTTAAACGTTACTGATTAACTACGTACTAAGGTTTTTTTTACTTACTTCTATTACGAGAAGTTCAAAGGGTTCAGTGGGTGAGGAGGATCCTCTAAGCCCAAGGTCTGGATGGGCACATGGACTATGGGTGTCGGTGCAGCAGGTCAGTGAGTAGAGGGACTGGAAACCACAAGCAGGCGAAGGACGTCAGGAAAACCACAGGTGGACACAGAGAACAGGTTCAGGAGACCCGCTGACAGGAAGCCACAGACAAGTAGGAAGAGGCACTAGAAGCTGATGGTCTGCAGGAGACATCTTGCAGCCCTTGGCCAGGTTGTAATGAACACATAAACTGCAATTCTAGTCTCAGATTCAATATCAAGGCCCGGGTGTGTGTCTTAGAAGCCTTTAAATAGGCCCAGGCTGTTCATCAAATAGGAGCACGCCAGGCCACCTGCAAAGAACAATGTGGAGCACAAGAAAGTTCAATGGACCTGAGCAGATGGAGCAGAGTCCAGACGAGGGACAGGTGTATAACAATTTCAGGGCATGCTTGTGCTTGTTTCCCCTTATCATCACAGGCACGGCACACTCAGACTTAACGAAGTCTCGCACCTATCTGTTATACCAGCCTCACCAGAACTCTTCTCTGCGCCCTTATTCTCGCAAAGGTAGTGTCAACACTACTGGATGCTCCCCCCTGTTGGGCCTATTTTTAGAAGGGTCTATCCATGCCTGGGTCCTCACGCGTTACAAAAGCTTTGGAGGTCCTACCATTACTTCATAGACCTGGCTCTTTTGCATTCCAAGCCTGAAGGCAACCCTTCTTCAGAAGCCTTTTCCTTACCACATTCTCAGTGGCAGCTCCACTCTACAGTCAGAAAGTCTTTCACATCAGGCACATTAACAAAAGTGATGTCACTTTCTCGGGTTTATAAACAAGTCTTCTGTAACTGACCCGGATAGCGGAAACACGGAGCTGTATATTCTCGGTCAACCAGGAACAGTTCTCAAACTTCCCACTTGCACAGACCACCGGTTTGATCAATGTCTCCTTCATGCTCCAATAGACTCAACTCATTTTTGTGCCAATTGGCCACTTTTACATATCAGATCACATGTGGACCTTCAGTCATCTAAGGGTCACCCATGTATTCACCCAGGAAGACTCCCCAGAGCTGTATGGTCAGGCGCCATCCAAACACCCCTGTCACTCATCCCAATCCCCCGATGGATGTTTCCCAAAAACAACACACACACATACAAATACATAATATTAGTTATAACAAACAGAGTAACAATATATTATGTGCACTGGGTGATTCCCCCCAACAGAAATGCCAACATGGTGGTCAACAGTGGGATCCAGGGTAGTCACTTGTGAAAGGGATGATGCAACGAACCCTATTACACTCTGATGTGAACAGATTAGTCATATAAAATAAAAAATACGGGACTTCACAGGAATGATCTATGGCGGCATATAAAGTGCAAATGGCCAATGTGCTGCAGTACAGGCTTAGAGCCCAAAGTATGGCTGTTCTGGAATAAAGATAACACAGCAGTCCTATGTAAAAGCACTTCGCTAAACCAAGATGAGCAACACTAAAATGCTGTCTGGACACGGAGTGCCCACACCCATTCATCCTAGTAGTCCACATACAGTTACCCTTCATCCAGCCCCAGAGATAAGCCCAATAAATCTCCCTCTCACCCAAAAAAAATGTAACCTAAAGTTTACTCTTGGCAGTCGTTGATTATTTGTGACATCGCTAATGTGTTCTTTTTGGCAGTTTTCATCCCGAAATTTGCAAAAACCATGACAGACTATAAAGAGATGGATTCCGACCCAGCTGTTTCCTGCTTCCTCTGCAAAGTGATTTAAAGCGCTTGTAAGAAAGAACAATGCAGCTTCTTCCAAATATTTGCAGAAGAAATATCTGCTGTCTGCACAGAGACCATAAAAATTACTTGTAACTTGGTAAAATAACCTTTCGAAATTATCACCTCCAGCCTAGACACTCACAAATCAGCTCTCTATTTTTCCCCTAAGTAATCATGTTTTAAGTTTCCATTTCAACGAAAAATGTTACCCACGACTCGGAGAGATTAAGGATGAAACGTGGAGAGAGAATGCCAAAAAAAAAAGAATGAAATAAATGGTTTATAGGTGAAGTCCTGTCTGATGGCAAGAATATGGTCCGATTTCCTTCCCGGGCTGTGATCCCTTTCACGAGTTGGGATTTGAGGGTTTTGACGTCTGGGCGGAAAAGTTATTTTTAAGACGGCATCGCGAGTTGGAAGTGTTGAAACCACATCAAGAAGGCGCGGAAGTGAAAGGCGGTCGGCTCGATTCATTTTTTTTTCATTTTCATGTGGCGAAAAAGGGGGAAAATGGGCGGAGACGCCATTAAGAAAATAAGAAATATTTGAGGCGCGAACAAAAAGATTTCGGGAGAGTGGAAGGAGCATCAATTAAATCATGACGACTGCCCGAAATAACAGAGGGTGTGCCTACTAAAAGCTATTATTTCCATGGGTGCAAAACAGTCAATGAGTGGCACAGTACAAGCTGTTATGTAACTACAGCCAATGGATGCGCTGGTGGAGCGAGTTCATACAGTTTTACCGTTAAAAGTTCTTCAACCTTCTAATATACTTTGCGCACCAGTTCCTTAACTTTTCTCATATTTCGGCTTGCTGTTAATGAATGGGAACATTTCACCTATGGAGAGTTTGGCACAATGTATCAGTCTTAAAGGAGTTTTCTGATCTAAACAAAAATCTGATAATAGATGATAACTTACTGATCTGTGGGGCTCCCACCAATTGGAAATTTTAATCCCAAAGGGGCACTTTTATCTGTATAACAAAATGGAGCTGCAGGTCAGATTTCTGTCCGCCGCTCCATTAATTCTCTATGCCGGAAAAAGTCGAGTGCAGCGCATGGCAGCCCCATAGGGAATGAATGTAGCGGTGGTGGAGCATGCGCACTGCCGCTCCATTTTAATAGAGATAAAAGTTCTGAAGGTCCCAGCGGTCAGACCACCCATCGATAAATAAGTTATCACCTAATCTGTGGATTTCACCAGACAACCCCTTTAACAGCTGTATACACCCAACAATGGGATATTTTGTAATCAGGACTATTTGCTACGTTACTTCAATTTTGTATTATTATTTTAGATGCACTGGATATTTTTCTAAATGTGTACATGTCCTTTAAAGGGGTTTTCTACAGAGAACAAAAAAACAATGATTATTCTACATTAATGTTCCAAAATTTCCCAAGACCCCCAAGACTTGTCTCAACTTTCTTATCCTTTTCGACAAACAGGAAATGAATGCTCAGCCAATCAGTGACCCACTTCAACCAATGATTGGCTGCAGTGGTCACAGATCTTTGTGACGAGATGTCATTGGTGAAGCAGAAGACCAGAGTGGGACCATGCAGCATAAAGATCGGTGAGGGATCGGTGGAGTCAGGAAGGCGGATACTATAGCATTTCCTGTTTCTGCATTGTCCCTATTTTTACATAGACAATTCAGTGCCACCCAAGATTGGAAAATATTAAAAAGTGTCGGGGTTGATGTGATGCATTATGGCACTGCTGCTCTCTGATAATACAAAAATAAGATCTCTATTATATAATTTTCGAAGGTCGTCATTATTGTCCTCCAGTGTAAAGTTAGAGGACGAAAGAAGATTATTTTTCTGAATTTTTTCTTGAACACATGCATACGTCATTTCACAGTTAAAAATACACCCAGATCATAGAAACAAGAAAACAAAAACACCTTGCCGCCCCGATGATACAATTTCCTTTGGCCGCACTGAGAGAGACAGATATAAGCAAATAATAAATATATGACATGGACCAGACAACTGAAGACGCTCAACATACAATGGAAAAACCAGAACAATTCCAAAAGCTATAACCACCCAATATTTTAATATATTCATTCACCTCTCTGGAAATATTTCCCGGCCATGCTGAAATCACACCTTGTAAATTGTGGCAGGATGCTGAAAATATCCAGAAATTACATTGTTTGGGTCGGAAATTTGCGGCACGCCAAAGCAGAGGAGAAATGCAGCCGTTAACCACTATGGTGCTGGGTGGGAAAGAAATGTAAACTTTAGTGGTAAGATATATATTGGCAGCAGAACGGGAACTGTGTGAAGTTTGGAGAAAAGTAACCAGAGTTTAATTAAAGAGGTCTTTAAAGAATTTAATACTGAGGTCCTTAGCAACATCAATGTCTGATTGGTGGGGGTCCAACTCTGCATCCCTAAGGTCCAACTGCATAAAAGTACCTGGGCAGTCATCCATTATACTGTACAGGCAAAACTGTAAATTATATTGTGACCATGTCTGGCTCTGGAGGTACGGCAAATCTGGGACTGAACAGCAGAATCAGTCACAGGGCTGTGCATTATATCGTGATCGTACCTGATACTGAAGGTACTGCAATGAATGGAACCAAACAGCAGAATCAGTCACAGACCTGTGCATTATTTTGTGATAGTACCTGGTACTAAAGGTGTTGCAAGTGAATGGAACCAAACAGTAGAATCAGTCACAGGGCTGTGCATTATATTGTGACCGTAACTGGTACTGAAGGTGCTGCAAGTGAATGGAACCAAACAGCAGAATCAGTCACAGGGTTGTGCGTTATTTTGTGATAGTACCTGGTACTGAAGGTGCTGCAAGTGAATAGAACCAAACAGCAGAATCAGTCACAGGGCTGTGCATTATATTGTGACCGTACCTGGTACTGAAGGTGCTGCAAGTGAATGGAACCAAACAGCAGAATCAGTCACAGGGCTGTGCATTATATTGTGACCGTACCTGGTACTGAAGGTGCTGCAAGTGAATAGAACCAAACAGCAGAATCAGTCACAGGGCTGTGCATTATATTGTGACCGTACCTGGTACTGAAGGTGCTGCAAGTGAATGGAACCAAACAGCAGAATCAGTCACAGGGCTGTGCATTATATTGAGACCGTACCTGGTACTGAAGGTACTGCAAGTGAATAGAACCAAACAGCAGAATCAGTCACAAGGCTGTGCGTTATATTGTGACCGTACCTGGTACTGAAGGTGCTGCAAGTGAATGGAACCAAACAGCAGAATCAGTCACAGGGCGGTGCATTATATTGTGACCATACCTGGTACTGAAGGTGCTGCAAGTGAATGGAACCAAACAGCAGAATCAGTCACAGGGTTGTGTGTTATTTTGTGATAGTACCTGATACTGAAGGTGCTGCAAGTGAATGGAACCAAACAGCAGAATCAGTCACAGGGTTGTGCGTTATTTTGTGATAGTACCTGGTACTGAAGGTGCTGCAAGTGAATGGAACCAAACAGCAGAATCAGTCACAGGGCAGTGCATTATATTGTGACCGTACCTGGTACTGAAGGTGCTGCAAGTGAATGGGACTGAGCAGCAGAATCAGTCACAGGGCTGTGCATTATATTGTGACGCTACCTGGTGCTGAAGGTGCTGCAAGTGAATGGAACCAAACAGCAGAATCAGTCACAGGGCTGTGCATTATATTGTGACCGTACCTGGTACTGAAGGTGCTGCAAGTGAATGGAACCGAACAGCAGAATTAGTCACAGGGTTGTGCGTTATTTTGTGATAGTACCTGGTACTGAAGGTGCTGCAAGTGAATGGGACTGAGCAGCAGAATCAGTCACAGGGCTGTGCATTATATTGTGACCATACCTGGTACTGAAGGTGCTGCAAGTGAATGGGACCAAACAGCAGAATCAGTCACAGGGTTGTGCGCTATTTTGTGATAATACCTGGTACTGAAGGTGCTGCAAGTGAATAGAACCAAACAGCAGAATCAGTCACAGGGCTGTGCATTATATTGTGACCGTACCTGGTACTGAAGGTGCTGCAAGTGAATAGAACCAAACAGCAGAATCAGTCACAGAGCTGTGCATTATTTTGTGATAGTACCTGGTACTGAAGGTGCTGCAAGTGAATAGAACCAAACAGCAAAATCAGTCACAGGGCTGTGCATTATTTTGTGATAGTACCTGGTACTGAAGGTGCTGCAAGTGAATGGAACTGTGGTGCCCCTGAGGGTTCAGTTGCCACAGGGGTACTGCACCTCAGCTTGAGGTGTGGTATCTCCTCTTCACTACACCACTCCTGTCCTGCAGGGGGGCTTATATGCACCAGGGTGCTGCCCCGTCCCGGGATATAGGAGATGGGGGGAACCAAAAGATAGCAGGAACCATGTAGTGGGTGAGTGTGGAGAATACACTTTTAGGTTACACTTATTCATTCATATTTAAACTTCAGCCATCTTAGGTTCAAGGTCTTTGATTGTGATCTTCGTCGCTGAATGTGGCCTTCTGTTAGAACCTGCAGCCTATTGAAGATACACGGTCCTCGTCCTCTGGCCTTGAGGCGAGGAGCGGGCTAGAGTTAACGGCTGTCTCTACCCGGTCAAGGTCCCTACCTAAGAAGGCCTGGAGGGGAGCAGAGGAGACGAGCTCCACAGGCAAAAAGATCCCTGGGGGATACGGACGGAGCGGCATACGCCACCTGTATTTCTTACTCTGGCCTAGTCAGAGGGACTCCTGCTGCAAGAGGGGTGACCGGCCCCCCATATCTGACTTTGCTACTTCACGCCTCAGTCAGAAAAGCCCGGAGGCTTAGTGGATCCCAGGAGGGATACGGGCGGAGCAGCATGCGCCACCTGTACCTCTCTACTTGGGTTCATCCAGTGGGACCCGGCCTTACACCTAGTTCTAACCACACAAACAGTCAAGTGGAGACTAAGTGGGAGAACTCACCTAGGAGAGGAACACACACACCAGAGGGGTCTCGACAGGTGCTCCTGATCTATCTGGAAAGTGCTGGACCCCCTTCCCGGTGGCCGCAGTACGCCGTGTGTAGCAGAGAGAAGCTTTGCGGCTGAAACTTCATCAAGTGAGTAAAAACCCTGGATGACTTCACACCCCGCTTCAGCCTGTTATTTACTGCGCGGCACTGCACCCACCATTCCTTCCTCACACTGCCCTGAGGCCCGCTCCGCCTGCGGGGAGCCGTCCCATCTTAGCTGTCTGTAACACCGGCCTCAGTGGACTGAAACAGCGCCGGTGTCCATCACCGGGAACCGTAGGTGGCGTAGTCGGAAAATACCACTCAACCCTGAAAGCCCATTAAATCTTTTACGTGACCGCCCTGGGCCCGGACCGGGTCCGGGCCACGACTGCAACCCCCAACATCTGACCCGGCTCCGAGTAACCCCACTTCCCAGGGTGAGGGCTGAGAGCGTCACAGAACCAAACAGCAGAATCAGTCACAGTGCTTTGCATTATATTGTGACCGTACCTGGTACTGAAGGTGCTGCAAGTAAATGGGACTGAGCAGCAGAATCAGTCACAGGGCTGTGCATTATATTGTGACCGTACCTGGTACTGAAGGTGCTGCAAGTGAATGGAACCAAACAGCAGAATCAGTCACAGGGTTGTGCGTTATTTTGTGATAGTACCTGGTACTGAAGGTGCTGCAAGTGAATAGAACCAAACAGCAGAATCAGTTACAGGGCTGTGCATTATATTGTGACCGTACCTGGTACTGAAGGTGCTGCAAGTGAATAGAACCAAACAGCAAAATCAGTCACAGAGCTGTGCATTATTTTGTGATAGTACCTGGTACTGAAGGTGCTGCAAGTGAATAGAACCAAACAGCAGAATCAGTCACAGGGCTGTGCATTATATTGTGACTGTACCTGGTACTGAAGTGCTGCAAGTGAATGGAACCAAACAGCAGAATCAGTCACAGGGCTGTGCATTATATTGTGACCGCACGTGGTACTGAAGGTGCTGCAAGTGAATAGAACCAAACAGCAGAATCAGTCACAGGGCTGTGCATTATATTGTGACCGTACCTGGTACTGAAGGTGCTGCAAGTGAATGGAACCAAACAGCAGAATCAGTCACAGGGTTGTGCGTTATTTTGTGATAGTACCTGGTGCTGAAGGTGCTGCAAGTGAATAGAACCAAACAGCAGAATCAGTCACAGGGCTGTGAATTATATTGTGACCGTACCTGGTACTGAAGGTGCTGCAAGTGAATAGAACCAAACAGCAGAATCAGTCACAGAGCTGTGCATTATTTTGTGACCATACCTGGTACTGAAGGTGCTGCAAGTGAATAGAACCAAACAGCAGAATCAGTCACAGGGCTGTGAATTATATTGTGACCGTACCTGGTACTGAAGGTGCTGCAAGTGAATAGAACCAAACAGCAGAATCAGTCACAGGGCTGTGAATTATATTATGACTAGTGTTGAGCCACCCCCGTAGTGTTCGAGTTCGGTTCGGTTCGTCGAACACCCGTGTGTTAGCCGAACTGTTCGTCGAACTGTTCGTCGAACACCTTCGAACACCGTTAAAACCAATGGCAGGCAAACAAAAACACATAGAAACACATAGAAAACACCTTCAAAGGTGTCCAAAAGCTGACAAACTGCTCAGAAGACATAACTAACACATGGAAAAGTGACAAGTACATATAGTCATGCGAAAATAAAAGAGGTGGAGGAGTAAAAGGAGGGGGAGACACAGATATAGGCATGTCATGCCCTTCTAAAATCCAAAAAGTGAGAAGCCGACACGGCCAGTCCGCTCCTGCCCGTGCCACCTCCGTGTCGCCGGGTTTGTGCCAGAGCCGCGGTGAACCCTGACGGCCAGCCCCCCTCTCCCAATACTGGTGCCTGTCCGCTGGTGGGTCGAGCGAGCCCCCCTGTGGTGGAGGCAGCTCTAAGCTTTTTAATTTAAATTGTCTCTCTAATTTGAATGAATACACTTTAAATCCATTTACAAGGATCTATTGGAGGGCAAGTCTCATGCCAGCAGCCGCGGTAATTCCAGCTCCAGTAGCGTCCACTAAAGCTGCTGCAGTTAAAAAGCTTTTATAAGGATCGAGCTCGGCTGTCCACCGCAAGGCATCCTACTGCCAGTCCCAGCCCCTATGCCTTGGGGTGCCTCCTGATGCTCTTCACTAAGTATCCCATGGTCCCGAAGCATTTCCTTTGAAAAAATTAAGTGTCTAAACTACAGGTGGTGCAGCTTGCTTAACAGCCGGGATAATCCGCTGACTAGCAGACACTGCTACTAGGCACAAAGTATTTCCTGGGCTAGATGCAGTTAAAAATTTGTAATTAGATACTCTCGTTGGATGCTGAGAAAGCATTCCATAGAGTCTCCTGGCATGCCATATATGATTCTCTTAAAAAGCTTGGGGTAGGGGTCTAGGGGACCCTTTTATAGCCAAAATCACGGCCCTGTATCGCAATACGTCACCTAGGCTGAAGATAAATGGAACTGTAGCACCCTGAGGGCTCGGTTGCTACAGACGTATTGCACCTCACCCAGAGGTGTGATATCTCACTCTCAGGTAAGGATGGAGTGTGGATCAGGACCCGACACCTGCATGCATTACACCACATTGCCGTGGGGCAGGGCGACCAATATGCCCCTGAGATGGGCACGACAGTCCCTGTCCCTGGCTGGAGTGGGGGGAGGGAACACTGAGGAAGGGGAACCCTGTAGTGCAGGAGCAGGGAGGAAGCAGTTCCTGGGTGCATTGAGAAGGGAGTATAAAAGGTGGGCACCATCTTAGTTCAGTGCAGAGAAGTCTGAGCAGAAGTGGCAGGGAGCAGGGGCTCTGCATGAGCTCTGCTCCGGAGGCGGGCCTAGTAACAGAGGCCCAGGCCTGGAAGAGGGAGAAGGAAGGAAGAGGAGCGGAGAAGGCTCCAGGAACGAGGAATGAAGGGATCCCAGGGGTGCGGACGGGCGAGTCGCCACCGCACGCCCGAATCCACCTGCGTGGAGGGGTCAGGCCAAAGGGGGAGACCGGTCCCCGAACTAGTGGAGGCAGGAAACGACCCTCAGCTAGAAACCGGAGGCTCTGACATTTTATGTGGCGCAGCCCCTCGCTACACCCGCTAGGAAGGCACCACATAGGGTCAGGGAAACTGGCGCCAAGTTTACCAAGAGGAGGCCCGAGGCAGCCGGACAGAAGTGTTGGTAAGAAAGGCCAGACAAAGGACACACAAAGGGGGTCCTGTGAAGTGCTCCAAAGTTATCTGGGAGTTGTCTGAGCCCCTCACCTGGTGAGCACAGTACGACGTGGGCAGCCGTTACCTGCAGACGTGGTCTGGATAATAAGAACTGTGAGTAAAGGCCCTGAACTGCATCACTGACTCCGTGTCGTTACTGCTGCTGCCCTGCACCATCACCCCCATCCTCCGCATACACTGCCCTGAGGCTATACTCCTCCCGTGGGGAGTTATGCTACGCTCTGCTGCACCCACAACACCAGCCTCAGCGGTCTGCCCTGGAGCGGCGGTTCACTCTGACCGCAATCCACGGGTGGCGTAGTCGGACATTTAAACATCAAAACCACATAAATAGTTCCGCCACTGGTTTGACCGCCCTGAGCCACGGAACCGGGTCGCCGCCACGAAGACTACAACCACCAGCATCCACCAAAAAGGGTCCGGCTCCGGGTGTCCCAAGGCCCAGGGGGTGAATCAGAACATTTTCATCACCTTTCACAATCACCAATGGGACAAGGCAGTGATGTCCTCTGTCCCCTCTCTTATACATCCTAGTGACGGAGCACCTGCTCTCATCAATTCGCCATAACCCCAATATTAGGTGGATTGAGGTGGGAGGCACCGAGTACAAGTGCTCTCTATTTGCTGATGATGTCCTAGTATATATCACTCAATCACATATATCCATCCATGCTGTTATGGCTGAAATAGATCACTTTGTTACATGGTAAAATTTTAAAATCAATGCAGCGAAATCTGAGGCCCTCGATGTCTCCCTCCCCAAATCCATATAGGATTCCATCCAGTCCAACTTTCCCTTTGCCTGGCCCTCACAGGGTATCAAATACTTAGGAATTCCTATTCATAGAGACCTCTCCCATCTATGTTATCTTAATTTTGGGCCCTTTATTGAACAACTCCATACAGACCACGGTTGGCAAGTTAGAACTGTAAGATTCACTACGTGAACCACTGGTGTTTTGTGGAAAAGCACATGTACACTGCGTTCCAAATTATTATGCAAAAAGTGTTTAGGAGTGATAAGGGAAGAATTTGTTTGTTTGTCAGTTAAACTCATTGATGGTGATGTGTGTCAGGGCTCTTTCTATCACTGTAAGCAATTGCAGACACCTGTGCTAATTAGTTTGGCAGGTGTGTCCAATGAAAGGCAAGACTACTTAAGAAGGCTCTCTCACATTATTAAGCAGCCTACATTTTCTGCCAAAATGGGAAAGAAAAAGGATGTGTCGGCTGCTGAGAAGCAACAAATTGTGGAGTGTTTAGGTCAAGGCATGACTACAATCAACATTGTGCGATGATCAGGATGAAGTGTCTTGGCAATCAAGAAGTATGTAGCTGATTCACAGTACACACGTGTGCGTGCTGATAAGGGCAAATTGAGGACTCTTTCCTACAGGCAATTACGTCAGGTTGAAAGAGCAGCGGCAAAAAAGCCTTGTCATAGCAGCAGACAAGTTTTTGAAGCTGCTTGTGCCTCCAACGTCCCCCGAACAACAAGATGCAGGGTCCTTCAGAGGTTTGCAGCTGTGCATGCGCCATCCTGTCGACCTCCTCTATCCACTTCACACAAGCAGAAACGGCTCCAGTGGGCCAAACATTACATGAAGACTGATTTCAAAACTGTTTTGTTCACGGATGAGTGCCGTGCAGCGCTCGATGGTCCAGATGGATGGAGTGGAGGATGGCTGGTTGATGGACACCCCACGCAAACACGGCTACAGCGCCAACAAGGAGGAGGTGGAGTAATGTTTTGGGCTGGAATCATGGGGAGAGAGATTGTCGGCCCCTTTAGGATCCCTGAAGGCGCTAAAGATGAACTCCATAATGTATGTGGATTTTCTCAAACAGCACTTCCTGCCATGGTTCAAGAAGAAGAACCGTGTATTTCACAGCAAGATCATTTTTCTGCATGATAATGCACCATCTCATGCTGCACATAAAACATCTGCATCTCTGGCTGATATGGGCATAAAAGGGGACAAACTTATGGTGTGACCCCCATGCTCCCCTGACCTCTACCCCATTCAGAACCTTTGGAGCATCATTAAAAGGAGTGTCTATGATGGCGGGAGGCAGTTCACATCTAAGCAACAGCTCTGGGAGGGTATTCTGTCCTCATGCAAAACAATTGAAGCAGAAACCATCCAAAACCTGACAAATTCAATGGACGAGAGAGTTCAGAAGCTCCTTTCGAACAAGGGGTCCTATGTGAAAATGTAACATCACCTAGAATAAAGTTTTGAGTTGAAAACTGTTTGATTTCAGTTTCTAACAACCTGCTAATGCTTATAATTTCAAAAATGACCATTTTTTTGGTCTTTATTAAAATGAAAAGGTTGATCGAAAAGTTTGGGGGATCTAAGAGTGTGGCAACCCAGTAGTCATGATTACTTCGAATTCTGACAATATGAGGGTCATGCTGCAGGTAGTGCAGCAAGAAGGCACTTATGTGCCTTGCGCATCTCGGAGCCCCAAAATTATTTTCCGGGCTAGATGCAGCTAAAAATTATTTTTAATTTTAAATCTGGTGAAGCTTTAGTATAGATGGCCTAATAGGATCAGTGCTGCACACTGCTACAAAGCCCAAATTATTTTCCAGTCAAGATACAGATAAACATGATTAGTAATTTGAAAGCTTAAAACGGTTGGTAGGGTGATTTTAACCAATCATCAAGCTTTTACTCTCCCCAGGATGACACAGGGGTAGAAAAGTCGTTTCGGATCCATGATTTGTTCATCTTTATGAACGTGAGTCTGTCTACATTATCAGTGGAGAGCCGCGTGCGCTTATCTGTCAGCACACCACCAGCAGCGCTGAACACACGTTCAGACAGAACGCTGGCTGCGTGGCATGACAAGATCTCCAAGGCGTAAGTGGCTAGCTCCGGCCATTTATCCAGATTGGAAGCCCAAAAAGAGCAAGGGTCCAGTGACACAGTCGTGGCTTCAATGTTTACTTGGAGATACTCCTGTACCATCGTCTCTAGGCGTTGACTATGTGTCAGACTTCTTGTCTCCTGTGGCCTTGCAAAGGATGAGCTAAAAAAGTGGTGAAATGATTCCACAAAATTGATGTTACCAGCAGATACTGTGGTTCTGTTACGGTTTGAGTGCTGAACACTTGACGGTCCCACGGTTGGCAAGTTGGAACTGTGAGATTCACTACGTGCACCACTGGTATTTTGTGGAAAAGCACATGTAAGATTCTGCAACAGTATCTGCTGATACTCCTGCATGCGTGCATCCCTTTCTATGGCAGGAATAATTTCTGCAAATTTACTTTTGTACCGGGGATCTAACAGTGTGGCAACCCAGTAGTCAGGATTATTTCTAATTCTCACAATTCGAGGGTCATGTTGCAGGTAGTGCAGCAAGAAGGCACTCATGTGTGTTGCGCATCCAGGAGCACCAAGTCCCTGTTGTGTTGGTGGCGAGGTAACAATCATGCTTCCTTCCTCTGTCCTCTCCCCCCAACCTCGCACAACAGAAATGTGATCAAGGTCTCCCTCATCTGATGAGTCTTCCATCAGTTCGTCCTCCACTTCTTCCTGGGCTCCTGCACCTTCCTCACTAGTTTGGCTGCTACCATGCGCCCTGGTAAAACCATCTCCCCCACCCTCACATGCCTGCCGCCTTGGTGCTGCCGACCGTCTGGACCTTGCAGATGTTAGCCCTTTCGCATACAACTCCTCCTCCTCTACTTCCTCCACCTCCTCTTGTGCCACCACCTGACTCTGAATTCTGTTTAACATGTGCTCCAGCATGTAAATCACCAGAATAGTCATGCTGATAATGGCATCGTCAGCACTAAACATCTTCGTCGCCATTTCAAAGCTGTGCAGAAGGGTGCATAGGTCCCTGATCTGAGACCACTCCTCCAGCGTGATTTGCCCCAACTCTGAATCTCGTTGGCCCAGGCTATACGTCAGAACGTATTGCACCAGGGCTTGTCGGTGCTGCCACAGTCGCTGCAACATGTGCAGAGTTGAATTCCACCGGGTAGGCACATCGCATTTTAGCCGGTGAAGTGGCAGGCCCAACGACTTCTGTAGAGATGTAAGTCGCTGAGCTGCGGGATGCGAACGGCGGAAGTGAGCACACAGCGACCGTGCCCTCTGCAGAAGGCCATCTAGTCTGGGATAGTGGGCTAAAAATTGCTGGACAACCAGGTTCAACACGTGAGCCATACAAGGCACGTGTGTGACATTGCCCCGGCGAAGGGCCGCACCCAGGTTTGCAGCATTGTCGCACACGGCCTTCCCTGGTTTCAGGTCCAGTGGAGACAACCATTCATGAAATTGGTTCTCCAGAGCTGACCACAACTCCTCAGCTGTGTGACTCACATTTCCCAGACATTTCAATGTAAAAACCGCCTGATGACGTTGAGCCCTACTGCCAGCATAGTAAGGAGGTGTGCAGGATCCCTTCTGCGCAGTTAGAAAGCTTGTGGCATGACCAGACAGGCTTTGGGTGCAGGTGGAAGACCGAGAGGAGGTTGAGGAGGCAGAAGCAGTGGAGGAAAAATGACATAAAGAGGATTGACGCACAACTCGTGGGGACGGCAAGACTTGGACAGCAGCCCCTTGTCCTGCTGTCACCATAGTTACCCAGTGCCCAGTCAGCGACATGTAACACCCCTGTCCATGCCTACTCGTCCAAGTGTCTGTGGTGAAATGCACTCTGTCACACACAGAGTTTCTCAAAGAAGCGGAGATGTTATGTGCGACATGCTGGTGGAGCGCAGGCACACCTTTCTTTGAGAAGTAGTGCCGACTGGGCATCTGGTACTGGGGCACTGCGACGGACATAAGGTCTCGAAAATCCTCTGTGTCCACCAGGCGGAAAGGCAGCATTTCTGTAGCCAAGAGCTTGCAGATGATGAAATTCAACCTCTTAGCTTTCTCATGGCTAGGAGGAAATGGTCTTTTACTTGTCCACATCTGAGGGACCGAGGGCTGGCTATTGTGCTTAGACGGGGTTGATAAGGGTGTCCCCGGCAAACTGCCGGTCTGTGAGGAAGATGCAGGCGGACATGTTAGGTTGCCTTGATCCAAAGGTGGTGCTATCGATGTCGGACAGCGCTCAACAACAGCTGGTGTTACCACCTCCAAAGAAAATGATGACCTGCCAATCACGCTGGCTGTTGCGGGTAAAGAGGTGGCAGGTCTGCGCCCCAAAACAGGTGTGACTGCTGTCCCCCCAGTCACAGAGGATGAAGAGGCCGCGGATGCACAAGATATGGCAGACGGTGGTTGGCCCGGCCGGCTAGGCCGCATTGTAGCACACTGAGCTTCCCACTGCAACTTATGCTTCATGTCCATGTGCCGGTTCATGCATGAAGTACTCAAACTATGTATTTTTTGGCCTCTACTTAGCTTTTGCTGACAAATGTTACAGATAACACGAGTTGGGTCATCTTTATCGATCTGAAAAAATGCCCAGGCTATGCAAGGCTTAGCACCCATGCGACCTGAAGAGCCACCACGACTTGTGGTGAGAGGCAGAGTTGTGTTTGAGGATGCAGTTGTTGACGTGCTTCCAGTACTACGTCTCTGTCCAGGAAGGCGCAACCTGACCTCGTCGTCACTAGCATCTTCCTCCACCTCCTCTGCTGACCTCATCTCTTGGCTGACTGTGGGTTGACAGTAAGTGGGATCTCCGACCTCATCATCATCACCCTGTGCGTTATCACACCCGTCGTCCTCAGAGCCAACCTGGTCCTGCCCTGACAAAAAACTAAAGTTGTCGCTCCAATCAGGTATTTGAGTCTTATCATCGTCTTCCTCATTGTCTCCACCAACAGGAGTTACAGTTTGGGAATGAGGGTCTACATTATGGTCAGAACCTTCTGCGTCTGGTCCTGGATCCGACTCATAAAGATTCTGGGCATCAGTGCAGATCAATTCCTCGTCTGGATTCACAGAAGCGCTGGAGTCGACCTCTGATTCCCAGGCTATAGTATGAGTAAACAGCTCTGCAGACTCAACCATCTGTTCTACCTCATACTTAGACGGGCAGCTGGAGATTTGGGAGCTGTGAGGAAGCAAGTGCGATTTGGGTGACACCTTTGAGGACTGGAGTATTTGTGATGTTGAAGTTGATGTGGAGGAGAGCCCACTTAAAGGAGCACTTGATATCCGTTGAAGCACCTGCTGTTTTTGTGCCTCATCTGGAATTTGTAGCGATTGGCGTGGCCGTAAGAAAGGGATCTTATCACATTGTCCGCTAAAAGAAGTAGACATTTTAGTTTGGCTGGAAGATGGTCTTTCTTCTGCAGATGTTACTGTTGCTTTAACACCTACCCCACGGACACAACCTTTTTTTCCCTTCCCAACATGCCTATTCCCCTTTCCACCAGCAGCAGGCCTTTTTCCACTCATTTTGGTGGTTAACTAATTCACAACTCTGGAGTTGTTTGCACAAAAAAACAATGGATGGTAACCGAGCAGAGCTGAGTGGCCAAACTGTGGTATTAGGCCAAAACTATTGGCTGGGTTAGATGCAGAAAAAAATTATTTTGAATTTGCAACCTGATGGAGGTCAGTATAGATGGATTAATAGAACAAGACCCACACACAGCTAGAAGCCCAATATTTTTTCAGAGGTAGATGCAGAAAAAAATATATTCAGTTTGCAACCTGATGGAGGTCAGTATAGATGGACTAATACAACAAGTCCCACACACAGCTAGAAGCCCAATATTTTTTCAGAGGTAGATGCAGAAAAAAATATATTCAGTTTGCAACCTGATGGAGGTCAGTATAGATGGACTAATACAACAAGTCCCACACACAGCTAGAAGCCCAAATATTTTTTCAGAGGTACTGTAGATGCAGATAAAAATTAGTTTTAATTTGCAACCTGATGGAGGTCAGTATAGATGGACTAATAGAGAAAGTCCGACACACTACTAAAAGGCCAAATATTTTTTCAGAGCTAGATGCAGAAAAAAATTATATTCAGTTTGCAACCTGATGGAGGTCAGTATAGATGGATTAATAGAACAAGACCCACACACAGCTAGAAGCCCAATATTTTTTCAGAGGTAGATGCAGAAAAAAATATATTCAGTTTGCAACCTGATGGAGGTCAGTATAGATGGACTAATACAACAAGTCCCACACACAGCTAGAAGCCCAATATTTTTTCAGAGGTAGATGCAGAAAAAAATATATTCAGTTTGCAACCTGATGGAGGTCAGTATAGATGGACTAATACAACAAGTCCCACACACAGCTAGAAGCCCAAATATTTTTTCAGAGGTACTGTAGATGCAGATAAAAATTAGTTTTAATTTGCAACCTGATGGAGGTCAGTATAGATGGACTAATAGAGAAAGTCCGACACACTACTAGAAGGCCAAATATTTTTTCAGAGCTAGATGCAGAAAAAAATTATATTCAGTTTGCAACCTGATGGAGGTCAGTATAGATGGATTAATAGAACAAGACCCACACACAGCTAGAAGCCCAACATTTTTTCAGAGGTAGATGCAGAAAAAAATATATTCAGTTTGCAACCTGATGGAGGTCAGGATAGATGGACTAATACAACAAGTCCCACACACAGCTAGAAGCCCAATATTTTTTCAGAGGTAGATGCAGAAAAAAATATATTCAGTTTGCAACCTGATGGAGGTCAGTATAGATGGACTAATACAAGTCCCACACACAGCTAGAAGCCCAAATATTTTTTCAGAGGTACTGTAGATGCAGATAAAAATTAGTTTTAATTTGCAACCTGATGGAGGTCAGTATAGATGGACTAATAGAATGATGCTATGCCCAAAAGATTTTACTTCACTAGGTGCAGTAAAAAAATTGGTATTCTATACACAGGTGGTATATCTTGCAACACAGATAGGCTACTCCACTGACTAACACACTCTGCAATAGGCCAAAAAGGATTAGCTTTGCTAGATTCAGCCAAATGCTGTGAAAAAAACTTGCACAGCACTGGCACAGACCTGCCTGGCAAAAACTGATAGGAACTGATGTAACCTAGTTATGAAAAGGACTCCAATTACAATTAGTCTTTACTCCCACAACCTATCTATTTAAGAACACAGACCTGCCTGATAAAAGTCGTAGGAAATGCTGTAACCTAGTCCTTAAAAGGACTGCAATCACAACTATTCCCTACTCCCAAGCTATCTGTATATTTGTGCGAAAATTGGCTTGAAATTAACAAGGTATAGCGCACACAGCAACAGCAGTGCCGTCTAACACGCAGCTGCAGCAGTGAGAAAATGGTGGCGACGGGGAAAATGGCTTGGTCTTATAGGGCAAGGACATGTGACATACACTGCCAATGACACATGCCCTTGCTTGTGTGAAAAAAAGCACTTCGCTCCGTGTGTGCGCTGCTGATAGGCTGACAGATTGCACCTCCCCACTGCAAATGCGGGAAAGAGAAAAAAAAATGGAGATCTTCATTGTTCCTGCAGAGATCCATCCCCTGCCCCTCCCCCCACCCCGCTGTACACTCAAACTGCGTATTAACATTAATTTTCATCATTACTGAGAAAAAATCCAGTTATGATTTTGGTGCACGAACAGTTATCGAACATAACCTCGAACAGCCGAATTTTTATCAAATTGTTCGTGTTCGCCGAACGGCTCGAACACCGCCCAAAACAGCTCTAATTTGAGATTGGCAAACAGTTCGAGTAGAACAACGCTCATCTCTACTTGCAGCACCTTCAGTACCAGGTACGGTCACAATATAATGCAGAGCCCTGTGACTGATTCTGCTGTTTGGTTCTATTTACTTGCAGCACATTCAGAACCAGGTACTATCACAAAATAATGCACAGCTCTGTGACTGATTCTGCTGTTTGGTTCTATTCACTTGCAGCACCTTCAGTACCAGGTACGGTCACAATATAATGCACAGCCCTGTGACTGATTCTGCTGTTTGGTTCCATTCACTTGCAGCACCTTCAGTTCCAGGTACTATCACAAAATAACGCACAACCCTGTGACTGATTCTGCTGTTTGGTTCCATTCACTTGCAACACCTTCAGTACCAGGTACGGTCACAATATAACGCACAGCCCTGTGACTGATTCTGCTGTTTGGTTCCATTCACTTCCAGCACCTTCAGTACCAGGTACGGTCACAATATAACGCACAGCCCTGTGACTGATTCTGCTGTTTGGTTTCATTCACTTGCAGCACCTTCAGTACCAGATACGGTCACAATATAATGCACAGCCCTGGGACTGATTCTGCTGTTTGGTTCTATTCACTTGCAGCACCTTCAGTACCAAGTACTATCAAAAAATAATGCACAGCTCTGTGACTGATTCTGCTGTTTGGTTCTATTCACTTGCAGCACCTTCAGTACCAGGTACGGTCACAATATAATGCACAGCCCTGTGACTGATTCTGCTGTTTGGTTCCATTCACTTGCAGCACCTTCAGTTCCAGGTACTATCACAAAATAATGCACAACCCTGTGACTGATTCTGCTGTTTGGTTCTATTCACTTGCAGCACCTTCAGTACCAGGTACGGTCACAATATAATTCACAGCCCTGTGACTGATTCTGCTGTTTGGTTCTATTCACTTGCAGCACCTTCAGTACCAGGTACTATCACAAAATAATGCACAGCTCTGTGACTGATTCTGCTGTTTGGTTCTATTCACTTGCAGCACCTTCAGTACCAGGTACGGTCACAATATAATTCACAGCCCTGTGACTGATTCTGCTGTTTGGTTCCATTCACTTGCAGCACCTTCAGTTCCAGGTACTATCACAAAATAACGCACAACCCTGTGACTGATTCTGCTGTTTGGTTCTATTCACTTGCAGCACCTTCAGTACCAGGTACGGTCACAATATAACGCACAGCCCTGTGACTGATTCTGCTGTTTGGTTTCATTCACTTGCAGCACCTTCAGTACCAGTTATGGTCACAATATAATGCACAGCCCTGTGACTGATTCTGCTGTTTGGTTCTATTCACTTGCAGGACCTTCAGTACCTGGTACTATCACAAAATAATGCACAGCTCTGTGACTGATTCTGCTGTTTGGTTCTATTCACTTGCAGCACCTTCAGTACCAGGTACGGTCACAATATAATGTACAGCCCTGTGACTGATTCTGCTGTTTGGTTCCATTCACTTGCAGCACCTTCAGTACCAGGTACAATCACAAAATAACGCACAACCCTGTGACTGATTCTGCTGTTTGGTTCCATTCACTTGCAGCACCTTCAGTACTAGGTACGGTCACAATATAATGCACAGCCCTGTGACTGATTCTGCTGTTTGGTTCCATTCACTTGCAGCACCTTCAGTACCAGGTACGGTCACAATATAATGCACAGCCCTGTGACTGATTCTGCTGTTTGGTTCTATTCACTTGCAGCACATTCAGAACCAGGTACTATCACAAAATAATGCACAGCTCTGTGACTGATTCTGCTGTTTGGTTCTATTCACTTGCAGCACCTTCAGTACCAGGTACGGTCACAATATAATGCACAGCCCTGTGACTGATTCTGCTGTTTGGTTCCATTCACTTGCAGCACCTTCAGTACCAGGTACGGTCACAACATAACGCACAGCCCTGTGACTGATTCTGCTGTTTGGTTTCATTCACTCGCAGCACCTTCAGTACCAGATACGGTCACAATATAATGCACAGCCCTGTGACTGATTCTGCTGTTTGGTTCTATTCACTTGCAGCACCTTCAGTACCAGGTACTATCACAAAATAATGCACAGCTCTGTGACTGATTCTGCTGTTTGGTTCTATTCACTTGCAGCACCTTCAGTACCAGGTACGGTCACAATATAATGTACAGCCCTGTGACTGATTCTGCTGTTTGGTTCCATTCACTTGCAGCACCTTCAGTACCAGGTACAATCACAAAATAACGCACAACCCTGTGACTGATTCTGCTGTTTGGTTCAATTCACTTGCAGCACCTTCAGTACTAGGTACGGTCACAATATAATGCACAGCCCTGTGACTGATTCTGCTGTTTGGTTCCATTCACTTGCAGCACCTTCAGTACCAGGTACGGTCACAATATAATGCACAGCCCTGTGACTGATTCTGCTGTTTGGTTCTATTCACTTGCAGCACATTCAGAACCAGGTACTATCACAAAATAATGCACAGCTCTGTGACTGATTCTGCTGTTTGGTTCTATTCACTTGCAGCACCTTCAGTACCAGGTACGGTCATAATTAGAGATGAGCGTTGTTCTACTCGAACTGTTCGCCAATCTCAAATTCGAGCTGTTTTGGGCGGTGTTCGAGCCGTTCGGCGAACACGAACAATTTGAGAAAAATTCGGCTGTTCGAGGTTATGTTCGATAACTGTTCGTGCACCAAAATCATAACTGGATTTTTTCTCAGTAATGATGAAAATTAATGTTAATACGCAGTTTGAGTGTACAGCGGGGTGGGGGGAGGGGCAGGGCATGGATCTCTGCAGGAACAATGAAGATCTCCATTTTTTTTTCTCTTTCCCGCATTTGCAGTGGGGAGGTGCAATCTGTCAGCCTATCAGCAGCGCACACACGGAGCGAAGTGCTTTTTTTCACACAAGCAAGGGCATGTGTCATTGGCAGTGTATGTCACATGTCCTTGCCCTATAAGACCAAGCCATTTTCCCCGTCGCCACCATTTTCTCACTGCTGCAGCTGCGTGTTAGACGGCACCGCTGTTGCTGTGTGCGCTATACCTTGTTAATTTCAAGCCAATTTTCGCACAAATATACAGATAGCTTGGGAGTAGGGAATATTTGTGATTGCAGTCCTTTTAAGGACTAGGTTACAGCATTTCCTACGACTTTTATCAGGGAGGTCTGTGCTCTTAAATAGATAGGTTGTGGGAGTAAAGACTAATTGTAATTGGAGTCCTTTTCAGGACTAAGTTACATCAGTTCCTATCAGTTTTTGCCAGGCAGGTCTGTGCCAGTGCTGTGCAAGTTTTTTTCACAGCATTTGGCTGAATCTAGCAAAGCTAATCCTTTTTGGCCTATTGCAGAGTGTGTTAGTCAGTGGAGTAGCCTATCTGTGTTGCAAGATATAACACCTGTGTATAGAATACCATTTTTTTTACTGCACCTAGTGAAGTAAAATCTTTTGGGCATAGCATCATTCTATTAGTCCATCTATACTGACCTCCATCAGGTTGCAAATTAAAACTAATTTTTATCTGCATCTACAGTACCTCTGAAAAAATATTTGGGCTTCTACCTGTGTGTGGGACTTGTTGTATTAGTCCATCTATACTGACCTCCATCAGGTTGCAAACTGAATATATTTTTTTCCTGCATCTACCTCTGAAAAAATATTGGGCTTCTAGCTGTGTGTGGGTCTTGTTCTATTAATCCATCTATACTGACCTCCATCAGGTTGCAAACTGAATATAATTTTTTTCTGCATCGAGCTCTGAAAAAATATTTGGCCTTCTAGTAGTGTGTCGGACTTTCTCTATTAGTCCATCTATACTGACCTCCATCAGGTTGCAAATTAAAACTAATTTTTATCTGCATCTACAGAACCTCTGAAAAAATATTTGGGCTTCTAGCTGTGTGTGGGACTTGTTGTATTAGTCCATCTATACTGACCTCCATCAGGTTGCAAACTGAATATATTTTTTTCTGCATCTACCTCTGAAAAAATATTGGGCTTCTAGCTGTGTGTGGGACTTGTTGTATTAGTCCATCTATACTGACCTCCATCAGGTTGCAAACTGAATATATTTTTTCTGCATCTACCTCTGAAAAAATATTGGGCTTCTAGCTGTGTGTGGGTCTTGTTCTATTAATCCATCTATACTGACCTCCATCAGGTTGCAAACTGAATATAATATTTTTCTGCATCTAGCTCTGAAAAAATATTTGGCCTTCTAGTAGTGTGTCGGACTTTCTCTATTAGTCCATCTATACTGACCTCCATCAGGTTGCAAATTAAAACTAATTTTTATCTGCATCTACAGTACCTCTGAAAAAATATTTGGGCTTCTAGCTGTGTGTGGGACTTGTTGTATTAGTCCATCTATACTGACCTCCATCAGGTTGCAAACTGAATATATTTTTTTCTGCATCCACCTCTGAAAAAATATTGGGCTTCTAGCTGTGTGTGGGACTTGTTGTATTAGTCCATCTATACTGACCTCCATCAGGTTGCAAACTGAATATATTTTTTTCTGCATCTACCTCTGAAAAAATATTGGGCTTCTAGCTGTGTGTGGGTCTTGTTCTATTAATCCATCTATACTGACCTCCATCAGGTTGCAAATTCAAAATAATTTTTTTCTGCATCTAACCCAGCCAATAGTTTTGGCCTAATACCACAGTTTGGCCACTCAGCTCTGCTCGGTTACCATCCATTGTTTTTTTGTGCAAACAACTCCAGAGTTGTGAATTAGTTAACCACCAAAATGAGTGGAAAAAGGCCTGCTGCTGGTGGAAAGGGGAATAGTTGTGTTGGGAAGGGGAAAAAAGGTTGTGTCCGTGGGGTAGGTGTTAAAGCAACAGTAACATCTGCAGAAGAAAGACCATCTTCCAGCCAAACTAAAATGTCTACTTCTTTTAGCGGACAATGTGATAAGATCCCTTTCTTACGGCCACGCCAATCGCTACAAATTCCAGATGAGGCACAAAAACAGCAGGTGCTTCAACGGATATCAAGTGCTCCTTTAAGTGGGCTCTCCTCCACATCAACTTCAACATCACAAATACTCCAGTCCTCAAAGGTGTCACCCAAATCGCACTTGCTTCCTCACAGCTCCCAAATCTCCAGCTGCCCGTCTGAGTATGAGGTAGAACAGATGGTTGAGTCTGCAGAGCTGTTTACTCATACTATAGCCTGGGAATCAGAGGTCGACTCCAGCGCTTCTGTGAATCCAGACGAGGAAATGATCTGCACTGATGCCCAGAATCTTTATGAGTCGGATCCAGGACCAGACGCAGAAGGTTCTGACCATAATGTAGACCATCATTCCCAAACTGTAACTCCTGTTGGTGGAGACAATGAGGAAGACGATAATAAGACTCAAATACCTGATTGGAGCGACAACTTTAGTTTTTTGTCAGGGCAGGAACAGGTTGGCTCTGAGGACGACGGGTGTGATAACGCACAGGGTGATGATGATGAGGTCGGAGATCCCACTTACTGTCAACCCACAGTCAGCCAAGAGATGAGGTCAGCAGAGGAGGTGGAGGAAGATGCTAGTGACGACGAGGTCAGGTTGCACCTTCCTGGACAGAGACGTAGTACTGGAAGCACGTCAACAACTGCATCCTCAAACACAACTCTGCCTCTCACCACAAGTCGTGGTGGCTCTTCAGGTCGCATGGGTGCTAAGCCTTGCATAGCCTGGGCATTTTTTCAGATCGATAAAGATGACCCAACTCGTGTTATCTGTAACATTTGTCAGCAAAAGCTAAGTAGAGGCCAAAAAATACATAGTTTGAGTACTTCATGCATGAACTGGCACATGGACATGAAGCATAAGTTGCAGTGGGAAGCTCAGTGTGCTACAATGCGGCCTAGCCGGCCGGGCCAACCACCGTCTGCCATATCTTGTGCATCCGCGGCCTCTTCATCCTCTGTGACTGGGGGGACAGCAGTCACACCTGTTTTGGGGCGCAGACCTGCCACCTCTTTACCCGCAACAGCCAGCGTGATTGGCAGGTCATCATTTTCTTTGGAGGTGGTAACACCAGCTGGTGTTGAGCGCTGTCCGACATCGATAGCACCACCTTTGGATCAAGGCAACCTAACATGTCCGCCTGCATCTTCCTCACAGACCGGCAGTTTGCCGGGGACACCCTTATCAACCCCGTCTAAGCACAATAGCCAGCCCTCGGTCCCTCAGATATGGACAAGTAAAAGACCATTTCCTCCTAGCCATGAGAAAGCTAAGAGGTTGAATTTCACCATCTGCAAGCTCTTGGCTACAGAAATGCTGCCTTTCCGCCTGCTGGACACAGAGGATTTTCGAGACCTTATGTCCGTCGCAGTGCCCCAGTACCAGATGCCCAGTCGGCACTACTTCTCAAAGAAAGGTGTGCCTGCGCTCCACCAGCATGTCGCACATAACATCACCGCTTCTTTGAGAAACTCTGTGTGTGACAGGGTGCATTTCACCACAGACACTTGGACGAGTAGGCATGGACAGGGGCGTTACATGTCGCTGACTGGGCACTGGGTAACTATGGTGACAGCAGGACAAGGGGCTGCTGTCCAAGTCTTGCCGTCCCCACGAGTTGTGCGTCAATCCTCTTTATGTCAAAGTTCCTCCACTGCTTCTGCCTCCTCAACCTCCTCTCGGTCTTCCACCTGCACCCAAAGCCTGTCTGGTCATGCCACAAGCTTTCTAACTGCGCAGAAGGGATCCTGCACACCTCCTTACTATGCTGGCAGTAGGGCTCAACGTCATCAGGCGGTTTTTACATTGAAATGTCTGGGAAATGTGAGTCACACAGCTGAGGAGTTGTGGTCAGCTCTGGAGAACCAATTTCATGAATGGTTGTCTCCACTGGACCTGAAACCAGGGAAGGCCGTGTGCGACAATGCTGCAAACCTGGGTGCGGCCCTTCGCCGGGGCAATGTCACACACGTGCCTTGTATGGCTCACGTGTTGAACCTGGTTGTCCAGCAATTTTTAGCCCACTATCCCAGACTAGATGGCCTTCTGCAGAGGGCACGGTCGCTGTGTGCTCACTTCCGCCGTTCGCATCCCGCAGCTCAGCGACTTACATCTCTACAGAAGTCGTTGGGCCTGCCACTTCACCGGCTAAAATGCGATGTGCCTACCCGGTGGAATTCAACTCTGCACATGTTGCAGCGACTGTGGCAGCACCGACAAGCCCTGGTGCAATACGTTCTGATGTATAGCCTGGGCCAACGAGATTCAGAGGTGGGGCAAATCACGCTGGAGGAGTGGTCTCAGATCAGGGACCTATGCACCCTTCTGCACAGTTTTGAAATGGCGACGAAGATGTTTAGTGCTGACGATGCCATTATCAGCATGACTATTCCGGTGATTTACATGCTGGAGCACATGTTAAACAGAATTCGGAGTCAGGTGGTGGCACAAGAGGAGGTGGAGGAAGTAGAGGAGGAGGAGTTGTATGCGGAAGGGCTAACATCTGCAAGGTCCATATGTAGCACCCTGAGGATTCGGCTGCTACAGGGGTATTACACCTCAAGCCAGAGGTGTGGTATTCCACTCCCGGGTAAGGATGGAGTGTGGAACTGAGCTCAGTAGGCTGCATGCACTACATACATCCCATTTCCGGGGGACAGACCAATGGTACTCCCACTAGAGAAATGTGCAGGTACGACAGCGTCTGTCCCTGGCTGGAGTGGGAGGGGGGTGGAACATCCCAGTAGTGTAGGGGCAGATAGGGGGAGCAGTCTGGGTAATGCTAGGAGCTCATTGGGTGCTGGTCACCTGAGCTCACACATAGAGGGAGTATATAAGGTGAGAACCATCTTAGAACAGGGTCTTTTGTAGAGGTTTGGTCCGACAAGCAGAGCAGCTCAGCCAGCTCCAAGGCCAAGAGAGTGAGAGAGAGGAGAAAAGAAGGACCCAGAGAGGGAGAAGAGGGAACTCCAAGAACCCAAAATTAGACCAGAGGGTGAAGAGTTGGCACAAGGGTACCGGATCCCAAGCTGGTGGAGGGCACTAATCCTTAGCCAGAGACCGGAGGTCGTGGGCAGGATCTGCCACGACCACCCACTAAATCCACCCGGAAGGCAAACCAAGAATAGGGTCAGGGAACCCAGAGACAAGGGTTTTACCAACAAGAGGCCCGAGGGAGCCGGACTTAGGTGGATCCCTGGTGGGGAAGGCCAGAGAGAAGGACAAGTCAGAAAGGGAGCTCAGGAACACGCTCCAGAATCACCTGGGGGTTGGCCGAGTCCAGGACCTGGTAGACGCAGCACGGCTCGGGTGGTCACTCAAGGCCGGAGTGACCAACACAAAAGCAGTAAGTAAAAACCCTGAACTGCACAGCCCGACTCTGAGTTTCATTACCATCCTCACTGCACCTCCACAACCACCATCCTCTGCAACTGACCCCCTGAGGCTATACCCCTCCCGTTGGGGGTTATACTACCTGAGCTGCACACACACCACCAGCCTCAGCGGACCCTGCTGCAGCGGCGGCCGTAGTGACCGCAAATCAACGGGTGGCGTAGTCGACACTAAAGAACATCCAGTAACATCTGTAGGACTGCCACACACTGAGCTTGACAACCTGGGCACGGACTGGGTCACCGCCACTCGGAGATTACAACCCCCATCTGATCCGGCTCCGGGTATCCCCCAAACAACACTGGCCCAGGGGGCGCGTCACATACGGTCGGCAGCACCAAGGCGGCAGGCATGTGAGGGTGGGGGAGATGGTTTTACCAGGGCGCATGGTAGCAGCCAAACTAGTGAGGAAGGTGCAGGAGCCCAGGAAGAAGTGGAGGACGAACTGATGGAAGACTCATCAGATGAGGGAGACCTTGATCACATTTCTGTTGTGCGAGGTTGGGGGGAGAGGACAGAGGAAGGAAGCATGATTGTTACCTCGCCACCAACACAACAGGGACTTGGTGCTCCTGGATGCGCAACACACATGAGTGCCTTCTTGCTGCACTACCTGCAACATGACCCTCGAATTGTGAGAATTAGAAATAATCCTGACTACTGGGTTGCCACACTGTTAGATCCCCGGTACAAAAGTAAATTTGCAGAAATTATTCCTGCCATAGAAAGGGATGCACGCATGCAGGAGTATCAGCAGAGACTGTTGCAGAATCTTACATGTGCTTTTCCACAAAATACCAGTGGTGCACGTAGTGAATCTCACAGTTCCAACTTGCCAACCGTGGGACCGTCAAGTGTTCAGCACTCAAACCGTAACAGAACCACAGTATCTGCTGGTAACATCAATTTTGCGGAATCATTTCACCACTTTTTTAGCCCATCCTTTGCAAGGCCACAGGAGACAAGAAGTCTGACACATAGTCAACGCCTAGAGACGATGGTACAGGAGTATCTCCAAGTAAACATTGAAGCCACGACTGTGTCACTGGACCCTTGCTCTTTTTGGGCTTCCAATCTGGATAAATGGCCGGAGCTAGCCACTTACGCCTTGGAGATCTTGTCATGCCCCGCAGCCAGCGTTCTGTCTGAACGTGTGTTCAGCGCTGCTGGTGGTGTGCTGACAGATAAGCACACGCGGCTCTCCACTGATAATGTAGACAGACTCACGTTCATAAAGATGAACAAATCATGGATCCGAAACGACTTTTCTACCCCTGTGTCATCCTGGGGAGAGTAAAAGCTTGATGATTGGTTAAAATCACCCTACCAACCGTTTTAAGCTTTCAAATTACTAATCATGTTTATCTGTATCTTGACTGGAAAATAATTTGGGCTTTGTAGCAGTGTGCAGCACTGATCCCATTAGGCCATCTATACTAAAGCTTCACCAGATTTAAAATTAAAAATAATTTTTAGCTGCATCTAGCCCGGAAAATAATTTTGGGGCTCCGAGATGCGCAAGGCACATAAGTGCCTTCTTGCTGCACTACCTGCAGCATGACCCTCATATTGTCAGAATTCGAAGTAATCATGACTACTGGGTTGCCACTAGTGTTGAGCCACCCCCGTAGTGTTCGAGTTCGGTTCGGTTCGTCGAACACCCGTGTGTTCGCCGAACTGTTCGTCGAACTGTTCGTCGAACACCTTCGAACACCGTTAAAACCAATGGCAGGCAAACAAAAACACATAGAAGCACATAGAAAACACCTTCAAAGGTGTCCAAAAGCTGACAAACTGCTCAGAAGACACAACTAACACATGGAAAAGTGACAAGTACATATAGTCATGCGAAAAGAAAAGAGGTGGAGGAGTAAAAGGAGGGGGAGACACAGATATAGGCATGTCATGCCCTTCTAAAATCCAAAAAGTGAGAAGCCGAGACGGCCAGTCCGCTCCTGCCCGTGCCACCTCCGTGTCGCCGGGTTTGTGCCAGAGCCGCGGTGAACCCTGACGGCCAGCCCCCCTCTCCCAATACTGGTGCCTGTCCGCTGGTGGGTCGAGAGAGCCCCCCTGTGGTGGAGGCAGCTCTAAGCTTTTTAATTTAAATTGTCCCTCTAATTTAAATGAATACACTTTAAATCCATTTACAAGGATCTATTGGAGGGCAAGTCTCATGCCAGCAGCCGCGTAATTCCAGCTCCAGTAGCGTCCACTAAAGCTGCTGCAGTTAAAAAGCTTTTATAAGGATCGAGCTCGGCTGTCCACCGCAAGGCATCCTAGTGCCAGTCCCAGCCCCTATGCCTTGGGGTGCCTCCTGATGCTCTTCACTAAGTATCCCGTGGTACCGAAGCATTTCCTTTGAAAAAATTAAGTGTCCAAACTACAGGTGGTGTAGCTTGCTTAACAGCCGGGATAATCCGCTGACTAGCAGACACTGCTACTAGGCACAAAGTATTTCCTGGGCTAGATGCAGTTAAAAATTTGTAAGTAGATACTCTCGTTGGATGCTGAGAAAGCATTCCATAGAGTCTCCTGGCACGCCATATATGATTCTCTTAAAAAGCTTGGGGTAGGGGTCTAGGGGACCCTTTTATAGCCAAAATCACGGCCCTGTATCACAATACGTCACCTAGGCTGAAGATAAATGGAACTGTAGCACCGAGGGCTCAGTTGCTACAGACGTATTGCACCTCACCCAGAGGTGTGATATCTCACTCTCAGATAAGGATGGAGTGTGGATCAGGACCCGACACCTGCATGCATTACACCACATTGCCGTGGGGCAGGGCGACCAATATGCCCCTGAGATGGGCACGACAGTCCCTGTCCCTGGCTGGAGTGGGGGGAGGGAACACTGAGGAAGGGGAACCCTGCAGTGCAGGAGCAGGGAGGAAGCAGTTCCTGGGTGCATTGAGAAGGGAGTATAAAAGGTGGGCACCATCTTAGTTCAGTGCAGAGAAGTCTGAGCAGAAGTGGCAGGGAGCAGGGGCTCTGCATGAGCTCTGCTCCGGAGGCGGGCCTAGTAACAGAGGCCCAGGCCTGCAAGAGGGAGAAGGAAGGAAGAGGAGCGGAGAAGGCTCCAGGAACGAGGAATGAAGGGATCCCAGGGGTGCGGACGGGCGAGTCGCCACCGCACGCCCGAATCCACCTGCGTGGAGGGGTCAGGCCAAAGGGGGAGACCGGTCCCCGAACTAGTGGAGGCAGGAAACGACCCTCAGCTAGAAACCGGAGGCTCTGACATTTTATGTGGCGCAGCCCCTTGCTCCACCCGCTAGGAAGGCACCACATAGGGTCAGGGAAACTGGCGCCAAGTTTACCAAGAGGAGGCCCGAGGCAGCCGGACAGAAGTGTTGGTAAGAAAGGCCAGACAAAGGACACACAAAGGGGGTCCTGTGAAGCGCTCCAAAGTTATCTGGGAGTTGTCTGAGCCCCTCACCTGGTGAGCACAGTACGACGTGGGCAGCCGTTACCTTCAGACGTGGTCTGGATAATAAAAACTGTGAGTAAAGGCCCTGAACTGCATCACTGACTCCGTGTCGTTACTGCTGCTGCCCTGCACCATCACCCCCATCCTCCGCATACACTGCCCTGAGGCTATACTCCTCCCGTGGGGTGTTATGCTACGCTCTGCTGCACCCACAACACCAGCCTTAGCGGTCTGCCCTGTAGCGGCGGTTCACTCTGACCGCAATCCACGGGTGGCGTAGTCGGACATTT
This sequence comes from Phyllobates terribilis, assembly GCF_046119375.1. Lineage (NCBI taxonomy): Eukaryota > Metazoa > Chordata > Amphibia > Anura > Dendrobatidae > Phyllobates > Phyllobates terribilis. The sequence goes on along the minus strand of NW_027362765.1, from coordinate 88,921,355 downwards.
AAACATCAAAACCACATAAATAGTTCCGCCACTGGTTTGACCGCCCTGAGCCACGGAACCGGATCGCCGCCACGAAGACTACAACCACCAGCATCCACCAAAAAGGGTCCGGCTCCGGGTGTCCCAAGGCCCAGGGGGTGCGTCAGAACATTTTCATCACCTTTCACAATCACCAATGGGACAAGGCAGGGATGTCCTCTGTCCCCTCTCTTATACATCCTAGTGACGGAGCACCTGCTCTCATCAATTCGCCATAACCCCAATATTAGGTGGATTGAGGTGGGAGGCACCGAGTACAAGTGCTCTCTATTTGCTGATGATGTCCTAGTATATATCACTCAATCACATATATCCATCCCTGCTGTTATCGCTGAAATAGATCACTTTGTTACATGGTAAAATTTTAAAATCAATGCAGCGAAGTCTGAGGCCCTCGATGTCTCCCTCCCTAAATCCATATAGGATTCCATCCAGTCCAACTTTCCCTTTGCCTGGCCCTCACAGGGTATCAAATACTTAGGAATTCCTATTCATAGAGACCTCTCCCATCTATGTTATCTTAATTTTGGGCCCTTTATTGAACAATTCCATACAGACCACGGTTGGCAAGTTAGAACTGTAAGATTCACTACGTGATCCACTGGTGTTTTGTGGAAAAGCACATGTACACCGCGTTCCAAATTATTATGCAAAAAGTGTTTAGGAGTGATAAGGGAAGAATTTGTTTGTTTGTCAGTTAAACTCATTGATGGTGATGTGTGTCAGGGCTCTTTATATCACTGTAAGCAATTGCAGACACCTGTGCTAATTAGTTTGGCAGGTGTGTCCAATGAAAGGCAAGACTACTTAAGAAGGCTCTCTCACATTATTAAGCAGCCTACATTTTCTGCCAAAATGGGAAAGAAAAAGGATGTGTCGGCTGCTGAGAAGCAACAAATTGTGGAGTGTTTAGGTCAAGGCATGACTACAATCAACATTGTGCGATGATCAGGATGAAGTGTCTTGGCAATCAAGAAGTATGTAGCTGATTCACAGTACACACGTGTGCGTGCTGATAAGGGCAAATTGAGGACTCTTTCCTACAGGCAATTACGTCAGGTTGAAACAGCAGCGGCAAAAAAGCCTTGTCATAGCAGCAGACAAGTTTTTGAAGCTGCTTGTGCCTCCAACGTCCCCCGAACAACAAGATGCAGGGTCCTTCAGAGGTTTGCAGCTGTGCATATGCCATCCTGTCGACCTCCTCTATCCACTTCACACAAGCAGAAACGGCTCCAGTGGGCCAAACATTACATGAAGACTGATTTCAAAACTGTTTTGTTCACGGATGAGTGCCGTGCAGCGCTCGATGGTCCAGATGAATGGAGTGGAGGATGGCTGGTTGATGGACACCCCACGCAAACACGGCTACAGCGCCAACAAGGAGGAGGTGGAGTAATGTTTTGGGCTGGAATCATGGGGAGAGAGATTGTCGGCCCCTTTAGGATCCCTGAAGGCGCTAAAGATGAACTCCATAATGTATGTGGATTTTCTCAAACAGCACTTCCTGCCATGGTTCAAGAAGAAGAACCGTGTATTTCACAGCAAGATCATTTTTCTGCATGATAATGCACCATCTCATGCTGCACATAAAACATCTGCATCTCTGGCTGATATGGGCATAAAAGGGGACAAACTTATGGTGTGACCCCCATGCTCCCCTGACCTCTACCCCATTCAGAACCTTTGGAGCATCATTAAAAGGAGTGTCTATGATGGCGGGAGGCAGTTCACATCTAAGCAACAGCTCTGGGAGGGTATTCTGTCCTCATGCAAAACAATTGAAGCAGAAACCATCCAAAACCTGACAAATTCAATGGACGAGAGAGTTCAGAAGCTCCTTTCGAACAAGGGGTCCTATGTGAAAATGTAACATCACCTAGAATAAAGTTTTGAGTTGAAAACTGTTTGATTTCAGTTTCTAACAACCTGCTAATGCTTATAATTTCAAAAATGACCATTTTTTTGGTCTTTATTAAAATGAAAAGGTTGATCGAAAAGTTTGGGGGATCTAAGAGTGTGGCAACCCAGTAGTCATGATTACTTCGAATTCTGACAATATGAGGGTCATGCTGCAGGTAGTGCAGCAAGAAGGCACTTATGTGTCTTGCGCATCTCGGAGCCCCAAAATTATTTTCCGGGCTAGATGCAGCTAAAAATTATTTTTAATTTTAAATCTGGTGAAGCTTATTATAGATGGCCTAATAGGATCAGTGCTGCACACTGCTACAAAGCCCAAATTATTTTCCAGTCAAGATACAGATAAACATGATTAGTAATTTGAAAGCTTAAAACGGTTGGTAGGGTGATTTTAACCAATCATCAAGCTTTTACTCTCCCCAGGATGACACAGGGGTAGAAAAGTCGTTTCGGATCCATGATTTGTTCATCTTTATGAACGTGAGTCTGTCTACATTATCAGTGGAGAGCCGCGTGCGCTTATCTGTCAGCACACCACCAGCAGCGCTGAACACACGTTCAGACAGAACGCTGGCTGCGGGGCATGACAAGATCTCCAAGGCGTAAGTGGCTAGCTCCGGCCATTTATCCAGATTGGAAGCCCAAAAAGAGCAAGGGTCCAGTGACACAGTCGTGGCTTCAATGTTTACTTGGAGATACTCCTGTACCATCGTCTCTAGGCGTTGACTATGTGTCAGACTTCTTGTCTCCTGTGGCCTTGCAAAGGATGGGCTAAAAAAGTGGTGAAATGATTCCGCAAAATTGATGTTACCAGCAGATACTGTGGTTCTGTTACGGTTTGAGTGCTGAACACTTGACGGTCCCACGGTTGGCAAGTTGGAACTGTGAGATTCACTACGTGCACCACTGGTATTTTGTGGAAAAGCACATGTAAGATTCTGCAACAGTCTCTGCTGATACTCCTGCATGCGTGCATCCCTTTCTATGGCAGGAATAATTTCTGCAAATTTACTTTTGTACCGGGGATCTAACAGTGTGGCAACCCAGTAGTCAGGATTATTTCTAATTCTCACAATTCGAGGGTCATGTTGCAGGTAGTGCAGCAAGAAGGCACTCATGTGTGTTGCGCATCCAGGAGCACCAAGTCCCTGTTGTGTTGGTGGCGAGGTAGCAATCATGCTTCCTTCCTCTGTCCTCTCCCCCCAACCTCGCACAACAGAAATGTGATCAAGGTCTCCCTCATCTGATGAGTCTTCCATCAGTTCGTCCTCCACTTCTTCCTGGGCTCCTGCACCTTCCTCACTAGTTTGGCTGCTACCATGCGCCCTGGTAAAATCATCTCCCCCACCCTCACATGCCTGCCGCCTTGGTGCTGCCGACCGTCTGGACCTTGCAGATGTTAGCCCTTCCGCATACAACTCCTCCTCCTCTACTTCCTCCACCTCCTCTTGTGCCACCACCTGACTCCGAATTCTGTTTAACATGTGCTCCAGCATGTAAATCACCGGAATAGTCATGCTGATAATGGCATCGTCAGCACTAAACATCTTCGTCGCCATTTCAAAACTGTGCAGAAGGGTGCATAGGTCCCTGATCTGAGACCACTCCTCCAGCGTGATTTGCCCCACCTCTGAATCTCGTTGGCCCAGGCTATACGTCAGAACGTATTGCACCAGGGCTTGTCGGTGCTGCCACAGTCGCTGCAACATGTGCAGAGTTGAATTCCACCGGGTAGGCACATCGCATTTTAGCCGGTGAAGTGGCAGGCCCAACGACTTCTGTAGAGATGTAAGTCGCTGAGCTGCGGGATGCGAACGGCGGAAGTGAGCACACAGCGACCGTGCCCTCTGCAGAAGGCCATCTAGTCTGGGATAGTGGGCTAAAAATTGCTGGACAACCAGGTTCAACACGTGAGCCATACAAGGCACGTGTGTGACATTGCCCCGGCGAAGGGCCGCACCCAGGTTTGCAGCATTGTCGCACACGGCCTTCCCTGGTTTCAGGTCCAGTGGAGACAACCATTCATGAAATTGGTTCTCCAGAGCTGACCACAACTCCTCAGCTGTGTGACTCACATTTCCCAGACATTTCAATGTAAAAACCGCCTGATGACGTTGAGCCCTACTGCCAGCATAGTAAGGAGGTGTGCAGGATCCCTTCTGCGCAGTTAGAAAGCTTGTGGCATGACCAGACAGGCTTTGGGTGCAGGTGGAAGACCGAGAGGAGGTTGAGGAGGCAGAAGCAGTGGAGGAAAAATGACATAAAGAGGATTGACGCACAACTCGTGGGGACGGCAAGACTTGGACAGCAGCCCCTTGTCCTGCTGTCACCATAGTTACCCAGTGCCCAGTCAGCGACATGTAACGCCCCTGTCCATGCCTACTCGTCCAAGTGTCTGTGGTGAAATGCACCCTGTCACACACAGAGTTTCTCAAAGAAGCGGTGATGTTGTGTGCGACATGCTGGTGGAGCGCAGGCACACCTTTCTTTGAGAAGTAGTGCCGACTGGGCATCTGGTACTGGGGCACTGCGACGGACATAAGGTCTCGAAAATCCTCTGTGTCCACCAGGCGGAAAGGCAGCATTTCTGTAGCCAAGAGCTTGCAGATGGTGAAATTCAACCTCTTAGCTTTCTCATGGCTAGGAGGAAATGGTCTTTTACTTGTCCACATCTGAGGGACCGAGGGCTGGCTATTGTGCTTAGACGGGGTTGATAAGGGTGTCCCCGGCAAACTGCCGGTCTGTGAGGAAGATGCAGGCGGACATGTTAGGTTGCCTTGATCCAAAGGTGGTGCTATCGATGTCGGACAGCGCTCAAGACCAGCTGGTGTTACCACCTCCAAAGAAAATGATGACCTGCCAATCACGCTGGCTGTTGCGGGTAAAGAGGTGGCAGGTCTGCGCCCCAAAACAGGTGTGACTGCTGTCCCCCCAGTCACAGAGGATGAAGAGGCCGCGGATGCACAAGATATGGCAGACGGTGGTTGGCCCGGCCGGCTAGACCGCATTGTAGCACACTGAGCTTCCCACTGCAACTTATGCTTCATGTCCATGTGCCGGTTCATGCATGAAGTACTCAAACTATGTATTTTTTGGCCTCTACTTAGCTTTTGCTGACAAATGTTACAGATAACACGAGTTGGGTCATCTTTATCGATCTGAAAAAATGCCCAGGCTATGCAAGGCTTAGCACCCATGCGACCTGAAGAGCCACCACGACTTGTGGTGAGAGGCAGAGTTGTGTTTGAGAATGCAGTTGTTGACGTGCTTCCAGTACTACGTCTCTGTCCAGGAAGGCGCAACCTGACCTCGTCGTCACTAGCATCTTCCTCCACCTCCTCTGCTGACCTCATCTCTTGGCTGACTGTGGGTTGACAGTAAGTGGGATCTCCGACCTCATCATCATCACCCTGTGCGTTATCACACCCGTCGTCCTCAGAGCCAACCTGTTCCTGCCCTGACAAAAAACTAAAGTTGTCGCTCCAATCAGGTATTTGAGTCTTATCATCGTCTTCCTCATTGTCTCCACCAACAGGAGTTACAGTTTGGGAATGAAGAATGCAGAAAATTTTTTTATTCAATTTGCAACCTGATGGAGGTCAGTATAGATGGACTAATAGACCAAGTCCCACACACTGCTAGAAGCCCAAATATTTTTTCAGAGCTAGATGCAGAAAAAAATTATTTTTAATTTGCAACCTGATGGAGGTCAGTATAGATGGACTAATAGACCAAGTCCCACACACCGCTAGAAGCCCAAATATTTTTTCAGAGCTAGATGCAGAAAATTTTTTTATTCAATTTGCAACCTGATGGAGGTCAGTATAGATGAACTAATAGACCAAGTCCCACACACTGCAAGAAGCCCAAATATTTTTTCAGAGCTAGATGCAGAAAAAAATTATTTTTAATTTGCAACCTGATGGAGGTCAGTATAGATGGACTAATAGACCAAGTCCCACACACCGCTAGAAGCCCAAATATTTTTTCAGAGCTAGATGCAGAAAAATTTTTTATTCAATTTGCAACCTGATGGAGGTCAGTATAGATGGACTAATAGACCAAGTCCCACACACTGCTAGAAGCCCAAATATTTTTTCAGAGCTAGATGCAGAAAAAAATTATTTTTAATTTGCAACCTGATGGAGGTCAGTATAGATGGACTAATAGACCAAGTCCCACACACCGCTAGAAGCCCAAATATTTTTTCAGAGCTAGATGCAGAAATTTTTTTTATTCAATTTGCAACCTGATGGAGGTCAGTATAGGTGGACTAATAGACCAAGTCCCACACACTGCTAGAAGCCCAAATATTTTTTCAGAGCTAGATGCAGAAAAAAATTATTTTTAATTTGGAACCTGATGGAGGTCAGTATAGATGGACTAATAGAACAAGTCCCACACGCTGCTAGAAGCCCAAATATTTTTTCAGAGATAAATGAAGAAAAAAATTATTTTTAATTTGCAACCTGATGGAGATCAGTATAGATGGACTAATAGACCAAGTCCCACACACTGCTAGAAGCCCAAATATTTTTTCAGAGCTAGATGCAGAAAAAAATTATTTTTAATTTGCAACCTGATGGAGGTCAGTATAGATGGACTAATAGACCAAGTCCCACACACCGCTAGAAGCCCAAATATTTTTTCAGAGCTAGATGCAGAAAATTTTTTTATTCAATTTGCAACCTGATGGAGGTCAGTATAGATGGACTAATAGACCAAGTCCCACACACTGCTAGAAGCCCAAATATTTTTTCAGAGCTAGATGCAGAAAAAAATTATTTTTAATTTGCAACCTGATGGAGGTCAGTATAGATGGACTAATAGACCAAGTCCCACACACCGCTAGAAGCCCAAATATTTTTTCAGAGCTAGATGCAGAAATTTTTTTTATTCAATTTGCAACCTGATGGAGGTCAGTATAGATGGACTAATAGACCAAGTCCCACACACTGCTAGAAGCCCAAATATTTTTTCAGAGCTAGATGCAGAAAAAAATTATTTTTAATTTGCAACCTGATGGAGGTCAGTATAGATAGACTAATAGACCAAGTCCCACACACCGCTAGAAGCCCAAATATTTTTTCAGAGCTAGATGCAGAAAATTTTTTTATTCAATTTGCAACCTGATGGAGGTCAGTATAGATGGACTAATAGACCAAGTCCCACACACTGCAAGAAGCCCAAATATTTTTTCAGAGCTAGATGCAGAAAAAAATTATTTTTAATTTGCAACCTGATGGAGGTCAGTATAGATGGACTAATAGACCAAGTCCCACACACCGCTAGAAGCCCAAATATTTTTTCAGAGCTAGATGCAGAAAATTTTTTTATTCAATTTGCAACCTGATGGAGGTCAGTATAGATGGACTAATAGACCAAGTCCCACACACTGCTAGAAGCCCAAATATTTTTTCAGAGCTAGATGCAGAAAAAAATTATTTTTAATTTGCAACCTGATGGAGGTCAGTATAGATGGACTAATAGACCAAGTCCCACACACCGCTAGAAGCCCAAATATTTTTTCAGAGCTAGATGCAGAAATTTTTTTTATTCAATTTGCAACCTGATGGAGGTCAGTATAGATGGACTAATAGACCAAGTCCCACACACTGCTAGAAGCCCAAATATTTTTTCAGAGCTAGATGCAGAAAAAAATTATTTTTAATTTGCAACCTGATGGAGGTCAGTATAGATGGACTAATAGAACAAGTCCCACACGCTGCTAGAAGCCCAAATATTTTTTCAGAGATAAATGAAGAAAAAAATTATTTTTAATTTGCAACCTGATGGAGGTCAGTATAGATGGACTAATAGACCAAGTCCCACACACTGCTAGAAGCCCAAATATTTTTTCAGAGCTAGATGCAGAAAAAAATTATTTTTAATTTGCAACCTGATGGAGGTCAGTATAGATGGACTAATAGACCAAGTCCCACACACCGCTAGAAGCCCAAATATTTTTTCAGAGCTAGATGAAGAAAATTTTTTTATTCAATTTGCAACCTGATGGAGGTCAGTATAGATGGACTAATAGACCAAGTCCCACACACTGCTAGAAGCCCAAATATTTTTTCAGAGCTAGATGCAGAAAAAAATTATTTTTAATTTGCAACCTGATGGAGGTCAGTATAGATGGACTAATAGACCAAGTCCCACACACCGCTAGAAGCCCAAATATTTTTTCAGAGCTAGATGCAGAAAATTTTTTTATTCAATTTGCAACCTGATGGAGGTCAGTATAGATGGACTAATAGACCAAGTCCCACACACTGCTAGAAGCCCAAATATTTTTTCAGAGCTAGATGCAGAAAAAAATTATTTTTAATTTGCAACCTGATGGAGGTCAGTATAGATGGACTAATAGACCAAGTCCCACACACCGCTAGAAGCCCAAATATTTTTTCAGAGCTAGATGCAGAAAATTTTTTTATTCAATTTGCAACCTGATGGAGGTCAGTATAGATGGACTAATAGACCAAGTCCCACACACTGCTAGAAGCCCAAATATTTTTTCAGAGCTAGATGCAGAAAAAAATTATTTTTAATTTGCAACCTGATGGAGGTCAGTATAGATGGACTAATACAACAAGTCCCACACGCTGCTAGAAGCCCAAATATTTTTTCAGAGATAAATGAAGAAAAAAATTATTTTTAATTTGCAACCTGATGGAGGTCAGTATAGATGGACTAATAGACCAAGTCCCACACACTGCTAGAAGCCCAAATATTTTTTCAGAGCTCGATGCAGAAAAAAATTATTTTTAATTTGCAATCTGATGGAGGTCAGTATAGATGGACTAATAGACCAAGTCCCACACACCGCTAGAAGCCCAAATATTTTTTCAGAGCTAGATGCAGAAAATTTTTTTATTCAATTTGCAACCTGATGGAGGTCAGTATAGAAGGACTAATAGACCAAGTCCCACACACTGCTAGAAGCCCAAATATTTTTTCAGAGCTAGATGCAGAAAAAAATTATTTTTAATTTGCAACCTGATGGAGGTCAGTATAGATGGACTAATAGACCAAGTCCCACACACCGCTAGAAGCCCAAATATTTTTTCAGAGCTAGATGCAGAAAATTTTTTTATTCAATTTGCAACCTGATGGAGGTCAGTATAGATGGACTAATAGACCAAGTCCCACACACTGCTAGAAGCCCAAATATTTTTTCAGAGCTAGATGCAGAAAAAAATTATTTTTAATTTGCAACCTGATGGAGGTCAGTATAGATGGACTAATAGAACAAGTCCCACACGCTGCTAGAAGCCCAAATATTTTTTCAGAGATAAATGAAGAAAAAAATTATTTTTAATTTGCAACCTGATGGAGGTCAGTATAGATGGACTAATAGACCAAGTCCCACACACTGCTAGAAGCCCAAATATTTTTTCAGAGCTAGATGCAGAAAAAAATTATTTTTAATTTGCAACCTGATGGAGGTCAGTATAGATGGACTAATAGAACAAGTCCCACACACTGCTAGAAGCCCACATATTTTTTCAGAGCTAGATGCAGAAAAAAATTATTTTTAATTTGCAACCTGATGGAGGTCAGTATAGATGGACTAATAGACCAAGTCCCACACACCGCTAGAAGCCCAAATATTTTTTCAGAGCTAGATGCAGAAAAAAATTATATTCAATTTGCAACCTGCTGGAGGTCAGTATAGAAGGACTAATAGAACAAGTCCCACACACTGCTAGAAGCCCAAATATTTTTTCAGAGCTAAATGAAGAAAAAAATTATTTTTAATTTGCAACCTGATGGAGGTCAGTATAGATGGACTAATAGACCAAGTCCCACACACTGCTAGAAGCCCAAATATTTTTTCAGAGCTAGATGCAGAAAAAAATTATATTCAGTTTGCAACCTGATGGAGGTCAGTATAGATGGACTAATAGAATGATGCTATGCCCAAAAGATTTTACTTCACTAGGTGTAGTAAAAAAATTGGTATTCTATACACAGGTGGTATATCTTGCAACACAGATAGGCTACTCCACTGACTAACACACTCTGCAATAGGCCAAAAAGGATTAGCTTTGCTAGATTCAGCCAAATGCTGTGAAAAAAACTTGCACAGCACTGGCACAGACCTGCCTGGCAAAAACTGATAGGAACTGATGTAACCTAGTCCTGAAAAGGACTCCAATTACAATTAGTCTTTACTCCCACAATCTATCTATTTAAGAGCACAGACCTGCCTGATAAAAGTCGTAGGAAATGCTGTAACCTAGTCCTTAAAAGGACTGCAATCACAACTATTCCCTACTCCCAATCTATCTGTATATTTGTGCGAAAATTGGCTTGAAATTAACAAGGTATAGCGCACACAGCAACAGCGGTGCCGTCTAACACGCAGCTGCAGCAGTGAGAAAATGGTGGCGACGGGGAAAATGGCTTGGTCTTATAGGGCAAGGACATGTGACATACACTGCCAATCACACATGCCCTTGCTTGTGTGAAAAAAAGCACTTCGCTCCGTGTGTGCGCTGCTGATAGGCTGACAGTTGCACCTCCCCACTGCAAATGCGGGAAAGAGAAAAAAAAATGGAGATCTTCATTGTTCCTGCAGAGATCCATCCCCTGCCCCTCCCCCCGCCCCGCTGTACACTCAAACTGCGTATTAACATTAATTTTCATCATTACTGAGAAAAAATCCAGTTATGATTTTGGTGCACGAACAGTTATCGAACATAACCTCGAACAGCCGAATTTTTCTCAAATTGTTCGTGTTCGCCGATCGGCTCGAACACCGCCCAAAACAGCTCGAATTTGAGATTGGCGAACAGTTCGAGTAGAACAACGCTCATCTCTAGTTGCCACACTCTTAGATCCCCCAAACTTTTCGATCAACCTTTTCATTTTAATAAAGACCAAAAAAATGGTCATTTTTGAAATTATAAGCATTAGCAGGTTGTTAGAAACTGAAATCAAACAGTTTTCAACTCAAAACTTTATTCTAGGTGATGTTACATTTTCACATAGGACCCCTTGTTCGAAAGGAGCTTCTGAACTCTCTCGTCCATTGAATTTGTCAGGTTTTGGATGGTTTCTGCTTCAATTGTTTTGCATGAGGACAGAATACCCTCCCAGAGCTGTTGCTTAGATGTGAACTGCCTCCCGCCATCATAGACACTCCTTTTAATGATGCTCCAAAGGTTCTGAATGGGGTAGAGGTCAGGGGAGCATGGGGGTCACACCATAAGTTTGTCCCCTTTTATGCCCATATCAGCCAGAGATGCAGATGTTTTATGTGCAGCATGAGATGGTGCATTATCATGCAGAAAAATGATCTTGCTGTGAAATACACGGTTCTTCTTCTTGAACCATGGCAGGAAGTGCTGTTTGAGAAAATCCACATACATTATGGAGTTCATCTTTAGCGCCTTCAGGGATCCTAAAGGGGCCGACAATCTCTCTCCCCATGATTCCAGCCCAAAACATTACTCCACCTCCTCCTTGTTGGCGCTGTAGCCGTGTTTGCGTGGGGTGTCCATCAACCAGCCATCCTCCACTCCATCCATCTGGACCATCGAGCGCTGCATGGCACTCATCCGTGAACAAAACAGTTTTGAAATCAGTCTTCATGTAATGTTTGGCCCACTGGAGCCGTTTCTGCTTGTGTGAAGTGGATAGAGGAGGTCGACAGGATGGCGCATGCACAGCTGCAAACCTCTGAAGGACCCTGCATCTTGTTGTTCGGGGGACGTTGGAGGCACAAGCAGCTTCAAAAACTTGTCTGCTGCTATGACAAGGCTTTTTTGCCGCTGCTCTTTCAACCTGACGTAATTGCCTGTAGGAAAGAGTCCTCAATTTGCCCTTATCAGCACGCACACGTGTGTACTGTGAATCAGCTACATACTTCTTGATTGCCAAGACACTTCATCCTGATCATCGCACAATGTTGATTGTAGTCATGCCTTGACCTAAACACTCCACAATTTGTTGCTTCTCAGCAGCCGACACATCCTTTTTCTTTCCCATTTTGGCAGAAAATGTAGGCTGCTTAATAATGTGAGAGAGCCTTCTTAAGTAGTCTTGCCTTTCATTGGACACACCTGCCAAACTAATTAGCACAGGTGTCTGCAATTGCTTACAGTGATATAAAGAGCCCTGACACACATCACCATCAATGAGTTTAACTGACAAACAAACAAATTCTTCCCTTATCACTCCTAAACACTTTTTGCATAATAATTTGGAACGCAGTGTACATGTGCTTTTCCACAAAACACCAGTGGTTCACGTAGTGAATCTTACAGTTCTAACTTGCCAACCGTGGTCTGTATGGAGTTGTTCAATAAAGGGCCCAAAATTAAGATAACATAGATGGGAGAGGTCTCTATGAATAGGAATTCCTAAGTATTTGATACCCTGTGAGGGCCAGGCAAAGGGAAAGTTGGACTGGATGGAATCCTATATGGATTTGGGGAGGGAGACATCGAGGGCCTCAGACTTCGCTGCATTGATTTTAAAATTTTACCATGTAACAAAGTGATCTATTTCAGCCATAACAGCATGGATGGATATATGCGATTGAGTGATATATACTAGGACATCATCAGCAAATAGAGAGCACTTGTACTCGGTGCCTCCCACCTCAATCCACCTAATATTGGGGTTATGGCGAATTGATGAGAGCAGGTGCTCCGTCACTAGGATGTATAAGAGAGGGGACAGAGGACATCACTGCCTTGTCCCATTGGTGATTGTGAAAGATGATGAAAATGTTCTGACGCACCCCCTGGGCCTTGGGACACCCGGAGCCGGACCCTTTTTGGTGGATGCTGGTGGTTGTAGTCTTCGTGGCGGCGACCCGGTTCCGTGGCTCAGGGCGGTCAAACCAGTGGCGGAACTATTTATGTGGTTTTGATGTTTAAATGTCCGACTACGCCACCCGTGGATTGCGGTCAGAGTGAACCGCCGCTACAGGGCAGACCGCTGAGACTGGTGTTGTGGGTGCAGCAGAGCGTAGCATAACTCCCCACGGGAGGAGTATAGCCTCAGGGCAGTGTATGCGGAGGATGGGGGTGATGGTGCAGGGCAGCAGCAGTAACGACACGGAGTCAGTGATGCAGTTCAGGGCCTTTACTCACAGTTCTTATTATCCAGACCACGTTTGCAGGTAACGGCTGCCCACGTCGTACTGTGCTCACCAGGTGAGGGGCTCAGACAACTCCCAGATAACTTTGGAGCACTTCACAGGACCCCCTTTGTGTGTCCTTTGTCTGGCCTTTCTTACCAACACTTCTGTCCGGCTGCCTCGGGCCTCCTCTTGGTAAACTTGGCGCCAGTTTCCCTGACCCTATGTGGTGCCTTCCTAGCGGGTGTAGCGAGGGGCTGCGCCACATAAAATGTCAGAGCCTCCGGTTTCTAGCTGAGGGTCGTTTCCTGCCTCCACTAGTTCGGGGACCGGTCTCCCCCTTTGGCCTGACCCCTCCACGCAGGTGGATTCGGGCGTGCGGTGGCGACTCGCCCGTCCGCACCCCTGGGATCCCTTCATTCCTTGTTCCTGGAGCCTTCTCCGCTCCTCTTCCTTCCTTCTCCCTCTTCCAGGCCTGGGCCTCTGTTACTAGGCCCGCCTCCGGAGCAGAGCTCATGCAGAGCCCCTGCTCCCTGCTACTTCTGCTCAGACTTCTCTGCACTGAACTAAGATGGTGCCCACCTTTTATACTCCCTTCTCAATGCACCCTGGAACTGCTTCCTCCCTGCTCCTGCACTACAGGGTTCCCCTTCCTCAGTGTTCCCTCCCCCCACTCCAGCCAGGGACAGGGACTGTCGTGCCCATCTCAGGGGCATATTGGTCGCCCTGCCCCACGGCAATGTGGTGTAATGCATGCAGGTGTCGGGTCCTGATCCACACTCCATCCTTACCTGAGAGTGAGATATCACACCTCTGGGTGAGGTGCAATACGTCTGTAGCAACCGAGCCCTCAGGGTGCTACAGTTCCATTTATCTTCAGCCTAGGTGACGTATTGCGATACAGGGCCGTGATTTTGGCTATAAAAGGGTCCCCTAGACCCCTACCCCAAGCTTTTTAAGAGAATCATATATGGCGTGCCAGGAGACTCTATGGAATGCTTTCTCAGCATCCAACGAGAGTATCTAATTACAAATTTTTAACTGCATCTAGCCCAGGAAATACTTTGTGCCTAGTAGCAGTGTCTGCTAGTCAGCGGATTATCCCGGCTGTTAAGCAAGCTGCACCACCTGTAGTTTAGACACTTATTTTTTTCAAAGGAAATGCTTCGGGACCATGGGATACTTAGTGAAGAGCATCAGGAGGCACCCCAAGGCATAGGGGCTGGGACTGGCAGTAGGATGCCTTGCGGTGGACAGCCGAGCTCGATCCTTATAAAAGCTTTTTAACTGCAGCAGCTTTAGTGGACGCTACTGGAGCTGGAATTACCGCGGCTGCTGGCATGAGACTTGCCCTCCAATAGATCCTTGTAAATGGATTTAAAGTGTATTCATTCAAATTAGAGAGACAATTTAAATTAAAAAGCTTAGAGCTGCCTCCACCACAGGGGGGCTCGCTCGACCCACCAGCGGACAGGCACCAGTATTGGGAGAGGGGGGCTGGCCGTCAGGGTTCACCGCGGCTCTGGCACAAACCCGGCGACACGGAGGTGGCACGGGCAGGAGCGGACTGGCCGTGTCGGCTTCTCACTTTTTGGATTTTAGAAGGGCATGACATGCCTATATCTGTGTCTCCCCCTCCTTTTACTCCTCCACCTCTTTTATTTTCGCATGACTATATGTACTTGTCACTTTTCCATGTGTTAGTTATGTCTTCTGAGCAGTTTGTCAGCTTTTGGACACCTTTGAAGGTGTTTTCTATGTGTTTCTATGTGTTTTTGTTTGCCTGCCATTGGTTTTAACGGTGTTCGAAGGTGTTCGACGAACAGTTCGACGAACAGTTCGGCGAACACACGGGTGTTCGACGAACCGAACCGAACTCGAACACTACGGGGGTGGCTCAACACTAGCTGCAAGTGAATGGAACCAAACAGCAGAATCAGTCACAGGGCTGTGCATTATATTGTGACCGTACCTAGTACTGAAGGTGCTGCAAGTGAATGGAACCAAACAGCAGAATCAGTCACAGGGTTGTGCGTTATTTTGTGATGGTACCTGGTACTGAAGGTGCTGCAAGTGAATGGAACCAAACAGCAGAATCAGTCACATGGCTGTACATTATATTGTGACCGTACCTGGTACTGAAGGTGCTGCAAGTGAATAGAACCAAACAGCAGAATCAGTCACAGAGCTGTGCATTATTTTGTGATAGTACCAGGTACTGAAGGTCCTGCAAGTGAATAGAACCAAACAGCAGAATCAGTCACAGGGCTGTGCATTATATTGTGACCATAACTGGTACTGAAGGTGCTGACAGTGAATGAAACCAAACAGCAGAATCAGTCACAGGGCTGTGCGTTATATTGTGACCGTACCTGGTACTGAAGGTGCTGCAAGTGAATAGAACCAAACAGCAGAATCAGTCACAGGGTTGTGCGTTATTTTGTGATAGTACCTGGAACTGAAGGTGCTGCAAGTGAATAGAACCAAACAGCAGAATCAGTCACAGAGCTGTGCATTATTTTGTGATAGTACTTGGTACTGAAGGTGCTGCAAGTGAATAGAACCAAACAGCAGAATCAGTCACAGGGCTGTGCATTATATTGTGACCGTATCTGGTACTGAAGGTGCTGCAAGTGAATGAAACCAAACAGCAGAATCAGTCACAGGGCTGTGCGTTATATTGTGACCGTACCTGGTACTGAAGGTGCTGGAAGTGAATGGAACCAAACAGCAGAATCAGTCACAGGGCTGTGCGTTATATTGTGACCGTACCTGGTACTGAAGGTGCTGCAAGTGAAAATTTTTTTATTCAATTTGCAACCTGATGGAGGTCAGTATAGATGGACTAATAGACCAAGTCCCACACACTGCTAGAAGCCCAAATATTTTTTCAGAGCTAGATGCAGAAAAAAATTATTTTTAATTTGGAACCTGATGGAGGTCAGTATAGATGGACTAATAGAACAAGTCCCACACGCTGCTAGAAGCCCAAATATTTTTTCAGAGATAAATGAAGAAAAAAATTATTTTTAATTTGCAACCTGATGGAGATCAGTATAGATGGACTAATAGACCAAGTCCCACACACTGCTAGAAGCCCAAATATTTTTTCAGAGCTAGATGCAGAAAAAAATTATTTTTAATTTGCAACCTGATGGAGGTCAGTATAGATGGACTAATAGACCAAGTCCCACACACCGCTAGAAGCCCAAATATTTTTTCAGAGCTAGATGCAGAAAATTTTTTTATTCAATTTGCAACCTGATGGAGGTCAGTATAGATGGACTAATAGACCAAGTCCCACACACTGCTAGAAGCCCAAATATTTTTTCAGAGCTAGATGCAGAAAAAAATTATTTTTAATTTGCAACCTGATGGAGGTCAGTATAGATGGACTAATAGACCAAGTCCCACACACCGCTAGAAGCCCAAATATTTTTTCAGAGCTAGATGCAGAAAAATTTTTTATTCAATTTGCAACCTGATGGAGGTCAGTATAGATGGACTAATAGACCAAGTCCCACACACTGCTAGAAGCCCAAATATTTTTTCAGAGCTAGATGCAGAAAAAAATTATTTTTAATTTGCAACCTGATGGAGGTCAGTATAGATAGACTAATAGACCAAGTCCCACACACCGCTAGAAGCCCAAATATTTTTTCAGAGCTAGATGCAGAAAATTTTTTTATTCAATTTGCAACCTGATGGAGGTCAGTATAGATGGACTAATAGACCAAGTCCCACACACTGCAAGAAGCCCAAATATTTTTTCAGAGCTAGATGCAGAAAAAAATTATTTTTAATTTGCAACCTGATGGAGGTCAGTATAGATGGACTAATAGACCAAGTCCCACACACCGCTAGAAGCCCAAATATTTTTTCAGAGCTAGATGCAGAAAATTTTTTTATTCAATTTGCAACCTGATGGAGGTCAGTATAGATGGACTAATAGACCAAGTCCCACACACTGCTAGAAGCCCAAATATTTTTTCAGAGCTAGATGCAGAAAAAAATTATTTTTAATTTGCAACCTGATGGAGGTCAGTATAGATGGACTAATAGACCAAGTCCCACACACCGCTAGAAGCCCAAATATTTTTTCAGAGCTAGATGCAGAAATTTTTTTTATTCAATTTGCAACCTGATGGAGGTCAGTATAGATGGACTAATAGACCAAGTCCCACACACTGCTAGAAGCCCAAATATTTTTTCAGAGCTAGATGCAGAAAAAAATTATTTTTAATTTGCAACCTGATGGAGGTCAGTATAGATGGACTAATAGAACAAGTCCCACACGCTGCTAGAAGCCCAAATATTTTTTCAGAGATAAATGAAGAAAAAAATTATTTTTAATTTGCAACCTGATGGAGGTCAGTATAGATGGACTAATAGACCAAGTCCCACACACTGCTAGAAGCCCAAATATTTTTTCAGAGCTAGATGCAGAAAAAAATTATTTTTAATTTGCAACCTGATGGAGGTCAGTATAGATGGACTAATAGACCAAGTCCCACACACCGCTAGAAGCCCAAATATTTTTTCAGAGCTAGATGAAGAAAATTTTTTTATTCAATTTGCAACCTGATGGAGGTCAGTATAGATGGACTAATAGACCAAGTCCCACACACTGCTAGAAGCCCAAATATTTTTTCAGAGCTAGATGCAGAAAAAAATTATTTTTAATTTGCAACCTGATGGAGGTCAGTATAGATGGACTAATAGACCAAGTCCCACACACCGCTAGAAGCCCAAATATTTTTTCAGAGCTAGATGCAGAAAATTTTTTTATTCAATTTGCAACCTGATGGAGGTCAGTATAGATGGACTAATAGACCAAGTCCCACACACTGCTAGAAGCCCAAATATTTTTTCAGAGCTAGATGCAGAAAAAAATTATTTTTAATTTGCAACCTGATGGAGGTCAGTATAGATGGACTAATAGACCAAGTCCCACACACCGCTAGAAGCCCAAATATTTTTTCAGAGCTAGATGCAGAAAATTTTTTTATTCAATTTGCAACCTGATGGAGGTCAGTATAGATGGACTAATAGACCAAGTCCCACACACTGCTAGAAGCCCAAATATTTTTTCAGAGCTAGATGCAGAAAAAAATTATTTTTAATTTGCAACCTGATGGAGGTCAGTATAGATGGACTAATACAACAAGTCCCACACGCTGCTAGAAGCCCAAATATTTTTTCAGAGATAAATGAAGAAAAAAATTATTTTTAATTTGCAACCTGATGGAGGTCAGTATAGATGGACTAATAGACCAAGTCCCACACACTGCTAGAAGCCCAAATATTTTTTCAGAGCTCGATGCAGAAAAAAATTATTTTTAATTTGCAATCTGATGGAGGTCAGTATAGATGGACTAATAGACCAAGTCCCACACACCGCTAGAAGCCCAAATATTTTTTCAGAGCTAGATGCAGAAAATTTTTTTATTCAATTTGCAACCTGATGGAGGTCAGTATAGAAGGACTAATAGACCAAGTCCCACACACTGCTAGAAGCCCAAATATTTTTTCAGAGCTAGATGCAGAAAAAAATTATTTTTAATTTGCAACCTGATGGAGGTCAGTATAGATGGACTAATAGACCAAGTCCCACACACCGCTAGAAGCCCAAATATTTTTTCAGAGCTAGATGCAGAAAATTTTTTTATTCAATTTGCAACCTGATGGAGGTCAGTATAGATGGACTAATAGACCAAGTCCCACACACTGCTAGAAGCCCAAATATTTTTTCAGAGCTAGATGCAGAAAAAAATTATTTTTAATTTGCAACCTGATGGAGGTCAGTATAGATGGACTAATAGAACAAGTCCCACACGCTGCTAGAAGCCCAAATATTTTTTCAGAGATAAATGAAGAAAAAAATTATTTTTAATTTGCAACCTGATGGAGGTCAGTATAGATGGACTAATAGACCAAGTCCCACACACTGCTAGAAGCCCAAATATTTTTTCAGAGCTAGATGCAGAAAAAAATTATTTTTAATTTGCAACCTGATGGAGGTCAGTATAGATGGACTAATAGAACAAGTCCCACACACTGCTAGAAGCCCACATATTTTTTCAGAGCTAGATGCAGAAAAAAATTATTTTTAATTTGCAACCTGATGGAGGTCAGTATAGATGGACTAATAGACCAAGTCCCACACACCGCTAGAAGCCCAAATATTTTTTCAGAGCTAGATGCAGAAAAAAATTATATTCAATTTGCAACCTGCTGGAGGTCAGTATAGAAGGACTAATAGAACAAGTCCCACACACTGCTAGAAGCCCAAATATTTTTTCAGAGCTAAATGAAGAAAAAAATTATTTTTAATTTGCAACCTGATGGAGGTCAGTATAGATGGACTAATAGACCAAGTCCCACACACTGCTAGAAGCCCAAATATTTTTTCAGAGCTAGATGCAGAAAAAAATTATATTCAGTTTGCAACCTGATGGAGGTCAGTATAGATGGACTAATAGAATGATGCTATGCCCAAAAGATTTTACTTCACTAGGTGCAGTAAAAAAATTGGTATTCTATACACAGGTGGTATATCTTGCAACACAGATAGGCTACTCCACTGACTAACACACTCTGCAATAGGCCAAAAAGGATTAGCTTTGCTAGATTCAGCCAAATGCTGTGAAAAAAACTTGCACAGCACTGGCACAGACCTGCCTGGCAAAAACTGATAGGAACTGATGTAACCTAGTCCTGAAAAGGACTCCAATTACAATTAGTCTTTACTCCCACAATCTATCTATTTAAGAGCACAGACCTGCCTGATAAAAGTCGTAGGAAATGCTGTAACCTAGTCCTTAAAAGGACTGCAATCACAACTATTCCCTACTCCCAATCTATCTGTATATTTGTGCGAAAATTGGCTTGAAATTAACAAGGTATAGCGCACACAGCAACAGCGGTGCCGTCTAACACGCAGCTGCAGCAGTGAGAAAATGGTGGCGACGGGGAAAATGGCTTGGTCTTATAGGGCAAGGACATGTGACATACACTGCCAATCACACATGCCCTTGCTTGTGTGAAAAAAAGCACTTCGCTCCGTGTGTGCGCTGCTGATAGGCTGACAGTTGCACCTCCCCACTGCAAATGCGGGAAAGAGAAAAAAAAATGGAGATCTTCATTGTTCCTGCAGAGATCCATCCCCTGCCCCTCCCCCCGCCCCGCTGTACACTCAAACTGCGTATTAACATTAATTTTCATCATTACTGAGAAAAAATCCAGTTATGATTTTGGTGCACGAACAGTTATCGAACATAACCTCGAACAGCCGAATTTTTCTCAAATTGTTCGTGTTCGCCGATCGGCTCGAACACCGCCCAAAACAGCTCGAATTTGAGATTGGCGAACAGTTCGAGTAGAACAACGCTCATCTCTAGTTGCCACACTCTTAGATCCCCCAAACTTTTCGATCAACCTTTTCATTTTAATAAAGACCAAAAAAATGGTCATTTTTGAAATTATAAGCATTAGCAGGTTGTTAGAAACTGAAATCAAACAGTTTTCAACTCAAAACTTTATTCTAGGTGATGTTACATTTTCACATAGGACCCCTTGTTCGAAAGGAGCTTCTGAACTCTCTCGTCCATTGAATTTGTCAGGTTTTGGATGGTTTCTGCTTCAATTGTTTTGCATGAGGACAGAATACCCTCCCAGAGCTGTTGCTTAGATGTGAACTGCCTCCCGCCATCATAGACACTCCTTTTAATGATGCTCCAAAGGTTCTGAATGGGGTAGAGGTCAGGGGAGCATGGGGGTCACACCATAAGTTTGTCCCCTTTTATGCCCATATCAGCCAGAGATGCAGATGTTTTATGTGCAGCATGAGATGGTGCATTATCATGCAGAAAAATGATCTTGCTGTGAAATACACGGTTCTTCTTCTTGAACCATGGCAGGAAGTGCTGTTTGAGAAAATCCACATACATTATGGAGTTCATCTTTAGCGCCTTCAGGGATCCTAAAGGGGCCGACAATCTCTCTCCCCATGATTCCAGCCCAAAACATTACTCCACCTCCTCCTTGTTGGCGCTGTAGCCGTGTTTGCGTGGGGTGTCCATCAACCAGCCATCCTCCACTCCATCCATCTGGACCATCGAGCGCTGCATGGCACTCATCCGTGAACAAAACAGTTTTGAAATCAGTCTTCATGTAATGTTTGGCCCACTGGAGCCGTTTCTGCTTGTGTGAAGTGGATAGAGGAGGTCGACAGGATGGCGCATGCACAGCTGCAAACCTCTGAAGGACCCTGCATCTTGTTGTTCGGGGGACGTTGGAGGCACAAGCAGCTTCAAAAACTTGTCTGCTGCTATGACAAGGCTTTTTTGCCGCTGCTCTTTCAACCTGACGTAATTGCCTGTAGGAAAGAGTCCTCAATTTGCCCTTATCAGCACGCACACGTGTGTACTGTGAATCAGCTACATACTTCTTGATTGCCAAGACACTTCATCCTGATCATCGCACAATGTTGATTGTAGTCATGCCTTGACCTAAACACTCCACAATTTGTTGCTTCTCAGCAGCCGACACATCCTTTTTCTTTCCCATTTTGGCAGAAAATGTAGGCTGCTTAATAATGTGAGAGAGCCTTCTTAAGTAGTCTTGCCTTTCATTGGACACACCTGCCAAACTAATTAGCACAGGTGTCTGCAATTGCTTACAGTGATATAAAGAGCCCTGACACACATCACCATCAATGAGTTTAACTGACAAACAAACAAATTCTTCCCTTATCACTCCTAAACACTTTTTGCATAATAATTTGGAACGCAGTGTACATGTGCTTTTCCACAAAACACCAGTGGTTCACGTAGTGAATCTTACAGTTCTAACTTGCCAACCGTGGTCTGTATGGAGTTGTTCAATAAAGGGCCCAAAATTAAGATAACATAGATGGGAGAGGTCTCTATGAATAGGAATTCCTAAGTATTTGATACCCTGTGAGGGCCAGGCAAAGGGAAAGTTGGACTGGATGGAATCCTATATGGATTTGGGGAGGGAGACATCGAGGGCCTCAGACTTCGCTGCATTGATTTTAAAATTTTACCATGTAACAAAGTGATCTATTTCAGCCATAACAGCATGGATGGATATATGCGATTGAGTGATATATACTAGGACATCATCAGCAAATAGAGAGCACTTGTACTCGGTGCCTCCCACCTCAATCCACCTAATATTGGGGTTATGGCGAATTGATGAGAGCAGGTGCTCCGTCACTAGGATGTATAAGAGAGGGGACAGAGGACATCACTGCCTTGTCCCATTGGTGATTGTGAAAGATGATGAAAATGTTCTGACGCACCCCCTGGGCCTTGGGACACCCGGAGCCGGACCCTTTTTGGTGGATGCTGGTGGTTGTAGTCTTCGTGGCGGCGACCCGGTTCCGTGGCTCAGGGCGGTCAAACCAGTGGCGGAACTATTTATGTGGTTTTGATGTTTAAATGTCCGACTACGCCACCCGTGGATTGCGGTCAGAGTGAACCGCCGCTACAGGGCAGACCGCTGAGACTGGTGTTGTGGGTGCAGCAGAGCGTAGCATAACTCCCCACGGGAGGAGTATAGCCTCAGGGCAGTGTATGCGGAGGATGGGGGTGATGGTGCAGGGCAGCAGCAGTAACGACACGGAGTCAGTGATGCAGTTCAGGGCCTTTACTCACAGTTCTTATTATCCAGACCACGTTTGCAGGTAACGGCTGCCCACGTCGTACTGTGCTCACCAGGTGAGGGGCTCAGACAACTCCCAGATAACTTTGGAG
Source organism: Phyllobates terribilis (assembly GCF_046119375.1). NCBI lineage: Eukaryota > Metazoa > Chordata > Amphibia > Anura > Dendrobatidae > Phyllobates > Phyllobates terribilis. The sequence continues at coordinate 88,898,525 of NW_027362765.1, read as the reverse complement.
CACTTCACAGGACCCCCTTTGTGTGTCCTTTGTCTGGCCTTTCTTACCAACACTTCTGTCCGGCTGCCTCGGGCCTCCTCTTGGTAAACTTGGCGCCAGTTTCCCTGACCCTATGTGGTGCCTTCCTAGCGGGTGTAGCGAGGGGCTGCGCCACATAAAATGTCAGAGCCTCCGGTTTCTAGCTGAGGGTCGTTTCCTGCCTCCACTAGTTCGGGGACCGGTCTCCCCCTTTGGCCTGACCCCTCCACGCAGGTGGATTCGGGCGTGCGGTGGCGACTCGCCCGTCCGCACCCCTGGGATCCCTTCATTCCTTGTTCCTGGAGCCTTCTCCGCTCCTCTTCCTTCCTTCTCCCTCTTCCAGGCCTGGGCCTCTGTTACTAGGCCCGCCTCCGGAGCAGAGCTCATGCAGAGCCCCTGCTCCCTGCTACTTCTGCTCAGACTTCTCTGCACTGAACTAAGATGGTGCCCACCTTTTATACTCCCTTCTCAATGCACCCTGGAACTGCTTCCTCCCTGCTCCTGCACTACAGGGTTCCCCTTCCTCAGTGTTCCCTCCCCCCACTCCAGCCAGGGACAGGGACTGTCGTGCCCATCTCAGGGGCATATTGGTCGCCCTGCCCCACGGCAATGTGGTGTAATGCATGCAGGTGTCGGGTCCTGATCCACACTCCATCCTTACCTGAGAGTGAGATATCACACCTCTGGGTGAGGTGCAATACGTCTGTAGCAACCGAGCCCTCAGGGTGCTACAGTTCCATTTATCTTCAGCCTAGGTGACGTATTGCGATACAGGGCCGTGATTTTGGCTATAAAAGGGTCCCCTAGACCCCTACCCCAAGCTTTTTAAGAGAATCATATATGGCGTGCCAGGAGACTCTATGGAATGCTTTCTCAGCATCCAACGAGAGTATCTAATTACAAATTTTTAACTGCATCTAGCCCAGGAAATACTTTGTGCCTAGTAGCAGTGTCTGCTAGTCAGCGGATTATCCCGGCTGTTAAGCAAGCTGCACCACCTGTAGTTTAGACACTTATTTTTTTCAAAGGAAATGCTTCGGGACCATGGGATACTTAGTGAAGAGCATCAGGAGGCACCCCAAGGCATAGGGGCTGGGACTGGCAGTAGGATGCCTTGCGGTGGACAGCCGAGCTCGATCCTTATAAAAGCTTTTTAACTGCAGCAGCTTTAGTGGACGCTACTGGAGCTGGAATTACCGCGGCTGCTGGCATGAGACTTGCCCTCCAATAGATCCTTGTAAATGGATTTAAAGTGTATTCATTCAAATTAGAGAGACAATTTAAATTAAAAAGCTTAGAGCTGCCTCCACCACAGGGGGGCTCGCTCGACCCACCAGCGGACAGGCACCAGTATTGGGAGAGGGGGGCTGGCCGTCAGGGTTCACCGCGGCTCTGGCACAAACCCGGCGACACGGAGGTGGCACGGGCAGGAGCGGACTGGCCGTGTCGGCTTCTCACTTTTTGGATTTTAGAAGGGCATGACATGCCTATATCTGTGTCTCCCCCTCCTTTTACTCCTCCACCTCTTTTATTTTCGCATGACTATATGTACTTGTCACTTTTCCATGTGTTAGTTATGTCTTCTGAGCAGTTTGTCAGCTTTTGGACACCTTTGAAGGTGTTTTCTATGTGTTTCTATGTGTTTTTGTTTGCCTGCCATTGGTTTTAACGGTGTTCGAAGGTGTTCGACGAACAGTTCGACGAACAGTTCGGCGAACACACGGGTGTTCGACGAACCGAACCGAACTCGAACACTACGGGGGTGGCTCAACACTAGCTGCAAGTGAATGGAACCAAACAGCAGAATCAGTCACAGGGCTGTGCATTATATTGTGACCGTACCTAGTACTGAAGGTGCTGCAAGTGAATGGAACCAAACAGCAGAATCAGTCACAGGGTTGTGCGTTATTTTGTGATGGTACCTGGTACTGAAGGTGCTGCAAGTGAATGGAACCAAACAGCAGAATCAGTCACATGGCTGTACATTATATTGTGACCGTACCTGGTACTGAAGGTGCTGCAAGTGAATAGAACCAAACAGCAGAATCAGTCACAGAGCTGTGCATTATTTTGTGATAGTACCAGGTACTGAAGGTCCTGCAAGTGAATAGAACCAAACAGCAGAATCAGTCACAGGGCTGTGCATTATATTGTGACCATAACTGGTACTGAAGGTGCTGACAGTGAATGAAACCAAACAGCAGAATCAGTCACAGGGCTGTGCGTTATATTGTGACCGTACCTGGTACTGAAGGTGCTGCAAGTGAATAGAACCAAACAGCAGAATCAGTCACAGGGTTGTGCGTTATTTTGTGATAGTACCTGGAACTGAAGGTGCTGCAAGTGAATAGAACCAAACAGCAGAATCAGTCACAGAGCTGTGCATTATTTTGTGATAGTACTTGGTACTGAAGGTGCTGCAAGTGAATAGAACCAAACAGCAGAATCAGTCACAGGGCTGTGCATTATATTGTGACCGTATCTGGTACTGAAGGTGCTGCAAGTGAATGAAACCAAACAGCAGAATCAGTCACAGGGCTGTGCGTTATATTGTGACCGTACCTGGTACTGAAGGTGCTGGAAGTGAATGGAACCAAACAGCAGAATCAGTCACAGGGCTGTGCGTTATATTGTGACCGTACCTGGTACTGAAGGTGCTGCAAGTGAATGGAACCAAACAGCAGAATCAGTCACAGGGCTGTGCGTTATATTGTGACCGTACCTGGTACTGAAGGTGCTGCAAGTGAATGAAACCAAACAGCAGAATCAGTCACAGGGCTGTGCGTTATATTGTGACCGTACCTGGTACTGAAGGTGCTGCAAGTGAATAGAACCAAACAGCAGAATCAGTCACAGGGCTGTGAATTATATTGTGACCGTACCTGGTACTGAAGGTGCTGCAAGTGAATAGAACCAAACAGCAGAATCAGTCACAGAGCTGTGCATTATTTTGTGATAGTACCTGGTACTGAAGGTGCTGCAAGTGAATAGAACCAAACAGCAGAATCAGTCACAGGGCTGTGCATTATATTGTGACCGTACCTGGTACTGAAGGTGCTGCAAGTGAATAGAACCAAACAGCAGAATCAGTCACAGGGTTGTGCATTATTTTGTGATAGTACCTGGAACTGAAGGTGCTGCAAGTGAATGGAACCAAACAGCAGAATCAGTCACAGGGCTGTGCATTATATTGTGACCATACCTGGTACTGAAGGTGCTGCAAGTGAATAGAACCAAACAGCAGAATCAGTCACAGAGCTGTGCATTATTTTGTGATAATACCTGGTACTGAAGGTGCTGCAAGTGAATAGAACCAAACAGCAGAATCAGTCACAGGGCTGTGCATTATATTGTGACCGTATCTGGTACTGAAGGTGCTGCAAGTGAATGAAACTAAACAGCAGAATCAGTCACAGGGCTGTGCGTTATATTGTGACCGTACCTGGTACTGAAGGTGCTGCAAGTGAATAGAACCAAACAGCAGAATCAGTCACAGGGCTGTGAATTATATTGTGACCGTACCTGGTACTGAAGGTGCTGCAAGTGAATAGAACCAAACAGCAGAATCAGTCACAGGGTTGTGCGTTATTTTGTGATAGTACCTGGAACTGAAGGTGCTGCAAGTGAATGGAACCAAACAGCAGAATCAGTCACAGGGCTGTGCATTATATTGTGACCGTACCTGGTGCTGAAGGTGCTGCAAGTGAATAGAACCAAACAGCAGAATCAGTCACAGAGCTGTGCATTATTTTGTGATAGTACTTGGTACTGAAGGTGCTGCAAGTGAATAGAACCACACAGCAGAATCAGTCACAGGGCTGTGCATTATATTGTGACCGTATCTGGTACTGAAGGTGCTGCAAGTGAATGAAACCAAACAGCAGAATCAGTCACAGGGCTGTGCGTTATATTGTGACCGTACCTGGTACTGAAGGTGCTGGAAGTGAATGGAACCAAACAGCAGAATCAGTCACAGGGCTGTGCGTTATATTGTGACCGTAGCTGGTACTGAAGGTGCTGCAAGTGAATGGAACCAAACAGCAGAATCAGTCACAGGGTTGTGCGTTATTTTGTGATAGTACCTGGAACTGAAGGTGCTGCAAGTGAATGGAACCAAACAGCAGAATCAGTCACAGGGCTGTGCATTATATTGTGACCGTACCTGGTACTGAAGGTGCTGCAAGTGAATAGAACCAAACAGCAGAATCAGTCACAGAGCTGTGCATTATTTTGTGATAGTACCTGGTTCTGAATGTGCTGCAAGTGAATAGAACCAAACAGCAGAATCAGTCACAGGGCTGTACATTATATTGTGACCGTACCTGGTACTGAAGGTGCTGCAAGTGAATAGAACCAAACAGCAGAATCAGTCACAGAGCTGTGCATTATTTTGTGATAGTACCAGGTACTGAAGGTCCTGCAAGTGAATAGAACCAATCAGCAGAATCAGTCACAGGGCTGTGCATTACATTGTGACCATAACTGGTGCTTAAGTTGCTGCAAGTGAATGAAACCAAACAGCAGAATCAGTCAGAGGGCTGTGCGTTATATTGTGACTGTACCTGGTACTGAAGGTGCTGCAAGTGAATGGAACCAAACAGCAGAATCAGTCACAGGGCTGTGAATTATATTGTGACCGTACCTGGTACTGAAGGTGCTGCAAGTGAATAGAACCAAACAGCAGAATCAGTCACAGGGTTGTGCGTTATTTTGTGATAGTACCTGGAACTGAAGGTGCTGCAAGTGAATGGAACCAAACAGCAGAATCAGTCACAGGGCTGTGCATTATATTGTGACCGTACCTGGTACTGAAGGTGCTGCAAGTGAAAAGAACCAAACCGCAGAATCAGTCACAGAGCTGTGCATTATTTTGTGATAGTACTTGGTACTGAAGGTGCTGCAAGTGAATAGAACCAAACAGCAGAATCAGTCACAGGGCTGTGCATTATATTGTGACCGTATCTGGTACTGAAGGTGCTGCAAGTGAATGAAACCAAACAGCAGAATCAGTCACAGGGCTGTGCGTTATATTGTGGCCGTACCTGGTACTGAAGGTGCTGGAAGTGAATGGAACCAAACAGCAGAATCAGTCACAGGGCTGTGCGTTATATTGTGACCGTACCTGGTACTGAAGGTGCTGCAAGTGAATGAAACCAAACAGCAGAATCAGTCACAGGGCTGTGCGTTATATTGTGACCGTACCTGGTACTGAAGGTGCTGCAAGTGAATGAAACCAAACAGCAGAATCAGTCACAGGGCTGTGCGTTATATTGTGACCGTACCTGGTACTGAAGGTGCTGCAAGTGAATAGAACCAAACAGCAGAATCAGTCACAGGGCTGTGAATTATATTGTGACCGTACCTGGTACTGAAGGTGCTGCAAGTGAATAGAACCAAACAGCAGAATCAGTCACAGAGCTGTGCATTATTTTGTGATAGTACCTGGTACTGAAGGTGCTGCAAGTGAATAGAACCAAACAGCAGAATCAGTCACAGGGCTGTGCATTATATTGTGACCGTACCTGGTACTGAAGGTGCTGCAAGTGAATAGAACCAAACAGCAGAATCAGTCACAGGGCTGTGAATTATATTGTGACCGTACCTGGTACTGAAGGTGCTGCAAGTGAATATAACCAAACAGCAGAATCAGTCACAGGGTTGTGCGTTATTTTGTGATAGTACCTGGAACTGAAGGTGCTGCAAGTGAATGGAACCAAACAGCAGAATCAGTCACAGGGCTGTCCATTATATTGTGACCGTACCTGGTACTGAAGGTGCTGCAAGTGAATAGAACCAAACAGCAGAATCAGTCACAGAGCTGTGCATTATTTTGTGATAGTACCAGGTACTGAAGGTGCTGCAAGTGAATAGAACCAAACAGCAGAATCAGTCACAGGGCTGTGCATTATATTGTGACCGTATCTGGTACTGAAGGTGCTGCAAGTGAATGAAACCAAACAGCAGAATCAGTCACAGGGCTGTGCGTTATATTGTGACCGTACCTGGTACTGAAGGTGCTGCAAGTGAATAGAACCAAACAGCAGAATCAGTCACAGGGCTGTGAATTATATTGTGACCGTACCTGGTACTGAAGGTGCTGCAAGTGAATAGAACCAAACAGCAGAATCAGTCACAGGGTTGTGCGTTATTTTGTGATAGTACCTGGAACTGAAGGTGCTGCAAGTGAATGGAACCAAACAGCAGAATCAGTCACAGGGCTGTGCATTATATTGTGACCGTACCTGGTACTGAAGGTGCTGCAAGTGAATAGAACCAAACAGCAGAATCAGTCACAGAGCTGTGCATTATTTTGTGATAGTACCAGGTACTGAAGGTGCTGCAAGTGAATAGAACCAAACAGCAGAATCAGTCACAGGGCTGTGCATTATATTGTGACCGTATCTGGTACTGAAGGTGCTGCAACTGAATGAAACCAAACAGCAGAATCAGTCACAGGGCTGTGCGTTATATTGTGACCGTACCTGGTACTGAAGGTGCTGCAAGTGAATAGAACCAAACAGCAGAATCAGTCACAGGGCTGTGAATTATATTGTGACCGTACCTGGTACTGAAGGTGCTGCAAGTGAATAGAACCAAACAGCAGAATCAGTCACAGGGTTGTGCGTTATTTTGTGATAGTACCTGGAACTGAAGGTGCTGCAAGTGAATGGAACCAAACAGCAGAATCAGTCACAGGGCTGTGCATTATATTGTGACCGTACCTGGTACTGAAGGTGCTGCAAGTGAATAGAACCAAACAGCAGAATCAGTCACAGGGCTGTGCATTATATTGTGACCGTATCTGGTACTGAAGGTGCTGCAAGTGAATGAAACCAAACAGCAGAATCAGTCACAGGGCTGTGCGTTATATTGTGACCGTACCTGGTACTGAAGGTGCTGGAAGTGAATGGAACCAAACAGCAGAATCAGTCACAGGGCTGTGCGTTATATTGTGACCATACCTGGTACTGAAGGTGATGCAAGTGAATGGAACCAAACAGCAGAATCAGTCACAGGGCTGTGCATTATATTGTGATGGTACCTGGTACTGAAGGTGCTGCAAGTGAATGAAACCAAACAGCGGAATCAGTCACAGGGCTGTGCGTTATATTGTGACCGTACCTGGTACTGAAGGTGCTGCAAGTGAATAGAACCAAACAGCAGAATCAGTCACAGGGCTGTGAATTATATTGTGACCGTACCTGGTACTGAAGGTGCTGCAAGTGAATTGAACCAAACAGCAGAATCAGTCACAGAGCTGTGCATTATTTTGTGATAGTACCTGGTACTGAAGGTGCTGCAAGTGAATAGAACCAAACAGCAGAATCAGTCTCAGGGCTGTGCATTATATTGTGACCGTACCTGGTACTGAAGGTGCTGCAAGTGAATGGAACCAAACAGCAGAATCAGTCACAGGGCTGTGCATTATATTGTGACTGTACCTGGTACTGAAGGTCCTGCAAGTGAATAGAACCAAACAGCAGAATCAGTCACAGAGCTGTGCATTATTTTGTGATAGTACCTGGTACTGAAGGTGCTGCAAGTGAATAGAACCAAACAGCAGAATCAGTCACAGGGCTGTGCATTATATTGTGACCGTACCTGGTACTGAAGGTGCTGCAAGTGAATGGAACCAAACAGCAGAATCAGTCACAGGGCTGTGCATTATATTGTGACTGTACCTGGTACTGAAGGTGCTGCAAGTGAATGGAACCAAACAGCAGAATCAGTCACTGGGTTGTGTGTTATTTTGTGATAGTACCTGGAACTGAAGGTGCTGCAAGTGAATGGAACCAAACAGCAGAATCAGTCACAGGGCTGTGCATTATATTATGACCGTACCTGGTACTGAAGGTCCTGGAAGTGAATAGAACCAAACAGCAGAATCAGTCACAGAGCTGTGCATTATTTTGTGATAGTACCTGGTACTGAAGGTGCTGCAAGTGAATAGAACCAAACAGCAGAATCAGTCACAGGGCTCTGCATTATATTGTGACCGTACCTGGTACTGACGGTGCTGCAAGTGAATGGAACCAAACAGCAGAATCAGTCACAGAGCTGTGCATTATATTGTGACCATAACTGGTACTGAAGGTGCTGCAAGTGAATAGAACCAAACAGCAAAATCAGTCACAGGGCTGTGCATTATATTGTGACCGTTCCTGGTACTGAAGGTGCTGCAAGTGAATGAAACCAAACAGCAGAATCAGTCACAGGGCTTTGCATTATATTGTGACCGTACCTGGTACTGAAGGTGCTGCAAGTGAATGGAGCCAAATAGCAGAATCAGTCACAGGGCTGTGCGTTATATTGTGACCGTACCTGGTACTGAAGGTGCTGCAAGTGAATGGAACTAAACAGCAGAATCAGTCACAGGGCTTTGCATTATATTGTGACCGTACCTGGTACTGAATGTGCTGCAAGTGAATGGAACTAAACAGCAGAATCAGTCACAGGGCTTTGCATTATATTGTGACCGTACCTGGTACTGAAGGTGCTGCAAGTGAATGGAACCAAACAGCAGAATCAGTCACAGGGCTGTGCGTTATATTGTGACCGTACCTGGTACTGAAGGTTCTGCAAGTGAATGAAACCAAACAGCAGAATCAGTCACAGGGCTGTGCGTTATATTGTGACCGTACCTGGTACTGAAGGTGCTGCAAGTGAATAGAACCAAACAGCAGAATCAGTCACAGGGCTGTGAATTATATTGTGACCTTACCTGGTACTGAAGGTGCTGCAAGTGAATAGAACCAAACAGCAGAATCAGTCACAGAGCTGTGCATTATTTAGTGATAGTACCTGGTACTGAAGGTGCTGCAAGTGAATAGAACCAAACAGCAGAATCAGTCACAGGGCTGTGCATTATATTGTGACTGTACCTGGTACTGAAGGTGCTGCAAGTGAATAGAACCAAACAGCAGAATCAGTCACAGGGTTGTGCATTATTTTGTGATAGTACCTGGAACTGAAGGTGCTGCAAGTGAATGGAACCAAACAGCAGAATCAGTCACAGGGCTGTGCATTATATTGTGACCATACCTGGTACTGAAGGTGCTGCAAGTGAATAGAACCAAACAGCAGAATCAGTCACAGAGCTGTGCATTATTTTGTGATAATACCTGGTACTGAAGGTGCTGCAAGTGAATAGAACCAAACAGCAGAATCAGTCACAGGGCTGTGCATTATATTGTGACCGTATCTGGTACTGAAGGTGCTGCAAGTGAATGAAACTAAACAGCAGAATCAGTCACAGGGCTGTGCGTTATATTGTGACCGTACCTGGTACTGAAGGTGCTGCAAGTGAATAGAACCAAACAGCAGAATCAGTCACAGGGCTGTGAATTATATTGTGACCGTACCTGGTACTGAAGGTGCTGCAAGTGAATAGAACCAAACAGCAGAATCAGTCACAGGGTTGTGCGTTATTTTGTGATAGTACCTAGAACTGAAGGTGCTGCAAGTGAATGGAACCAAACAGCAGAATCAGTCACAGGGCTGTGCATTATATTGTGACCGTACCTGGTGCTGAAGGTGCTGCAAGTGAATAGAACCAAACAGCAGAATCAGTCACAGAGCTGTGCATTATTTTGTGATAGTACTTGGTACTGAAGGTGCTGCAAGTGAATAGAACCACACAGCAGAATCAGTCACAGGGCTGTGCATTATATTGTGACCGTATCTGGTACTGAAGGTGCTGCAAGTGAATGAAACCAAACAGCAGAATCAGTCACAGGGCTGTGCGTTATATTGTGACCGTACCTGGTACTGAAGGTGCTGGAAGTGAATGGAACCAAACAGCAGAATCAGTCACAGGGCTGTGCGTTATATTGTGACCGTAGCTGGTACTGAAGGTGCTGCAAGTGAATGGAACCAAACAGCAGAATCAGTCACAGGGTTGTGCGTTATTTTGTGATAGTACCTGGAACTGAAGGTGCTGCAAGTGAATGGAACCAAACAGCAGAATCAGTCACAGGGCTGTGCATTATATTGTGACCGTACCTGGTACTGAAGGTGCTGCAAGTGAATAGAACCAAACAGCAGAATCAGTCACAGAGCTGTGCATTATTTTGTGATAGTACCTGGTTCTGAATGTGCTGCAAGTGAATAGAACCAAACAGCAGAATCAGTCACAGGGCTGTACATTATATTGTGACCGTACCTGGAACTGAAGGTGCTGCAAGTGAATAGAACCAAACAGCAGAATCAGTCACAGAGCTGTGCATTATTTTGTGATAGTACCAGGTACTGAAGGTCCTGCAAGTGAATAGAACCAATCAGCAGAATCAGTCACAGGGCTGTGCATTACATTGTGACCATAACTGGTACTTAAGTTGCTGCAAGTGAATGAAACCAAACAGCAGAATCAGTCAGAGGGCTGTGCGTTATATTGTGACTGTACCTGGTACTGAAGGTGCTGCAAGTGAATGGAACCAAACAGCAGAATCAGTCACAGGGCTGTGAATTATATTGTGACCGTACCTGGTACTGAAGGTGCTGCAAGTGAATAGAACCAAACAGCAGAATCAGTCACAGGGTTGTGCGTTATTTTGTGATAGTACCTGGAACTGAAGGTGCTGCAAGTGAATGGAACCAAACAGCAGAATCAGTCACAGGGCTGTGCATTATATTGTGACCGTACCTGGTACTGAAGGTGCTGCAAGTGAAAAGAACCAAACCGCAGAATCAGTCACAGAGCTGTGCATTATTTTGTGATAGTACTTGGTACTGAAGGTGATGCAAGTGAATAGAACCAAACAGCAGAATCAGTCACAGGGCTGTGCATTATATTGTGACCGTATCTGGTACTGAAGGTGCTGCAAGTGAATGAAACCAAACAGCAGAATCAGTCACAGGGCTGTGCGTTATATTGTGGCCGTACCTGGTACTGAAGGTGCTGGAAGTGAATGGAACCAAACAGCAGAATCAGTCACAGGGCTGTGCGTTATATTGTGACCGTACCTGGTACTGAAGGTGCTGCAAGTGAATGAAACCAAACAGCAGAATCAGTCACAGGGCTGTGCGTTATATTGTGACCGTACCTGGTACTGAAGGTGCTGCAAGTGAATGAAACCAAACAGCAGAATCAGTCACAGGGCTGTGCGTTATATTGTGACCGTACCTGGTACTGAAGGTGCTGCAAGTGAATAGAACCAAACAGCAGAATCAGTCACAGGGCTGTGAATTATATTGTGACCGTACCTGGTACTGAAGGTGCTGCAAGTGAATAGAACCAAACAGCAGAATCAGTCACAGAGCTGTGCATTATTTTGTGATAGTACCTGGTACTGAAGGTGCTGCAAGTGAATAGAACCAAACAGCAGAATCAGTCACAGGGCTGTGCATTATATTGTGACCGTACCTGGTACTGAAGGTGCTGCAAGTGAATAGAACCAAACAGCAGAATCAGTCACAGGGCTGTGAATTATATTGTGACCGTACCTGGTACTGAAGGTGCTGCAAGTGAATATAACCAAACAGCAGAATCAGTCACAGGGTTGTGCGTTATTTTGTGATAGTACCTGGAACTGAAGGTGCTGCAAGTGAATGGAACCAAACAGCAGAATCAGTCACAGGGCTGTCCATTATATTGTGACCGTACCTGGTACTGAAGGTGCTGCAAGTGAATAGAACCAAACAGCAGAATCAGTCACAGAGCTGTGCATTATTTTGTGATAGTACCAGGTACTGAAGGTGCTGCAAGTGAATAGAACCAAACAGCAGAATCAGTCACAGGGCTGTGCATTATATTGTGACCGTATCTGGTACTGAAGGTGCTGCAAGTGAATGAAACCAAACAGCAGAATCAGTCACAGGGCTGTGCGTTATATTGTGACCGTACCTGGTACTGAAGGTGCTGCAAGTGAATAGAACCAAACAGCAGAATCAGTCACAGGGCTGTGAATTATATTGTGACCGTACCTGGTACTGAAGGTGCTGCAAGTGAATAGAACCAAACAGCAGAATCAGTCACAGGGTTGTGCGTTATTTTGTGATAGTACCTGGAACTGAAGGTGCTGCAAGTGAATGGAACCAAACAGCAGAATCAGTCACAGGGCTGTGCATTATATTGTGACCGTACCTGGTACTGAAGGTGCTGCAAGTGAATAGAACCAAACAGCAGAATCAGTCACAGAGCTGTGCATTATTTTGTGATAGTACCAGGTACTGAAGGTGCTGCAAGTGAATAGAACCAAACAGCAGAATCAGTCACAGGGCTGTGCATTATATTGTGACCGTATCTGGTACTGAAGGTGCTGCAACTGAATGAAACCAAACAGCAGAATCAGTCACAGGGCTGTGCGTTATATTGTGACCGTACCTGGTACTGAAGGTGCTGCAAGTGAATAGAACCAAACAGCAGAATCAGTCACAGGGCTGTGAATTATATTGTGACCGTACCTGGTACTGAAGGTGCTGCAAGTGAATAGAACCAAACAGCAGAATCAGTCACAGGGTTGTGCGTTATTTTGTGATAGTACCTGGAACTGAAGGTGCTGCAAGTGAATGGAACCAAACAGCAGAATCAGTCACAGGGCTGTGCATTATATTGTGACCGTACCTGGTACTGAAGGTGCTGCAAGTGAATAGAACCAAACAGCAGAATGAGTCACAGGGCTGTGCATTATATTGTGACCGTATCTGGTACTGAAGGTGCTGCAAGTGAATGAAACCAAACAGCAGAATCAGTCACAGGGCTGTGCGTTATATTGTGACCGTACCTGGTACTGAAGGTGCTGGAAGTGAATGGAACCAAACAGCAGAATCAGTCACAGGGCTGTGCGTTATATTGTGACCATACCTGGTACTGAAGGTGCTGCAAGTGAATGGAACCAAGCAGCAGAATCAGTCACAGGGCTGTGCATTATATTGTGACCGTACCTGGTACTGAAGGTGCTGCAAGTGAATGAAACCAAACAGCGGAATCAGTCACAGGGCTATGCGTTATATTGTGACCGTACCTGGTACTGAAGGTGCTGCAAGTGAATAGAACCAAACAGCAGAATCAGTCACAGGGCTGTGAATTATATTGTGACCGTACCTGGTACTGAAGGTGCTGCAAGTGAATTGAACCAAACAGCAGAATCAGTCACAGAGCTGTGCATTATTTTGTGATAGTACCTGGTACTGAAGGTGCTGCAAGTGAATAGAACCAAACAGCAGAATCAGTCACAGGGCTGTGCATTATATTGTGACCGTACCTGGTACTGAAGGTGCTGCAAGTGAATGGAACCAAACAGCAGAATCAGTCACAGGGCTGTGCATTATATTGTGACTGTACCTGGTACTGAAGGTGCTGCAAGTGAATAGAACCAAACAGCAGAATCAGTCACAGAGCTGTGCATTATTTTGTGATAGTACCTGGTACTGAAGGTGCTGCAAGTGAATAGAACCAAACAGCAGAATCAGTCACAGGGCTGTGCATTATATTGTGACCGTACCTGGTACTGAAGGTGCTGCAAGTGAATGGAACCAAACAGCAGAATCAGTCACAGGGCTGTGCATTATATTGTGACTGTACCTGGTACTGAAGGTGCTGCAAGTGAATGGAACCAAACAGCAGAATCAGTCACTGAGTTGTGTGTTATTTTGTGATAGTACCTGGAACTGAAGGTGCTGCAAGTGAATGGAACCAAACAGCAGAATCAGTCACAGGGCTGTGCATTATATTATGACCGTACCTGGTACTGAAGGTGCTGCAAGTGAATAGAACCAAACAGCAGAATCAGTCACAGAGCTGTGCATTATTTTGTGATAGTACCTGGTACTGAAGGTGCTGCAAGTGAATAGAACCAAACAGCAGAATCAGTCACAGGGCTCTGCATTATATTGTGACCGTACCTGGTACTGACGGTGCTGCAAGTGAATGGAACCAAACAGCAGAATCAGTCACAGAGCTGTGCATTATATTGTGACCATAACTGGTACTGAAGGTGCTGCAAGTGAATAGAACCAAACAGCAAAATCAGTCACAGGGCTGTGCATTATATTGTGACCGTTCCTGGTACTGAAGGTGCTGCAAGTGAATGAAACCAAACAGCAGAATCAGTCACAGGGCTGTGCATTATATTGTGACCGTACCTGGTACTGAAGGTGCTGCAAGTGAATGGAGCCAAATAGCAGAATCAGTCACAGGGCTGTGCGTTATATTGTGACCGTACCTGGTACTGAAGGTGCTGCAAGTGAATGGAACTAAACAGCAGAATCAGTCACAGGGCTTTGCATTATATTGTGACCGTACCTGGTACTGAATGTGCTGCAAGTGAATGGAACCAAACAGCAGAATCAGTCACAGGGTTGTGCGTTATTTTGTGATAGTACCTGGTACTGAAGGTGCTGCAAGTGAATGGAACCAAACAGCAGAATCAGTCACAGGGCTGTGCATTATATTGTGACTGTACCTGGTGCTGAAGGTGCTGCAAGTGAATGGGACTGAGCAGGAGAATCAGTCACAGGGTTGTGCATTATATTGTGACCGTACCTGGTACTGAAGGTGCTGCAAGTGAATGGAACCAAACAGCAGAATCAGTCACAGGGCTGTGCATTATATTGTGACCGTACCTGGTGCTGAAGGTGCTGCAAGTGAATGGGACTGAGCAGCAGAATCAGTCACAGCGCTGTGCAATCTGCAAAGCCATTGCAAAAAATGCCCTCAAAGACGCCAAAAAGACATTTCATGAAAAACACTTCTGCCGTTTTCCTGAAGTGTCTGCTTGAACAAATCAGCGGGTATACGAGTGTCTAAATGATGTCTTGTGAACATACAATAAGTCTCACTAAGCCAGCCAGTCATCTCCACAAGGATAAATATTACCCCCTAGGCAAGTGTTCGCCAACACCAGTCCTCAAGAGCCACCAACAGATCATGTTTTAGGTTTTCCTTAGGATTGCTCAGGTGATGGGATTAGGCTGCGTGCCCACGATGCGGATTTAATGCGTTTCCACGGCGGCATTTCCACTGCGGAAACGCATCAAAATCGCTTGTTAAGAAGTCTGGGATGTATCCCAATGATAATCCGCATGTGCTGTGCACATGCTGCGGAAATTTCAGCTGCGGACTATCATTGCGGAAAAATCCGCAGCACAACCAAATCGCGCCCATTGACTTGCATTGAACCACATAATATCCGCATGGAGACTCTCCTCCAACCCGGGTACCATCGTACCTGCAAGTAAAAAGAGAATAATAAAGTAAAAAATAAAAAAAATTATTCATACACACTTCTCTGGCGGCCCCAGGTCTCCTCCCAGCCCCGTCCTCTCTTCTCGGCGTCCTGCGGTGTTCTGCCAGGACCTGCGGTGATGTCATTTAGTCAGCTGACCATCAGCTGACTAAATGACGTCACCGCAGGTCCTGCTAGGACACCGCGGGACACCGAGAAGAGAGGACGCCGCCGGGAGGAGACCAGGGGCCGCCGGATAGGTGAATATATGTTTTTTTTTGTTTCTTTTTACTTTTTAATTCTTTTTTTTACTTTTTAGATGCAGCATTTGATAGTAGAAATTTCCTCTAAATTGGTCACACAATATAAATCCATGCCAGTTGCATGGATTTATATTGTGTGACCAACTTGTCAAGCCCTTTTCCAAGTGATGCTCAAAATCGCTTGGAAAAACACTTGAAAAAAACGCATGCATAAATGCATGTAAAAACGCTGAAAAAACGCATGGAAAATCCGCATGCGTTTTTTTGCCAAGGAGATGGCTCTTGAAGACTGGAGTTGGGGAATACTACCCTAAACACTGTTCCTTGATGTCCTGCTCCATATGTGAAGTCAGTGCTATCATCATCAGCCCACATTTATCCATTTATCAAGAAAAGTTTGTGCTAGGTTTGGGTAGAAACAGAGCCCAAGAAAGTCAAAAGTTGCACAAAAACATGTAAAAAAAAAGTCACAAATTTTCAATTTTTGCTCTATGCCTGACGAATGTGAAAAGAATGAGTATAAAGTACTAGGAAAAGGCCAGAAAATGTTGCAAAATTTGTTGCAAATTTGCACCTGCTCAAAGGAAGCGTAAATTTAATTTTCTAACTTAAGGACGGTCTAAAAAATGCAGAAAATTATTCATTGACTTTGATTAGTTAAAAATTTGGCTCAATTTTCTCCAATAATGTAAGAAGGACTCTGATACACTGTGAAAAGTAGGACTTGATCCAAGCAGATTTTCAGCCCCTAAATGGTTATTTTTGTTTCATTTCATGTCTTTTAGAAATTGCGGCTCATTAGTCATAACTGAGATGATATTTCAGGTCACTTCTTGCTGTTTTTTGCCCCATGATGTTGCTGATCTGCTCTCAGCTTTGCTGCTGGTTCTTCTCACTTTCCAGCTGTTCCGATGGTGCTGTTTCACAAGGAGCAATCAGCATTTTATCTAGATAAATGAAAGTGCTGACACCGGGTCCATTATACAAAGCTAATTTCTTATTAATGGAAGCTTTGGCTTCTTCAGGTCGGAGTTGTCCGCGGAGATGCTAAATTGAGTCGAGGAGATCATGTTGTATCTTATTTTCCATTTAACAGGTGTTGGCCACCACAATAACCGTCTGGAAATGGAACATCTGGTATTAACATCACAGAGCCGTAATAACGGCATCCACACAGGATCTGCCTGAACTGACAGTAGGGATTAAATGGATGAGACTGGACAGGACACGTGTGGGATGGGACATAAAGATGAGAGATCGGTATTAGGAGTCATTACTAAAGGGAGAACAGAAAGATGGTTTGCATAATAGAGCATTTGGGGGGGGGATTACATTTATTGACTAATCATTAATAATTATAATAAGTGAGAATGAGAGAAGAACAAGAGTGGTTTCCGGCACAACCGACTGGATAAAAAATGTAAGTTTATTGAAACAAGTTAAAAGTCCATTAAAAGTTAAAAAATCTCAGCGCTGACGCCTTTCTGGCCTACTAACGTCTTAGTCAGCTGTAATCACCAGCAGGTACGGTACCCCCTGGTTTCTAATTACAGCTCTAACCCTTTTCCTTCTCCCCTATCTCCTTCTCTGCTAGGTGAGAATTCAGCAGAGGTTCT
Organism: Phyllobates terribilis; assembly: GCF_046119375.1. NCBI lineage: Eukaryota > Metazoa > Chordata > Amphibia > Anura > Dendrobatidae > Phyllobates > Phyllobates terribilis. The sequence continues at coordinate 88,881,464 of NW_027362765.1, read as the reverse complement.
CAAGTCCTGCTCCAATGACTTGTTGTTATGTTTAATAAAAATGGCAATTGTTTTATTCACATCACAATCTTTATTATAAAAACAAAATTAGCAACCTTGAAATTTTTTACTAAGCCACTGAGGCTTTTTTAAATTCATATTTCCTGTCTTTTCAGCAGACTCATTATCAGCAGAGGCAGGATTACAATGACAGATAACAGTTCTATAAACAGCTAATAACACAGGATCCAGCAATCACAATAGGCAATGTCACAGTTGAACCTGCTCGCCCTTCTTTCACAATGACCTTCACACTCTCTCATTGGATGCTTCAATCCAAAAGATAGGGTTATTGTGGCCAATGTACAGTACTGGTGTGGAAAACATGCTGCAAATTAAGAATGCTTTCAAAAAGTGTTAGTAGTTTATTTTGATCAGTTTAACAACTGGAAAGTGAATGAAGAAAAGAGATATAAATCACATCAATATTCGGTGACCACCCTTCACGTTCATCACTTAGTCTAGGTAATTGTACTTGTACACAATTTATGGAGGAACTCGGCAGGAGGTTGTTCCAAACATCTCGGAGAACTTCTGTGTATGAAGCTTGTGCAAATCTCTACATGTAATCCCAGATCGACCGGATGATGTGAGATCAGGGTTCTGTGGGGCCAAATCATCACTTCCAGGACTCCTCGTTCTCAATTACATTGGCAGGAGGTTGTGCCAAACATCTTGGAGAACTGACCCCAGATCTTCTGTGCATGAGGTCTGTGCAAATCCTCCTGTATCTTCATGTGAAGAGACTGGATGATGTGAGATCAAGACTCTGTGGGGACCGGATCATCTCTTCCATGACTCCTTGTTCTCAATGACATTGGCTGGATGTTTGGGATCGTTCTCCTGCTGCAGGATAAATTTGGAGCCAATCAGATGCCTCCTGATGGATAAGTATCTGCCTGCATTTCTTAGCATTGAGGACACCATTAATCCTGACCAAATCCTGACCAAGGAACCTCCTCACTAAGGATCCTCCACCATCCTTCACTGCTGCCTGCAGACACTTGTCATTTTCTAAGTTTTACTTTTAGTAAAGATTGTGATAAAATAAATAAAAATCAAAGACAAAAAAAAGACTGATTTAAAAATGTTGTCCAGTCTGAGAAGACGCTTTTCAATGTCCTAGCGGAGGGGAGGCTATTTGGCACATGACCACAAATATGCAAACTAGGCAGAGGTGTACATATCATTGGTGCAACGTGGCCACACAGGGGCCCGAGAGGTAAGTGGGGCAACTTTTATCTTCAAATCAGCAAGCAGGCCCTGTCACAGACACAAAGAGGGGCCCAGATAGTATTCTTGCACAGGGGCCATCTTCCATCTGTGCCCGCCACTGAAACCAGGGTTTACAGAGAAATTGTTACAATGTATGTATCACACACTGTCACAATTCGGCAGTCTTAAGTCACATAGAGTGATTGATGACTTTTCCTTTTAGACTGTTGTGGCAAAACGACTCGCTCGGCCGCTTCAGGAAGTAAACTCAGGAACCAGGTTTTCTCTGCAGGCTTTATTATATGGCATAAAGCCCTGCAACTCCAGCAAAGTTAAACACAGCCTTACTGGCAAAACGACAAAACAAAAGATAAATGATAGCACAGTCCATATGAGTCCATATGAGTGTGGAATTCGCCCACACAGGTTGTAGCCCCAGCTTTCAACTCTGTCCTGAGCTGAAGCTTTTCCAATCTGGAGACCTTGCCACTCCAGACCACAACAACAGAAAAAAAATAGTGACTGAGCTATTAAGCTTGCTCAGGCACATCCTGAGGGGAGTTGCGTGAATGGCCTCCCACCCTCTTTGCCATTCACATAAAACCACACACCCTTTAGTGATTTAACCCCCAACATATAACATGCTGGTGGAAAATTTGTAGGTTTCAGTTCACACAGGCTAGGAGCCGGAGTGACTTCATGCCTCCCCTCGTATACAACACCAGTGACCCTGTCACACTGTACAAACCCTTTAAGTAATAAATAATTTTCTGATTACTTATTACCTTTAATGACTGTGACCGGAATTTGTTAAGACTGTAAGTATCACGTTTGGCACATAGTAAATGGAAGGTCCTGTATTAAATTTTGCTTGTAGGTCAAAGTTATGGTTCCGATATCAGTCCTCAGAGCATTTCTTTCCTCACTAGCCATTCTTTTAACATAGTTTGATTAGCTTTTAATGCAGCAGACTGGCATTGAGTGCTATAACTTACAGTAGTTTAAAATACACACATCTCATCTATCTCCATTGTAACAAGAGATGCATTCAAAGTTTAAATAACATACAGTGGGTACGGAAAGTATTCAGACCCCTTTAAATTTTTCACTCTTTGTTTCATTGCAGCCATTTGGTAAATTCCAAAAAGTTCATTTTTTTTCTCATTAAAGTACACTCTGCACCCCATATTGACTGAAAAAAAAACAGAAATGTAGACATTTTTGCAAATTTATTAAAAAAGAAAAATTGAAATATCACATGGTCATAAGTATTCAGACTCTTTGCTCAGACACTCATATTTAAGTCACATGCTGTCCATTTCCTTGTGATCCTCCTTGAGATGGTTCTACTCCTTCATTGGAGTCCAGCTGTGTTTAATTAAACTGATAGGACTTGATTTGGAAAGGCACACACCTGTCTATATAAGACCTCACAGCTCACAGTGCATGTCAGACCAAATGAGAATCATGAGCTCAAAGGAACTGCCCAAGGAGCTCAAAGACAGAATTGTGGCAAGTCAGAGATCTGGCCAAGGTTACAAAAGAATTTCTGCATTACTCAAGGTTCCTAAGAGCACATTGGCCTACAGAATCCTTAAATGGAAGAAGTTTGGGACCGCCAGAAGTCTTCCTAGACCTGGCCGTCCTGCCACACTGAGCAATCGTGGGAGAAGAGCCTTGGTAAGAGAGGTAAAGAAAAACCCCAATATCACTGTGGCTGAGCTCCAGAGATGCAGTAGGGCGATGGGAGAAACTTCCACAAAGTCAACTATCACTGCAGCCCTCCACCAGTTGGGCCTTTATGGCAGAGTGGCCCGACAGAAGCCTCTCCTCAGTGCAAGACTTATGAAATCCCACATAGAGTTTGCTCAAAAACACATGAAGGACTCACAGACTATGAGAAGTAAGATTCTCTGGTCTGATGAGATGAAGATAGAACTTTTTGGTGATAATTCTAAGTGGCATGTGTGGAGAAAACCAGGCACTGCTCATCACCTGCCCAATACAATCCCAACAGTGAAACATGGTGGTGGCAGCATCATGCTATGGGGGTATTTTTCAGCTGCAGGGACAGGACGACTGGTTGCAATTGAAGGAAACATGAATGCGGCCAAGTACAGAGATATCCTGGATGAAAACCTCTTCCTGAGTGCTCTGGACGTCAGACTTGGCTGAAGGTTCACCTTCCAACAAGGCAATGACCCTAAGCATACAGCTAAAATAACAAAGGAGTGGCTTCAGAACAACTCTGTGATCATTCTTGACTGGCGCACGCAGAGCCCTGACCTAAACTCAATTGAGCATCTCTGGAGAGACCTGAAAATGGCTGTCCACCAATGTTCACCATCCAACCTGACGGAACTGGAGAGGATCTGCAAGGAAGAATGGCAGAGGATCCCCAAATCCAGATGTGAAAAACTTGTTGCATCATTCCCAAGAAGACTCATGGCTGTACTAGCTCAAAAGGGTGCTTCTACTCAATACCGAGCAAAGGGTCCGAATGCTTAGGACCATGTGATATTTCAGTTTTTCTTTTTTAATAAGTTTGCAAAAATGTCTACATTTCTGGGGTTTTTTTTCAGTCAAGATGGGGTGCAGAGTGTACTTTAATGAGAAAAAAAATGAACTTTTTAGAATTTACCAAATGGCTGCAATGAAACAAAGAGTGAAAAATTTAAAGGGGTCTGAGTACTTTCCGTACCCACTGTATATATATGATTAAAATTGTTAGAAAGCTTTTAAGCAGTGACTTCAAAAGTGAACAGGATCAGGACTAGAGATAAGTAAACCTTTTGACATTCAAATTTGACAGATTCAATACATTTTCCCAGGAAATTGAATTCGCCACAAATTGAAAATACTCAATTGCATGTAAAATGTGCATGACACTATTCTCTATTCCTCACACACCAATCTTCTTCATCGCTGTGCTGTCACACACTGTGGACCTGATTCATCAAGAGGTTTACTTGTTTTGATGTAATTTACGGCTAGCTCCAAAGACTTTTTGAAAAGTGAGAGAGGCTTCTCCGGGAGAGGGCAAGGCTAAGCACAGCTGATGAATTCATCATAATTTCCGATAATGACAGAAGTGTACTCTAATTCCTGACTTGGAATGGCACACAGCTACTAAAGTATGCACGCTTCTTAATAAATTTGGCACAATTTACTCCACCAGAAGAGTTAATCAAGACTGGCATACAAAACATCATTCTTGATGAAGCAAGGCTTGTCTGTACAATTTCATCAGCACTTTATGGATGGCCTTTTCCCCATCTCTATGGCTAAACTATGACGTCTTCTCACTATCCAGATTCACCACAAAATGCCCTCTGCATTTCTTGCCTCCGCTTTTATACCTGCTATGATTTTCTCCTGATTTGCTGTGCTATATCATGTGATGTGATAGCTACAAGGAGTTATGAGGAAGCTCACTCGATGTTATCTGATCCTTCTCTGGTTGATATAATCTTCTGCAATGTGTAAAATGGTGGCAGCCATTCACAGGCAATTCACATGAATTGAATCACAAATTGAATTCATGGGGTTCAGTTAATTCTTAAAACTTCAGCACAATTTGATTGATATGTAATTAATTTACTCATCACTAATCCAAACTCCTACTGTGTTTAACTCAACACAGTGAAAAGGTTGAAAGTTGAGAATACCAGACAAATTGAGTGGAGAGCTTCAATGATATTTTGGGACAGTAATTGGTTTAATTGAATTCTTGATTTTTGATTTCCATAGGTTGGAGCACATGAACCACATATGTCCCATATGGCCATCCTAGGTAGACAAATTCTATACAGTATGAAAATGAGATTGTAGAGTTAATCCCTGTTGATGGTGGACCAAGGTCAAATTTTTGTACTTGCAGTAGTTTTATACTACTTTGGCTTTTTGTACAGTACAGACCAAAAGTTTGGATACACCTTCTCATTTAAAGATTTTTCCATATTTTCATGACTATGAAAATTGTACATTCGCACTGAAGGCATCAAAACTATGAATTAACACATGTGGAATTATATACTTAACAAAAAAGTGTGAAACAACTGAAAATATGTCTTATATTCTAGGTTCTTCAAAGTAGCCACCTTTTGCTTTGATGACTGCTTTGCACACTTTTGGCATTCTCTTGATGAGCTTCAAGAGGTAGTCACCGGAAATGGTTTTCATTTCACAGGTGTGCCCTGTCAGGTTTAATAGGTGGGATTTCTTGCCTTATAAATGGGGTTGGGACCATCAGTTGTGTTGTGCAGAAGTCAGGTGGATACACAGCTGATAGTCCTACTGAATAGACTGTTAGAATTTGTATTATGGCAAGAAAAAAGCAGCTAAGTAAAGAAAAATGAGTGGCCATCATTACTTTAATAAATGAAGGTCAGTCAGTGCAAAAAATTGGGAAAACTTTGAAAGTGTCCCCAAATGCAGTTGCAAAAACCATCAAGCGCTACAAAGAAACTGGCTCACATGAGGACCGCCCCAGGAAAGGAAGACCAAGATCACCTCTGCTTCTGAGGATAAGTTTATCCGAGTCACAAGCCTCAGAAATCGCAGGTTAACAGCAGCTCAGATTAGAGACCAGGTCAATGCCACAGAGAGTTCTAGCAGTAGACACATCTCTACAACAACTGTTAAGAGGAGACTTTGTGCAGCAGGGCTTCAGGGTAAAATAGCTGCTAGGTAACCACTACTAAGGACAGACAATAAGCAGAAGAGACTTGTTTGGGCTAAATAACACAAGGAATGGACATTAGACCAGTGGAAATCTGTGCTTTGGTCTGATGAGTCCAAATTTGAGATCTTTGGTTCCAACCACGTGTCTTTGTGCGATGCAGAAAAGGTGAACGGATGGACTCTACCTGCCTGGTTCCCACCGTGAAGCATGGAGGAGGAGGTGTGATGGTGTGGGGGTGCTTTCCTGGTGACACTGTTGGAGATTTATTCAAAATTGAAGGCATACTGAACCATCATGGCTACCACAGCATCTTGCAGCGGCATGCTATTCCATCCGGTTTGCGTTTAGTTGGACCATCATTTATTTTTCAACAGGACAATGACCCCAAACACATCTCCAGGCTATGTAAGGGCTATTTGACCAAGATGGAGAGTGATGGGGTGTTACACCAGATGACCTGGCCTCCACAGTCACCAGACCTGAACCCAATCCAGATGGTTTGGGGTGAGCTGGACCGCAGAGTGAAGGCAAAAGGGCCAACAAGTGCTAAGCATCTCTGGGAACTCCTTCAAGATTGTTGGAAGACCATTTCCGGTGATTACCTCTTGAAGCTCATCAAGAGAATGCCAAGAGTGTGCAAAGCAGTCATCAAAGCAAAAGGTGGCTACTTTGAAGAACCTAGAATATAAGACATATTTTCAGTTGTTTCATACTTTTTTGTTAAGTATATAATTCCACATGTGTTAATTCATAGTTTTGATGCCTTCAGTGTGAATGTACAATTTTCATAGTCATGAAAATACAAAAAAATCTTTAAATGAGAAGGTGTGTCCAAACTTTTGGTCTGTACTGTACTTTGCATCCAGGTGTGAGAGTGTTGAGAAGAGGATAGCCTTTTTTTTAAAGAAAAGCTAATCACTTTTTATGTGTTAATACTAGAGATGTCTAATCTAATCAAATTGACTACAAACTTCACAAAAAATTTGCTTCAATCCGACTCCATTTTGAAGTATACTTTTTAGACCAGGAAAGGGTTAAAAATAAAATAGCCATGCCCATTTCTGAAGTCACACCATTCTCACTTCTCCATGCACTATTCTCAACTGCTCTGCCTCCCTGGTTCTAGGAGATTTTGTACATGGCTGTTGGGTCTTGTTTCCTTCCCCTATGGATCGCGCTCTCTGTACTAGTTCATGCTTGGTCACTCTGTTATCCTAGCAAGAACCATTGATGTCATCACTCAAGGTCTTTTAAGGCTGACTCAGGCATCCATGTGTGCATGAGTATTTAGAAATCATCATTCTCAGCTTCCACGTATTTGTCAGCAGTTTGCTTCTTTTTTCACTTGGCTCAACTACACCAGGTGTCTCATTATCTCCTGTGCTACGTTTGACTTCCATTCTACTATCAGCATTATTTTCAGGCTCAGTCCTGCTTAGCTAAGTAAAGTCAACACCTAACATTCTGCATTCAAGATTCCAGATTACCAACTTTTCTCAACAGTTCTCAGTGCTGTTCACACTTTAGTCTCTGCTATCAAGTTAATGCATCTCTGCAAGTTAGTCACTGTTTGCAAGTACATTTTTACTATTTAACGGTTTACCGCATCTCTGCAAGGAAGTTACTAATTTGTCAATTTACCTTGGCTACTTTGTAGTTAACCATATCCTGAAAATTCTTCATTGTATATACATTCACTCTTCTTGTATTTCCACACTGCAAGCAAGTTACCTGACTACCAATGCATCTACATCTGTGCCTGAGTACTTAGAAAGCATCATACTCAGCTTCCACATGTTAATCAGGAGTTTGCTTTTTTTCTTAACTTGGCTCAGCTCCAACAGGTGTCTCATCTCCTCTGCTACTTCTGACTTCCATTCTACTACCAGGACTATTTTTATACTCAGTCTAGCTTATCTAGGTGAAGTCCACACCTAACATTCTGCATTATAGATTCCAGATTACCAACTTCTCTCAACTGTTCTCAGTGCTGCTCAAATTTCAGTCTCTGTTATCAAGGTAACGTGGCTCTACAAGCAAGTTACTAGTTTGCCAATTTAGCTCTGCTACTTTACTGTTACCATATCCCTCCTGCAAGTACCAAATTGTATATACATTCACTATTCTTGTGTGTATCTCCATCAGTGCAAGCAAGTTACCCATCTGCCAATACATCTACTGTGTACCCATGTCACTGCTTTATCTAGTGCCTCCTGTTCTATTTGTCTCTTTGCCATCCTGCATACAGTGCTGTTCTGGTGTTCACAGATCCATGTGACGTCCAACTAAAGCCGCTTGGTTACACTATCGCCATCGTCTATGCTGCTCACCCTGACCTAGGGCTTAGAGAATCCACATCACCAGGTGAGCCCAAAGCCAATAGTTAATCAGAGAATAGGTGCTAAAAAGGGCACTTCATTGAGAGATACACGAGATGCATGCCAGGCCAATATAGGAGCTTCTGTTGTTGACCGCCGTACATCTCAACGTACCTTATGAAGGCATAACCAGCTATAAGCACCAGGTTCCCTCACAGTGATAACTATCTGACATAAATTCTAGCAATGATATGTATACCACAAATACTCCAGATAAGGTTAGCCTGCATATGTCTGGTGTAATATTGGTCTCACCAGAATATACTGAATTTCAAAAGATGTTCTTAAAATACCATAACCGTGGCAGGAATAGCATTTTCCTGTATCTATGTCCAAAATTGCAATTCTCTTCCCTAGCAACATATTTAGTCGCTCCGGTCTGGAAATATTTAAGCACTGTCTGGACCCTAGAAATAAAAGGAAAAAATATACACATACACTAGCGTAGTCCACCTAGAGGAGGATCTCCTGCTCCGCTCCTTGAGATTGTGTGCTATTACTTGCTAAATAGGCCAAAAACAATGGCAGCATGTTCAGATCTAATTCTATCTATCATACACCTTTTTTCACATTGCAATTTGGAGGGCTGACATTTTTTATATCTGCCATTTGGAAGTCTTTGAATCCACAATGTAAGCATGGTCTTTCTTTCTTCCTTTCTTTCTTTCTTTCTTTCTTTCTTTCTTTCTTTCTTTCTTTCTTTCTTTCTCTCTTTCTCTTTTTGCCTTCCAATCCCATCCCAAAAAATGTATCCATTGAACACTGGGATCCAACAAGATTGATTGTGACGCAGATGTTGGAGGAAGCAGATTACATGACATTAACCTGCTTTGACCCATATCTTTTTTTCATCCTCCATATGCAAATACTGTAAAATGTTACATCATAATTGGAAAACCCAGAGCACACTACTGTACAACTTTTGTATTTTCCATCATAAACATCCTATGTGCTACAGTAATAAAAAGAAAAACATTCATAATAGTTTGTCCTTCAATACCCGGATTTATTACTAATAACAATTTACTGCAAATCCACTGAATGCGTAGGATAAGTGCACTTTGCTGCAATGACCTTGCTGTAGAGAGATCAATACTTTTACGGATCGTTGTCCGAGCTTTTTATAGTTCGGGACAATTTATAGCTTTTTGAGCCTCCTCTCCAGATGATAATTATCATATAAAGCTGATCTTCCACAGCAGGCCATTCCTATACAGGATAAAGACACAACCACGCCATCCTTTCATACACATCTGAATGTTATCTTGACCCTACAGTGTGAATAACATGTTTATCAGTTCTGCCAAAATGTAACCTTCTTCTTTTTTATCGACCTAATTTTCTTGCTCAGCATCCGCTCCGTACGTTTATTCAGCGGGGCTGAGGGAATGAGATAATAACTTTAGCAGACACGAAAGGATCATAACAGGTACCTAGAAAAATTTCAAAAACAAAACCTTGTCACCATGTCTTTATCTGTACGGCAAATAATGCGCGGGTTGCGAAAAGAGCGGAAATTTGACTTTTTTTTTTCCAGAAGGATAGTCGCCAGGATCCATAACTCACAATGTGACAGCAAAGGAAGATAATCATTACCAACAGATATGAACCAGTGGGCCAAAACCTTTCGCTCCAACAGACCAAACCTCATGTGAACCCAAAGAAATATTTAATCTTCCATAAAAATGTCATAACATTGGATGTCAAGTTTTCAATGGTCCCACCTGGTTTTGTCTACCTCCAAAAGGTCTAAAAAGCCCCACTGGAGCAACAAAGTGGAAACGTGCCATCTTCTCTGTGAAGACCCGGGGTCTTCCGTAGGGCGAATACTACTTAGACAACACAGGGTGAGGGTAAAACAGTGTGGCAATACTTTATTGAACCACCAAATGGACAATAAACACATTGAACAGTCCCAGCAAATACCCAAGATGATGTAAAATTACACAGTCTCACCCTTCTGCTGACCCGATGGGATTAGAGCAGCTGTAACTTTGGTACTTCCAGGGCCAACTACCTCAACCAGTGGCCCCTCACTTTTGGCTGGCCCCCACAGCCACAGAGAGGAGATAGCGGTAAGCTTAGGAAGCTGACAGTCCATTGAGGTTCAAGGCCAAGATACCCGAGGCTCCCACCCTGGCCTCTCCAAGAGTTTTCATAAGACCGGATGACCGGCTGGTCCCAATCTGTCTTCTCCAAATGTTTCCATGGGTTCTAGGAGACCGGAGGGTACCACCTGGCAACCCCATACAACATATCCATGGGGCCAGGTGACTTCATCCTTCCAACCTGGTCTCCCCAAATGTATCCATGAATTCTCTGATGGTCAATGGAGCAGATCTGTATCCTTCCAGTCAGGGCCATATACCCTTAGGCCGGAATCATGTAGAATCCAAATCTGTGTTTCTCTGGATCGAGACATGCTATCAAGCTGCTGTTCTGAAGAGTGTCTCTCTGATTCTCTGATTCTCCTTGATTCTCCTTGCAGCAGAATAGAAAACCCTTTTTATATTTACATAAGTTGTAAAGGTCATCAGTCACAGGTCAGAGGTAAAGGCGCAGGGCTCACTCAGGACTCATTATTTGAGCTATTCCCCTGCTTTTGTAAATAAACTAGCTGGTTTAGTACAATATGCAATTAGCATAGTAACAAACATTATTGTTCTCAAACACTGAGTCACTGTCCTTCTTGACCAGCCACACACATACATTCAAAGGTCAACATACACACAATAGTGTATTTCTCTTGGCCTAACAAATCTAGATGTGTGGCTGATTAAGATAAGAAGCTGTTTCGTCACAGTTTCCCCTAAAAGTTTATTGTAAGTACAGTGCAATATGGCAATTATGGATGTCTACAGGATCCTCTGCTTATCATGGATGAAGATCAGTCCATCTATCCCACTGGAGGTTACACGGGTAAATAATTAGTACATGAGTATATCAAGTTCAACTTAAAAAAGGGAAATGATAAAAGGAATGGGGTATAGGTACATCCATAATGCAAGATCCAGTCTAACCTACCTAAAGTTTAAGTTTTTTTCTCTCCTAATTCTGAATGTCCATCAACAGGTTGAAAATTCAGAACAATAATTTTTCATATTTACATAAGTATTTATGTTTTTTTTCTTCTAAAAAAAGTATCCAAAGCTCCTTTTTAAAACCATCTACTGTTGTCACTGTTAAGGAAGACTATACCACAGAGTAATAGTTCTCATCATAAAGAAGCCTTGTCTCCTCTGGAGATTGAACCTTTCTTTCTCCAGATGGAAGGAGCACCCTATTGTCTTTTGAGTTGGTTTAACACAAAACAACTTTTGTGCATATTTTTGGTATGGGCCAATTATGACTGTACATGCAGGGCTGTGGAGTCGGTAAGCCAAACCTGCGACTCCGACTCCACAGCCCTGTGTACATGTTAATCATATCCCTTCTTATTTGTCTCAAGAATAAATTAATACAATTATTTTAATCTCATCCCTAAATAAAGCTACATTTACACTGAGAAATTATTAGGAACGAGCGTTCTTTAGGATGTTTGTTTCACGATAATCTTTCAGTGTTAACAGTCTGCCAATCACCTTATGATCATTTTCGGTGGTGCTTTGTCTTGTTCAAATAGGACTCTCACTGCAGAGAAAACAGGCAGTCTATGCGCCTTGAGCCATTTATTACAGATCGTTCAGTGCTCATCATCTGCTTTGGTTTGCCTTGCCTGAGCAAACAGGCTATTAATTATCCTCCAATTGGTAAAGAATTACCGATCGGCGGTCATTTATTGTCGATGATTGGTCTGTGTAAATGGACCCTAAGTTCCTCCACGCCCTTTACCGGTTTTGTGGCTCTTCTTTGTGTCTTTTCTATCTCCAGAGTATGCTGTCTAGATTTTCCAGATGAGGCTTTGTAAAATGTTAGCATTAGGCCACGTTCACACGTTCAGTATTCGGTCAGTATTTTACATCAGTATTTCTAAGCAAAAATCAGGAGTGGAACAGGCAGAGGGAAAGTATAATAGAAACACCTTACCACCATTTCTGCGTTTCTCACTCACTACTGGTACTGGTTTTTAGCTTCCAAATGCTGATGTAAAATACGGACCAAATACTGAACGTGGCCCACACCTCTGTTAATTCATGATAATATCCTGCTGGCTTTAGAAGCTGCTGATTGACATTGTGTGCTGTTATTTAATCTGTAGTCTACAAGTACTCCCAGATCTCCTCTACAAGTGACTCTTCTATTTTTTATTGGGTAAAGTTGTTTAAAGTTAATGTTTTGAAAATTTGTATGCTATTGTTTTACAGATTTCATACAGAGAATTCCACAGCACATCCAGCCCTTATAAACCCATCAGTCCATACAGAAAATACAATCAACGCCAAGTTTAACATGTACATTACAACTGATATATAATGATTGCGTAATAATGAATATACTGTATATTGTGAGCATTCAAATGTATCTGCATGTACGGCATGAACATACACATGTACAGTATGTAATGAGAATGTACAGCTGTGACCCAAGGTTATGAGACAAATTTTGGTTTTCACATAGTTTTGAGACAAATTTTGGTTTTCACAAAGTTTTGAGACAAATTTTGGTTTTCACAAAGTTTCCTGTTTGTTTTTATAGTGGTAACTGGCATTAACACTAGATTGATCAGATGAATTGTAAAGTCAATCTTTGCCATGAAAATGAATCACAAAAACTCCCATTTCCGCTGATTTTAAGTCCTACTATATAATGACCTGCTTACATCATTTTAGTGACATTCAGGAGAAAGTGGCAAGTGACAATGCAGCTGATACCACTCTGTTGATAGACTCAATTGATTTGTGGCTTACTATATTTTTGTTATGCCACCAATGCAGGGTGGCATACATGCATATGTTTATTTTCTGCCAGAACAGTCCCACGAGAAATAGTGATTTCAGAAGAAAACAGATGTGACAGCTCTATGGGAGGACATCAGCACAATGCGCAGAGGCCAATTTACACATTTCACAGCTGTAATCTTATTCAGTAACACAAAGTTTGTCGGCCTATTATCTCTGTAATATAATAGATCAGTAGCAGTTGTCACTGTCATCAATACCCAGCCCAAAATGTGCATTAGATCTTCTACATTCTCTTGATATTGACAAATCTAAGCATTTCCCGGAGAGTGGCAGCTGTTTACAAAGCCAAATATTTTCTTCCTGGTTGGCAGCTCCCTTCAGTCTCCACAGAACATGCCAAGTGCCTCGATGTTCTGCTTCCTCACACTGGAGCGGTGCTGAAGTCATCCCGAACACCTTGTGGAAATCAAAAAGTTCTTTTTATAGACTCATAAATATTTGTACATATTGTAATGCAGATCTGACCTGCTGTTACGATTCCTCCTCTCAGTGCGGTGAGTGGCAGCTCAGCAGTCCAATCTGGGGCAGGCGCTTGCTGGGCTGTCAGTATCGTGATAGACAGCTCAGCCATCCAATCTGAGGCTTGGGTGTGCTGAGTTGTCAGTGTGGTCAGTGACAGTCCAGTCTCCCAATAAGGGCCGGGGCATGCTTAGTTTCCTACAGGTGACTCCTGCTCAGAATGATTCCCAGGCTATTTAGCTGGCTGTCTGCCTCTTGTCTCTGCCAGTTGTAGCTCTGCTCAAGTGGTGTGCGTGTGTTTGCTCTGTGCTTTGAGTTCTAGTACCCTGATCTTTGTTGACCGACCTTGGATTTGCCTTTGACTATCCATTTGCCTAACCCCTTTTTCTTTATTCGCTACCTTCTTGGAATTCTTACCCAGATTGTGACCTGCCAATGCCTTTGCCTCACCCCTCTGTTTATGATGTACCCTCCTAGCTTTTGACCTCAGACTCCTTGACTTCCACATCTCATTGCTTGTCCATGAACAGTGACCTGCTCTCTGGGTAAAACAAGCTGCATACAGGAGAATGCATAAAGGGTACATGCCAACTGTGGTTCCATCGGGACATCAGAGACAGGGCCAGCTCCAGGTTTTTGTGGGCCCTGGACGAAAGATTCTCAGTGGGCTCCTTTAGCACATACCACGATTCATGATGCACAGATACCGCAGAGAAATATATATATAGTACAATGCCGAAGATTTCACTTCTTACATTACATGAGCGGTATCTATTGTAAATTCTACAATAGCTCAGAAACCGGCGAATTCTCTCAATGCTCAGTGCAGGCCGGACAGTATAGTCCTCCATACAGTATTATGGGCCTCATATATTGCTCCATGCAGAGTACTGGTCCCCATATAATGCTCCATACAGGATACTGGTCCCCATATAATGCCCCATACAGGATACTGGTCCCCATATAATGCTCCATACAGGATAATGGCCCCCATATAATGCTCCATAGAGGATACTGACCCCCTTATAACGCTCCATACAGAATACTGGCACCCACATAATGCCCCATGCAGGATGTCACACTCCCTTATAGTGCCCCATGCTGGATGTCAACTCCCCCCCCATATAATGCCCCATGCAGGATGTCACCTCTCCCCCCATATAATGCCCCATGCAGGATGTCACCTCTCCGCCCCATATAATGTCCCATGCAGGATGTCACCTCTCTCCCCCATATAATGCACCATGCAGGATGTCACCCCCCCATATAATGCCCCATGCAGAATGTCACCTCTCCCCCCATATAATGCCCCATGCAGGATGTCACCCCCCATATAATTCCCCATGCAGGATGTCACCCCCCCATATAATGCCCCATGCAGGATGTCACCCCCCGATATAATGCCCCATGCAGGATGTTACCTCTCCCCCCATATAATTCCCCATGCAGGATGTCACTTGTCCCCCCCATGTAATGCCCCATGCAGGATGTCACTCGTTCCCTCCCCCATATAATGCCCCATGCAAGATGTCACTTGACCCCCCCCTACCATATAATGCCCCATGCAGGATGTCACTTGTTTCCCTCCCTCCTCCATATAATGCCCCATGCAGGATGTCACTTGTCCCCCCCCACCATATAATGCCCCATGCCTCCATACATATAAAAAAAAAAATCAAATACTAACCTCACTTCTCACCTGAGATGTCACAGTGCAGCAGCCGCGGAAGAGACCGACGCTGCTGCGGAGGCATGGGGAGAGATTAGTATTATGCCGGGGCCCTGAGCAAGCGGGGAGGGAGTGGGTGCCACACAGCTCACGGATCCCATAGTGCGCCGGGGTGCCCGACGGTAAGTGGGCCCCCCCCCGCATGCTCAGGGCCCCGGCACTTGCCCGGGTCCGTCGGGTGCTAACGCCGGCCCTGATCAGAGAGGCACACACACATTTTTTTCTATGTAAATCTACCTCATGATTACAGACCATATCATAAAGTGCCCTTTTATTAAAGAACCTACAGATTGCCCTCACAAAGAGCCAACAGTGTCCTCACAAAGAGCCAGCAGAGTCTCATTATTACACATAACTTTATTTATGGACATCTATAGTTTGATTTCTTTGCCTGTGTGGATTGGATGGGTTGTTACCGACATCTGGTGAGAATTTCATGTCAATATCACCTTTACAAATATATTTACTTTGAAAATTGGTGACGTGTTCAATACTTATTTCACCCACTGTATATACAGTATATGTACTTATGGACAAAAGTACGCCTACAAGGTCTTTTATGACTCCCATTCTACATCCATAGACATTACTATGGAGTCGGTCCCTTTGCAGATATAACAGCTCCTGCTCTTCTGTGAAGACATTCTACAAAATTTTTGGAGGTATCTGTGAGACTGGTTGCCCAATGATTCAGAAGACCATTTGTGAGGTGAGACACTGCAGTCAGGTGGGTAAGGTTCTCCTGGCATTCACCAAACCCAGACTTGTCTGTCAGATGCAACACAGAGAAGTGTGATCCATCACTGCACAGAACATGTTTCCTCTGCTCCAGAGTCCAGTAGTGGCGGCTTTACACCATTCCATCTGATGTTCGTCATTGTGCTTGGTTATGTAAGGCTGTATGTAGCTGCTTTGTCCTTGTGCTGATGTTAATACCAAAGGAGGATTGAACTCTGCAGTTCTAGTTGCAATCCTGCCATGCACATCATTTGTATTCAGTGTCTTTCTAATGATCTACTCATGAAAATTAATATTAGTTAATGGGAATATTATAAACTTTGCTCTTTGAATGATCTTTGTTGGTCGACCACTCCTTGAGAGGGTAACAACGGTCTTGAATTTCCTCCATTTGTCCACAAGCTGTCTGTTGATTGATGGAGTCCAAACTTTTTAGAGCTGGTTTTGTAACAGGCTGATGAGCATCAAAAATTCTTCTTCTGAGGTTCTCAGAAATTTCCTTTGTTTTTACCATGATACAGTTCCACAAATATGTGTTGTGAAGATCAGACTTTGTTAGATTCCTGTTCTTTAAATTAAACAGGTTGCCCACTCACTCATAATTGCCATCCCATTGATTGATCCATTGATTGAAAACACCAGATTCTAATTTCACCATCAAATTATCTAGTAATCCTAAAGGTTCACATATTTTTGCCTCTCACAGACATCTGATATTATATCATCTTGCTCATTTAAAAAATGACAGTGTTATATTTTTGCCTCATTTGTTTGATTTTGTTTTCTTTATCTACTTTTACGACTTTTGTTGCAGCTTTAAAGCGTCTTCTAAAAACTGGCATTAGCTTTGGGAGTTGATTTTGAGTCCATATTCAACCTGATAAGGTCCAACTAGCTCATCTTTAATAATACCAGCCCATAGCAGTACTCAGCGTCCACCTTGCTGGAATTGGCCCAGTCTTGATGTTTCCACCTCTGTGTCTTGCTCAAGACCTTGTACTACTGGGCTCCAGGGAGGTTGCAGTTCTGGAATATGACAGCAATGGAAGATAATGGCGTCCTGGTCGCTTCATGTTTGATTCTTCCCAAATCTTTGTCAGATAATGTGCATCTTTTCTTCTCGGAGTAGGAAAATCTGAATGAAAATGATGATATGGTCAAAATACCTAATAATTCTGCACACATTGTATCTATTTATTGCTCTGACAATGAAACTTTATCTTTCGCCTCCATTCTGACTTCTATATAACACATTATTTCTATTTGAGAACCCAAAGAAACACTGTAGTTCATATAAGGGAACAATATGTTGTTTTCCTCTCTTACCCTCCTTATTGCCTCTGCTCCTTAAGCTTCTCCATTCTCACCTGTCCTGCTCTGATTTCATTCAGTCATGCTGTGCATTTAGCATTGACCCTCAGTTAGGACAGAATGAAAGAGGACACTAGAGTATCCAAATGGTATGAAGATGTGGACGCCTTCCCACCTTCTTAACAATCCTTATATCCCCTTGCACTGGAAACGTGTACAAAGCGAGTACACCGCTGGTGACGGCTAACATTTCGAAGTCAGATGCATCCTCAGGAAATCATTTCGGGCTTACAAGACCTACTACATCCTATTATGCACTCTCTTATCACAATCTTATTGTTTTCTTAACTTTGGTGGGCTTACCAGTAACTTTCAACTCTCCATTAGTTAAGGATCAACATCCGTGCCTTTAATTCTCCTACTATTTCAATGGAAGCCTGGCCTTTATTCATCCATTATGTGCGCTTATTCCGCCAAGTGTGACCATGCACCTGTCAGGACAACAACAACAAAGTCCTGGAAGTAATTCATGGACTGGGGAATTTTTACACATCCTTATCATCACCAGCTCTCACTTTATAATAAAAAAAAGGTAAACAGGTCAGGATTTCTAAGCTTTTTTCCTGTTTGCCATTTCCCTTGTAAACGTAAGAAGTTACAAAAATGTCATTACATTGATACAGATTACGCTACGATTTCTCACAAAGAGTATAGTGTCCTGTCATTTGCGAGAATATCACCAAGTCCCAAAAAAACACAGAAGTGTAATTCTCAGAAATGCATTGCTTTTGCTTACAGTAAACAGATTTTACTCAAAATGCGTGAGCTTTTCAATCCATTTTTAACTACATTTTTGGAATTAGCTCATATGTTTCAGAGAATTTTGAGAAAAAATGATGTGACAGAATGCCAATCTGTCTATGTCCAGCACATCCTTCTCAGGTCCTGCACCTTGTTCTCAGGTCCTGCACCTTGTTCTCAGGTGCTGCATCTCCTTCTCAGATCGTCCACCTTGTTCTCAGGTCCTGCACCTTGTTCTCAGGTCTTGCACCATGTTCTCAGGTGCTGCACCTCCTTCTCAGATCGTCCACCTTATTCTCAGGTCCTGCATCTTGCTCTCAGTTGCTGCACCTCCTTCTCAGGTCGTGCATCTTGTTAACATGTCCTGCATCTCTTTCTCAGATGCTGCACCTTTGTAACATCCCTGGCGGCGTGCTTGCATAGTGCACCACCTCCCACTATGCAAGACCGCAATCTTACCTGTCAGTCCAGCCTACAAACCTTGCTCCAGTTCATGCTATGTGCATGTCTCTTCACTGACTGTTTAGGGCGGCGGCCCGGTTACTTCCTGATTCTTATAGCTGCTGTGGGCGCACCCCTAATGCGTCTCCAGCCTATTGCTGTGAGTCACTGGATATTTAAACCCCCTCCACCCAGTAGGAGGTGCCTGAGCAACACCTCCACTCAGTTAGTCTTTGCTACTGAATTGCTAGGTCCTGTCCTGTCTCTTGTCTATTTCCGCCACTCTGGGGGCTGCATTCCCAGACCTGTTATCTCTGACTTCTAGTCTGTTTTCGCCTCTCTGGGGGCTGTATACCCAGGCTCGTTCTTGTATCTCTTTGAAGTAGCAGTTCCTGTCTGAACTGTATCCTAGCCTGTTACCTGTTTCTCTCTATGTCCGTACCTTCCCTTTTCCTGCAGTATCTGAACCTGCACCTAACTCCAACTCGTTGTCTCTGTACTTCTGTTTGTGAGTTTTGTGTCCACTCGCTACTTCATAGTAAGTACCTTGTGTGTATCTGGTTCTGCTTGTCCCTTTTCCCTTCCTTCGTATCTTCCTCCTGTGTTCTAGCCATCTTCCTGTGCTTTCCAGTCTGTTCCATGTGAACAGAGCCCTGTCCTCTCTGCCTGTACCTTCAGCCCTGTTCGGCTCTGCTCACCGCGCCAGCGGTTTCTCTCTGCTCTGACTTGCCCACCGCTCCGGCGGCTTCCCTCTGCTCTTACTTGCCCACCGCTCCGGCGGCTTCTCACCGCTCTGCCTTGCCCACCGCTCCGGCGGTTTCGCTCCGCTCTGCCTTGTCCACCGCACCTGCGGTTTCGCTCTGCCCTGTCTTGTCCACCGCACCTGCTGTTTCGCTCTGCTCTGCCTTGTCCACCGCACCTGCAGTTTCGTTCTGCTCAGCCTTGTCCACCACACCTGTGGTTTCGCTCTGCTCAGCCTTGTCCACCGCACCTGCGGTTTCGCTCTGCTCATCCTTGTCCACCGCACCTGCGGCTTCGCTCTGCTCAGCCTTGTCCACCGCACCTGTGGTTTCGCTCTGCTCAGCCTTGTCCACCGCACCTGCGGTTTCGCTCTGCTCAGCCTTGTCCACCGCACCTGCGGTTTTGCTTTACTCTGCTTGACTACCGCATTTGCGGTTCTAAACCCGTCTCCCAGTCTGTACTAGACCCTATCCAGCCTGCGCTCCAACCTGCTAGTACCTCCCTGTCTGCACTCCAGCCGTGCTTGCCAGTGCCCACCTGTCTGCATACCAGCCGTGCTTGCCAGTGCCCACCTGTCTGCATACCAGCCGTGCTTGCCAGTGCCCACCTGTCTGCATACCAGCCGTACTTGCCAATACCCACCTGCCTGTATGCCAGTCTAACCTGCCTGTTCCTGCATTCCCCGGTGTGGGTCAACAACTGTGACCGGGGTCTGACCTGGAGTCGCACTTGGTCCCTCTGCTTGGTTCCTCCTTGGTCCACGGAGTCGACTAAGCCGCCATGCGACCTTGGTTGGATCAGATTGATACTTAGTTAAGCCCCTCCAGGCACTCCTCGGTTCATGGTACAGTGGGATCACTAATCACGCTCACGCCAGTCAGTCTGGGCGCGAGTGTAACAACCTTATTCTCTAGTCCTGCAACTTATTCTCAGGTCCTGCAGCTTATTCTTATGTCCTGCACCTTGCTATTAGGCCTGGAACTTTATTCTGAGGTCTTGTATCTCATTCTCATGTCCAGCACCTTTTTCTCAGATCCTGTACTTCATTCACAGGTATTGCACCTAGGTCTCAGGTCCTGCACCTCGTTTTTGGATTCTGCCTCCCACCACTACAACTATCCCCAGTTCATGCATCTTATCCTCAAATCCTGTACATTTTTCTCAGGTCCTTGACCTTGTTTTCAGGTCGTACAGCTCATTGTCAGGTTCTGCACCTTATTCTCATATCCTGCACCTCATTCTCATGTGCTATACCTTCTTCGGTTTCTCTTTCCATCATTCACAGATCCTGCCTCTCATTATCATCTCCTGCAACTCATTCTCAGCTCCTGTACCTTGTTCCTTAGCCCTGCACTTCATCCTCAGTTCCTGTACTTCTGTCTCAGCTCCTGCATCTCGTTCTCAGCTTCTGCACTTCATTCTCAGGTTCCACAACCCATTTTCAGGTCCTGCACCTCGTTCTCTAATATTTCACTTTGCTCTCATGTCCTACAGCATATTCTCAGGTTCCACACTTCATTATTGGGTCCTGAGCCTCCTTCATATGCACCTGCACCTTCTCAAGTCCTTCACCTCATTCTCAGTTCTTACATCTCATTTTCTGTTCCTGCACCTCATACCCAGGTCTTGCATTCCATTCTCGGGTCTTGCACCTCATATTCAGGTCCTGCTCCTTGTTCTCAGGCCCTGCATCTCGTTCTCTGGTCCTATATCTCATTCTCATGTCCTTCACTAATACCCTACTGGGGAACTATAAGTTAAAATATATTTAGCATCCTCATCTATTATGGAGTTACAAAGAGCACCCCTCGTTGTTGAGGATCTGACGCTTCTATGTGCCACAAGCACAACCTATAGATTGCAATAGGCACTAAATTGTGCTTAATGTTCCCTGGGGTGATGCTGCATTTGCTGACAGATTGGTCTGCAAATGGCAATTGATCAGTGGGAGTCCTAGCAGAGGGAAATCTTGTGGTCAGCATATGAATGGGGGACCTTGTTAACAAAAGATGGCTTGTCCAAAGTGGACAACCCCTTTAAGTCAGTAAGCTATTGTTTCTGATGAACAATGCATACCATTCAGTCCTATTATTTTGTGCCCGCATTGTCCTGCATTTTATTTCCAGATTACATTTTAGGTTCTCACCTGTTATCTCCATCATACTTTCTAATTTCCACAGTGGAAAGTCATTCAGAGTTCACCCACACAGCCAAGGCCAGGATATTTCGTTTGTCAGTAACTCAAGACAGCAAAGGCTATTAACACGGCCCCATATCTGCAAATAGACCTGGCCAATTCTATCATTTGCATCTCATCTACAATATTCTTCCGAAGGGGCTCAAACTGAAATTTGACAAGCCCTTTGGGAACTTAGATGCCTCTGTCTGACACAAATAGGAAGTTAACTGCAGGCGATTTACAGAACAAGCAATTAATTGTTTACAAGCTAGACGACCCGCTAATACAAGATTTACAAAGGAATCATTTCTTTATATTTGGCTTTTATACTTTCATAGTTTATTCAACTTGTTAGAACATTTGAAATACTTTACTTTTAGGCTACAAATATATCTATGTTTCCAAATTAATGAAAAAAAATATATTGGAATAAAATATAAAAGGGTAAAATAAAAGTAAAAACCACATACATAGAAAGATAATAGAATCATTTTATATGTAGGCTAAAGACTAGATAGATTGAATAGATAGATAGATAGATAGATAGATAGATAGATAGATAGATAGATAGATGATAGATAGATAGATAGATAGATGATAGATAGATAGATAGATAGATAGATAGATAGATAGATAGATAGATAGATAGATGATAGATAGATAGATAGATAGATGATAGATAGATAGATAGATAGATAGATAGATAGATAGATATGGGATAGATAGATGATAGATAGATAGATGATAGATAGATAGATAGATATGAGATAGATAGATATGGGATAGATAATAGATATGGGATAGATAGATAGATAGATAGAGAGAGATAGATAGATAGATAGATAGATAGATAGATAGATATGGGATAGATAGATAGATAGATATGGGATAGATATGGGATAGATAGAAAGATATGAGGATAGATAGATAGATATGGGATAGATAGATAGATATGGGATAGATATGGGATAGATAGAAAGATATAAATAATAATAATAATAGTTTATTTTTTATAGCGCCAACATATTCCGCAGCACTTTACAAATTTTAGGGGGGACTTATACAGACAATACAGAATAAGCATATCTCATATCGAACGGAGTGAGGGCCCTGCTCGCGAGCTTACAGTCTATGAGGAAGTGGGGGAGACACAAAAGGTAAAAAGTACATATATTGTATAATGCAGCCTTGATATACTGAATAGGATAAATAATAATACATGGACTGGTCGCCAGCCAGTATGTGTGCAGTCCTGACAGAGGCTTTTATGTGCATGGTTGGATTGAACCCTAAGTTGAAGAAGATTTTAATATGGGGGAAAGCTGGGATGGACAGAGTGTGTTTAGGTGATACGCCAGTCTAAAGAAATGTGTTTTTAGGGTTCGCTTGAAACTGTGGGTATTGGGAATTAATCGAACTGTCCTGGGTAGTGCATTCCAGAGAATTGGCGCAGCACGCGAGAAATCTTGGAGACGGGAGTGGGAAGTTCGGATTATGGAGGATTTTAGTTTCAAGTCATTTGCAGAACGGAGGGCACGTGTAGGGTGGTAGACTGAGACAAGGGAGGAGATGTAGGGGGGTACTGAAGCATGGAGCGCTTTGTGGGTAAGCGTGATAAGTTTAAAACGAACTCTATATTGGATGGGCAACCAATGCAATGACTGGCACAGGGAAGAGGCATCTGAGTAGCGGTTGGCGAGGAATATGATCCTGGCTGCTGCGTTCAGGACGGATTGGAGAGGGGAGAGTTTAGTAAGAGGGAGACCGATTAGTAGAGCGTTGCAATAGTCAAGACGAGAATGAATAAGAGCGACAGTAAGAGTTTTTGCCGAGTCCAAGGTGAGAAAAGTCCTGATTCTTGAGATGTTTTTGAGGTGTAGATGACATGAACGAGCGAGTGATTTGATGTGAGGAGTGAAAGAAAGATCTGAATCAAAAATGACCCCAAGACAGCGGGCTTGTAGCTGGGGAGTAATGGTTGAGCCACAAACGGAGATGGCAATATCGGGCACAGGTAGATTAATGGAGGGAGGAAAGATGAGTAGTTCAGTTTTTGACAGATTCAGTTTTAGGTAGAGGGAGGACATAATGTTAGACACAGCAGAAAGACAATCACTGGTCTTTTGTAGTAATGCAGGGGTGATGTCCGGAGCAGAGGTGTATAATTGGGTGTCATCAGCATAGAGATGGTATTGAAAACCGAATCTACTGATTGTTTGTCCAATAGGAGCGGTGTATAAGGAGAAAAGAAGGGGGCCTAGGACTGATCCTTGAGGAACCCCGACAGTAAGAGGAAGTAGGGAGGAGGAGGAGCCGGCAAAAGACACAGAGAAGGAGCGGTCAGAGAGATAAGAGGAGAACCAGGAGAGAACCATGTCCTTGAGGCCAATAGTGCGGAGCATAGTGAGGAGGAGCTGGTGATCCACAGTGTCAAATGCTGCAGAGAGATCCAGGAGAATCAGCAGGGAGTAGTGACCATTAGATTTAGCTGTTAGTAGATCATTAGAGACTTTAGTGAGGGCAGTTTCAGTAGAATGTAAAGAGCGGAAACCAGATTGTAAAGGGTCAAGAAGAGAGTTGTCTGAGAGATAGCGGATTAGACGGGAGTGGACCAGGCGTTCCAGGAGTTTAGAGATAAAGGGAAGATTGGAAACAGGTCTGTAGTTGGCCGTGCAGTTCTGGTCGAGGGATGGTTTTTTAAGTAATGGTTGTATGCTGGCGTGTTTAAAAGAAGAGGGAAAGATACCAGATGAGAGGGAAAGGTTGAACATTTTAGTTAGGTGAGAGGTGACAGCTGGAGCAAGGGACTGGAGGAGATGTGAGGGAATAGGGTCGCTGGTGCAGGTGGTAGGGCGAGAAGATGCAAGGAGCCTGATCACTTCATCTTCCGTGACTGGTTCGAAGTCAGAAAATGAGCAAGATACAATGTGGCGGGGGGGAGCATGCATAACATTTGGGGTTTGGGAGAAAATTTCCTGTCGGATATGGTCAATTTTTTCTTTGAAATAGTTAGCCAGATCGTCAGCGCTGAGGTCGGTGGTCGGGGCCTGTGCTGTTTGATTGAGGAGAGAATGAAACGTGTCAAAGAGTCGTTTAGGATTATTGGAAAGTGAGATGATGAGGTTGTTAAAGTAGGTTTGTTTGGAGAGGTGAAGGGCAGAGTTATATGTTTTCAGCATAAATTTATAGTGGAGGAAATCTTCGGGCAGATTTGATTTTCTCCACAGCCGTTCAGCGCACCTGGAGTACCTCTGGAGAAGACGTGTTTGAGGCGTGTGCCAGGGTTGTCGCCGTCTATGCCGAATTGTTCTTTGTGTAGGAGGTGCGGCTTCATCCAGGGCACATAGCATTATTTTGTTATAATGCTTCAATGCAGATTCGGGACATGAGAGGGAGGAGATTGGGGCCAATGATGATTGCAACCTTTTTATAAATTTCTGGGTGTTAATGGCGCGTAAATTTCTATAAGTGTGGACGGTGGGAGTGTCTTGAGTAGAGTCACAGTTCTTGACAGAGAATGAAAGAAGATTATGGTCAGAGAGTGGAAGGGGAGAGTTAGTAAAGTCATGTA